>NC_069794.1:1365758-2714016 GCF_027406575.1 Nycticebus coucang
AAGGCTGTTGTCCATTTCTGCTGGGTTGGTTTTCTTTTTTATTGAATTGTAGGACATCTTTATGTATTCCAGATGCAAATCTGTTGTCAGATATTTATGCAAATATTTCCTCCTATTTGTGGCTTGCTGGTTTAATTTTTTTTAAAACTTCCTCACGACGAAACAGTCTAAAACTTAGAGAAAGGTTGCAAGTTTAGTAAAATAATTTTTTCTTGAACAGTGTAATAA
The DNA here is from genome assembly GCF_027406575.1 of Nycticebus coucang. Taxonomy (NCBI): domain Eukaryota; kingdom Metazoa; phylum Chordata; class Mammalia; order Primates; family Lorisidae; genus Nycticebus; species Nycticebus coucang. The sequence goes on from NC_069794.1 coordinate 1,365,987, forward strand.
TAAGTTGCCGACCCCATCACTCCCACCCCCCACCCCCAAATTTCAGTTTGTATTTCCCACAAACAAGGCACGCTCCTACATGACCACAGCATGACCGTCCAAATCAGGGTGTCATCTCGGATCCTGATCACAGCCTCTGGAGCCAGGAGCTCATCGGTCTCACCAGCTGTCTCCATGTCGCCCTGTTTCAGAGGCGACACTTGAGTGCAGAGCCAGGTGTGTGGTAGCCGTCAGGCCCGGCTCTCGCCCCTATCCCAGGCTCTCCTGCCTGTGTGGTGGCCATCAGGCCGGGCCCTCGTTCCCTGTCCAGGTTCCTCAGCCCTTCCCAGGCTCTCCTGACTGTATGGTGGCCGTTAGGCCGGGCCCTCACCCCTGTCCGGGTTCCTCAGCCCTTCCCAGGCTCTCCTGACTGTGCGGTGGCCGTCAGGCCAGGCCCTCACCCCTGTCCAGGTTCCTCAGCCCTTCCCAGGCTCTCCGGACTGTGTGGTGGCCGTCAGGCCGGGCCCTCACCCTGTCTGGGTTCCTCAGCCCTTCCCAGGCTCTCCTGACTGTGGGGTGGCCGTCAGGCTGGGCCCTCACTCCTGTCTGGGTTCCTCAGCCCTTCCCAGGGCTGACCCTGCCTCTCCTGACCCTGAAACTTCTGAGGAACACAGGCCAGTAATTTTGCAGCGTTCTCCTCAGTTTGTGTCTGTGTTTCTTCTGACTGGACTCAGGTTGTGCAGCAGGATGACAGCAGTGCTATGTGTCCCTCGGTCCCTGCTGGGGCGGCTGTGGACTCGCTTTGGCCCCCGAGGTGTTTCCCAGCAACGGCCGAGCACCCGACATGCTCTTTCTTTGTCCGTCTGTGATGTGCGGCCCCAGGAGCAGATCCTGAGAACAGGTGAACTCTGCCTTCCTCATTGAACCTTCAGGTCACTCCTTTATTTTTGTCAGCAAAGGCTCAAGGTCTGCTGTTTCATTTGGTGGGGAATGCTCTGTTACTCTAATTGTTTCTTTCTACGCTGAAATTCTCCCAGCTTCCGCCAGCAGGAGCCCTGTGCCCTCTCCTCACGCCCGTGAGCTCTGCGGTCCTGCCTCGCTTCCCCACAGCAGAATATTCCAGGCTTCCCTTGCCGGCTCCTGCCTCAGCCCTGGGATCCCCATTCCTGTTAGCAGGGAAGGTATTTAGGGGCATGATCGGGGCTTCCCCATCTTGTGAGAATTTCTGCTCCGTGGTTTGGGAGCTCCTCTGTCAGATACTGCCTGTGTAGGTTACTGTGTCTTCTTGATAAAGTGACCCTCACCCTGTGAAAGTCTCTCTGCTCTCTCAGTAGCCTTTGGTGTGAGGCCTCCTCCATCCTATGTTGAGAAAGCCACACCAGCTCTCCCACGCTGTGTGTGTGAAAATTCTCTTCCCATCTTGCTTTTAACTGTGTCCTTTGTTTATACCGTGTCTCTGGAGAACTTGTCTTACTTTTATTTTTCTTATTTTTGTAATAGCTGCCTTTAAATTTGAGTGCTTAGCCCACTGTATACAATGTAATTATCAGTATATTTGGGTTCAATTATACCATATTTCTACATTTTCTACATAGAATTTGTTTCTTCTGCTCTTTGCTCCATTTTCCCTGTGCTTTTTTAGATGAATTCTGTAATTTTTTGATATTTTATTTTTTCTGCTGATTTGGAGGGTCTTTCACATGTCATATTTTTGGTGGTTACTACAGAGATTAAAATGTGTATCTTTATTGACCCACACCTTCAAAAAAATCTGCTACTTTATGAATAGCGTGATAAATCTTCTGAAAGCAAAATTCCAGCCACTACCCTTCCCCCTTTGCTCTTTTGCCTTTGTTCTACCTCTACAAAGTGTAATGTGTACACAGGATGTTACTTTTGTATGATTTTTACTTTAAAGAATCAGTAGCTTTTTCTGCGCATGTGCACATACACGTGGATTTGTAAATACCCAGAGGGAATTAGAGAACACACACCTGTAAATGCATGCGAGGTATTTTGTGTTTGATGTGTACCCTGCTTGTAGTTTACCATTTCTGTCTGGTATAATTTCCTAGTAGGCCACAGAACTCCTTTTAGCATTTCACAGAGGGCTACTCTGGAGACAAATTCTTTCAGCTTTTGTCTATGTGAAAATGTCTTTGTTTTAAAGAATATTTTTGCTAGATGTGGAAATCTACATTGATGCTTTTATCACTTTTAAGATTGCGTTTCATCGTCTCCTGGCCTCTTTTATTCCCGATGAGAAGTGAGTGGTATTTTGTCTGTTTTGTCTGTGACTTTCACTCTTGGCCAGCGGCTCCCAGCAGTTCTATCGTGATGTGCCTGGAGTGGCTTCCTTTGTGCTTCCCACTTCGAGTTCACCAGGCTTCTTAGATTTGTGGTTCTCTTATTTTTCAAGGTCCTTGCCCTTTATTTTTTCTGATATTTTCATACCAGTTTCTGATATGCCATCAGTTTTTTCTGATATTTTCATATTCAGTTTCTCCGTTGTGTCCCTCTGGTGCCCAATGACATGCAGTTGGTGTTAATATTCACCCACATCCTGGACACCCTGTCTTCCCCCCACCTTCACGTTCACTGAGTCCTTCCCAGACTGTGTCCAGCCTGCAGATGAGCTTGAGTGAGAACCCTTCTCTGATGGCTTGTTTTTTATTTCTAGCATTTCCACTTTGTTCTGTTCATGAATCCCACCTGCCTTTTTTCTAGATTCTTTAACATACTTATCATGTTTATTTTAAAGTTTTCCCCTGAAATTCTGATCTCGGAGTCATTTCTAAGTTGGGTTCTGTTGCCTGTTTTCACTCGTGGTGGTGACATTTCCCTGCAGCTTCTCACTGAACGGGAGTCAGAAGTGCCAGAGGCTCCCCTGTCAGTCTGCATGGGGCTACGTCAGCCTCCTCTGTGTTTCCTGCTTCCAGTTTGCCAGGCTTCTTGGATTTGGTCTTTGTTTTCATTTAATAAGGTTCACTTTACTGCAGGCTCAAATTATCTGAGGGCTGGATCTGGGCTTTCCCTCCCTTGGGCACCATGTGTGGAGTGCCTCAGTCCTGCCGCCTTGTCCTCAGCTCTCACCTTGCCTCTGGGCCCTCCCCTGGAGAGAGACGCCTCCCTCTGTACTCAGTGCAGACTGTGGGCTATGTCTGTAGCACTGAAACAGAGAACCAGCAGGCCCTGCTCCCTGGGGACCTTTCACATGTCCTACAGCAGAGAAACTGGCCCAAACCAGCTAGAGCCAAGGCTACTTTTACTGCCTCAGCTGCTGTGAAACTGCCACCCACACCAGGATGTTACAAAGGCTACGCCCTCCCGAAGTTGCCCCATGTGGTTCAAGAAGGGGAGGGACCCCTGGAACTCCCTGACTTGTTCCCAGAAATTTTGTGAATGATCTCCCTCTGTGTGTAAGAAACTCACAGTGGGCTGCTCTCTGCTGCCCTCAGATAGTCACTGCCCATCTATGGGGCAGCTTCCTTCTTTTCTTCTCTTACTATTTGCTTATACGCCACTCTGCTCTCTCCTGAATTCTTTCCTGCATGAAGACAAGAACCCACTTGGTCTTTGGGTCAGGCCCCAGTTCTGGGGTCCACATTCCTCTACCAGTTTCTTCCAGCCTTTGCCCCTCCTCAGGCTGCCCCAAGTGGCCCCTCTGCTCTCCTAGCTCTGTGTGGCATTTTGGAGGGCTCTTCCCAGCTCTCCTGCCACCCCTATCCCCAGTTGGTCCCTGTCCCCATGTCTTGCAGTTGTCTTGGCCGTCCTGTGTGCCTCAGTCTGCTCAAAGGTGCCTGGCGAAGGCCTCGAGGAATCCGGGGGTGGGCAAGCTTCTCTCCCCTAGGGTATCAGGTGTTAACATTTATTTTCTTGTTTGTGGTCCTGGAAACTTCCTCCTGTTCTACTGCTGGTGTTCAACAACAGCTGTGGCGTGTCTCTGGGGCAAGCGGCTCACCTTGTGGATGTCAGCACAGGGCAATCCTTGTGGTCCCACTCTAGGGGGGCTTTCCAAATCTGCAGCTGTGCAGTGGGAATACCACTCCCCACACAGAGGCAGGGGAGCATGTCCTCTTTCCATTGGTGGGGTCTTTACAGTATTTTGTGAAGAGATGGGCTGGGGTCCTGAAACCCCTCTCTGACATCAGACTTAACGGTAGCTGTGAAGAGGTGCAGTGCGGTGCAAGAACCAGACATTCTACTGTACTGAAGAATAAATGCTCTACATTTGCCCATTGTCTCTGTGATGGAGGACGGCTGTCAGTAGGAAGCTTCCGAGCAAATATTCTCAAAGACAACAAAACCCCCATTGGCCCCTTCCAGGAGGAGCCTTCACAATGATATTGTGACTGTGGATAAGGGGCCACTACTGCTCATGGGACATGTGTCCCTGGAGAAAACTCTCTGAAAATGCACGTTCAGAAATGTGACTTTTTTGTTATGTGACTTTGTTTCTAAAAATGATGATGTGTGTCATTTTTTTTTTTTTTTTGGCCGGGGCTGGGTTTGAACCCACTACCTCCGGCATATGGGACTGGCGCCCCACTCCTTGAGCCATGGGCGCCGCCCGATGTGTGTCATTTTTTAAAAGTTTGACTTAAATACTTAAGAAGCTTGGGAAAATAATTTTAAAGTTTGTTTAAAAATATGTCAAACAAAGGGATTCAGTTGATTATTCCTATTTGTTAAAATTATTAAAATGCAACACATTCTAGTTAGAGGAACCACTGATTGTCATCATTAAGTATAGAAAGGGAGTGCCCAGACCTTACGGGAATCTGTGCAGGACTTCTGGTTGTGCAGTGCACAGCATGGTCAGGACAGCCAGAGACACACTTTCCTTGTGTCTTTGTGAGGAATCATTTTGAGGGATTGCTTTTCAGGTACCATAGTCATTAAAACTGAGTATAGAAGCCTTAAGTATCACTTTAATGGGTGTTTGTACTGCAGAGTGTTAACCAAGTGCTTTGGAAGTACCGACATGTCCCACAGTGTGGCAGTCACTGGTCATTACCGCTGATAACCCTGTTTCAGTCAGAACAGGAAACATTGACTGATGAATTTTAAATGACTTAAAAATGTTTTCTATTTCGTCCTTACCCACCTAAAATTTCTTTCTGCTTTGTAATACCTCCCGTGCACCACTCGTGAATAAGTGCCGTGCTCACTGGGTCCGTGCTCACGTTTTGAGTTCCAGGTTTCGTTTTGAGAAGTCAGACCCAGCTGCTGTGGGAGACCCCCAGCTGCACCAGGAGAACATGGTGTGGTGCTGTCTAGGGGACAGTGCAGATTCGTAACTGGGACCCGAGGGTGGCTTGTGTTTTCTCCAACATGAATTAGGACTGGCACAGTGCTGCCCCCGCAGCGTCTCCCCTTGCAGCCTCCTGGAAGGTCCTTCAGTGGAGAGAATGGGGGTGGTAGTGGGAAGCCCTGGAGAACAGCTCATCCTGCGTTGCTGCTGGAAAAACAGGAAACACCAAAGCCCAAAGCCTGGTTCTGCCCTTATTGGCACAGCAGAGCTACTGGGCCCGCAGGGCTGGGTGGGGCAAGAGAGTTTGCACTTAGAACCTTCTTGGGGGTGACGCTGCTCCCTCCCGAGTTTCACGTCACTCAGATGAACCTGCCAGCAAGTACCTGAGAAGCCCTGTGGATGCCTGATATTTTATTTGTCCCAATATTTCTAAAAAGTTACCATTATAACTGGTAACTGGTAACCTCATTATAACTGGTAACTTTTTATAATTGATTGATAAGATATTTTACTTCTTTGTTTTACTAAGTCTTTGAAGTCTGGGGCCAGGTGTTCAGAGCAAGTATTGGCAGAGGGGATGGACAGTCTCAGGACCCTGCTGTGTCTTCCCTGGGAGACCTGACCAGGGACAGTGAGGGGCAGCTGAGGACCAGCTGGCAGGCACCAAGGGCCCAGCCTGACCAGGGCCACCTGGGCAGAAGATGTGTTTTGTCTCCAAATGTATATCACTCCTGCACACAGAGTCCCTGTAGCCAGAGTGGTGTTACTGTTAGGTGACGGACAGTTACATAGTTAGGCGTGACTGGGGGAGCTTTATCTCCAAGATGCACTCCTGACTGTCTCAGCGCCTGCTCTTGGCCGTCAGCACCTGGGCATGTGCAAATCTCTGGTATTTCTGGCAGCTTAGAGCTGTGTGGCCCATTGGCCACCGGAAAGTCCAGATAGAGATGTGATTAAAATACAAACCCCAGAATTAAGATTTAGTAAAACAAAAAAGTAAAATACTTATTAATTCTTATACTGATGACTTGTTGAAATGGTAACTTTTTAGAAATATTACGTTAAATGAAATATTAAAATACATTTCTGCTGTTTCTACTTTTCAAAAATGTGGTTACTAGAAAATTTAAAATTATGTGTTTATGACTCAAAAAAAAATTACACATGTGTCTTGTGCTCAGGGCTAGAACCTCATTTCCTCTGTGTGGCGCTGGTTCTGTGCTCTGGGCCCGGCTGTGGACGGGAAGCAGATGAGAGCAGGGCCATGTGAGGGACCCCGTCTCCCTCCCTGGCAACCCCTCCTTTCCCTGCCTTTCCTTTGTGTTCGTGGCCTTGGTGCTGGTGGGAGTGGGTGGAGGACTGCATGGCAGAAGCCGGAATGTGGGCGGGTGGGAGACTGCATGGCCGAGGCTGGGATGTGGGCGGGTGGAGGACTGCATGGCCGAGGCCGGGATGTGGGCAGGTGGAGGACTGCATGGCCGAGGCCGGGATGTGGGCGGGTGGAGGACTGCATGGCCGAGGCCGGGATGTGGGCGGGTGGAGGACTGCATGGCCGAGGCCGGGATGTGGGCGGGTGGAGGACTGCATGGCCAAGGCCGGGATGTGGGCGGGTGGAGGACTGCATGGCCGAGGCCGGGATGTGGGCGGGTGGAGGACTGCATGGCCGAGGCCGGGATGTGGGCGGGTGGAGGACTGCATGGCCGAGGCCGGGATGTGGGCCGGTGGAGGACTGCATGGCCGAGGCCGGGATGTGGGCGGGTGGAGGACTGCATGGCCGAGGCCGGGATGTGGGCGGGTGGAGGACTGCATGGCAGAAGCTGGAATGTGAGCGGGTGGGAGACTGCATGGCCGAGGCCGGGATGTGAGCGGGTGGAGGACTGCATGGCCGAGGCCGGGATGTGAGCGGGTGGAGAACTGCATGGCCGAGGCCGGGATGTGAGCGGGTGGAGGACTGCATGGCTGAGGCTGGGATGTGGGCGGGTGGGAGACTGCATGGCCGAGGCTGGGATGTGAGCGGGTGGAGGACTGCATGGCCGAGGCTGGGATGTGAGCGGGTGGAGGACTGCATGGCCGAGGCTGGGATGTGAGCGGGTGGAGGACTGCATGGCCGAGGCTGGGATGTGGGCGGGTGGAGGACTGCATGGCCGAGGCTGGGATGTGGGCGGGAGGAGGACTGCATGGCCGAGGCTGGGATGTGGGCGGGTGGGAGACTGCATGGTGGGAGGCCAGGATGTGGGCAGGGGGCCACAAACCTCACTGGGCAGACCGGGCCGTACCAGACAGGAAGGTGGGCTGTGCTGCCCAGTCTGAGGGGAAGTCTGAGTGTGGCGTACACAGAGTGTGTTTGAAGCAGGTGGAGCACGAGGGGTTCAAGTCTTGAAGCTCCCCAAGCTGGGGTCTGGGGTCCATGTGTGGGGCAGGGAGCGCTGCCTGGCTCCTCAGAGCTCACGGGAGGCTCCCCGAGCCCTGCCGCTCCAGCAGGCCTGGCTGCCGTCAGACACATGACCTCAGACTGACATCCTATCCCCAGAATAGCGTTTTTTCTTTGCTTTAGTTTTTTAAAAATTAAAAGATATCAGGACAGGGTAGGTTCAGTCCTCAAAGTTAAATTTCTTCCAGTTGTCATTTAGTATTGCCATTTGGGATGGGGCTTCCCTGGAGCCACCTAGGGTTGGGAGGTTCTTGGCCAGTCACAGTGCACCCAGGCTGCCCATGGCCCTGCCGTGCTCCACCCACTCCACCAGCACCACGGCCACTCTGTCTGTGTAGTGTCAACTGGGTTCTCACAAGTAATTTATTTTAAATCATCGCTGCAGGACTAATACATTTTTTCATAATAATCTGCAATATTTTTATTAATTTCCTCTGAAGAGGGGATAGAAGCCTCGCTTCCAAAAGAGGGTCTATTATAGCTGCTGCTCCTGTCCCTGTAGCATTATCGCTCCTGCTGTGAGCTCGCTGCTTTATCTGTGTCCTTCTGCAATATTTCATGCCACCGATGGCCTTTTGTGCCCGGCCATCTGCAGTGTGGACTCAATATGTCCCCAGAGACTCACTGTCGGTGCTATTATTACTCAGCACTTTGCGGTGGGGGCAGGTGTCCTGCTCAGATGCAGGCCGTCCTGCTGAGCTCTGGCTCCTGCTTCTCCTTGCTGTTGCTAGTGTACATGTCCAGGGGTCCTCTGCCCAGCGTGTGTCAGGGTGCGAGCGTGGGTTCTGTGGTGTGGGCAGGGTGAGGGTGTTGATCCTCTGCCCAGCGTGTGACAGGGTGCGAGCGTGGGTTCTGTGGGTGTAGGTGGGCGAGGGTGTCGAATGGCAGCTGCTTTGTGCTGGGTCCTGCAGGGCAGCAGGCCGGGTCCTGGGCCACCTGGCTTAGTCATTGGTGCTCTGGCAGCCAGCTCTAGTCCTCCTCAGGGAGCTAAGCAGAGTGGGGAGGTCCCCTACGGGAGTTTACGAGGTGGGGGCTGGGGGAGCGAGCCGTAGCCCACAGGGACAGGCCGTTCTAAGCCTCTCTGCTGGGCGTGGTCCCATTCCTCACTCCACACACGTCCCCACCCGCCGCAGCCACACAGGGGCTGCTCTCCTGGGTGGGTGGTGGCCTCTCTTCCCTGGTGTTCCCAGGAGGCAGCTGCCATTCACAGTTCAGAGGTGGTTCAACATCCCTGGAGTTTGACTTAATTGACATCACCCAGCAATGATGGGCTGACTGACAGAATAAGGGAGTCTTCTGCATTGGGGGCTGCAGTGTGATGAATGTGGACGCCAAAAGACGTGGCCGCATCAAGGGCCAGGCGCCCATGAGTGTGGCCTGACCTGGATGAAAGGTCTGTGTGGGTGTGGTGAAGCCAGGGGGTCTTGAGGCAAAGAGGTCACCCTGGATTATCTGGGTGCACCCTAAATCTGAAGACAGTTTCCTCTGAAGACACACAACGGGGGAGGAGGCCACATGCCGATGAGGTGGAGATGGAGGCAGCAGCTACTGGAAGATAGCAGAGGTGGGAAGGACCGTGGCCATGAGCCCTGTGATGAGGAGAGTGGACTTACCTCCAATGAGGATGAGTGTCAGCCAGGGGTGGAAGTCTCCAGGAGCAAACATCAGCAAAGGGGGTTCTAGCTCAGCCAACACGACACATCACCTCTCAGCTGACATCAAGAAGTTGGAGCACAGGATGAATTGTCACTAACCTGCCTTGGCAGGACTCCTGCCCAAAGTGGATTGTACAGGACGGAGGGATGGCCTCGACCAGGCCTGGTCAAAGGGGACTTGAAGCCTGGCTGGAGTTTGCTGGAGGAAGTCTTCTCAGATCAGTCCTCTTGCCTTCCAGTTGTCCAGCCTGGGCCCTTGCATGACCTCCCTCACTGGCCAGCCCTCTCAAGAGTGGGCCACATGGGGGCAGGTCCAGTTTGCAGTGGCCTTTTCACCTGTGGGAAGAAAAGCTGACTGCCCTGGTGCTATCTTGCTAGACATCTGAACCAGCTCCAGGGCTCTGCTGGGATATCCAGGGGCAGCACTGCCAGCCTGACCTTGTGCACCTGTCTCTTGAGGTAGACACCTAATCCCATAGTCCTCCAGCCCCAGGACGCAGAGTCAAGGCTAAGACAGGGCATCCTTCACACCCTGGTGAGGACTCAGGCAGGAATCTCAGGTCACAGCGATGGGCCAGAGAGGTGCCATCCTCCCGTCGCGCTCTCTGCCCACCCAATCCTCTCCCGGACCCTCTGCCCTTTGCTTTAACTAGGACTTAGTTTCGCCACAATTTGGAAAGGACATTTTTGCTTGTTGAGTCCTAAAACTGAAGCAACACAGCTGGCTAGTAAATCAAATTTACTAAATAAATAAGCCATTCTTGTTTAGTATTATCTTAGGTTTTATTTCTCATGTCTCCTTTCATTAGAGGTTTTTATTGTAATCTCTTCAGCTCAACAAAGACAACAGAATCTGCCCTGTTAATTTTGTAATTGAGGTCTGTGCAAACATACTGCCACAGCCGTGGGAATGTTTACTCATTTTCAGCTGAACACACAGTACATTTTTAGTTGAATAAGATCCAACTGAAAGGCATAAATCAAGTGTTTAAAAATAGCAGGAGGATGGCAAAGCTCAGTATGTCAAGATACTAGTCAAGTATGACATGACAGAGACCAGACCCCTGGTGGTGTCAGTGAGGCTCAGCTCACCGCCGTGTGCCTCCCTGGTTTGGAGTCCACTTCCCACGGACTTCTCTGCAGGGCCAGTCAGCATTCAAGGGAACAGAGGAACAAAGGAAGCAGGACTTTAAAATAGTCACCTACTTTACAAATTCCCTAAAATCTGCTGTCATTGGTCTTCTTGTGTCTGTGAAAAGAGACAGGAATACTTGACTGAGGTTGAGGCCTCTGGTATAGCTCAGGACACGATGCTGTGATGACATTCCCTGAGGGATCATATTCCTTGAGAGATCACAGCCCTGAGGGATCACACTTTGTGGGATAACATCCCTGAGGGATCACAGCCCTATGAGTAACATCCCTGAGGGATCACAGCCCTGTGGGATAACATCCTCTGAGGGATCACAGCCCTGTGGATAACATTCCCTGAGAGATCACAGCCCTGTGGGATAACATACTCTGAGGGATCACAGCCCTGTGGATAACATTCCCTGAGAGATCACAGCCCTGTGGGATAACATCCTCTGAGGGATCACAGCCCTGTGGGATAACATCCCTGAGGGATCACAGCCCTGTGGATAACATTCCCTGAGAGATCACAGCCCTGTGGGATAACATCCTCTGAGGGATCACAGCCCTGTGGGATAACATTCCCTGAGGGATCACAGCCCTGTGGGATAACATCCTCTGAGGGATCACAGCCCTGTGGGATAACATCCTCTGAGGGATCACAGCCCTGTGGGATAACATCCTCTGAGGGATCACAGCCCTGTGGGATAACATTCCCTGAGAGATCATAACTCTGTGGATAACATTCCCTGAGAGATCATAACCCTGTGGATAACATTCCCTGAGGAATCACAGCCCTGTGGGATAATATTCCCTGAGAGATCATAACCCTGTGGGATAACATTCCCTGAGAGATCATAACCCTGTGGATAACATTCCCTGAGGGATCATAACCCTGTGGATAACATTCCCTGAGGGATCACAGCCCTGTGGGATAACATTCCCTGAGAGATCATAACTCTGTGGATAACATTCCCTGAGAGATCATAACTCTGTGGATAACATTCCCTGAGAGATCATAACCCTGTGGATAACATTCCCTGAGGGATCACAGCCCTGTGGATAACATTCCCTGAGAGATCATAACCCTGTGGATAACATTCCCTGAGGGATCACAGCCCTGTGGATAACATTCCCTGAGGGATCACAGCCCTGTGGATAACATTCCCTGAGGGATCACAGCCTGTGGGTTAACATTCCCTGAGAGATCATAACCCTGTGGATAACATCCCTGAGGGATCACAGTCCTGTGGGATAACATTCCCTGAGAGATCATAACCCTGTGGATAACATTCCCTGAGGGATCACAGTCCTGTGGGATAACATTCCCTGAGGGATCATAACCCTGTGGATAACATTCTCTGAGGGATCACAGTCCTGTGGGATAACATTCCCTGAGAGATCATAACCCTGTGGATAACATTCTCTGAGGGATCACAGCCCTGTGGATAACATTCCCTGAGGGATCACAGCCCTGTGGATAACATTCCCTGAGAGATCATAACCCTGTGGATAACATTCCCCGAGGGATCACAGCCCTGTGGATAACATTCCCCGAGGGATCACAGTCCTGTGGGATAACATTCTCTGAGAGATCATAACCCTGTGGATAACATTCCCTGAAGGATCACAGCCCTGTGGATAACATTCCCTGAGGGATCACAGCCCTGTGGATAACATTCCCTGAGGGATCACAGCCCTGTGGATAGTATTCCCTGAGGGATCACAGTCCTATGGGATAACATTCCCTGAGGGATCACAGCCCTGTGGGATAACATCCCTGAGGGATCACAGCCCTGTGGATAACATTCCCTGAGGGATCACAGTCCTGTGGGATAACATTCCCTGAGAGATCATAACCCTGTGGATAACATTCCCTGAGGGATCACAGTCCTGTGGGATAACATTCCCTGAGGGATCATAACCCTGTGGATAACATTCTCTGAGGGATCACAGTCCTGTGGGATAACATTCCCTGAGAGATCATAACCCTGTGGATAACATTCTCTGAGGGATCACAGCCCTGTGGATAACATTCCCTGAGGGATCACAGCCCTGTGGATAACATTCCCTGAGGGATCACAGTCCTGTGGGATAACATTCCCTGAGGGATCATAACCCTGCGGATAACATTCTCTGAGGGATCACAGTCCTGAGGGATAACATTCCCTGAGAGATCATAACCCTGCGGATAACATTCTCTGAGGGATCACAGCCCGGGCAGGAGCATCTTGCAAAGACAACACTGGCAGCAGTGGAACCTGAGACAGCTGAGGAGACAAAAGGACATGGCCCCTCCCACAGCACTGTGAGTTTTGGACTCTCTGGTTTGTGGGCAGCTCTCTGGGGTGGCCACAGAGAAGCCTGAGAGCTGAACACACAGCTACCGCCAGAGGTGGAGACCACTACAGGCCTGGCACGCCATTCAAACGGTTCCCTGTTTCTAAGTACTAGCCAGAATTGCTATTGTGGGAACAACCATCTTTAATTAACAAATCAAATATCTATTGATATAATTACAAATTTTCATTTTTAAAATTTTATTTTACATGTTAAGAAAACCCAAGGTTTGTAGTAACTTAATAACTTATTCAAGGTCACAGAACTGTCCACACTTCAAATCCAGGTCCATATCCTGGGCCTCTGGGGGCACGAGGATGAACAGGACCCAGCCCCACCTGGAAGGGCCCTGCTGCTTGTGGAGGGAGGATGTGGGCTGAGGGATGGATGTGGGCCGAAAGTTGGACCTGGAGCAAGTGAAGGACGTGGGCCCAGGGATAGACCTGGGCAAAAGGGTGGAATGGGGGCCGCCAGTACCAGCCGCATAGGCAGGGTGGGCACCAGATGCAGGGCTGCGTCCACCTGGCTCTGGGTGAAACAGGCAGAGCTGCAGGTGGGAGCAAGGGTCCTGGGCAGGACCTGGTGGTGGCAAAGGCAGGTTGGTGGCAGGTGTAGGGCTTGGGATACTGACACCAGGAGTCTGGCTCCTTATAGTCCAGCAGTTGTCAACCTGTGGGCTGTGACCCCTTTTTAACAATGAAAATACATTGCGGCATTAGGAAGGTTGAGAACCACTGTTAATAGTCAAACAAACAGAAAAGATGCATGGTAGCCCAGGTCTGGACACTTCCATCAGTGACTCATCATTAATAACACATGAGGAAATGAGGTTTAAGCCCTGAGCTCTGGGAGCCAGGTAGGACCCTAGAGTCTGGGCAGAGCCCCCACACCCAAACTCTGGTGGGTGGCCTGGCTGCAGACGGAGGAGGTGGTCCCCTGGGTGTTACCCGGTCAAGATCTAACAAACTGGCCACAGTCTCACGGATACTGAGAGGAGAAATGAGACTGGGCTCTGAGAGTGGACAGTTTGTTGCCCACAGCAGCTGTATCAGCAAGAGGACTGTATAGCCCACTTTTACACTCACACGACGGGGCCGGAGACACCTGCATGTCAAGCGTCTGCTTCAGCACAGCGGCCCTGAGGAAGGCACTCTCTCGGTCCCAAAGTCATTTGCTTTCAAGGATGCTTGAAAAGGCAGCCCTGAACCTAAGGGAAGTCAATGTCTCACTTCATGGGATGCAAAGAAAGTGTGAGTTGTGGAGAATTGTGCCCCAGCGGTGAGCTGTGTGGCAACTGATGGGTGGGGGACTTCAGTCCAAAACCTGCGAGGGCGTGGTGCGCACCTGTGTCACTGCAGCTTCCTGGGAGCTTCCTGACAACAACCCCAAACTTTACTCTTTGTCTTGAAAAAGCCCATGAGAGCTGCTGCCTGAACACCTTGAATCCATCTGACACTGAAACTGTGCGTTCTGTGGTTGGTCTGGTGGACTGATTCACTCAGCCTTTGTTCCATCCACTCTAGCTGGGGCAGAGGGAGACCTGCAGACCACACCCGAAGGGCCCCTTCTGCCTGCAGCAATCCTGCCTATCACTCAGAGGGGAGGAAGAGGCTCTGCTGTCACCTTTTAGCTGTTTTCTGGAAAGGCCATTGTTTAGATATGACTTTCTCTGCACGAGTGCCCGTACTTTCAATTCCATGTGTAGTTGTGACAGTAGCTGTGGCCATGTGGGCATCCAGGTCCCACCCCTGATGTCTAGTGGCTGGGATGAGGGAGTTAGGTGTGCCCTGGGAAATCATGGCTGGCTTTCTGGATCTTTTCTGGGTTACTCTGGTCCAAGTGAGACCCTGCTCCTTTGGCTTCACAGAAGTTTTCTGCACATCAGCGATGGTCCTCTCCAGCTGAGGGGGCCGCCCTCCTGTGTCACACCCTGCTGTGCCTTGTTGCTGGTAGCAGATTACCTGCCACGCCCAACTGTAGTGCGGGAGGGAGTTCCCCTACTCCACCTGTGGCAGTCAGTGTCAGTTCAAGGGCAGGAGGGGAGGACAGCTTTCTGCACTTGCCCACTCTACAGATGCCACAGGCTCTAATGGTGAGAATGGCTCACACATGTCTCAGGTGGGAAGGTCTCCTATCCTGTTCTGACTTCAACTCAAGGTCTTTATCTCTAGACAAAAGAGAAACCTCCTTTTTCTTGGCTGTGCCTGGTGTGCCCACCCCATGGCTTCCATGTGGCCACTGTGATGGCGTGGGCCTGCTGTGTTCCCATACTGGCTACCGGGAAGGGCTGCAGGCCTGTGCAGGCAAGTTGGAACTAAGGGCTTGGAGGTGGGGATGTGGCCTGAGGGAGCTCTTGGCCTCCCGGCACATGTGGATTGTGGCCATGTGTGCTGTGGACACTTGCCTGAGCTTGGACTCTGAAGGGCAGGGTGGCTGCCATTCTGAACTGAGCCATGGAGGGGCACTGCAGGACAGAGATTGGGACCTCGGCCAGAGCTGCAGCACTGGGCCAGACTGGGCTCCATTCACCTGCAGACTGTGGCCTCCTTTGCAAGTGCCCAGCTGCTAAACGGGGAGATGCTATGGCTAATTCTGTGTCTGCCTAGCTGGCCCTTGGCTGGGCCAGTATGGCTGTGAGGTACTGTCTAGGTGAGATGGATGTGAATTCAGGAGGCTGAGAGTCCAACAGAGAGACAGCCCTCTGTCGGGGAGTGACCCCCTTTGTTGAAGGTCTTAAGACAAGACTGAGACCTCCTAACGAGGGGATTCTGCCCCTGGAAATGGCTGGGCTTGAAGTGCAGCTGGGGCTGTTCCTAGGTGTCCAGCCTGGAGCCCAATCTTCCCAGCATCTGGCCTGCCAATCATGTGGCCAGTTTCCCAAGTCTGTCTCCTGCCGTGTGTATGCACATGTGCATCCGTGTTTGTGTGCATGTGTGTGCCTGTGTGCATGCATTGTGCATATGTGTGTGTCTGTATGTGCATGTGTGCACGTGTGCATCTCTGTGTATCTCTGTGTCTGTGGGCATCTCTGTGTACACGTGTGCATCTCTGTGTATCCGTATGTCTGTGTGCATCTCTGTGTGTCTGTGTGCATCTGTGTCTGTGCGCATCTCTGTGTATGACTGTGTGCATGTCTGTGCATATACGTATGTGTGCATCTCTGTGTATCTCTGTGTGTCTGTGTGCATGTCTGTGCATGCATGTATGTGTGCATCTCTGTGTATCTCTGTGTGTCTGTGTGCACGTCTGTGTGTGCCTGTGTGTGTGTGCATGTGTGCATATCTCTGCATCTCTATGCATCCCTGTGTGTACATGTCTGTGTGTGCATGTGTGCATCTCTGTGTGTATCTGTGTGTGTCTGTGTGTGCATGTGTGCATCTCTGTGTGTATCTGTGTGTGTCTGTGTGTGCATGTGCACCTGTGTACATGTGTGTGCATGCTCATCTCTGTGCATCTCTGTGTGCATGTATGTGCATGCGCATCCCTGTGTGTATCTCTGTGCATGTCTATGTGTGCATGTGCACCTCTGTGTCTGTGCGTATCTGTGCATGCATGTGTGTGCACGCATGCATCTCAGTGTGTTGTGTCTGTGTGCACGTGTCTGTGTGTAGGGACACATCCACATCCCATTGCTCTGTGTCTCTGCAGGACCCTGACAGATCCAGGCAGTGACTGTGTGTCCCTAAAGGCTGTATGGAGTAAATGACAATGGGTGATGGTCGAGTGCCCCCACTGTTATGGGGTGTCACCATTGGGTGGGCAGGATGAGCTGACCAAAGTCGCGTCCTCGGAGAGCACCTGGCCCGGAGTTGGCTCTCCAGGGTGAAGAGGTCTGTCACTCTTATTCATCATCCCCATGATGTCCTCGAACTTGTTATTCTTATTTTCAGTCTGAACCAGGCCTTGTAGCCACCCTGAGCTGGGTGCCATCACCTCCAATTTTAGGTGAGACACCTGGGGTTCCCTCAGGGTCCCATGACACAGGGGGCTCTGGTGATCCCCTGGGGCCATGCCACCTGGTGAAGTTGTCAGAATCACCTTCTGAGAAGCCGAGTTATCAGTGACTTGGAACAGAGGAGTGAATGGGCTTTTAGAGGTGAAAAACATCATGTAGGATCTCCAGCAGGAAACATTTTCTTATAAATATTTTTAAAGTCTGTTTGGCCACTTATGAAGTATGTCTAACTGTGAAAGCGTTTTCTGGGCTTGCCACTTTAGGCCTTTTAAAGACTCAAATGAAATTTTTCTCTTTCCTATAAAATGATGTAGCTATTTAGTATGTCACAGGGAGCAAACCTGAGTCTCAAGAGGTGGTGGCAGGGATGGAGGCCACAGTGTTGGGCCACGGTGGTCCTGGACCCTCTGTGACTCTAGCTCAAGGGCACCCGCTGACCCCCGCTCCGAGTGTGCTGCCAGCAAGGGGCCAGTGGCTGCATTGCTTCCTTAAATTTAAGTCAATTCAGATGCAACAAAATCAAGAACTCAGTTCTGCAGGATCTGAGCGCTGAGTGGTCCTGGCTCCTCTGAGATGGATGGAATGCCCCTGTTTCCATGGTTGCCCATGGCCATGTTTGCACTGGCCTCAGAGTTGAGATGCAATAGGGACCAGGTTCCTACAAAGCCTAAAGGGTCTCACTGACCCTGTGGGAAAGTCTTTGCTGTGCCTGAAGGGCACAGATTTGGGGGTAGTGGATGTGTGTGAGAAAGCAGGCAGGTCACAGCTGGATGCAGTATCACCAAGGGCAGATACTCAGTAGCAGCAGACACGGGAGGGCTTCTGTGTGTAGTAGCCAAGGCATGAATCACACAGCACAGGGCTGAGGGGGTGGCACAGGGATAGATGCCCTGGACTGTGTGACCATGGGGGTACATCCAGCCAGCTGTGAGCAACATCTGATTGGACAACCAGGGTGGTCTGGGGCCACTTCCTCTGCTGAGGCAGAGGGAGAGGTAGGGCCCCACCACAGGAGAAGCTGCCCATCTTCCCAAGGAAAAGGACAAGAGATTATTTCTGGAGAGAACCTGGAAGCAGCAGGCTGCCCAGCCCACAGACCTGGGGAAAGAGGCACTTTATTGCCAGGTGACCAAGATCCAGGCTCACTGCAGAGGAAAACTCCCACCTGCAGTGACAGTGGGCAGGGTGCCCAACTACTAAGATCCCAAGTCCTGGGAGCCAGAGTAGCACAGGGAGGCCTGATGGGGGCTGTGAGGTGCTCTGTGCTGCCCTGGGGGGAGATGCGGCCAGTTGGAGACATGCAGAATCAGATGCTCAATCTCTCCTCTTCGTGAGGAAACCACGGTGAGGAGCTCACAAGGACAACAGAGCCCTGTGACTCTTGCTTTGTGGATGCTGCAAAAAATTAGCATCTTTTGGAAGGCATGTAAATTCGTGGAGTTGATTTAACTATAGAGGGCATGCTTCTGTGAGTGATCTAAAGGTGTCCTGATGTGTATTTGGTTAAAGATCCCTTCTAGCTCTGAGCACATCTGGACTCTGTGTAAGGGGCTGCCTCATCTCTACACTTGTCCGAGTGTTCCTTCTCAGAGATTTAAGTCTCTCATTGCTGTCATTGCGGGGCTGAGGGAAGCTTTTGGTCCCTTCACCTCTGAAATGTGGTTCTCATGGACCTAGGATTGAAATCTGTTCATCTAAGCACAACTGTGGGCTCATGGTGTTGCACTTGTGACAGAGGTGACGTCTTCTGGAATTAGAGCAAGGGGCTGGATCTGGGCAAAGTCCTGGTGTGCCACCACACATCAATGCTTCATCTTGGTTGTTGTGGGGACCTGAGATTCTGGGGCTGGGGCTCTCGATGTGCACAGGCACCAGGTCACCTGAGGTACCAAAGACGGGTAGGTCCTGCCGCACAGTCTGAGGCTCTGTGCTTCTAACAACACACACCTGGTGGAAAGTCTGCACTACAGAGTGAGCTACACGTGGTTCACTGAGAGCTGACTCACTCCACATCATGGAAAAGAAACTTCAGATGAGGGATAGGTGTTATTAGCTATGATTCCAGTGCTAAGTCCCAATTTCTTCTCATTGGCAGAGCCCTTAGCTGGCAGTGCTCCCCCTACACACACGTTCATTCATTCACCATGGATGCACTGAACAGTTTCTCTGCAAAGCATTTTATCGGAGTAGTTTGGGGTCTGGATGTGCCTGGGTCCCAACTTGGTTCTTCATTACCTGGGTCTTGCTCTGTTCTGATGCACGTACCCTAGCCATTAAATGATACTGGTGATAGAACGCATTCCTCAGGGCAATGCGTTCATGAAATGGCTGACCACTGCCCTTGGGGCTTTGGTTCTTAGCAGGCACTGCCTAGGTCTCTGCAAGCTGGAATGGCCACAGGTGCTTCAGAGCCACTCTGCCTTCCTGATGCTGCTGTGACTCTCTCCACTTGGGCTAACACTTTCCTCTGGGGTGGTTCTAGTCTATTCTCTTCCTAACCCCACATGCAGAAGTTCTTGTTTTGCCTGTTTGGGGCAAAACTGGGCTGTTTTTGCCCATTTGTCAGGATGTAGCTGGTTAAATTTCTCTCTCAGACCAGTGATTCTCAAAATTTGCTTCTAGGGTAAGCAGCATCCTTACCCCCCTACTGAAAACAACTAGGAAACCTGCACTACATACAAATGTGTGTGCTGGAAAACTACCAAACAGGAAGGACTTGCAGGGTTAAGACTCAGAATGAAATTCACTGGTGTGTGCTTTTGTACTCTGAGCCCATCACCAAAGGCATTTACTAATTCTCATGCATCACAGAGTGTTTGAGAAGCATAGGAGAAAGCAGTCACGAGCTTTTCAGCCATTTCCCAGGGCTAGGAAGAAAAAAAAAATGTGAGTGAAGTGCTTCTTAGGCAGCTAGGATTTGAGGTGCCAAGATTCCAGAAAGAAGGCATGTGTAATGTAGTGAGCCCAACTGCCCAGCGTGCTGGTCCCACAGAGCATTTGCCAAGTCCTCAGCTATGCAGCCTGAGAGATGGTGAACAGAAAGTGGGAGCAAAGAGGCTGAGGAGCTAAAAAGAGTTTCAAGTGGTCTCATGGTATAAAAAGATAAAGTTGAATTTCATTGGCCCTGAGAAATTCTCTGAGCTTTAGGCTGGAAATCCCATAGGTTTAAGGAAAACTAGAAATACACCACATGTTACAAAGACTGAAACCCAGTGTCAGAATTGCTCAGTTAAAATAGCCTGTCCTTACTCTAGCTACAGAACCAAAGGTCTTCCAGAGTCTTTACAGTTTTTCATAACAGAATGTCCAGGATTCAGTCCAGAAGTACCATTTAAGAGCCCAAGCAGTAGAAACAGACTTCTAGGTAATCTAGATATTGGAGTTACCAAGTATAGATTAAACATAACTATGATTAATATGTTTCAATAAAACAGATAACACAATGGTCACAGAGAAGTGGAACCCATTAAGTAGAATCAAATGGAAATTCCAGAATTAAAAAAAACATAGCGATCAGAATTTCGTGCTAAATAAATAATTAGCCACTGCAGAATATAGAATTAGTGATCTGGGTATAGGTCAGTAGAAAATGCCCAGATTAAAGCCAAAGAGAGCAAAGAATGGAAAATAAAAAAGAGAATAAGAAAAATATGGGACAGGATAAAAAATATTTAGCAGCCATAATTGGAGAAAAGAGAAGGGGGTGGGGGGAAGGCACAGAATCAGTGTTAGAAAAGACAGCCTAGAATTTTCCAAAACTTACAAAAGAAATCAAGCCACAGGTTCAAATATTACTGTGAACCCCAGGCAGGATAAATGCAATGAAAACACACCCAGGCACATCATTGTAAGATTGCTGAAATGAAAGGGCAAAAAGAATTCTTAACTTTAGCCAGAGGCAAAAAAGACTCATTACTACCCCGTTTCCCCGAAAATAAGACAGTGTCTTATTTTAAGGTGTGCTCCCAAAGATGCGCTAGGTCTTATTTTCAGGGGATGTCTTATCTTTCCTGTAAGTAGGTCTTATTTTCGGAGGATGTCTTATTTTCGGGGAAACAGGGTATGAAAAGAACAACAGTAAAAGACATGACAGCAGACTTCTCAAGGGAGGTGATGGACTTCAGAAGACAATGGAAAACCACCCTTAAAATCCTGAAAGAAAGCAATTGCTTATTCAGAATTCTGTGTCTAGGAAACACATTTCTCAAACCATGAAGATAAAACAAAGATACTTTCAGACAAATAAAAACATGAGGATTTTCCCAATAGGCTCACACTTAAACACCAAAAGGAGTTATTTTGTGGCAGGGATATATTGCCAATCAGGAGCATTAAAAATACACAACAGAATGAAGAGCAAAGGAAAGGGTAGATATGTGGTTGTATCCAGAGGAATATTAGCTACCAAAACCAACCATACCATTTTCTGGCATTTAAAATACATACAGAATTAAAATTTGCAATAAAATGCAAAAAAAAAAGGAGTAAAGGAGTTTAGTGTTTTCCCATTTTTACATTATTCAAGAAGTGATAAAAGTACTAATTTTAGATTAAAATAAGTTAATAATGGATATTGTAGTCTCTAACCTTTATGATAATATTAAAGGAATATATAATTAGCAATATAATAAAAAAGTGAAATGAAAAATTCCTATTCCAAATAAGATGAGTAAAAAAACACTTTAGGCATGTCAGATGAATAGAAAACAAATAGATGGTGTTTACAAACCCAGCTATGTCACTAATTACATTTAATGTAAATGGATGAAGTATTCCCAGTAAAAGATAAGAAGCCTGGATTTTTAGAAAGGATAGACATTAAGTATAATGTTACAGAAAAGTTGAAAGCAATAGGGTAAAAAATGATACCCCAAGTAAACATTTACCAAAAGAAAGTTAATATCAGACAAAGTAGAAATGCAAGAAGAAATACTACAGATAAAGAGGAACATTTCATTACCAGTAAAGGCTTAAATCCACCAGAAAGATATAACAATTTAGTCATTATGAATCTAATCACATAGCTTTGAAATATACAAAGTAAAATTGACAGAACTAAAGGAATAAACCCTCACAGTCATAGGTGGGGACTTCAACACGTCTCTCTTAGTAACACACAAAAAAGCAATCAGCAAAGAAACAATTTAAACCTCACAAATAACCTGACTCTATCAACTTTGTGAGACACTGAACCCAAAGACTACAGCATACCTGTTCCCCCCAAGTTCCAAATGGATTATTTACCCAAATTGGCCATGTGTGAAACCATTAAGCAAGTTTGAATCTGAATATATTTAGAACAACTGAAATCATACAGAAGAGGTAAGTACTTGTCAGCATTTGCCCCCAACCCTTAGTATACAGGAGGGGACCACTGTGGCCCCACATTCACTGCCCCCTGCCCCCTGCCCCCCTCTTTGGAGACACTATTTCCTCTCCCTGGAGGGCCCACTCAATCAGATGCTGCTGGGCCAGTGGAAGGCTCGCCGTCCCCTCAGGGGCACGTCTTTGGCATGTCTGGAAGCCAACCCATCCCTTGCTTTTTTCTAATATTAATATTTGTGGTTTTACTCATAAATGTAGCTTTCAACTGTCTTTTAAACCCCCTGACAGCAGCAACTGTATGTCCCCTGCAGCACTTAAGGGTGCAAGAACTCTCCATAGCTCTCGGTGACCTTTATTCCCCAAGTTTCCCATTAGATGTTTTTGGTGCCATCCTTGAGAGAGATGTTTTCATGTTGTTAAACTATTAAATCATCCAACTCTCAGCTTCAAAGTTTGTGTAATCAGGGATGGAGTGATGGAGAAATGTGGTCCAGTCAACAGTGCTTTTGTTTTCTGGCCTTACAACTCACACAAATCTGCTCTGCCAGTTCCCCTGGAGACACAGGCAATAGAACGAGGATGCTGGTGATAATCGACGTGTCCAGCAGGAAGGGCCTGGCCTGGGACAGAGCCCCGGACCTGTTGCAGGCCATGGGATGGTGTGGCAGTGAGCAGGCCACTAGCACCTCTGAGCCCCAGATGCGCCCATAGGCAGTGGAGGTGGTGCCACCTCCCTGTGTGGCTCTAGGACTCAGTGGCATATATGCATGGAGACAGCTATGGACCACAGAGTACTCTAAAAGAGTTTTGTGAGATTCAAACACACAGAATAAAATGAAATCTACACACACAGAGAAAGGAGAGAACTCAGATGCCCATGTGTTGGTGAAGGGGCTGCAGAGTGGGCTAGTGGGATAATGTGGGGGCAGAAATATTTGCACCCTGCCCTGCCACCAACCGACCAGGTGACTGTGAAGTCATGTGTTCTCCCTGCCTTAGTTTCCCTTCTGGAGTCAAGGGGTCATAATAAAGGCTTGGAATGTTCCAGCACAAACATTCTCTGATCCTGCAGTCTTCCCTTAAGAAGAGGGCACAGCCCAGGATTACAAATAAAGTGGCATATGTTAATTTACTTTTCATCTGCCTTTGAAATAGCTCTTGATAAAGAATCCTTTGAGATTCTTGAGACAGAAAGGGCTGTGAGAAGCGCGCAAGAGTTCTCTACCTGGCATCATTCTGAGACAGGATGTATGAGCTTCCCTACCCTGCCTTTCTGGAGAAACAGGGAATCACATTTGTCCTATTTGCAACCTGGTCACCTCAAGGAATTAAGCAGAGACTGCAGTCTGTCCACAAAATCAGTTCGGATAGTAAGACTTGCTCAAAGATGTGTCCTGGTCACCCCCCTGGGAGATGCTGCAGTTTGGATAGCCCCAGTGCTGGCGGCCACCTCCCGCCCTGCCCCACGGTGCTGACTGCCACTCCCGAGGCACGCAGGCGGACGCACCTTTCCGAGCCTGGCACCACTCCCTCATAGTGAGAGTTCGGGGGTGCGTGTTTTACATGTGTGCACATGTTCATTGTGCGGGGTGGAAATTCCTCATGGGCAGAATTCTTCACAAGCTCTAAGGTTGTGTTTCCTGTAGATAAACAGAATCTTCTGATGCTCTTATTGCAAGCTCAATATTTTCTTTCCTGTTACCTTTAAAAAATATCAAGGTGCCCGCAGACCCTCTAGCTGGTGAATAAACCAACTTCAGTTGGGGTGAATGAGACAAGTCTCCTTCATGCAGAATGGCCGAGGACACGTGTGTGTGTGCATATGTGCCTTTATTCCTAGGGGTCTGGGGCAGCCTTTGGCTCCTGCTTGGGGCCCTGCCACTGTGGCCTCACTGGCTCTCCGAGCTCTGCTCCTGGGCATGGTCCTCCACTTCTCTTTACTGGAAAATGTTTCCTGTTTGGAAAGAGAAGATTTTCTTGAGAAAAGCCAAGTGTCCACTCCTTGTCCCCATATTTCCCAGAGAAGGCTGATACCAGCGTCCAGTGTTGCTGGTGTGTGGGGAGTGTCATCACAGTGCTGTGTGGACATGCATGTCCCCACAAAGGCTCAGGGTGTATGGCCTGTCAGCAGATAGCCTTGCCCTCTTCTCTCCCATAAAGGTGTCTGCAGGTCATCCCTCACTGGTCAGTAACACCAAGAAGGCCGTCCAGAGGCGGCTGCCACACTGAAGCCCTGTTTGGAATCTAGCCCAACCGTGTGCACCCAGGGCTGCGTGGTGCCGTGCCCAGGGTTCTGATGCTGTGGTGCTGGGTGGGGGCACAGGTGATGTAGCAGGGACAGGAGAGTGCATGGATGGAGGCAGTCAGGATGGTCCTGGGCAGAAGACAAATGGAGTTGCAGGCTGAGTCGGGTGGCTGTGGACTTGGGGTGTGGCAGGCGGGGCTTGTCCTCCCTCCTCCCCTCACAGGCAGTCTGCTGGAGGCCGTCCCTGTGATGCCCCAGCACTGCCCGGGGACTCAAACCCTGCCAGTCCCTACTGTCGCTCAAAGAGCTTTGAGGTGCCAGTTGGATGGCAGGAGCCTGATCAAACTGGAGGCCCCGCCTCCCCATGTTTGAGTTACAGGGGACTGGGCTGTGATATCTCTTATGGGATAGTGTCTAAAGCAGCAAAATTGGCCTGGATGACAGCACAGCCCAAGAATGTACCCTGGATGGGACAGCCACTAACTGTCCTGCCTGCACTGCTGATGGGCACACACCACACACCTGGGTACACCCCACACGCCTTTGTGTATACCACATGTCTGTCTGTCTGTATACCACAAGCCTGTGTGAACACCACACGCCTGTGTGCGCACCACATGCCCATATGTGCACCACACATCTCAGTGCACACCACACACCTGTCTGCACACTACATGCCTATGTGTACATCACATGACTGACTGCGCACCACCCGTCCATATGTGCACCACACACCTGGGTGCACACCACACACCTATCTCTACCAAAAGATAGGCACACCTGGGCTGCCAAGTGGCCCAGCATTTCATGGCCCCACAAAGGCAGAGTGTGAGGGTCAGAGCAACTCCTGGCCTGGAACTGATGACAACTTCTGCAGCAGGGAGATCTTTTTTTTTTTTTTTGGTTTTTGGCCGGGGCTGGGTTTGAACCCGCCATCTCCAGCATATGGGACCGGCACCCTACTCACTGAGCCACAGGCGCCACCCCAGCAGGGAGATCTTTGTGATGTGTCATGGGACCGTCCTGGTCAGCATTTTAAACAAAGGACAAACTGGCAGCTGCCAGCCACACTGTGGGCCATCAGAGGCTGGGAGCAGCAGCTGACAGGCAGAGGAACTGTCTCAGTCTGGGAGGGTGGGGAACACCCACTTTCCATGGTGTATAGCTCCCCAGGCAGACATTCCTGCCCCTGGGGGTAACTCCCAAGAACTCAGAATTGTGCCTGTCTGGGAGCAGGCGCTCCATCAACATTAGGTGAAAGTTGAATGAAATATCTAGTTTAAATTTCTTGAGTCTATAAAAAGGGACAACTGTGGTTGGCTCAGAAAGTTCATTTGTCAATGTCAGCCTAAAATTAATGGTGGCACGTGTCTTCATAAGTGCTGAATGTCAGGCTGGGCGGACAGGCGTGTGGTGTGCACATGGACAGGTGGTATTCAGACAGGTGTGAACACAGGCATTTGGTGTGTACTCAGGCATGTGGTGTGTAAACAGGCATGTGGTGTGCACCCAGATTTGTAGGGTGCAGACAAGCATGTGGTGTGTGGTCAGGTGCATGATATACACACAGGCATGTGGTGTGCAGACAGGCTTGTGGTGTACAGAGTGCTGGGGTAGAGCTCTGAGCCTAGCATGGCGTCACAGTCAGGAGACTGTCATGTCCACATTGGAGAGGCTGGGAGGACAGGAGGCTGCCTGCCGATGAAGGATTGGCTTGGAGGTGTTCTGGAAAACTCCACAGAGAATCCTGGGGTGGGGCAGAAGCCACAGGGTCTGCATGGGCCAACTGCCTGGCAGTTAGGAAGCAATGTATCTGGAACGGGCTGGGAAGGCGGGACCTGAGGCTGTGGAGGAGACTCAGCCAGCAGAGTCACCTGACAGGGGTATGGGGTCTCCCCCAGCCTGGTCACACAGGGCCAGCACCTGCTGCCCAGGTGAGGCCACCACGAGGGTGTGGGGCAGCCTGCAGAGCCCTGGTCACTCTTGGGCTAAGAGCATTCCTTTGGTGACACAGCCACAATGGGACTCCATGGGCTCAGCCTGCTCCCTGGAGCTGTGCAGAGATGCACCATCCAGAGTAGGCATTTACTTTTCTTCACCCCTAGGGAAATCTCAGAACATGGACACATTGATCTGTTAGTTCAGTTACCTGAAGTTCTTTCTATATTTTGAAGGATTTTGTCCAGAACCGATACTCTTTTACTTTGATCATTTTTTGAACTCTTCTTTCCTGTGGGGAAACATATGTACAATAGTCAAGCTTTGAAAAATAATTAAGGCATGATACTTTGTGCTTTCAGATCCAGGGAACCATCGACCCTGAGACAAAGGGGACGGTGGGGCTGTGTCCCTGGCCAAGAAGGCATGGCTGGAGTCTGGGGTCTGCTCACTGCCGCACCCACGGCATATAGCCGTAGTGAGGCAGTGCTGTCCGCGTTACAGAACGACGGGAAGATGGTTTGTGCTCCCCGGAGCTTTGTTTCCAGCGTTCCCAGTATGCACAGCATCAGAAATGTTATCTAGCATACTCAGTTACCCGCTTAAGTTTAAAGATTGTGGCATTTACTCATGTGTTTGTCATCCTGTACCAGAAGTCTGTTTGTTCTGATAAATTGTCAATATGTACTTTCTTAAGAATGAGCATAATGCACTACTAATCCAGATAGAGCACAGCCTTGTGAGCTGCTAAACTCAGTGGCACCAACAATGAGCACATAAAGATGTTTTTCCACCAGTGAGCTAAAACGATAAGCCTAAGGACATGAAATACAAATTATCTACATAAGTTACAAAGTCACTGAAACACATCCACTCACCATAAAGTCCTGTTTAGAACATCTTGTTTCACCAATTGTTACGCATAATAAAAATTAATAGGAAAAATAATACTTGTCAAGGAATTTACTCTAAATCAAAATTATAATTATCAATAACAATAAGATTAAATAGTAAATGTAGAATTAGTCAAGCATTAACATAAAGAAGATGTCAAGCTGTTTTAAAAAGATAATAAGAAACTGAGATAGGAGAAAGCAGACAGAGTTGACTAATAACTGCCACTCTCTGGAAGCGGAACGTTAAAACATAACAATACATGATAA
Source organism: Nycticebus coucang (assembly GCF_027406575.1). Taxonomy (NCBI): domain Eukaryota; kingdom Metazoa; phylum Chordata; class Mammalia; order Primates; family Lorisidae; genus Nycticebus; species Nycticebus coucang. Next base: position 1,393,403 of record NC_069794.1, read on the forward strand.
ATCACACTTGTAAACGCAAAGATAACCTACACACGTAAGCAAAAAGATTGCATTGTGTAAGCTCTGTAAAAATTGGTATTTACATCCGTTACAGGTGGCGCCCGAACAGGGACCTGAAGGACAGGTAATCTTCTCTCTCTTTCTTTCTTTTTCAAGGTTGAGGGCGGCTCTCACCAGGGAGCTGCAGTCCCGCCGGTAAAGGCTGACCGGTTAAGTGTGAACAATCAGCAGGTACCATGGGGCACGCATTAACCAAGGATATTAAAACATGCATGGATGCCTCACCAGCGATAGTCCAAGATATGGCCTATGCTGCAACAATGCAAGGACAGAAATTCAGCGCCTATATTAAAAATACCTTCAATAAGGGAGGTAAGGGGCCGAGAGCTCCTGCTAACACTTACTACAATTGTGGCAAGCCAGGTCACATGCAGAAGGACTGTAAACAGTCCCATGCCAATAAGCCGAGGGGGGAACCGCCCGGCTTATACCCCCATTGTAAGAAGGGGCGACATTAGAAAAATGAATGTGAATCAAAATTTCATAAGGATGGAACCCCCTTAAATAACAAGGGAGACACTGATCCTGAGGATCAGGACGTACAAAGATCAAAAAACTAGATAAGGGGCATTCTCCCAGCCCAGGCCCCAAGGGAGAGCAGGCTGTAGCTTGTAACACACAGCCTTTATCTACATTAAATCCTCAAGCCCCTGAATTTACTATTCATGACCTTTCACGGGGCACTCCTGAAAGTGCAGGTTTAAATTTAGCAAATAAAAAGAATGTCTTATTATCCAAATAGGACGGTGTTACTTTAATCCCCACTACAATAAAAAGACAACTTTTACCTGGAACGGTTGGAATTATAATTAGTAAAAGTTCAAATTATACTAAAAACTTTGAAGTTATTCCAGGAGTAGTTAACTCAGATTCAGAAAAGACAACGCAGAAGGAGGCGCCAGCAGCTACTACAAGATCTCACCCGCCGCTTAAAGAAAATGAAAGTACACTCGCCGATAACAAACAAAACCACCGGGTACATTTCCACTGACTCCAAGACAGCTGAAAAAGCCCAGCAAAGAAGGAAGCTGGGGGCCCCCCTGCCCTTCGTGGGGCGGGCCTACCTCCCAAGTGTTACAGCCCCCAGACAGCAGCACTGACAAAATCCCAAGGGTGAGATTTAAAACCTTTATTATTAACCCTTTGCCACTAGTAATTTGTATAAATAAGAAAAATATTTTTACAAACTGAATCTTTGTCAACAAATAAAATTCTTACCTTTTAAACCTTCTAATTATCAGTTTAGCTGAATAAATAAGTGACTTCATAGTAAACTAGAATCCTGTTTAGTGGAAAGTGAGTTTTTGAAAGTAAGAAAAATTAAACAGAAAAAAGAATGACATTGTGTAAAAAAAAAATCTTGTGTAATAAATTTTATCCTGAAACAAAATAATTATGTAAAAAAATAAAAGACAAAACAAAAATTCAAAAAAATTTAAAATGTTTATAAATAATCTATACAAATTAAATAAAACTCATAAAAGAGAATTTATGAAAAAATTTACATGTAATCCAGTTAACTATATATTTCCTTTAAAATCTTTTAACTTATAAAAATAACTAATTATATTACATCCTTTAATATTCAACATAATAAACAAGTAAATGTCATATTAATTATAAAAAAACCTTCTTATATAATATTACCTATAAATCTACAAAACAATCCATAATATAATAATACAACATTACAAGTGTTAAAAACACTTAATAAATTAATTAAACCTAAAAAATTTATAACAACTTTAATTTTAAACATTACAACTTTAATTTCTATAATCACTACTTTTACTGTAACTACTACAACTTTAGTACAACAAATACATACAACATACTATATCAATACTCTTAACAATAATATAACTTTAACATTAATAACACAAGCTAATATAAATAATAAGCTTAAAACTAAATTGAATATGTTAAAAAAAATAATCTTAACTTTAGATCAAAACATTAAGTACATACAACAGAAACTACAAACAAAATGTCACTCAACATTTCAAGCCATTTACATTACACCTTTACCATATAATGTATCTAACTCATAGAACAAAGTACAAACACATCTTCAAAGTGTCTAGAGAGACAATAATATAACACATAATTTACACAACTTACAACAAGATATTACAGCCATGAGTCAAGCTCATTTACCAATAACTTCTCTTAACACATTAACTCAATCTTTAACTAATAGGTTTAAAACACTCAATCCTCTTAACTGAATCCAATATATTGTACTCATAACCATTATTAGTTGTTTGTCATTTTGTGTTATGTTGTTGTTACCATGTCTCATACGGTGTCTGTTTTCCTCTATTAACTCTATACGCCAAAAAGTCTTTAAACTGCGGTTTAAAAACAAAAAAGGGGGAAATGCCGCACCCACGGCATATAGCCGTAGTGAGGCAGTGCTGTCCGCGTTACAGAACGACGGGAAGATGGTTTGTGCTCCCCGGAGCTTTGCCCCCAGCGCCCCCAGTATGCACAGCATCAGAAATGTTACCTAGCATACTCAGTTACCCGCTTAAGTTTAAAGATTGTGGCATCTACTCATGTGTTTGTCATCCTGTACCAGAAGTCTGTTTGTTCTGATAAATTGTCAATATGTACTTTCCTAAGAATGAGCACAATGCACTACTAATCCAGATAGAGCACAGCCTTGTGAGCTGCTAAACTCAGTGGCACCAACAATGAGCACATAAAGATGTTTTCCCACCAGTGAGCTAAAACGATAAGCCCAAGGACATGAAATACAAATTATCTACATAAGTTACAAAGTCACTGAAACACATCCACCCACCATAAAGTCCTGTTCAGAACATCTTGTTTCACCAATTGTCACGCATAATAAAAATCAATAGGAAAAATAATACTTGTCAAGGAATTTACTCTAAATCAAAATTATAATTATCAATAACAATAAGATCAAATAGTAAATATAGAATTAGTCAAGCATTAACATAAAGAAGATGTCAAGCTGTTCTAAAAAGATAATAAGAAACTGAGATAGGAGAAAGCAGACAGAGTTGACTAATAACCGCCACCCTCCGGAAGCGGAACGTTAAAACATAACAATACATGATAAATCACACTTGTAAACGCAAAGATAACCCACACACGTAAGCAAAAAGATTGCATTATGTAAGCTCTGTAAAAATGTATAAATACCAACATGTGTTGGTATTTACAACTGCATACTCCAATAAATCACAGCTACATACTCCAACCCGTAGTGTGTCAGTCTGTCTTTCCTGCACCGACCTCTCAACTTTCCTCGTTCCTTCTCCCTGCACTCCCTCGAACTGAAGGCCACCGACAGGGCGGTCCGTTACAGCTCACTGTCTCTATGCCTTCTCTGGACACTCCTGGGGGATGCCTGCACACTGTTCTGTCCACCTTGTACAGTGGTTAGCCCTGGTTCCCACTGTGGGCCAAGGACTCCTCATCATGTGACAGGCTGCCCTCACACCTGGACACACATTTTTCCCCTCAGTCCTGACTCTGGCTGCTGCACATCAGATGGTGGGGGCCAACATCCAAGCAGCCTGTCTTGAGAGGCCCCCTGTCCTTCTCTTAGGGAGGGGGCCTTGTGCTCACCACACCTCATGCAGAGCATTCACCTCCTTTCTTTACTCTTCCTACTCTCAAAGCCTGGGAAGACCCGCCTCTCATTAGTTTCCTCCAAACTCCATACGAGTACAACTTGGAACACTTAAAAAATAGTTTAGTTGAGCACATTTCTATTTCTTGAACACACAAATAGTAACTATTTATGACTGGTCTGTCTCAGTCTCTGACTTCTTGGAAAACAAGGACCCTCTATTTATCTAATACCTGGCAGATGCTCAAGTAGATATTACCAAATGATTGACTCTTTTGTTGGTATTATTAATAGGAAATCAATGAGTATGGCACAAATTTAAACATGTCCTATGGACTACTTAGAATTTAACAGATCGCAAAGTCTTAAACTGAAGTTTAGGCACAGCCAATACATTGGGAATAATGTTATGGACCATGGGACTTTTCAGACAATAGGTCATGCAGGGAGTTGGATTTTCTGGCAATAAGGAAGAGAAGATGTTTGCAGATACACTATCCTTCACTGCTTCAGGTTTTAAAAATATTTATATAAATTATTTTAAGGATCTCAATTTATTTATTTATTTATTTATTTTTTGTAGAGACAGAGTCTCACTTTATGGCCCTCGGTAGAGTGCCATGGCATCGCACAGCTCACAGCAACCTCCAACTCCTGGGCTTAAGGGATTCTCTTCCCTCAGCCTCCTGAGTAGCTGGGACTACAGGCGCCCGCCACAATGCCCAGCTATTTTTTGGTTTGCAGTTCAGCCGGGGCCGGGTTTGAACCTGCCACCCTCGGTATATGGGGCCTGTGCCTTACCGACTGAGCCACAGGTGCCACCCTCAATTTATTTTTTAATAAATACGATGAGCCCATGGTATAATTTTTAAATTTTAGAAAAATTGAAAAATAAAGTTGTTACCAATAGTTGACCACCTCATTACCAATTTCCTCCTGTGGGCTACAGTTGTTAGCTGTTCCTGGTATATCTTCTCAGGGATATTCTGTACCATGGAGATTGTTGCCAGCTTCATACTTACACTGAATATTTAAAGTCACACTTAATATTTTTTAAAAATTGGCACATAATTCAGGTTAACTGATTTGTGAAAACATAATTCATCCATCAATTATAAAAATTATAAAATTATAAAGATTTTTGCCTTTCATGTGCTTACTTGTGGAATATAATCTCTAGCCTCAGGAACCCAAGGGAACCTACATTATGGTTACATTTATGTGGTCCCTGTATGTGTGGTTTTATGTGTCTGTCAATGCACCTGATAAGGCTTGTGGGTAATTTTTAGTCTTCATTTATAGATGAAGCTTCCATGAGGCAAAGAAGCCTGCCTGAGGTCACAGAAATAGTATATGGGTGAGCTGGGAAGGAGTCCAAGGGGCTCTGACCTCTGGCCTTTCTCTTTTTCCCAGAGTTGAGATCCAGAGCTCTGGGATTCTCAATGGAACCTGGTGAGTAAAAGTCTAGTATTTGAACTTTTATGTCTGGAAAGGCTGGAGTAACAAGAACCAGACTTATCTTCCAATTTAATTAAAAAACAAGAAAAGAATATATGATACATGATTTTCCATACATCAGACAATAGGCAGCAAAACCCAATTATCTCTGTGAATTGGAAAACAACTGAGCAAACCCTTAGTTTTGAAATGATGCAGTGACGAAGGCTTAAGGAACTCAACAGTCAGTCCCCTTTGAATTCCTGGAAGGTCCTCTGCAGAATGATGGGTGACAAACCAAGCGTATTTGCAGACTGAAATTTATACCTAATTCTTCAATGTCCAAACACTGATGAACATTCACAAACATCAAGAACATTTGGAAAATGTGACTTCACCAAACAAACTAAATAATGCACCAGTAACCAACTCTAGAGAGAGGAAGATGCGTGACCTCTCGGACAGAGAATTTTATAGAAAAACATAGCTGGTTGAGGAAGCTCAATGAACAATAAAACACAGGAAATCAATTCAGAAATTTATCAGAAAAATTTACCAAAAGATTGAAATAATAATAAAACTCCCTCTAAAAATCCTAGAGCTGAAAAATACATTTGATGAACTGAAAAATGCAGCCAGATATATAGAGCAGACATTAATAGACATAAAGAGAGAAATAGAATGTAGAACATTAATAGTAAGTGCACAGTTTCTCAACAGCAGAATCCATCAAGCAGAAGAAAGAATCAGTAAGCTTGAGGACAGATTATTTGAAAATACACAGAGGAGAAAAAAGAATAAAAAGAATGAAGAACACATACACAATCAAAAAAAAAAAAATCCTGAAAAGGGTAAATCTAAGAGTCATAGACCTTAGAGAGTAAGTAGAGGAAAAGATATGGCTAGAAAGCTTATTCAAGGAAAAAATAGAGAACAAAGGGAATGTCTCGGTATAAGAATGTTAAAGATCACCAAACAGATTCAATTCATTTAAGATTACCCAATGTGTCTAATAATCAAACTCTCAAACATCAAGGATAAAAAGAGACTCCTAAAAGCAGAAAGAGAAAAGAAGAAAATGGCATCTAAAGGATCTCTGCCAGGAATCTGGCAGTAGATTTCTCAGTGGAAACTTACAGGCAGAAGGGAATGGGATGACATAGTCAAAATGCTGAAGGAAGAAAAAGCCCTCTAACCAAGAATACTGCACTCAGCAAAGATATTCCTCAAACCTGAAAGAAAAAGAATTACCTCCCCAGAAAAACAAAAGCCAAGGGAATTCACCACCCCAGACTTATATTACAAGAATACTAAAGAAGATTTTTCAGTCTGGAAGAATAGGATGTTAATGTGTAATACAAAATCATCTGAAGGTATAAAACTTATTGGTAAAGTAAATAAGTACATAGACAAATTTAGAATACTCTAACATTGCAGTTGTGGTGTACAAAGCACTTATATCTTTAATATAAATAGTAAAAGACAAATCTATCAAAATAATATCTAAAACAATTTTTAAGGATAGACAATATAAAAAAGATTTAAATTGACTTAAAAATGCAAAATATGGGAGGGAAAAAGTTAAAGGTTTGGGGTTTTTTAAAGTACTTTTCTTTGCTTATTTATTTTCTTTTCTTTGTGATCAAAGTTAAGTTGTCAGCAGCTTAAAATAACTTAAGATTATAAAGTATAATCTTAAGATTCTAAGATTTTTTTATTTAAGCCTCATGGTAACCATGAAGTAAAAGCTTATAATAAATATACCAAAAATAAAAAGCAAGGAATTATGACATATGAGTAGAGAAAATTACTTAATTACAAAGGATGGTGTAAAAAAGGAAACATAGAGTATAAAACAATCAGAAAAAAAGATAACAAAATCATACAGTAATATGTCCTTACCTATGAATAATAACATTAAATGTAAAGTGACTAAAATTTTCAATCAAAAGATATAGAGTATCTGAATAGATTAAAAAAAAAAAAGCCCCACCTCTATTCTGCTTACAAGAAACTCATTTACCTACATAGACACATATAGAGACAAAGTAAAGAGATGTAAAAAAGATATCCTATATAAAGGGAAATGAGAAAAGAGCAGAAATAGCTATACTTATGCCAGATAAGATAAACTTCAAGTCAAAAATTTTACTAAGAGCCAAAGAAGGTCACTATATCAAGATAAAGGAGTCAATTCAGCAAGAGTATCTAACAATTATAAGTAAACATGCAACCAATATTGGAACAGCCAAATATATAAAGCAAATATTAATGGATCTAAGGGGAGAAATAGACTGTAGTACATTAATAGTAGGGGACTTCAGCACTCATTCAAGCAGAAAATAAAGGAAGATTGGAGTTAAACTATATTCTAAACCAAATGAACCTAACTGACGTTTACAGATTATTTTATCCAGCTGTTGTGGAATACACTTTCTCCTCATCAGCACATGGAACATTCTCCAGGATAGGCCATGTGTGTTAGATCACAAAATAAATCTTAACAAATCAAAATCATATCAGCTATCTTTTCTGACCCCAGTGGAATAAAGCTAGAAATAAATAACAAGGGAAACTTTGGAAACTGTACAAATACGCAAAACTTAACATGCTCCTGAACAATAATGAATGGATCAGTGAAGAAACTTTTAATTAGATTAACAAAGAAAAAAAGAGAGAAGAGGAAAATAACAATGAAAACAAAGGAAATTGGGGCGGCGCCAGTGGCTCAGTGAGTAGGGCACTGGCCCCATATACCGAGGGTGGCGGGTTCAAGCCCAGCCCTGGCCAAACTGCAACAAAAAAATAGCCGGGCATTGTGGCGGGTGCCTGTAGTCCCAGCTACCCGGGAGGCTGAGGCAAGAGAATCACGTAAGCCTAGGAGTTGGAGGTTGCTGTGAGCCGTGTGATGCCATGGCACTCTACCAAGGGCAGTAAAGTGAGACTCTGTCTTTACCAAAAAAAAAAAAAAGAAGAAGAAAACAAAGGAAATTTAAAAAAATATGGGAAGACTTAAAGACCTCTATGCAAATACATTTGAAAACCTAATAGAAATGGATAATTTTCCAGGAAAATGTTGACAGCCAAAATAGACCCCATTTGATTAAGAAACCTAGATGAATCATTTTCTCTAGAAGAAATGAAGTTATAAGGAATTACCCCCAGGATAAAAAGCACCTGGATGAGAAGATTTCACAGGGCATTTCTAATAAATCTTAAAAGAATAAATGTTTCCAGGGCTCTATACATTTTCCTAGAGGATCAAAAAGGAAGGAAACATTTTTCTAATTCATTTTTATAAAGCAGGAATAACAAAGATATTTCTACATGTTAAAGATAGTAAAACAAGCCCAAAAATCTAGAGTAATTTCATTTGTGTATTAGATTTAAAAATAGTAAATAAAATATTGCCAAGCAGAATCCAACACCATTTTAAGAAAATGAGCAATATGACCATGTGGGATTTATTTCAGAAATCCAAGGATGGTTCAGTATTAGAAAACCCATTAATATCAATACCATGTTAATAGATCTTAAAAAGTGGGCCAGGCAAGGTGGCTCATGCCTGTAATCCTAGTACCCTGGGAGGCCGAGGTGGGTGGATTGCCTGACCTCACCAGTTCTAGACCAGCCTGTGCCAGAGTGAGACTTCGTCTAAAAATAGCCAGGCATTCTGGTGGGTGCTTGTAGTCCCAGCTACTCAGGAGGCTGAGGCAAGAGAATCTCTTGAGCCGAAGAGTTTGAGGTTGCTGTGAGCTATGATGCTACGGCACTCTACCGAGGGCAACAAAACGAAACTCTGTCTCAAAATATCTTAAAAAGAGCAGTTATCTCCAAAGATGATAGAAAAGACCTAACAAAATGTGAAAGAATTCTTGGATACTTTCTTTACATGCTGAAATATGTAAACCTCTGTACTAAAGCGAGAAGCTTACTTACTGAATACAAACCAGATGCATGCCTGCTAAGGGTACCAACAAGGCAAGTGTGTCCACTAACTCTGCCACTATTAATCATTTTCCTAGATCTATTAGCCAGTGCAATTAGGCAAGAGAAAGCAATGAGAAGCATAAACATTGGTGAAGAAGAAGAAAATGATTTCTACTTAATAGATGATAATATAGTGTATCTGGAAAAGCCTAAATACTCAGTGATAAAACTAACTCAATCAATAAAAGAATTCAATAAGACAGCAGAAAAAAATCAACCTGCAGAAATCAATAGTGTTTATACATAAAAATAATAAGCCTTTTGGCCAAGATTGAGTGTGTGTATACAAAGCACACATAGATAGGGAAAATCTAATTTGTATTAGCAACAAAGGAGATTGAATACTTAAACTTACCATGACGGTATAAGGCCTAAATAAGGATATTTTTAAATACTCCCCAAAGATAGGAAATAAGAAGAAACAGATGGAAAAACTCAACATCATAAAGATGTCAGTTCTTTCCCAAATTATTCATAATAAAAATTAATTATTTATATGTAATACAATCTCAATAAAAATACCAAGTTTAAAGAAAAAGAAATTCCACACGTTCCTAAAAAATACAAAAATAATCAGGAGAATAATGCAAAAGAAAAGTTAAAAGAGGGAACTATAGGGAGAAATCAATCCTGGAGGTTAAAATATACTTTAAATAAAACTATTTGGTGCAGACACCTTAACAGATGAATAGAACAGAGAAATATGATTCATGCATGAAAAGACATTCATGCATGTGGAAATTTAGCATGAAATATAATAAATGTGGCTTTGCAAATCATGGGGGCAAAGATGGACATTTTAATGAAGGGCTCTGAATAACTGGGTAGCCATTTGTAAAAAGGCAAAACTAGAAACACATTACAACATACCCAGCGATAAATCCCAAATGAATGAGAGATCTAATGTGGTAGATGAAGAAATTCCACGTACTACTAAATATAAATACTAGAGGCAGACATGGAAAATGCCTCTTTAGCCTCAGTGTAGGGCAAGATTTTCCAACTATGGCACAAAAGCTAAAGGCCAGAAGATTGGTAATTTTTATTTTTTATTTTTTTGAGACAGAGTCTCAAGCTGTCGCCCTGGGTAGAGTGTCGTAGCGTCACAGCTCACAGCAACCTCCAACTCTTGGGCTTAAGTGATTCTCTTGCCTCAGCCTCCCAAGTAGTTGGGACTACAGGCGCCTGCCACAAGGCCTGGCTATTTTTTTGTTGTTGTTGTAGTTGTCATTGTTGTTTGGCAGGCCAGGGATGGATTCAAACTCGCCAGCTCTGGTGTATGTGGCTGGTGCCCTAGCCACTGGGCTACAGATGCTGAGCCAAGATTGGTAATTTTGACTACACAAAAATTGAAATTATGGGCGATGCCTGTGGCTCTAAGGAGTAGGGATTCAGCTCCATATGCTGGAGGTGGTGGGTTCGAACCCAGCCCTAGGCAAAAACTGCAAAAAAAAAAAAGAAATTATTTTATTGTTTGTTTGTTTTGTTTTTCTTTTTAAAATTTGAAATTTTTGCATGAAAGATTATAAACAGTCAAAATCCAACTGGAAAACTTGAAAATAAATATTTTCAATATACATATATCTCAAAGTTCTAATACTCTTAAAATACAGAGAACTCTGAGGCGTAGAGGATAAAACATCAAAAATGTAGTAGAAAGTGAGAAAATGGCACAACCATAACTTTGACAAAAGTGACATAGAAATGGCCCTAAATCACGAGATGTTCAAACTCACTAATAATTAGAGAGCTATGAATAAAAACAACCCCGAAACACCAGTCCTCACCATAAGATGGGGGAACATTTTAAAGTATAGCCTATGTTGGGGGAGGCTGTGGGGAGCTGGTCCTCTCGCCCTCCCTGGCCTCTCTCTCTCCAGGGATGTCCCCACCTCGGGCAGGGGACGACCACGGGACACTCACCTTTACCGGAAGTCGTCCCCTCATTGCCCAAAGACAACCGTGAGCCTTTGTATTTCTTAGAGCTGCTGCTGGCCTGGAGAGTCTCTTTAGCGCTGGGTTCTTTAATGGAGAACATGGAAAAAATGTGGGAAATTTTTCTTGATCATACACAAATAAACATTTGGGTCATTTAGAAACAAATGTTAAAGTGAAATGTTACCCTTTCCAAATTTTATTTGAAAGGTCAACTTGCAAACACAGTGTCAGACCTCACCTGACCGTTAGAGCCGCGCCAGGGCTGCCCGAGAAGTCTCCAGCTGCTCGTGTGTCTGTTTTTCATGTTACCTGGCTGGACACTTTCCGAAAGCCCTCATTTGTTCCCTTGTCCACTTGCCTTTTTCCCAAGCCACCCGATCCTAAGAATTCACCACAGATTTCCCACACGCGGCTCAGCGCTGGGCCACTCTGGATGACCTTCACTCAGTACACTTATCCAGAGAACAGTAGAGGGGCCTAAACACCTGCGGGGTGAGAGTCCTCTGGGAGGCCCCAGTGTTTCATGGCCCATAGGAAATGGGAGGTGTCAGGAGCCTACCTGGATACTAGCAGACAACTGGATATTAAATGGGGGTGGGGTGGCTCTGTCTTAAAGCAGGGCTTCAATTAATGCACCGTAACCAGTGTGCATAGTCAGTGAGTTGGGCAATTCAGAGGTATTAGAAATATTAGATTTAAGTAGTATTGTATTCTTGTTTAAGCCTGGAAATATCTAGTTCAATCCCTCCAAATGCCAGAGGCTGCTCACTGGGAGGGCTGTTCAGGGAATGAAGAGAAATGAAGATTCCCGGTGCCCTGGACACTGTGTCTAATAAGATCCCCTCCCTGTGCCTGAAACACCGTCAGGCTCTGGAGCCGTGACCCAGGCATGCATGTAGGGCACACCACAGATGTCCCGCATGTGTGTCCTGGGTACAGACGTGCCCTTTCACCCCATGGGGCTCAAGCGGAGCTTTTGCACGTGGTTTTTTCCAGCAAACACATCTTCAAAGGGAGGCCTTTTACCCCTGGGGGACCCTCTCGGGGACGTCCTGGCTCTCTGTCTCTCCCCGGGGAGAAGTGACTTGGCTGAAGGGACCTGCAGCTCCTCCTCTCCCTCTGGGCATCTTCCATTCTGTAAGACAGCACTTGGCTGTGCCCCTCTGGGGGTGATTTCCAGGGGGGTCCATGGAGTGGGGTACCCCTCAGCTTGGTAGAGACCCAGCAACCTGCCTAAGTCAGAGGAAGCAGCCATGTTCTCCAACCCATAAAGGTCTTTCCATCTGCATCAGTCTCACTCCTGCCTCCTGGTACATCTGACCTAGGCAGGGGTAATTCCCAGGTTGCATTTACCATTATTGAACACTTTGTCTTCATTGCCAGAAGAGAAATGTAGACTATCTAATAATTCGTGGTAATTCTCAGCACTGGCAGATTGAGAATTGGTATCACTACCAGCATCTTCAGTAAAGAACATGAAAAAAAAGAGAGAAAAGTTTTCTTGATTACACACTTGTGAACATTTTTGGCCCATATTTTATTGTACAATGTTGAGTTTGAATGCTAATATAGTTTCCAAATTTTGTTTGAAAATGTGTGTTGCAAAGTTAATCTGTAAACAGAGTCAGGCACCATCTGAATGCCTTAACCCGCGGTCTGGGCCTCAGCAGATGTCGGGGGAGCTAATCCCAGGAATTGAAATTTACATCTGGATGCAAAAATCTCAAGAAAATGCTGACCTTCCTGCTGCTAAATGCATTTCCACGCGCTGCTTGGAGATTTCTGATACTCAGTTCTCTAGGATTACATGAAATTATAGGGTTAAAAAAGAAAATACTCACTTTTCTCCTCAGCCAGCTTTTCTGCCATTGTTGACACTATGCTTGTTGTCTCAGCCAATGCCGTCTTATTTGGGTCCAAAATCTCTTGGACGAGAATTTCATCTTGGGGAAAGCACACAAGCTCACGTTAGAACCAGCAGGGCGGCACGGACACCTTTGCTCCGTGCACCCAAGCTGGTCTGTGAACGCGGCAGACAGAACACTCCAGGGGCTCAGTGGATTTAGGATTTAACTTTCTGAAGAACCTGTCTGGGGTGCGCAGGCCGCTGCCTCCCTGAATATGCGCAGAGGAACCAAGACTACAGAAGTCCTGGACAGTGAGCGTGGCCCCCTGAGACGCGGTGCTGGACACCTGGCCCCAGAAGTGGCCATAATTTTCCACCCTGCCCTGTGGTCACCTGTCCAGTCTCTGAGACTCTTCCAAGCTGTTCTCTGTGTATGAATGAGCATCTCTCCTGATTTTTATGTAAATGTGGCCTTCTTTTCTCTTGCTCCGCGAGCTTACAATATCCAGGGCTCTTATGGTGCAAGCTTTCTTGGGGCACCTCCTCTGTCCCAGACACTGCACAGGTGCTGGGGATCAAGAGGCTTCAGCCCCTGATCTCTGTCCACTCCAGCCAGCCATGCATGGGAGGTGAGATTCTGCAGCTGTGATTGTGCATGGTGTTGGGGTAAGGAGTGCATGCTGAGGGCAGACTGGACCACAGGGCGGTAGAGGGCAGGACTGAGGCTGATAGGGCAACCAAGAGGCTCCTCCCTGGGCTCTGCCTGAACTGCCTGGCTGAGCCCTGCTCCAGTGACCCATGACCTTGCTGGGGCCCTTCTTGTCTGGGGGTGGGCTATCTCTGTAACTCACCCTCTCTGAGCTCATCATCGCTAAACTGGCTCACGGGAACCAAACTGCTCCCTGTAAAAAGCCAGGAGTGGCCTCCTGGAGACACCAATTCCATCCTGAAAAGTCCTGGAAATAGGTGAACGACAGCCCAGCTGCAGCAGGACGTGCTCCTGCTCAAAGGGCAATGGCCATCATTGGGTAAGAAAGGCAGGAAGCTAACCAGCTTCCTGCCACCATCAGAGCTGGGCTGGAGGCTGCCCCCAAGGAGGCCACAGGATGCCATTGAGAGTGCAAACCTGCCTCCTGAACTTGGTGAGATTGTGGCTAGAGAAACCCTCAGACAGAGATGACACGTGACCAGGCTAGCAGGGCGGAAGCTCTGTCTGCAGACCGCATCTAACTTCTTAGGGTTATATTCTCTTTCTTTGAGATGAGAGACTAAAATAGAGGCAGACACTGGGCAGACCACCCATAAAAATGACCTTCCCACAACCCGCCACGGCGCTCAGTCGGGCTGCAGGAAGCCAGAATCCCTCTGGTGATGCCCTGGACATCAGGCGGCAGCCCCAGCACAGCTATCCCGAGTGGCAGGTTGCTTCATAACTGCAGCGTCCCTAATTTTTGTCCCTTCTTCTGACTCAGAACCAAGTAGAAAAGCCAAATCAGTCATGGAGCCAAAGCGCCTCTGGCGCTTCAGACTTGGAAACGGGGCAGAGGCAGCTTCCTGACAGGAACTCCGGGAAAGGGCTCCCTGTTCCTTGTAGCACCTGTGTCCCACCAGGAAACCCCTGTCTATGGCTCCTCAGCCTAGACGGCCTCAGCAACCACAAACCTGGGGCTCACCTGTCACACACAGGTGGCCGTGATGGAGAGGCTAGGAGGTGGGCACCATGTGAACTGGGCAGGGCTGTGCTCTGAGACCCAGCTCTTGGTGTTGAGGACTCTCTGGGCCTCAGTTTCCCCAAATGTAAAACGAGGGGGGACCACGGCTGCGGGCACCACCCACAGGGCAGCTCTGGCCATGTGGGCATATGCAGAGTGTGACTGGTTCAAAGGAAAACATCCTGGAATGCCAAACTACACATGGATTTTGAAAATTCAGTGATAAAAAGACTGAAGATATTAACAATTTTATGGTGATTACATGTTGAAATACTCACACTAAATAAATGTCATGAAAATTACTTTCATCTGTTTCTCTTTAACATGGCTACTAGGAAACTTGAACCTACATCTATGGCTTGTGTGCATGCGTTGGGCAGCCCTGGGCTGGGGCCATGTCCTCCGTGGTCCTTCTCTCCCCCAAGGCCCTCTGGGGAGGCACAGACCCTCCAGGCCCAGCCCGAGCAGCAGAGCCTCTGTCCTCGGCTGGGGGGCTGGTGTGTCTGTGGTTTCTACACCAGAGGGGGACTGTCTCTGGGGTACAGAAGCTGCTGGCCTCCAGCTGAATGCAGATTCCAGTGAGGGAGGACATTTCTAGCGGCTTCCGTATGGCACATACCCTGCTGATCTACAGAGCAGACTTCACCCACTTTGAGAACCAGGCTCCCAGGAGCCTCTCAGGTCTCATGGTCTAAAATTATGTCTTTCCTAATTTCTTGGGAGTTTGACTTTCAGATGTGGGTGCTAACATGAAGGCTGTGGAAACATGATTCTGGCCTCAAACCTGAGTAGCCCCTCCACCACTTGCCACTTGTACCAAGGTACATGGGTCATTACAAAAGTTTTGAGATGCAAAAGTTAAGAAATGTAAGATCCACGTGGAGGGAAGCAAGTGAAGCCCTCCAGGAACACAGAGACGCTGATCAAGTTGGAACTTGTATGAGTAAATCAGAAAGGATGCCGCTGTTGACTATGTTTCTTGAAAATGAAATCATGGACCATAACACAGTCTGTCTCAAAACTTTGGTAGTGACCCCCATCCTTAGGAAAGGCCCACTGACAGCCGCCCACCCCCTTGAGACTAGAGGTGGACATGATGCTGTGAGGAGCTTCCTTACCAAACAGTCCAGGCATATCCTGACTTTTCGAACTCAATAGCATGTCAGTAGTTGAACCTGAAAGGGAGATGAACACCTGCACGTTAGCACTGCTGGTTGAATTTGAACTTGCTCATCTTTACATGGGTATGGTTTTGCAGGATGCCCACCAGTAAGGACTGAACTCTGACCTTTTCTCTCAAAGGTCCAAATTCCTTTCTAAGAGACCTGGGGAGTCAGGCCTTTCAAACTATAAAATCTCGTTAACCTGTCTTTTTATTAACTGGAATAATGTGGCTTATTTTCCAGCCTGACTGAGCGGCCTCCTGTGAGAGAGAGCAGCCCCCCCCAATGGAACCCAGCTTCCTTTCTGCTTTCCCCAGGTCTTCAGATGAAGCTCAGCTCTTCCAACAAGTTGCCGATGAAAGAATTCCTAAAACCCACCCAAGACTTGCAAGACCCCGTTTCAAGATGTCCAGCCTTTTCAGGCCAAACTAATGTGTTGACTGATAATTTTGTCTGCGATTCTTGTCTCCTCAAATGTATGAAACCCACCTGCGAACCTTATGAATATTTTGGCAGGATTTGGTTTTCCATCATCACCAGCCTGTTTTGGGGAGGAAGCCTTGGCTGGGTCCCAGTGTCCCCCATGGGACGGCCACAGGCAGCTCTCTGGGACCTGGGTTTCTCAGGGGCACCTACCCATGACTGGTGAGGAGGGAGGACCATCTGCCCAGTGCATCTGAGCTGAAACTTGCCCTCCTGGTCCCTGAGTGCAGAGACCATGTCCCAGTTCCAAAGGTGACTGGGCTCGTTCAACTGCTCTAAGTGAACCAAGCAGAGGGACACACACTCCCTTTTGTAAAAAACACTTTTACTTCCTTTATGTACAGTTCCTACAATAAATGCATCTGGAAGGTTAGAAATATGGTTTGGAGAGATGGAGTCACGGCATGAAACACTCTCTCACTTCCTGGTTCTATTCTGGGAGGCCAGAGGACTCAGAGACTCCCACGCTATTTCTCCTCTGTAGCAAGCACTGCGATGTGGATGTCAGGATAAGAGGTGGAGTCTCCCAGGTGACCTGACAGTCTGAACGTCAGGTGTCTTCAGGATCTACGGGCTTCTGACCTGTGGCTCGGCTGCCTGTCTGCCGGGAGTGACGAGGACACTCCATGGTTCTCAGTGCCGCTTTCTCTTCTGTGGCACCCACCACAAGGCTCCGCCTTCCTGCCACTCACGGCTGTTCCTCCTTAGAGGTGAGGCTTCTCAGTGTCCTGTACGTTTCTTTGGCTTTGGTCATGGTTAAGGTCAGCCTTGTCCCTCCGCCCCCAGGTCGAGGGACAGGGGGCTGTGCAGGGCGACTACACCTTCCCCTCCCAAGCTGCAGAGCTCTGGGTGGTGTCTGCAGGAATCTGAAGTTTCTACACTAAACCAGTGACAAAGCTGATTTCCAAATGGTCTTAATGATAGACAATCTGCATACCAATGGGCTCATCTGCACACACGCTTAGAACAATGCGGGGAAATATGTAAAAAGGTCTGTGATGGTGATGACAATTGCTTCCAGTGTGCTGACCTTCAGAAAATGAAACAAACAAAAAGTACGGTTCTCTTTGGAGGAGACATTAATGATCATTAGGAACGGGCACAGCTGCGTCGCGCAAGCACTTTGTTAAAAATATTCTTTTCATTTTGTGTCTGTCCGTGATTATAATGGAAGTATTGTGCCCGTCAGCCAGTCAGCGTGTGCAACGAGGCAGGAGGCTTCATGCGGCGGCGGCCTCTGAGAGCGCTGTCCAGGCTGCTGCTTTGCTGCGGTCTCCCTGTCCCCCTCTCACCGGCATCCTCCCAGCTTTAAAGTAGCAGGTGGGTGGATGTACCTTGCTCTTGGGAAAGGCCTGAGTCTTAGGACTTCCCTGCCTCACCTGGGAGCTGGGGTAGGGGTACTCTGTCAGGACAGTTTCCTTGAGCTCTGGTCTCTGGTTTCTGCTACAGAGGGAAGGTGAAGGGAGCCAGGTGGTTGAGGTGGCCACCATGGGGAGACGAGGGCCAGGGGCCCTGCCCACTCTGTGCCTCTGCTGCCCAACCATCCTTGTCCCTCAATCAATGGTCAGAACAAAAGAAACTGGTGCCAAGTGCACTGGATCCCTGCTTGGGTCCTGAGTCAACTTCCCAAGACGAGGGAAGATGCTCATCAGACCTTTATACACAGCCATTTTATCTTTTGTGATTTCTAATTACCATTTTCCTCTAGTGCTTTCTTGAAAGCTTTTGTAGTCACCTAAACTCCCAAACTTCTTCACCTTCAAGGAGACACCTGGATGAGATGCTGGCCAGTGCCCTGGAATGTAGGTGTCTGATAATCTATGGTGACACCACTTTTCTGAGGAAGTTTCCATAACTGCCAGAGAGAAACTGGTGGACTTAAGAGACTGCTGCCCAAGGTCAAGCGCATGAGGAGTTAATTACATGCACTGAAAGATCTGATGGGGAAGGTCATAATTTATGTGAGTTTTTGTTTGTAACATCGTTGGTTCTTTCATATTTTGTCTTCCAAATTTGAAGAAGTCTTCTCTTTTTCCCTTGTAGTGTGTATAACTTACAGCAATTTGGTAATTCAATGAGAATAGATTCTCCTTGCAACAGGACAAGGAGACAAATTGGAAACATTGGCTGCCTCACCAAGGCTTTGACTGGAGCCTGTATTCGACAATGAATCGAATCAAGCGTGGCCAGAGAGTTTACACAGTGTCGTTGGCTTGACAGAGCTGATGCATAGAGAGCCCCCCTGGAAAACCCACCTGGTGCCCGGCATCCAGGGTGCCTGCCCTACAGGTGAGCAAAGGTCACTCTGGGCAGGTCTGAGAACCTCGGCATTCCTCGAGAGCCTTCAGAAGACAGGAATTAGCCCAGATCTTCTGATGGTGAGTTCTCAGCTGGCTCCCAACACACCAAAGGCTTTAAAAAGGCAAATCTGAGCTCTTATAAAAAGTTCCAGAAAAGCAAACTCATGGTCAGTTGTCTTCTTGCTATATTTCCATTAATATTTTTTGCCTACAAAAAAGATTTATTTTGTAGACAAGAATAACATTACTATGGTTATCTTTGATCAAAAAAGGAGTAACTATAGAGTGAAAGTTCATATTTTAATGGAAAGCTATAGTGCATTCTTATGAGTTATAATCCCATTTGCTCTGTTTTTGTTTTTTTAACCTTCTGTTGAATCCCACTGCACCTCTGCTTTGCCATTCACCTGTAAAGCGGGCCGGGTCCTCAAGCCTCTCGTTTCTGCCAACGTCTGGCTACAACTCCCAAAACTGATGACTTCAATTTCTCTTTTCCCTTCTGACTTGGGACTATCTGTGAGCCCTGGAAGCTGACCCCCACTCCCAGGCTCTGCCTCGAGCATCTCTAGGACTGTGACTCTGACGTTCATAAGGCTCCCAAGGTTGCCTCAGCTGCAAACGGGAAACATTCAACCACTGGCTGCTGCTTCAGACACCAGCTGGAGACACTCTGAGCCCCACGTCTCGACTGACTGCCCTTCGGCTTCCTAAACTGGGTTTCTGACTACAAATCTTCATTTTTCTTTTCACGAAATTCCCTTCATTAAATTGCTAACTGCTCATGCCATCCATCAGCTGTCCTGCACTGAAGGAGACGTGGACTTTAATCATTCACAGGAGAAAAGACATCTTCTTTCCTTGAACAGACTCTCCTCGGCCTGCCCCTGGCCTGCCCTCCTCTGAGCCTTCTCCAAAGAGGTCCTGGCCTTGCGCTCTGCCGTGGTCGCTTTCTCCAGTTTTAGCACGAATACTGCTCAGTCAGTTTAGCAAAAGCCCCAACCTCAGCCTGACCACCCTGGCCATCTGATCAAATTCCTCCTCCTGGCCTCTGACCACCTATCCATCCTGCCCTGCCTGCAGCAGGAATCCCTGTCAGCTAGCAGGCGATCTCCCCAAGACCCTGCCTGCCCAACCCTTGTTTGCAGAGCTGAGTGGCTCTTCCTACCTCACAACTCCATGGCAGTCGCCCCTGTGAATGGACTATGCTAGCCGTTCTCAACCTGTGGGTTGCGACCCATAGGAACTGTATTAAAGGGCTGTGGTGTTAGGAAGGTTGAGAACCACTGGACTATGCCTTGGCACCTTTAACAAGGTCATGAATACTTTCTCTTCAATTGGTATTAGCTGCTATGAAGAACTTGCTAACTTCATTAGTGTAATAATGCTATCCCAGGTGTGTAAAAACTATGGCTTTATCAGGAGAAAACATTTTACATGGAATAGACATCTGGGACAGTGCTAAAATGGTCCCCAAATGACAACTCGTGTGTGGGCACGCGCATGTGTGTGTGCAGACAAGACAAGCTGGCAAAATACACAACACAGGTGAAAGTGGAGACACTGGGAGGGCCACGCCAGTCTTTCTCTATTGTGAGAGAGTTCTAAGATTTCCATAATAAAAAGCTAAAATAAGTAAATGTGCAACTCTCCCATGGAGTTACAGGCTTTACAATGGCCTCAAAGACAGAAAACTTGTCAGCTTCCTTGGTTCCCAAAAGAATAAATGGTACATTCTGATAGGTGGGGAGGAGAGGGACCTGGGAGGGGGTGGTGTCTCCCATCGGATTCAGGCTCATGGTTTTCTGTCTGCTCAACAATCTCCCTGGGTCCCTACTGAGAAATGGGCTTCAAGGGGGTGGGAGGAAACCCTGACCGCTGACCAGAGTGTCTGGAGGGTCCTTAAGAATGTGGGTGTGAGGTGACCTACGTCACCAGTGACCAACAGGAAAGGACAGTGCTGCTGGAGGTGCAGGGAGGCCCGTGAGAGACTTGCGGCCAGTCTCCTGCAGAGAGAGTGTTGACACCCCTCAGGCCTCTGCCTCTGTCACGTGTCGCCGTCATGAGAGGCACCCACTTCCAGCTCTCTTTGGAAGTGCTCTGAACTGTCTCTGTCTTCCTGAGTAAGTAAAATCTCTCTGTCACCCTGAAACCTGTGCAGGTTGCCTTTACCTGCCTGAGCCACTCCAGTTTTATTTTCCGTTTCCACTTACTTTTACTTTCCATAACCGCAGTGACTTGGTTGAACTTTCTAGCTCAGCTGAGTGATCCAACCAGGTCAACTGGGTTTGGGGAACCAGGATCCCCAACCCCCAACAGCTACCTGTGGTCGTGGTGAGTGGCTGGAACTTGGTCTCCTGCCAGCAGCACAGCAGGAGGACAAAGAGGATCCCTGCTCCTCGGTTCATGGCCATGCTCCCTCAGCCTCCCCGCCTCAGTCTCCAGGAGACTGTGGAATGTTAGGGGCCTGTGACATCACCACCAGGAAGTGAGCCGTGACCTGTCCTGGGGGTGGGGTCATGTCCAGAGTCCTGTGACACCATGACCAGGAAGTGAGCTGTGCCCTGCCCTGAGGGTGGGGTCCTGTCCAGGCACCTGTGACATCATGACCTAAAGGTGAGGCGTGTCCTGCCCTGGGGGGTGGGTTGTGGCCACAGGTCTCCTGCATTCTGTCTCTGAGTCCAGGAAGTTCCAGGGTCATGAAGAACAAGGGACTTGTGGCCCCAGGGTCCAGCCTGTCCTCTTTGCCTTCTCAGCATCAGCCCTTATCTCTCCCAGCTGTTGGATTCTGACCAGCAGGTGGAGAATGTGTCACCCTTCCAACTCCTGCTCCCTGAGTCCCTGGAGTTTCCCCCTCGGCACCCCAGGGAACCCTCTGATGGTGTGACTCTGGTGGCACACCTGTGTCCCAGCCCATCCCTGGATAAATTCCTGTGTCCAGGGCTCAGAGCGGGGTGGCCAGTCCAGATCGGGCAGGGGATAGGGTCCTGGGTGGACGGTCCTCACACCCTGGTGCTGTGTTCCAGAGGGACAGGGGACGAGTCCTGGACAGAAGAGACCTAGTGAGGACCCTGGAGACACTGGCCCACCAGGAACCTTTGTCTCTGATTTTTATTGTTGATGTGGAGACCTGAGAGCACATTTTTGTTTATGCTTCATCTTGATAGACATAGGAGTAATTAGTCTACCTCAGGGAATAAGGAAGATGCTTCAGATTTTTGGAGCGTTCACAAGGACACATTACGCAGGGTGACATTGGCGGGAACCAAGGTGAGTTCCAATTCTCACCCTGAGTTACTCAGTGGCCTGAATGAGAGAGAGCAAGGCCTACAATCCAGGCTGGGCGATTCTAAGTGTGGTCCGCGGCCAGCAACGGCTAGAGACTGGACACACCAGCAGCTCAGACACATCTGAGTGTGGAGCCTGGCCTGCTCTGTGGCAGCGGCTCCAGGAACAAGGTGAGGCTCTGCTGTGCTGGCCTGCAGGTTCCACTGAACGTAGGCCGAGGACTTGGTGCTCAGGGCAGAGGGTGAGCAATGTGACTGTGGCTGAGGACAAAAGGAGCCCAACTAGAGTCTGGTCAATGAGTCGTCTTTGTCAGGACACCACAAGCTTGGTGACTTAGCACAGTCCACGTGTACTATTGCTCACTGTCCCCTGGGTGGGCGGTGGTTCTTCTGGCCTGAGCTGGCTCGGTGGGGGCTGGATAGCCTCGAGTGGCCTTGCTGAGATGATGTCCTAGAATCTGGGATGACCAAAGTCCCTCTCTGTGGCCACTTAGCCTCCATTGGGCCAGCCAGAGCAGGAAAGAGGGCATGTACTCCCCGCCACAAAACCCTCCCTGTGTCACATTTGCCAAAGTTTCAGGGGCCCAATCCAAGGGTGAAGGACCAGGTTCAAGCATGGACGCATGGTGCCAGGTCAGCCTAATTCATGGAGTTCTTCTGCCTCGATTCAAAGATCTGTTCAGCTGATTGGGAAGAAAGAGCCTGGGATATCTGGTGTGTTTTTAATCAGTGATTTATGAGGTTCTAACTTGAAGAGGCTCTCACCAACTCTTGGGAGATTGGTGGCAAAAATTTTCTTCTTTATTTTTTGCTGCGTTTTAGCAAGAATTTTATACATAAGTCCCTTTTGCATTTGTATGTTCATGCACCATTAAAACCAGAAGGGAATTTAACAAATTAATCTATTTATACCAGTTTCTTTGAATGGAGAGTTTAATTCATTTGCATACTTGCTGTGGCAGTGCACACCCTCCCGGGCTCTTCCCAGGGCTGCGTTTCAGCTGAGAGACTCTGTCATGTGTCAATAGAGATTGGCTCCCGTGGCTGCCAAGGGAAGAACTCTTTATAGCTCTTTTGAATAAACAGGCTTTTCTTATTGTTTTAATTTTTGGAAGTGTAAAAATTCAGAAAAAAATTGAAAGAAGGAAAAAGCAATCATTTATTTCCATTGTATGGAAAATGAACACTGTTAGCATCTTAGAGTATCCACGTTTTTTAAAATTTTAGCAAAATTATTTTATCATTTTTATAAATAAGATAATAATGCATACTCATAAATAATTCAAGCAGTGGAAATATAAAAAGATAACCATCTAGAAATGACCCTGCTACCCCATCAGTCACAAGCATCATGACTATGAGGTAGGTGTCATTGCAGATGACCCTGTTTATATACATGTGGGCGCAGGTGGGCAGAGGCAGTGTGAGAATCACTCCTTACAGGCGTGTGCGGACAGACAGGGATGGGGTAGAAATAATGTATGCCATTCTTTTAATAAGAATAATTACATTTGGCTTGGCGCCTGTGGCTCAAGGGGCTAGGGCGCCAGCCATATACACCTGAGCTGGCGGGTTCGAATCCAGTCCGGCCCACCAAACAACAATGACGGGGGCAACCAAAAAATAGCCGGGCGTTGTGGAGGGTGCCTATAGTCCCAGCTGCTTGGGAGGCACAGGCAGGAGGGTTGCTTGGGCCCAGGAGTTGGAGGTTGCTGTGAACTGTGATGCCACGGCACTCTACCCAGGGTGACAGCTTGAGGCTCAGTCTAAAAAAAAAAAATTACATTTACTTTATTTAGATTTAACAGAGGAAAACAGACCTGCAGTGATATTGAGGGAACTGATGGGTGTCCCCCGGGTATTTCCACACCATAAGGGGTGCTGCTCAAAGCTCTCTCTGAGGAAAGGAACAGAGACTCTAGGGGAAACTTGGGGATCCAGTGTCAATGCATTTTCAAATGTGCGCAAGTTTCGATTTCATGGAAGAATAGCCATCGTGGGTGACCTGAGAGATGAGGGTGATTTCACTCTCACACCTTTTAATTTCTTCCTCTTACTTCCCTTTGTATGTTATATTTTGATTCAAGTGTGTGGCTTTCATTGCTAAATTTTCATTTCCCCTAACAAGAGCTCATGCAAATTACAATCTTGACTTCCTTGGTGCTTGGGGATTCGGACCTGTTGACCTTATTCTCCGACAGTGGGAAGACAAGCTGTGTTCTTTCCTTATGTTGAAATTAAGTACCTTAATTAGCATTTATCTTGGTGTTTCTGTTTTCTGTTAAATTTCGCAGGAAGAAAGTATTTTCTTTTGATCTGCAGATTCAACCTTTATTCATTTCAGGCACTATTTTTTATCTTATATCATTTTTTTTTTTTTAGAGACAGAGTCTTACTTTGTCACCATGGGTAGAGTGCCATGGCGGCACAGCTCACAGCAACCTCCAACTCCTGGGCCTAGGTGATTCTCTTGCCTTAGCCTCTCAAGCAGCTGGGACCACAGGCACCTGCCACAATGCCTAGCCATTTTTTTGTTGCAGTTTGGCAGGAGCCGGGTCTGAACCTGCCACCCTTAGCATATGGGGCCGGTGCCCTACTCACTGAGCCACAGGTGCCGTCCTATCTTTTTTTTTTTTTTTTGAGACAGAGTCTCACTTTGTTGCCCTCTATAGAGTGTAATAGCATCAGAACTCACAGCAACCTTAAACTCTTGGGCTCAAATGATTCTCTTCTCTCAGCTTCCCAAGTAGCTGGGACTATAGGCACCTGCCACAAGGCCTATTTTATTTTATTTTATTTTTAGAGATGGTGTCTTGCACTTGCTCAGGCTGGTCTCAAACCTGTGAGCTGAGGCAATCCACCTGCCTGAGCCTCCCTGGGATTACAGGTGTGAGCCTCCTTCCAGCTCCTTATCTTATATCTTTGGAAGTATTGTCAGGTCCACCTGTCTGGTTCCCTCCCTCAGGGGCACCAGTTTCCTTACTTGGACTTTGTCTCTCTTCTGGAACGACCGACGCGACCGCGCATTGGGCTTCCTCACACTGCTGTAGCCCCAGTGCCTTGTTAATCTGCACTCCTGTGTTGTTACTTGTGGTGATCCTTTAGTATCTAGAGGCACTTATTTTGTTTCTTGCTGTTTCTGTCATTGTATCATTTGTCGTTTATATCATTTTAGGTCCTGAATTTGTTTAATCTTTTTAATTTTCATCCAATTCTAGTGTACGTGTGTTCAAAATATCATCTTTGAGCTTTCCTACAACTTGCTGGCCAGACTGGGTGGGCTTGGCAGGGAAGATTTGCTGGAGGCCCTTTGGTCACTGAACACCAACCTGGGGAGTCCCCAGTGAGTGATCAGCCAAGACAGAGCTCAGGGCAGGGCATGCCCTGAGCTGGGGGGACTCGTTGGACTCACGTTGTTTAGGATTCCAAGTCTGTAAAACAAATCTCTGTACTCAGAAAACCTAAGAAGAAAAACTAAGGTGTTTGACCCACTGGGAAGCATTAGAATAGTGGGAAGAGATGCCGCTGGCCCATGCATCTTTTTTTTTTTTTTTTCTTGAGACAGCGTCTCACCGTGTCCCCCTTGGTAGAGTGCTGTGGCATCACAGCTCACAGCAACCTCCAACTCTTGGGCTTAAGTGATTCTCTTGCCTCAGCCTCCTGAGTGGCTGGGACTACAGGCTCCCACCACAACGCCTGGCTATTTTTTTGTTGCAGTTGCTGCTGCTGTTTTAACTGGCCCAGGCCGGGTTTGAACCCGCCACCCTCGGTATATGGAGCCCGCGCCCTACCCACTGAGCCACAAGCGCCACTCCATGGACCATGCGTCTTTAAGGCATGAAACTTCCCAGTTTAAGAGCATTTTCAAAGCATGATGGCAATTGCTTTCCCCTAGAAAATATTCCATAGACCCATGATTTGGCAATATACATATATCCAATTGTTTTAAAACCAGAAGTGACTCTGGCTATTATGATGTAAACTATTTTCTAAATGAAAGAATTAAAGGAATGTAATTGGGGAAGTATACAAACAGTGGTTAATATGCTGCTTCTTGCAAAGACATATTACAACTTATAATCTTTCTTTATGGTGATGTTGTTAGTGTTTAATCAGGCGTGTGAATGTATTCAGGTGTTAAGCCATTCTATTAGCTGGGAAATTGCACTGTTATTTGCTGAGCTGTTTATGTTACATTGTTGTTGGCTCTGAGTTTCTTTCTCCCCAAGCTCCTCTTTCTCTGGTCTCTGCAATCTGTATAATTGTCTTCTGTACTGCGTCTTCAGAAAGCTTTAAGTAGAGATACTGGGAATGATTAACTGTGTCAGAATCACAGAGTTCTGGTGCTTTGTAGGTGGATTGTAGAGACATGATACTGAGGCCTTAAAGGCAGAAGGGCCTAGATCTGCACAGAGGGTCACGGCAGGTTGTGGCCAGCAGCCCTTCCCACCCAGGGGGTCCCCAGGAGGGGTCCGTAAGACCAGCCCTGCTGTCCACCAGCCCGAGGCCACTGCAGTGCAGGGCATGCTCTTGGGGACATCAACCTTCACAGGGCCATAGGAACTCTGCATTCCAGATCCCTCTACTGGGAATTCTAAGGGTCGGTGCCAAAAATGAAATGCTGAGTCAGACGCCATCGCTCCTGGGGAAACAACAGGGACAGACTTGCCCGAGGAAGGAAATTACAGCTCCTGTGTCCGTCCGTCCCTCTATTCCTCCTTCCTCCCTCCTTCCTTTCCTTGTCTTCTTGTGGAGCACGTGTACTGGGAGGGTCAGGTTTTTGTGCTGCTGTTCTGTGAATCAGAAAGATCATAGGAAGATCCCATCAACTGGCTGTGCTTGGCTGTTTTACATGCAGGCGGGGAAACCAGCGGCACAAAATGGCTGGAGAAACTATGCTCCGTGAGACCAGCTCCCACCTTATGTTTTGACTGCAGGTGAATTTTGAATTAAAATAAGGATTCCAATTTACTTTAAGAAGTACTTTTGGCGAAGTTAAATATAACACACAAAATACATGGTTGTGTGAGGATGGAGTCACCTTACCATGAAAGATGAAACCAGTTGCTTTCATAGAATTAAGTATTAGTTGGAAAAGTAGGAGGAGACATCAGTGGGGGTTAGATGTAAACTTGTGCTAGAAATGTTAATCTAGACCTAGCAAAACATATTGCTAGGACCTCCCTCAGCAGAGCTTAAATTCAGGTTTGATTTTGTTTTCTTTTAATCATTAACTATTGAGACAAACAGGGAAGTAGGATTAAAGAAACTTTAAAGACTTTCACTAGCAACAACGTCCCTACCAATAATTTGCTCAGGTGTGAGGCTGCCCGTGGCCTGTTGAGACGGCTGCTACAGCCTTAGTAGGTGGATTAACAGCAGCTAATTCCGTTGTCCGTCCTGTGGCTATCTAGACTAAAAGTGATGAAGGATTAAAATGGAGAATTCTAAACGTCTGGGTTATGTGACCATCTTTCAGACTCTGAAACCATGAGTTGAATAAAGCAGCTAGGTCCACACAAGGTTCCAACAGCGGTGTACACTGAATAGAATGGAAATGTTTTTTTCCTGGGACTCAAGGACCATTTCAAGCGCTCACCACTCTGAGAGGCAGTCCCAGGCAGGGCTCCTTTGGGCGAATGTCTGACACTATGGCCATGGGAGCGAAGCCTGGATAGCACCTTACGCCAGCAGAGGGATGGAGGTGGATCTGGGCATCTCCTGTCCCAGCGGTTTGCACCACAAAAGGAGAGAGCACTGGCTTGTGACAAAGAAGAGAAAATTGGTGCCGCACCCCATAGTTAACGTGACAACACTCGGCTAATGAGCACTTAATGATCCCTCCCTGCTCGTTTTTTGTCACCCATTTGAGAATGTCACTTGTGTTATACTTAGCCCTGCGGTGTAGGATTAGCTTCACGCTAAAGTGCATTAGTCAAGGCTCTTTAAAATCAGAACAAAAGTGCTAGAAAATGCGTGCAGTTATGAAGAGACTGAGTGTGTATACATGGGCGCAGATAATGTATAATTAATGTAAAGGAGTTTTTGGCTGGAACGTGGGAACTGGCAGTGAAATTTGTTTTACATTTGGTGAGATTTTCACCACAACAGGGAACACATCTTTTAGCCTGAAATCATTTTTTGAGAAATATCAGTCACTGCTCTCAGGGCATGGAAATCCTGAGGTCTAAAGGAAGCACAGAGTTCCAAATAGAGTTAAGGAGTTTTATTTCAAAGTATACAGATCTAGTCATCCTTTTTATAGATACACACTAGCACACGTGTATACATACACACGCCACATATATGCACATATACATGTACACAAATACACACCTGTATATACAGAGGCACACACATGTGCACCACATGCACAGTACAGAGCGACCCACGTGTTCGCAGACACAGAGACGCAGACGTGTGTACTGCACACGCAGACACGCAGATACAGACACAGACACAGACACAGACACACAGACATAAGTACTGCATACACAGACACGCAAATACAGACACAGACACACAGACACAGACACACAGACACAGACACAGATACAGACACGCAGAGAGTCACAGAGACACAGACATGAGTACTGCACACACAGACACACACACACATAGAGACACACACACAGACACAGAGACACAGACACAGACATGCATGTACAGACACAGACACAGACACACAGACATGAGTACTGCATACACAGACACGCAAATACAGACACAGACACACAGACACAGACACACATACACATACACAGAGACAAATATACACACACTAGACACGTAGACACACAGACACACACACATACACAGAGACACACAGACACACACAGACACAGAGACACAGACACACACACGTCCTCCTCAGCCCCAAGCTCTCTACTCGCTTTCTCACCCCCATGTGTCTGGCACTCTCTGCTGTATTCTCTCAGGCAAGTGCATCCTGGAACTCTGAGATTTCAGAGAACAAACAGAATTTGTCAGGTTTTTTTGGGCAGTTTTGGCCAGAGCTGGGCTTGAACTCGCCACCCCCGGTATGTGAGGCCGGTGCCCTACTCCTTGAGCCACAGGCATCACCCAGAATTTGTCAGTTTTTTAAAAAAGCTTCAAGATCTGTTATTGGAATGTTTTGCAGATAAGATCGTCTTAGCAAGAAAGATTCACTCCAACTACTCTTGAATGTCTCAATGAATGACTGAAAGCTGTTTTCCTCTCTTGGTAACTTTCTTAAGATGATATAGCTTTGAAACAATTTCTGAGTGTACAGTTTCCCTGGACCTAGAAACAGGTGTTGCCCCAGCCCCTGCCCAGGCGAGCCCCTCAGTGCAAGGTCTCCTGCTTCCCATAATGAGGCAGTGACTAGAAGGCTACAGATGTGAGCAAGAAGGAAGAATGGAAGTAAAGAGATTAGCTTTTGATTTGCAAATATTCAGAATAGAATATAAGTTCTGTCATTTCTGTGGGCTCCAGCTGACCCCTCTGGACACTCACCAGGGACCCCGCAGTTCACGGAACCAACCACAGACACCAGCCTAAGGAGGCAGCTCCTGGAAACATGAGGTGTCTTCTTAATGATGCAGGAGACTGCATTGGGGGTACCACTTAAAAATGAAATACTTTTGGAAGGGATAGCATGTTAACGATTTGACAACAAAGAGTGAATTAACTAGAAAATGGCTTTCCAGATGAGGGGGCTGTTGGCCAGATCACCTGGCAGATGGTCGATGGGTCCCCACCTGGGTGCCAGGTAAGAGAAGCAGCCACAGTTCTTCATGAGGCTGTGGGTTGGAGGGCAGCGGGAAGGGCTGGCGGGCTCTCTGAAGACACCTGCGCCTGTCTCATGGGCCACCATCTGAGCATCACACGGACACAAACCACCCGCGCTGGGAAGCTAGAGCCACGGCGGGCAGAGGCGCAGCGCCCCCTGCAGTTTAAATCAAACACAATTCTGAATTTTCTAATTTTGTTACCTAGTAGCTCTTGGAGGTGAGTGGGTCAAAATTATAATTCCATTTTAATAGATCTTGTCATCAATCTGTGCTCAGCAAAGTTGCTTCATTACATTAGTGCACACGGAGCAGGAAGGCAGGGCTGTTCTGAGTCTCCAGGTGGTCCTGAGGTTCGATGCAAAAATAATCCACCCTTTTAGTTTTGATTCCCTTTCCATTGATTTGCACGAGGCACATTTAATTCCAAAGCTTGGAGATAGCTGATGTGGTCATTGAATTGCGGCTCTGTCATGAAGAGACCATTAAAAAAGTGCAGAAGAAAGAGCCACGTGTTCCAGTGGGATGGAGAATGGAATAATTTTATTTTGAGATCAATTTCGTGCCCAAAGCTTAGTAGGGCCCAGGCCCATGCCATTGTGTAAGCATGAGCAGCCCAGTGTGCGGGTGGGAGGCGCTCACTCTGCTCCGAAGCTTGCTCAGTTCCGCAGCAGCAGGCATGGCCTGGTGATTGTGCTGCTTCAGCTGAGGATGGGGTCACACCCTGTGGCTGTGAGGCTTATGGGATGGCCTGTGTGTCCTGGCCCTGTCCTTGAATTTGGGGACCCCCAGTTAAGAGGGAGTGTGAGGACAAGAGAGTTCTGTGGCTGAGGGGAGATGGTGGGACCCCAGCCCCAAGGTGGGGAGGCTACAGGAGGGTGGCATGCGATGACATCAGATGTCACGGTCAAGACTGATGCCTTTTTGGCAGTTGAGTGAGCACGAGATACTCTGAGGTCCTCTCAGCTGGTGGCCCCCACTGTGTCTTCAGGGCTCTTGGGTCAGGCCCCATCCTATGTTCTCTGCTCATGGCCCTGCCTTCTGTGACCCCACCCCAGGTGCCCACTAGGAAGGCTCCAAGGGGCCCGGCCATCCGTGGGTCACCAAGCCGGGCTTTCCCAGGCCCTGCTCCCTGCCACTGCTGGGGCTAGCCCCTCTCGGTGGCTTTGCAGGAATATCCCAGCTCTGTCCTTTCCTGCAGGTGCCATTGGTGCCCAGGACACGGCTGCTTAGGCTGTTTACTCCCTGCCCACATCCCTCACCTGTCCAGACACCTGTGGAGGTCTCTTTCTGGCCTCCCAGCCTGTTCGTATTTCCTGGAAGCCCCTCGCCCTCCTCCCCCTCCAGTCATTCTCCCCGTCCCTCTCACTTTTGTTCCATCCTGATGACCACGGACAGGACACCCAAAAGGATTTTAAGGTTTCTCCCCTGAAGATAAGTGCAGAGCCTCTTCCTGTGGCTCCACGTCCTCGGCAGCTGGGCAGCCCCCTGTTAACTGCTTGCAGGTGTCTGGGGTGGGGGGGAGAAACCGAGGAAGGTTCTGAGTTGAAGAGCACTCAGACCAGGCTGAGAAGAGGGCCCCAAGTAAATTTTGTCTTCCTTTGACTGAAAACAAGGAATATCCAGGGGACTAGGCAACAAGTCTGATGCTTCCTTTGAAAAGCACAGAGCCCTTATACCGTGGTGGAGCACAGGCAGATCCATAGTTCCAAGGACAATGGCCTCTAGTTTGCTCTGGTCTCCCATTTCCCAGAGTGGCGGGCCCTTAAAAATTACAGCTGCTGGTGGAAGGCAGCTGTCCCACTCTACAGGGGCTGTAAACGGCTACAACTTTGATTTGGGCACAGTGACTCCCTGCTGCCCTCCAGCTGGGGCATCTCTCTGCTCACCTGGGGTGATCTAGCGTTAGTCTCCAGGACAAGATGAGGGAGCTGGAGCACAGGCCTAGCCTGGCATTGCTGTCTGGTGGGTCCTGTGCATGTTAGTCACAGCCAGCCTCACTCACTTTTCCTCGTTGCCGACATTTATCCGGGACAGAAATTGTCTCTAGCAAGAGCCTTCTGCAAAGTTTCTGTTTTGTTGTAATTAAATAGGATCCCA
Source organism: Nycticebus coucang (assembly GCF_027406575.1). Lineage (NCBI taxonomy): Eukaryota > Metazoa > Chordata > Mammalia > Primates > Lorisidae > Nycticebus > Nycticebus coucang. The sequence continues at coordinate 1,425,095 of NC_069794.1, forward strand.
CACATCTCTGCAGCCTGGTGGACACACATCCTAGGCCTGGGCTTTCATCAAGTACCCATGATGTGAGCAGCAGAGAGGAGGAGAGGTGTGATTTGTGATGAAGGCTTGGCACAGATGGATTCAGAATGTGAGGAAGTATTGTTTGTAGAGGCTCATATGCCTGGCTTACACCAGAAGAACTGTTTACAACCACACAGGGCCACGAACAGCTATGTGCCACCACACACAGCCATGCACAGATATTCACAGCCACGTGCCACCACGCACAGCCATGTGCAAACACGTAGTCATGCACATCTGAACACAAATACGAAGCTGCCACCACCTATGGTGAATGGTGTTTGCACGGTGGTTTAAGGCAGCAACAGTTTTCAGGCTTAGAATTTGGTGCTGGCAAAGGTTTTTCTCCTGCTCTTGTTTACATCTGTGTGGAGGTGGCCAGAAGCCACGCCTGGCAGGGAGAACTGTGGGTGTCAGAGGCTGGTCTCTGGTAGTGGTCCTGGTGAGCAGGTTTTATGTGGTTGGATCTTTGAAAGTTTTCAGAATGATTAAGAAGCTGGATTTTTACATAAAATCTTGCAATTTCTGAGGGCTCAGCGGGCAAACAGAACAAGCCAGTGGGCCTGCTCTAGAGAGGCTGCCTCTGGGCTTGAGAATATTTGCACATTCTGAGCACCAGTGTTGGTGTTTTCGGGTTGAGGGCACTGCAGAGCAGTCACCATAGATCCCGGGGGTGCGCACGGGCACCCTGGTGCCCCCGGAGGGCAGCACCATCCCCCGTGCCCCCTCATTTCCGGGAGACGACTGCATTCCTCATGGCATTATCGAAGGAAGAGAGTGAGCGCCAATCACTGTCAGCCACATGCAGAGACAGGGATAAGTCCACCAAGCTTCAGAAGGTCAGTCGTTCTGGAGAATAGGGAGAGTTACCTCTCAAATCTGGTTTGCCTCAGTTACAGTTCTAACAGTTTTTATAGTGAGAATATAAGAAAACAAACAGAAAATTTTAACTTTATCTGACAGAAAACAACATCAAATGGTCTTCACTATAACAGTACAAAATGTTTAAACAACATAAATGTAACCTTCACTCTAACAGTATAGCAATAAAAGTAACCTTTAGCCTAACAAAAAAATCGAAGAGAATCATCAGAGAAACATAACACCCAAGTAACCTTGGCTCTAACAATATCACAATACTTATTGCCTGTGGGTGACACCCTCTCCAAAAACATCCTCACCATCCTGGTGAAACCTTAACTAGATAATCGTGGGGGGGGGGATTGAGCTGAGCAGGTGAGGTCAGCTGCGCTGGTTCAGTTCAGCTTCTCAGACTCCACCTTGCAGGATGCTTTTCTGGCTTCAGTGGGGTTTTGTGCTCGCAGAGGCTCAGACACTAACCAGGAGGGGAGGCAGAGTGATGGTTAAAAGCCCCACGTTTCTGGAATATTGCAGGGCAATTGCTCCTGGAATGTCGGTGTGTGGATTTCCTCAGCCCTCCACGGCTAATCCCATCCACATTCCTGATACAACAACAAGCTTAGTAAAGACGCCTGGGCCTGGAGGGCTGTGCTGACTTGGGTTCAGACCCCATGTCTGTTCCTTTCTTTTCTTTGATAAGCTCCTCTTTGGTCCCCAGACTGGCCTCCTCTCCTTTCACACAAACCATTGCCCAATTTCTATCCCACACTCAGTAAACACTGTGATAAAAGAAATAAAGAATACACTTCCCTTTAACACCTATAGTAAAAGATAATTGTATCCTGGGTAATTTATTTTTAAAATTCTATTTTGTAACATTCCTCCCAGCAGCAGTACCTGTTACCATAATTGTACCCATTGGTGCTGTTTTGCGTTACTTCCATTTGAATGAGAACTAAAGAATGCTTTTTACTGTGTCAACACATTTTAAGTAATGACATATTACCTTTAATTTTCCCATTTGAATTTAAAGTTTTCCTTTGATCAACATTGATTTGTCAGTTATTTCCACACCCAACTTTTACTAAAATCTGCGGCAAATCAGGAAGCACGTGGCAAGCCCAGTGTGGCTGTCACTGATGTCATGTCTCTGTCAGCCGCGGCCAGGAAGCTCGCTGGGTCTGTCTTGGCACCTTATTTCTATTTATAAATTCCACTTCATTTTTGCAACAAGACACGGCAGGTAGTGCATTTGTATGGAAAGTGCGCTCCCCTTCTGGAGAGCACGTGCCCCCCGAGGAGCACGGTAATCACCCAGAACACTCTGCTCGCTGAGGCTCCTGCCGTCCACAGATTTACTGTGATCATTTTAGGAAAGAAAAAAAAAAAAAAGGACTAGAATAAAGATTATGTGCCAGGCGGGAAAAATTCAAAAAAGAATTAACTATGAAACATTGTAATTGCCTGTAGGGCCTTGAACTTCTGTTTGTGATATGCAGGAAATGTTAAGAAGTTATTTTATCTCTCTGCGTGCTCCCTCCGGAGATATTAAAGACTAACTCTGGAAATGCACTTGGCTGGTTGCATCCTGGAGGCCTGCGGCTAGCTTCTGAGAAGGGTTAAGCGGCTGTGTTAGCATTGAATTACCGCAGTCATTCAATTCATTAGGGGAGTTTATGGAGTTACAGTATGTCTGTAATTTATAGCCTGCTTACTGACAGAGCTTGATGCTAACATATGCCTAATTTGCCAAGGTTATCTCGAGTTCCATTCATCTCTGCACTAACAATGTGCCCTGATTCCTGCCTCATGGATGAGGTACATGCGGTTTCATATTTAGTGCTATCAATCACAGGCAATTGCCTCCGCACCGCCTCCGCTCTGAGTGATTTCTCTGCACCCTGGTGACTGACAGGGGCTCAGCCGACGGAGGGTGTCGTCCCCAGCTCAGGCGTCCACCCCGCGGGGCCTGTGCAAGGCTCAGCCAGGTCTCTGGGCCTGCTGCCGGTGTCTTCTCCCTGGGGGGCTTGCAGATGTGATTTGGGGCGCCCCTGGGCATCCAGTGTTGACAACTCACGGCCTTGCCCAGATGGCCTTCCTGTCTGGTGGTGGTGGTGGGGGACATTCATGAGCTTGGCAATCTGCCCTCCCTGTCCTCGCTGCCCTCGCCACCCTCGCCACCCTCCTGCACTCCCTGCCTTCGGCCTGGCGTGCTCAGGGCCAGGGCTCTGCCTTGTGGGCCTTGCTGCCCCACCGGGTGGCTTCTGCTCAGGACACTCAATCTAAGCCCAATGCCAGGTGCCTGTCTATGGTGCAAGTCTCCTGAAACTGCCGTATCCTCCCTGGAGGAGCGAACTTGCCAATGTGTTTGATCATCATGTGAATTTCTTGATGAAAAATACCTACTGCTCAATATGAGGAGCACACAATGAATGTGGGTGTTTAGCTCTCAGCATATGGAAGGAACACATACCAGTCTCATGTACTCCCCAGTTGTTTTTCTAGAAGGAAGCAGGTGTGCACGGTCCTCAGTGCCAGGTGGGGCCACCTGTGCCTGGATGTGGCCCTCCCCACTGCGGCCTGGCAGAGCAGGGCGTGGGGTGTCTCTGCTGAACCACATTGCCCACCCGGTGAATGTTTAAAGTCTCAGCTCAACCCTATGGGCGGCAGGGGATCCAGCCGATACACAGAAGCAAATCATTCCAGAAAGTTCTCAAATTACCGAAGGGATGGAAAGCTTGACTTTGTGAGTGTTTTTACCTTTGTGCTGGACGCCAATGGCCACAGGCATGGAGATGGACTTACTGAGAGCTGGGGAGACAGAGGTGCTGTCCACACTGGGCCTGTTGTCACGGCCTCTCAGCAGAATCTGCTGCTGATCTCCCCACGTGGGTGGGGTGAACCCATGGAGCCGACAAGGTCCCCCCACAGGGAACCCAGTTCCTTTAGTCAGAATTTTCTTTCTGTATTTTCTTGTTTGATCCTTACTGATGGTTAAAAAAAACTGAAGCCTGAAATGGTCACCAGGGGCTGGAGGAGGGTATTGTTTAATGAGTGTAGAGCTTCAGATTTGCAAGATAAAGAACTAGCAGTTTCTGATGCAACAATTTTAATACCATTGTCTTGGACAGTAAAGTAAAATGTGGCTACAATGGCAAGATCAATGTTACATGATTTTTTTTTTTTTTTTGCGGTTTCTGGCCGGGGCTGGGTTAAACCCACCACCTCTGGCATATGGGGCCAGCACCCTACCCCTTTGAGACACAGGCGCCACCCCTATGTTACATGATTTTTACCACAATTAAAAAAAAACAAACAAAAAACTTGGAGTCTAGATGATGAACTCATTGGGTTGTATTTTTGAAGTCATTACAAGAACTCCATAGAAAATAAGCGGAACCCCTAGATTGAGGGATGGGAAACTCCCGGAGTGAAGTCACAATGGGGGCTCCTCCTGCTCCCAAGGAACGAAAGGTCATTCAGGAAGAAAAGCTCATTTGTAGCTGGCTGGAGTCAGAACAGGTGAGGGCTCCAGGTTGGACAACCGGAGAAGACTTTTTACCTGAGTGTCTTGTTAGAAGCTTGGGGGATGGTGCTGACGTCAGGGATGAGGGGCCCCACTTGGCTCTTCTCAGGGTTCCCCATGGGCACGGGAGGGTGACTGGGCTGAGACCTATCTGTGGCAGCAGCTAAGTAGCGAGGCTGAGTCTCTTGTGGGACGCTCATGAGACACTTCGAGGTTCTCCCACAAATGCGTTTGGCATCATTCAGGACCCCGTAATGTGGGGGTGACCCTGACTATGGTGGCTGTTCCAGAAACCTCTCCCTTTGGGGGACAGCCAGTTGCAGAGCGTGTGCCCAAGCCTCAATGGCAGCTCACCCCTGGAGAATCGGAGGAGCTGCATTTCTGTTCATGTCAGTCCTGAACATATGCAGGTGACGTCACCTTGGGATGTCTCTGCTGTGACACAGAGAAAAGGCCTTTCCTAGGCGCGTTTACTTGCTCGGGGTCACAGGGCAAAGGTAGGGGGAGCACTGCTCCTGGGAGAGCCCCCCGCAGGATCCGGGCATCAGAAGCAGGAGAAGACGTGTGCATGCTGGTTCTACACGTGTTTTGGAAGCCTGAACACACAAAAAATAGGAAAAGGAGAAGGGACACTTTGGAGGGAGCCTCTGAGGCTTCAGAGAAGTCCTTCTGTCTCTGGATTGCAGACTGGAGACGTTCTCAGGAAAATGACAAAACGGAAAAGTGCGTTCAGCAAGGAGGAAAACAGCACCTGGAGAAAATATCCTCCTGGAGACTCCCGTTAACTCTAGTGCCAGTTCAGGGGTGTCCTCTCCACACAGATGTGGGCCCTCTGCCTGGCCAGGAGGGCAGTCTGCTTCTGAGAGCCAGCAGAAGCAATTCACAACATGAAGCTGGGCTGGAACCTCCAACCTCAGGGGACAGAGGGAGCGGGCCCTGGGCTTCCAGGCTGAGTGCCCCGAGGATGGCCGTGCAGGTCAGAAGCAGGGAAAGGGTGGGGGCCCTGGAATGTAGAGGAATGGACACCATGCTTGTAAGGACAGTTACTGATTCTTATCACATTAAAAGGAAATGCTGAGACCAGGACAGTCTCCTGGAAAGCCTAGAGACATTTTGTGATTTGGGGGCAATCCCCCCAAGTAACTCAGTGTTCCAGAATGAGATAAAATCGGGCACTCGTTAGTAAGCAGGTGTTAAACATTGATGTTTGGTGCTCCTTCATGGGGTTGTGGGGAAAGAACATGTGAGGAAAGCGTGTGGAAATTCTTACGCATGCAGCCCTCATATGGCATTTAACTTTCCACACCTGTTGTGTATAACCTTAACAGCTGTTGTGGAGGAGGCTCAGGGTTCTCCTGCAGCTCTGGTTAGCCCACCTCTTGCAAGCTAGTACTTTGATCCGTGTCCAGCCTACTTCTTTCACGCAGGCGGTGGTGACACTGGAAGGCTGGTCTTTGGGGCCAGCTGGGTCAGGTGTCCCCTGGATGGGCAGTGCAGGGGCAGCCAGAGGCCTGTGAAGGGAGCTGAGGTTCCCAGCACCAGCTCCGCTTTGCTCAGCAGTCCCAGTTTGCACATGTACAGTTTGGGAAGGAGGCCTGGGGCGTGGGGTGGCTCCTGCAAGACGTGGCTGTGGTGGGGGCGGCACCTGTGGCTCAACGGAGAAGGGCACCGGCCCCATATGCCAGAGGTGGTGGGTTCAAACCCAGCCCCGGTCAAAAACTGCAAAAAAAAAAAAAAAAGAGAGAAGACATGGTTGTGGGGTCCCAGGAGGGCCTTACAGAGAGGAGAGAGCCTCCCCGGTGGCTTTAGTGAGGGCTGGGAGGGGACAGGAGTGTGGTGTGACTCAGTGGAAGGCAGGGGAACCTGGGCTGGGCCCTGGGAGCCCAGCAGGGGTGAGACTCCTCCCAGCTCTGCTCCAGGCCAAGCAGGAGGCACCTTCTCAGGACAGGCCACCAAGGCACCTTGGTTCTTGGAGAGAGGTAAACGTTTTCCCTGATGCTATTTCTCAACAGCTCAGAAGTCTCTTGCCCACGGCCAGTCCGTGTGTGTGGCTCAGTCACCCCGAGTCCAGCACTGCGTGGGGCCGCCCAGCCTGGCGGTTTCTCAGGCACCATCCTGCCTTCCACAGGCCAGGGACCTCCCCCCTCTGGTTTCAACACTGCTACCCAGCCCATCCTGTGAGTTTTTATTGTCGGTTGTATGTTTTTCAGTTCTAAAATTTTCATTTGGTTCTTTTTCATATTGTCTTTCTTTGCCGATACTTCGTGTTTCTGCCTGAGTGTTGAGTGTGTTTGCAAGTGTGACCGCGGAATCCCTAAGTACTGCCGTCTGTCCCGTCAGGATCTTGTCTATATTCAAGTCAAAGTCTGTCCAGGTTCTTGGTCTGATGAATGATTTTTAATTGCATCCTGGACACATCAAGTACCATTTCATAGGTCTCCATTCAGGTCACACTGCCAGGGGAGGTAGGTGGGAGTCCGGGTGCCTCACCAGGTTCGCTGCTGTCGTGGGCGATAGGAGGGCTCTCTCGGTGCCTTGCAGGGTGGGATTCAGGCTCCTGCAGTCTCTGCTGACCCCACCCCATGGGCAGCAGGGTGGCGGGGGAGTGGAGGTCCAGGACCCCACCTGACCTTTGCTCACTGGGGTGGGACAGGCCACTGTTTTTTTCTGTGGTGTTTTAAAGTCCCTTAATTTTGCTGGAGTTAATTTGGCTGGAGTCGGTAACTGCTGTCTAAAGTTTTCTTTCTTGCTAAGCTGCACCCATCCTGGGCCTTTGGCCAGAGAGAACTGGGTTGTCTTGGAGCTTTTGTTTTTTCTGTTGGTGCCTCTGGGACGCTGGACTCTCCAGATATCTGTCAGGATCTAGGAGGCAGAGAGAAACTCGTGTCTCCTCAGGTTGGTGTCTCTGGTCCGTGTGCCGCCTTCTCTCTGCCTCTCACGGCCTTTGCATGCTTGACGTTCAATGCAGACAGTGGAGCTGCTCTTGGAGGAGGAAAGAGAAATCCATGTACTTCATCTTGTCTGGAATGGAAGTCCCTTAATCAGGTTTCATGGCTGACACACAGGAAATCACTCACTTGTTACAGGTGCGCCCAGCTCACCTGCACCTGCACCTGCTACCGGCTCCTGAGAAGGAGCTGCTTGCTCTACCATCTTCCCGAGAGTCAGGCCCACATGTCCTGAAGAAGAAAGGTCAGATTTTCATCAAGAGGTTGAAACAGGTGCATAGAGGGGCCAGGGTCACAACAGGTGCGACTCTGCTGAGCCCTGTCCAGATGCCCCAGCTTCCTCACTGGAGTGAGGGCCGAGTCCCGGCCAGCAGGTCAGGAGAGTGGGGGAGAAATTCTCTAGGGGTTCGGTCTCTAGACAGCTTTGCTTTGTTAACAATAGACGTCACAGTAATAGATTATTCAAATAAATTTTAAAAAATTTATTTAGTGCTTGCTTTGGTAGCACATATACTAAAAAATTGGAAAGATGTGGGGAAGATTAGCGTGGCCCCTGACCAAGGATGACACACAAATTTGTGGAATGTTCCATTTTTTTTTTTAGTAAAATATTGCAAGAATGGAAAAATAAATGATATACTCCATACTGATATGAAACCAATATATAAACAATTACTCATATGGAACAATAAAATACAAATATAGTCTAGTATGGGGGTGGAGGGAGGTGGTAGGAAGGGGGAGATGATCGGCAGAGGGAGGGAGGGAGGGCGTGAGGTGGGACTCAGGGTGTATGACATGCCGCCTGGGTGGGGGGCCCTTTTACAACTGGAACTTTACCCTGGGAGTGAGAATAATGTAACCTAAAAGTTTGTACCCTCATATTAATTTGAAATAAAAATTAAAAAAATGATTCTGTAACACAGAATTGTGTAATTTAAGTAGTCAATGTTTGTTTTACTATATGGATTTAGGGATCTATTAAAAAACAAACATAAAAATTTGTTTAAATAATCCAGCAGGTATAAACATAAAAATTTTTGTTAAAAGTGGTATTTTCCGGGTGGTGCCTGTGGCTCAGTGAGTAGGGTGCCGGCCCCATATACCGGGGGTAGCGGGTTCAAACCTAGCCCATGCCAAATTGCAACAAAAAAATAGCTGGGTGTTGTGGCGGGTGCCTGTAATCCCAGCTACTAGGGAGGCTGAGGCAAGAGAATTGCCTAAGCCCAAGGATTTGGAGGTTGCTGTGAGCTGTGACACCTAAGCCCAAGGATTTGGAGAGTGCTGTGAGCTGTGACACCACAGCACTCTACCGAGGGTTAATAAGTGAAACTCTGTCTCAAAAAAAAAAAAGTGGTATTTTCCAAACCAAAACAAACTCCACAAAACCTTGAGCAGTCTTGGTTCATATCTTTGCTAACCTCTGGCTTTCAGATGTCAGGAGATTCACTTGTATCTTTCTGGTCAAAGTATAATGAAGATCATTCTGCTTGACTCAGACACGTAGTTGGAAAGGGGGAGTTTTCTAAAGGATATTCTTTTTTAATGCTGTGCCACAATCTGTCAAGTAGTTTCTTTAAGGTTGATTACAAGATGGAATCATGGTCACGCCCTGATTAACAACAAAGCTGCGTTCTGAGGGTGCCTCACCCCAGATGCTTCAGCCTCCTGCATACCAGGCCACCTGGGGTGGACATTGGCCCATCGCTCCTGGGCTGGGAACTTGTACTGCATGTTGCTATAACGGGTGTTGTGTGCAGTCGTAACACAATAGCAAGTATTTGTGCACCTCAACATAGAAAAGGTGCAGTAAAAATGAGGCGTAAAAGACAAAATGTGCAGGTGGTGCCTGTGGCTCAGTGGGTAAGGCACTGGCCCCATATACCAAGGGTGACAGGTTTGAGCCTGGCCTTGGCCAAACTGCAACAAAAAATAGCCGGGCATTGTGGCGGGCACCTGTGGTCCCAGCTATTCAGGAGGCTGAGACAAGAGAATCGCCTAAGCCCAGGAGTTGGAGGTTGCTGTGAGCAGTGACGCCCTGGCACTCTACCAAGGGCAATAAAGTGAGACTCTGTCTCTTAAAAAAAAAAAAAGATAAAAATGTGAACCCGTCTAGGGCGCTTACCCTGAATGGAGCTGCAGGACTAGAAGTTGGCCTGAGTGAGTCAGTGAGTGTGATGGCTCAGTCACTGCTGGGCACTGCTGCAGACTGACTTATCAGCACTGTACATTTAGGCTACCCTAAATATGTAAAACTGTGTTTTCCTTTCTTCAATAATAAATTAACCTTAGTTTTCTGTGACTTTTTAACCTTATGAACTATAAAACTTTTTAAGCTTTTTGACTCTTAAAATACTTAGCTTAAAACATACATTGTATAGCTGTACAAAAATTTTTCTTCATTTAGATCCTTATTTTATAAGCTTTATTCTATTTTAAAAATCTCTTTTATTTTTTACTTTGTAGACTTTTTGTTAAACATTTAGGTGCAAACACAAGCATTAGCCTTGGGCCCCACAGGGTCAGGGCCATCAATGACCCTGTCCCCACCTCCATATCTGGCCCCCCGAGGGCCTTCAGGGGTAACACACAGAGCTGCCCAATCTCAGCGCCTTCTCTGGGCACCCCCAGCAGCACCTGCCTGAGGCTGCTCTGCACTTGGCTTTTTCTTTTTATGAGTAGAAGGCGCACACTCTGAACTAACGATTGAAAGTCTGGTATAATAAAGGTACTAATGAGTAGCTTCGGCATCTGTGGTCGCCATCCACTGTTACGTACCGTACTCAGCTGTATGTGCTGGGCTTAAACACTGGTGGTGCAGAATGTGTGTTTCCACCAGTGTCACCACGAACACACAAGTAACACATTGGGCTAAGTCCCTGCAACAGCTACGGACGTCACTAGACAATAGGAATTTTCCAGATCCGTTGTAATCTTTTGGGATCCTCGTCATATGTGCAGTTAGTAGAGGACAGGAGGGTCATTCTGTGGCACGCAGCTGTGTATCATGACCTTCTCGTACTCCAGGAGATTAAGACCCATCTCTCTACCTTGGATGTCAAGCGACCCTTTTGCCTCGGCGCAGAGTTGTGAAGATCTTGTAAACGTTGGCATGTTTTATTATTCACTATCAAAGATAACATTTGCCGATATCACCACTGACACCATCAGGAAAGTCTTCAGGTTTTCTGTTATGCTCAGAGTGGTGTATTCACAGTTTTGAATTTTTTCTTGAAAGTTCAGATTTTATCATTGGGAACAGATCCTGCAGGGGACTTCCTTGCAGTGACACGGCTCACATCGTTCCTTTTGAGAAAATGCCTGCCAGAGAGCCACATCTGAAAAACAGTCATTCTCTCTTAATAAAGTGGCTAGTTTAGCTCAAAACTCAAACAACCACACAGCTCTTTTCCCTGAGACAACCATCCTGCCTTGGGAAGCTGCAGAGACCAGCTAAGTAATTACTGGAGTCCAGTGCAGGATGAAAACTTGGGCCCCTTGCTACAAAACGATTAGGAATTTCATGATGATTCCAGCATGGGCCCTTTCAAGCACGGGGGCTCTGAGGCTGTGCGAGCACACCCAGGAAGCCGCTCTGCCTATCTCACCATCAAGACGTAACAAAATTAATAGCTCCTACTACTTTAGCAAGGGCATCCTGAAGGCAACTGGCATCTTTCTTGTCTGTTCTGTGACTGTGACGACTCACACAGGGATGGCGAGCACAGCTGGGTGCCCTGCCTTGGCTCCCGCTCGGACACCTGCGGTTTTACTCCCCGGGATTCTGCAGCTCCTGTGTGCTTCCCATAGTGAGCAGGGTGGCAGCACCACACCACTGTGGGGGGACCGTGTCCCCCTCGCTGATGCCCTGAGGGTGTCGGGGACCCCAAGGGTTCTGAGGGCCACACTGGGAGCGCTAGCAGTGCAGGTTTGCCGTATCCTATCCAAAAACAGAGGGCTGAGAAAGACAGCTGTGGGTCAAAGGGAAGGGCAGAGGCAGGAAGCCCCCAACCCTGCTAGATGCAGGGAAGGAATCTGGGGGACAGGAGAAAAGCAAGGACATAGAGTCTGAGCGAGGATGGAGGTGTAAGGAGAAAATGCAGGGTCTGAGGTGTGGAGGGGACGAGGAAGCCCGGCGAGGCTGGAGGGCTCGGGGAGCTGGTCCATTAAACACCCACTGAGCACCTGCCACGCTCACCCAAACAGGCTCAGCATCCCTCATCCTGGGCAATCAGGGTGGCTTTCATGCCAGATCCCAAATGTGTGTGATGGCTGTGCCTCCGCAGCCTCCGCAGCCCTGTTCTCTGGACCCAGCATCCAGCAGCCCATTCTATGTGCTGGACAAGGGAGAATCCCCCTGGCTACAGAGCCCAGGCCTCCCCCAAGCAGTGTGAGAACAGGGACCATGGGAAATGAGGCAGTGACCTGCAGTTTGCCCTTTCCTATTTCACCACAGGGATCATTGGTGTTTTTACATATTGAATTCCAGAAATAAGCTATGCCCTCTGAGACATACCAGGAGGTGTATCTTAGCCATGGCTCTGTGGCTTTGGCAACATTCTGACCCAGCTGCCTCCCCCTCTTGTTAGAAATATACCTGGGGTGTGTGGGGCAGGTCGGTGCCCACCTGCCACAGGGGTGCCACACCCGTGTCTCCCTCCCTGGCTGCAGGGAGAGGGAGAGAGGCTGAGAGAAGGCTAAGAAGGGAATTGAAGCAAACAGAGTGAAACATTTTATTTTACTTTTTAATAATGGGCCAAAGGGTGACGTGGGCAACGATTATCCCTATTACAGCCCTTGCCCAGAGCACATTTCCCCGCGTCTGGAGTCATCTGCCTTGCAGCCTGCCTGGTAATCGAGTCTGAAGTCAGACGCATCCCCATTCTAGCCACATTTAAATTTCCCTGTTGCTCTGTTTTTATCTCCAAAGCAATTGAAACCACTCCAAGGATGTATTTCTAAACTTAGACCATTTCATCCTTAAATGGCAAGAAAGAGAGAGTGCGGCGTGTCTGTGAATCTGCTGAAGGGGCGGGGGGTGAGGGGTGTCTTCACGGAATCACTTGGGGAGAGCAGGGGCAGGGACTGTGGATGCCTGGGGAGGTGGAGGGCCTGCTGCAGCCTCCAGGAGAGCTGGTCAGGAGCCGCAACTGTCTCAGAGTCCCCCAGGAGCAGGTCATGATCTCTGGGTCCTCTGTCCAGCACTGAGAAGGAAAACTCCCAGCCTCAAGGAACAATGGTGGGAGCCCTGCGCTCCTTGCAAAATTAGAGGCTACACATTTAAGGTCCTTGCAGCAGACTTAAAAAAAAAATCTTTTATTTATGCTTGAGCAGGGAGAAGATTCATTGAAAAGAAAAGAAGATTAAAAAAAAATCCCCATCCAGTGCTTTTGACCAGCCAGCCTTTCATGACAAAGGCCCCCAAACATCAGGACCTAATTATCGGGCTGCAGAGACGGCTGGGTGTGGGGGGCTGCCAACTCTGCAGAGCAGGCTCCTTAATTACTGGTAAATTTCCCTGCTCTTTGGCAGCCTCATGGCCAGCACCTGTGTGCTCAGACCTGGGGCCCAGGACATCCCCACAGATGTCACGACTCTTTTGTTGATTTCCTATTAGTGGCACTTAATAGGCAGGGGCTGGGGACAGCTCTGCGCAGGCCCCGGGGATGTACCACAAACATTGTTCCCTCCTGGGCGAAGGGTCAAATGGCTTCTCTTGCCTCTGAAGCTCAGCCAGATAATTGCTGGTGATTAGCAATTTTAATTACCAGGTGGAGGGGTCTGGACCCGCCAACCCCCCAGTAATTGGGTGGGTTGTTAACACTCACGCAGTTGTGACCAGGGAGTATATTTTATCAATATGCTCCGGGTCTTTTAAAGTTAATTGAATTAAAGAAGCTAAAGCCACCAGAGATGGCCTGGGACCTGATGCACCAGATAGAACTGGTTTCAGTAAAACCCAGCTTATAAGTGAATTTTGAATGAGCTCCATCATGCTGTGGCTAATCCCCTGTAGACGCGTGTCTCTGTGGCTGGAGGGGCAGTGATGCTGATGTCAGGATGCTCTAGCTCTTGGGTTTTGCTGGTCGACTTTATAGAGTCTGATAGGATTGCAGTTAGCAGAAAACCAATGTCTTTCGGGTCTGACCTCGGAAGGGGCTGAGCCACAGGCGCTGCTTCTGTTGCCCAGAGCTCCTGGCAATACAGGCCTATGTTTGAAATTGGTAAATGTCCCCAAGTTCCTCTCCCAGGGGCCTGAAGCCTGTGAACAAACCTTCAGTGTCTGGATAGAACAAGAGGAAAGTCACTGTGGACCTTTTCCTGGGGTCGGAGGGCCCTGAGGTGGCACCGAGATGCAGGCCTCTCCGCAGGTGACACATGGAGGCCACACGCAGGTAGAGGCTGACTCAGAGGCAGGGAAACGTGCACCCTCACTATTATGTCACAGTGGCTGAGCTAAGGGGACAGCTTAGCAAAGGCCTCAGCAGCTGGAGACCACGCAGGGAAGAGCATTGCCTTCACATCCGACCTGAAGAGGGAGGACAAAGGAGACGGAGGATGGAGGAAGCTAGAACACACCAGCAGTGAGCCAAGATTAAGGGTCACTGTGAGGACAAAGCCTCCATCTCGGCTGTTAGCAGGGTGTCTGGAGCAAAGCGTGAGCGGCTGCCTCCTTCTCCTGCTCCTCCGCGTCCCCAGGCAGACATGTGCTGTCAATCTGAGGAGCACAGCCTGGCAGTGGGAGGGCCTGGGGTTCCCAGAGCGAGCCCCAGCATCTGTGGGGAGCAAGCCCAGACCACAGCCCGATGGGGAGTTTGCTTCTCACCAACAGTAGGATGAAGGCACCTTCAACAAAGCAATGTTATTTGGAAACCTGCTGTACCTGGTGAGCTTTGAGGTGCTAAACACACATCAGCTGGTCAATCCTTGAAGCCACTGGGAAGGCCAGGGCATGAGAGCACAGTGGTGAGGACGCCCAGCCAGGTGGTGAGAACACCCAGCCAGGAGGTGAGGACGCCCAGCCAGGAGGTAAGGACCTCCAGCCAGGAGGTGAGGATGCCCAGCCGGGTGGTGAGGACCTCTAGCCAGGTCATCAAGGAGGTCTGTCTCCTTGGAGCCCAGAAGTGCTGTCATGCTGATGGGGGAGGTAGAGTGCAGGCCCTGCACAGGTGGTCCCTGGGGCAGCTGCCTCATGTGATAACCCTGGCTCCTGGCCCACAGACACGGGCATGTATGGGGAAGTGGGAGTGAGTACCTGAGAGGGTGGGGTGTATCTCACTCCACTATCCCGGGGCCAAGGTGGAGGCACCAGAATGGTGTGTTCCTCCTGGGGGGGGGGGGCTGTCCTGCTGGGGCTCTGAGACGTCCTCTCCTGCCTGTGCCATCTGGTGGCTCTGCCATCTGCCTTGCTTAGGCCCAGGTGCACGGCCCTGTCCTTGATCACTGGTGGGTGCTGAGAACATCCTGAGGCTTGGGCTGGGTCAGCGGCCAGGTGGACACTGTTTATCCATGCCTGTCCCTGTGGACATCGCTGAGACTGGCTCTTATCAGGGGATGCTGTGGTGGCTGACACATTAGAAAAGAGTGACACCCTCAACATATAGGACTTGCACGGTCTTCGCCTCCTGAGTTCCACTGAGGACAGGACATGTGGCTGTGGCCTTCTTCTGAGCAGTGGAGGGCTGCACTGGGCTGAGGGTGCAGCGGGCAGCCCCCGTCTGTGCACGTGTGCCCGAGTTTGGTCTGGTCAGCCACGAGCACCGGAGGCTGGGTTGTTAGCACTCAGTCAGATGCGCTGCTGTGTTTGGGGTCTGCTCTTGCCTTGTGGTGGGAGACTCTGAGCAGGTTAAGTTCTAGAGATGGCATTCTCTGCAAGATGGCATTCAAAATAGACATGAAATTTACATCCACATGATTTGTATATTCGGAACATTTAGAAGTGTTTAAATACTGTAAAGTACTGCTTTCCTTGTGTGTGATTGAGGCTTCTTCTATTTCTTCATAGAATTGTTTCTGGAAAAGAGATGATCAAAATGCTGAGACCGTAGCTGAGAGAGCCCTGAGGAGGCGGAAGGAGGGGACGGGGCCTGGGATGGGGAGCAGAGGGCGGGAGGCGGGGAGGGAGCAGGGTTAGAGTAAGGACGGTCACCTTCTAGGACGTGGGACACCTGTGCCTGGTCACCTGCCTGTGCTCCAGATAAAGCGTTGTCACCATTGAGTACTTTGCTTCTGCCTCTGAAGGAGTCCTGGTGGTCCCACGGCAGGAGGCAGTGCTGAGGACAGCTGTCGCCTTCTTGTCTGAAGCGAGGCAGGTGGGGTTTAGGGAGGGGCTGGGCCTGAACTCTGATTTTCGTCACTTTTGTGTGTTGAAGTAGACCCCTACTCTGTTGTTTGAACACAAACCTGGGCTACTTTATTGATATTAGTTACCAGCTGTGCTTCTCAGCGCCCGCCAACTTCCTTGCTGTGCTCTAAAAATGCAGGTATTGTGCACCTGAGTTATAATCTTGCTGTGATAATACGCCTGTATTGATTCAACAAAATGAGTTGTCTATTTTGTTTTCACTTCGACATCTCTAACAAGGAAAGACTGACAATCAGGAACATAAATATTTTGGACTTTGCAACTTGTGGCATGAAGATGATAAGGAAAAAGTAATAATTACAAAATAGAATTTTACTGGGAAATGCAGTTCTTTCTGAACCTGAGGATGAACTTCTCCAGAAAGCACTTATTCTAAAGCAGTACTAAAATGCTGCAGTTGCCTACCTTAAAAGTGCAACAATCCAAAGGTTAACGTGTAGAAAGTGCTGCCTGGGGTCGCAATCGTTTCTATACTTTACAAAAAACAAATCAAAGGTTTTATTTCTACCCTTCCCTATTCCAGGTACTGTCTTTGGGCTCCAAGGGGTTCGTCTGACTTACCGAGTCCTATTATATGTAGTATCATCAAAGGATCATGAAAGATTCTGATCCCTCATCTTTTATACAAGTTCGATGTCTTCTAATATGTCCGGGTTAATTGAAAAAGATTGGTTTGAGTTGGATTTCAGTGCTTAATTATAATTATAATGTAATTATAACATTTGACATAATAACCTAATAGTTCAGGTTTAATTTTAATTTCAAAGACTAATAGATGTCTCTGTAAACAAACAAAAAATAGTTTTCTTCAAAGTGAACATGGCTAAGTTTCCCCAACTGTTCTGGTCTCTTCCTGTGGTGAGGCCATGGGTGGTCTGAAATGTGCTTTAGTTTCATGGAGTTTTCTTTAGCCCCTGACTAACTGGGTGGGGCTCGAATGGGAGGATGTGAACCCGAGAGGGGTAGTTTTGTCTCTGCCAGGTGCAGAGATGTGGGGAGAGATGTTTGTGGCTGTCGGAACAAAGTGCTGCCCCCCACTGGCCAAGCACAACCCAGATTTATAGACTCCAGTCCTGGAGGTGGGGTGTACGGGATGGCCCCCTGTGCCTGGGGGAGAACCCTGCCCTTCATTCGTCTTTTGTTCCTGGTTTGCCCGTCACGCGTCTGGTGGCAGATGCACCCTCCAGTCTCTGCCTCTGTGTGTGAGTCTGTGTCCAATTTTCCCCTTTTTATAAAGACACCAGTGGTGTTGACTGAGGGCCCCCCTACTCAACTAGTTGCTTCTGCAAAGACCCGATTTCCAGAGAAGGACCTATTCACAGGCACAGCGTGTTAAGACACATGTCCCTTTTTGGAGGATACAACTCAGTCCATGACAGCAGGGTAGACAAGTAGCTCAGATCTCAGGAAAGGTGGTCTGTCTACATCCCTGGGCCTCAGTGTCCTCTGCAGCGTGAGGAGAGGGACCAGATGGGCATTCCCAGGGGTTTCCCCAGAACAGGAGGTCTGGGCAGTCAGTGGAGCGCCTTTCTGTATAAAGCCTTGGGCTCAAGTGAGTTTGAGAAGTCTGTGATAGACAAGGCCACAGGCTGGCCACCCTCTGGACCTTGTTGGGCATCTGCAGGCCAGTGCGCAGGGCCGTCTCCACACACAGGACGTGGGACCACTGTGCAAGTTTACCAGGGACAAGGAACTGCTATGTGGTTCTTCTGGAAAAATAAGCCTGCCTCATAACTTAAGTTCAAAATAACTTCGTTTCTAATTTATATTTGTTTTTGTAAATCTATCAACACTAGTCAGATAATGATCTAACTGGCCGTTCTTTCTCTAGCCTTTGAGGGAAAAGGGAGTCTATTCTGATAGTTACATCTAATAATAAGAAAGAGTAATCACTTTGGTTTAAACTTGCCTTGTAAGGCGGGTCCTGTGATCTTCAGGTGGTGGAGAGGGGTCTAAGCCCCACAGTGGCCAAACCAGGCACACAAGTGAGATGACCACATGGACCAGGAGTCGAGAAGTTGCCCTGAAGGAGAAAAGAAATAGGCTACAGGGCGGCGCCTGTGGCTCAAAGGAGTAGAGCGCTGGCCCCATATGCCTGAGGTGGCGGGTTCAAACCCAGCCCCTGTCAAAAACTGCAAAAAAAAAGAGATAAAAGAAATAGGCTACAAGCCTCTTCCTGCCCCAAGCCTGAGTCAAACAGGAGGGATCTAAGGGGAGCGACCTCTGAGCTGTCGCCTCGCAGATGGGCCCTGTAAACGATAAGATCGCCCCAGGAGTTCATGGCCTAAAAGCCCGTGTCCCCTGGTAGTGTCACTGTACAAACTGAACAGCTCAGAGAAGCCCCTTCAGGCAAAACAGAGCATCACAGGGGGATCCTACAGGATAAATGAGTGACTGAAAAGAAAGAGTTATCCCAGTGGGGCCTTCCTAGAGATCAGATATTTTGTGTGTATGTGTGTGTGTGAGAAAGATAAAGGTT
Source organism: Nycticebus coucang (assembly GCF_027406575.1). NCBI lineage: Eukaryota > Metazoa > Chordata > Mammalia > Primates > Lorisidae > Nycticebus > Nycticebus coucang. Next base: position 1,443,334 of record NC_069794.1, read on the forward strand.
TATAACTTGCTTTACATTCGTTCTTGCTGACTTGTGTGGTCTGGGGCACTAAGTGAGCTTTGGAGCGTGGTTTAAAGGCTTCCTAACCACCCTCTGATGGCTCTCGGTCTAGGCTTCTACCATGTCAGTGGTGGACGCAACTGCTGTCCTTCCCTGAGCACAGGGGGCGGCCCCCAGGACTGCTCCTCTGTGGGCAGCATTCGGGTGTGGCCCCCCAGCCTTGACCGCGTGGTGATGGCAGGTTCTTTCGAGGTCCTGCCCTTGAACCACGTGTGGAGTCCAGATGCCCCTGGCTTGGACACTGCCTGCCCGGTGAGGGGAGCAGAGGCTGGCGTTGCTGCCACCGGAGTCAGCAGTCTCTTGGTATCTGTCTACAGAACTTGAGGCAGAAATTTCAGAAAGCGGCTGGTGTCACTGACAAAGGAACTTAAATCCTGGCTTCCCAGGTGAGCACACAGTTCCGACTCATGAAGCAGCTGGCTTTCTTTTTTGGTGAGAGTGTCCCCAGCTCAGCCTCCCCAGGAGGAACCTCTGAGAGTGGCTGTAGGTAAGCTCTGCCTGTGAGTAAGGTTTGCAGAATCACAGTCCAATGTAAGTCAGTCCAGGGTTGTATCAAAGCAATGAAATCTTTCCGTGCTTAAGCAATTGTCAGCACATTACTTATCCTACTTTTTTAATATCCTTGAGAGTTGGGTTGGTGGTGGCATTCTTGACTGAACTACTGATAAAGGGGCAAAATCCTTCCCAATCGTTCATTCCTCAGACATTAACATGAAATCCAAGGTCCAGGCTGTGAGGACTTCCTTCCCTCCTTAAGGGTCTGCTCCTGCTTTGCAGACAGCTGTTTCCAGGGCTGTGCTGACACAGAAATGTGTCTGCTCAGAGTCCAGAGTCCTCCTGCAGAGTCTCTGGTGCTCTCCGACTCCATGGCCATCCCTCTGGTGTCTCTGCCCTGCTCTCTGCTTTGAGGACACCAGTCACACCAGGTTGGGACTACCCTGTGACCCCATTTTAACTCTTTAAAGGCCTCTCAGTCACATGCAGAGGTCCTGGGTGTTAGGGGTCCAACATGTGGAATTTGGGGGAGATACAGTTCGACCTAAAACAAAGACGAATGGAAACCTAGTTTCTACTTTCTTCCAGGTGCTATTTGCCTAACTCCCAGCACTGTTCTCTCAGAAACAAGCATTTGGGGTGGAATTACAGATGTGTAAAATTCCACTAATAGTGGTCTCGTGGGTTTTGTTTTGCAGATCAGGAGAAATGAGAGAGAGGCAGGCCATTAGTTAGAATTTCAGAGCTGAGGTGTATAGTGGGCTTTTAGTTCTATTTTCTGGTGCATGTCCTTTTTGGCTATAGACCCAAATTTTTCTCTGGGAAACCACTGCTCTTCCAGGGCCAGCCATTGGGCCCAGTGAGCTTGCCCTGACGGCAAGCAGAGAGTGGAGGGTGGTCAGAGCCCTCCCGCCCTGGACGTGGCTGCAGGCCAGCAGGAGCCCCTGGGCTCTGCCAGAGCCAGCAGGCGAGAGGCCTCTTATAAACGTAACTTCAGACTCACCAAAAATTTGGGAGAATACTGGTAATTCCCGAACCCTCTGCCTAGATCACTCAGGCTCCTCAAATGTGAACATTCTGCGACATTTGGTCTTCCCTCTCTGTTCCAGAGGGGTGTGTGTGGACATGCCGCACATGTTATTAAAATAAGACACGCTATATATACATATATACACTATAAATGTTATACAAAAATATATCTTATATGTACATACACACTAAACACACACACTATGCATATTATATAAATGTGCGTGTTATAAACACACTTTACATGTTATGTACAATATATAATATATGCACACGTGTGTACACTATACATGTTATATAAATATATATCACATACACGTATACACAGACACACACTGCATATTATTTAAATAATACTATATACTATATATATGCAATGCATATTTTATAAATATTATATACACACAATGCGTATTACATGTGTATAAATAATGTAATGTATATACACACGCATAATGCACATGATATAATATATGTTACATATATACACAAACATACACATACACAGGCATCATGTCTTTTATTAATACATATTATATACCTGCACATATATACAGCCTGTGTATATTATATAATATATATACTATGTCTATTATGTAAGTAATATATATTATATATACCAATGTATGCACATGCACACTATATAATATAAAGTATATCACATATACACATGTATATACACAGATGCATTAGTATATTATATAAATAATGTGCATATACATATACACATAAAATGTATGCACGCTGTTATATAAATATAATATGTACATATTATGTATATTATATAAAGTATATTATGAACACACACATAAAATATGTATTATATACACACTATGTTATCTATGCACACTGCATTAATGTATGTTATATATGTGTACATAGACATATAAAAATATACACACAGTTATGTATGTCACATAAATGTATGTTATATACACACACGAGTTTGTACATACACTATTATATAATCACACCATAAAGACACACACACGTGCACTATTTTTTTTTTTTTCTTAAGCACTGCATGGCTGAGCTATGCTGAACTGTGGGCTGTGACCTGTGGGGATATAACTGTCCTTGCACCACACGGACTGCAGCCCACACAGCAGCACCGAGGCCGAGTTGTGGACATTGCCCTCACTGCACACTTGGGTCCAGCCTCCACCAGCTCGGCAGCTCCAGGAGCCAATGCAGTTGTTGCTTTTTCTTCATTTTTTTGAGACAGGGTCTTGCTCTATTGCCCAGGCTGGAGTGCAGAGGTGTCATCACAGCTCACTGTAGCCTCAGACTCCTGGGCTCTAGCAGTGAGCCTCCTGCCTCAGCCTCCTAGGTCTCTGGAACTACTGGGGTGACTACCATATCTGGAGTACTTCCCTGAGCCAGTTTGAATCGGGTGACTTTGGCTTACAAAGTCCTATAACCCAGGTGATGGGGACTCTAGTTGGCTGTTGTCAGGGGCAGAGTGAAGGTACAAATCTGGATGAAGGTGACTAAATGGATGACTTCAACAGAAAGCCATTTCTATGAACTCCTATTAACAGTGCATCTCTCCGAGGCAGACAGGTCCTACCTGGCACTCAGCTCTTGGCTTCCAACCTGGGGCAGAAAAAGTGTTCCATAAATCACTCAACTGGTGCTTGTCTCCTGGACAAGCCATTACAGTAAGTCCATCCCATCTGTGTCCTAACATGGCAACAGTCATGAGACAGGACTCATTTGTCAGGTGGCCTCTTCCCAGCCCTGGGCTTCCCTCCCATTGCAGCAGCCTTGAGCTGCTGTCCACATCACGGCCTGGCTGACCCCTTGAGCTGTACTAGTGACCGTCCGCTCACAGATGCACATTCACTGGAAGGTACAGTCAGGCTGTGTTGCCCGTGCATGGAGAGGACTCACACAGGGCGGACACACCCGCCTTTGCTGGCAGAATTTTAAATGATTGCCTTCTCCCTCGTGTGAGGTGGCAGTCCTCCGTTCATCCAAAATGCAGACTATCTATGATGGATAGAAGAGAAGAGAGAAAGGAAGAATATGTCTCCAGCTCCGAAATGGAGAGTACTCTATCTTCTAAGGAAAATTCTGTTTTTTTTTAGAGACAGAGTTTCACTTTGTCACCCTCGGTAGAGTGCCGTGATGTCACAGCTCACAGCAACCTCCAGCTCTTAGGCTTAGGTGATTCTCTTGCCTTAGCCTCCCAAGTAGCTGGGACTATGGGCACCCACCACAATACCCGGCTATTTTTTTGTTGCAGTTTGGGCCAGGTTCAAACCCGCCACCCTCGGTATAAGGGGCTGGCGCCCTACTCACTGAGCCACAGGTACTGCCCAGGAAAGTTCATTTTTAAGATCTATCAACTCTGTGGGCTTTGTGGTGGCAATTATCCCATTCTTCCAGCAGGAGTAACTGCATCATTCTTAACCCCACAGTCAAGGGGTGGATGTGCACCCATGTGTGCATGTGTGTTCAGAGATGTCGTGGGTATTCTGAAAATGAGAGAGAGACTGGCAGTCATGGAAGAAAGGGGCTTCCGCTGGCTTGGCATCCTCAGGTGGAGACTGAGTTGGAAGTCAACCTCTGGTTTTCTTTGCCCACATCCCTGCAAGCTGAGAAGCAGGAAAAGCCCTACAGAGAATCTCACTGACTGGGCTCTGGCTTGGTGGGTGCCAGTGATGTGGTCTTGTGCTGTGACCAGCTTGGCAGATAAGGAGGCCAGGCCCTGGGGATGTCGTATGTCCCAAGCAGGGGAGCTTTCCTGCGCTCGCCTGCTGGGAACAGGAATCCTCTGCTTCCGAGCAGAGTGCTGCGTGTGCTCCGAGGGGCACTGCATGCTACTTGCCTGTCTTTGCCTTGTTTTGAGTGTGGTGCGCTTTGATTGCGATTCCTGCCTTTTGATTTGTAATAAAAGCCCACAACACAAGTAATTTCCAGGCACAGATCATATAGCTCGGTGCTTTCAATGAATTAAGATCTAAAACATAAACCAGTGGTGTTTCTTTTTTCTTTGGAGGAGCTGGGGCTATCCAGCCTAGTGGGTAGAGAGTGTAAAGCCATGTGGATACTTTGATTCAAGCATCGTGTGTGCATGTGTAAACACGAGTGGTGTGAGCGTATGTGTGAACATGAGTTGGTGGTAGGCATGTGTGAATATGTATGTTGCACACACACGAGTCAGTGTGTATGAATGCATACACACACGTGCATGAGTGTGCATGTATGTGTGAATGTGCACGTGCATGTGTGAGCGTGAACGTGTACATGAAGTGCATGTTTGTATGCAAGTATGTGTGAATGTGTGTCCACATGTGTGAGTGTGTGACTGTGCACATGAAGTTTGTGTGTGCCCTCATGTGAGTGTGAATGTGCATGCATGTGCAAGTGTGTGAATGCATACATGCACATGCATGTGTGCACATGTGTGTGAACATGTGCACATGTGTAAACATGTATGTGCGGTGCCCAACCCTGAATGACAGCAAGATGGGCAGATGTGCTGAGGACAGAGCACCAGTGCCACCCCTCCCCATCTCCCACACGACCTCAGACCCTCATGTTCACCTTGAAGCACGTCTGTGAACAGAGAGACGGTTCTGGGCCACGGATATGGAAACAGCAGAGCGCGTGTGCACAAGCCTCCTAAAGACTGGCCTGGACTTTTTAAAGGAACAATGAAATTCCTTTAGATATTTTTTGTTTCTTGAATTTTAATGAAAAGATTGATTTCTAGTCATTATTTATCTATTGTCAAATTTTAACAAACAGCTGTAGTGATAATTGCTGAATTTCTACTCTATGTTTAGAGGAAACTGTCAATTCACAAACATGGAATTGTGCTATTATCTATGTCTAAGGCATTTTTCTGTAAATATACAGATTTAGTGCTGGTTTTCAATACATATACAAAGATGCTAATTATCACTAGAACTATTTGTTAACACTCAAAAATACATAAAAAAATAAATAAAAGAAATGCCATTTTTCCATTAGAAATTCAAAAATATTTGTCTTGAGGCTGCCTCTTACATAATATTTTGGAAATTGCACTATCATTATCTTGTGTTAACTTTACCTTTTGTTTTCTAGTCCTCCTCCACTGACTTCCTCACCCGGCCCTCACTTCTTCAGGGTCTCTGCCCCCCCAGGGGCTGTCCCTGAGGCTGCCTGTGCCGTGGGCCATACGGGAAGGGAGCCGCCTGGAGAGCCGGGCCCCCAGACAGTGGGTCTTCTGCCCCAGGGACAAGATGTCTCAGGCATGGGCGTCTTTGCAGTGGCTTCCTCAGGGTAGTCCAGGAGCAAACTCAAGGCAGAGGGACAGCTGGCCTCAGCCGCAGGTGCACCAGTGACTCTGAGGGAAGCTGACTTGGGAAGCGATTTCCTGCCAGGTTTGGAGGCGAATGGCTCTGTGTCTGAGGCCAGCAGAAAGAGAACCAATTAAGTAAAAACTTTTTTTTTTTTTTCACTAGTTTACATCTTTTCCTTTTTGCCCTCATGTTACCAGAGCCAGTTAACGTGGGGTGTAGGGGCAGTGGGGGCACTTTGCATGTTTGAAGGCTCAAGCCCGAAGGAACCATCCACATTTACTTGAAGGCGTCATCTGGGAAGACAGCCTGGCTCACTCCTCTGGGGATTTTCATCTTGGACCCCTCTCAGTCAGTGGCCAAGCTGTTGATGATGCATTTGTTTATTGGCTGGCTGAGGATATAATCATGACCTTAAGGACATGCATGGGAATTACGTGTGATCCACTTCACATGATCTAATGACCCCACACACACCTGAGACGCACAACTGCTTCCCCAGAAGAGGAGTAAAGGCCTCTCGAGATGTTTGCCCTCGTCCTGACATCCTGTTACTTAAATACTTTGGTGTGAAAGTAACAATAATTAAATACTGGTATACAGTATTTATACTTATGCTATCTTACGTTACATGATAACAGGATAAGAGAAGGAATAAACAAAGATATTTGCTACATAACACACATAAACAGATTCATGATAAAAACATGAGGATATGTGTGTGACTCTCTAGTCCTAGTTTCTGTAACTGGCTGTGTGGAAGCAAAGTGGAAGAAAATTTCAGGTCACAAGTGGTGCTATGAGGACCTGCACCAAGGTCAGAGGGTGCAGTGAGTGCACAGCGCCAGCCAGCAGGGCCGAGCCCAGTGTGCCGCAGGGTCCCTGCATGGGGGAGGCAGGGCCTTTGTGCACAGGGGCCTCCACGGGGAGGCGCCTCCCACAGGCCCTGCCGCAGCTGCTCTGTGCGTGGTGATCGCGGGGTGCATGCTGGAGGCCAGGTCTGCAGCGCACATGGAAAGTACTCACCAGATCCACAGCAGAAATTTGAGCATCATGAGAAGTGGCGTGGGCACAAGATATGTCTCTACCTTCATCGGCTGCTCAGTGAGGAAACTGAGGCACAATGGTTTAATACCTTGCTGAAGGTCACAGAGGTGGTAATTTGCAGAGCCAGGGTTTGGGCCCTGGCATTCAGGGAAGGATACATATGGGGAACTTGATTAAGTGATTAAAACACATGAACCATTTAAAAATGTATTGAATGAACACATACTATATATACATTTTTTTGAGACAGAGTCTCATTATGTTGCCTTCGGTAGAGTGCTGTGGCATCATAGATCACAACAACCTCAAACTCTTGGATTTAAGCAATTCTCTTGCCTCAGACTCCTAGTAGCTGGGACTATAGGTGCCTGCCACAATGCCCAGTTATTTTTTTATTATTGTTGTCATTGTTGTTTAGTAGGCTCTGGCCAGGTTCAAACCACCAGCCCTGGTGCATATGGCTGGCGCCCTAACCACTGAGCCGGTGCTGAGCCAAACATGTACTATTTTAATAATAAACAATATGTGTATTTAGATATTTCTCTTTTGTTCTGGTGAATTGCTATCTAAATTGATTCATGCTTTTGTGTTAAGCATTATTTTCCTATTCAGTAGAGAAGTTTCAAAATTTCTGTCCAACCCACAGACAGCTGCACAGCCTCTTACAGGACAGCAGCTGCCCCACAGGCCTGTGCCAGGAGCTGTGAAGTGATGGTCACAACCACTGCCTGACCTGCAGGTGCTCCGCACTGCCACTGACCGGGCAGGGGCTCAGCCTCTCAGGCTCGGCTTCTCCATGTTGATGGTAACAACCCATCAGCCGTGGAGGATCACACTTTCCTACCATCAAATTCTTTAGTAATATTAGTTGCTGAGATTAACTGTTGTTATTAATAAGCCCCACCTGTAACTACAGTTTTGGTCTGGGAAGGTCAGTCTGCTCCCCTGAACAAGATAGTGCCAACTTTTGTCACAAGGGTGTGATTGCTGTGACTAAGCTCAGGAGACAGTCCTATGCATGGAAAGGCTTATGTGCTGAGTGCCTGGGTGGGCTCATCTGCCAGCTGTTTTGTGTCTCCCATTTGGAGAATAGAAAACCATTCTAGACATGATGTGGATATGGATAGGAAGCTCCGATGGGCTCCTGTCAAATAGGAAGGGGACCTAGGGCACCCTCCCTCCTGGCCACCAGGCTGGCTGCTCCACAGAGCTGAGGAGCACAGCAATTTAAAATTTTTCAACTGAGTTAAGACAATCTTATTTATTCTAAGAGTGTGCGTGTGCTTTGTGCTGAGCCCGCATGCAGGAGCGGTGTGCACGTGCTCGCTGTCTGGCTCTGTGTGCCGGGCGTTTCTGCCTTTGACATTCCCCCTCCTGAACCTTCTGTGCCTGCAGCCGCACCTCCAACAGGCTGACACCTCCACGGGGCTGCGGCTCTCAGAAGCCCCCTTTGGTTTAGCAGTAGAAGTGAGTGGATCACTCCACAACCTCCGAAGTGACAAGCTCCCGCTCCAGATCCAATCGAAGTTGCTGCCCGGGACTCAGAGGGCGTCTTGTGGTGAGTCTGTGGCTGCCGTCTTCTTACTCCTGGAGATGGGCTGGACATGTGGGGTGCAGAACCGGGGTCCTGTCACATTGACAGGTGCCCCCGCGTTGGACAAGAGGGAGCTTTTAGGCATACTTGCAAATTTCTGGAATTTCTGACTGCAGGAAGCCCGTGGGGCTCCCTCCTATCCCGGCTGCAGGGTTGAACTGTGCTGGTCATTACAGTGGCACAGGCACACGTGCCCTGACCCATCCTGTTTTTCAACAAACGAGTGAGAAAAGGGGACTCTGAGATCAAAAGAGTATGAGGAGATTTCTGCTGGTTTTTCTTTTTTTTTTTTTTTTTTGTAGAGACTGAGTCTCACTTTATGGCCCTTGGTAGAGTGCCGGGGCCTCACACAGCTCACAGCAACCTCCAACTCCTGGGCCTAAGCCATTCTCTTGCCTCAGCCTCCTGAGTAGCTGGGACTACAGGCGGCCGCCACAACGCCCGGCTATTTTTTGGTTGCAGCTTGGCCGGGGCCGGGTTTGAACCCGCCACCCTCGGCATATGGGGCCGGCGCCCTACCGACTGAGCCACAGGCGCCGCCCTCTGCTGGTTTTTCTTTTTCCCTTTCACCATTTCTCACCAAGGCTGCCCATAATGAGTGGGACTGTGAAGGGCCACAGATAAATAAAACCCTGAGAAAAACCTGCCTTTTTAGCTAAAAGATGGAGAAAGAGGAAACCCAGCAGACAGAGAATGAAGGAAGGCTCTAGGAGAGGAGAGAGCCAAAGAAAAGGGTTTCCCTAAGGTTTTGCCTGAAACAACACAATTCTGATTCACAACTGAATTGTGGACATGGAACAGAGTAAAGCTAAGAATTTGAAAACTGAGGCCTCTGGTGGCAAGGGGCTGCCACATTCAAGCACCCCCAAGGGGCAGCTGCGGGGACATGCAGGCTGTCCACAGCCCAGGCCTCTCTGCAGTGGCACTCCGGCTCCCCGACCTCTTCCCAGTATTGTCTGACAGCTCGCCCCCAGTGCCCACAACTGTCTCGAAAGCTGCCTCATGCCACCCCTGTCCACACAGTGAAGACGTGATGGACACAGGAACTATAAGGCATGGGTGTGGGGTGCACCTGCACAGGTGAGCCCAGCCTGGCTCTGCCTGACGCCCTCGCGCTCCCCACAGTGCTGGGCATCTGTGTGGCCAGCGTGGGGCTGTTTCCTCCTGGCCGCTCTGTGCCCCTCCCCCCCAGCTCAGAGAGAGGGTGGGTGTGAGTAGCTGAGGGGTGTGGTGCTGGAGGGTGGGTAAGCCCTTCCCCTTGGGGCTCCTGCCAGCCCCAGGAGCTACTTTCCTCATCTGAAAATCAGGTCTCATTAGGTTTGGAAGTGAGAGATTGTGTGTCTGAGTCTCCTAGTGCAGGGCCACCACATAATGGGATCAGATTAACTTCCTCTCTCAGTATCACCGTGATGGTGATGATTATTATTATCACACGTGGACCTTTGACCAGAAATGATAGGTGGCTGGAGAAAAGGAGAAGGCCAGGGAGCCGCACGGATTCAGCGTGATGCGTCTGCCGTGTGGCAGGGCTCATTAGCGAGCAGAGCCTCTTCAGCAAGTGACAGAGACGTGGTACTTCATGTGAACTTCGAGTAATTGCAGATGGAGAGGCCAAGAATTGTGCGCAGATAGCAACAAGGTCCCCCGCACAGGGAAGCAATATCCCTGCACCGCCCGGCTTGAGACAAGATTAGTGTGGATCAGGGGACCTGCACAGAGCACGATAAGGAATCTGGACAGACCAGAAAAGAGCCAATTCCCCCGACACCCCATGAGGAAGGGGGCTGTGCTGACAGCTGAAATCAGAGCCTTGCAGCATTGCGTTGGTGGCTGCCGGAGCATTATCATGCTGGAGCCCACTGACTTGAAAAATATGCATGATTTGTACTACATGGAATCTGGGTTCCTCATAGGAAACTTCAGAAAGGGATTTAAGCTTCATTTAATTTGTAGCAAACACATTTCTGGTGCTCACAGGAGGCAGGCCCAGCACAGTCCTGCCTCCTGGGCTCGTTCCACCTCCCTCCTCTGTGCCCCGCAGAACCACGACCTCCCTCCCTTCCCCGCACGCCGCCTCCTCTCCCTCCTCACCCCTCACTCTTCTCATTCTTCCTTTACCTGCCCCATTTATGAGCGGGCTTGTGTTGGGGGAAGGGAAGACCACACGTTTTGCTGTGATTTGGATTTTAAAAAGAATAGGTTCAACAAACACTTTGGTGCCTATAAAAGCACAGAAGTGCTCTTGGGAAGTACACACCACCACACGTGTGTCAGTACATAGCCCGACACAGCCCAGCAGCACGGACCCGTCACACACAAGATCCCATCCAAACTGAGTTTATTTGAAGTTGGTTCAACATTAGAAAATCCTCTTCATGTTGTTTATCATCCTTACAGATTAGAGGACAAGAACCACACGATCCTCTCAAAACTTGCAGAAATACATCGTGGAAAATTCAATACATATTCTTGGTAAAAACCTTGTTAAATTCAAATAGGAAGGAAGATTTTTTTTTGGTCATAAATCTGTCAAACAGCAAAAGCAAAAACAAAATAACCCCAAACCCATGGCAAATCTCCCTGTCAGTGGTAAGACACACCTGAGTACAGAATGTTTCTGGTGAACATTAGGTTTGCATAAAAGACACACAAATGTAAAAGGTGTTAAGTACCAAAAAAAAAATTTACAAAACAGTCGTTATTTAGATGAGTAGTTCATATATAGTGCACACCCACCCACATATGCTTACAAAGAATTTTAGAATACATCATAAAATGTTCAAATGTTGAGTAACATGCACCAATGTTTTTAAAAAATTGCATTTCTGCCCACTAGTAGCACTCAGGGAATTTAATTCGTAAGATGACACAGTTGAATCCTGCTTCTGGTTAAGACTGAGCAGCAGGAACTAAATTCATCCTTAAGCCTGAAACAACTAAAAACTACACAGTCTGTTAAATGATGGGTTTCAGAAAAAGGGGCTGAACCACCCACTGCATTAAGCTTCACAACTACATCAACATTGCTATTTAGGCTGTACCGAAGTTTTACTGTTGGCTCAGTTCACATTTTTCTGCATTTTGGGTTAAATTCTTTGTTCTAATTTCTTTTTTCACCTGTATGGAGCGCCTCCTTATGTAATTTTTTTTAGAAAAAAATTATATGTTTCTAAGTCCTTGCACATGTGAGTATGAATTATACTCATCTTTATATTGTTATATTTGTTTCTTTCTCTTTATCTCCGGATATTAGCAGCTTTCCCTGGAAAGAGCAGGACAAGGTCTTGTCACAATCCTACCTGATTCTTTGGGAGTGATGTTGACTGAAAACCAAATTCGTTCCCGAGTCTGGCTCGGGTTTCGCATGGGGAGATGATGGTGCAGGGGTGGCAGGTCGGCCCTTCCCCCACACCCGCCTCAGAAAGCAGCGGCTTTGGGGCTGGTGGCCGGGCCTGGTGGAAATCGGGCATCTCACCCCCCACAGCCCGGGTGAGCAGCACTGATGAGTCTTCCTCTGTCTCCCCGTGCCGCTCCCAGAAAACCCGTGTGGCCTGTGCATGCTGGGCCCAGAGGGAGAGCGCCAGCTTCGCTTTGGTCGCCACGGCAGCATTGGGTGATAAGCACACGTTATTTATAGGAGATTATGGGAGGGAAAAGGCAACATTCTTCACATTATCTTGCACTGTTACTGCTTTTGAGGAAAATACCAGGACAGAAGCTTTGCACACTGCCTGAAAAAGGCAGCATGCTGGCTGAGATGCCCACAGCAAGTGGCCGGTCACCCAGAGTGAGTGTTGAGTTGCAGAATCAGCTCTTTGGGAACCATTTGTGGCCCTGGGGAAGCTGCCCAGTCCTGCCATGGGAGCTCTGGCTAGCCAGAGGTAGCATGGATGACAGGCACACAGCCATGGGGGACCCTGATTCCTGAGGGTTGCAGGGCCCAGAATTTGTCTGGGGTCCCCACACCCTGAGCACTGCGCTGTGATTAAACCCTGGCTCACTGGGCAATGCTGGTCTCTGTGTCTGTCTCCAACTGCCCAGCAAACTGCGGTAGTACCATGCTCCAATTCTCATTGGGGCAGAAATTGTGCTTCAGGAGGGAGCTTAGGGGAGGGTGGGACTAAGCACAGCCTTCTGAATGGCCATTTTTATGTCATTCTGAAGAGCAGCCTGACATCCATCAAATTTGCAAAGATTTAAAGGCAGAATTTCCTATAATATAGATTTGGCATTTTGGAGAAAATGTTTTCAAACCTGCTGAAAGTAAATAGATGTACCTCCATTTACAAAGATTTAAAACGAGACAATAACCCAAACTCCTCCCAGATACTGCAAGTCATACAGAATTGAGGAGAGATGTCATTTAAAGCCAGCCTCCCCGAGGCAGAGCAGGCCCTCTATACCTGTGCAGCCACCCTGGGTTTACACTTCACCTTTAGTTGCTGCTTTCTCTGGGTCCAGGTGAGACTCTGTAGGCATTTTAGAATGTGAGTTTTATGTAAATAAATTTAATTTTCAGCTAGGAAATATAGAGATAATTATTTCAGAACTTCCCCAATTTCTCACCAGAAAGAGCCCAATTCTTCCTCATAAAAATTTCCAGATTTGAAATGTAATTTGAATACCTTTAATAGTTAGCTAATTCCTTCTATTTCGTTACTTGTTATTTGGGTAAATTAATATATTTAGCAAGAATAAAATGAGACAATCAGAGAAATTATTGTATTTGTTCTTTGGACTAAGCAAAAGTATCTTTCCCTATATTCACATTTATCCAAAAGAAAATGGCTCATTTATGGAACAAAGGTTCTAATAGGTCTTTAGGAAGGTCTTAAAATATAGAAGCCCATGTATTGTATCAGAAAACTCTACTAAATATGTTATAAAGCAATTTTTGATCTGCAATCAAATTTTTCTACTGGTTAAACAGCCTTGGAGAGTGCCAAGTGCTGTTGGGATAACTATTCATGGCTTTGTTTCAGGGAACTCACTCAGAGGGAGAAGTTTTCTATAGAGCTGTTGCTGTTTCATTTGCCTTTGAGCAAAAGATCACAGGCTCAGGGAGCTAGAATCTCACTCAGGTTCAAGAAACATTGAGTTTCATGGAACTCAAGGAAAGCACTAGGATAGCTCATCACAGAAGTTCTATTTTGGAAACTTTTTTTTTTTTTTTTTTTTAAGAGACAGAGTCTCACTTTATTGCCCTCAGTATGGTGTCGCAGCTCATAGCAACCTCAGCAACCTCCAACTCCTGGGCTTAGGCGATTCTCTTGCCTCAGCCTCCCGAGTAGCTGGGACTACAGGCGCCCGCCACAACGTCCAGCTATTTTCTTGTTGCAGTTTGGCCGGGGCCGGGTTTGAACCTGCCACTCATGGTATATGGGGCCGGTGCCCTACCAGCTGAACCATAGGTGCTGCCCCAATTTTGGAAACTTTTTATTTCCCTCGCACAGAAGATAGAAAGGAAAGATGAGCCCAGGAGTTGGCTGCCATGGTGAGCTATGACCACGCCACTGCCCTCCAGCCTAGGTGACAGAGGGAGACCCTGTCTCAAAAGACAAGGACTGCCCAGTCAGAGAAGAACGCCGAGGACCAAATCATTTCCAAAACCCAACATGGGCTTCCTGTGCAGAGACAGGGTAATAAACCCGAAGAAAGACTTTTAGACACTCTTGGTTCAAAAACTGTAAGAAAGGATAACTTCATCAGCCAGCTATTTTGTTTAGCTCTATATGCCCCAATCCAGGGGCCGTGACTGACTCTGGTGCTGGCGCAGCAGGAGACATGACAGGATCACACCCCTGTGTCAGGAGCCCTGCGTGGTGCTGGGCAGAACATGGGCTGCTGGGGGACAAGCCCGCACAGCAGGAGTGGAGCCAGACTGCCCTCTGTAAGCTCTGATCATCCTCAGCTTCTGGAGTCAGCTAGGCATGAAGACAAGTCCTGCCCACTGCTCATGAGTTTACGGGGGAAGCTAAGAGGGCTGTGTGCACTGGGGACACCCCAGTGTCTGAGCAGCAGGGAGCATATGGAGACCCTCACACCCAGCAGCAGGTGTGAGCATGCGGGGGCCTGAGGCGGCCTTGACTGTGGGAGAGAGGGATTGTGACCGGCACATGGTCCAGTGGTTGTGTGTTGTTGAAACTGAGCCAGTCGAGAAATCTTTAGCTTCCCGCGGGCCATTTTCTCTGGGAAATACACATTGGCATTTACCATCCAGTGTGGGATTATTCACCTTTTTAACTATAGCCCACAGGGAGTGAAGCACATCCCGGCAAAGCCCAGTACCCCTCACTGGGCCCACAGCCCAGACAAAGGTTTTATAAATCAGAACTTTACATGTGGTTATATCTGTACTTTCATCTCTATTCTGATTAATACTATTTCATTTTAAAATTATTTTTAAAATGTATTTTTCCCTAAATTCTGCCTCTGACTCAGCCTCGGGGGGCTTGCCAGGATCCACTGGGAATGAGAGTGTCGGATCTGAAGCCCTGGGCTCCTGAGCGTCCTATCTGGTCTGTGTCCACTCTCGGGGTTCCAAATGTAGGCTCTTCTTGGGCGCAGTTAGTCCACTTCTCTGCATTATGTTGTGGAAGGAGAGCAGTGTACTGCGGCCTCATGAGCTGCAGGCAGGGATCGCATCCCTCCCAGCCCGCTGAGTGCACCACAGGATGTCAAGATACTAAATACCAAGTGCCCTCTGCTGTTTGTCCCTTTAGCTGATCCTGAAACACTGTTAACCTTATTTCTCTAAAACCATGGTAGCTCCTCTGGAGCAATAACAAAGAATGTCAACCTTTTCTGGAAATTTTCACTGCATACCTATTAAACCTTGACACAAAGCCATGCTTGCTGAGATTTTGTGTGCGGAGGTATGTAATTTCACCTTATACTGTATTTTTGCAATATCTAGACATTAGCATGCAGAAGTGTGGCACCTGAAATCATATGTCAATGCTCCAGTGAAAAATGCCTGACTTCCAGTAGTAAGTGCTCGTCCCCATTATGACGTGCGGTGCAGCAGGCATTAACATTGCGAAGCTGTCAGCGGACAAACCTTTTAACACTCACGAGCTGAGAATCCAAGTGAGAATCCCAGACCTCAAGTGCACAGTGAAGGATTCTGGAGCCGGAGCCGACAGGGGCAGCCTGGCGCCTTCCGTACACCAGCAGGGCAAGGGGATTGTGAGAGATGGTTTCTCACAGGGGAGACACAGTCAGTGCTGCTCAGATGTCTCTACTCTAATTTTTAAATATCTAGAATTTTTCAAGACAGTGGCTTGTCACAGGCCTTAACATGTGATTGCCTACAGATGTACTGTGGCCGTGCGGTCTAGTCCCTGGGGTGTGCAGTGAGCCCTGGAGCCCTGGAGCCCTGGATGGTTGTGGGGTCCATGTGTGCCCATACTCTGCAGTGAGGGCTGAGCAAGAAGCCAAGTGCACATGGGGCTGCGGCGTGGCCTCGGTGGGCAGTGTGTTGGTTGGTGAAGGGGAATCGTGACAGGTTGTACTATTAGCATGATAAAAGCTGCTCTACTATGTGCCTGGTGCAGCCTGGGCTTCATGCCGGGGAGTGCTGTGACTGTCCCGTGGTGCAAATGAGAGAGTGGGGCCGCACTGGTGAGGACTGCGGGTATACGTGTGCACGTGTTTGTGAGTGTACACGTGCATGTACGTGTGTCATGGGCGTGTGCTGCATGTGCACACGCGATTACTTGCTCAGTCAGAGACTGCAGGGTCCCCCTGTACGCAGCACAGGCCCAATATCAAGGCACAATGTGAGGAAGTGGACATAACCACCTGCAAGGAGATTCCTGACGTGAGCAGTCGGACGCCGGGCTGTGCCTCTGGGGCCGTGTCTGGTCCCCACTCTGCCTTGGTTGGGCCTGCAGAGGAGCTGCCTTGAGGGGCCACTTCCCAGGTCCCCTACCCTCTGCTCTGGCCAGAGAGAGACAAGGAGGAACCAAAGGGGAAGCTGGGCTCCTTTGGGGGCCTGGACAGTCCCCAGCTGGTCTTGCTGCCCTGACACTGAGCCTGCAGAGCTGCTGTCTGTGTCTGCGGCCATCTTCACACAAGTGGCATTCAGGTAAACCTTCCTACTTACAGCCACATGTTCACATGTGCTCTGGCTCCTGGAATGCTGGCACTGCGCGCAGTCACACTCGAGAACAACGGCCTCGGGGTGAGGTGGACAGTGAGCACCTGATGGATGGGGATGTTGGCACAGAGAATGTGCTGTGGGGTGGGACGATGAGACGGCAGCAGCAGCCACCGTTTTCCCAGACGCTACTGTGGTCTCAAGCTTGTATGCATCATCTCAGTTAACCCCCGGGGGCTTTCCCAAACAGGCGTCATTTCTCCACCATCTCCCAGAGGAAGGAGCTGCACCCAGGGTGGCAAAGATTGTGCCATGGCCATGTGGGGCAGGTCCAGCAGAGCCGGGGCAGCGAGGCTCTGTAAACTTTCCCTGCCTCTGGCATGGGAGCCCCTGGGTCCACGTGTTCCCAGCACACTCACACATGGCGTAACTACAGCCGTACCACACGTACACGTCTTCTACATAGAACAAGGTCTTAGAGACATTGAAAGCAGGCCTGAAAGCCAGGCATTGGCACCGAGCAGGTGCTCCGTGAGTGGAAGAGTGAATGGATGTCGCTCCATCTGTGTTCACTGTGTTACAGATTTCCAAGCATGAGTGATTAGCCCGTCAGCCTGGCCCGAGTGACATGTGTGTCGTCAGCCCCCTTCTGCAATTAAGAAACCTGGCCTGGTCCTGAGAGCACGGTTCCCTGAACCCTCCCCACCAGCGGCCTCCATGGTGATCAGTGCTATTAGGCAGGAACAAAGGGTCCCATTATCTGGGATTGACATTTTGGGAATAGTGACTGAGCAACAAGAAGTTGTATTTTTCAGATGAACGTTTGCTGGCCGCACAGCCCAGTGGAACAGCCTGACAGGCAGCCGGGGAGGGAGATCACAGGGAGGAGCCCAGTGGGCTTCAGGCAGGTGGCCTGGTGGCTGGATCTCTGGGTTCAATGCTAGCCAGGCCCGCTGCTCTGCGCTGTGCCATGTGGTTTGAGAGGACTGCTCTGCGGCCCTCTGAAGCCCTCGTGTTATGTAAATTGTTCAGACTGTTATCCTGGGAGTTTGCCTTAGTTGTTGGCTATTTTAAAATTCTATTTCTTAAAACAACAACAAAAACCAGGAGGGGAAGGAGAAAGGAAAGAACTCCTTGCAATGGATCATCACCCCACTTGTAGGAAGGTAGAGACAGTGATGGACGCCTGGACAGGATGGGCAGCACACTCAGGGGCTCCTGGCAGACCTGCCATCCCTGGCCAGGAGGTGGGCTGGTGGCCTCCCTGCGAAGCCTCGCATTCTGGAGCCACATCTCTGCCTGGGCTCTTGTAAGATCAATATCTGTGGCTGCCCTGAAGCTCTGGTACTCACCCAGCTTTTTCTCTAGAGGAGAGTCTTGTGACCAAGACTTGGAACAACCCATCCTCCGAGAAGGTGGAGGGAGCCTTCTCGAAGGCCCACTCAGGCCCCTCCAGGTGTCCAGATGGTGGGCTGGGTGGTTGCCCAGCCTGTGGGCTCCATCATGGCTTCACATTCTGGTGGCAGACTCTTCACGCAGGAGTCTCTGGGGTTCAGGATCACCGAGGGCTGGAGGTGGCAGAAGGTGGCAGGGGCCTCCTCAGCCTGTCTGCCTGGCATGGACAGGGCACTCAAGGCCACCCCTTCCCCTGGAGTCCTGGGGAGCTGAGGTGAGCCACCCAAGGGCAGGCTCAAGTGAAGTGGACTGCAGTTGGTGGGAAGCAGGCACCCAGGGCCACCCAGCCACGCTCACACAGATCGGGATGGGAGTCTCCAGCCAATAGCTACAGGCCTTGGCTTGCAGCCCGAATGCTTCTGATACCCTCACCGTCAGGATCACCTGCCTGGCTGCCAGCATCAGGGTTTTCCAAAACCCCGGCCTTGGCTCCTCTTTGCTTGGCAGAAGAAGCTCATTTCCTAAACTCTCAGGGAGAACACAGAGGGAGAAATCTCAACAACTCCCAGAGAGTGGCCTGGGAACCACAGGCATCTACAGTTCACAGGGGACGCCATGCCCGCAGTCCCGTTTCCCGCTGCTCTCTGGGCCAGAGCCTGAACACAAAGGGGCCTGACCTGGACCTCCGCAGCCGTGGCTGCTCCAGTTCCTGCCAGAAGTGGGCTCACAGCTGGAAGGTAAAGCCCAGGACATGCCGACAGAAAACATGTTGAAGCAGGACAGCGTGGCTGAGTTGTGGAAGCTGCCCCGCCCTGTGAGGGCCTCTCCCTCCCTCTTTGCTCTGTGGTGAGCCCATCTGCTGTCTTGGCAGGGCCAAGCTCTGGGGGCAGGTGCTGAAAGAAAGGATTCTGCATCGGGGACTTTGGGGACAGAGCGTGGGGACACAGTGGTGTACATCTTGGAAGGGTGCACCTGGGAAGCAGGAGAGAGCCCTTCTCCCTCCCCTCCAGGAAGCAGAGCCCGAATTCCTCCAGGGCCCTCCTGTCTTCACAGCCTTCTCACGGGGTCAGCGCCCCACCTGCTGCCCATCTTCAGATCTTTGAATAACACGCTGCTGCTGTGGTTGTCAGACGCGTTTCCTCAGCTCTGTGGGCCCGTGCACTCCCCGCCCTTCTATAAGGACCCATCGTAAAGTCCACATGTGGGTTTAAACATGCCTGAGACTTTTGACATCGCACGCTTTTATTCCAACAGCCGCTGCAGGCCCAGACTCGGTGGGCAACAGCATGGGAAGGTGCAACCAGTGAGGGTGTCACAGGGTGGTGGCATCGGGGTCTCCTGAGGCTCGGGGGGAGAGCAGGAGGCTGTGGTCTCCGGGAGGAGGAGGGACCTACGAGGCCACCACACAGCCCAGGACAAAAGCTGCCGGCTCCCGCGGCACGTTGCAGAGAGTTCTCAAAGAAGGGCGAGAGTGCCATGGCCCACAGAGTTGTGAAGGCGTGTGAATCGTAGGGTGACCATGAGCAGCAACGTGTTATTTAAAGATCTGAAATTAAGTCGTTCCCCACAAGCTCCTGTGCACATTTCTTTCTTTTTTAAGATGTATGAATTATTTCTAAAATTTTCCATTTAATATTTTCGGACTACTATTGACCATGGGTTAACTAAAATCAAGAAAAGTGCAACCACATATATGAGGGGCCTACTCTGTAAGATTCCTTGCAATTACATTGGGTCCAGCCAAATAACCCTGGACAATCTCCCATTTTAAAGTCAGCTGTTCAGCAATCTGAATTCCATTTGCAACCTAGTTCCCACTCCCCTTTGCCACATAAACATACTCTCCTGTGCACATTTCTGTGAAAGGGTGTTAGAAAACGCCATCCTTCCTCCTTCCTGTCCACTGTCCGGCAACGATCGCAAAAGTTGAAGAAACAAGGTCAGAGACACTTTTTCAAAAAAATATTAAGAGTTGATCAAGGAGAAAGAATATAAAAGAAAAGAAAAGGAAAAGGAAAACCATTTTCACGGCTGACCATAGGCTGATGCTTTGGACACCATCTTCCAGTTCCCTCACCTGTGGATCCAGCCGAAGTGGCCCCACAGGGTTTACAAGAAAAAAATCAGCTCCATGTCTTGTACAAACTTAAAACCCAGGGGGAAGAATAATCAGCTGCGTGCAGGAAGGAGCAGAGACGGATAGGTGCACGTCTGGACACTCTTAGGACTGGACCAGAGTTGCCAGGCCTGGTGGCCTGAGCCAGCATTGCCCTTGGAAAGTAGGGATGGCAGGTGTTTGAGGGAGGCAGCAGTGTGGGCAGCAGTGGGGCACATGGAAGGGCCTGCACAGCAAGGTGCCCAGGTGGCTGTGCCTGCGTCTGGGGCCTTGTCCGTACCAGGACTCTCTGGCCAGTGCAGCCAGTGATGGCCTGTGGCTACTGGAAACAAGGAAAAGGGGATAAATGATGTCCTCTGGCCATTGTGGCAGCTTCATCCCCCTCTTGGTTTCTAGGACCTGCTGTGAACTCACAGCAAAGTTCATGGACAGAGTGGGGTCTCCTCTTGCGACCTTCCCCACTGTCCTATGGAATTCGCGCTCAGAAAGGTTGAAGGAACAAGCGGCCACTGTGCTCACAGTCCTCACTTGAGGCCCAGCTGCCTGGCCCCGACCTCAGGCAGCAGTGAGGACCAGGAGACCAACGCAGAGACTTGTGGGCCTCATGCAGGCAGGTGAGAGTGCTGTGTCCAGAGTCTGAGTGCTCCCTGGACCAACTTCTGGGGAGAAAATCTGTTGCCATGTACTTATGTGGACCTGGGCACCTGGGGGAGCAGGATGACGGGGATGGCCAGGGGATGTCACTGTCTGCAGCCCCCTTATTGCTTGGAACACTCACTTTACATTCAACAGCGAGAGTCTTTTGCACTTGGGCTTAGATATGAAGAGATGGGCATGTCTCTGACCAATGGTCTCTGCATAGAAAACCAAGTTCCTCCTTCATCTGTCTGCGGTGACACTGCAGTGATTCCTTACAACCTCTGAAGAGAGTATTTTAAGGACCATGTCTAAGGAGCTGGGAGGCCCACAGTCCAGGCGTGTCTGCTTCAGCCAGCACCGTCCACTGCTGTGGAGAAGGGGTGGTCAACAGCCCAGTGGGCACATTCAGCTCCCAGCTCGGCCACTGGCTGTGTCAACCCAGCCTTGTGGGGATGCTGGTGGTGAGGAGAACCCTGGTTTTTCCAGAGGTGTGTGCGCCTCACATGACCGTCGAGAAGGGCTCTAGGCACAGTGGGACCATGCCACAGGCCTCTCTGCAATTACTGGGTTTTTATAGATACACAGATTTCATAGATTACAGACTTCTTCCTCTCTTTGAATTACCATCTTATTCCATCTATTCTTTCCTTTCTTCTTTTTTTAAAAATAAGAAACAAATTTCTCTCACTTTTAAAATTGCTCTTGAATGGCCTCAGGCTAATTTCCAGACAAGCAATTAATAGTCTTTTCAGGAGAAGGTGTGTAGCAGCGCGTCTTGGTGGCTGGTAGGGAGATGAGCAGGACCCGTCCAACCATGTCCCTCACAGAGTGAGGAGGAGTGCACGGCCCACCCAGCCCATGCCCAGGGCTGCCCAGTGGCAGCAGAGTGCTGCGGGCATGGGTGGGCACATCCCAGCAGCCATGGGGTTGAGCTCTTGCTGACCTCAGCACTGTCCTGTGCTCTCACTTTAGCCATGAAGTGTCACTTCCGTGGACTCCCCCGTCAACATTACAGACCAGGAAATTGCCTTATTATTATGCTAAGCGGCCACCATGTTTGGGTAGAAGAATGGTTAATGAGAATGATTGCTCTGTAACATGCAAAAGACAAAAGTGCTACAAAATGCTGTAGTCAACAGCCCACATAATTTGTGCTGTTATTAGGGACAATTTGTGACTTTTTAAAAATCTAGTGGGTCCAAATGTCAAATGAAGAAAACATTAGTTAAAATATCCAGGAGTGGTGAGTGATTTAGAGGAGAAAGAAACTCAGTGAGGTTTAAGCATTTCTTTTCAGTTTCCTATTTTAAAACATCCATAATTTAATTCCCATCTTCTCATAGCCAGTGGGCACTTGCATTGCTCCTTCTCAGCAGGTGTGTCCCCAGAACAAAGGGGCTTTCTCCACAAAAACAGATTTCCAAGGAAAGTGCATCATTGTCTCTAGGACAGGCCCTCCATGTCATCTTCCTTTTTGAGCAAAATAGAATTCCCAGACTTTAGGAACTGTCACATGTGAGAGGAAGTTCCCCAGCTAGAGCCACAAGCCTTGGAGATAAGTGTTGAGCAGAAAAAAAGAGGATGGAACCTCTGAGACATCTTCATGATTTCAACACGAATTTCCACCCATGGAACGCGGGACGCTCCACCTTCCTTAAACCTCTCCACAGTCCCAAGTTAGGGCTTGGGGATTGGTTGATCAAGCAGTTTGTCTTCCTTCCTCCACACGTGTGTCATCCCACAGTGAGCACTAAAATAGGCCACGCCCCAAGAATACACAGCCCTGCAGGGCATGTGCCCCGTCCTGTGTGTGCTCCCCGCTCTGGGTGTGCTCCCCGTCATGGGCCTGCTCCTCGCCCTGGGCATGCTCCCCATCCTGTGTGTGCTCCCCGCTCTGGGTATGCTCCCCGTCCTGGGTGTGCTCCCCGTCCTGGGTGTGCTCCCCGTCCTGGGCGTGCTCCCCATCCTGTGTGTGCTCCCCATCCTGGGCGTGCTCCCCGTCCTGTGCGTGCTCCCCGTCCTGTGTGTGCTCCCCGTCCTGTGTGTGCTCCCCATCCTGGGCGTGCTCCCCGTCCTGTGTGTGCTCCCCGCTCTGGGTATGCTCCCCGTCCTGTGTGTGCTCCCCGTCCTGGGCGTGCTCCCCGTCATGGGCGTGCTCCCCATCCTGTGTGTGCTCCCCATCCTTGGGCGTGCTCCCCGTCCTGTGTGTGCTCCCCGTCCTGTGTGTGCTCCCCGTCCTGGGCGTGCTCCCCATCCTGTGTGTGCTCCCCATCCTGGGCGTGCTCCCCGTCCTGGGTGTGCTCCCCATCCTGGGTGTGCTCCCCGTCCTGGGCGTGCTCCCCGTCCTGGGTGTGCTCCCCGTCCTGGGCGTGCTCCCCGTCATGGGTGTGCTCCCCGTCCTGGGCGTGCTCCCCATCCTGGGTGTGCTCCCCGTCCTGGGCGTGCTCCCCGTCCTGGGTGTGCTCCCCGTCATGGGCGTGCTCCCCGTCCTGGGTGTGCTCCCCGTCCTGGGCGTGCTCCCTGTCCTGGGTGTGCTCCCCATCCTGGGTGTGCTCCCCGTCCTGGGCGTGCTCCCCATCCTGGGTGTGCTCCCCATCATGGGCGTGCTCCCCGCTCTGGGTGTGCTCCTCATTCTGGGGGCAACACCATGTCCAAGGCCGAGAGAAGCACTGAGCATTCTCCTCAAGGAGGAGTTAGAGCCAAACAGTAAGTATAAGTGAAGCTGAAAGGACAAATTGTACTTTCATTTTATTTTCAAATGACCACAGTCATTTGCCAATGGGACATGTGCATCCCCTGGGCGCTGAGCAATGTTTCAGAGCCTGGGGTCAGTTTGGCCACTGCCTTCTCTTCTTGTTCATCAAAGTTGATTTTTGCACAGTTTTATCACAGCAATTGTGAACAGGCCACTTTTTCAAAACTAAAGTGGCTTTGGAGGGAACAGAGAGCAATCTGATACTGAAAGCTGTGAAGTCCCTCACGATGGTGGTCAGTCTGGGGTTCATCGCTGAGCATGGCTGTGCTTCCCCTGAGAGTGGAAATGCCCTAGGTGCACCTTGACACGTGCTCTGGGAACCGCAGCTCTAGGCCACAGGGAGAACATGTGGCTTTTAGACGGTTTGAGCCCCACACTGTTGGTCAGTCCACAGTAAATGCGGAAATTGAGATGGAGCTTAGACACTTTCTTTAGAGATTTATCATATTTTGTTTGTTCTTATTAGGGTATTCATTTCGTATGTCTCCACTTTCCATTTTTCTAGTAATTTATTTTTATTTTATTTTACAAAGCAGGTCTTCAATGGATTGCAATTCAAAACAAACCAGTGCTTCCCCAGAGATGGTTAGAGAATCATTGCTCTAGGGGGTTCAGTAAAAACAGAACAAAACCAATATAACAAAACTAACCAACTAATGAAAAGGAATGCTTTCCCAAAATCTGAATTTAAAAACTATGTAACATGATTATTAAATTACCAAAACTCAGCAGTTTAAACATTTTAAATGTCCAGTTAACAAAAACCTGCTAATTAGTTTTTGCAAGGTTCTGGGATATTAATAATAATATACTTTTCAAAATATAATAAAAATATTTTTATTCCATAAGATGAAACATTAGTTTTATTGTACAATATAATTTCAGGCAGTACTAATCTGCTTTCTATGTCTAATTAGAAAAGGTTTTCGTCCTTTCTCTCTCAATTTCCTTCCTCCCTTCCTCCCTCCCTTCTCTCCCTTCCTTCCTCCCTCCCTCCCTCCCTCCCTTCCTTCCTTCCTTCCTCCCTTCCTTCCTTCCTTCCTTCCTTCCATGTCCATATAAATGTTGTGGGCAGAAGTTTAGTCCTATCCTTGAGAACAGATGTCACGGGTGTCATCACTTTTTAATGTTGAACGTTTAATAATGCTAAACATTAGCCACCCTGTCTTTAGAAGTCACTTGAGTAAGAGATCATTAATTATATAGTAAGTGTTTTTGTTTGGGAAACAGGGGATGGACTCTGTTGAACACACCCTGAGGAGTGTAAAATAAAGAAAGAAAAAGGAAAACAGAAACACTGCCCAAGGTGCAGCACAATTACTTCTTAATTCATTTGCTCACTGGAACAATATAGCTAGAGATACTGTTATAAATTAGAAACATTTACAGACTTTAGAGCTGTCCTTTGCAAAAAGGAATTGCACAGAAAGTGTAATTAATTTATCCTCGAGTCTCTGTGCCTCACTCCTAATCTCGTGTGTGTGTTAGCCAGCGGTGCACTGGGAGGCAGAGACCGTTGGTTAAGCCCTGAGCGCATCCTACTGTTGAGTGGGTTCTTTCCAGATAGCGAAGCGTGCCGGGCTGGTGTGAGGCTGCTTTCTGAAAGTTAAGTGCATGTTGGGCATGATCAGGGATGAGAACTGAGCCTTTTCTGGGTGAGGGTGCCACAGAGCTTGGGCTGTCTCAGAAGGGGGTGCTGTTACCTCAGCCTCCTGCAAGTGGGTGTGCAGGGGCTCACCAGGGATGGAGGGGGAGAGTCACATTCTTCTGGGCGCCCTTCTCTTGTGGGCTTGCCAGGGCTGTAAGGGACAGAGTCCCATTGTTCTAGGCACCCTTCTCTCCTCCACTACTTTGTCTTTTTGCTGGCTCGTGGCTTTTGATGTTAAAAGATAAGATAGATAATATTCATAAAGCCTAAAACAACCTCTGCCTTCTCTTTAACAGGCAGAGAATTTCAATTTTTGAATTTGTCTTTTGGTTAGAAAAAACTTTCCAAGATGCAGGAGTGCAAACTTGGGAGGGAGCAATCTGTCGGGAGAGCTCCCACCACCAGCTGGAACGTGGGCTGCAGTGGAGATGTTGCCACTAGTCCTCACCGTGTCTTGACTTTTCAGTTCTGAGCCCATCCCAAATAATGTCCCAAACATTTGATCCATGTTTTAGAAAAGGAACCTAAGTAGGGCTGGGCGCAGTGGCTTATGCCTATAATCCTAGCACTCTGGGAGGTGGGTGGATTGCCTGAGCTCACAGGTTCCAGACCAGCCTGAGCCAGAGCGAGACCTTGTTTCGGAAAAATAGCCGGGTGTTGTGGCACACACCTGTAGTCCCAGCTTCTCTGGAGGCTGAGGCAAGAGAATTGCTTAAGCTCAGGAGTTTGAGGTTGCTGTGAGCAATGAGGCCGCCGCACTCTACCCAGGGTGACATAGTGAGACTCTGTCTCAAAAAAAAAGGAAAGAAAGAAAAGAAAAGAAAAAGGAACCCAAGTACATGTCAAATAAAATCATATTCAGCTCTTCAGGACATTGACTTCATTTAATTTCTGGTTCATAAGTAGTACTTGGTACTTGGAAAGATTTTTATCTCTTTTTTATAAATCTCTAAAAATCAGGGCATTGAATCTTGCTGTCAATAGGAGGAATTAAATATCAAAGATCAAGTTCATTTAGAAACAGATTAAAACAATTGGATGCTAAAGTTGGCTCAGTGAATTTTTTATACACGAGATAAAGTAAACTGTTTCCTTTTTTGTTTTTTTAGATTGGTGATCCTGTGTATGTGTGTTTTTAAAATGAAAAGCAAACTATATACCACAGCTGCTTTGTTTAGAATTGCTTACATAGAGGACTAAAGTGAATGTGTTCCAATTTCATTCCAAAATCAGTATAATTCTTTTTAGATGGAAAGTGACTAAATAAAACTATCACATACAATTTTTTTGTATGTCAAGCATCAGAAAATATTAATTCTCTAGACCAAAATAGGATTATTGTCCATAAAGTTCATTAGTAATTTTTCACACAGAAATAAAATAATGAAAACACCAAGACATCACTTTGCCATTAAAAAAAAAAAAAAAAGGACATGTGCAAGTAGTTTTGTAAATCAGAGAAGTGGAAAAAAGAAAACATGACGTATTCAACCCAGGCCTTCAGCGTTTGGGCCTGTGCTGCTGGTTTGCCACCTGGGTGGTGCTCACCCTGCCATTTCCCTCGTTCCCGCTGGACACCTGTGTCCTTCAGGCTCAGAACACCTGGGCAGGAAAGGCTGGTCCGCAGAAGTGACCACACATGCAGCAGACCTGCGTCCTCTGCAGGGGTTCTTAGCAGCTTTGGGGCCAGACCTTGGCTGACTTTTAAAAATTCTTAGTCAGGAAAACTCATTCCGCTATTGTTTTAAATTTAACAGTTCAAAGGTGTAGTCCAGGAAGGGTGTGGGCAGCTCTTCTGGTCTAGGAAGGTCTTCAGTGATAATGTGTAATAGAGACAGACTTTTAAATCCAGAGTGTATCTGACAAGTTATCCCTTGCATTACAAATGAGGAAACTTGAGGCTCAGTGGATTAGGAAGTGACACTCAGACCACATCGAATCAAATGATCTGCATGCGTGTATTTTCCCTCAGTGGTTAAAACACTTAGAATATGTCTGACTAATAGTTATGCATATGTGACACAAGCTGTTTTTCTCTCTGAAACTCTTGTTATTAAATGGGTGCTAACTCTCGTAATTAGTGATATCTTGGCCCATACGAGCTGGGAGTACAGGGCCCACACCAGTTTTATTCACGAAAGTGAATCTGGTTCCTCACCAAGCTCACTCCTTCAGCATGAAACAGGATACATCTAATCTAGCTGTGTGCAAAGGTGATCATTCATCTTCATCAAGTTGTATCTTACTTAGGATTGTGAGGAAGCTGTGTCGTAGAAAATATCTGAATGTGCTTGGGAGCATTTACAACCTACAGAGCAAGGTTCTATTATCACAATAGAACAAAAAAAAAAAACCCTCTAATACTCGTCAACATTCAGCAATGCTAAATCTTCTACTATCCTAGGAATAGAATTTTAATTGGGGGTCTGTATGGACAGCTTTTAGTAACTATCATTCTTAGTCAAAAAATTTAGAAATGTTATCTTTAAAATCAGAGATGAACGGAGGGTGCTAGCTATCACCAATTCTATGCAAAGCTGTGCTTAAAGTCCTCCCCAGTGTGTTAAGTCAAGAAAATAAATGAAAGAATAAAGAATTGATAAGAAAATCATCTTTAAAAAATACTGTCATAATCTGTAGGCCATATGATTATTTATATTAAAAAAAACCTAACAGAACACACAAATATTTATACGTAATAGGAGAGCTAAGCAAGACTACACAATCCAGGCAAGGCTGCGATACAAGTTGGTGACGGTGTTCTTCACCAGCGAATTATTACTTTGCTGTTGTTGAAAGTGTAAATGGTCTCTTTGAAAGTGATATTTTCGGGTGGCACCTGTGGCTCAAAGGAGTAGGGCGCCGGCCCCATATGTCTGAAGTGGTGGGTTCAAACCCAGCCCTGGCCAAAAACTGCATAAAAAAAAAAAAAGAAAGTGATATTTTCTACCTACACTTTGGTGGTGCCAAGAGTGGCTGCTCCCCCAGCCTGTCCCAGGAACTGTGTCACCTGCCAGCTGCTGTGTCACTAACAGGACAGAGAAGGGAAGGTTGATTGTTTCAGGTCGTTGAGACTTGGGAATTGTTCCTGAAGTGAAATCTTCTCCTTCACTAACCTTCTCCTGACAACTGGGAGATGGAAAGCTGGAGAGAGGTGCTTCAGTAGAAAAGAAAATCCCAAGATGTGCAGCACTGTCTTAGTTGGTGGGAAGAAGGGAAACTGTTACTGAGATGTGTGACCCGTGTGATGCTGAGCAAAGGGCTTGGGGGAAGGGTCATCTGGGTGGCCAGGGTTGGGCTGCGTGTGCATCGGGGGAGTGGTAGAGGAGGTTTCGGTGCTAAGCAGGATGAGGCTACCATGTGTTGCTGGTGTTTAGTTTCCTTGGGTGACTTAAAAAACAGAAATGCTTTCTCCCATGGTTCTAGAGGCCAAGAGTCCAAAGTCAAAGGCCGCCTGCTTCTGAAGGGCCTGGGGGGTCCTCCTTCATCTCCCCCTCACTCTTGGTGGCTGCTGCAGTCCCTGGCACTCCTCAGCTTGTGAGGCTATCAGGCCTTTCCCCGTGTCTGTTGTGTTGTCATGTGGCAGCTTCTCTCGTGTGTGTTTCTGTCTCTTTTTATAAGAACCCCAGTGGCTGGGCTTGGGCTCCCTCTGACCCAGTATGACCTTGTCTGCCAAGGTGCTATTTCCAGAACAGATCACGTTGAGTGA
The DNA here is from genome assembly GCF_027406575.1 of Nycticebus coucang. Lineage (NCBI taxonomy): Eukaryota > Metazoa > Chordata > Mammalia > Primates > Lorisidae > Nycticebus > Nycticebus coucang. Next base: position 1,472,214 of record NC_069794.1, read on the forward strand.
CACTGAGAATTAGGACTTCAGCATATCCTTCTGGGGGACACGATTCAACCTACAACAGTTGGTACCGTGTGCATTTGGCAAAGTACGATGGGGAATGGATGAACTCAGAAAACAAGTGGCTGGTTTGCAAGCAGGAATCCGAGAGGGTAGAGAGCTCACAAATTCAGGGACTTGTAGAATTAGAAAAGATCATTGCTTCTCTACCCCAAATAGTAAAAATCAAACGCAGAAATGCTTTGAACTGGGCGGTGCCTGTGGCTCAAAGGAGTAGGGCACTGGCCACTAATGCTGGAGGTGGCGGGTTCAAACCCAGCCCTAGCCAAAAACTGCAAAAAAAAGAAAGAAAGAAAGAAAGAAAGAAAGAAAGAAAGAAAGAAAGAAATGCTTTCAACCACTGCAGCTGTTTGGATCCCAGTCTTTCAGCCAAGGTCAGTCAAGGGTGTGGTCACTGTACCCTTGAGAAAACCTCGTGGTAGACCAACATGCAAGGGAACCAGCAGGCCTATGGCCACCAGGAGCTCCCTTAGCGAGGACACAGTGGCTCACGGAAGAGCCCCAGATACCAGCCGTTAGGGCAAGGCAGAAGGGCACAGGAGCCTGGAAGCTGAAGAGCAGCCACGTCTGCACAGAGGGGCTAGACAGTGGTGAAAGACTCAGCTCTGGGCATAGGGGGCTGTGCGAAGCACATGGGTAGAAAGCTTGCTAAGACTCTCGCATTGTACTGCCAAAAGAACCACACGTCTCAGCTAACGAGGCTGTGATTTTAGGGAGTTGAAAGGACTGTGGGCCCCCATCACTTATAAGCAAGAAAAGGACCAGGACCCCATATCAAATGGAGCCACAGAGGGCATTGATAAAAATGAGAACCCCCTAGGAGGAGGGCCGGGTGCCCTGGAGGACAAGGAACAAGCCTCAGGAACAGAATTGGGATCTTCCTCTCAGGGTGGGGATCCATGCAAAATCTGCGGACCAGGTACTGATCTGCATGTCTACATCCCTCTTGTTCTGGGTGGGACCATTTACTCGGCTGCTTTGCCGTGTTCTTCCCTGGCAACCTGGGGGTGTGCAGAGCATGAGATGGCATTTTCTAAATCATAGGTCTCTGGGCTGCACAGGGTCCACCTGGGTCAGCTGGGGAAACTCCTGGGCATTGCTCAAAGGGCCTTGACTTTAATCTGGACACAGAGATGGAAACGACGTTGGGATGTGGGTCTGTGCTGAGTACTAGGAGAGTAGATTAAATACCTGATGACTAAAAATGTGAATTGTGACAGTGATCAGCACTGTCCCGTCTGCATACATCCCCACAGAGTTACCTGCAGCCCCGTGACTGGCACAACCCCAGAAATCCAGAGGATTGGACACCACCACTTCCAGGTAGTAGTTGTAAGAGCATGCATGCTTGTGGTGCACAGGGCTCCTTTCTTTCCTAGTGGTGGCTGCGATGTGTCTTCACCATCACTCTGAGGGGCAGTGAGGCATAGAGACCACAGATAAAGCAGGGATGTGCCTTTATCACTGTAAGTCCTAGCTCTTGGGGACACTGGTTACCGCAGCATGACCCAGCCTGTATGAAATAGTGTAGTTCTCAGGAATAAAACAGCAGATGACGCAAAGCTGTGGCAGACAACTGCAGAACAATGGCAAGCGACATTGAGGAGACCTAAATACACATCCATGGCTACCAAGCCTCTTCAGCCCCACCATGTCAACGACGCTCAGGTACATCTATAGATTCAGGGCATTTCCAATTAGTATCTCGGTACAGATAGCCTAGATATTTGCATATAAGAAACAGAAACGGGAGAGGCTGGAATCAGCTTTCCAGGTGCCAACGCTGGAATGTTAGCCATGTTCAATGTGGGAGCCACTGTGAATATTCCAAGACAAGGCATTTACTCCATGAGTAAGGTCTTATGTAACTGTGGGAGCAGCTGAGGGATGTGGGGTTCAGAGCAGAAGGTGGAGATTTGGAGGCACTGGAGTGGGTAGGAAGCCAGGCTGGAGGCTGTGTGTAGAGTGGCGCTCCACAGCTTCTGGTGGGACAGATAGTTCCTGGAGGCTGTCCATAGTACCCCGACATTGCTCCTGGGGGGTCCTGGGAAGAGCTGCTGAGCAACAGGCTGACCTTCAGGAAGTGAGCGCGAGGCTGAGCCAGCACTGGAGTGTCCACCCTCAGCTCTGAGCACACGCCTTGCAAGGGGAGTGGCTGCCACTCCTACCTTCCGAATTTTGTCAGATCCTCCTCCGACAGCTCTTCCCCCTTATTGTGCTGGGCAGGGTGTGGGAAATGCAGTTCCAGTTAACCAAACTTACACAGCACAAACACCTGCAGCCTTCCATTCCATTAAAATAACTAAGACAGTGGGAGAGACGAAAGTCAACAGAGGACCCGGGAAGACCCGTGTGCGGGAAGATGATGAGAGCAAGAAGTCCTTCTTAGTAAAAGGCCATTTATTGACTCTCTATGCAAAAAAATAGCAGAAAGTTAACACCTCACACAATAAACAAGAGTTTATTCCAGATGGATTAAAGTTTATATGTCAAAGGTGAACTTTTACAACTTCTGGAAGAAAATGTAGGAAAATCATTTTATGACATTAGGGTAAAAAAAAACTTTTCCTCAACAAAACATGGAAAGTACTAACTGTAAGTGAAAAGATAAATAAAATCAACTTCATTTTGTTAATTTAATTTAAGAAGTTCTTAGTTACCACAAAGAGGGTAAAAAGGACAAGTCAGAAATCGGGGAAAGATATTTACAACACAAACAACCAACAAAAGATCTGTTATCCAAAATTATGTGAAGACTCACAGATTGTTAAAAAAGTAACCAAATGAAAATAAAATGGGCAAAAAATAGAGATGGTCATTTCATAAACAAAATCCAAATGGCGCAAAGAATGTGAAAAGACACTTAACTTCATTGAGATCTGTGTAAAGAAATTAAGGCAACAATGAGCTACCATTTCACATGGGCAAAGTCAGAGTGTGGCAGTGTCCAGTGTTGGCAAGGACAGGAACAGTGGACAATCTGACACAGCGCTTCGGGGCATGTAAGTTGTGGAAACTGGTACAATCACTGTGGAGAACATTTTAGAATTAGATATGTGTATTCTCTACAACCTGGCAATTTCTAAATACATGCTCTAGAGAAATTCTTACACATGTGCATCAAGAAACCCTTACAAAAATGTTCACGGGGTGGCGCCTGTGGCTCAGTGAGTAGGGCTCCAGACCCATGTATCGAGGGTGGTGGGTTCGAGCCCAGTCCAGGCCAAACTGCAACAAAAAAACAGCTGGGCGCCTGTGGTCCCAGATGCTTGGGAGGCTGAGGTGGGAGAATAGCCTGAGCCCAGGAGGTGGAGGTTGCTGTGAGCTGTGACATCACCGCACTCTACTGAGGGTGACAGAGTAAGACTCTGTCTCAAAAAATGTTCACAGAATTGCTTGTAAGTATGAGCAACTGGGAGTGATCTGAATGTCCCAGAGAGGGGAATGCCCGTGACAGCAGAGTGACAGGTCAGAGCCTCACTCTTCTGATAAGGTGATAGCCAAGCAGGATGGTGAGTGACTCTTGGAAACTCTTCTGAGTAAGAGAAAGTGATCTGTATAGATGGTTGTTGTGTAAGGATAAACATGTAATGTATATTGTATACATGTAAATACTTAAGTGTTAGCTATTTACAAAGGCAGTGATTGGTATTAGGATCAAAAAGATTTTAGAAAGCTTGTCTCTGGAGGCAGCGTGGTCGGGGCAAGAGGGCCGTGGCACAGCCAAGGGGCACATAGTCGACAACACTGGGAACGCCCCAGCATGGGGGGTAGGTGGAAAATTCTCAACTGCTTATTTTAGGTGAAATGACCTATACATTGGTATCTACACTTTGGTGGATAACTTACTAGTAACAACATTTTTCAATGTACAGACTGTTAAAAGCAAAATCCCCCTTCCTGAGGTGCCCCCTTCCTCTCTAGGAAGCTCCTGCTCTTGTGTGCTCAGATTGAGGCGAGACGCTCAAGGTGGTGAGTGCTCCTCCACCACCCTGGGAGGCTGGCTCCTCTTTCTCCAGACCTCTCTCAGCATTTGAAGGCCACCAGGACACACCCTGCATCTTCCTCCCAGAACTAAGACTGCCCCAGGCCTTTCAGTGGCTTTTCACCAGAAGTGGTTTTGAGTTTTCTTGATGCTTGATGTTCTCTGAACTTCTTTCATTTCATCTACATTCCTTTCCAAGGGGAGAGCATAACATTGCTGGTGAACTCTGACTCCTTTAGATGGGACCAGGACTTTCACCTCCTCCTAACAACAAAACACTGACTAAAACACCTCCTCCTAACAATACAGACTAAGATTTTGTTGATAATGGTTAAGTCATCCTCTTGGTTTTTCTTGAGTAGATTGTCATTAAAACCTAAAGGCTTTTTTTTTTTTTTACAAATGTTTGTGCTACAGCCCTCCAATCAATACACATGTGGTTGCATTTACATTCTGCATCTTACATTCATACCTAAAAACTTTATCTTTAAAACTTCTATGTCGTTTTGCCAGCCAGCAGGATCTTTGGGGACACCAGTCTGCTGCTATTCACAATATTTGCTATAGTCCCAGCTTTAAGCCATTTTCACATTTGGAAAATGTTCTGCACATAGTGTGGCCTTTACACTGTACAATAATCCCTGTTTAAATGATTGGCTGTCTTAATCCACCCTTTGTCCTTCTAAAATTAAGATGAAAATACCATTTCCTGGCCTTAGCCACTGTAGTTAAATGCTTACCTGCTTATGAAGTGCTTTGTACTTTTGTGTTTATTCCAGCATTTCCAAAAGTCTCTGATGAATGTCATGAGATACCCTCACCAAAAGAGTGTGGAGTCAAATTATCAGGGACTACCAGACCATGTCTCCCTTAAACACACTATATGATTTTGTAAAAGTTCTCTGGGAGCTTCTAATTTAAACGTCAGCAAACAAACAAACAAAACAAAAACCACTTGAAGAAAATCATTTTCTTTAATAGGCGTACCCCAGAATGCCCAGTCTATTTGATTACACATGGGAAACAGAACTAGTACTCTCTGCCCTTCAGGGACTGCCCTGCGCTGCCATGCCTGCCTTTCTGTAAGGTGCGTCCATATGGAGCTTTCCCTCTCTAAGCAGCTGAGTCCTGATTCTACATGAGCAGAATCTGTCCACTCACTGTGAGGCATCTGCCACCCAAGTCCTTGCAACCTCCAAGTGTGTGTGTGGGGGGACATGGCCCCACACAAAAATGACTCCTGATGGTCCCACCACTTCAGAAAGTACCATCTACTTCCACGTCCCTCCCCACTGAAAATGACACCTTTTCACTGCAGTTATTACATTAGCATGTTTTTGGTCAAACACTTGCATTATATCTGATTTTCATCATTGAACACGATGCAAATACAAAGCATGCTGATGAAAAGAAAGTTGAAACCCCTGAAGAAGTTGGAGAATTTTTTGGGGTCAATGATGCTTCTAGAGTGATTAGCCAGTGGTGGCCCAAACAGAGGTGAACTGAGCAGGAAAGGTCAGCCGGCGGGGGACTGGGCCAGTGAGCACCTGCTTCGTGAGGATGGGGTGTGTGTGTGAGGTGACAGTAGAGCAGCCTCCTTTCCAAGTGAGGCAAGAATCCCACCCAAAGGGCATCATTTATCATATGTGCTGCTGAGTAATTTTGTCACAAAATGGTGTGTATAGAAAGGTGTGTATATGATTAATTTTGTTGTTCTAAGGGATAAGCCAGAGTTGTACTTGTTACATTCAGAGGATGCCAAAAAAAAAAAAAAGTATACACATTTTAAGAAAGGAAAAAGCTGTATTAAATTTGTAATATTCAAGTCATGTTTGACTTCCGCAATTACCAGAGGTGCTCAACGTGACTTGTGTTCATCTTTTGTTCCCCAGGTATATTGAGTATTAAAATTTCAATGAAGTTTTTACCTTTCTTAAATACATTTTTTGGCGCCTTCTGTATGTTTTATCAAGATACTGCAAAATAAACATTTTTGCTTAAAATTATGATTCTTTTTATCAAAAAGTTTCACCTCGGGTGTTGTTGCAGGTTGCTCTGAGGTAGTGGCTCCATAGGATGAGACAGTCCCATAAACACTTATGATCAGCTTCTTCTACAAAGAGGTGAGCCAGTTGCCATGGACACCCAGGTTGAAGGTCATGCAAGCTGAGCATACACACATGAACCCAGCACACAACCAGGGGTGGGCTAGTGCTTAGACAGAGTAGTGGGGACTGAATCAAGAAGCAGATACCACATGACAGGATCCAGGATCCAGGATCCAATCAGATATGGCCCAGCCATCACCCCATGGCAGTATCCAATCAGAACAAGCCTCCTCCCATCACCTTATGGCAGGATCCAATCAGAGTACGCCTCCTTATATCACCCCATGGCAAGATCCAATCACAGTACATCTGGTATCATCCAATCAGAGTATGTCATCTGGTATCACCTCATGATATGATCCAATCAGAGCATGTCTTCTGGCATCACCCCAGGACAGGATCCATTCATATGTCTCTTTATATCACTCCATGGCAGGATCCAATCACAGTGTGCTTCCTTATATCACCCAAGCACATAGTAAGTTTTCAATAAATGTTTGTTGATTGAATTTTTAGTTTTAAATTTTTTCCAGTAGAGGAGATTAGTGATGTAGTACTGTGATTCCAAATGCTCATGAGCTTAATTAACAAAGAGGAATTTTAACTGGCTCTCCTTAGTAATTGCTGTGTACCAGGCTTTGTGCTGGATACTTTGTGTAAAATATCCTATTAAGTTCTCGCAACCACCATATGAAGTAGACTCTGTTATTATTCTCATTTTACAAAGGAGGAAATAGAAACCTGAAATGACATACCTGGATGACACAGTGTGCAGACATATCTAGGTCTGGTTTCAGACGTCATCCTTCTGTCCTCACATAGATTTCAACACAAAAAGCACACGTTTTCAGGATCTCAGACACGGATAACACCCTAACAGTGGGCAGCAGGTGGCACTTGACAAAGTGTTTCAGACATGTTGTCTCATTTATTAATAACTAAAACTTACCCTGTGAGAAAAGAAATACTGTCCTCACTTTATACATTAGGAAACTGGAGGGAAGTGAATTACTCAAGGTCACATTGCCAGGGGATCGGGAAACCTGGTCACGTGTACCAACTCTGGTGTCTTTTTCCGATTCTATTGTTCTGTCAGAATTGGAAGCAACAACCTGATGTGTTAAGAGACCAACTCACGGTCAGGGCTTATATGTATTAATGAATGTGAATTGTGAGTCCAAGACAAAGCCACACACAGATACATACACATACATACACAGGTGCACACTTATGTACACACATATACATACAAAGACATCTACATACACACGTACAAACACATACACATATAAGCACACACAGAGAGACATACACACATGCAAGCACACACGCCCATGCACACCTAAACATGTACACACACACATGCAGACACATATATACACAGAAACACATGCAGAAATATAAGCACAAAAATACACATATACACAAAGCATGTGCAGACATACGCACAAACATACACACACTTGTACAGACACACAAATATACACACGTGTGTTGCTGGGGAGCTAATGGGCAGTTACCTGTCAAGACTGGTGTAAAGTCTCTGAATTGTGCAGATAAATAATCTGTATTGTTGGCAAAATTTGGTGATGGTTTTTAACAAGATGGAGAGGTTGTATTTGTTTTCCTTCAGAATGGCGGCCATGTGTCTGTGCTGTGGACCACTCCCCAAACTGGCAAGAGGAGAAGGGCTTTAAAGTGACATTAAAAGTACCGTCTTGGGCTGGTAAAACTGGTTAGCATCTGTGGGGCAGATCCGGATAGGAGAACTGAAGTTTCCACAGTTCAAAGACACTTTTCAGGAAAAAGATAGAAAGTTAGAAAGACGTAAGTAGGTACAAACATGAGTAGTTCAGGTGAGAAGAGGTATCACAGCAATTTCCAAATGTGAAAACACCAGCACAGCTTCTGGCACCACCAGACGGGGAGAGCTGAGCATGTGCAGAGCTCTCTGATGCTGCCGGCTCTGACATTTGTGGGGGGAAGAAGAGGAATATAAACCATTTTTATTCTTGAAGGTTGATCTAAATTTATTTTTAATGATTTATCATTTAGAAAACTTTCTTTTGGTTTGGAATTTCCTCTAATTTTCTTAAAGATTGTTAGTAAATTTGGGGAGAACATCTACCAAGTTTCTTTCATGAAGGAGCTGCAAGATTTCAGGTAATTTAAAATTTTCAACTATTCCTTGAATTGCTGACACATCATACCATCCGTCCTCAATGCACCAAGGGATTTATCATGGACCTCCCCGGAATATCCGCCAGCCTAAGTGATGTGAATCCCTGATGCAGCCTCCCTGCGGCTGGGCCCAGACGCACCAGCAGCTGCCTGTCCCCACCTGACACAGGGGAGGTGACAGGGGACAGGGGCCTCTGGGGTAAGAGGCAGAATGCTGTCGGTTGTGGCTGCTGCACCCTCCTTTCATGAGTTGTAGACACACATGGTAAGGTGCACACAGCCTGGGTCAGGATGAACATGTGAGCTCAAGCAGCATCTGTGCAGCGTCTTGGTAAACCTGCCCCAGCGTGGTGGTGATGCTGAGCCCACAGTGTCCTCTGAGCTGGGTGGCTGCTGGCCTGACTCCCTGCATCTCTTGCCATCTCACACCTGATACCTGTAGAGTCTCCCATGACCCCCTTCAATGTGGCAGCATGAATTTTATTCACATACCTGTTCCTACGGTGGGAAGATGAATGACAGAGAAGTTAAAGAATGGAACATAGAAAGGGGATTATTTTCCTCTCCCTGTGAGCATATCAGAAAACGGAGGACAGACGATAAAGGAAAGGAAAACCTGCTGTGCATGGAGTGCCTTGAGCCCTGTTCCTCTGTCTCTAGCCTGGGAATTCAGGGCTTTTAAAGTGCCTTAGATTCACTCCAAAGGTGAACTTTATCTGTTGCTTTTCTGCAAAATACAAAGTAGTCCTTTTACACTATTAACAAGTAAATAGGAATAAACTCATAATCCCTTATGACCAGAAATAAATCTAGATGCCAACAGCCTCATCCACCTGGGAAAGCATGGCAAAGTCTCCAGACAATTCCCTGAATGGCCATGCCTCACTAACAGCTCACTTTATAAGTCCACAGAGCACGCCCTACCTAGCCCTGAGGAGGAGTAGGCTGGGAAGAAAGACTAGCTTTGCAGGAGCTGCGCAAAATTAAAACAACAACAGGGAGCACAGTCTGATAGGTCATCTGATGTGCCCACAGGTGCAGACACACTCAGCGCGTCCTGTCACAGGCAGCCCCAGGGTCCTGGTGCAGGCTTCACTCTGCTGTGAGAGGAGCGAGGAGGCCTGCTAACCTCCATCGACTTTCCTTACACCTGGGTCTCCACAGTAGATTTCGACATCTGCTAGATGTTTCAGTGAGCACACTCAGGACAAACTGGAAATTTCACACTATGGAAAACAGGAGTTCTGGGCCTGATAGGCCCAGGATCTAAAATTACAGGATTATCGACCTTGAATGATTTGCTTAGCTTGCAACTTCCCCGGCCTAGCGTGCTTAGAGAGTCGTGGCAGCAGACAAGCTGAGAGGCTCCAAGCCTGCTGCTGGTTCCCACCGACTTGCAGTGTGGCTTCAATCAACACACAAATGTAAGGCGGAGAATGACGGCTTGTCGGCCTTGCGCGCCTTTAAATAATGAGATTATACCTCATGACAGTGGTGAATTTGACGTTGACATTATGGAATATGAAGCAACCTCTCTTAACAGGAATAGTGAACAAAAAGAAAGAAAAAAAAACAAGATGCAAAAAGTAATGGTCATTTATATTAATTTTACCACAGAAATGGAGGCTTGGGGTAAGAAAAATTGCATCAGAAATTATTCTAAGAATAAAACAATGATGGATATTGCAGTCACTGGAGAAGAAGGCAGAAAACACCATGCACATTTCAGGAGACTATTTTCCTCATATAAAGCTTATTCTTATAATATTACTGCATTTCAAAAAATACAATTTTAGAAAAAAAAATGAACTATAGCTCTTTGCAGTGATAGGCGACAGGTCAGAAAAGCATTTCAGAATAATTTTACACCTTTTAACCTTAAAAAATACTTTGCTGACAATTGAGAAAGGGCCTTAAAAGAAGCTCTGATAGGCATCCACACAGCGGGCGGCCGAGCCCCATCACCGCTGCCTTCTGCATAATGTCTCCTGACGGGGCGGCGCGCGCGGCTCTGAGAGGATCCTCTGAGGCCGCCATTAGTCGTGACACTGAAAGTTTGTTACATAAAACTCTCGGGAAGACATAAAGGAGGCAAAATGTTAAAAAATTTGATTTGAACTGGGAAATAATGACTTTGTCTTAGGATTTTGTCTGTGTTTAGATATTTATTTAGTAGTCTCTGTTTTTCATTTCTGCTCATGCTTGGCCAGTCTTGTTAAATGAAAACTCTGCACTGTTTAGATAAAGGAAGGGCACTTTCCCAGATTCTGTTGCTGAAAGTGTAATTGTCAGAAAACGGTTGTAACAATTACTGGTGATAATTATGAATGCTAATACGATGGCTGATAGGTGCATGTTTCCCAGTTGCAAATCTTGTTCAAATTTAGGGAAAACTCAACAATATTTCCCTGTAACAAAAATGAAAAACCATCCTTCAAGAAAAGATACGTTCCTTAAATCATCCTTTAATGATTTGTGAAAAGGAAGGACCCAGAATCAGGGAAAACGTGCCTCCTTCTGGGGCCGCGGTGACGATGGAAGGGGAAAGGGAGACAATTGTTTCTTATGATTTTCAACAAAAATATCACCAGAGGACAAGGGAGGAGAGAGGAGGTGGGAAGGACGTGTTTCTAAGCTAGCTTTCTTTTTTTTCCTCCTTCTGCTGAGAAACCAAATTAGTGGGGCTTTTAATTGTCCTGGGGGTTGCCGTAGCTGTGATTTCACTGAGAGGGACAATGTCCCTATCTTAAGTGAGTCACTCCTGCCAGGATGGAGCTGACCAGCTCCTCACACACGGGGCCTTTATTGTTTCAGAGATGAAGTAAGTAGCCACCGCGGATCCCACTCCAGTGGGTCTTTAGAAGGATGCAGAGAAGTCGCAGCTCACGTGACGACCCTTTGTCCTTCCTCAGTCTCTGCCACTCTCTCTCCTCCTTTCCTCCCTCTCTCTGTCATCCTTGTCTTACGGTTTTAAATACCCACCCACCCCCACACACCAGTTTGGATGGCAATTTTTCTTTTAAGTCACACAAAAGACATTCCAAATTTTCTTGTTCTGGCTCAATGAGGTCAGGGTTCTGAGCAGTCACCTTTGAGAATGGACTTTCTCCCACCCCCAGACACCTGGGAAGGTGGTGAGCCTGCCCGGGCACGTGGCCGTGCTCAGAGCCCTGTCGGCAGCATCTACATGCGGTTAGGTTTGCGTTTGACAATTAGTGCTGAGATTTTCTTTGGCAACGATATCAGTTTATAGAGGGTTGTGTACGTTTTAAACATGGAGAAACAGGGACCCAGGTGGGAGGGGAGCAGCAGCTACCCCAGCATCGCTCCCAGCTGGTGGGAGGAGGGGCTTCTAGTTTTTGTGTGTCTTTGCTGCTCAGAGAAGAAAACTGATGAATATGAAAAATGACGGATAATTGTTCTTTGTATTTATATTATAATTTAATAAGTTGTTTTAAGTGCAGGTGCTTTTCACTCCTAAAATAACTCCCACCTCCAAAATATATATTTTGCACATGGTTGTATTTTAATATTCTCTAAAGCTCAGGTTTGGGTCAAATGTGGAGACTCAGTTGGGATTAAGACCCAGTCAACTAAGTAAATGGAACTAGAAATTTTTAACCATGTTGGAGACTCTGTGAGAATGTCACCCTGGTCAGATGAAGCCCTGACTGACAAGATTAATGACAATGACAAAAATGTCATGCAAGTCTAGATTTCCATAATCTGGTGTGTTGTATGTGTCTATTACTGTGGGAATTACTGGTTTTCAAGAAAAATCCATCCATTGTACTCACACTGTCAGGGCGCCCAGATATAGGTGGATGCACACACTCACAGGTGCACACACACATAAGTGTACACTTACACACGTGTGTACCCACATGCACACGAACAAACATATGTACACATAGGCACACACATGCAGGCACACACAGGTGCACACATGGGCACACATGCAGACACAGGTACACAAATGGGTGCACACATGCAGACACAGGTGCACACACGGCTGCACACATGTAGACACACACAGGTGCACACATGGTCATACACAGGCAGACACACAGGTGCACACATGGCTGCACACATGTAGACACACAGGTGCACACATGGTCACACACAGGCAGACACATAGGTGCACACGAGCACACACATGCAGACACATAGGTGCACACATGGCTGCACACATGTAGACACACACAGGTGCACACACGGGCGCACACATGCAGACACACGGGCACACACATGCAGACACATAGGTGCACACATGGCTGCACACATGTAGACACAGGTGCACACACATGAAGACACACGGAGGTGCACACACAGGCACACACATGCAGACACACAGGTGCACACGGCACACACATGCAGACACACATAGGTGCGCACATGGCTGCAAACATGTAGACACAGGTGCACACCCGGTCACATATAGACACACACAGGTGCACACATGCAGACACACATAGGTGCACACATGGGCGCACTCATGCAGACACACACAGGTGCACACACGGTCGCACACATGTAGATACACACAGGTGCATACACAGTCGCACACAGGAAGACACACACAGGTGCACACACAGGCACACGCATGTAGGCACACACAGGCGCACACACGCAGACACAGATAGGTGCACACATGGGTACACACACATCCGTGGCAGGAGGCTCTTCTCTCTTCTGCTGGAGTCTCCATCTCACCTGCCTTCCTGGGCTCCAGAGAGCAGAACCTCACGCATGTCGACCTGAGTCAGGAAACAACTGTCGCGACTGTCATCTCCTTGCTAACAACTTTATTTTCTAAGCGATGGAAACGATGCTTTGCACTTGGTGTCTCTTCTCAGTGCCACTTGTCCCTCAGCATTTTCGTCTGTGTCACCATGTTGTAAGTGAAGGCAGGACAGAGAATCCCCTGTGACCATCGCTGTCTCCAGGCTAAGCCTGAGTCCTGACCAGTGACTAGAGAAGGAGCGGGAATCTCCAGTCCGCCCCATTCTTCTCCTGTCTGCTCTGTTTCCAGTGAGCTGATGCCTACACTCCCTGACACCTCCCACGGTGTCAGAAGTAGTGAGAGAGTTGGCTGGACTTGTTTCTCAATATAAGATGCAAGATTTGGGACACTCATACACTTTTATGAATCATTTTTATTTGCTAATCGTATAATTTTGACTATCATTTGGCTGAGCAATTAACTTTGGGAGGCGAAGTGTCCACAAAAAGACAATTCATCAGTGGTTAATTGTGCTTCCACACTGAGGGCATTTTTGATGATCTCTCTGCCTCTTCCACCTCCCTCCCCACCCTGCCCTGCAGTGGCTGGTGAACTGTGATACTTTGAAAGTAACACCATCACGGATAACTTTTCTGGGCATAACTTTCCTGTATTTTCACCAATATTTTTAAAGGACACCTATTACTTTTTGTTTCTAATGTTTTTAATGTAAAAAGTCATAACGTAAGACCCCAATAGCCCCAGATATTTCTCCTAAAATAATTTGTATTTGCTGATTGACCGCACACTGTCAGTGGCTGCCTTGATCTGGGAGGCTGAGCGTAAGCTTCCTCATCTGTCACTTTCTCTCTCCAGACTTGGCCTGCTCCACACCGTGTGTGAACTTTCTCATACCTGTTTATTGGTGGGCACTGCCCTTTCCCACCTGGAGTTCTGTCCTTCCCTTGAGACACCTGCAGGGCCCAAGACCCTGTGGTGGATCCCCTCAGGCCTGTGTTCTCCGCTGCAGAATGCAGTGCCCCTGTGTCTGCAGCGGGACGGGAGGTCCCAGCTCCCAGGGCTGGAGCGGGCCCCTCTCATGCCCTCTGCAGGCACCGACTTTGGAGGTGGAGGCTCCTTTCCTCATGTGGCCCTTCAGGTCCTTGGAGGCTGGACGAGGTCCATAGTGGAACTTTAGATGCTGTCCTGAAATAAACAAATTTGTCGCATCAGCCTGGACATGAGGTTCCACTTATACACTGTGAAGGCAATTGCCTGGGCACAGCTAACCCACAGTGACCTGCAGGGGCCACAGCCGAGGACGGTGGGGGCTGCAGCAGAGGAGGGTGGAGCAGTAGCAGAGGAGGGCAGCTTCCCCTCTGTCCCCGCCATTCTCTTCCTCCTCCCAGCAGGGACCTGCATGGAGCCCTGGGGTGGGGTGGGCGTCAGCTTGCTGTGCCCAGCAGATAGAGAACTGTGCTTCACAATAACGTGAAAACACTGTTGATGTGCAGGGGATTGTGAGGAGGGGGCTCCCTGAGGGCCATCTCCCAGGCTTCCGCCTTGGGGAAATGTGGCCTTATTCTTCACCTGACTCAGGGGCATGTGGTGAAGCTAAACTCCGGGGAAATTTGAAGATGTGCTATGAGGGGGTTAGGCAGTGGTGGTGGTTTGTGTGAGGTGGGTATATATCTGGGTCAGATGTGTACTGGGGAAGGACCTCTGGACCACGGCTGCGGGAGTCAGACCTGGGCCTAAGCCTGTCTGTGCACTTAGGTCCGTGGGCTGGTCCCCTGGGCTCCAGTGTCCTGGGCTGTAGAGTGGGAGACCACACGCCTCCGAACAAGAGGAAGCCCACCGTAGCCCAGCAGTGCAGAGCCCAGGCAGACCTCAGCCCAGGTGGACCCCAGCACCCCTCCTCAGACACAGACGTCTTTCCATGTTGCTTCATCTAGAATCTGGGAGGAAGACTGCAGTAGGGACCTTCCTCAGCACTTTATGTGTCCCCGTGGAGCTGAGGAAGAAGCACCTGTGCCCATCTTCTGCCCAGAGCATGGAGGCACCTCTGTGAAAGGGCCATGCGTGTGCCCCAATAGCCGGCAGCTAACAGATGGCCTGGCCGCAGACCCAAGGAGCTGGTTGAGTCCAGCCCACTGTCAACCATAGCAGTGTGTCCCCAAAGTCCTTAGAGACCCCCGCCATGGCACTAGTGGGGATACCAGGGCGGGGTGGCTTCTTCACCATGCTGCCTGCAGTGGGTTGTGCAAGTGTGGGGTGTGGGCTGGACTCAACCTGCCAGGGTAAAGGCCATTGGAGGGTGACACTCCCACGTCTGCAGGGACAGTGGCTGACAGATGTGGCCTGAGAGCTAATCTCGCCCCAGTCAACGCTGTCTGCACATGCTGTGTGCTGCTGCCCGGGGGCATCAGCACCTTTCCTTCGGGTGGCCCAGCGATGGCCACTTATGGTAGAAAAATGTCACCTTGTTTCAAACAACAGGATAAAAGCATTTTCAGCTTCCCCTGCACCAAATCTGTGTGAGCCATACAGGGTCCTGGAAGGTGCCTCCGAGCT
Organism: Nycticebus coucang; assembly: GCF_027406575.1. Lineage (NCBI taxonomy): Eukaryota > Metazoa > Chordata > Mammalia > Primates > Lorisidae > Nycticebus > Nycticebus coucang. The sequence goes on from NC_069794.1 coordinate 1,487,839, forward strand.
GAGTGATGTTCACACCTCAGCAGCTATTTCCTGCACTGTTCTCTGGCCAGGGACGTGATGCCCAGTGAGGTGATTCCCACCTGGGGTGGGGATGGTGCTGCATGCTTGGCTGGGCACCAGGTAGGAAGCCCGGCCACATAGCCAGTGAGGAGGTGGTTTGGTCCAATTTCTTCCCTTTGAAACTACTTCTGAGAAGAAAATCACTTTCTAATGATAGCACTTGTCAAATCCAAGTCTCAGGCATGAAAAAGATTCCCAAGAACCCATTTAATAGTCATGTTATTTTCCATGAAAGAAATAGAGGATGCAAAATCATAGCTCCACACCATTTCCTTAATTTTTTAACAGACCCCCCCCATAAGCACAATCTAAGAAGATTCAGAAAACTACCTGTTAACTCAGGAGTCAGAGCAGGTGTGTCCCCAGTGAGACATGTGAATTAGAAGGGGAAGGGGACTATTTCATTTACCATGTCCTCTAGCTTCACCACATTGCTACAAATAACAGGATTTCATTCTTTTTATGGATAAATATTATTGCACTGTGTATATAGAACCCCTCTTTTCAACCACTCATCTATTGCACAGTAGAATGACTATCGTTAGCAATATTGGAGTGTATGTTACAAAATAACTAGGAGAGAGCATTTTGAATATTCTCAGCAGAAAGAAATAATAAATGTTTGAGGCAATGGATAAGTTATTTACCCCAACTTAATCACTACACAACATGTACATAGGTGGAAATAATACATTGTACCCTGCAAATCTGTACATTTACATGTCAGTTAAAAATAAAATAGAACTTAGAAGAGGAAGGGATGGTCAGGGTGGTGGTGTGCCTCTCCTTTTATTTTTTTATTTATTTATTTTTTGTTCTTCAGTTTTGGCCAGGGCTGGGTTTGAACCTGCCACCTCTGGCATATATGGGGCTGGTGCCCTACCCCTCTGAGCCACATGTGCTGTCCTGTCAGCTGCCTTTCCTGAGCCTGGACTGGAGGTGCAGCCCCAGCTTTGCCTGTAGACTGACGAGGGCCTGCTCACACCTGCGACCAGCAGGCACGGCTCTTACTGGTTCTAATTGCAACAGCCGTATTTTAACTCCAATATTCATTCCCTCATTCATTCAAAGAATCTGTTACGTATACTATGCATTAAACTTCACTTTTTGTGCAAATTCAATTCAGCTTCTTGCCCTCCAACCAAGCCAGAGATCCTATATGGCTCTTTTGAAATGTTTACCACCTATTTGTTAAATATTTGCTAAAGATAGATTAAGGTCTCATTTCTTATCTATCAGATAAAAATCCAAACACCTAGAACATACTCTGTTGGTAAAGCTGTCGAGTGAAAATTCGCTCTCACACGCTGCTGGTGGTGAGATGGTACAAATGCTAGAAAATTAGGCACCATTGAGGAAACCATGTGTCCTTTCTCTGAGAAAGATAGGTTGTTTTTGTAGCATTATTCTCAATAGCAAAAACCAAAAAGAAGAAAAGGCTCCCCAACTGTCAACAACCCCCACATTCACCCGTAAGGGCCTGTTGAATAGACAGTGTTCATTCACAGCTCGGCCACAGTGGTCGCTACTTGGGACAAACACTGTTGGGGTGTGTGTAGTCCTGTGGTTTTCACAAAGGGTCGCACAGATTTGTCTCACATACATAGATATATTTGCCTTATATTAAGGACACGATGAAAAGATTGAACTATAAAATCGATTTTAAAAATGGTTACTTGTGGGGGATTGGAGGAGGAGGGAGAGGTGAGGAATAGCAGTGTGACTTCTCTCCTAGCGCCTTGCTTGGTAGGCAGGGCAAGGACCCCGCACAGCCTCAGGGTCCCCAACCCCAAGGTCCTGCAGGTGCACTGCCATGCGCAGAGGGTGCCCTCGGGACCCTGCCTGCCAAAGCCTTCAGTGGCTCTCTTTATAGATTTGACTTTGGAGCTATGCAAATACTGTGCATAATTATAAAACAAAATTCAACTTAAATATTCCTAACATCAAAACAAAATGAAACAAATAAACATGCTTATGTATTGAGTTAGTAACATAACCACACACAGGGGCTCTCTTCCAAGTGACTTTAAAACTCAGTAATTTAACGGATATATTTTAAGGGCAAAAAGAACTATAAACCTTGTTCTTAATGAAGTTGGTGTTAGTATTATGCTTCCGAGGCTGTATGTGTGTAAGAAGATGTTGTGAGTGTGAGAAGGTGTGAGTGTGTGTGAGAGTGAGTGTGAATGTGAGAGCATGAAAGAGTGTGCGTGTGCAAGAGTTTGAGAATGTGTGTGGGGGTATGTAAGAGTGTAGGAGTGTGTGAGAGTGTGTGAGTGTGTGATGTGTGTGAGTGTAGAAATGTGTGAGTGAATGTGTGGAATGTGTGTGTGTAGGAATGTGTGGATGTGTGTGTGAATGAGTGTGAGTGTGTGTGAGTGTGAGAGTGTGTGTGGTGTGTGGAGTTCTTTTCCTTTATAGAGACACGGCACATACTAATATGCTGTAATATTTATGGCTGGGATAATAGGATGTGTGAGACTCTTCAAAACAGTCCAGAAGGATTTGGAGCAGAATTGGGAGGAGAGTTGAAACGCGTGACTGTAAGGTGATAACTGTCTCAAGTTCGTGTCTGAAACGGTCTGAGGGGCTGGCTCTTGGGTGCTGGCAAAGATGAAATGCCTGGTCAGCATCTGTTTCCAGACCCTCATGCAGGGGGAAGGTGTCTGCCTCCCACCTGTGGCCCCTCCTATCCACCTCTCGGGGCCTAGGACAGGCTCTCAAAGGCTTGAGGCTCCTGGCTCAGTCCCCACATTGAGGCCCACCTCTCATGGCCTCCAGGGCTCCTGTGACCCCCACTGTGATAGATGGGGAGTGAACTTACAGCATCACTTTCCTCTTGACTGGCTGGGGCTCCACCAGGAATGTGGCAGGACATCCAGCTAGGCAGGACATACCCTGACAAAGGTTCTTTGCTTGACCAAACCTTAGCTGGCTCCTGAGCCTCCTCCTGGGCCCATCTGCGCACCTCCTCACAAAACCCAGTTTAGCAAAGCGCCTGCTTCCTCTTCCCCACATCTCCTCATGATTTTCCACCCCTGGGCTGTGATTTCCACCCCCTGTGATTTTCCACTGCTGTGCCCCCACCCCTGGGCTGCCCACATGCCTGTGATTTGGAGCTGAGCCCAGCTTCATTTCCCTGTAGCATCCCTGCCCTCTCGTGGGGTGCCTGAGCAAAGTCTGCCTATGATGCTACCAGACCTGTTGGTGCTTTAACATCCCCCCACTCCCCACAAGGAGTGGCCTACATGGAGGAGCCAGTGTGCGGAGTTCAGAGCGTAGGACAGCAGGCGACTCCGTATGTGGTATGGTATCTGCTGGCGCATCTCCACCTTCCTGCCCTCATTTCCCTCGCAGCAAAAAGTAGGACCCAAGGCTGCCCTGGCTCCATCACCGTTCTGGACCAGGCGGCCAGGGGGCCTGTTAGCTCACCTCACTGCCTTGCACACCTGCTCACTCGCCTGGTCACGCACACTGGCTGTTCCCAAGGGATGGCCACCTTCTATGACAGTCTATCAACTTTTTAATCTATCAATCTATCAATCAATCTATCAATCTTTTTAAATTAAGGGCTCTGTCCCTTGGGGAGGAACTCAGAGTTGAAGGTGTGTAGGGAGTGTCTTCTCTGGCCAGAGCAGTGCTGCCCGCAGCCCCCTGAGGCTGCCTCTCTGGAGAGGTTCCTGGGAGTTGGCTGAGTGCATCCCTGTGTTCTCAGGCCCTTAGTCAGTAATTTGCTTCATTAAAATAAGAAAGAAGAGTAGAAATGGCAGTGGGCTGCCCCTGTCCAGGTTATAGAAGAGCTATGTCACCCCAGGAGCTTGGGTAAGGTGGGCGACCCAACCCCACACAATGAGGCTCGTACCCATCCTGGAACCTGAAATGTCCCGTCACAGAAAACGCTCATGATTTCAAAGTGGAACCTGCTGTGCCCATGTGTTCAGAGGTGCTACCGTGAGTAACCACCGCCTTTGAGAAGTGTAAACTAATTTTATGCTCTCAGGAGACGTAGGGCGCATTGGTTTCCTGAGGCTGCTGTAGCACACGGAGCAGCTTCAGCACAGAAACTTCAGCCCTGCAGATCTGGGCCCTACAAGCCAGACGGAGGTGTGGGCGGGGCCGGCTCTCTGGGAGGGCTCTGCGGGATGTGTCCCAGGCCTCTCTTCTCCAGCTGTCGGAGGCATCATGCCAGTCTCTGCGTCCTTCCTCAGGTGGTTTTCTTTGTCCTGTCTTTGTAAGGACAGCAGCCATACTGGGTTAGGGCCCAGCTTCCTCCACTTGGCCTCCCTCCCAACTGGCCAGATCTGCCGCGGGCCTATCCCCAAGGACAGCTGGACCTCCTTACCTACAGGCTCCCTGTCCATAAATTCAACCAACTGCAGATAGAAAATACTGAAACAGCAACAATAAAAATAATACAAATAAAAAAATCAAAGCAATCTCACTATTTATACAGCATTCCGTTTGTATTAGGAATTATAATTAATCTAGACGCAATTCAAAGTGTGGGGAGGATGCATGCAGATTACATGCAAATGCCGTGCCGGTGTATGTTAGGGACATGAGTGCCTGCCAGTTTTGTTATTTGAGGGGGGTCCTGGAACCAATCACCCGAGGATGCCAGGGCACGACTGTATTGCCACACTTTGAGCTGCAACATGTGAGTTCTGGAAGGACACAGTTCCCCTGTGAAAGGAAATAACAGGTGGAAATGCCTTGGCAGGGGTCCTCAAACTTTTTAAACAGGGGGCCAGTTCACTGTCCCTCAGACCATTGGAGGGCCAGACTATAGTTTAAAAAAAAAAACAAAACTATGAACAAATTCCTATGCACACTGCACATATATTATTTTGAAGTAAAAAAACAAAACAGGAACAAATACAATCACACCGCTCCTTGTGGCCTGCGGGCAGTAGTTTGAGGACCCCTGCCGGAAGGAGTGAGTTGAGCCCTGGTGTGCACCAGCTCCTCAAGTGGTGTGCACCAGACGAGAGCTTGGCGTGCTCTGACCCCGCGCAGGGACTCCTCTGGGCCCTGGCCATCCCTGGGACCTACGCACGTTCACAATAAGAATTCCTCTCCAGAACTTAAAACTTCTTCAAATGTGACCCAATGACACTTAAAAATTCATTTAGCCACAACTTCCCTTTTCTCATTTTAAGTTACTTTTAGTTCATTTAAGATGCTCCCAAATTTAACTCAGTCGCCTTTGCACAAACTCTAGCCCAGAGACACAGAAAGTGGGAGGGCTGAGGCAACTGTCTAAAGACACAGGCCCTGGCCTGCGCTGAGCTGGTATGGCCTCTGCCTGTCAGCCCTGTCCCCTCCTCCAGGGCCTGCCTGACCCTCGCCCCACCTCCTCTCCCCAGCTACTCTCTTTTGTACCTGGTCCTGCTTTGTTCTGTACTGACTGGGGTAAGTTGGGTAGGTGGTAAAAGCTAGAGGCATTTCCAAGATGGAAAAAGCCCTTAAGATGAACAATTCACTTCATTTAAATAAAAAGAAAAAATAGGCAAAGATCTCAGTGTCTCTTAATCTCTGTCGTCTACCTAAATATAATACTTGGGAGAATCTGTGGGGTTGATAGACCTTTAAGAGGCGATGCTGTAGACCTGGGTACCACCATCTTACCAGTGAAGAGTTGACACAAAGGTAGATTAACCAGCAAGAGGCCCAGGGATTCCCTGCCCCTCTCGGCGTGTTCCCCAACACACTTGACTGCCCTTCAGATTCCTCCTTCCTAGCCATTAGCCGTAAGCTGCATCTTAGGGCTTTGTCTATGCAGGTTTCTGCTGTCTTTGAGAAGACGGCTCAAGCCCTGTCCCCTATACAACCGAGAGATGACTCTGCCAGTTTAAGAAATCAGCCACGGGGTGAACCGCGTGACCACCGCGTGTGCCTCAGAGGGTGGTGAGACCTGTTCTAGGGGAGACCACGGCGCAGCACCTGACCCTGTGGGGCTGCTCCTTCCTTCTCGCATTGGTGCTGAGCATGGAAATAAGTAGATCCACCTAGTCTGTTCAATTTTATTACTTCCCTTTCTTTTCTGTTTTTCTCCATTGCTGCTTTTGACAACTGTTTTTCTGTATAGGGATAGCAGTGAGGAAGACTGAAATTCTAGTAGATTCCACTTAGAAAGCTGACCGGTAAACAGAAGCTTTGGCAGCACCACTTCAGTGAGGGTTGGGGCTTCATTCAGCATTTCCAGTCTTTTTTTTTTTTTTTTTTCATTTCCAGTCTTTTTAATAGTAAGCCTAAGAAATTACCTCTGGTGAAAGAAAGAGCATTGATAGCACAATTGTGTCTGCAGCGTCTCCTGAGTTTGAAGTATTAAAAAAATTCAAGGTGGAGGAATACAATTCCTGAATCCTTTTTGGAAAAAAAGGGAAAATGTTATGATCATATATTTTCAAAACCTTCTAAAAATAAGTTTGCTTAAAGAATAATTTACTCCGGTATTTGATATTTTAAGTTTTATAAAACAAGGCACAAACTTTTAAAGATTACTTTAGAGTTTTTTTGGAAAATATGTAAGATAATTGCCTTTCTCCTACATAAAACTAAGCTCACTGCCTTTTTCTTTTTGTGACAAGTTATAAGTAATGGAACAAAGCCTCAAATACCACCATTGTAGATGAGGAGTGTAGTGAGAACATTGACAATGTTTGGGGAAGAATGTTTTTAGTTTTAAAAGTATTTACCCACAGAAATTTTATTAAAACCTGCTTTTTCCTTCTCGTACAAAATAAAAGTGTGAATCGGGAATCTGTCAGATGAGTCCTGCTCCTCAGGCAGACGTCTGGAAGAAGCCTCGGTGTCTTTTGTAACTCAATTTCTCTCTAAATTGTACCTGAAAGCAGGCTAGCTTTGTGCTGTGTATTAGCAACACAAAGCATGCTCACCAAACAGAACTTGCCAGCTCTTGAAGTGCAGCGACTTTCCCCAGGCAGCTCCGAGGATCTTTTAACCATTCCCAGTAGGAGCTGCATGTTAATCACCCATTATCCACCTCGGCTGGCACTGGGGATGTGATTGTAGTGCTTGGGAATCCAGGGCTGAGGCCATTTTATTTTTAAAGTAAAGTGACATATATAGTTAATTTTTAAAAATACCTTTTGTTTTATGGGAAGAAAAGGACATTTTACTGTCAGAATACAGCGTGACCTTTTGTTATCTTTAGGATCTGTATAAAATTATCTGAAGCTCCTATTTATTAATTTGAGACTTTTCATTGGGATTCTTCTGCCCAGACAGGGATGTTTTACAATTTCTATCCCAAATAAATGAATGCAAACACACAAATGAGTTATTTGAAGTTAGAACATTCTCTTAAAAGTAGAAATTTCACAAAATAAATTCACACTGTGTTGCAGTTTCTCCTTTCTGAAAATCAGTGTTTTTGCACGTTACTCCTCTGCTTGTGTGTACCGGCTCTTCCTCTCTGGTAAGGGCGGCTGAAGGGCCTAGAAGGGGCCGGGCCCTGTGCTGAACTGTGAGAACCAGGAGGTGTGCTCTCTAATATTTTATTAATTGCTTTTAATATTTTCTTTGAAATTTCTATTACAAATAGAATGAATGTGCTGAACAAACTGAGGCTCCAGCGGGAAGGTAGAGAACATTGTTAGCTGAAACAACAGATCACTTCTCAGCTACCCTTCAGCTTTAACCTGAAATGATCCTTGAGCTTCGCACTGCCTCACTGCAGAGGAAACTCCCCCTTCCCTCCAGAGGTCCCCTCTGCTTCCCCACTCTCAAAGCAGGGTCCAGCTCAGGGCCTCCTTCTCGCACACTCTGTCCTCCCTTCTGCAGCAGGGCCATTGTCTTCTCTGCACGGCACAAAGCTGTCACCGACCGACCGGGTGGAGGTGTGCCAGGGTGATGTCAGAATATTTGCCGAGAAGAATGTCGGCTCTGCTCCGGCCAGGAGGCCAGGAGCAGGGCCGCCACTTCTGTGCTCGCTGACTCCTCCCCTGCATTCTTCTGGTCCGGTTCCCACAGACAGACAGGGCGCGGGAGGTCATAGTGGACGGGACAAAGGGGGCCCCCCGCTGTTGCCGCCTCTCAGGGCTGTCAGCACCGCTAATTCATGAGTCCACCTTTCATCTCTCAGACCCATTAGGGGTTAAAAAGAGACCCATTTTCCAGCTGACAAGATTGAAGGGCTAGGGAGGGAGGGGGCAGATCACCCCAAATTTATAGTATTCAAACCACCTGCTAAAAATAGCTGAGGCAGGTTCTCTTTTCATTTCTCCCGTATGATGGGATCTGTATTTCAGATGCTGCATGATGAACAGGCCGTTTGTGGTCAGGGATATAATGTGCCGCGAGCTTCAGAAGGGCAGGCGGCAGAGCGGCCGCCCCAGCCCCTCTGATGGGCTCTGCTGCGAGCCTGTGACCCCACTGCTTCTGAGACCTGTCTCTTTGGAGCAGAAACTGATAACTTTTTGAAATTATGAATGTGAAAATAGAACATGTGCGGTGACATCAGACCAGCGTGTGCATTTTCTTTAAATGTGCGTAAGCAGCGTTGATGGCCGGGAGACCACTATGGCAGGAACGAGGCAATCTTCTATCACAGAGATTCTATTTGTAACAGGATTTTCCCCAGTGACTCCTAATTTGTCTGTTCTGAAACCAACAAATGAATTAATTTAACATACGTTTTAACTGATGATGGATATTATGTCTCCCAAAATAATCCAATCTAATTTCCTTTTAATCAATAGGACCATTGCCTTCTGTAACAAGTACATATTTTTATGTAGTGTTTTAAAGCAAGTTGGAGGAGGTCGTCTCCTGGTGAAGTGACATTCGTAAAAGAAAGGATGTTGTGTGGAATTGTGTGTACACATGTGAATGCTTGTGTGTGTGCTTGTGCACTTCTGTGGTGCTCGTGTCCATGTGAGTATTTGCACACAGGGACATGCTGTCATGTGCACATGTAGTGCTTGTGTGTTTCCTTTTATGTGTGCGTGAGTGTGCACATGGACATGTTTGTGTGTGCTCTTGTGTGTGCAGGTGTGCATATGCATGTGTGCATTACCTGCTGTGTGTGTGTTGGCTTGTGCATGTATGTTTGCCTGTCTGTGTACCTCAGAGAGTGTTTAGGAGCTGCCATTGATGATTTGAATGTGCACTTGGAGTGGGTGCGTGGTGCTGTCCAGAAGCCCAGACCCTTGGTGCTTTCACAGCTCCCACCTGTGGCTGCCTCCGGCTGTGGCTGCCTCTGGCTGTGGCCTCCAGAGGAGAACATTCCCAGGATGGGCGGCTCCACTGTTCCCAGGAGGCTCAGTAATCAGTGGCTGGGTCTGATGCCCTCGCAGCCCCTGAGAATTTTTAGATGATACATTTCCAAGGAGCAGCTGCACAGCTATGGAGCTGCTCCCCAGGACCATCGGGGTTCCATCCCCAGCCCACAGATGTCATTTGTGCAAACCCTTTATTTTCTGTATGCTAACTCTTTAGATTGTATCTCACTTCTAACACAACTACAAAGGTTAATAACTGTGCTTTCTTTTTTCCTGGCAGAAAAGATGGGGCTTGCAAGGGAAGCCCATAAGCTGGGTCTACTTGTTCTTTCTGAGAGCCAGTGATTTCTCTCAAATATAAGCCCCTTTTCCTGATTTTCTTTCCCAGAATCCTCCATCAAGAATCCTATAGGAGCTGCCTGGTTGTCCTGAGTCCTTCAGTTTTGTCTTGACGCCCATGCCCTGGGTGGCTGCAGGGAGAAGGGGTGAGGAGGGGCTTTCCCCTAGGGAAGGCCGTGTGTGACAGAACACCAGGTCACGACAGAGGTGCAGGAGAAGGAGGAACAGACACAGGGATGAGAGCGCGGATGAGCCACCACTTCCATGAGGCTCACAGGGCCTCCAGCCAAGTGGGTGCCTGGCCTGGGGCCTGGCCACCCCTTCGTCCTGACACAGACCCCTGCTCTGCAGGGGAGGGTGCGGGCTGCAGCACCTTCTCACACTCCCCCACCTTTTGTGATCAGGAAATCCTCAGTGGTTGCTTGGAGAGGCATATTTTCAGGGGTGAGTACCCAGGGCTCAGATTTGAGAGCTGGGAAACTAAGATCAAAGGAACCCCTGCAGTGGGTGCTGCCCCCGGAGTCAGTGGCCAGGGCCTGGCCCTGCCTCCCACATACCCCCATCAAGGGTCGAGGGCGGCCAGGGACCAATCAGGACTGTGAGGCAAAGGAGCTCCATGTCCTAGAGCTGAAGGGAGAAAGCTGCCTCTAACTGGACAGACCAAGGGCCATGAGTGGACCGTGGAGGGGCTGTCCGTCCTCAGTGGCTGTGGTGAGTCTGTCCATCCCCAGTGGCTGTGGTGAGTCTGTCCGTTCTCAGTCACTGTGGTGAGTCTGTCCGTCCTCAGTGGCTGTGGTGAGTCTGTCCGTCCCCAGTGGCTGTGGTGAGTCTGTCTGTCCTCAGTGGCTGTGGTGAGTCTGTCCGTCCCCAGTGACTGTGGTGAGTCTGTCCGTCCCCAGTGGCTGTGGCGAGTCCATCCGTCCCCAGTGGCTATGGTGAGTCTGTCCGTCCCCAGTGGCAGTGGTGAGTCTGTCCATCTGCAGTGGCTGTGATGATTCTCTCCGTCCTCAGTGGCTGTGGTGAGTCTGTCTGTCCTCAGTCACTGTGGTGTGTTGTTCATCCTCGGTGACTGTGGGCATCTGAGATGGACCTGCCACGGCTGTGTGCGAGGTGCTGTCCCCTGCATCCTACTGCCTCAGGCCTGTGGCCAGCAGCTGTGATGGATGTGTCATCAAGACCCCTGTGCTCCTTGTGCTCCTTCCCCTCAGGGAACAGCCTCCAGGGCTGGGACTCCTTTTCTTCTCCCTGCAAACCCACCATCCTTCATGGTGGTTGTCTGAGCACTGCTGGGTGGCATCTACTCCCAGAAAGCATGCTTGTAGATGACCACTAGATGAGAGAGACACTGGCCATTGTGGGCCCAGGACGGAGGGTTCCTGCCTTCAGTGAGGTCAGTCCCCTCGGTCTCCTTCAGACATGAAAAGCTGGTGCCACTTGTCCAAGTGATGTGAGAGGACAGGCACAGCTTTCACTGGGCCTGTGGGCTGACCACGCCTGAGTGGTGCTGGGAGAGCACGCTGTGGCTGCCGGGTGTTAGCAGAGGCAGGACTGGCCTCCCGCCTGGGTATCTTCCTGGCGGGGTGACCATGGACAATCCTTAGGCTGGGGGGTGGGGAGGCTTGCTTCAGTTGCACAGTGGGATCCAGTTGTCCACCTCCAGTGACGGTTGTGTGTTAAAAGAGTGCGTGCATGTGACAGCGGACAGCTTGGCATGTGCTGTGGGTATCACACAAATGTGCGTTTTATTCTTTCACCTTCCCCTGGGACATCGGTGCATGGAGGTTGAGTTGGCAGTGCCAGGTTCCTTCCTGAGGGTGGATGACAGGACACAGCATGGAGCCTGGGAGTTGGAGATGACTTGGGAGAACAACAGGACAGGAGCTGCCGGGGGCCTCTCAACTCTGCCTAAGATGGGTCTCTTGACCCATCAAATGGTCCCAGCAAATGGTCCCTTTAGGACCCAGCAGGTGACAGAACGCCAGGGGCTCAGGTTTTTGAGGGGTGGGTGTCTTTGTTTTCTTATTTTTTAAACCTCTAATGATTCTGAGACTCGGGCACAGCAGGTGAGTAGCCTTGCCCCCGTTTACAGATGGGAGCTCGTTAGTAATGGCACAGCGCGAGAGCTTGTTCTGTCTTCTGCTGTTGTGCCACAACTGTTGCTGCCAACACCAGATTCTTCCACCAACCCCGAGGAGATACACACTCCCTCTGGAATAAAAAGTAGTACAATGAGTTTTTATTGTGTTAAATGTAAGGTGAAATAAAGTTGAAATGAAGTTGGGCGTGAATCCCTCTTCCAGCTGAGAGCGTTTGAGATACCCTGCGCAGGGCACAGTTTTCAGAGCACTGTGATGCATCTTAGGTGAAGCAGCGTGTCCTCAGACAGGTGGGGCATCTCGCCGACACACCTGTGCGAGTAGGTTTAGTTTCCTGAGATGTCGCTCTCCCTAGAGCAGGCCACACCTTTGATGGTCTGGAGGGAAGGATCTGACAATGCGGCTCTTTCACTGGGTTTTGCACCAATTGCAAACATTGCAAATAAAATAAAACTCCTTTAAAAATAAGAGCAAACAAAATGTATAGCATGGTTTCTCTCCACCTTCCTTTCTTGGCATTTTAGCACATTCGTGGCATGACCCATACGAGTAGTGAAATCAACCAAAAATCACACAAGGTGTTTCTTGTGTGGCTGCCCTGAACAGAGCACCCCCGTCTTACCATCTGCAGAAAATTGTTGATGACTAAACAGTCCAGAGACACACGTCACTTCCAAGCTTTTCGTGGAGACACGATAAAAGCCTAGCCCAGGCACAGCTTCCTGCCCCGGCCTTGGGTTGGAACCTCATAGTGAGGGTCATGCCCCTGGGCAGGGGCCATGTGGGGCAGCCCAGCACTGACACCTGCAACTGGACATCCAGCTGTCCTGACCTCAAAATGCTGTAGGCACTTCCTGACTTAAATAAAATATGGTATGTCTTTCCTAGACTAACTTTTAGCATGCCATTTGAGAAAACCAGCAGAATTTTGAGAACTGTCTTTTTTAAAACCAGCTTAGAAATTAATTTTGCTGGATTGATGCAATTGTTGGGATTTTTCAGATACCAGAGTGTTACATATTAGCCCAAGCCTTTGTGACAAACTCATTCCCTAAAAAAGGAGAGGTGGGCACATGGGGGAGGGGGCTTCTTCCTCGTAAGCTGGTCCGTGATGTCAGGGGCTGGCGTCTTTCTTTCCTGGTGTCTCTAACTCAGCTCTTTGCTTCTCTCTGCTCCTTGCACTTTTCTTCTATGCCAATAACAACTGTCTCCATAGTGTGAAGGTGAGATTAATGGGGTCTTGGAATTTTAGAGGTAAAACACGGATTGGCTCAAACACCTCACTTTACAGGTAGAGAAACTGAAGACTAGCGAGAATGCCTTCAGACTGCAGAGCCCAGTTGTGTTCTGTCCCTCTGGGGAGCTCCTTTTGGTGACCACTGCTGCTCAGAGAGGCTTCGACCCCAGCCAACAGAAGCCGGACGGTCACCTCTGAGCAGGCCCAACTACAAAGCAAGGGGTTGTCACACTTATCCTGCTGGCTCTCTGATTGGATGCGAGCGTTTTGAACTGTAGCGTTCATGGCGTCATCTGTATGTGTTGGTAGACGGGCAGCCTGTCTGGGCTGTTCTCCCTGGCCTTCTGCCAGCATGTGCAGCCCCCCGCCACCTGGTCAGCCTGGAGCCTCCTGTGGGAGGGACACAGGGGTAGCCCCAGCCACTAGCAGTATGAGGAGCAACAGGGGCTACCCTAGTGCCATGGTCGGAATTGTGTGTCCCCGAGATTCACAGGCTAGAGCCTAAGACCCTATGTGATCATGTTAGAGGGCGCAGCCTTCTGAGAGGAGATAGAGTGATGAGGGGGCCTTCCTTGGGAATTGCTGCTCTTGTAAAAGAGGGGGTGCCCCTCTGCCATGGGAAGACGCAAGGGCTGTCTTGGCAGCAGAGACGGGGCCCCCACTGGACATCAGATCTGCTGGGGCCTTGATCTCGGACTTATCAGTCTCCAGAATTAAATAAATATTAGTTTATGAAATACATTTCTGTTTATGAATTATCTATTTTAAGGTATTTTGTCACAGCAGTCTGACAGACAGAGACACATGCTCTGTGTTGTGTTTTCAGTGAAAGCCCAGCTGTGGCCAATCTGTCTCCAGGTGCCTAGGACAGCCTCAGCCTAATCCTGTGTGGGGTCCCATCCAGGCCTGAGTGCAGAAAGAATGAGAATTTTGTCATGGCCAAGTTTTTCTGCTAAAATCAAGTATATTAAGGGACTGTTCAAACAGGTCCCTTGCATGCTGGAGCTCCTTCTCAGAAATCACCATGCTCCTTCAAAAAGTCCCCCTTCTCTCTGTCTCTCTCTTTCCCTTTCCACATGAGGGTATGAGCCATGCTCAGTGAACAGCAATGCCTGGACGTACTTGGGACTATGTTGTTCACTGAGGCAGGTGGCACCGGGTCAGCACACCAGGGCTGGGGTCACATCCGAGGGTGCTAAGCTGCTGAGCAAACCCACTCCAGGTTTTATTCAGCCAAAGGGTTAACCAGATGAAGACTAGTTATTATTGAGAAGGTGTAGCCTGGAGTTTGAAATGGAAGGTAATGAAACTCCTCTCCTGCTCATAACGTATTTTATTTTATTTTATTGTACTCTAAGATCTCAAGCCAGGCAGCCACACAGTAAATTGTTCGGTTTATTGACAGTTCCTTCATCAGCACCCTGACAGCAAAAAGACTACTTGATTCCCATTTGTTTTCCTTGCCAAAATAATGAAGTCTGTGATGAATGTTTGTATTAACTCCCACCCCATTATTGGAAGAGAAGAACCAAAAAAAAAAGTCAAGGGACGAGGCAGCAATCACTGTAATAGCAAATGCAAAAAGTAAAGTGTATGAATAATGGATGTGACGGCAGCACCACTCAGGGCTCTGAGAGAGCAGGAGGAGGGAGAGGGAGGATGGAGAGAAGTAGGAAGGAGGGAGGAGGGAGAGAGGGAGGAGGGAAGGGGAGAGGGAGGAGGGAGAGAGGAGGGAGGGAAGGAGGGAGGAGGGAGAGAGGGAGGAAGGAGAAAGGGAGGAAGGAGGGAGGGAAGGGGAGAGGGAGGAGGAAGAGAGGGAGGAGGGAGGGAAGGGGAGAGGGAGGAGGGAGAGAGGAGGGAGGGAAGGAGGGAGGAGGGAGAGAGGGAGAAGGGAGAGAGGGAGGAGGGAGAGAGGGAGAGGAGGGAGGAGGGAGAGAGGGAGGAAGGAGAGAGGGAGGAGGGAGAGGGGGAGGAGGGAGAGAGGGAGGAAGGAGAGAGGGAAGAGGGAGAGGGGGAAGAGAGGAGGGAGGAGGGAGAGGGGGAGGAGGGAGGGAAGGAGGGAGGAGGGAGAGAGAGAGGAAGGAGAGAGGGAGGAGGGAGAGAGGGAGGAGGGAGGGAAGGAGGGAGGAGGGAGAGAGGGAGGAGGAAGGCGGAGAGGGAGGAATTTGTATTAAGCTCCAGCAAGGCACCAGGTGCTATTCCCCTAGTGGGGGAGGTGGAATGAGAGTGACAGCGGATGAATGAGGGGCCTGATCATTTCACTTCTGGGATACGACAGAGGAGGCTGTGGGGAACAGATGAGAGCTGGGATAATGGGAAAACCCAAGTAGAAGAACTGTGGGGAGAAAGGTTTCTAACAACCTCCTACCACTGCCTCATCCAATGAAACTCAGAGTAGTGACTTAAAGTAAGGGTCATTGTTGTTTTTTTCCTTTTTTCTTGAGACAGAGTCTCATTCTTGCCCAAGCTAGAGTGTCATGGCCTCAGCCTAGCTCACACCAAACTCAGGGGTCAAGCGATCCTCCTGCCTCAGCCTCCCGAGCAGGTGGGACTACCAGCACCTGTCACCACACCTGCCTGGTTTTTTTATTTTTAGTAGAGATGAGGTCTTGCTTTTGCTCAGGCTGGAGTCAAACTCTCGAGCTCAAGGGATCCTTCCACCTCAGCCTCCCAGAGTGCTAGGAGTACAGATAGGAGCCATCGCACCTGGCCAGAATTGTAATCTTATAAACTGGTGTTTTCTTCATGTTGAGATTAAAAGTACCTTTCTGCTTTTAAAAGACTTTTGTTTTTCAGGAGGAGAATACTTTATGTTGAATCTTCTAGTTTCTCCTCAACTGGCTCAGAGGTCTAGAGTCTGCATATTTATTAGCACATGCATGAAAATTAGTAGCAGACTCCCTAACTTTCCTCAGGTTGGGAAGCATGGCAGGGACAGAAGTGAAACAACCCCTCCCTGGCACCCACAGCCCTGGAAATCAGAGCCATCCGATTGCACAGCGACAACGATGCCTATGATGGGGGTGCCGCTTCTGTGGGGTTTTAAAAAGCCATAGAAGACCAAATCTTCAGGAACCTGTTCTGATTCCTCCTGATAATATCCACTTAGAAAAATCTCTTGATGAAAAGCCAAGGCCCCCCTGCTGGCTGCAAGGAGCCAGAATGCAGCCTCTTCAGGTCACACAGGCCAGGAGGCCAGGATGAGAGAGAGAACTGTCCACACGCCCGTCCTTCAGGGGCAGTGAAATGCTTGCAGAGACTGCGGTGTGAAATGCAGGCAGAGCGAGATGAAGCTCAGCCCAGGTGTCCCTGCATGAGCTTTGGTGCCCACTTTTTCCAGGTCCAAGTTCCTGTTGGTTTATCTACAGACTCAGGCAGTCAGGTCACATTATCTGTTAGGAGTTGTTAAGAAATGATGGGTATGCTTATAATTTAAAAGTTCAAGATTATTTGCTTGGCCTTTGTTTCAGTAATGTGATGGATTTGCTTTTCAGAAAAACTAGTCTTAGTACAAGACACTTTACCATGCCACATAAAGTAAAAGAAAACAACCTCTGTTAATGAATGGCTGGGTTTGAGGAAAATTACGACAATTCACCAGAGTCAGAAATGCAGTGTGAAGAGAGAGGTGTGCACTTAACTGGCACTGCCCCTCGCTCCGCGCCACTGGTGGTCCTGGCCTGACCTGTCTTGGACCTCACTCTCAAAGAGGGAGCCTGAGGACCTGGTCATGGTGGCCAGGGCGGAGTGAGGACCACAGATGTAACACTGGCTCAAGGAAATGGAAACCTCTGCCCACAGAGGGTGATAGGAGGATCGAAGCCAGCCTCAGCCTTGCCTCTGAATCCACCACGAAAGACTCTTCCCTGAGTCTTACCTGAGAATTCTTTTTTTTTTGAGACAGATTCTTACTATGTCACCCTATGTAGAGTGCTGTGGCATCACAGCTCACAGTAACCTTAAACTCTTGGGCTTAAGTGAATCTCTTGCCTCAACCTCCTGAGTACCTGGGACTACAAGCTCCTGCCACAATGCCCAGCTATTTTTTGTTGCAGTTGTCGTCGTTGTTTAGCAGGCTCAGGCTGGGCTTGAACCCTTCAGCCTTTGGGTATGTGGCTGATGCCCTAACCACTGAGCTACAGGCGTCAAGCCTTCCCTGAGAATTTTTTAGCCAAAAACCCGTACTCATGTGGTTTTGAGTAACAAATGTACACTGAATATGTGATTGACAGGATTTTCGGGTATGTATTTGAAATTAAACACAACAAAAAGGTTAAGCAGATATTTGATACAACGGAAGAGAAAAATCAAAGAGCTGGCAGAGCTCTTCAAAGTTAAAGAAAATAATCAGAATGCAGTGGTGAGAGAATAAAAGAAGAATATGAAATAAATATTAAGAGAAATTAAGGATAAAGTTAGGAAGATTGAAATATACCTGATAAGAGGGCGGTGCCTGTGGCTCAGTCGGTAAGGCGCCGGCCCCATATACTGAGGGTGGCGGGTTCAAACCCGGCCTCGGCCAAACTGCAACCAAAAAATAGCTGGGCGTTGTGGCGGGCGCCTGTAGTCCTAGCTACTCAGGAGGCTGAGGCAAGAGAATCGCTTAAGCCCAGGAGTTGGAGGTTGCTGTGAGCTGTGTGAGGCCACGGCACTCTACCGAGGGCGATAAAGTGAGACTCTGTCTCTACCAAAAAAAAAAAAGAAATATACCTGATAAGAATTATAGAACAGTTATAGACATAGTGGAAAAAGTTGAGAATTCTCCAGAATAAACAAAATACTTCCATTCTAAGAGCTAGGATACTTCTGAAATCTCATCAGGATAAACAAGGACAATTCCATCGCACCTCAGACACATTACACATCATTGTTAAACTGTCGAATACCAAAGATAACTAGAAAATCTTAGAAGCATCTGGAAAAAAACTCCCACAGTATTGCTAAAGTCATGATAAATAGATTGATTCTGATTTCTCAATAGCAAATAAGAAAATCAGAAGGCAGTAAACACCTTCAAAGTTCTGGAAGAAAACACTACCAACCCATAATTTAATACTTAAAAAAATCATAAAATTCGGGCAGACAAAAACTTTAAAAAATTTCTCCTGGTAGACTGTTGTAGAACATTTAATAAGGTGCTCTTCAGTAAGAGGGAAAAAAATCCCCAAAGAAAGATCTAGGATATCTAAAGGGATGGTGAACAAATAAAGTAGTAAATATATAAGATCACCCACAAAAGCATTGTTTAATTTATGGCTTGAAAATCAAGAAAGAACCAAAATATGGGTAACAGTTGTAAACCAGAGGAGGGGATCATAGTTTGCACATCTGTGTCTCCTGGGTTACTCGGGTAAAGTTTAAAGTAGTGATTAGCGTCAGACTTTGTTAAATTAGATATCCGTGTAAGAGTCTCTAGAGGAAACTCAGAAATAGACTGCATAATATCCAAACTCATAAAGAGAAAACATTAAATGAATGGGGGAAAAATCTTACTTATTTCAAAGAAGACAAAAAATGAGTCCAATATGGTATACAATCTCAAATATGTGTATAATCAGATAGATGGTCTCTAGTCCCCAGTCCAAAGCCAAGACTGTCAAATGGATTTAAAAAGAAAATAACCCAATTATATGCTGTTTACAAAAAGCCTACTAGTTAGCAATAAAAGAGGAACTAACTTCTGATACATGGAACAGTATATCCATGTATATACTGAGTGAAAAAAGTGAGATTCATAAGGCTAACGTGCTGCAGGGCTCGATTCATGCGGCCCTTGAGAAGGTGCCGTACGAGACAGATACAGGTGAGCAGAAAGGGGCTCACAGGGAACTGGGGGGTTGGGGGAGAGGAAACTGCTAAATATCTTGATTTTGGTGATTGTTTCAAGAAAACATTAATTGAAGGAGTGGTTCTAATTTTACAAAGAGGGACCACCATTTCTAACTGATTTTATAAAAATGAGAAAAGGACATTAGTAGAAAAACCAGTGAAACCTGAATGAAGTCTACAGTTTAGGTAATAGCATTGTGCCAAGGTTAATTTCTTACTTTTGTTAAACATGTTATCGTTCTATTAGAAGCTCACTTCAGGGGAGTTTGTTGAGAGATATGCAGGAACTCTGTGCTGTCTCTAACACACACACACACATATATATATTGCATCTCTCTCTCTATATATGTGTGTGTATACATATATAAAGAGATATGCAATTTAATATATATATATATGTAATTTTATGTGTACACACACACACACACCTGAAGAGAAAGATAAAAGAGCTGGCAGATACAGTTAAAGAAAATAATCAGAATGCAGTGGTGAGAGGTAGAAGAGATGACTATGAAATAAATATATATATGCAATTTTTGTTTTTGAGACAGAGTCTAAAGTTGTCACCCTGGGTTGAGTGCCGTGGCATCACAGCTCACAGCAACCTCCAACTCTTGGGCTTAAGCGATTCCTTGCCTCAGCCTCCCAGGTAACTGGGACTACAGATGCCCGCCACGATGCCTGGCTATATATATGCAATTTAAATGTCTCTTCCCAAAAGGAAATACTTAATTTTCAATCTAATGAAACGAGATATGCACAAGATCTGTATTCTGAAAACTACATAATTCTGGTGGGAAAAAAAATCAAAGAAGACCTAATTAAAGGGAGAAATATACCATGTTCATGAATTAGAAGACTCAATATAGCAAAAATATCAATTCTCCCAAAATTGATCTATAGGTTTAATGGAATTCTAAAAAAAGTCCAAGTTCAATTTTTTTTATAAATATAGAAAAACTGATTTTAAAATTCATGTGGAAAGTCAAAAAAATAGCTGAATCATTTTTGAATTTTAACATGTATAAAGATGTAGTAACGGAAGCAGTTTGTTCTCACAGAAGACAGACACGCCAGACAGTCTGAAGATAGACCCAGATGCATGTGGCCATTTGCTTTTACACAAAGTTGCAAAGACAATTCAGTGGAGAAAAGATAATCTTTTCAATAAATTGTGCTGGAAAAATTGAGAAAACATAGGCAAAATTAAAATAAAAAAATTAAAAAAGAAACAACCTAATCTTTATATCTTATACAACAATTAACCAAAATAGATGCTGGCACTAAAAGTAAAACATAAAAACTATGACATTTTCAAAAGAACACATAGGATAAATATTTCGTGACCTAGGATTAGGCAAAAACTAGGTAGCTATGACTGTAAAAACATACTTCATCAAAGAAAAGAATTATTATATTGGACTTAGTCAACAGTAAAAATGTTTTCTCTGTATGAAGCACTGCTAAGAAGATTCAGAGGTGACCTACAGACTGAGAGAAAATATTTGTAAGTCACACATCCAGTAGAGGACTAGTAAGAATTATATAAAAAGAACGCGTGGGAGGCACCTTAGCATATAGGAAGGTGTTCAGCATCCTTCCTTTTGGAAATACAATTTAAAATCACTACAGGGGGCGGTGCCTGTGGCTCAGAGGAGTAGGGCGCCGGCCCCATATGCTGGAGGTGGTAGGCTCAAACTCAGCCTCGGCCAAAAACTGCAAAATAAATAAATATAAATAAATAAATAAAACCACTACAGGACGCCACTGCACACCTGTGAGATTACCATAAATGGAACGTTCTGATGGTAAAGTGCTGCCGAGCTGGAGGAGCGGCTAGAGAGCTCACACACTGCTGCTGGAGACAGACAGTGCTCCCCACATCAGGGAAAGCACTCTTAGATCCTGATGGAGTCAGCCACGCACTTCCCATATGGTGCAGCAACCTCATGTCTCCACGGTCACCCTCCAGCTGTGGGTCTCAATCAGGACAGCTCTGCTTGCAGAGGACGTTTATCAGTGTTCAGACATTTTGGGTGTCACAGCTGGGTGGGGGGTGCCGCTGACCTCAGGTGGTTTGGCCAGAGAAGCTGCTCAACATTCTACAAGGCCCAGAACAGCCCACAGAATACCAGGAGTTCTGGTGAAAGTCCACTAGAGGAGTGAAAACCGGAGGTTTACAGCAAGTTTACTTATAATAGTAAAAGTGGGACATAGCCCACTGAATGACCGGGGAACAGTTAGACAAATTGCTGAACAGCACCGACCACACTGCTACTGAGCAACAGAAAGGTGCCAGCTCTCACTAGACCCAGCAAGTAAGTGTGAGTCTCAGACATGACGCTGTGTCTCGAAAGGCTGCATCTCAGAAAGACAGGATGACAGGGAGCAGACAGATCTGAGGTTGCCGGGCACTGGGTGCAGGAAGGTGCGGAAGCGCAGGGGCATGTTTGGGGAGAGGGAAGCGTTTGGCTCCAATTACAGTGACGCTTACACAGATCTGTACTCAGGTCACTCTGTGTTAGAATCCAGAGAACCGCACACCCCCCAAAGTCAATCATGCTGTCTTCTAACTTTAAAATAATATTAAAAAGTAATTTAAAATGGTTTGGCACCCATAGCTCAGTGGTTAGGGAGCTGGCCCCATACACTGGGTCTGGCGTGTTCCAACCTGGCTGGGCCTGCTAAACAACAATGACAACTGCAACAACAACAACAACAACAACAACAACAACAACAACAAAATAGCTGGGTGTTGTGGTGGGAGCCTGTAGTCCCAGCTACTTGGGAGGCTGAGGCAAGAGAATCGCCTAAGCCCAAGAGTTTGAGGTTGTTGTGAGCTGTGATGCTACAGCACTATACTGAGGGCAATAGTGAGACTCTGTCTCAAAAAAAGAAAAGAAAAAGAACTTCCATAAGCTAGGGAAGAAATCTATAACAGAAAGGATTTTTGTTTGAAGTTTATGAAGAAATCCTGTGAATCCAAAACAAGAAACACAAAAGAAATGAACAATGTGATAGGAATGAAGAAAAGATGTGAACTTACCTTCACGGGAGATGCGAATAGAAACATCAAGAGCAAAAAAAGAAGGAAGAAAGAAGACTCCCAGTCTCCTTAGTAATCAGAAATGTGCAAGTTAAAGGTACAGTGAGATAATAATTCCTGTACACCTGATGGGCAGAATCACACAATCTGGCAATAGACTGTGTGAGGAGGTAGAATAGCTGGGGTTCTCAGAAACGTCCGTCACACAGTCAACTTATAAAATTGTCTTTTGCATAGCACTTGTACTTGGTTGAATTATGTCCTGGCAAGAAGATATATCTGAGTCCTAAGTCCTGGAAACTGTGATGTGACCTTATTTGGAAAAAGGATTTTTGCTGGTAAGTTAAAGATCTTGAGATGAAATCATCCTGGATTTGGAGTCTATCCAGAATCTGATGACTATGCTTCTTACAAGAACAGAATACACAGAGACATGGGAGAGGAGACCATGTGGAGAGAGAGGACACAAGGAGACAGAGGCCACGTGGAGACAGAGGCCACGTGGAGACAGAGGCCATGAGGAGACAGAGGCCACGAGGAGACGGAGGCCACGTGGAGACGGAGACCATGAGGAGACAGAGGCCACGAGGAGACGGAGGCCACGTGGAGACGGAGGCCATGAGGAGACAGAGGCCACGTGGAGACAGAGGCCACGAGGAGACAGAGGCCACGAGGAGACGGAGGCCACGAGGAGACGGAGGACAGAGGCCATGTGGAGACGGAGGCCACGTGGAGACAGAGGCCACGAGGAGACAGAAGACAGAGGCCATGAGGAGACAGAGGCCATGAGGAGACGGAGGCCATGTGGAGACAGAGGTCACGAGGAGACAGAAGACAGAGGCCACGAGGAGACAGAGGCCACATGGAGACAGAGGCCACGAGGAGATGGAGGACAGAGGCCACGAGGAGACGGAGGCCACGAGGAAACAGAGGCCACGCGGAGACAGAGGACAGAGGCCATGAGGAGACAGAGGCCACGTGGAGACAGAGGCCACGAGGAGACGGAGGCCACGAGGAGACGGCGGCCACGAGGAGACAGAGGCCATGAGAGGAGCGATGCCATCACAGCCCAGGACGTCCAGGAGCCACTGGAAGCTGGAAGAGGCCAGGAGAGACCCTGCTGACACTGGACTGCACACTTTTGTCTCCAGGAGTGTGAAACAGTAAATTTTGCTGCTCTGAGCTTTCTGGTTGGTAAAGATCTGCTATGCAGCCCGGGAGGTGCCTGCAGCGCTGAGGCATTTCACGTTCCCTGTGGCCTAGAGCCGCTGCTCTCATGTAAATCCCACTTTGCAAATATTTAGCTCTTTTTTTTTTTTTTTAACTGTATCGTACTGTAAGGATATGGGTCACATCACGAGTTAGTACCCAGATTTATGTAACTGGAATGCAGGTGCTGCCACTTCTAGGATGCTCTGATGTTTCCCATTTTACTGTGCTTCCTTCTGCTCAAGTCTATATTTTTTTCATTAAAAAACAAAGTGCTGGTTGCATTTCACAAAACTGAGTTTTTAATCCACTTAGGATCACAACTCACAGTTTCAAAAACCCTGTCCTAAAAAAACTCTCACATTTGTGCGCATCAGGGTCTAAAATTCAGGAATGTTTGTAATGATGATGTTTGTGATAAAAATAAACAGAAATAGCTCAAAGTCTGGCTGGGGGCAGCTGAACACACACTGTAGCTGGGAGTGAGAACCACGTGGAGATGAAGGGGGCACAGCGCTCGAATCAACAGGAGGAAGTCTCAACACCCAGCAGTGAGTGAGCTACAGAAGGTGCAGGAGAGCCCACAGGAAGGTCACAGGATGACGGGGACGTGACGCGCAGACACACACCCATATATCCACACGTACACAATACCTGGCTATGAACACATCCATACACCAAACACCCAGTACACACTCAAATACAAATGCACACACAACACACCTACATCATGTGCACACACGTGTGCAAAAGCACATACATGCACTCACACGTACCCAGGCACACGTCCACACACACGCCACGTCCCATCACCACCTGCAGGTCACGCCCCTCACACCACTTTCTTTGTTTCTACCTGTTATCCATGAGGTCCTTGGTAACACTTTTACTCTGTGAATGAGGGAGCTTTCCACAAATCAGCTTTCTAGAGGTCAAACTCATGTGCAGACAAGCAAACATTGACCATGTACCCTGTGATGGAGTCAACAAATTGTGTTTCCAAAGTAGTTGCCATCCCTCCAGCTATGCGTGATCGTTCCCACCACACTAGTTTGGCCAGCACTGGGAGATCAGGTATGAGGTTTAATTGTAATTTTTTTTTGATTTTTGCTTTCAATTTCAGCTAGCTTTCACTCATCTTAGTTTGAAGGTTTTTTTTTTTTTTTGTTAATTTTTTTCCCTTTCTTCCTTTAGTGATTCTCTTGCCATTTGCCTCCCAAGTAGCTGGGATTATAGGTGCCTGCCACAACACGCGGGTTTTTTTTTTTTTTTTTGGTAGAGATGGGGGTCTCACTCTGGCTCACTCTGGTTCATGCTGGTCTCGAACCTCTGAGCTCAGGAAATCCACCTACCTTGGCCTCCCACAGCGCTAGGGCTACAGGCGTGAGCCACCATATCCGGCCTTTAATCGTAATTTTTAAATCTGATTTTGTCTTTGATAAATCAGAGCTGGACACTTGGTCCCGGCTCAGGTCTGAGGGACTTTGCTTCTGTCTGTCTCTTTGTGACGAGGTGTCCATGGCCTAGCTGCAGGATGGACAGGAACCAAGAGGCAGGCTCAGTCCCAACTGCCTTGGTATATGGGTTTTCTATGTTGGTTTTCCAAATGCTTTCACTCAAGGGAAGTGCCATAAAATGTGTGAGAGCCACTGTCCCAAACAACCTCCCAATCTCTCTCAGATCCAGGCTGAGAGAACTCCCCTGCGAGGCCTGCACCCAGCCTCCCCTCTGCAGTCTGCCCTTCTCCACCCTGGAAGGTGGCAAGTGGGCAGGAGACATGGTGCTGCCTGGCGGTGGAGTCACCTCATCATGGGGTGAGTCTGGAGAGGACCCCCGGGGCCCATGTCCTTCCTGGGCTTGGACACCTGTGGGGACAGTGAGCTGGCACGTGCCCCGTGGGAGCCAACTCAGCAGCTCTGGTTGGACACGTGCTCCTTGGTACAGGGTGGCTGACCTCCCTCCTGCTCTCCGTCCTCCCAGCCGGGGCCTCTGGCCTGCAGACCCTTCCTCTGCAGGGTGCACCTGGCCCATCTCTGGCTCTCCTCAATCTGAGAACATCAGGCTCCTTGCACCCAGAGGCAAGTCCCCCCTCACTCTGCTCCTTGCCATCCCACGTTCACCTTCCACCTGCATGTGCAGACTCGGGGCTGCAGCAGGACAGACGGGGCCTCCTGCTCCTTCCAGTTTGCTGAACTGCTGAGATGTGAACCCTGGAAATAGGACTAGGAGGGGAATTAAAAGTTGTGAGCAAATCTCATCGATACATGCCAGCCGGGTGCAGAAGGAGTTAAACCACTCAGCCTATTCCTTTGGGGAGGGCTTATGCACAAATAGGAAAACACCTTAAGTACCAAACTGTCAGACAGTGAAAGGGTCCGCAATAAACGTGAAAATTACTGTCAACTGTCTCAGAGACTAGTGAGTTTTTTTCTGTTGTTAGTGGTAAGATTTTCCTCTGCAGGGCAGGATAGTCAGTGGATATTATTTCTGGGAACTTGAATGACTGGGTAAAGCTGGTCTGACCAGAGACAGCAGCTGGCCCTGTCCACACACCTGCCCGCCCATGGAGGCTGGTTAGGAGGCACTACTGGGGCAGGCGCGGGCACCCGGACGGCTCTCTGTGCACAGGTGGCCTTTTGCTTCCTGTGGACGAGAGTCTTGTTCAGGAGACGGGCTCCAACTCTTCCCTTTCTAGTGGCTGGGTGACCTAAGCTGCTCTTCACAGAGGGACAACCTCATCTTTGTCAGAAGGAAAAACTGGGGTGGGCTGCAAACACACGAGGGCCAGGACCTGACAGGGCAGGAACTTCCTGCCAATCCAGGGCTCTCTCTTCTCATCAAATTTACTGTTCTTTACTTCATTCTCCCAATTAGACCCCTCTCTCTTGAATTCAGCATCACCTATAAGAGAACATGGTGCTCTTTTAAAAGAAAATGCTTTGTTTTATGCCTTTGCTACTATCCACAAAGAAGCAGAGCAGAAAAAATAATCATCATCCCTAAATAAACTCCTTTCTTCTGGCTGAAGGAAAGTGACAAGACACGCTGTCACACAGCTTCCCAGAGGTGCTACTCCAGAACTGGAGAGGGAATGAGGCTCATATCTGCCTGAATTAATGGTCCACCCACGTCCTTCCCTCTCCCTGGATGCTCCCAGGAGGATGCGATGTTGTCCCTGGCAGGGTGGCCCAGGGCAATCTTCTGGTCCACAGACACCAGCCTGGATGATGGATGAAGAGGCATTTCTTTCCAGACTGGGGACCTGGACAGCTCTCCAGGACTGACCTCGCTGTCCTCGAGCTGCAACAACCCACCTGCGCCTTCTCCCTGAAGCCTGTGCTGCTGACATGGGGGCTGGACCAAGGTCTGCAGTGATGGTGTCCCTGTCAGCAGCCTGGTCCTGACAGCACTTAAACAATCCTTGTACTTAACAAAAAAAGGTTCCCTCAAATAGAAACTTGTTTAGAACAGGGATGTGAGTGGATAACCACAGCCAGTGATAACTGGTGCAGGCATTCTTGGTTTTATTTATAAATCTCATTCTTTTCTTTTTATAAAAAAGCTTTATTGCCATACTAAGTGCCCCAATAAAGAATAACTACAGATTGTAAATTTATAAAGCAAACATGCAAGGAAGCGTAAGCAAGATCAGAGGACGTCCTTAGTAAGAAGGAACTCAGTATTTCTTGAGTACTTCGGATCTGCATTAACAGTAAGAAACATGCCTCATGGCCTGCTGCAGGAGACATGCAGATACACACATGTAGACACACAGATACACACACGTGGATGCACACACAGACACACACGTGGACACACACACGTACCCAGATGCACACAGACACACAGATGTGGACACACAGACATACCCAGACACTCAGACACACAGATGTGGACACACAGAGACACATGCAGACACATGTAGACACACATGTACACACACAGACGCACACGTATACACGCAAACACACACGGACAGCAGGGGCAGGGCATGAAGTCTTCATGAAAAGCTCAGGAGTCCATTGTGCTTTTAAAACTGTATTCATTTGTAACTTTAACAAAAATGAAACATTAAAAAAAATAAAGTAATGGGCCCTGGCTGACCTGTAGAAAGATGACAAATTCACCAACCCCGGGAGCTTCCGTTGTGGAGCTTTCCAACTGGGGTGGTCAACTTGTGCCAATGCATTTATGCAACAAGTAGTTACTGGGCTCCTGCCATATCAGGAGATTGGATGGGGCTGGGGTCCAGCTGTGGGAAGAAGGACTCAGAAAACCTGGCCTCATGATGTGTCCAAGCCAGCCAGGAGGACAGACATGGGCTCAGTGACTGGACAGATGCGTGTGTAGTGGCAGGACCCAGGGTGAGGGTGCCCCCTGGCTGAGATTTGGGGGTGGAGCTAGTTCCTGATGCTGCCGTTCTGGGCCACCACCTGGAGGGCTGTCATGCCTGGCCCTGGTCAGGGCAGGTGTGTAGACAAAGGTCCACACAACTCAGAGCCCTACACTGTTGGCCACAGCCTCTGCCTGGTGGAGACCTAACAGCTGCCACGCAACACAACATCAGAAAGTCGAATCAAGAGAATGGAGCAATTGTGTTCTGTGCAGAGGCCTCACAGTAAGTGCCGACAAGTGCCAAGGCACACGGTGTGACCTCCTGCCAGTGTGTCAGCTTCTCTGCGCCTCAGTGCCCTCATGTTACAACAGAGCTAAATGTCCCATCTGTAGGACTGTTAGTAGAATTAAATGAGCTCACATACATAAGGTGCTCTGAGTGGAGTCTCTAGTGGAGCTGAGATAGTGCAGCTCTGCTCACAGGGTAACCCTGTGACCGGCCAAGCCAAGGGCCCTGACCGCCTGGAGCTGACCCTCACAGGACAGGAGATGCCCTGGATGGATGAACAACCCATCTGTGGAGACTCTTCTCTTGACACTGGGGCCCAGCAGCCCGAGATCACCAACACCAGGGCAGTGGCATGGCTCCTGGACCCTCCATGGGGAGGAGCAAATACCTGGTTCCAGCTGCCCTGAGGTCTGGGCCCTCCGTTCCCACACCCAGCACCTGAGGTCCCACTGCCGCCCCCCCACTGCCCACATCCCCTTTGGTGGACCTGGCTCTGCCTTCCTCCCACTCTTCCCTGCCTTTCTCCAGAAACATCTCCATCTGGTGGTGAAGGAGTAAAAGGCGTGAACGGGTCCAGGTGGGGAGGGTGGGGTGCCTGGAAGGGTCCCGCAGGGACTCGAGGACAAGCGTCTCCACACGTCCCCACCACCTTCCTTCTGAAGCCTGCATTTTTAATTCTTGTGACTGGATTCTAAGTCTATGTGCAGAAATTACAATTATCAGTTAAAAGAGAGGCCAGGGTATGGAAGCAGATCGTTCTAGCCAAGCACGCGTCACGTGGACAGCTCAGCTTTCTCCCTCAAAGCAGCTTTCCTTTGGCTGTTGGCCCAGGAAGTTATTTATAATCCAATAAAAATTAAAAGGACTTGTGGGGAGGATTTTCTTACAGAATGGCTTGGCTCTTGCATTCAGTTGGTTACTAATGTTAATTCCTGTTCATTCTAAAAATTCTGAATATGGAACCTTTCCCTCTTCAGAGAGTTCACCAAGTTACTAGCTCAGATGGGGCCTTGGGTCTCATCCGGCACTATGGACCCCAGGCCCAGTACAGGGTCTGGTGCGTGGTAGGAGTCCCAACATCCATGGAGTGATGATGACATGAAAAATAAGGCAGCTGGACAGTGTGACTGTCACTGCACAGTGAAGGGGCATTGTGCTTCCCCATGAACAGAACACCCTAAATCATGCTTCTCACGGACGGAAGCTCTGTGGACAATGAGAAGCTCCCGAGAGGCCCCGGCTGGGGCTGTGTGGAGCCGTATGCTGAGCACGCCGCCCTCAGCTTTCCCTGCCTGCACTGACCGCTGCTCCATTCACTGATTCACACTGCACATTATGTCCTGGAGGACGTAACCCCTGGCAGCCCTCCTGAAACCCTGCACTACTGAAAATGAGGGCAGGCCGCAAACTGCAGCCTGCAGGAAGCACTGCCCACCCGTCCCACACCATGGTGCTCGCACAGCTGCAGCACACATAGGCGCAGATGCAGGGCGAGGCCTGTCTCTGAACACAGGGACCCACTCCCCGTGACACACAGGGAGGTTCGAGAGACTAAGCTTCCTGTCATACCAACATCCACCAAAGCCTGCCGGGCTCCAAGGGTCACAGAGCAGGAATCCCACACGGCCTGTGACCCTCAGCACTGATGGTCCCTTGAAGCAGCAGAAGTGTGAGCTCTCACTCTGGAGACCACAAGCCCAGACTTGAGGTGTGGCAGGGTGTCACCCGTCTGAGGCTCCAGGGTGGCATCCTGCCTCTTCCAGCAGTGGCGTCCTTGGCTTGTGATGGCATCACTCTGATCTCTGCTCTGTCTTACATGGCCTCTGACTTTCTGTATCTTTGTCTGCTTGTGAGGACACCAGTGGTGTCAGCTCAGGGCCCACCCATTACGTCAGCCTTGACTCCATTTTCAAGCAGATCTCACACACAAGTGCTACAGCTAAGGAACCAGGCTGGGTAGGTGTTCCTGAGCTAGAAGTCCAGCCGCATAACACAGACCAGTTAGACGTGTCAGCCCTGTGAAGGTCCCAAATAACTTGAGGCCTCCAGTGTGTGGTTCGCCCGCCCAGGGCGGGGTGGGGGCAGCGGCGCCTCCACCTCGTCATTTTCACACACACCCTGTCCTTGTGCGGCCTGGGCTATGAGGGCTGAGGCATAGCCTCTAGCTGCAGAGGTGGGGTGGCCACTGCAGGGGAGGCAGGAAGAACCTCCTTCTGTGAGACTCAGGATGTCACAGGATCCCACTCTGGTGATGCAACTCATCACAGACAGGTCTGTGCAACTCATCACAGACAGGTGCTTGAGTCCCAGACTCTGAGCCAAGGAGCTGCACACAGACCACAGCACTGTCCTGGGAATGCTGATACTTTAGCGCTGGAGCCACACCACCCAGAAAAGCCAACACCTGCACCAGCAGCAGCACATTCCTCTGGTTGGAGCATTTGTCTGAAATTTTAAATGGGGCTCCAAGGCGTGGCTCACCTGCCTTGCTTCTTTACCCCGCCCCCCAGTAACTTGGATAAGGTTGGTGCAGTTTGCTCATTTCACACCTATCGGTGCAGCTGCCCTGTACACTCTGCCCCTCAGGAACAGCCAGTGACCACACTGCCCTGCCCACAGAGGCTCCAGGGGCAGTGCCCTTGGTGCTGATGAATGAGGTCTTGTAGTCATTCACCACAGGTAGATCTGAAAATCCTGGCCTGGTCGGCACCAAGAGTCAGGGGCCGTGGCTAACTCTGCGAGGTGTCCACAGTGCAAAGATTTCCTGGAACTTTCTGTCTTATCTCTTCTGCTCTAGAGATCTACTGAATTGTTTTTGCTGCATTCTTCCCAAGACACAGATAGATTTTTTTAACATTGACCAAAACTATGATGTACATGTGGGTTTGTATCCACTTTGCCATGATCACTCAGAGCAGCTTTCACGGTGTTTTAGTGAACTTCGGACAGGTACACACTACACCTGCTGACCATTTCCTGCGTCCTTCCCGCTGCCCGTATCTCTGCCCACTGCTTCCTCCCGCCTGTGGCTTTCTCACCTGCTTGTTTGGGCATCTGCTCGGGTCCATGGGTCTTGGTGGCTGGTGGTTCCGTGTGGCAGAGCACATATTGCAATGGTGACTTGGCCTTGACTCAGAGACCCAGGGTCACAGAGGTACTTGGGGAAAAAACAGAAGAAAGGGGTTTCTTAGCATATCACACACGCTCGCTAGGGCAGCCGCACCATGAGACTCCAGAGAGAGCAGTTAATTCAGAAACTTTCCTATTCTACCCCACATCTGTAGCACAAGGCTTTGTGGGCTTCATCTTCAGTGAAAAAACTTTCCATGCTCTTGTAAAATTCCAACAGTATTAGATGTACCTCCCCCAAAAGACTGAAATATATCTCCATTTAAAAGAAAACGCATTCCTTGAAACATCCGATTGCCGAGATCGAGGGTGCGATCCAGCTGCTGCCATCAATTCTGAGCCCCTCTTTTCCTCCGAGTTGGTAGATGCATTTTGTGTAATTATCCTGCTTGTTTTTCTGTGTTGTAACGATTTCCCGGTAGCTCCTCGGGTATTTTTTCTTGGTTAATTGCTTGCTTGGCATCTCGGTTCTCCACGGTTCCTGGGGATGGTGTGCTGCCCCAGGGATGAGTGCAGCCACTCCTCCCTTGCTCCTCGTGCCAGAAATGTCCCTCCGGATGGAAGAGAGGACCGAGCCGGGCTGCAGCTGAGGGCGGCTTCTGCCTCTGACCCTTGATGGTGGTGCCAAAGCCCTCTCTCTCTGGGCCAGCCCTGTACATCTCACTGGGACCTGCTGTTGGCCACCGTACCCTCAGGCTAAAATATCTCAGCCATAGTGACCTGGAATGAACCCTGTGTAGAGGCAACAAAAATAAACAAGCAGAGCTTGTCAGGCAGCGCTGCGCCCTCTGACGTAGCCCCGGCAGCTCTCTCTTGAGCTCCTCGTCAGCCCAAACTGCAGAGCTGCTGGTGCTCTTGGGCTCCATGGCAGCCCTCACCCCGGTCCCTGCACCCTTCCTCCGCATGCTGGTGGGCTGCTGTGGGGATAGCGGAGGAAGCCATGCAGGCCACGTGGTCCCTGCCCTGTCCAGCAGTTGGGGAGCTGATCCAACAGGCAGGTTTGGCCCAAGATATCCAGCACAGTCCAGAACATCAGCTGACTCTGGCCGGCTGAGGAAACACCTGTTTTCACAGGCTGACAGCATGGACTCGCCAGCTTGCCCTGAGTGGCATTTGGAACAGATGTGGACAGCAGTTTGCTCTGATGTGCTGAGAGGAGCACTAGAAACTACGTTTCACTTTCAAATACTTGAGAGCTTGCCTAACAGCATTGTGATGACTTAAATAGTTGAAGCCCTAACACCCAGTACCTCAGAATGTGTGACCTTATGTGGAAATCAGGTCATTGCAGTGATATTCAGGAGGCTGAGATGAGGCCACTCTGGGGTAGGGACAGCCTTGATCCTTCATGACCAGTGACCTTACTAACGGGGGAAATCTGGACACAGTCAGGGAGACACCAGATGAAGGTGACAGCAGAGATCAGGGTGGCGCATCTGCAAATCGCACAAGCTGGGGCTAGGCTTGGGGCAGCCCCAGAGGGCCCAACCTTGGACTTAGGGTCACCAAGGCCATGAGAACACATTTTTGTTGCTTGAAGCTGCTCATGAATCGGTGGGGCAGCCCTCAGAGACGGACACAGGCAGCACCGGCTACCCGGATGGGACAGACAGTGATTGTTTCCCTCCACTTGGGGACAGCAGGCTTCTCAGCCCAGGCCCCCGGGAGGTTCCTCCTCCCCGACCTGTCCCTGTGCTGTGGCCTCCAGCCTTCTCCCCCATCTCTCCAATGCCTGGGCTCTTCCAACCACTCCTCAGGTAGACCTGTGCCCCCACCTGGCCTCACGTCATGAATGCTGCCCCCATGTGCTGTGTCCCTAGGCCACATGGGTGCCTGCCACCTCACCTGGTCTCCCCCACACTGCACCACCCCCAGCCTTGAGGAAATGTCCTTCCCACTCTGTCTGCAAGCTCCTTCCACCCATTGGGCAGCCCTTCCAGCTGCACCCGGGGCTCCTGCGGAAAGAGTGCTTCAGTCTCCCGGGTCAGAATGCATCACTAGAAGGAAAGCAGCCATCTTAGGAACTGGTAACTGGTAGAACACAGCATGTGTCATGCCCAGAGCTCTGGGGGTGCCTGTCCCCACTGAGTGCAGTTACCCATGGTGCGTGGGCATGGACCGATCCCCCCTGTCCTGCTGGACAGGTTTGTGACCCTTGAGTCTATGCCTCCTGGTCCACGTCCATGAGAGGGGCTGGCCTGGGTGAGCTTTGTGAGGGGCCTGGCTCCGATCAGGCTGGACGCTTGGGCTGGGGAGCTAACCCTGAGATGTCCAGGCTCTCCTGCTCAGTAGCTGCTGAGGTTTCCCCTTCTCCCTGTGCTTATTTCTCTCCACTCCCAGCTTCTTCCATCAGACTCTGTGTCTCCTGTGGGGCTCATAATTCACCAGCCATAGCCTCTTCCTAGCTTTGCAGCCAAACCTCTTTTCTTATAACTGTGCCCATTATCTGGGCCTCTCACAAGGAATCCCTGAGCTAGAGACCGGGTGGTATCTGCTAGGAAACGATCCTGCTCTGGGTGGGAGGCCACGGATGAAGCTGGGGACGATGTCGGCACAATGGCTTGGTCGGGTGTGCGGCAGTGAGCCAGTGAGCTCTCCTGGGGGAGTCAGGTGACCAGTTTCTGAACCCTGACCTGTCACATCCATTGTCACTTCAGTAAACCAAACAACTATATAAATAAACTGTGTGGGTATTATCCATATTAGCACCTTGCTTTTAAGTGGCTGCCTTGCACTTCTGGAGTATTGGAATTAAATCACAATGCAGTGCCGCTTCTCCAGAACAAAGTACTGAGAGGGAGGCCGGAAGCAGAAGGGGGAAGGACCATCACCGTTCCTGGACTTACTAACGTATGGGCAGGTGCAGAACACGGACTAGGCAGGGACTTTGTTCAGTCACTGCTGAGCTCTAGAAATTTGATGAAGTCTCTAAAATCTGCCAGACACTTGATAGACATTGGCTGAGTAAATTAATTAGTTAATTATTAACATAGGGAGTTATGAGGACAGAATAAAAGATGGCATAATGTGCAGGGGACCCCAACATTATGCTCTTCACATGGTAGAGGCCAAACTCTCACATATAAAGTACTGAGTCACTTTCCAATAGATGGTGTGAGCATTTTAATAATCCCTCCACCAGTGAGAGCAGAGAGAAACGACATGTGCTGGTAATAGGGAAGCCCTGAGATTTGGAGCCGCTCTGTGCGTGCTTTTCACTCCGTGGAGCATCTTAGAGAATGAATTTCAATAATTATACAAACAGCTCCCGTTTCACCTGGCAACTGGAAGAGATTTCTTTCTCCTCACTCAATGAACTTTACATGAACTTTCCACATATTAGTTATTGAGTAAGATGCATTTGTGTGTTTTTGACATCTGTGAAGTTTCTGAGAGGACCTTCATTCTTCGGTGGGTTTTTAAAAATAGGTGGGTTCTGATGTTTGGCTAAAATGAAGACAGTTGCAAACTCAATATAATCCAGGCAGACTTACCATGGTTTGGGCAGCAAAAGGCCAGGACCCCATAATTTCTGGATGAAATTATTGACAGACACTCTCAGTGGCTCTGTTACCATAGTCACCTCCGTTTATCAATGAGATGGCCTTATTCTAGCTACTTAATGTCCCCAAGCCTCAGCTTCCTTGGGTATAAATCTGGGCACCACAGGGCGTTGTCAGCTGGCTGCCCTGTCTTGGATCCCCAGGCCGTCCTCATGCTGAAGCAGAGACTCAAGGAAGGAAAAATCTATCCCTGGGACTAGATACTAAGCTTGGCTTCAACAAGTAGCCCAGTTTTGAAAAAGCCCCACCCCAACAGAGAAACTGAGTCAGAAGCTGAAAGAGAAACAGCAAAACGGAGACGGTCCTCGGGTCTCAGCCTTACACTGGCACCTGTGTTTCCAGCAGACTCTGCAGCCCCATTCGTAACTATATTCAGAGTACTTGAAGACTTTTTAGCTGAACAGATTAGTGACATGTGAAAAGGACAGTTTATATAGTCACAGTTTTTCACAATATATTTAAACAAGGATCAGCCCACAAGCTCACTTGTTGACTGAAGATTGCATCAATGTCTAACTTTCCAAAGAACCTTTTCCATGATGTGAAAACGACGCCCACACTGCCAGGACCTGTTGGTTCTGCACTTGGCAGAGGGCTTTGGAAACCCCAGCCTGGAATGAATCCTGAACAGCAAGAATTTAGTGAAGGACATGTGCTTTAAAGGGTCAATGACTGTCCCGAGGCAGAGCTTACTGCTCCCAGGGTGTGCTCAGGACTTCCAGTCATTCCCAGGTCAGATATAATTTTTAAGAGACAGAGTCTTGCTCTGCTGTCCAGCAACACCAAGTCTTGCTAATATTATTTTAAATTTTTTTGTTGTTGTTAGAGGTGAGGTCTTGCTATGTTGCCTAGGCTGGTCTCAAACTCCTGCCTTGGCCTCCCAAAAGGCTGGGATTATGGGCATGGGCCACCAAGCCTGCCCTACTTTTTAAAATAATTCCTTAATAGAATAGTTAGTGTCTCATTTTCTGTAGTGAGTTAAAATCACACACTTTTTGTCTACTCCTAAATCTCAAAAAGCCAGCCACTTTCTGATGTTGGCTTATCATGCTGAGGAGGTACAAAGCGCTTTCCTTCCGCTGAAAACGTTCATGAAGAACCCTTCAAGAGGGCGACGCCTATGGCTCAAGGAGCAGGGTGCTGACCTCATATGCCAGAGGTGGCGGGTTCAAACCTGGCCCCGGCCAAAAACTGCAACAACAACAACAAAAAAGAACCCTTCAAGAGTTTATCAGGTAGAAGTGCTGTTGCCCTGCTAACCAGTCAACACATTAGTCATGCAAAGAAATGGTCCCAGGGAGCACCAGGAGCTCAACGTGTTTGCATCCTGGTTTAGTCCAGACACCAGCTCTGCTTTGCTCTGTGTGCGAGCTTGTGCCTTGACCCCAGTCCTTCTCTTGCAGAATGGCCAGAGCTCCTGGCCACTGTCAGTAATCTGCTGCTCATGACACTGCCAGGCCGTGGCCTCCGTGGCCAAGGTCAGACCCAAGCCTAAACAGGCAGACTCTCAGGGCCAGGATGGCGTAGGCAGGAGCTGGGTGTGTGACAGAGACACTGGGGGTCAATCCCCATCACCTACGTTCTGTCATCCTGGGTCTCCAGAAGAGACTCTGCAGCTCTGGAAATCACACATTCCAAATTTTTTTAACCGAAAGACTACCAGAACAATAAGGGGCAAATTTGTGGTCAGAGACCCCAAGATGCCATAGGCGTGTGGCCCGTCCTGGGGAATGGTGTCTAGGCTGTGCACTGGGCATCCAGGGTTCCACTGAGTCCTGTGTCTCTGACACTGTCCTCCATCACTCTTCCTGGAGGTCTTCTCCAGTGGGTTCGCTTTTCCAGAGCATCTCCCTTTTAGGAAAGGGCTACAGAAGGAGAGGCTCTGAGGACAGTGGGCTTAGAAAATCATGCCTAAGGAAATAGCCCAGCTCAGCCTGACACCACCTACTGTGGTTGATGGTTTGAGCAAAATAAGGGGAAGGAGGAAGAAGAGGAGAGGATGGGGGAGGGGGAGGAGGAGGAGGACAGGGAGAGGGATGAAGGAGGGGGAAAGGAGGGGGGGAAGAGCCTTCCAGGTTGGGCAGGAGGACTCAGGAAGGGTTCTAGCTCCTCCTGTTCCTGCCTTAGTGACCTTGGGCAGCCCCAGCCTCAGTAGTCTGGGCTCTAAAATTCCAAGATTTAAACAGTATTAAAGATTTAAAGATTTAAATAGTATTAAGGAGTTCCAAAAGTCCTTGTAATTCTAAAGTGCTTCCCTTTGCAATATCATAAAAACATTTTTATCACATGTGATGCAACATTTTTATAAACTCTCATCTCCCAGTTTGGCTGATGTATTTCTTTGAGCTGCCCAGAGGTTTGAATGCTGTACACACAATGTACACACAATCTGGGTTTACTGACGTGAATCATGCTCTAGGTACCTGCAGGACTTTAACAAGTTACACTGGTTTACGAGCTATCCTTTGGCCACCAGTCTTGTGACTGGACAAAGAGGGTCTGGCCACCTGTCACTGTGAGCCAACACGCGGAGATGGGAGCAGTCCACCAAACTTCATTTGCCAGAAGGCTGGGATTCTGGAGAACAGTGAGAGTAGCTTCTCCAAGACTGTTCTGTTCTTCCAGTTCCAAAATCACAGTTTTATACATAAAAGTTAAAAGCAAGAACAGTACTAACACTTATCTTAACAACAGTAATTGCCATAACCCATGATCCATAATAAACAATAATTTACATAAACCATGACCCCAAACATTACTAATTCAAAAGTTAATTTTTTAAGTTAATCCCTAAATTGATTGACCTAAACTATTCACGATACACACTTTTAGGCTAAAGCTGAGTTTACAAAACAATGAGCATGGGAGACAGACATGAGGTGAAGGTCACTGAGGCCCTGAACCGGCCAGACCAGCTGTGCCAGCCAGCAAGACGGACCCTGTCTTGTTCTCACCACGGGTGCTCTCACTCTGGGCAGTAAGGATTGGAGTTACTTCCATATTCGAGGAGGAGAGAAGACAAAGTTCAGCGATCAGTCCAAAGTGAGAAGGAAAGGGGAGCAGGGGTTGCCCTCACTCCTGCTGGCCCTGACTTGTGATAGGCACATGCTTGCTTCTCGGAGTAGATGATCATTTTTATTAGGCTGGCTTCAGAACAGCAGAAGGAGCCAGAATATTTACTTTCAAATGCCTTAGAAGGGATACAATCTCATTTGGCCCTGGAAATCTTCTAGTCTTGAAATAAAAGTGAAAATCTGAGAATGTCGATCTGTTGGACAAATTAGGGACCTCGTGAGCCCAGAACCACCTGCGGCTGCTGCTGCTGCGTCCCCTGCTCAGCAACACCCAGAACGTGGCTGAGAGTTGCAGCCACATAATAGTTGAACTTGAGATTTGGTATCTCATCCTTCTCCCATTCACCCGTCTCTCATTGTAAATAATTCAACATCTCATTTGCTCTAATTTTCTTTCTTTATATCTTTGTACTTTTTTCCCTACCCCCAATTCATGTCTCTTACTAGTTGGAAGGTTTTTAGAAGAAGGTACTCTATAGCATTTTTTCCACTGGCTATTTTGTTTTTCTTTAAAAAAAAAAAAAATAGAAAGGTTTTGAATTCAAATAAGAGTTAAACTTTTCTCAAAAAACAACCCCCCCCCCACACCTAAGTATGTTGGTATACAAAACTGAATTTTTAAAATACTACTTTTGTCATACAGAGAATGGCTTTCTGAATAAATAACATTATTGTTAGTAGAAACACCTTATGGTATAAATACAAAGCTCTTCCAAATCCTTTTTGGAAAAAAAAAAAATCATGAAAGTCTTAAATTAGCAAATGAAAACAGCAGCGTGTCCAGTGATCCTGTTTCCTAAATATGCCTGAAATCTGTCATCAACTGTTTTCCTGGAACAATCAAGAAGTGGTTCCAAGACCTACATCACTATCATTTTCCAGACAAAGGTTATCTGTGCATTATATTCAATATAGAATTTTTAAATTTTGAAACATTTTATTATTACAGTAATGGCTATTGCTGCTTCTAACAGACACCCTGTCAGATGGTTTTAAAAATGTATGCTGGGGTTCATGCAAAAAAAAAAAAAAAGGTCAAAACTTTTAAAATGTCACTTCTTCTGCGTTTTGCATAGAAATACATTGGATCAGTGGGAGGGCTCCTTGCCCACAGAAGCAGACTGCAAGGGAAGAATGTCACCCTGCTGGGGAGCTTCCACTTCCCCGCAGCTGCGGGCTGTGCAGAAAGGCTCCACGGGAGCCTATTGTTGCCCCAGCTGGGTAATAGTTTTCTTATTTTACAGTCAGCAACCAAGGGGGGGTTGGGTGTCGCTGAAAGTGCCTGAAAAAAATATATAACTCCTGCAAATAGATCACTTTCTCCCTCCTTGATGAGAAATAGCAATCTATAAAACCGTGTACTTCACTGGGACGGAGGGGTGTAATTAAATACCCTGAACAAAAGCACACCCAGAAGGCTGGGAGCTACAGACTCAGTTTTTTGGAACAAATCTGAGCTCAGGAAATGCAAGGTGCTTTGCGGGGTCTGCACACTTGGAGACAGCTTTGTTGCTCCATCTCCCATCAGCCTCCCGTCCACTTTGTTTGGGAAGTCACCTGCTGTAAGCTGAAGGACTAAGGCATGAAACTAAAATTTTAATTTCAAGTGTTTTCAGCAAGGCAGAGTGGGCTCTGGGGCCCACTGAGCTCAGCTGTCAGCGCCTGTTAACCAGGAAGGGTTGTGCGCTTGTGTGATGGTAGTGAGGTTGTGCGGGGTCCAGTGAGGCCTGGACTGGACTGCACTTTAGGCTTGTTTTGTTTTGTCTTGAGCTGTCCATCGTGGTTTTGTTACTATGGAAACCCCTTTTTTAAAGGTGAAAAGTCACTGACCTCTTACCATTTCCACTGCAGGAATTAATATTATAGCAAGTTGGGAGGAAGAAGCCGTCTCCAATGGAAGTGAGGCCGTTTTCTGGAGCCATCCCACAGCTGATTTCTAGTCCTGAAGCCACAAGGGGACTTCTCTTACACATTTCATAAAACTAAATCATTTTAAACATTGAATGTTTAAAAAATAATGAAACTGTTATGTGCAGAGACTAAAATGAAGTTGAGATGATAAGCAGAAACAACTAGAACATCAGCTTCCTCCTTTCTTAAGAGGCTGCCACTGCTGAGTTTTGGAAGCTTGCTCTCATTTCCTGAATCTCTGGACATCCAAGAAATGGAATTCTGTGTAGAAACTGATGGTGCAATCCTGGAGCCAGGGGGCAACTTGAAAGCAGCCCGGCGACCACCTGGAGATTCAGAATGCCAAGGAGAAACTTACTGTTGGATGGATTTTACTTTTAAAGGGGTGAAATAAATGCGATCTGGTGTTTATTCTTTTGATTGATCTGATGAAAATTTAAGTTTCACTCACTGTACTCGGGAAGGAAGAGAAAGCTACCTCGGATCACTGAAGGTAGACGCGGCTCTGAGCACAGTCGGCAGCAAAACACAGAAACCACTGAGCACGCTCACGCAGAGAGGATGAGGGTCGCGCAGAAGTTTCTGGGACATGCTCATTCTGGCAGGTCTGACAAATGAACA
This sequence comes from Nycticebus coucang, assembly GCF_027406575.1. Taxonomy (NCBI): domain Eukaryota; kingdom Metazoa; phylum Chordata; class Mammalia; order Primates; family Lorisidae; genus Nycticebus; species Nycticebus coucang. Next base: position 1,527,822 of record NC_069794.1, read on the forward strand.
GGGCAGGTATCTGTCCATCCAGACACTCGGGGACCTCACCCCTGGGGGTCGTTCTCATGAGCGGGGGAGGACGTCGTCGGAGAGAGCCCCTGACTGCGAGAGACAGCAGCACCAGGCAAGCAAGGGAGAATTCAGTGTTCCACTTTCTGCTCTAAGTGTGGATGAGAACAAAACCCCAGAAATAGAGGGTGGGCTATCGGGAGATCAAAGGAAGGGGCAGGGTGTGTGTGTCAGTAGCTGACAGGGCCTTTAGTGGAGCATCTGGAGAGGCTGGCAGCTTATGCCAGACACAGACGTGCTCCAGGCCAACAGCGTGGGCGAAGGCTGGCATGTTTTTCTTCCATTAATCTTTGCACTAAATTTGCATACTCTGTGCAGGACGCGTGTTCAAGGACAGGGTGCAGTACAAGCCCCGATGAAGCAGCTTAGCAGCCCCCTGCCGCCAGGCTTGTGCCCCCAGGCAGGCTCCCGGGAGGGAAGGGTGCGAGTCCAGGCCTCAGCCCCAGACATGGGCTCCAGAGGAAGTCGACTGGTCTGTGTCTCGGAATGGAGTGGAGTCTGAAGATAGCAGGCCCTCCTGACACGCATGGGGCATATTGTTCTGTGTCTTGAGGCTTTTTGTCTCTCTTCCTTATCAAGTTTCCTCCCGTGGCCAGGATGCACTCATTCATTCAGTGCTACTCAGCACTGCTCAGAAAGGTGCTGCATGAGTAAAGGGACGCTGGCAGGAGCGAAACCACAGCATCACTATATCCTGGGGGGACAGGAAAGACAGTGGGGAGAGGAATTGCAAGAGACTCTGTCCCTGTCCCACCCACCCTGCCTGATCCATTCTCTGTCACTGACTAGTGTGAAGGAGCAAAGTCCAGGCAAACAAGTTTCAGTTCTGCAGAAACAATAACAAACTGTGATAAAGGGAAACAAATAATTTTGAAGAAAATTGGTGTTCTGTCCATTTTATGTAATTTCCCCTAACACCGTGTCTGCATGTCAAGGCTCCTAGTACTCCTACCAAGATAGTGGCCTCTCTTGGTGACATTTACCCTTGTGTGTTAACACCCTCAGAGACTACTTTTTGCAAACTCGAGAACTCTTCTTGTCATCTTAGGAAAGTAAAGCATTTGGAGGGTGGGCAGGAAGATGAACCAGGCCGGGTCTGTGTGTTCATTTTCTCCTCAGGGAAACAGGGACGGTAACACTGGCTACACCTCACCCATGGAGCCACAGGAGACTGATGATGGGTAATGCAAGTGGGTGATCCAGACGGATCTGAGTGAAAGCAGAATGGAGCATTTGTCACCCAGGCAGCGAGGACTGCAGCCTCCCCCCAAGGCAGAGTCCCGGTGCCAAGCGGCTGCAATGGCCAATGTGTGTGTTTTCTAGGGCTTCCTGGCTTAGCCTGTCAGGTACTCCCCACAGCTGTGTTGTTCTGCAGTCACTGGCCTTCCCCAAGCTTGGCACATGCAACTGGGGAAGTTTCCTCAAGAGGTGTTCCCTGAAAACAGCAGACTGAGGTCTGAAATCCCCAGGCAACCCTAACACATTCTGCCAGCCCCCAAATCTCACATGTTGAGTCCATTAAATTAAATGCCTCTCCAGTAGCTTTGGTGCAGGTGAGGCCTTGTGCTTTTGCATGGGAGGGATAGGCTTTTGCCCTTAGCAACTTTATCTCATGGAAAGAATAGGAATTAAATATTTATAATAAAGTAGTTAATAAAAGGCAGAATACAATGAGGCTATGGCAACGGAAACAGACCACGAACAGATAAGTTTAGGACGAAACTGTAATAGAGGGAGCTAACAGTCTCCCATGAGGGTTCACAAAAAGTTAATCTCCATAGTCATGCTGTTTCACTGGTTCTTGGTGGGTCCACAACACACACGTGGGTGACCACATGCATGTGCACGCTTAGACCAAGTCAGAAGAGGTTACATAAATGTTCAGAGTGATTGGAAATTCAGAGATTAAGATTCTGTTATAACATAGACACTTAAAAAGTCATTATTGTTAGTTATAATTAGTTATAATTTGTTTTAGTTGGTAGAGGCAATGCGGTGGTGTTTTATTTTATCTTTATTAATAATTAAACCATGTATATAGTTAGAGAATGACAGGGATAGCATAAACTTGAATTTTGTCAACTTAAGAAAATCTGAATGTAACATAGGAGAAGAAACACTGGATACCAAATACATTGCATCCTTTAGACTGATTTCCAAACTAATAATAATAAAGATCGAAAACTTAGAAGACTAATTGTGGTGTTTTAAGAGAAGAAAGACAGGCTTCAAGGGAAAAAACTAATAATTTTCTTGAAACAAAAACACGAAGTTATCTTAGTTGCTTGAAACTAGAAGTTACAAGGAAAGAATGGGGTAACAGGTTTCAATTGTTTTATCTTATTTGCTTTGTGTGAAGGGAATAGTAATAAAATAGAGCACTTTGGTTTCTGGTTTTCATCCAGCAGTGAAAAAATTTGCATAAATTGTAAGAGTGATGAATGGGAGAACAATGTTTAGCTGCATGGGAAAGTACAGAAATGTCATAGTAACAGAGGAAAAATGGAAATAAATGTTAACCAGATCAAACTGTCCAAAATGAAGCAAAGGAAAGGACAAAGCAAAGTATAATGCCCTTTAGTCAACATAAAGTAAGATAGAAGAAAAAAACCAGGCAGATCAGTTATCACACTAAACATAAATGAGATAAATTTTTCTATTTAAACCAAATATTAGATTATATTAAAAAAATCTAGTTACATATTGTTTTAAAAATCTTTCTAACAAAGTGGTAAGGAAAGTTGAAAATAAAAGAATAACCCAACAGCATGTACATTAGCACATGAAAATGGAAAGAAAAACTAGTGATATTAATATCAGATAATGAAGAATTTAGGCCTATGGCTCTAAATGGGACAAAAGCAGGCATTATGTAATAATAGAAGTCACAATTTATGAAGATAAGATGCTAAGCTGAATGTGCCAAGCAGTATAATGACTAAATATAAACAAAAAATAAATAAAATAATAAAGTAGCATAATAACAACCTCCAGTATAATGTAACTAAAACATCCCTGACAAATGAGCAGTGACCCGCATGATTTGTGAATGTCAGTGAGAGCCTCGCATTGAATGGTCAATAAATAGTCAGAACGTTCTGAAATAAAATCCACTGTGCATTCCTAATTCAAACCATAAGAATCAACACAAGAACCAATCTCAAGAACTATCTTGGGCTTCTTGGGAAGCCCAGAAAGTCTCTAACATTAATAGTGCCCCAAACAAACGGCAGCCCATCCTATAGGTGGCCCATTAGCTGGCTGACCTGCTCCAGGTTACAGGGTGGGGAAGGGCTACGTTGGAAACCCAGGTTTAGGGTTTCTAAGGAACCTAAAACTTGCAGAATGATTTTGCTCACCTGTGAGAACTAGGGCATCGCTAACCATATTCATTAATAAGTGCAGGGGTTTTTCCTTGCTTCATGCATATGATATAGACAATTATCTCAATCTTATCCTAGAGAAAGTGCTTTTTTCTAGGGTGGACTAAGTGCTGGTGTCAGTGCACAGCTTCCCAAGGGGAGTACTTTGAAGGTGACCATAGTGATATTCAGCAATAAAGTATGTAACACTTTTTCTAGGATGAGTTCACAAACTTAATTGTCCCACCTCATAGTCATGTTTGTGGAAGTGTTATGTAAATCAAATCCTGTTTTCCAGTTCACTACTTGCCATTTCAGATTTGTTTTATTTCTTTCTTGATTGATTCTCAATTGACAGTGACTCTTCCATTTTAGCTTTAAGATTTTCTTCCCTCAGCCTTTCTACTGAAGCATTAATGATCACTAAACAAGTGATCAGCTGCATTTGGAGACGACTGCTTAAAGGAAACTTCAGTGAATGCTTCTGTGAAGTGAAGTATCTTCTTGTTAAGTGAAGGCGCCTCTGCAATATTAATAGAACCCATAATTTGTGTGTCTGGAGGGCGCAGTGGATGCCATTTTCTGTTCTGCAGTGTCTGAGGTCTCCTCTGCTGACCCTACTTTTACAGTAAAAGCTCAGTAGAGTCACCCACTCCTAGTTCACATGGTCCCCGTGCAGGGTCCCGTTCCTAACTACAGGGAGAGGAGGTGCTGCCCAGGCCTGGTCAGGGACACCAGCACCTTTTCCACAGCCCCAAAGGTTCTTTCCATGGGGGCGTTTTACTCAACCAGAGCCAAAAGACACAATAAGGCTTTGTGATTTGGGGAAGATAATCTTGTTTGCCAGTGGGGTTTACACCCAAGAGGGTGCTGGCACCAGATGGAGGCCGTGACAGGAGGGATCAGGGCAGAGTGCACCCAGACCCTGAGAACATTATTTGAACTCTGAAGTGCTCCTGCCTGAAGCTGGTCCTATCCCAGGTTTTCCAACTTAGCCAGACAATGAATTTGGTTTTTATGTAGGCTGGCTGGGTTTTCTCTCTTGTAAACTCAAGCATTGAACTGATTTTTTTTTTTTTTTTTTTTGGTTTAGAAGTGGTAATTTATCTTGAATTTTAAAAAGTGTATCCAAAAATGCTTGGAAATGTGGGTAAAACATTTTTTCTAAATGTGGCTATAGCAAACTACACTCCCTCTGCATAAAGTCCACGTGATTCACGACAACTGCCTTTAAAATCGAAACATGGACGCACTGTATTCTCTCTTTTTTGTTCAGTGCAGTCTCACAGAAGGAAGTCTGTATTTTATGGACTCTATTTTCTGAGGAGAACTGCCCCTGCCTTGTGGGGGACTTGCTGACACTCCTGCAATCAGCCTCACCAGTGCTTGTGGGCAGAACAGCACTCCTCAGAGCGGGACCTGAGAGTTCCTTTCACAGCTTACCCCAGGTCCCCAGAAGTACATGTCTGTGTCAGTGTTTTCTCTGCTAGAGGACAGTTCAGATCCCTTCTGAGCTTGGCCTTCTTGGGAAGCCCAGAAAGCTTACCCCTATGTGATCTGAAAAACCCAGAAGGCTCCCTCATCTACAAACACAGTGCCTGGCCCCTGGGAGTCCCTGCCCTATCCACAAGGCCCCTGCCTTTCTGGGCCCTGACCCTTCCTCGTACCTCCTCTGTGGGCTCCATCCCACACCCCACTTCCTTCCCTCCCAAGTTTCTCTTCAACACAGCCTCTCCCCTCTGTACCTCTCTCTCTGGGGATCTCAGCCACTCCCAGAGACATCCACACCCACTCGGTCCCCACCTCCTCCTCAGCCCTAGCCCCTACCGTCAAGAGGACATCACGCCTGCTGAATGCTCTGTGCCAGATACTATAGGGTGCCTGTGTGGTTTATGTGACAGCCCTGGAAAGTTCTTACTGTCCCCCTCACTTTCTATATGGGAACATGGAGGCTCTGAGAGTCCTTGTGACTTGTGGCATGAGCAGAGCCAGGGCCCGTGCCCTGGGGGCAGTGTAATCTGCCCATAGTGACTGGTGGTGCTCAGGCTGCGGTGAGGGGTAACAGGAGTCCAACAAAGGAAGGAAAGGCCTGGTACTCTTGGGGGAAGGGATGGGGCCTCTCAGGGACTGCCATGTCTGGGCGCCTGCTCCCAGTTCAGACCTGATGGGGTGAGGTGTGAGGGAGGGAACCAAGCATGAAAAGGCTGGTCGGGCACACAGGTGTCCACACTCCCTAACCCTGGCCCCACAATCCTTCAAGACAGATGCTGCCTCCCCTGCTTACCCTCAGAAATACAGAGGCTGGAAAAGGTAACTGATTTGCCTGAGGTCTCCAGTGAAAATAGCAGAGCTGAAATTGATCCTGTGTTTTTCTGATTCTGAAGCTTCCTTGTTGCCTCTTCCCTCCTGCCACGTTGGATGTCCTGGTGCCTTCCTCCCTAGGACTCTGCACCCTCAGATGACCCTGTGGTGGCAGTGGCTTCTGCTCTGCCCACAGCACACTCCATGTGCCTTACATTAGGTCTCACACTCCCTGTCAGGCTAGGTGCCCCCACACTTTTGCCCAGTGTCTCTCTTCTTCCCTCAATTCACAGAATCCAAGAAAGCAGGACTCTTTCTGCCCTTTCTGTGGTCCTGGCACACAGGACCGTATGTATCAGGTCTTCAGAAAGTGTTGTGCAATCAGTGGGTTTATTGCTGTGTTTAACAGAGATGTCTACAGATCTAGAAGGTGATGGGGAGGAACAATGCTAAGACTCTGTGCTGGGGAGAAGAGAGTATACCATGAAGCAACCTTTAGATTTTGGAGATTCTTCTTGTCTGTTGGCTTTGGAAAGAATTTTCTGTGTGCTTTGCTGGGCTGTGAACACTGAGAGCAGGATGGGCTGGGAGGAAGGCAGAGCACAGAAGGAGGTGGGCACCTGGGAAAAGGCAGAGAGGTCTGTGTCTGTCCTTCCTGATTCTAACCCAGCTCATCAAAGACATAGAAATTCTGGATAAATGCTCCACCCAGGACTGTAGGGACTGTACACCTGGCTGGACCACCCTCAGGGCTCTATCATTCCGGATCACAGCATGGTAGTAGTTATCTTAGCCCGCCTGGCCTGCTTGAAAGGAATACTGAGGCTGTGTCATTCATAAATAAAATGGGTCGATTGGGCTCAGGGTTCTGTGGGCTGGACAGCAGCATGGCCCAACACCTGCTTCCACTTAGGAAAGTGGCATGTGCAGAGGCCACGTGGCGAGAGAGGAAGCCAGCATGGGGGAGGGTTCCAGGCTCATTTTAGTGGCCAACTCCAGAAGAATCAAACAACACAATAACTCACTTCCTGAGGAGTCCATCCCCAAACCCAGACTCTCCCATTCAGCCCAACCTCCAGCTCTAAGGGTCAAATTCCAAATGACAGTAGCAGGGGACAGCAGAGAAGTGAAGTCACGGAAACCTAACACCATGGCTCCCTAAAACATGCCACCCTTGGGATTTTATTCTTTCCTCTTCCTGATCCTATCATTTAACTCACAACTGCAAATATGTTAGTATTTACTGAGAGCATTCTGCCAAACGTGTAATTATAGTTATCTCTGGACAAAGATGTTAGGGAACTATCAAATCACACATTATACAATTGTGAAATGCTTGAATAATTTTGTTAAGTGTCTATGGCTCCTGGAATCAGAATAGTCAATAAAATATCTACAGTCCGCATAATTTGGGAAGAGGTGGGGCAGGTGTCAGGAAGGGCCATGTGTCCCATGCCCCAGCCTGGCAGCAGTGTTGGTGCTTTTGTCTGACAGATCTGGGACCCTGCGCTCTCCTAGCCCAACACGAGTGTTGAGAAGCCTGTGGGCATGTGAGGAGAGGAGGCCTGACCACAGGGGAGAACAGTACCAGACTCACCGCACCCACTCAGACTGGCTCTGGTCCCAGGCCCGCAGACCTGGATCTGGAGCACTAGGAAGAAGCCTGTGTCACAGGGATGCCAGCTTCCAGAGCACCAGCCCAGATGGCAAGGCCTTCTGGGGCACACAATGGCAGAAAGCTGAGATCCGGTGAAAAGACCATTTTCTGGGGTTTTTACTCTTATCTTTGAGACTTACACACACTACTTGCATATCAAGTCAACTTACAGATGGCGCTTTTGACCCTCATGCCTCCCATCTCTGTGATGAAGGCACTCAAGATTTTAACCTCAGGATTTTGTGACTTGCATGGCTGGAACGCAGGGTGTTGGCACTCTGGCTGCAGAGCAGATGGCAGTGAACTGTGGAAAGCAGCAGAGATGTTCTCTCTGCCCTAAGGCAGGAAGTTGGAAATCAAGGTGTGAGTGGGCACAGCTGTCCTCCCTCGGAGGCTCCTGGGAAGAAACTTTCCTGTGTCTCCCGGCGTCTGGTGTTCACTGGTGATCTTGGAGCTCCTTGGTTACAGCACTTTAACTCTGTCCGCGTCATCATGGGGCATTTTCTGTCCCCATAAAGACACCAGTCACGGTGGCTAGGGCCCTGCCGCCATAACCTCATCTTAGCTAATTACATCTGTAGTGACTGGACTTCAGCCATAACACCCAGAAATTCAAGATGTCACTGCTAGTGGCATAACTGGACTTACATGTCAAGTCTTGGGGTGGAATTCATTTGCTTTTGCTTTAAAAGTTTTTTATTCTCTAGTTACCTTGACCAGAAAAATACTCCTGCACATGAGACACTGGGCAGGTTATCCCACTGTTCCCTGCCCAGCTAGTTTGTCTCTGCAAGCAGGGTTTCTGACAGTTATGACAGTTCTCCCCCTGGAATTGCTGCTGAGATACCCCAGTGCCCACCACAGGCATTGTCCATTCCAGCCTTCCTTCTGTGCCCTTGGCATGTGGATGTGATCACTGACCCCAGTAGAAAACAGCATTGGGAAATTGTTCCAAGGAATTTTCAAACCAGTGGCACTTAGAGCAAATGCTGGAGCTGAAGGATTTAACTTCTGTTCTCTGCATGCCATCGAGCAACCTCTCAGAAGCAGGGTGGCCCAGCAGTGCAGGGCAGGAAGCACACGGGGAATTCTATTTCTAGCTCTTCCATTACCTTGATGCATGACCTTGCAAAAGCTTCCTTTTAAAAAAAAGTCTCTGTAGCGGATTTTTTTCTTCATCTTTAAAATGCAGGTGGTAGTCATGAATATTTGTTTCCTGCAGGTTTGGTTTTGTAAACCTTTTCTGGAACGGAGAGTGCCACACAGCTGTGGAGCTTTGTTCCCGGTAATAACTCACTCTGGCATCAGCTCACCCACTTCTCATACTTCATATTAATATTCTACTGCAGAAAGTAGGCCGCAGCAACCACGTGTCTCATTTCTTTTACCTTTTCTTTGGGAAGCTGAGCTAGACACAAAATAGTTAAATGGTCCTAAAACAGAGTATGTGCTTTCTCCCTTCTGTGTCATCCTCTGTCTTCTACACAGAAGCCCTGCTGGGTGCGTCGTGATCCGGCTCTTAGCTGTGAGTTGTGTGAGTCTGCCCTGGCTGCCAGAACAGAACTCTGTAGATTGGTGGCTTGAACACCAGGATTTACCTCTTGTAAATTCTGGATTCTCAGTTATGCAGGCTGCACGTCTGGGACCAGGGCACCAGCATTACTGGATTCTTGTGAGGGCCCTTCTGAGCTGGTAGATAGCTATCTTCTTCCTGTGGCATCACTTGCCAGGGGAAGGGAGAGGGAGAGACCCCAGTCACAGCTATCCCTTCCTATGGGACACTGATTCCAGCACAAGGCTCCGCTCCCATGACCACAAATAAACCCAGTCATCTCCTAAAGGCGGCTGCAAATACCATCACCCGGGGGATAGGACTCCAACACGACCCTCACGGGGAACATAACCCCTAGGACCAGGGATAGACGACCCCCAGACAGGATTATTTTGTGCCAATCTGCTCAAAATTACACTGCTGGTGTGTTGTGGTCTTTGCGACCCACCTGGAGACATTAGGAGAGCTGGTTTGTTATGCCAGTCCAGCATTGTTATCAAATGTCATTATCACCACACCCAGGGCTGCCCTGGCACATGCCATAACAGACGGAGAGGTCCTGGGTGCAGGCACAGAAAACGGCCTCACCAGTGTGGGCAGAGTAAGGATGGGAAGCCTCCAAGCCAGCTTCACATTTCTCAGCTCGTGTAGCAGAAGCACTGGGCTGGTTCTGGGGTACCCAGAGTTAGAGGGGGCTTCTCACCCTCCATGTTGCTGAGACCTCAGATGTGGCACAAGAAGCTGAAAGGCACTGGAGGCAGCACAGAGTGCCGTCTGCCCACCACGTCCTGTGCGCAGACATCCTGCAGAGCTTCCTTGCGGCCTTGGGATGGAGCAAAAGTGATGCTGGATCAAGCCCAGCTCCTGTGCAGCATCCGGGGCCCAGACAGCACACTCAGTGCTCCTACAGACACATGCGTGGCACCCGGCACCCAGCCCTCCTCCTGTCCTGCCCTCAGCTCTCCCACAGGAAGCGCCCCGGGCTCTAGCTGCGCCCAGACCCTGACCTGGTTTCAGACTAGGTCGGACAGGATGGAGATGCAGGTGCAGCCCGAGGAAGCCACTGTTGTGGTGAAACCTTTCTGCCTGAATGAGTCACAATCCTAATGAATGTGTTTTTCCATAAAGTGCAATTAATAATTCATCCAACTTTTGTCAAACTCAACTCTATTATTTTTCAACAGAATATGAAATACCCACACGTGTTTGGTGCTGCCGTCTTCCCGATCATGAAGGCGAGTGAAATGTAAGATAGCTTCTCTTTTAACAACTAAAAAGGCACAGACCCACCCAACAGGGCTGGCACTGAGGAAGGACCCCCAACCTGAAGGGCCTGCTCTGCGCTTGAGAGAACCAGACTGATGCCATCTTAAGGGTGCAGCCATTTTGTCAGCCATTTTGTTCAAAACTGATGAGTCACCATGAGTCACCTGTTTTCCACCTTGAGTCATCAGCTTCCAATCAGAAACTGCCTTCTGGAGTGAGCCATATGGCAGGACCAGTGGCAGCCAATCCAGAAGCAGTCCCTTTGTTTAAATTGTATACGCCCACTTTACTGTGCTACACTATAAAATACCCCTGTTACAGAGCTCGGGACTCCTGGCTTGGATCCGTTGTAGGGAAGTCCCTGGTTCAAACTTGCAATAAAACGGCTCTTTTGCTTTTGCATCGGAATTGGCTCCCTGGTGGTCTTTGGGGACTCCGTGATCTGGGCATAACACCTGGGGGCTCGTCCGGGATCCCCCACGACCCTCAGAGGACCCCCGACCTGAAGAGCCGATAAGTGGTAAGTGTTTGTCTTGTCTATTGTGTTCATTTTTGGGATTGAAGGTCTGTGAATGGTGTGGTCAGCATAAAGGTGGACACTCTAGAAGCTGCCGGCCAGGAGAGCTGTGGAGACGTCCCGGCCTCTTCTGATGTGCAAAACTCAGTTTATGTTGTAGAGATTACCCCACCAGACTGGGACGTGGACTCCCAGGGCGTGGTGTGGAAGAAGTGGTTCTTGTGCCCCGGCAGTTTCGTGGGTCGCTCCTGCAGCATGGTCAGAGACCATCAGATTACTTTCAGTTTTGTTTCTGTGGACTGTCTGTCTGGTTTGTCCTTTTGTGTGCTGTGTGTTTCATTGGTGTCTTTGTGTGGTTGTGGTTGGCCCTGACGGGGCGACTCTGACTTTGATTGTAATATGGGACAGACTCAAACAACCCCTTTTACCCTTTTCCTTGACAATTTCTCAGATTTCAAGTCCAGAGCACAGGACTTAGGACTTATGGTGAAGAAAACTAAACTTGTTACTTTTTGAAGCAGTGAGTGGCCAACTTTCAACGTTGGCTGGCCTCCTGAGGGAACCTTTCACCTTCCCCTTATTTTCCAGGTTAAGGACATTGTCCACCATTCACGGACCGGTCACCCTGACCAGGTTCCATACATTACCACCTGGATGGACCTGGTGGAGGATCCCCCTCCATGGCTAAAGGCTATTCTGCCTCCAGCAGATGATGTCCGCAACAGTGCAGTGGTTCTTGCAGTGTGCAAGAAGCCCCTCACTGAGAAATCCACTAAACTCACCAAACCCAAACACTCTGCACCACTTTACCCTGTGTTACAGGACAGTATGGACCAGGATTTCTTTTGTCCTCCTCCGTATCATCCTCCTGCCCCTCCACAGGTTGCCTCTCCACCTCCTGGAGAGGTGGCTGCAGAGGAGCCTGCTGCTGAGACTGCAGCCAGGCCTGGCGCTGGGAGTCCGCCATACATGAGGCAGCGGGCTCAACGAGAGGCGAATGCTGACTCAACCGTCCTCCCCCTGAGGGCCACAAGCCCGCCAGATGCGCTTGGGGTGCAAGACCTTTACTATTGGCCCTTTGCCACAAATGATTTGTATAACTGGAAGATGCAGAACCCTACATTTTCTGAAAAGCCTAGTGTCTTAGTTAATCTCTTAGATTCTGTTCTTTTTACTCATCAAACTACCTGGGATGATTGTCAGCAGCTTTTACAGGTACTGTTCACTATGGAAGAGAGGGAGAGAATTCTGTCGGAGGAACGAAAGTCAGTCGTGGGTGCAAACGGAGCTGTGACTACTAACCCTGACAAGATTAACGCTATCTTCCCCCTTAGCCGCCCTGATTGGGACTTTCATACAGTCCCAATGTATGATGAATCTCCAAGTCTACCACCAGACTTTAAGGAGGGGGCTCCAGAAAGCGGCCCATAAGCCGACCAATTTGGCTAAGGTAGGGAACGTGCAGCAGGAAAAGAATGAGTCTCCTGCTGCCTTCCTAGAAAGGATCATGGAAGCATTCATACTTATACTCCCATGAATCCTGAGGAAGACAGTAGCAAGGCTGCGGTTATCCAGCTGCAGTTAATTGGATTAACCAAGGCTTTTGTTAACCAATCTGCCCCTGATATACGAAAGAAACTTCAGAAAGTAGATAGGTTGGCTGAGAAAACCTTACAGGATTTGCTTGCAGTGGCCGAAAAGGTTTATAATAACAGAGAGACACCAGAGGAAAAACAGACCCATGCTCGGACCAGACAAACTCAAGATTTGGCTAAAATCCTGCTGGCTGCCACAGGTGCCGAGCCAAAAGATTGGCAGCCTCGACTGAAGTGACTAACCGCTGAAGGTGAGGAGAAGCCCTGGGAGGGGGAATGCTGACACAGAGCGACCAGTGCACCTACTGCAAGGAGATAAGGCTCTGGGCCAGAGAATGTCCCAAGCGGAGAGCCAACAAGCCCACCCCCCATGGTGAAACCCACATTTTGGAATTGGGGGAATTAAGTGATTAGAGAGGTCAGGGTTCAGCACCCCTCCCTGAACCCAGGGTGGAGGGGACACCGATTGATTTCCCTGTGGACACTGGCGCCCAGCATTCGGTGCTTTTAAGAGATCAAGATAAACTAGATACAAGAAAATCTTGGGTTTAAGGGGCAACTGGGATGAAGCAAGACTCATGGACTACCCGAAGAACTGTAGATCTGGGCATGGGCCAGGTATCCCATGCATTTATGCTTATCCCAGATTGCCCATACCCCTTACTTGGGAGACATTTAGAGATTTGTTAACCAAAATCAGGGCTCAGATATCTTTCAAGCAGGATGGCCTTCAGGTTACAGATGGGCAAGGGCAGCTACTACAAGTTCTGACTGTTCAGTTAGAAGATGAGTACATTCTCCACCAAATACCGCATGGGGCCCTGGCTGACATAAATGACTGGCTCCACTCTTACCCGTTAGCATGGGCAGAGACAGGAGGAGTAGGATTAGCCCTTCATCAGCCTCCTGTCTTAGTGGAACTTAAGCCTGGAGCAGAACCCATAAAAGTGAAGCAATACCCCATGGCCGCAGAGGCAAAGAGGGGCATAATCCTGCACATTAGACACCTCCTTCAGGTGGGTATTTTGATCCCCTTCCAGTTTGCTTGGAATAGCCCCCTGTTGCCTGTTAAGAAACCCCTTACAAATGACTATCACCCAGTACAAGATTTATGGGAAGTAAATAAGCGGGTAATGGACATCCACTCCACGATGCCTAACCTGTATACACTTCTCAGTGCCTTGTCACCGACTCAAAAGTGGTACACAGTACTAGATCTAAAAGATGCCTTCTTCAGTTTGTCTCTTGCCCCACAAAGCCAGGCTATATTTGCTTTCGAGTGGAGCGACCCAGAGGAAGGCCTCAGTGGACAACTGACATGGACCTGCCTACCACAAGGCTTTAAGAATTCCCCAACCATCTTTGATGAGGCTCTACATGCAGACTTAGGTGAGTTCCGTAAATCTCACCCTGGCTTGACCCTTCTCCAGTATGTAGATGATATATTAATAGCAGCTGCCACAGAGCAAGATTGCCTGCAAGGAACACGAGATCTACTTGGTACCCTGGGAGACATGGGATACCACGCATCAGCGAAGAAAGCCCAAATATGTCAGCAAACTGTGAATTATTTAGGGTATGTGCTTAAAGATGGCCAGAGATGGCTGAGTGAGGCCAGAATTGTGCACCATACTTGGAATTCCTGTTCCCACTACTCCCAGGCAAGTGTGGGAATTTCTGGGGATGGTTGGATTCTGTAGACTGTGGGTGCTGGGATTTGCTGAAATGGCTAAGCCCCTTTATGAGGCCACCAAAGAGAGACAGCCTTTCCAATGGACAGCAGAAAGAGATCAGGCATTTAAAAACCTTAAGACTGCCTTGTTAACCTCCCCTGTGCTAAGCCTCCCTGATATCACCAAACCTTTCCATCTATATGTGGATGAGCATAAGGGAGTGGCAAAGGAGTATTAAATTAATCCAGACTCTGGGACCCTGGGCCCGCCCAGTAGCTTACTTGTCCAAAAGACTCAATCCAGTAGCCTCGGGATGGCCCCCTTGTCTACGTATTATAGCAGCCACTGCCCTCCTAGTGAAAGATGCCGATAAACTCACCTTGGGGCAAGAACTGTTAATAACAACCCCTCACACGATTGAGGGAGTTTTGAAGCAGCCCCCAGATCGGTGGATGAGCAATGCACAACTGACTCATTACCAAGGTCTCCTTCTGAATCCACCGAGGATTCAGTTCTTACTCAGTACAGCTCTGAATCCTGCCACTCTTCTGCCCAACTTGGACGCGACATCACTGCCAAGATATACTGGTGCAAGTCCACAGCCTCCACCAAGATTTGACTGATCAGCCACTCCCTGACGCCGAGGAGACCTGGTTCACGGACAGATGCAGCTTCATGAAAGATGGACACGTGTATGGAGGGGCAGCGGTGGTTTCAGAAACTGAAACGTTGTGGGCTGAGCCCCTTCCGAGTGGAACTGCTGCCCAACGAGCAGAACTTATAGCCCTTACCAAGGCCTTGGTACCGGGAGAGGGGAAGAAGGCCAACATCTGTACAGACAGCCGTTACGCATTTGCCACAGCCCATATCCATGGGGCCATTTACCGAGAGAGGGGATTACTGATGGCAGAGGGAAAAACAGTAAAGAATAAGCAAGAAATACTAGACCTCCTAACAGCCATCTGGTTGCTGAAAAAGTTGGCCATCATTCACTGTCCGGGCCACCAGAAAGGAGATCCCCAGTGGCCAGGGGGAATCGCAGAGCTGATGAAGCAGCCAAGGATGTGGCCCTTAGTATGGCCCAGGAGCTAGCTCTCTACTTGCCTGATCCAGGAGCACCAGTGTTACCTGAAAAATCCAAATATTCCCCTGAGGACCTGGCTTGGCTCCGCACCATTGCTCAAGCCCATTGCCCAGAAAAACATAATGGCTGGTGGCACACTGCGGATGGCAGAACTATCCTGGCACAGTTAGGAATGGAAGTGCTCCAACACATGCACCAGGCCACCCACATGGGCAACAGAAAATTAAAAGATCTAGTCCACCATGCAAAAATTAAAATAGAGTGACTAGACACCAAGATAGACCAAATCATTGGGGCCTGTAAGGCCTACCAGCTCACAAATGGCAGAACGGGTCCTGCCACTCCGGGAACCCGAGAGCAGGGAGACAAGCCTGGGTGCATATTGGGAAGTGGACTTTACAGAAGTCCAACCAGGTTGGTATGGATATATGTATCTTTTAGTCTTCATTGATTCTTTTTTTGGGTGGGCTGAGGCATTTCCAACGAAACACAAAACCGCCCAGGTAGTGGTGAAGAAACTGCTGGAAGACATCCTCCCCAGGTACGGACTACCAGCCCTGATTGGCTCAGACAATGGCCCTGCTTTCATGTCACAGGTAACGCATGGCTCTGGGAACTATCCGGAAATTACATTGTGCTTACAGGCCACAGAGCTCAGGGCAGGTAGAAAGAATGAATAGAATCCTAAAAGAGACCTTAACCAAATTAACTCTTGAGTCTGGAGGAGACTGGGTGGCTCTCCTTCCCTTTGCTTTGTATCGGGTGAGAAATTCTCCTTACAAGCTTGGGCTGACTCCCTATGAGATACTATATGGAAGACTACCCCCCATCATTCCTAACACTCATATAGATTTAATAACTGAGGCAGATGATGAAAATTTCCTCCTCTCCCTTTGGTGTTATCAGCAGGTACGGAAAGAGTGTTGGCGCCGCCTGTGGGCTACTTACAAGGCTGGTCCTGTACCTGAGCCCCACAAGTTCTGGCCTGGTGATTAAGTCTATGTAAAGGGGCATTACCGAGAGACTTTGGAACCCCGGTAGAAGGGCCCATATGTCGTGATCCTGGCAACACCCACCGCTCTCAAAGTAGACAGCATCGCCTCCTGGGTACACCACACCCACGTGAAACTTGCAGACCTGTTCGCCATCCAAGAAGACTTCATTCCGCAATGGAGAATCCAGCAGGCTGAAGGCAACCCTTTAAAACTCAAACTGAAGCGCTCCCCACCTGCTCGCTGCTGATATTGTTTGTATGTATCCCTTTGTGTGCCTTTCCATACTCTAGTCCTCATCAGCCATATACTGTCACCTGGGGACCCATCCATGGGGCCAGAAACACCTTCATTTGGTCGGCAGACTGGACACTGTTAAATTCAACCTGGGGTATACAACCCCAAAACACTTGGTATCCAGATTTGTATGTGGACCTAGATCAGATATTAGGTCTGAGTCACAGTACCTGGAGTCACCGACATAGCACATACTATGTATGTCCAGGCCATAGAGTGGATAAATGTGGTGGGAAGGAGCATTTTTTTTCTGTAAACATTGGAGCTGTGTTTCCACAGGACAAATCTGGTGGGCACCGCCAAACGCCCTAAACTTAATTGAGATGAAGAGAAGTCCCGGTCCCTGGTCATATAGAGATGGCAGAAATAATTGTCACCAAATAAGGGTTCTGGGGGAACGGAGATTATGTGACCCAGTGCTTATACAATTCACAAGTCTGGGGAGAAATCGCTATACCACTTGGGAATTTGGGAAAATTTGGGGACTTCGCCTGTATAGTCCCATCCAGTGGGGACCACAGGCTTTTCATACCTTGAATGAAAAAGGAGGACTTATTAAAATCAAGGTAGAATATAACCCTGTTTCTGACAAGCCCAGGCAAGTGGGGCCCAACAACATCTTTCCCCTTCCAGCCGGCCCCCAAGTACTTCCAAAGTATACAACCCAATCTCTAGTAGCCTCTCAATTGCCTAATTCCAGTAAGATTCAGTTCGGGTATCTGGACCCTACTTGGGAGCTGCTCACGAGCACATATCAGGTGTTAAATTTGACAGGGCTGAATCTGACAACAGCCTGTTGGCTCTGTCTTAGTGTAAAACCCCCTTATTATGAAGATGTTGCTATTCTTGGGCAGTATTCAACTGGTGAAGCATCAGCCTGCGGTGGCTTCAGAGTCACCCTAAACTCACTGTCCAAACAGTAGCAGGTAAGGGAGTGTGTATTGGGACGGTACCTGAGTCTCACCAGCACCTATGTAATGTCACAGTTCTGTGGAATGGAACCGGGTATTTGATACCTTCAAGTAATGCTCAGTGGGCCTGTTCGACAGGTCCGGCCCCCTGTATACATGTGGGGATCTTAAATCAGAATAATGATTACTCTGTCTTGGTGCAGCTGATACCAAAAATAATCTATCATGAAGAAAGTACTATACATCAGAGATTTTCGGGCACTTTGAGTCCAGTCCCACGCAAAAAGTGGGAGGTAATTATGGCTCTCACTATTGCCACTTTATTAGGGCTAGGAATAGCTGGGGCTGGGACTGGAGCGTCTGCCCTAGTCCTCCAGGATAAGAACTACGATGCCCTCCAGGATGCAATTGATCTGAATATTCAGCAATTAGAAAAATCTATTACTCTCCTGCAAGAATCCTTAACTTCCCTTTCCAAGGTAGTTTTACAGAACTGGAGGGGACAGGACTTGCTGTTCCTTCAACAAGGAGGGCTGTGTGCTGTCCTAGGGGAGGAATGTTGTTTCTACACTGATCATTCAGGTGTAGTAAAAGAATCAATGGCTTTCTTCCGGGAAAGCCTATGCCAGCGCAAAATAGACAGAGAAAATGGTCAGAGCTGGTATGAATCCCTGTTCAATTAGTCCCCCTGGTTAACAACGCTGATATCAGCATTGGCTGGGCCTCTGGTAATATTACTGTTACTCCTAACCATAGGCCCCTGTGTTATCAACAGGCTCGTTACATTTGTGAGAGAATGTGTAGGGGCTGTACAACTGTTAGTTCTTAAAGGCCAATACCGGCCCTTAGCAGAACAAGAAATGGTGGAGATGCAGATGTTGGTGTAGGGCCCATGATTGGGCCCTTCAATTTACAAGTAGAGGGGGGAATGAGAGAACCAGACCAACGCCATCTTAAGGCTGCAGCCATTTGGTCAGCCATTTTGTTCAAAACTGATGAGTCAGCGTGAGTTGCCAGTTTTTCACCTTGAGTCATCGGCCTCCAATCAGAAACTGCCTTCTGGAGTGGGCCATATGGCAGGACCAGCGGCAGCCAATGCAGAAGCAGTCCCTTAGTTTAAATTGTATACACCCACTTTGCTGTGCTACACTATAAAATACCCCTGTTACAGAGCTCGGGGCTCCTGGCTTGGATCTGTTGTAGGGAAGTCCCTGGGAGCCCAAGCTCGAGCTTGCAATAAAATGGCTCTTTTGCTTTTGCATCGGAATCAGCTCCCTGGTGGTCTTTGGGGACTTCGTGATCTGGGCATAAGACGCTCCTCCTCCATGCTGGGTTAGTCCTCCTCGAAAAGTGACCTGCTCTTTGAAAAGTGCTGTCTTCTCAAGGGAAGGGGTGAAAGAGTTAATATGATGCTTGACCCATTAAAACCGCTGACTGGGGAGAGCCCTGTGGCTAATCAGATGATTGTTTCTGCAGGAGAAGTGGTTGAAAGCTGAGCCTGGCTGGCCAGGTAATCAGGGGGACTGGCGTCCAGGAAGGATGCAGCCTTGCGCGACGGCCACCTGAGATTCGATTACTTGTCGTCTTTCAAGCATTATAATGAGATTATGGTAACCCTAAACTGGCTGAAAACAGAAATCTGGCTGGCTGTCAAGTTCATTGTGTGGAGTTTTACAACAGTCCAGATCTGGTTCCTCTGAACCTGCAACAATCACTGGTGGGAAGGGCCCAGGGAAAGCCTGTGGAGCCCCCACCCACCGACTGGCTCCATGCTGGCTCCAACAAGGCACCATTGTTGGTTGCATGAAAAACTTGCTAATGTTTATTTTTTCTTACCATGTGATTCAAAACCTGATAATACTACAATGGTGGACAGGTCTCTCCCGCCCCACTGCCATGGCCAGTGTTATGTGTGTCCTGAGCACGCACGTCCCAGAGGCATGAGCCCTGAGCCCACTTGCCCTCCCACACCTGCGCCCCCTCGGCACCCACCCATCCCAGGGGTGTGAGCCCTGAGCCCACTCGCCCTCCCGCACCTGTACCCCCTTGGCACCCACCCATCCCAGGGGTGTGAGCCCTGAACCCACTCGCCCTCCCACACCTGCGCCCCCTCGGCATCCACCCGTCCCAGGGGTGTGAGCCCTGAGCCCACTCGCCCTCCCGCACCTGTGCCCCCTCGGCACCCACCCATCCCAGGGGTGTGAGCCCTGAGCCCACTCGCCCTCCCGCACCTGCACCCCCTCGGCACCCACCCGTCCCAGGGGTGTGAGCCCTGAACCCACTCGCCCTCCCACACCTGCGCCCCCTCGGCATCCACCCGTCCCAGGGGTGTGAGCCCTGAGCCCACTCGCCCTCCCGCATCTGCACCCCCTCGGCATCCACCCGTCCCAGGGGTGTGAGCCCTGAGCCCACTCGCCCTCCCGCACCTGCACCCCCTCGGCACCCACCCATCCCAGGGGTGTGAGCCCTGAACCCACTCGCCCTCCCACACCTGCGCCCCCTCGGCATCCACCCGTCCCAGGGGTGTGAGCCCTGAGCCCACTCGCCCTCCCGCATCTGCACCCCGTTGGCACCCACCCGTCCCAGGGGTGTGAACCCTGAACCCACTCACCCTCCCGCACCTGCGCCCCCTCGGCACCCACCCGTCCCAGGGGTGTGAGCCCTGAACCCACTCACCCTCCCGCACCTGCGCCCCCTCGGCACCCACCCGTCCCAGGGGTGTGAGCCCTGAGCCCACTCGCCCTCCCGCACCTGCACCCCCTCGGCACCCACCCGTCCCAGGTGTGTGAGCCCTGAACCCACTCGCCCTCCCGCACCTGCGCCCCCTCGGCACCCACCCATCCCGGGGTGTGATCCCTGAACCCACTCGCCCTCCTGCACCTGTGCCCCCTCGGCACCCACCCGTCCCAGAGACCTGAGCCCTGAGCCCACTTGACCACCCTCCTGCACTACGTAGGAGCCAGCATGTCAGCTCTGCTACAGCAGGGAGGGAACCAGGGACACTTGCCCACAGGGAGACATGGCAGAGGGGGACCTTCACCCCGGAGTGTGGCTGGTCTCACCAAAACTTGTCCAGCTCATGGGAACATAAGCACCTCCTCTCGCGTTGCGTCTGGTGGGAACTAACCTTTACAGACTGCCTGCTGTACCTGGCTCCTGTCCTGCATGGTGGAGGCAGCTGCCTTCCCAGACTGAGCCACTGGGCACCCAGAAGTTTGTCCATGTCCCTTGCCCACCTGGTAGAGGGATGTGACTGTAGCTCCAGAGGTTTGCTGCCTCCTCCCTGGAACGCCAGCTGTGTCTTGGGGATTGAGTCTTCAAGATTGACTTGTAAAGGCCATGTGTTCTTTTAAGCAACATAATAATTTAGAATAGGGAACAGGAATGATTCACAAATGGCTAATCTTGCAAACACCTTTGCTCTGTAAGAACCGACTCTGTGGAACACTCTGATCTCTGTTTCCAGAGGTTATGTTGGTAATTCAATCATTTCAGGGACTATTTATTAATTAATATTCATGATGAATGTCAGCTGGCTAAAGCAGATATTAAAGAAAGCAAAACCTAGGGAATATGCCACACTTCAGGCTCAATCCCCCTGGGAAGTGGAATGAATGTGTACGTGGTGGGAGCCCATGTCGGCTGGGTTCTGTGGAGACCACATGTGTCCCTGCAGACAGTCCTGGGTCTCTTCTGAGGAAGCAGGCGACATCTTAGGCAGCTGAGCGTCCGAGGCACTGCGATTGTGGCTGCCTGTCTTCTAGAGAGGGGACTCTCCCTGTGGCCAGCTCACCTGTTGCATTGTGTGTCACTTTCCCTGTCTATGATGAGAACAGCAGCCCTCACCTCCTCCTGTTACCATGGCCACAGCCACATCCTGGCGTGCTGTGAGCTTTGAGTGAGATGATTCTGGCAGGAGAGTCCTGGAGAGGCCAAGAGGCTGGTGAGCGTGAGGCCCTACGCGTGCTCTCAGAGCCTGGTGGTGTGCAGGCATGTGGGACTCGTGGGACTCCTGCCACTGACCTGGTTGGCCAGGGCTGACTGCAGGGGCCTGCTGCTGTCCCAACCACAGGACCTCGAGGGGCTTCTGAGTGCACAGGAAAGCGTCCCTGACAGCCCATTTGTACCAGCCACCTCCTCTGACAGCTGTGCCCAGGAGGGTCAGCAGGCTGCTTAGGCAGAGCACATCTCTGTCTTCCTGATCAGAGTTTCCTCTTCCCCACTTCATGTGGGGGCCTAAGTGTGCATCCCACAGGGACTCTTGAGCTGGCTGGATCCCTGGCCTGGGGGTCTCCCTCTCTCTCAGCACCTGGGTCACCTCTGGGCCCCGAGCACCCCTGGTTCTCCTCCTGTGGGTACAGACTGTCTCTGCAGAAGGGTACTGGCCCCTGAGCTTGGCATTTTGATTATTGGGAACACATGGCCTCTTCATCACAGTTGGAGCCAAGCCACACCAGGCCACCCCAACCCAACCCGGAGCTGTGAACACTGCTCACGAGCCTGACGGATGTCGGGGGAGTCCAAATACAGCAAGGTGACCACAGACGTACATGTATTTGTGTATGTATGTGTGTGTGTCTATAAATCTCAGAGCCAAATTGTGGCTTGAAATTTAGTGTTTCTCACTAAATGGAACCAAAGCTCTTTGGGAAAACAGCTGCCCTCAGGCCTGGAGGAAAACATGACAAGCCTGGGACATTCTATGCCACCACATGGTGACAGAGCCAATGTGAGGAGCATCTTATGGCCGGAGATGGGACAGCTTGGTCGTCAAAGTGCCACAACTGAAATGGATTGAAACCCAACACATGTGCTTAAATCCATGACTTCCTAATGAAACTAAAAAGAAAATAATTAATTGGTACCGTTAGAGAATGCTAATGAATAATTCATTATTTAGAAAACTAGTAAACAAAAGGGAAGGTATCAAATATTTATCTCATCTTTCCACTATAAACCACACAACTATGTAATCAGATATAATATGAGGACAATTTTCTTTTAGCAGGAGTGTCCCAGCTGAGAAGGGGAGAGGAAGAGGAGGACAGGAGTGCGGCGTGTGCACCGCGTGTCCGTGCGTTTGGACGTGGCGTGGCTGCCGAGTGAGGGACAGAACAGTGCACCTGCTGGGGTGCAGGGGACTTGCAGAGTCTGGGGGAAGCAGCCTCTCCCTCCCAGCAGGAAACCCGACCCTGACCGAACCCCTAGAACTAATTACAGTCGATGGGAAATTCAGAGGAGCGTGTGAAACTGAACCACCACATGCACTGGGGAAACCCCGATGTGGAAACCCCATGGACCAATGCCTGCTTCCTTCAGAAAATAAATCACGAGTTAAAAGGAAAGAAAAATCAGCAGTGAGACCTGTAGATGGAAAAGGTTCATGAACATTTCAACCGATCATAATTGTAGGATTCTTTTTTCATTTTGCCTCACGAAAATTAAGAAACAAACTGCAAAAATATATTTGTTTATGACATGCACAGCTCAGATACATGACACGAAATGAGAAGATTGGGAAATTTAAGCACCAACTAGGTATTTATGTTATTAAGGAATTATTGTTGTTTTTTTCTTAGCTGTGACAGCAAATGTAGTCATGATTTTTCAGAAGAGATTCCTTATGTTTTTAAAGATCCACGCCTAAATATTTACACATGAAAACATGTGCCATCTGGGATTTGCTGGGGAGGTAAGAGGATGGTGCGGGCTGAGCAAGGCTTCCCTGAACTGCTGGAGGATGGTGCGGGCTGAGCAAGGCCTCCCTGAACTGCTGGCTGTTGAAACCAGGAGGTGGGTGTTAGGGTCTATCATGTAATTCTGTCCACTTTTATATGCTTGGCATAATATAAATAATGTGTACAGATGTATAGTCCAGACTCTGAGAAAGTGTAGCCCTCACTGTTGCTCACACACTGAAGGTATTCTGCTCCTACCTGCAGCACTTAATTTGCACACACAGAAACACGCACAGGTGTTTATCCCCTGGAAATACACAGTCGCCGGCACCAGATGTACATTGTAATCGCTTTCCCCAGCGAGCAAGATGATGCAGCGGGAGCCCCTGATTAAAAACATGAACTGTGAAATTATGCTGCAAAGTTTAGAAAACTTTCAGAGGTTACATTTTGACATACTCAGATCTTACCTTTAACAATGACAGAACGCTGCACAAAAATACGGCGTTTCATCTGGTATGGGCCTTTATCTTATCTTGACAGATTATTGCTGGTTAAATTGTAGTGCTGACTTAAAGGCAGGACTCTTCAAGGGAGTCAGAAATTAAGGCTTCACCAAATGGTAATAAAGCTATTAAAAATGCAAACAGCAAACAGCTACACTGTACAGGTTAGACAGCTAATCCAAACGAGCAGTTTAAAAAGCAGAGCAATTACACTTTTATTTAAATGCATGGAGTATGAGCGGGAGTAGAATGAGGAGCCTTGTTTAAATGCATTCTTTTGAATATTTATTAGAAATAATACATGTAGTTAAGCCACTTATCTGATTTCAGTGAATAAGTAAAATGCAAAAGATCAATTTTCATAATTATACCAAAGAAGTCTGTCTTTCATAAAAATCTCATTAATAACACCATTATTACTGAAAAAATATCTTGGTATTATTATTGTTATTCTAATTATCAGCAAAATGCTACTGATAATGTTGTCATAAAATTTCCTTTTAGTATCCTATTAAGAGAGATAGACTAAGTAGTGGTTTAAGTTAAATCTAGACCCTAAGTGGCATCATGGAAATCTTCTTTGTGTATCTGGTAAAATGCATTATGTGTATAATTACATAGATCATTATGAGTTTGGCAAACAGGACTTCATGTGCAAATGTGTGTCCGTGTGGTGTGTAGTTGCCAAGCACAGGCAGGCACACACATTGTGACGCAGGCCCACACATTTAGGCTCTGGGTGGACAGCAGAGGGGTGCTCGGAAGTCACACCATTTACTATCTCCAGAAGAGATACTCCTGCTGCTAACCGACAGTGCTTCGTGCCTTCAAAAGTTTATATATTAGTTTTTACTTTTGTTCCTTAGTCCTGTTAAACTGTAGTTACCTTTAGGAGAATGTGTTTGTTTGGGAAGTCTGATGATCCACTGAAACCTGTGCCAGGAGGCAGGGGGATCCCTTCCCTTCTCTGGGCCTGGGTTTCCATCTCTGAACAACCGCGCCTAGACAGGAAGGGCCTCTGTGACCATTTGACTCATGATTGTTTGGTAGAAGGGAGACAATGAGTAGTCTGCATCTTTGACAAGAATTGCTGCAACAAAACAAAACAAAGCAGAAAGCATTCTGAGCCTCCTCTTTGTGTAATGAGCTCCATTAAGAAAAAAGCATTTGGAGCCAAATTAACTTTGCAGTTATTATTGGGAATTTGTTCTTAGTTCCAATGAAGAAAATAATGGACAAACTCAGGCCTTTGTTCCAGCAGCACGTTTTCCTCCTGATGCCCCAGCTCCACCCTGAGTCCAGAAGCCGGGGACAGCCAGGCACACTCAGCAGAACCTGGTCTGGAGCAGAGTCCCTCTTGTTCAGAGACCTCCCTCCCCAACAGTGAGCCAGCCCACTCACCTGTGCTCACACTCGCTCACCCTCACTCACTCACGCTTACTTTTCGCTGGGAAATGGTACAGATGATGGAATAAACAAAAAGTTAAGCCCACTTAATTTAACCACTATTTTTGGATTCATTTAAATCTCATTGTGCTGGTAAAGATTTAGGATTTCCATGGTGGGCCTTAGTGAATCAATGCTAAATATCTCAGTGTCACTGCACAAGAAGAGCCACAGTAAAGTAAAAGTCTTATCAAAGCTGGAAATGTAAAGAAATGTTGGAATGTGCAATGACGGGGAAACTGCAGGACCCGCTGCTACACAGTTGCCCCCAGTGTAGCCCAGGAGGGGGTTGGGTGCATTTCTGGCTGCGGTTTCAGCGGACTCCTCCCTAGGGACAAAGCTCCAGCTCAGCGGGATGCCGGGATCATCCTTGGGGCAGAAGGAGCCTCCACAGGATGTGAGAGAGGATTCAAAGCCTGGGAGTCCCACCTCCACCCCGTCTGTGCTTCCCTGCGCAGTGTGGCTGTGAGGATCCCTGTCCCCTTGGCCAGGAGACCTCATGACCCACAGTACTGCCAGACAATTGGGGCAGAGGTGCTGTTGGAAACCAAGCCAGAGTGGGTGCACATTTGCACCTAGCAATGGCAGCTTGGTCCCCGCGCCCTACGCATTCAACCTGTCCCTGGGAAAGACACCTCAAACCTCTGAGGACAGCGCTGGCGACACTCTGATTTCACCTCCCTTCATCTTGGCTACAATGTGGTCTGTCCTCACCAGGATGCTCTGGCTGGCATTGGCTCATCAGGACTCCTGTCCGCTCCACTGCTTCAACTGACCTCAACTATGTGTCAGGCACTCTGTTAGCACTGAGGAGAGGAGGGGGCGTGAGTGTGGGCGCTCACACTCACGTGAAAGGGGGAAAGGAGGGAGAAGGGAGTGATACTTTTGTAAAAGAAAATGAAAATAAATTACTAAAAAGTGAAATAGAAGTGGCCCATAAAGACCAGCCAGATGGTTTGTTAAGCGACGTAATACACAGCAGCACTTGGTCAGGTTGCTGTGAGAGTTTGGAAAGTCTCCCTCTCACATCCTCCTCATCCACAGTGACCTTCGGCTGTGGGATAGGCTGGCCACACACCAGACTGGGGGCTGGTGATGTCCCAGGTCATACTTTTCCAGCTGGTCAAACAATTTGGGATTTAAGAACAATACATGTTCACTTTCTGTTTGCTTTTTGACATGGAATTCCTGGAAGAAATAGGATGTATTGTCATTATTGTGGTCATTTTAGATCCTAAAATCAATTCTCCAGTTTCCTTTTCCCCAGCGGATACTCTTACTCCTGCACAAACAGTAGTTGCGGCCTTCAGGGTCAAGGGAAAGGACAATCACTTCCTACAGAGGAAGGTGGCCTTCTGGGGGATGGACTTGGAGAGAGACAAAATATGTGAGGACCCAAGTCTCACAAGCTCTGGCAGCTCCAAACAGGTGCGATCCCTTGACATTAAATCGGAATTCAGTTCTTCCCTGAGTGTGTGGTGACTGCTGACAAGCAAACTTCAGGTGAGTAGACCGTCTGAAGGTTTGGGGAGAGGCCTGTGAGGCTCCTCCATCTTCTCTGCTCACCCTCAGACACCTGCTGCGAATCTCCATAACAAGCCAGCTGATGAACTGACTGAACAAGAAGATTCTAGAATGAAGGGATAATCTGGGGCTACTTGTGGGACAGGGTTCTGGCCTCTCTCCACTCCACACATCCAGGAGAGTGGGGACCAGGGGTGCTGGCTGGCTCCTCCCAGGGCAGTTTTGCTGCAGAGTCATGTGGGGACTGGCTGACTCCTAGGCTCTCCCTTCCTCTCCGAGTGTTTTTATTTGTGAAGGCATGTGCATAATCATTAGGATTTTATTTTTAAAGAAAGGACCTACTAATAAAAGTGACTCTAATGATTGTCATTAAGAGGGAAGTGCCGCTTTCTCTGTGACCGCCGCATCAGCCCTTAATGACCAGGAAAAGACTGACGTTGTAAACAGTCCAGTGTGTCCATGGTAACGAGCAGTTCAACATTTAACTTTTCAGTATATAAAGGAGGTAATTACTTTCTTCTTTACATTTGTATAGTTTATAATAGCAGTAAGACTGCCCCCACCCCCCAGGTCAGACAACTCCTGGTGATTAATGACCAACTGGCCATTTTCATTTACTTTTTTTCTTAAGGGCCTTTGATTTCACTCCAGGTTGTTAAACTCCTCTGGTCACTCACTAACTGCCCCAAAAGGCCCTCCTCATGGTCATGATTGCCTCCGCCCCGGGTCTCAAGACAAAGGCACACCCACCCACGATGTCTCTGTGCGTGTGACCCTGTTCCTGCCACTTCATGTACGTGTTTGTGCAAATGAACCCTGTGCATCTGAAGAGGCGGCTGTGAGTGCAGGGTGGCAACATAGTAGTGCACAGGGGACAAAGGAGGATGTTCTGCCTGTGTTCTCCAAAGCCACAGTCTTCACGTAACCATCTGCATGTACCTGTAGGGATCCAAGCTTAATTTATAGCATGGTCACCCTCAGGTGTTGCACAGGACGTGGGATTACAGAGATGTGTTTGTTCCTTAATCTAAAACATGCTACATTCTGACCATGTGCAGACCTCTCTGGGTGTGCACGCGACGCGCTCACTCAGTCTGCTGGGAGGCACAGGCAGTGGCACCAAGACCCCTATTAGCACACAGACTTAGCATCCTCAAGGGGACACAGTAACCTCAACGTTGTCCACATGTTATCTCCAACCACAGCAGGAAGACAGCGGTGTCACCAGATACCTGACTGTAGAGGATGTGCCCTCCAAGGGTCCTCCCCGTCCATATGCCTGCTCACAGGACAGACCCTGAGGTGGGTGGACATGGGCAGCACTTGGGGGAGCTGCTGAGGCTGGTGAGCTGGCCAGGTGGACTGCACAGGAGGAAGTAAGTGACCCTGATGCCAGCTCTCAAAGAGGAAGTTGGGGTGTGCATAATAACAAAACAGCGCTGTGGGCAATTCTTGTGGGGATCGTTAAAAAGATTCCCTGTGAGTTTGCAGCACTTCAGGTTCCTTATTTTGTATGTTGAAAATTCTGCTACTGCAGACACAGGAGTGACAGAATTGTTGGCTAGTGTGGGTCACAAACTAGTTTTTATCCCCACGCCAAACTCACCACTAGCATCTTTGAAAACACTTGGTTAAGAAATAACAACCATACCTGGGACTTTGCACCTTGAGCGAGGAAGATCCACCCTCCCCCTCTGACGCTTCCCTTTCTGCAAAGCTTCAGCTCTCACCAACATCTGGAAATATCTAGAGGACCAAGTTCCAGGAACTTAATTAATTTCATTTCCTCTGATGGGAGGATGAGCTTTTAAAGGAACTCTTATTTCATCCTGAATTGTAGATGAGCCTTTTAATTAACTAAACGATTTAATGAAACTTTCAGTTAATACCATCCAGGAATTTCTGGCGAGTCTGTGTGTGATTTGTGTGTCTTCCAGATCATATGAGTATTTTTATTTGGTTTCTAAATGTTATTAACCTTCTTTCAGTCTCTTGTCTTACTGATATGTAGTAATTGTACGTAATTACAGGATCTGATGCGTAATGATCACGTCTGGGCATTTGGGATGCCCGAATTTGGGGTACCTCACATTAATCCTTCTTTGTATTGGGAACATTTCACATCTTCTCTCCTGGCTATTTTGAAATATCCGTTAAATTATGTGACATGTTGTTCCCCATTTTGTCCCCGCTGAGATTCTCTGTGTCGTGACAGGAGGCATAGGCCGTGGGGACGGTACGGGGACAGCATGGATGTGAGCTGCCCCTCACGTGGTGCCGATAAGGGGAAGACCCTGACAGTTGGAAAGGCTTTGGGAACTTAAGTGGCCTGAGATCGTTGCCCACAGAAGTCAAGAGAAATGTATAGTCTGAACCCAACCAGGTGGACTGACTGTAAGCAAGACACAAACAAGAGTCCACGTCCCTGCGAAGACTTCCACCAAGTCCAGAACGTGTTATCCAGAACGTCCAGGGTGCCATCCAGAGTTACTCCACGTCCCTATGAAGACTTCCACCAAGTCCAGAACGTGTTATCCAGAATGTCCAGGGTGCCATCCAGAGTTACTCCATGTCCTTATGAAGACTTCCACCAAGTCCAGAACGTGTTATCCAGAATGTCCAGGGGGCCATCCAGAGTTACTCAGCACACAAAAAAAACTTGGCCAATTTTCAGAGACAAACACATCAAAAGATGTCACCCCCTGGATATTCCGCTATCAGTAGACAAAGGAGACAGAAAACCACCAAGGACAGAGAAGACTTGAACAGCCCCACTAGCCAGGTGATCCAACAGCTGACGGCACCACGTGGCCAGGGCACGAGGCATTCACCGGGATAGACCGCGTGGTATGCCACTGAACAGACCTTTTAAAATGTACAAGAACTGAAATCGTGAATTATCTTGCTTAAACATAATAGAATTAAAAAGGATGTTAACAACAAAAAGACACCTAGAAAATGCCCAAGTATTTGGATATTAAACAACATATTTCTAAATGACCCTTAGGTCGAGAAGGAAGAATCAGGCTCGGGGCCTGATGTGGTTAGGGCACCGGCCACATACACCAAGGCAGGGGGTTCAAACCCAGCCTAGGCCTGCTAAACCACAATGACAACTGGAACAAAAAAATAGCCAGGCGTTGTGGCGGGCGCCTGTAGTTCCAGCTACTTGGGAGGCTGAGGCAAGAGAATCGCTTAAGCCCAAAAGTTGGAGATTACTGTGAGCTGTGATGCCATAGCACTCTACCCAGTGCAACAAAGTGAGACTCTGTCTGAAAAAAAGAAGAAGAAGAATCAAAGAGACTTAGAAATGTTTCTACTTGAATGAAATAAAAACATATCAAAATTGGAAGTATGCAGTTAGAACTGCATTTAGACCAAAAATTAAAGATTTACATTTTTACATTTGAAAAGAAATGATGTCTCAAATCAAGGATATAGCCTTTCACCTTAAGAAGCTAGAAAAATAACAGCAAACTAACGCGGGGTGAACAGAAGGAGGCGCGTCATATCTCAGGTGACAATGGAGTGGAGACAGGAAGCCATAGAGAAAATGAGTGGAACCAGCAGCTGGGCGGTTAAAAATATCAAAATTGAGAGGATTCCAAGGGAGAGGGCAGCCCCTGCCCTTCTGTGCTGGTGGCTACTGGACTCCGTGCCTTGTCACAACTCAGAGCTGTGCATCAGAACAAGTAAATTTTAAGGTGCATGAATTTAAAAAAGTTTCCTAAAAAATGTACAATGAAGGCAGGCGTGTTTCCTCACCCCTGTAATTCTAACATTCTGGGAGGCCAAAGCTGGTGGATTTCTCGAGCTCAGGAGTTCCAGAGCAGCCTGAGCAAGAGTGAGACCCTGTCTCTTAAAAACAAAAAAACAGACAAAAACTAGCCGGGCGTTATGGTCAGCGTCGGTAGTCCCAGCTACTTGGGAGGCTGAGGCAGGAGGATCACTCGAGCCCAGGAGCTTGAGGTGGCTGTGAGCTATGATGCCACGGCACTCTACCCAGAGTGACAGAGTAAGACTCTATCTCAAAAAAAAAGTACAATGAAAAACTAATTATTTTTTCTATAAAATACTTACACACAATTTTTTCTAAAATTCAAATTTAAAATAAGGAAAAGTTACCTATATCCTTATCCAAAGATAACTACAATGGGAATTTCAATGGTTTCTTCATGTTTTCTGTGCATGCATTTTCCCCTTAGTTTGTTTTGTTTTGTTTTTTAAGCCCAAGTTATCATGTGCTGGAGACTCTCAAGTTTGATCTCCTTCTAGAGTCCCCTTAAAATAAGAAATGAGGTCCCTCTAGCCCCCATACCCCATGTCTCTATTCCCTGGCACTCCCCCTGCTGAGGCTTCACCTGCCAGCTGCTGCACTGGGCGTCTCATGGTGCTGCACTGGTTTCCTCTGGGTCTCAAAGTGCAGTCAGCAGAGCCTTCCCCACAGTGGATGCTTCTTCCCTTGTTACTGCATTTCTGCCCAGATGCCCGCCCCTGTGCTGGGGTGTGTAGCAGAATTCCTAAAGGGTTGCTGGTTTAGGGAATCTTCACTGGGTTCTAGTTTATTCAAATGTTTTTGTAATCACTTGTGGCTATAAGTCTTTATCTATATTAGGAGTCTCCCTCTCTGAAGACGCTGCACAGGACAAGTAAGAACTCAAAATGGATATTAAACATCACTCTCCCAAACATCCCCAGCCATTTCTCCTGCACAGTGTTGCCTCGGCCACGCCTGGGATGGCTGCAGCCTCCTCAACACTTTCAACAGCCCTTGTGACAGAGCCCGAGGGGGAGCCACCAAGCTGAGCTACTCCCAAATTGTCGACCCACAGAATCCATGAGATGATAAATGTTTGGGTAAGTTTGGGGTGATTTTTTATAGCAGTAGGAAGCCATTGCATTAGCTAAACAAAGGTAAAGCAGAAACCAGAGAACCTTTGCTGTCCTGTGAGAACACTCTGAGTTTAGATGTTATGTATGAGAGTCAGTCTTGGGACGAAACTTATCTGATATGTTTGGCATTGAGATACATCAAAAAACTGATATAATGAAGAAAAATTTGATCTGTGAAACATTAAAGAAGCTAAGGTTACCTTATCCTTAAAAGCAGGACAATGGACTCATGGGGTAACTCACGTCATCCCCGCAAGAACAAATACCCCCTAGTTCATGACCTGATGCACCCTTAGAAAATGAGGCATCAGGTACAAAATAAAAGAAAATGCTCCTAGGCATAAAGAAAAAAATGTCTTTATTCTAAGGAACTTCCAAGGATTATTATTAGAAGTCCATGTTTAGTTTCTAAAATCATGTGTGTGTAATCAATGCATACCAAGGGAAGGGCTGAAAATACGATTGTAAGAAATTAACTATTCTTTGCTTTATGAACTTGAGTATGAAATTCTCAAATAAAAAATCTCCAGGTCTTGTGCTGTGGGCCAGCGTGCTCTGTGGGGGTGTGGTGGGGGGTCGAGCAGCTGGCATTGAAAAGGCGGCTTCAGCCAGAAAGCCCCAGCTCTTTCTGCGTGGTCCTGGGTACATTCCGCCTCTTCCTCTGGTGCAGGTGTGGTGGACAGGCCTTGCCTTGGCAGGGCTGCACTGGGCTGCCCTAGGGTCTGCAGTGGCGAATGTGAGTTCCCCCTCCCAGGTTGAGAAGGTCGAAGACCTGCTGGGCCTTGAGATGTCAGCGTGCCCCCCACCACACCTCTCCTGCTCCCGCACAATGCTGCCTTCTGAGACCAAAAATTGTAAAAGGGGGGAAAGACTCTTGATTTTCCCACAAACACGCACACTGCAGCCTCTGCAGGACAGAGCTTGGAGTTCTGAAATCTGCATGGAAACAGCAGTCACTCTTTATGTTCCCCACTTGTTCCTGTTATCTCTTAAAATAGCTGCATGATGTTTGCTGTTACTAATTCAGACAACCAAGGGCCAGGAGCGCTCACCCGCATGTCCACACACCTCACTCCTGATCACGGGCAGCTCCATGGCTTTCTCTTACACAGTCATTTTCAAGAAATCTACAAGTGGCTGTAATTAATCTCTGTACCTGGAGGTTTCCGGAACCTCCCTAAGTACATGTCTACCCTCTTTCTGATAGAACAGTATCTGAATGGGGAGTGTCCTGTGGAGCAAAGTGGACACGGTCTGTCCCAGACAGGGGCTGAGGAAAGCCAGAACGACCCCAGCTGGGTCCGTGACTTTTCACCAAAAGTGAAATTTCACATTACTCTCCACCAGAAAGTCTTTTGCACCAATTCAGAGCTTCCCAGCTCAAGGCTGTGAACAGAGGCTGCACAGCCCTGGGCTCCAGGCCTCTCAGCTGCAGACTAAGTGCTGATACGTTGGTAGAGTAAAAGGCAGAGGTCCTCCCAATTTCATGGGAAGTGCCTCTGGAGCTGGTGTCCCACAGCCTGATTCTGTTGTGAGCACCTGGATAGCCGTGACGTTTGGGACAGGCCTAGATGTATCCTGGCATTCGGGGCCACCCCACATTGTCAGGAAAACTGCCTTTGGGCCCTTTAAATTGTTGGCAATCATTTACTTATACCCATCCTCAACCAATCCTAAAGGTTGCCCCCCTTTTTATAGAGAATGGAGGTAAAGGATGGCAAAATAAAAATAACAAAATCACACCAGCCAGTGGCTGGAACAGACTCCGACCCTTAAAGGAAGAGCTGGTCTCAGGCACCCCATGCAGAAGCAGGGCCTCAGGGAAGCAGCCAGTGGTGGGGCCTGCTGGCCCTCAGCCCACCGCCTATGTGCCCCCATCTGCTCCTGCTGCACTGTCTTGGGGCTCCTCCTCCTATGGAGCCGCAGACGGGAGGCAGCTCAGGCCGAGGCCCATCCTGCTCTCTGCCTGGTTACACTTTCCTTCCACCTCCCTCCTTCCTCCCTCCCTCCCTCCCTCTCTCCTTCCTCCCTCCCTTTCTCCCTCCCTTCCTCCTTCTCTCTTTGCTTCCTTCCATCCATCTTCCCTTCTCCCCACCCCCTCCCTCCTTCCCTCTCTTTGGGGTCAGTGAGGCAGGCACTGTCCTAGGTGCTGAAGGTTCAGTCACATTGAGGCAGGTTCCAGCCTGGAGGCAGGGAAAGGGACAGAAAGGCAGCCATGATCACAGTGTGACTTGATGAGCTGGGGGAGCCTCTAAATGGTACAGGGCTGGGGGGGCTTTCCAGAGGTGGGGTGTCCTAGAAGAGGAGGGGGAAATCCAGCGTCCCTGGGGCCTCCCCAGTGGACCATGGCTGCTTCTCAGCCGTGTGTGTGATGCTGACACACACTCCCCAAAGTCACTGATACCATTTGAGTGTTCATATCCAAATTGCCCACTTTGAAATGTGTCTACGTGAATCTCTTTTAAGTCCTGTCTGCTGCACAGGGTGCATTCAATACATGAGAAGTTTTGATTTCATTTCTCGTTTATTATTCTTCATATTTAAATTCAGAATGTGTGATTTTACTGGGGGTTGAGAGGGGACTGTGAGAGGATGGGACACATGTCCCCCTCCGTGAGTCCCCACATCTGTGCAGGCAGCTGCACTTTGCAGAGGTGTCAGAGCTGACTGCCCATGAGGAGGCCACAGCGCTGCCCCCATGTCGCCCCGCTGCCAAGCTCATTAGGGATCCTGAGGTCACCCCGGGCTCCCCGGCAATCTAAGCGAGAACCCCCTGATTGGGGCTTGCAGGCCCAGCGGGGGTCTGGGAGCTCATATTAAAACACGTGGGCCTCTCTGCAGCCTAAGGAGTGGCAGTTGTCAGAGCCGCCCTGGTTTAGAATTATTCCAAGCTGAGGCCGAGCCAGGAGGACACAGCTCTGAATCGAATCTCCTCCTGACTGATTGGCAATTACTCTGCCCTGCGTAGATGCAATCAGATCGGAAATCACCTCTGCCTGCTACCAGACCCATGCCTGTCCTTGCACAGCCGATGCGGCCTCCCACCATGCTCAGGGAGCCGCGCTTGCTGTCAACACGGTTACACACCCATCCCACTGCTCCTCGGTCCCCTGGGCTGAGCACAGGAGAGATGAGGAGGCAGGAGAGCCGGGACCCGATCCTCAGAGCTGGCTCAGTGGCACATGGAAAGACAATGCCAGCGGGGATGTCAACTTGAAAATTCAAACAAAACAGACAGCTGGGCACACCTGTACAAAGAGCGTCCTCACCATCTCTCCTATCCTGCACACGGAAAAAGACGTTGCTGTTTACCAAGAATGTGGGCAGGAATCCCTGCACCCCTTGAAGACCCTGGAGGCAGGAGGGCCAGACCCAGCTCTCCACCCCCACCCCCACCCCCCTACCCGCCAGCTTGCTGCCTACGGCCGGCTCAGCTGGCAGCCCTTCATCTGAATGATGAACACCCCATGTCCTGTTTCTGTTCAGACCTGCCAGGGCTCACCACAGCTGCACTCTATACAGAGGCACATTGTCCCTGCTTGGCCTCCCGCCTTACAGGTAGAGAAGGTGAGATGCCTTCCCCTGGCCCTCTACCTGCAGGCTCTGGCTGGGCCTGGTCACAGGACCCTGGCACAGGTGCAGAGGTCTGTGTCCTCTCCCGAGAACCCCCAGGCCACTGCCACCACTGCACCAGCCATTCTGATTTCCCTCCAGGCTTCCCTCACCATAGAAGCCATCCCTTCCTCCGACCCCTTGGAGCACCTTGCTGGCTGTGCTGTCTCCTGCCCACCCCAGCCTGGCCCTATGGCATGGGAAGTAGGGTGCTCACAGGAGTAGGGTGCTCACAGGAGCCCATACTCTGGCCCTGCTCAGGGGTGCAGGTGTGGAGGGCCTGTGCACCACGGCATGTGAGTGTGTTCGGGGGATACTGGGGACTCAGACAACAGAAATCGGGGCTCACAGTCTTGGAAGCTGGAGGTATGGCATTGAGATGGAGAGAGCAGCATTGTCCCTGCATCTCCCTTGCCCCTGGGCTTGCCACACTTCTTGGTCTCCTTGGCCCACTGCTGCCCCCAGCTTCCTCCCTCTGTCGTTCTCCTTCTATGAGCCCTGATGGGTGACATGCACATCCCCTCCCTGTTTGTGCAAATGTCTGCATTTCTCCAAATGTCTGTGACACAGCAGAGCAGAGCCACTGAGAGGGAGCTTTGGGGGCCACATTGCCTGGACACAAAACCTGAATGCAACACTTGCTGCTTCCTCCGATGAACGTGGTCACCACAGAGACACGGAGCCCCAGCAGGTGGTTTGCTGAAGACTAGGATGGTGCCTGGCAAGGAGTGAAGGCTGGACGGTGTCAGCGCCAAGCTCTGGGACCGCAGCCTCTGAGCAGGCCCCGTGCACCTGTCCCCGTGCAGCAGGACTGCCTTGGCCCCTCTGTCTCCTGGACTAGTCCGCCCTGTGCTCTGCTCTCCTGCCAACTAAATCTGAAGGGGAAACGCTATCAACTTAAGTAGACGCGTGACTTCTATTGGTGCATATTAGGTCTGTGACACAATTTTCTTTGGGTATGACACTGTTAAGTCATAGGCATTTCAAGGCCCTTGCTCACAAGGCTTGAGGGGAAATATATATATTTTTTAAAGACAGAGTCTCACTATGTTGCCCTCGGTAGAGTGCTGTGGCGTCACAGCTCACAACAACCTCAAACTATTGGGCTTGAGCAATTCTTTTGCCTCAACTGCCTAAGTAACTGGGACTATAGGCACTTGCCACAATGCCCAGATACTTTTAGTTGTTGTTACAGTTGTCATTGTTATTTAGCAGGCCCGGGCTGGGTTCGAACCCGCTAGCCTCGGTGCAAGTGGCTGGCACCCTAACCACTGAGTTACGGGCGCTGACCCCAGGGGAAATATTTTTCCCAGGCAGAATACAAAAATTACTGAGATGTTTTCTGAAATATTCTAATTTCAGTAAGTTTTTATTTCTTTCATTCTTTGACAAATCAAGAGAAAGTGACATCTATAAACATTTAAACATGAATTATATATTTGTACTTGTATTACCAATGTTGTACTTAAAAGCTCATCAGGGTAGGAAAAGCATTTTGCATTTTATCAAGATATTAGTTTGGGAAATTCTATTTTTCACCAAAAAGCTTAGGAGGGGAGAGGGAAGGAGAGAGGGGGGTTCAGCGTGTTGCCACCTAACAGGTACAATGTAGGGTATGGGGCACACCTCCCGGGTGAGGAGCACAACTACAACAGGACCTCACCTAACAAACACAAACGTTGTAACATAATCATTTCTATGCCTTGTATTAATCTGAAATTTTTAAAAAAGAAAAATCAGCTTAGGGAAGTATTCTTACCTCTTACCCAATATGCAAAGCCTCAGGCTACCTGTGCGTGGCCCACTGGCACAGCACACAGCACGCAGAGTGTGCCGGGCAGACGGCTCACAGTTGTTCTGTGCTGCCTTGGACTGGCCATCCGGCCTTTGCAGCAGCTGCCTGTACTCTCAGAAGAAAACTTTATCACATCTGGGGGCTGGGTAGGCCTTCACCATACCTGCACCTCGTAGCTCAGGGCAGGGGATGCCAGCTGGCCTCCTCCCAGCTCTGAAGCCAGGCCCATGTGCTCCAGGGTGGGGTGCTGCCCAGACTGTGACCAGCCTTTCCCCTCTCAGAAGCTCCCTTCCTCCTGATTGTCTCTTACCGTCTCGTCACCCTCAGGAGAGGTTCATTTCCTCTCCATTCAACCAGCACACACTGGGCATCTGGGACACACCTGTCAGCCATGGGCCTTGGGAGGGAGTCTTTCCAGGTGGACCTCACCTTCCGGATGGGAAGACAGAGCTGCAGGAAGCAGTGATGTGCTCAGCTGTGGACACCAGAGGACAGGGGCCACCCTGACACAGGGCCAGGGGCCTTAATGACCAGCTGGCATCAGAGAGAGAGCTGATACAAGGACGCGAGGAAGTGAGGCCGTCCAGGGACCAGGTCCTGGGCAGAAGGGAGAAGGAGGTCACGTGGCAGATGGGGACTGACCAGAGGGGAGAGCAAAGTGAAAATGTGACCCAAGGAACTGGGCTGTGGAGGACAGATGAGCCCTGGGGTCATGTGTGCTGGGCAAGGGGCCACCTCCAAGAATCACGAGGATGGCCCCGCACCTCCTACGCTAATGCACCCCTGGGCCTCTGTCTCTGACTCTGTCTCTCTCCTTCATCTCTCTCTCTCTCTGTCTCTGTCTCTCTCTCTCTGTCTCCGTCTCTCTCTCTCTGTCTCCATCTCTGTCTCTCTGTCTCTGCCCCCCCGTCTCTCTGTCTCCATCTCTGTCTCTGTCTCCCTGTCTCTCTGCCTCCATCTCTGCCCCTCTCTCTCTGTCTCTGTCTCTCTCTCTGTCTCCATCTCTGTCTCTCTGCCCCTCTCTCTCTGTCTCTATCTTTGTCTCTCTCTGTCTCTGTCTCCATCTCTGTCTCTCTGTGTCTCTGCCCCTCTCTCTCTCTGTCTCCATCTCTGTCTCTCTCTCTCTGTCTCTCTGCCACTCTCTCTCTGTCTCCATCTCTGTCTCTCTGTGTCTCTGCCCCTCTCTGTCTCTGTCTCTATCTCTCTCGCTCTCTCTCTGTCTCTATCTCTGTCTCTCTGTGTCTCTGCCCCTCTCTCTCTGTCTCTCTGTCTCTCTGCCCCTCTCTCTGTCTCTCTGTCTCCATCTCTGTCTCTCTGTATCTCTGCCCCTCTCTGTCTCTGTCTCTGTCTCCATCTCTGTCTCTCTCTCTGTCTCTATCTCTGTCTCTCTGCCCCTCTCTCTCTCTGTCTCTCTGTCTCCATCTCTGTCTCTCTGTGTCTCTGCCCCTCTCTCTCTGTCTCCATCTCTGTCTCTCTGTCTCTCTGCCCCTCTCTCTCTCTGTCTCTCTGCCCCTCTCTCTGTCTCTCTGTCTCCATCTCTGTCTCTCTGTGTCTCTGCCCCTCTCTGTCTCTGTCTCCATCTCTGTCTCTCTCTCTGTCTCTATCTCTGTCTCTCTGCCCCTCTCTCTCTCTGTCTCTCTGTCTCCATCTCTGTCTCTCTGTGTCTCTGCCCCTCTCTCTCTGTCTCTCTGTCTCCATCTCTGTCTCTCTCTCTCTGTCTCTCTCTCTGTCTCTCTGTCACTCTCTCTCTGTCTCCATCTCTGTCTCTCTGTGTCTCTGCCCCTCTCTCTCTGTCTTCATCTCTGTCTCTCTGCCCCTCTCTCTCTCTGTCTCTCTGTCTCCATCTCTGTCTCTCTGTGTCTCTGCCCCTCTCTCTCTCTGTCTCCTAGAGCACAGTTGCTTTCAGAATTCCCTCAAGGGCCAATTCTATGGGCCATGGCACACTCAGAGACCTGGTTACAACAGCCCTGGCAGAGAGATGTCCCCGGATGGACCATGCAGTAAGATGTTGCACCCCAGTGACACAGAGCTAGACAGAGGGAGACAGAGACACTCCCCCACTGCCTGAAGTCAGGTCTCTGCTCCTCCAGCCGCCCAGGCCTCCACGCTTGACCAGGCTGCCCTCTGCTTACATGCTTCAGGTTGGCTCCAGCCCCCTCCCATACCGTGGGCACCCACCCCATCGCACCCCTCTGCTGACAGTCTCTCACCCGCCACTTGTTCCACCTGTACCCTATGTTTAGTCCTGAGAAGGTTCCCCCTCCCTCCCAGAAGCTTCTCTGACCAGACCCCCCCGTCATCCTTTCCTCCACAGCGTCATTAAAGCATTAGTGTCTGGATGGCGCCTGTGGCTCAAGGAGTAGGGCGCTGGTCCCATATGCCGGAGGTGGTGGGTTCAAACCCAGCCCCGGCCAAAAAAAAAAAATAAATAAATAAACATTTGAAAGAGGGATGGAGGGAGGAGGGTGGGGCCTTAGTGTGTGTCACACTTTATGGGGGCAAGACATGATTGCAAGAGGGACTTTACCTAACAATTGCAATCAGTGTAACTGACTTATTGTACCCTCAATGAATCCCCAACAATAAAAAAAAAAAAAAAAAAAAAAAAAAGCATTAGTGTCTGTCAGTTGGTGCGGTGGTCCAGGCAGTCTGCTCTTCCTCGAAGGCCCCTCGGCTGCCCTCCTCTGTGCCTCCACGCCTGCTGTTCCCACTTACAATGCCTTTCCCGCCACTCTTTCTTTGAGGCCTCCCAGGGTGGCGTGGCCTCTCCTCAGTGTTCCTACCACGTTACTGCAGCTGCACGTGTCACACTGAAGGGCTCTCCTATTTATAGCTTTCTTTGTGTTTACTGTCTTTTTGCTACAAGGCTGCAAATTTCTTGAGAGCATGAATCATGACCAACATCTTTTTCATTTTTGTATCCTACACTTTGCCAAGTTCCATAAATGCAATAGATATTTGACAAACACCTGCTGAATTAAATTCTTTCCCTATAGACTTTGCCTGTCTGGTCAAAGGAATGTAAGTTACTGTGTTGCCTATGAGCGAACCCCCAGGAAGGTGTCAATTCATTTTTTGAGACTAGTGATAAAAGACCACACTGCAGATGGCTGAAAAACCCTCTCACAGAAGGAGCTCTGTGGCCCTTCTCTCCATCCCCTCCTTGGAGAGGAGCCCGGGAGAATGGCTGTTTGGGTTTCTTCATCAGTTTTTTTTTTTTTTTTAATTTTCTCTATACATATACATGTGTTTATTTGGTTTCCACTTTTTGCCTTCACAAAAGTAAAGAGGCTTAAAATTTAATGACAATAACAATGTTTAAGAGAAGGACTAAAAACAAAACCTTGTAAGGAATGAACGAACATAAGTACAATCGGAAAAGAAATCAGACGATGGCTGCAACGAAATATTGAGCAATAATAATAATAATGCAAAAAAAGTAACATTCACATTGTCAGATGAAAGTATGTCTATCATAGAATGCTTTGACTCTGAGGTTCAGTATGGAGTCATCAGTTAACTTCTTTTTTTCTTTCCAAAGTCTCAAAAAATAGAGAATATTTATTTTTATAAATAAAAATAGAAGATAATTTCAAAAAACAGATCATGCCAAATCTTATAGACAATAGAAAAAGAAGAAATACTTCAAAATCATTCTACTTCATCTGGATACACCTGATATTAAAATTGGAAAAAAATATATTGTTATAAAGGGAAATTACAAACAAATTTCACTTCTAAATGAGGATGCAATATCCTAAACAACATATTAACATGTTGAATTAAAAATTATTGTTCAAACAATGTACTTTGTGTCAAAATTAAATTCAATTTATGTGAGAATTAGTCACTATTTTCTTTTCTTTTTTTTTTTCCTTTCCCTCACCCCTTCCTCCCTCCTCTCTCTGTGTCTCTCAGATCCAGACATCAGTTTTATTTTTATCCAGACATCTCTCAGAGCAGACATCAGTTTTATTTTTTACAGTGTATTGTGTGCCCAGGCTAGTGCTTTTACACTGAAATTGTGGTTTAGACCTAAACATGAAGGTGAACATTGTCACTGCTTCCCGGAATGTGTCCCAAATGCAGGACTGTGAGGGCGTCCTCTCTGGGCTGCAGGCTACAGACTAGTCTGTTTTTAAAAATATGTACTGACAGCCATTCTGTTCATCATGTCAGACTATCAACTTGCTAAACAACTTTTACAGTAACAAAGAGAATATAATGAATGGTATCAGGAACAACAACTTAGTGAACTTTGACTGACAAAAGGTTGCTAATCTCAATGATGCCACAGAGAGGCAACCTGTAAAATCACTAAAGAGGCTGCCCGGAAACCAGGCTGAGATCTGCCAACTCCAGCAAATGTGGCTTTAGCTCTAAGAACTTCGGTCACATTAATACTACCCTGTTTCCCCGTAAATAAGACATCCTCCGAAAATAAGACCTACTTATAGGAAAGATAAGACGTCCCCTGAAAATAAGACCTAGCGCATGTTTGGGAGCACACCTTAAAATAAGACACTGTCTATTTTCGGGGAACAGGGTAGTTTTCAGAAGAAGAGAAACAATGTGTGGAGAGGATCTAAGAAATACACAGGTGAGCACCGGGGCCAGCGTCCTGAGCACGCTCTGCCCTGGGACGTGTCCGGCGTCAGTAAGTGTGCCCTGAATCTTGATGGGGTTTTGCCCTTACACGGGATGTATCTTGAGGAAAAGAACAAAGGACCTTGCAACAATAGACCAACGTGCAAACTATGTAACTGGCTTAGAATTATGGGAACTTTAGAAACATCTGTTTTCCCATATAAGTTGTCTAAGTTGCAAAAACTGTTATAATTTGCTTACTGCCATATTAAAATCTTGATAAGGTCCCTCATTTACAAGAAGACTTTGTTGTTTTCTTATCTTCTTTTGAGACATCTTGTAATAAGTTTTCCCTCTCTCTTTTGGGTCTGTAGTGCTTTTTCAATCAATGTAACTGACACTAGATAATTTCAACACAAGGGACATATCACACTGGCCTTGTATGAACATTGACCTAATTTAGTTAATCTTAGATTATTTGTCCAGAATATCTTGCCTGTGAATATTTGAAAGTATATAGACATTGTAGGCTTTTTGTGGGGGGGGGAAGAAAAACAGAAGGCAAACGACTCTCTTTGGTGTTAGGAGACGATGGAACACAGGAAGTCGCGCCACATGGTTTCCCACGTAAAGGA
Organism: Nycticebus coucang; assembly: GCF_027406575.1. NCBI lineage: Eukaryota > Metazoa > Chordata > Mammalia > Primates > Lorisidae > Nycticebus > Nycticebus coucang. Next base: position 1,569,765 of record NC_069794.1, read on the forward strand.
AGGGCAGAGCGGGCAAGTGGGAGCTCCGCTGCAGGTGCGGTGTTCACCTGATCCCTGGGCTTCTCTTTTCTGTGCCTATTTATAATTTTTCCTTTTAAATGATTTTGAACAAGGAGAAGAGTGGAGTTTGGCAGGTAGTGGCTAAATCCTCCCTGTTCATTTCGTACACTTAATTACCACAGTGAGTTCAAGGAGAACAAAATGAGCTTTTACAAAATAAACCATTTCATTGTACTAATAAACACGTCATCCCACATAGCCAAAGTCAGATTATTTATGCTTCTGACGGGATCTTGATGGCTCTTTAATAAGACATATGCTAAACTTTTTGTTATTTTTATTTTTGGCAACGTTTCTACTAGCATTTCTTACTAATTGAACACAAGCCCACGATTTTTTTAATTATTCAAAAAGAATTTTAAAAGACAAGGTCCTGCTCTGTTGTCCAGGCTGGAGTACAATGGCATCTCACAGCTCACTGTAGCCCCCAACTCCTGGGCTCAACCAATCTTCCCACCTCAGCCTCCCAGACTATAGAACATGAGCAATTACTTTTTAAAAAATGTTTTGTAGAAATGGGGTCTCACTATATTGCCCAGCCTGGTCTCTAAACTCCTGGCCTCAAGTAATTCTTCTGCTTTCTCCCAAAGTGCTGAAATTGTAAGTATAAGCCACTATACCCAGCCACAGAAGCCTCAAATAATGAGCGAGAGTCTCCATAAAGAGTTAACAACAAAATTAAACCATTTCAATTAGTTTCCCCAAGAAACCTTAATCATACTCGGTATTTTACATTTTATTTTTCCCTTAGTTAGATTCATTTAGTAAAAAATAGATCAGTAAATGGACATACTAATAATAAACAAGAGGACTGTTCTTTTTATGTTAAAATAATTTTTTAATTTTATTCAAAATTATCTATAAGACATTTCCAATTTATTGGGAAAGTAAACTTAACCTCATGTTTTGCCAGATTGTTTTTCATTAACTATACAACCCTGAAGATAAGTACACCAAAATGTAATGAGTATATACCAAGCCTATGTGCATGCAGAATTTTTGTGTTGTAGTTATACTAAATTTATTAAAAATAATACTCTTGGAGCAATCTCTTCTCACACACTATTATCAACAGGGAAAATGTAATTTCTAATTTTTATAACATCACTTCTATAAATCAAAGTTTGAAATATTATGTTAAATATTTTTAAATATCTCATTTAAAGTAAAAAGTTTGCAAATGTGTTTTCTTGGAACCTCCATGACCAAAGTATCACTTCACAGATTTTCGAAGCTGTGAGTCAATCATAGGAATAAAAAATCTGGAAGAAATTCCATTCTTCATTGTTTATACACATTTTCACCAGATGTAAATTCTTGCTTAAGTTTGTCCTTCGTTTGTTTTGTTTTGGGTTGCAGTGATGGAAGCTGGTGGTGGGGACACATTTGCATGGAAAAATTAAAGCAAGAAAGCACCAAAATGCTGACCTGAAATTTGAAAATAACAGGAAAGAGGTTGCTTTAGAACTGTGTAGACATTATACAATAACCTGTAGTAATTTACATCTCATCATTATCCAACATGTGTAACAAGACTCTTCAAAAGTTACTGGAGAGTTCATTTAAGATTGCTGGCTGAGATCACAATACAGTAATTAGATGGAATTAAAGTTAAAATGGGAAGAAAATGAATCAAGCAATAAAATCCAATGTGCAATGCCCACCTCCCCAGCATTCTCAGAAGGAAAAGCCGCTCTGATGATGTGCTATGTTGCAGAAGCGCCACGGGCCTCCTGCCTCATGGTGGCTCTGCCTTTTCCGCCATTTTTGTTTTTCCTTTTTCATTTTCTGAAGGGTCAGTGAGAAGCCACAGCTGCCCCACAGACATAGGATGCCAGCGACACAAAGGTGCCACCTCAATAACTTTAAATTTCCTAATTGCTGCATTTTTTAAAAGTGAAAAGCAGATGAAATTAATTTCAATAATATATTTTATTTAACCTAATATAGCCAAAATATTATCATTTCAACCTGTAATCAATCTTTTGAAATGACAAATGAAGTATTTCACATGTTTTTCCAACGCTGCACTCACAGCAATTTGGAATGGCCACATTCCAGGTACCCAGTGGCCACTGCTGGTGTGTGGCTGCCATGGTGGACAGTACAAGTCCAGGCGGCCCTCAAAGGACAGCCGGCAGCTGCACAGGAGCAGGTGTGGGCTGGACACACCGGCTGCAGAGTGGTTGTCCAGCCCCTCCCACATCTTTAGGCAGGACCTGACTCCAAGAGCTCAGAAGAAAAAGAACCATTAAAGTTGAGAAAGAAAAGTGTCCTCGTCCTCCCTCTGTGCTGTGGATGCTGAGTCTCTACAGGAATTCATCACTGCGTAGACTGGGAGTATCTCCCGGCTACCAGGGGTCTGCCCTGCAGGGAGCCAGGTGGCCCTACCAGCCACTGGTCACCGTGGAGACAAGTGGATGGCAGTGTGTGTGAGACTCCCGTGTAAGAGTGAATGTGTGACTCGTAGTACGTGAGTCAAGTGTGAGGGGAGACATGTGTGACTCTAGTGCGTGAGTCGTGTGTGAGGGGGGGTGCATGTGAGAGTCATGTGTAGGAGGGACATGTGTGACTCTAGCGTGTGAGTCACCTGTGAGGGGTGAATGTGTGAGACCCCGTTTTGTGTCAGAGACATTCTGATTCTCTGAGCATGTGCGTAGAGCATGTGTGTCAGAAGGGCAAGCAAGCTCAGGGTCACCAGCTCCCCCAGGACAGGACAGGTCAACTCACACACACCCCTCCCTGGAGAGGCCTTTTCCAAGAGAGGCCTGGTCGGCCCAGGACGTTCCCCAGCCACAGAGCTGGGGAGCCACCAGGGTAGAGGTGATGCTTCACCCCCAGCACATCTTTGGAGTATGCGTCGGGCTGCCCACACCCTGAAGTTGGTGACGGGCCTGGCCAAGACTCTGCCCTGTGCACCTACCTTGTCCCTCATCCTCCTCTGGGGCGTGGGGCCTGTCCAGGTGTCCCTCCCATAGCCTGGCTGAGCCTCCCCTCCCCCTTGTTCTCGCACAGTATTTGGCCCCCTCTGAAACTTGGGCCAAGGAACAGGCAGGCTCTGGGGGGCCCAGGCCTGAGGGAGACTCTGCAGAGTGTAACTCTCAGCTGGGGGCCAGCTGACCCGGTGGCTTTCTCCAGGGGCACTGCTGCTCCTGGGAGACTTTTTACCTGCAGAGGTGGGAAGAGGATGTCGGACCAGAACAGTTGGCGAGGTCCATGGGCAGGGGGACAGCTCCAGAGACGTTGTGGCAGGTGCCGGAGCCTTGGGGTGTTCCTGGGTCTCGGCTTAGCACACAGCGGGGCCACCACTGACACCACCACTGCCACTGCGGGCACCTTAGTTCTAAATGTAAAGGAAGGTGCTCCTGACAGGGACGCGTAAAGGAGAGAGAGGGAGTGAGAGGAAAGTTCTAGAGCTGTCTGTGACTGCTCCTGTCTTAGCTCACTCGCCGCAGGGTGCACAAGCGCTCTGATGTGTGTCGGCCTGAGCTCTCCTGAAGCAAACACCGCAGACTAACACCGGTGCCACGGTGAAAACAGATGGTGACCGCCGGTTCCCCGCGCTTCCCGCGCCTGGCGCCCAACCACACGCCACGTCCAGGCGGCTCCGCGGAGAAGGAAAGCGGGAATATCCGGAGCTCGTAACTCCAGGGAAGGTTTTCAAAGTTTGGGAATCAGCCCGAGAGAGGAAGTTGTGGATCACAGCGGGTCGCTTGCGAACACTCGGTCCGCCCGGCCCCCTCCGCTGCCTACCCCCCACCAACAGAAAGGACTTTGGAACTTGTCACGGGAAAGAAACCTTCCCTGAGAAGGCCGCTAATGAATTCGGAGTGTATAGTTTTCAAAATCTGATGTTTTGCAACGATGACATTAGTGTGGCAACCGCGGGTCGGGGGCGACCGGCCTGCGCAGCTGCTTGGCGCTCGGAACGCGCAGGACAAAGGGCGCAGTGTTCCCGGCGCTCGGCGCGGCCGCATTTGCATAGACGGTTCCGCCTGATTGACCGGCGGGGCTGCCGCGGGCAGCCGCTTTGTTCACGGATCACTGCGAGGTGGCCGAGGCGACCAGACTCAGGTGAGAGATGAAGAGGAATGACTCGGAGCGCCACAGGAGACAGCGGCTCAGCTCTCCAGGTGGGACTCATCTGCAGGTGCAGGGCAAATTAAAGACCAGGGTTTTTAACGGTTATTTCCAAAGTCCCGAATGTCGTGTATGCAAAACTTCAATGAAATTGTGTCATTTCCTTGTACACTTTCACTCTTCAAAGTTTAAAAGTTTTACTGCCAGTGGGGCAGCCAATAGTTTCATTCTCTGCAGTCAAAAGCGGTCACTAAATAACTAAAGTTGTTACTTTCCAGAAACACCATTTTGAAAACCTGGTGATTGCCGCCCTTTGGGTAGCAAATTCCAACCGCGGAAGTAGGTGGCATCAAGATGGCTTACTTCCAAGTTCCCGGCCAAAAGCAGCACTTGGTTTCAGAGGTTGGTCGTGGGACACATCACCGCAGGCGGAGTCCCAGACGCACAGCACCTCTACCGCCTCCAAAGTGATTTCCACTCGAAGCTGGTGTTTTGACTTCAGCTCAGAAAGACAAGTCTTTGTAACACAAGTTTCCCTTCCCCCGAGGGCGGATGAGCCATCTGCCAATCTCTACCCTTAGCACTGGAGCTCGGAGACTGGTTTCCCGTCCAAAATTTCTCCCTAGGCGATTTCAATCTTGGGGAGTATAAATATTGCCAGTAATATGCAGACATCTGGATCCTGAGGGTGGGAACCCAGACCGTGTGTGTGTGTGTGTGTGTGTGTGTGTGTCTCAGGACACCGTCTCTTCCAAGCCGCCGGATTCCCTCACAAACCGCCGCTCCTCAGCTGCGGGAGGGCCGGACGGCTGGGGGCCTAGCCCGGTGGAACCAGGGAGGCGCTGCCTTCCTTTCCCCACCTTCCTCCTCCGCCCTCCGCCCCCCTAGGCTCCGGGAAGAAGCAGGTCCTGGAGAAGGGGGCCCCGCAACCCTCGCCACCGGGCCGCAACACCTGCGCGCGCACTGGGGGTGGCAGCCCTGGCCGCCCGGACCGCCCCTTCCCAGTCCCCGGAGAGTTTCTAGGTCCCCACCCACGTCTGCTGCGGATTGCGGCGACGCTCATCTGGGGAATAAACGATTAATCCAGCCGCAGGTTTCCAGATAAGTGATTGTGATGGAGATTGTTGGCGAGAAAATAGACAATTATCCGCTGTTAGCTTTACATAAAGATCGCATTAACTCAAATTAGTTACCAGACAAAAGAGTGTCGGCTGCGTCCTGCCCGCCCGCGCCCTGCCCGTGGGGACCCCGGGGCGCACCAAGCCCATCGCGCCACGGGCAGGGCCGAAGCCTTGGCGGGCACGCGGCTGGGACCGGACGCAGGCAGAGAGGACCAGCGAAGGGGCATCCCGGGCTGGTCCCCGCAGAGACTCCAGGGCAGGTCTCTCCGGGAGGCTGAGACAAGCAGCGGCCTCCCGGTGCTCGAGAGTCCCAGCTCCTCCCCCAGCGCTCCCTCCACCGTCCTGCAGCCACCATCTCCCCCAAGCCCCGTCTTGGTCCGGGAGCTGACCAGTGCTGCCCTTCTTCCTCCGCCCGCCGCGTATCGCCCGCAGCCCCTGCTCTTCGGCCCTTGAGGGCGAGCGACTCGGTGAGTTGCTCGGGCAGGTCGGACCCTCCCCCACTGCAAAATCAGGCTCGCGGCTAAATCGTCCTCGGCCACGCCAGGTGTGCTTGGACCCTCGTCCCCGGCTCGGCCGCCCCGGCTCGGCCCGGCTGCGCGCGGCCCGTGTCGCTGCCACTGTGCTGCGTAGGACGCCTCTCCACCAGGGACCGAGACTAATGGTGGGCTGGGCGGGGGGGGGGGGGTTGCACAGCGACCCTTGGAGCCCAGCGTCTGCAGCCTGCAGCCCCGGGCGACAAGCCACACCAGAGGTCCGGTCGGAACAGGGCATGTGGCCGAAGGAACAGAAGTTACTCTCTGTCCTCACACCACGCAGCCTCCTGCCGCGCTCTTTCTCTGGGTCCCTATGAGGTTGACACTGGCCTGTCCGAGTAGAGATTTCATTGACTGCTGTGGTTGCAAACGCACAGCCTGGGTCCCAGAGTCGCAGCCGCTGGAGCCCAGCGGGGGACCCGCGGTCGCCGGGCACACTGGCGCGGTGGCGCTCCCGCCGGGCCGGCCTCCCCGAGCCCCCAGGTCCCCGGGCCCCACTGAATGGGGCAGATAATGACCCCCGGTTCCCAAGGCAGGCTTTCTGCTGCCTGGTGAGCCTTGGATTTGTGTGGTCCAAGCCTTCCCCAGCTCGTCGCATTCTGTCACCGGGATAAGGGGCTCCCTCGGCTCGTTTGCACCTGCGTCGCTTTTGGCTCCTTCAGGAATGCGCTGAAGCTTGTAATCAGCTTTGTGAAGCCATTGAGTGCACGGCTGAGTGAAACTTCCAAAGCTCGCGGAAAACCGGCCCGCTGAATAGGAGCCAGCATGGGGCTGCTCTCCAAGCCTCCGCGCTGCCAAATTCCAGCAGAGCCCTCACAATCGCTCCGCGCGGGCCTCGCTGCTTTCCCCACACTGAGAAAAGTGAGAAAAGAAAAGCGAAAATACCAGTCGCCGAGGTGAGCCGTTTGTTCCCAGATTAATGGCAAACGGCTCCCCCCAACCCCCCACAGAGCTCAGGACTCAGGCAGCACGGCGCAGGGAGGGAGAAGAGTTATTAATAACTCCTCATCTGATTCTGGCCGGCCCCAGGTGGGGGTCCCACTCCCCGTGGCTGAGCTGTGCTCCACGCCCAGGGCGGCTCTGGGCCTGTGGCCTGGGGTGTGGGGAAGGGTCTGAGTCATCTGGCTGTGCTCCTGGCTTGAAGAGGGGCGTTAGATGAAGCCAAACCTAGGAGTTCCCAAAGCTAGTCCTGCAAAGCCTTCAAAAGATTTCTTCCAGGAACAAGAACAAGGAACCAGCTCTCCGCCTTCACTGACCCCATTCCCCCTTCCCATCCACAGGGCCCTGCCTCCTCCCACTGCTGAAGCAGGGCCTGCTGGATTTCAAGGGCTTTGGGAGAGAAGAGGCAGGCAAGGGGGGGCTCTGACAGCTCAGTGTGCCTCTGCTCCGGTCAGGTGACTGCAGGAACAGAGGTGCTGGCCCGGCTTGAGTAGCCGAGGCCACCCCACCACACATGTCCACAGCTGGGCAGGAAAACAGCCCTGCCATGAGGTGTTATCTCTTACCAGGGGTCTCTAGCCCTCCAGACAAGTGGCTGCCAGATCCTTGGGTTCTTCCTCTCAATCAAGGTACATGACAGTTTCAGGCTGGCTTTCTTTCCAGAAAAGGAAATCCCTGGGGGTCAGCAGGAGACAAGCAGCTTGCAGAAGGCCAACCCCTGCCCCTCCCCTGCAGCCTGCCGCCCTCAGCTCCCCAGGGCTCCTGTCTCCTGTGGTCCTGGGGCAGAGGCTGGGGAGAGAGAGGCTGGGGGACGCATGCACCTCCTGGGTGAAGGCAGGGGCTCTCTCTGACCTCAGTGCCCGCAAGCAGGCCTCTGAGAAGGAAACTCTGAGTCCTTTTTCCAGCTGTTCTCAGGGCTGTGAAGGCAGCATTCTGATCTACGTGCAAAAACTCTCTTTACTGCTGTTGTGCATTTCTTTAGCTAGTTAATTCTTCCTACCATGAGTTGGATGCTTTCCTTTTCTGCAAGCACAAATGTATCATGTTAATATTGGATCTCAATTTCCCTTCCTTCCAGTAAACAGAAGTTCGGTCCTGCAGGGCCTCCTTCCCTGTAGCAGCGCCTGCCTTGTGCAGGGGCACTGCGTCCTCTAACTCCTGTCTGTGCTATAAATAGTCCCCTGGTGGATCTAAAGGCTTAATGAGCCTCTCTAGATACCTAACTTATTATAAAGCCCTGGGGAGAATAACATTAGCAGGCAGAGAGTGGAGAGAAGAGAGCTCCCCCTGTAGATGCCCTATTAAAGAGCTCTTGTTCACATCCTTCTGGAAGGCCCAGGAGTGGGCAAGACTTCTCCTGTGTGTACACATTAGTGAGAGTCAGCTGGGAGTGCTGCGTGTGTACAACAGCCTGTTGGAGCAAGAAGCAGATGGCACTTCCAAAGGTCAAGTGATTTGCCCAGAATTGCTTTGGGGTGTCATAACTGTTATCAGTAATAAGAAGGAAGAAAATCAGTGAGTGCTTTGCCCTATTCTCAAATTCATCACATGGTCCTATTTAAGATGGAGGAAACCCTTCAGTTCTGAATCCTCAAAGGTGAACCAATGAGAGAGTTGGTACTCAAAGAAGAGTTAAATACCTCTCTGTGCCAAGACTGCGCACACTCATTCACAGCTGCTGAACACTTTAAACGTTCCGCCTTCCTACCACCCATTTTTACATCTAAAGTTTACTTTTTATTGTAAAGTTTGACATGTTGTTTTCAGCCATGTCTCTCCTTCCAACCATTCTCAGTAACAAGTCAGGAGGATATGCAGCAATTCAGAAATTAGTGAAATTTTATTCCTGGTGGGGGTGTTGGATTAAGAGGCTGGGAGAGTGTGAAGCAAGTCAACGTGTAATTGCATGATAAGGCTCTCACGAGGAATTTATTGGCCAAGTCGCTATTTCTATTCCCTCCTAATCGCGTTGAGCACATTCATTCCCTGCAATCTGTCTCCATAATCTTCTGTAGCAGAATGGCAGCCAATGGGAGCAGGCATGTTTGGAGAGAAGAGGAAATATGCACAAGCATGATAAACTGATGCTAATTATCCATATTTAGGACACCAAGTGCAGAAGATCAAGGTTTACAAATAACAAACCAGAGCCAATGATGATGCTTCCTCGTGTGGAATATATTGGAGGAGACCAGATAAGGGTTTCATGGGCAGGAGAGATTTATTGGTCAAAGGGTTCACCTTCCACTTTCCCACTTTTATATAGCAGTAAATTATTTAGGCTGAATTCACCAGGACATTACTCTTTCATTTGGCGACGTGCCATGACTTGCTCTTTTTTTGTGTCCTGTCAATGCAAATCCTTGTAGTTTAACATCAGTTGATAAGAAACAAATAATTGAAGTAATAGGTAATTCCCTTTAACTTGTGCAATAGGATGGTGCCAGAAAGAATGAGATGAGGTACAGAGAACAGTGTCTGGGCTGGAAGGGAAGCAGTCTCGACCTCAGGCCTTCAGTGGCCTCCTGAGTGGGAGGATAAAGAAGTGAGATACTCGGGCGGCGCCTGTGGCTCAGTGAGTAGGGTGCCGGCCCCATATGCCGAGGGTGGCGGGTTCAAACCCAGCCCCGGCCAAACTGCAACAAAAAAATAGCCGGGCGTTGTGGCAGGCGCCTGTAGTCCCAGCTGCTCGGGAGGCTGAGGCAGGAGAATCACGTAAGCCCAAGAGTTAGAGGTTGCTGTGAGCCGTGTGACGCCACGGCACTCTACCCGAGGGCGGTACAGTGAGACTCTGTCTCTACAAAAAAAAAAAAAAAAAAAAAAAAAAAAGAAGTGAGATACTCACTGCCATGTGTGTGTCTCTGCGTGTCCCACAGCCTTGTGCTCGCGGGGAGCAGTAGGTGTCCAGCACAACCTCACGGGGATGTTTCTTCTGTCTGGAATCCTGATCATTTAAACTAAAACAAACAAAAGAAACCAAAACAGAAAAACATGTTCTTTCACTCTGCCCCACTCTCCCACACCACCTCCAACTGAATGAATACTTTGAATCCCTCTCCAAGATTTCTGGCTCTGAGAAAAGACCTAGAAGGAGCCCAGACTAGAAATATTGTGTGGATTGGGTGAGGGGTCAGAGGTAGATTTATAATCACTGCCTTGTCAAGTTTTTAGAGAGCAAACACAAATGTAGCACAGTATTTTGCTGCAAATTTGCATGCTTATTTATAAATGTATACATGTAATGTTAACTAAACACCATTCAGTGGTACTTGACTTTTTGTGGGGAGGTGCTTATTTTCAGGTTTAGAACCAGCTGGGAAACTTGATTCATTCTTTGAGAATCTTCTAGGGCAGTGGTTCTCAACCTTCCTAATGCCATGCCCTTCAATACAGTTCCTGTGGGTTGTGACCCACAGGTTGAGAACCACTGGTCTAGGATTTTCATTTGGGCAAAGAAACAGAAATTCTCTGTTGAACACACATTGCAGACACATATGGACTACCTACTATAAAGACAAAAGAATTATGTGGACGTCTGAGTATATAATTGATAATTCCTACATATTAGGGGAGAACAGATGATTTTCTTTTTTTGGGTGGGGGCTAGGGCTGGGTTTGGACCCGCCACCTCCTGCATATGGGGTTGGCGCCCTACTCTGTTGAGCCACCCAGAACAGCTGATCTTTGACACAATTTTTCTTCACCTTAGACCATCTGGGCAAGAAATTATTTGAAGACTACTTCTACACGCATGCACTTTTTTCTCTATTTCAACCAGATTAAGATGTCACTCACTAAAAAACACATCTTTATTTTCCATGCCACAATGGAAGAAAAAACTCTGTCAATTATAATTTTAAGTTGTTATTGATACAATGGTGCATTTAAATTCCAGAGATAAAAATATTTAAAATGTGTATCTTAAACCCTCCCAAATATAGTATGCATAGCTGAGTTAGTCAAATATCATTTGTAACGCTTTGCCCCAATGTTTTCGAAATTACCCATTATTCTACAGAAATTAACTTTGCTGTAAATTAATAAATGTGTTAATAATCATGTATTAACACGTGAAACACATATTCTGTAGTTATACATAGTTTAGAAATGTAGAATTTAAACATTTATTCATTCAATTTACCAAAAGGAGAAAGAAAAGCTAAAACCAGTAATATTCTCCCATCATCAATAATCTAGCAATTGAAGTAAACATTGTAGGTTGCTGGGGTTTTTTCCAAAAATTATCTAAGTAAGAGAAAGAATCCCAGTTGTTCCCTTGATTTGACACATTCAGATATGAAAAGACCACTGTGTCGCTTCACACATGTATGTCTGGTGTCCGCCAGGGCAAAGCGACTAACCTCGGTCTGTCTGGTTCTGTTTGGTTTTGGCTTTGGTGCTCCAAATTGGATGTGGTGACTCTGAGTAATTTGATCCCTGAATCAGCTTTTCTCCCTGAATTACAGGATTTTCATCTAAATAGTGCCTAAACTCTACCCATCTGTGCTCTTCTCACCACGCTTGAGACCACCGCTAAATATGTGAAAAACTAACCATTATTTTGAAAATAGGATTAAGTTCAGGGAAAAATCAACCATTTTAAAGTAACCACTTAAATACAAGGAACCAGTTAAACTGATTACCAGTGGAGCCCACCTTTTAAATTTTATCTTAAAAAAATTCAGTGCTTCCATGGGCGGCGCCTGTGGCTCAGTCGGTAAGGCGCTGGCCCCATATACCGGGGGTGGCGGGTTCAAACCCGGCCCCCGCCGAACTGCAACAAAAAAATAGCCGGGCGTTGTGGCGGGCGCCTGTAGTCCCAGCTGCTCGGGAGGCTGAGGCAGGAGAATCGCTTAAGCCCAGGAGTTGGAGGTTGCTGTGAGCTGTGTGATGCCACGGCACTCTACCGAGGGCAGTACAGTGAGACTCTGTGTCTACAAAAAAAGAAAAAAAAAATTCAGTGCTTCTTTTGAAGTTAGCTTGCGTTCATACAGGCGGACACAGAGACTGCTTTTCCCCACTCTAGAAGTGCACCCTGGCGGGATGTGGGAAAGCAGATGGGGGAGGAAGTTATCAGCCAGACCTAACAATTCTCAATGAGGCCGCCAGGACACCCATACCTTCTGAGGCCGGATGTGCCTGTGTGTGAGCTTGCTCACCCATGAAGGCGTGTGTGCACGCACGCGCAGGACAGCACCCAGGGCCCATGTGCTCGTGGGTAGGGTCTGAATCAAGATGCAGCAGACAGCACTTGTGGCCCCTGGCACAGGTGAGCCCTCCCGGAGAGGGCACAGGTGAGAATGGTGTGCAGGAGAGAACGGGGCGCAGGAGAGAATCGGGCTCAGGAGAGAATGGGGGCTCAGGAGAGAATGGAGCTCAGGAGAGAATGGGGGCTCAGGAGAGAAGGGGGCTCAGGAGAGAACGGGGGCGCAGGAGAGAACGGGGCGCAGGAGAGAAGGGGGCTCAGGAGAGAACGGGGCTCAGGAGAGAACGGGGCGCAGGAGAGAACGGGGGCACAGGAGAGAACGGGGGCACAGGAGAGAACGGGGGCACAGGAGAGAACGGGGGCACAGGAGAGAATGGGGCGCAGGAGAGAACGGGGGCGCAGGAGAGAACGGGGCGCAGGAGAGAACGGGGGCACAGGAGAGAACGGGGGCACAGGAGAGAATGGGGCGCAGGAGAGAATGGGGGCACAGGAGAGAACGGGGTGCAGGAGAGAACGGGGCGCAGGAAAGAATATGGGTGCAGAGGGCCAGGGCAGAGCAGCAGAAGGCGTCTGTTCTCCTGTATAGCTCATGCAGCCAACTATGTGCCCGGGTGGGGCCTCTTGGAGCTCTCATGGCCTCTCTGGAGGCTTTTTTAACAGGGGGGAATGGTAAGTTTGCTCTTTGCTTTTATTTGTCCTATGTGGCCTCTCCCCACACACCATGTATCATTAATAAACAAATATTTATTCATAGCATATGCAAATGTAAGCGACCATCTCTTTCATAAATTACCTAGTTCCCTCTGCACTTTCAAATAATGTGGGAGACCGTTTTGCGCGTTCATCTTCCTGGCTCACTCTCCTGGACCACTTCAATGGGGACGTTGTAGCCTCTTTGAAAATATGTCTCCAGCCATGATTTCTTCTCTCTGAGCACGATCTACAGAGGTATCTGAAATGAACACAGAACTCCAGGCATTGTTTACCTTGAACTTGTTAGCAAGATGATTACAAGATACTGTAAATGTGCTTGGCATGTTGAAACACACTTTCAGCTCCAATGACTTCAAATAGCTTCTAAGTAAAACAAATAAACAGAATAATGGTGGGATTTATTTGGAATTATTCATTATGAAAGTACCCAGGGCATGACATTCCAATCATGTCTTAATTCTTTGCAGGAGCAGAAACAGATTCCATATCTTGACACATTCATTGCACCGAGTCCCAGGCAGTTATTGGTCTGGCTCACTGGAGGTCTCAGGAGCTGAGAGGACACTGTGGGGTCTTTTGCAAATCAGGCATTGCCCCTCTTCTGCACATCAAAAGTGACATAAATGCCCAGGCTGACTCCTGGGTTATGATCTATGAGTTGATGTGTTAAATGAGCTCGTTGCTTTAAAGGTTATAAATGACAAGATTTTTACTATTACAAGTAATTTATAGCTATTTCCTGTTTGACATGACAGAGCCTCATGGAGAAGTCCAAATTTGTCTGCTTGACACATTGATTTTAACACTTTTCTCTTTCCCCAAATTCTAGCATGTGTTAACTACTGTTTTCGTAGGTGTCAATTTGCACCTGTGGGGTCCACCTCGCGAGGCCTCGTGAGGTCCCAGCCTCTGCTGCAGCCGGCTGCCTGCATCTCAGCAGCTAATGTGGGTGATTACTGGCATATTTGCTGTAATTTATAAAAATCACAGGAAATGACATTTTTATTAGTCACTGACTCCCCCAGCATCAACTGCAATGGATGTTATGCACACAAATGCATTTTAAAAATTGTTCTTCTGAAGTCTGAACCTCTTTCTGGTTTCTGATTCTGTGAAATGATCACATTTCACTTTTGCTTACTACAACTGGCTTCCTCCAGAGCTGGGAACTCAGCTGAGAGCTCAGGCCTGGGGACTTGCCCTGTGGGGACAGCAGTAGGTGTTGGGATGTGCTCTCCAAGGCTGAGAGGGGGATGTGGACTGGCCTGACCTCCGTCTGAGTGGTGGCGGGGGCAGGTAAGAGCCGGAGCCCCTGAGTAGGCTGCGGCTCACGGAACTCTGCCTGCCAGGGTGAGCCCTGGGCACCTGCTCACGCTGTCACTGCTGTCAGTGTGCCGGGACTTTATGTGCCATCCGCACCATGGACTGCAGAGCTCTGAGAAGGGTAGGGTGGCTGACTCTCAGGGATTTTTGTGTGGATGGTACAGAGGGGGACAGGGAATTTGCTGTGAGCTGTTGCGGGGAGTTATGCCAACAGATCCCACGAGTCGACGGCACTGTCAGGACACAGTTTGTGGCACAGTGTGCTTGGGTGTGGCTCAGTCTTTACCTTCACGGCCACCCTGTCCCTTTTCCTAATTGCAAATTGCACAGTATCACCCTCAGATTTGGATCAGGCAGATGTGACTCCAACATCTGCTTTCACCACGCTGCTGTGCCACATTCTTGGGGGTGACTGTAGACCCAAAATGAGGTGACTTCAGAGCAAAGGAGAAGCCTCACTCAGACAGGGGATGGCTGGTGTGGGGGAGGAGAGGAGCCACGCTTGTCCCATCCCTGATTTGTTAATAGTTCTCGTGAGACACAGTAAATGTTTTCTGTCCTCAGAACAAAGCTGAGCTGGAGGCTTCTCATGCCCACATTACAGAAAAGGAGACAAAGGTTCTGAGCAGCACAGCTGGGACATCCAGACCTACATTCCCGTGCCTGCAAAGCTCCCGAGAGCCACGACCCTGAGGAGTGGAGCACAGGCAGGATGAGCCACGTCTCCGGGAGGCAGCAGCCAAGTCACCTGAGGGAGAAAAACAGGGTCTGGTGCTGAGTCTGTTCGTGAGAGTGGCTGACAGGTGGAGGTAGCAGCTCCCAAGAGCAGATGAGGAAACCCAAGGGCTAATGGACTAGAGCAGGATACACCCCCTTCAAGCCCAGGGTACTGAGATGCCAACTGTGTTGAAAAGTCTTGAATGGGGCAGCCTAGTGACAGGCCAGGGGAGATAACCCATGTTGTAGGAGGGATGTGGTTGATAAGAAGAAGCATTCAGAGTCAGACAGCCCTGACTCAGCCTGAGCTCTGCCCCATACCTTGAGTGAGAGAGAGATTGGTAGGGCAGATGGAGAAAAAGAGAGGGAGGGAGAGAGAGAGAGAAAAGAAGGAAAAGGAAGGAAGAGAGAGAGAGAGAGAGAGACAGAAACAGAGGCGGAGGGAAGGAGGGAGCTGACGGGTGGGGACCTGCTGTCACAGGACTGCACCGTACATATCTCACAGCACAGTAACTTTTGTTTCTGCTATTATGGCCTGTACCAAAGACCTAATTAACAAATCCTGTACTCTTTGGGAATTAAGTCAGAATTAACAAATATTTGATTCCCCCCCCCAACCTTAATTGTCATTAATTGTCCTCATATCAAAATTGAGTACATAGGATTCATGCTTCTCCATTCTTGTGATGCTTTACCAAGAATAATGTCTTCCACTTCCATCCAGGATGGAGGGAGGTGGGTGGGGCCTTGGTGTGTGTCACACTTTATGGGGGCAAGACATGATTGCAAGAGGGACTTTACCTAACAATTGCAATCAGTGTAACCTGGCTTATTGTACCCTCAATGAATCCCCAACAATAAAAAAAAAAAAACCTAAAAAAAAAAAAACCAAATCTTTGAGGGTCCATAGTGTATCAGTCTCTCAAGAATGTTTCCTTCTTTAGTTCTCAAAATAATCCTTCAAGTTAGATGTCATTTTTGCCATTTTCTATTTGAAGAACCTGAAGCTCAAAGACGTAAAGAATTTGCCTGGGTTTCTGAAGCCACAGGTGGCACAACCAGCGTCTGACTCAGACCGTCTGCCTCCAGGCTGCTGCTGTCTCTGCAGCAGCCGACCACCGCAGGGGTCCACAGACAGGAGCACACCCCGTGGTGGGCCTCACACCCGCCAGAGGCACCAGAGAATGGCCAAGTGCTGTGGGAGGCAATAAAGTGGGGGTCGGTGGATTACTTTGAAGATCACCTGGATTGTAAAGACAAGGGGCTGTTGCAGTTTGCCCCATTGATGCCCTTGGGACCTGGCTAGACAGAGGAGGTGGCACAGTGGTGGACTTCAGGAGAGCTGAAATTGGGAAAAGATCCAAAGACTTTGGATTTACTCTGATTTACCTCCTTTTAAGTCAGGTCGCCGTTCAGAATGAACACCATCCTCCTTGTCCTCGTGAGCTCCAGATGCTGATCCAGCCCTGACTCTGCTGCCGTAGACTGAACCAGGGTCCTCCCCATCTTGTAAGATCTACAACTTTGAAAGTCAGGCAAAGCCCACAAGCCCCTTCTCAGAATAATGTTTCTGAATGTGTAAAATAAAATGCATGAAAGGAACCAACTGATTATTTTGAAAACTAGTAAGTAAAGGGGAAGAATCTCATATCCACATTATGATGATCTATACTAATTCCACTGCTAGGTAACCAGGCAAGGTGACATGGTTTTTCTTTGTAGAAGTATTACAGCCATTAAATTATGAGGGATGATAGAATTAAACCATTCTGCAAGTGCCAGTTAACCCATGGACTCACACATTGACCATGACTGGCTACTGACAGGGATGACAGGAGAAATGTCGCCTTCCCTGTCCCCAGACACACCCTGAGGAGCACTGGGCCCCGTGTCCAGCTCCCCATCAGATGCAGGAAAGAGGGAAGGAAAAATCACTCCATGGGCGTGATCCCCAACCCAGACTGCAGGACTTCACACAGGATAAATAACTGTTATTTCAAGGAATAAATTGCGAAAGTAAAGACAGGAGAGTGGTATTTTAATTACATTCTTAAATAATCTCAATGTCTTAGTAACGCCCTGTATGTGCCCGCTACTGGGATCACATCTCTCCACTACCACTGTCCTTTCCTGTTCTACTTTGATTTTTGTGTGGCGCTTGCTTTTTTATCATAGCAGCTGCTAAAAACCTGGCTTTGTGACGATGCCAAGACTTAGAGGGTTTGAGCTGGTAACTCGGAATTAAACTCAAAACTCGACAATGTGTCATCTACTGAGTCTTTCCAGCACATAATAAGAAATTACCAGATAGGTGAAGAAGCAAGAAAATATGAGAAAATGTGAATAGGAGACAAATCAGTCAACAGAAGCAGACCCAACGTCAGAGATGATGGACGGTAACACAGACGCATAAACAGGCTGAAAGACAAAGGAAAATGCATACAAACCGTGGGACAGATGGGTACCAACAGAGAGGCAGAATGACTGAGAGTAAAACACTTGGGAATTCTAGAACTGAAAAGCACAATTGAAAACAACGTATTTCCATTTTGCCTATAAACTTCCCAATCATTTATGGGAATCATTATGGCAAACCACATATTTATGTCTTGTCCATAAATATAACGCAGAATACAAAAAATATATTTTTCACCCACATATAAAATACAAGATAAGACAAGCAGCTTTCTCACAAAAGGCAAGGAGTTTCACGAACATGCCCTGCTCCTCTTAAGGTCACTCCATCCCTCTCGAGGATAGCGCTGTTGCACAGACCCCCCTGTCATGATGGACATGGCCAGTACCTGCACTGTTCTCTGTGGTGGCCACTAGCCATGTGGTTATTTAAATTTATTTAAATTAAAAACTCAGTTCCTCAGTAGCAGCTGCCAAATTTCAAGTGATCATAGCAAAGTTCTAAGGTCTTGAGGAAGACATTTATGGTTTTAAAGTCAGTTTTGCAAAAATCTAATTTTTGTATTTTGATAGAATTAACTTCTAGAGTTTGGAATAATTCAGTGACTCCATAGGAGTTGTCTATGCACTGGGGACATCCAGGCAGGAGTTTATTTCTTCATTTCTTTAGTTAATATGTTAAGAAAGAAGTGAACACGGTGTTTGAACATGGTGGTTCTCAAAGTTTCACGTGCAAAACAGTTATTTGGAGGGTTTGTTCCCAGGGGACGTCTCTGAGACACACCCACCCTCAATTCAGTTGTATCAAGGTGGTGTCTCTTCTGGCTGGAACTCGGAAACCCATATTTTTTGGAAACATCCCTGATAATTCTAGTATGTGATTACATCTTAAGAAATGCTAGAAAAATACACAAATATCCAAACCAAGTTTTAACATTCTTTTCAATCAGCTCCTGCATGCCTTGTGTGGATGGTTATTTCATTTTTCCTTTTGTGACGAGTTCAATTGATCAGCTATGCTCTTTTTAAATGTAGAAAATATTTTTCCATTTTTACTTTATTTCATTAAAAGCAAATTGCATTTTTCAGATGATTCAAAATGTCATGTTTTAGTACTTTCGAGCTTTGGACACAGCAGCCTCTCTGCTCGCTGCGTGAATCTGAGGGGTGGATATCTGCGGACACAGCCTGGGAACAACTTGCTCCACATACACCAGTAGGTTGTGAAGTTAGGATTGAGTCATAAGGCTTTCCACAGGCAAACCTGTGGTTTCTAGAGGGCTCTGGATCATTAATTCTTTTTTTCCTTGCAAATAAATGATAATAAGATTTTAATCATAAACTCACTGAAATATGTGCTCTCCCTTTGAGGTCACAGAAACTTCCCTCATATAATAACATAAAGTAAATACAGATTTGGCTTATTGAGTTCATTTTATGAAAATCAGATTTAGAGGCATTCTAGAAGGAACCCAAAGAGGAATATTTGATGTCAGAAATCTTGTTTGGTCTCCTTTTCAGTCCTGGATTGAAGACTGACTCTTAATCCTGCTAGAGCTGATGTAGTCATTGAATCAATTTCTCACTTTCTTGTATCTCAAACTAAACATCTCTTTGCAGGAGATTATGTCTATAGAATATAATTTTAAAAGATTTTGTAATATTATGTTAGAAAGGATTGTTCTTTCTGCTTAATTAAATTCTTCATTTTATTTTATAATCCAAGCCAAATTGTTTTTATTTTTTATGCATTGACAGAAGATACGTCAGGAGATGGGGTACCCGTGCCCTTTACATGCCATGTAAAACACGTTTCAGATTATGTAGGAACTGTCTGAATAGTCCCAGGACTAGGCATTATTCTGTTTTCCACATCATGTACTGGTGAGGAGAAGGGAACAGTTGTATTTAAGTATAGCCATATATGAGTATTTTGAGAAAGTGTTTTCCTTATTTATTCTTTATCCAAATTCTAAACTTCGTAAAGTTCCAAAGTACGAACGGCTTTTCCTGCGTGTTTGATATACAGATCCCTGAACCCGGGCCCCCTTTTTGTGTTCACAGGATGTGTTAAGCACATGGATTTTTGGCCACAACAGTTTCATCAGACTTTGTCTGGGGGCCTTTGGTCCAGCCATAGGCTCTTTGTCTTTGCGTTAGAGAAGGGATCAGTGAATTGATACCTTCATAAATACTGTGCATATTTTCGGTTTTTGAACATTTTTTTAATTTTTATTGTTAAATCATAGCTGTGTACATTAGTGCAATCAAGGGGTACAATGTGCGGGTTTCATATACAATCTGAAATATTCTCATCAAACTGTTCAATGTAACCTTCATGGCATTTTCTTAGTTACTATATGTAGGCATTTGTATTCTGCGTTTAGTAACTTTCGCCTGTACCCATTCTAAGATGCACCGTAGGTGTGGCCCTCCCCCCTCCCTTCCTCTTCGTTAGCCCTTTCCCCATAGTCTTGTGCTATAGTTGGGTTATAGCCTTCATGTGAAAGCTATAATTTAGCTTCATAGTAGGGCTGAGTACATTGGATACTTTTTCTTCCACTCCTGAGATACTTTGCTAAGAAGAATATGTTCCAGCTCCATCCATGTAAACATGAAAGAGGTAAAGTCTCCATCTTTCTTTAAGGCTGCATAATATTCCATGGTATACATGTACCACAGTTTGCTAGTCCATTCGTGGGTCGGTGGGCACTTGGGCTTCTTCCATGACTTAGCGATTATGAATTGGGCTGCAATAAACATTCTGGTACAGATGTCTTTGTTATATTGTGATTTTTGGTCTTCTGGGTATAAACCTAGTAAAGGAATTATAGGATCGAATGGCAGGTCTATTTTTAGGTCTCTAAGTGTTCTCCAAACATCCTTCCAGAAGGAATGTATTAGTGTGCATTCCCACCAGCAGTGTAGATCGGTTTTTGAACATTTTGAATAAGGCCCACGAGTCACTTAATTTTTGTGAAGGCCTTTCCATGGCAGTTTCTAGCTATCTGTGACTAGCCACGAGGTAAACTCCACGTGTGTGGAATGAGAGGAATAAGAGTCCTCGCTGCCTCTCACGTAGCTGCACAGAGGTCCCATCGCCCTCTCTGGGGCTGCGTCTTGTGGGGTGGTCTTGCCGCCCTCATCTGCCGGATGACGGCCTTGCTGGTGCTGTTGCCACCCTTGTTGCTGGTGTTCTGTCATCGTGGTTCCTTCTTTCCAAGAACCCAAAGCAGTGTCCTTTGCGGAAACACTTTGTTCTGAGGTTCTGTTTTGGCTTCAGTACTGTTCTCGCTGTGCTCAGTGTGGGAGGCTCCGCCACCTCTGTGGAGTTACACCCTCTCCCTCCTCCCATGACAAAGGAATAACGTGAACTTATTCCTTGAAAATCCAGTTCAAAGGGTGAAAGATGGGGTCGCAGGTCACATTAAGCCACAATTCCAAATTCAGAACAATTGCAACCAGCAGGGAGACATTTCACCTTTGGAATTAAGAACCCCCCTAAGCAGGTGCTTTACACTGAGTACTCAGGGATGACTGAAGCTAAAAATCTAGAGGTGGAGATAAGGAGGGAGCAGGGAGATCCGGACGCCTTTCCACCTGCAGGACCCGAGGTCCACCTCCCACCAGCTCAGGAAGCGGGTTTCCCTGATGCATCTTGGCTTTGCAGAGTTCTACCCCTTCCTCTAAACCAGTGATTTTCAACCCGTGTGCCATGGTTGATCATTAATTATACTATTTTCAAAAGAAGTTCAAAGCAAAGTAAGTAAATATTTTTTTTTGATCAGTGTAATTTGTGTGCTGAAGAAGTTTAACTACAGGTTCCAGTGTGCTGTGAGATAAAAAAGGTTGAGAAACCCTGTTCTAGACTCTGCGTGTGTCCGTTCTTCTGTGCACCACGCTCAGTGCCCCGTGAAGGGGAGAGACTCCACACTGGGGGAAGAGGTGGAGGAAGTCAGCCTGGCTCTGGTTTTCTATCCAAACTCAAGGATGTAGGGACGCAAAGGGAGAAGAGAGAATTTTGTGAGACAATGCAGTAAACGTCCCAGACCTATGAAAAGAAGAGAAAAATGCCAATATGATTAGCAAAGCAAAACCTTGAAAGGGATCATAAGCCAGTGAAGCAAAGCCTCCAGAGACAGTCTCTAGACCGCCACTGAAGCTGGGCCATTGTCCACTGAAAGCCATTAGGTATGATGGCAGCGGCCTGGTTCTCCTAAAGTCGGTGGTTTCAACATATACATTTATTGTTTTTTCTTCTTATGACACCATTAACATGAGAATTAGTAACACAATAAACAAGAGGAAACAGCAGTAAGTTTTTTGGAGATGAGAAATAAGGGTTGAGTAGGCAGACTCAAAGAAGCCACAACCCAGGCTGGGCACGGCAGCTCACACCTGCCACCTGGCACTGTGGGAGGCTGAGATGGGAGGATCTTTTGAGGCCAGGAGTTGAAGACCAACCTGGGCAACATAGTGAGACGCCCATCACTACAAAATTCGAAGGAACAGCTACCCAGGAGTCTGAGGTGAGAGAATTCCTTGAGCCCAGGACGTCAGGGCTGCAGTGAGCTGTGATGATGCCACTGTCCTCAGCCTGAGTAACAGTGCAAGCCTCTGTCTCTGAAAAGGGAGACAAAGCCAAAAACCAGAGCCTAAAGGGTGTGGTATTCTAAGACACTAGCTAACTTTTCCTATAGAAGCAGGGAGGTCCCAGGTGAAGTTCCAATTCCTGAAATGATTGGGCTAAGCAGGAATGGATTGAATCTGTGCACGAAACCCCCAGACCCAGAACCCCCACCTCCTGCACCCAGGGTGCCACACGGCTCCTCCCCCAGTACAGCATGTTCATTTACAGAAAACTGAACCAAAGAGACACCAGATGAAGAGACAGCAAGCAGAGTGGAGGGAGGGGGAAGAGCAGGCCTGGAGACAGAGCTCGGGAAAGCTGCTGTACTGAGTCACGAGTTCCAAGAATGCTCGTGGACAGTTGTAAAGCTTTCTCTAGAGAAACAAAAAAGATTCAAAAAGAAGAGAGAGAGAGAGGAAACAAAGTTAGAATCTGAAATTAAAAAAAAAATAACAAAGCTATAGATAACTGACATTTGGACATTCTTGCAATGAAACATTCAAGTTTCAGGCTACAGGGAAGCCCCTTAGGTGTTAGCCCCTCCCAGAACTTTGGAGTCATCTTCTGATGTCCCACTCAGAAATATTAACCAACAGGAAAAAATAACGAGGCATCTGTGGAGAGCCTCCGCATGTGAGGCTGGGTCCAAAACTAACAGGCAAAGGCCTGGGAGAAGCCCAAAGCATTGGGAACAAGCAGGAAGAAAAAAAAAGAAAATTTAGAAGGATATGTAGTTCATAAAATAAAATCAGCTTAATATCGAAAACAAAAAGACATAAAGAAAAACTCAGACAACAAAATAAGTCCTGGGATATAAGAATGTGATTGCTGAACAAAAAAATCAATGCAATAAATGAAAGAGAAAAGCGAGAAACTTTTAGGAATACTTTAAGGAAACAGAACCTAAAGAGATAGCGAAAGAGAAAATAAAAAGAAAAAAGATATGAAAAATCAGAGGATGATGCAGAAGTTGTGACCTCTAATTAATCGGAATTCCAGGGAGAACAGAGAACAGTAGTGAGAAGGAAATTTTAAAGAAACCATTCATGGAATTCCCCAGAATTGAAAGATATGGCTTTCGGGATTAAAGCGTACACCAAATTTCCACCATAATAATTGCAAAAAGATGTACAGCAATGCATGTCACCTTGCTGTTTCAAAAATCAAGAATAGGGAGAAAGCAAAGTTTAAAATAGCTTGTACAGAAAAGACTACACATCAAATTTTTTAAAAAGGAAACTAAACAAAAAAGAGCTCACCTGTAGAGGCTCAGCAATCATGAGAGCACGGACTACCGCCTGCTGACACTACACTTAGTGGGGAGCCACTGAACATTCCCCCAAGATCAGGAACAGGAGAGAATGCGCCTCTCCAACACCGTAATGGAGGGACTCGCCAGTGCAATAAGAGAAGAATATATTAATTTAAAGTTTTAATGTAAAAGTTTTTATAAAACTGTTTTTATAAATTTAATATAAAACTTTAATTTCTTCCTTTCTAATATAGGAAGGAAGAAAGAAAAAGGTCTTTATTTGCAGATGTCAGAATTGTCTATGTCAAAATCTAAAAATAAAATAGTTTGGAATGAGTATGACAAAAAAATGTACAAGATCTATGCACCAAAAATTATAAAGTGTTACTATGTGAAATTAAGGAAGATTTGAATAAGTAGAGGTAGTACAACATGTTGATGGATTGGAAGACTCAATATTGTTAAGCTATCTAAATTTGTCTATAGATTCCATGAAATTTCAATTAAACTGCAGAAGCCTTTTGGTGTTTTTTTTTAGAAGTAACAAGCCTATAAAAAATCATATATAAATGCAAAAGACATAAAAGAACCAAAACAACTTTGAAAAACAGGAACAGAAAGGATTTACACTCCCTGTTTTCAACACTTACTGTGAAGATACCCTAATTACGAGCGTGTGGTGTTGGCCCAGTGATACACTAACAGCCGCAGCAGAGCAGAGTCCAGACGGAAACCCACGTGTATATGGTCAACTGATTTTTGACAAAGGTACCAAAGCAATTTTATGAGGAAAGGATAATCTTTTTTAAAAATGATACAGAATGATGAGTAACAATATGCAAAACAATTAACCCTTATTTCATGATACACACAAACAACTTCAAAATTCAGCAAAACCCTAAATGTGAGGGCTAAACGCTACAGAATGTTAGAGCATTTTTCAATAGAACTTTCATTAGTAAAAACATTCTCTGCGTTTACTGAGCAGGATAACACTGGGCGGATAGGACTACTGAGGCGGATAACACTGGGCGGATAGGACTACTAATATCCACTGGGCGGATAGGACTACTGAGCACTCAACATGTGACTAGTGACTGACGACATTACTTACGTTATTTAACTTTAATGAATTAAATGTCAAATTTAAGTAGCTACATGTAGCTCATGGGTATTGAATTAGATAGCACATTTGCAGATGGAATCATCAGATAATATTTTAGGAGTTCTTAAATACAACCCAAAAAGCACAAGCTATAAAAGAAAGATGGTACCAATAAACCAGACTTCATCAACGTTTAAAACTTTCCTTCTTCAAAAGACATTGCTAAGAAGCTGAGCAGGCAGACCACAGACTGAGAAAGTACGTATTTGCAAAACAGATTTCTGACTTGTATCCAGAATATATTAAAAAGTCTCAAAACCCAATGGAATAATAATGGGCAAAAAATTTGAACAGCAATTTCACCGAAGAAGCTATATGGGTGGCTAATAAGCATGTGAAAAGATGTTCCACTTAATTAGTCGTTAGGGAAAAGTAAGTTAAAACCATAATGGAACACTGCTGCACATCTGGTGGTAGGGTTACGATTGAAACACCATTGTTGGGGTGCATGTGGAGGGACCAGAACTGTCACACACAGCGGGTGGGAATATAAAATAGTACAAATACTTTGAAAAACAGTTTTGAGATTTCTTAAAAAGTTAAACACACCTGGCTCGGCGCCTATAGCCGTGGGTACAGTGCCAGCCACATACACTGAGGTTGGCAGGTTTGAATCCGGCCCAGGCCAGCTAAACAATGACAACTGCAACAAAAAAAATAGCTGGGTGTTGTGGCAGGCTCCTGTAGTCCCAGTTACTTGGGAGCAAGAGAATTGCTTAAGCCCAAGAGTTGGAGGTTGCTATGAGCTGTGATGCCACGGCACTCTACCAAGGGCAACAAGTGAGACTTTGTCTCAAAAAAAATAAAGTTAAACACAGCTATAATATTACACAGCCTCTCCATTCCTAGCTATTTGACTCAAGAGAAATGAAAGGATTGTCTATACAAAGACTTGCATACAAATTCCTGACAGCCGAACATTGGAAATGCACGTCCTTCACAGGTGGAGATGTGATTGTAGATCCACGCAGCAGAAGACTCCCCGACAATAACAGCAGTGCCCTGCTGATACACACTGAATATGGACTACCTCAGAGTCACTGTGCCAAGAGAAAGAAGCCAGACAGAAAAGATTTTATATAAAATTCCAGGAAAAGCAAACCAGTCGACAGTGACAAAAAGCATGTCAGTGGCTGTCTGTGGGGGGAGAAAGGTAGGAGAGAGGGTTTCAAAGAGAGGACGGAAGCTTTCGAGGGTGGTGGGTACCTCATTATTTCAGGGGTGTATTTATATAGAGGGTGCCAAGTATTTCTTACCTGGAATCCTATACCTAGCTAAACTATTACTCTAATGTTGTACAGCCTTTCAGAATACTTAACTTACCAAAGAAAGAAAGGAAATCAAAAGTGAAAAAAAAAACGTGGCATCTAGACACTGGAAGACCCTTGGAAGAGAGGCAAAGTGAGGTGACATGATGACAGGTGTGCAGCATTCTGAGAGGAGCCAGTTCAATTAGAGCAGGCGGGCAGAGGGCCCTGCAGGGCTGGGCCCAAAGAGAAATGCTGCTGATACCATCCCTGTTATACTGAACCTTACAGAAGGTACTTTCAAAAGTGTCCCTTGGAGGCCGGGTGCTGTGGCTCGTGTCTATAATCCCAGCACTTTGGGAGGCTTAGGTGGATGAGTTGCTTGAGTTCACAGGTTCAAGACCAGCCTGAGCAAGATGGAGACCCTGTCTCTAAAACTAGGATTGTGGTGGGTGCCTGTAGTCCCAGCTACTTGGTAGGCTGAGGCAGGAGGATTGCTTGAGCCAAAGAGTGTGAGGTTGCTGTGAGCTATGACGGTATAGCACTCTACTGAGTGCAACAAAAAGTGAGACTCTGTCTCTAAATAAATAAAGTGTCCCTAGGGGCAGTGCCTGTGGCTCAAAGGAGTAGGATGCCAGGCCCCTATGCCAGAGATGGCAGGTTAATACCCAGCCTCGGCCAAAAACTGAAACAACAACAAAAATAACAACAACAAACTACATCAACTGGCAATTCTATGTATATTGAAAATATTCAGCAAGAATAAATGTGAAATTACACTTACATATATATGAAAATTAAATAAATTAAAAAAAAATAAAGTGTCCCCTAATGCTGATGTAGAGTTTGGGAAGAATTTGTGTTAGGAACATAAAGAACTAAGTAAATGAATAACAACTCCTCTCACAAAAGAAGACCATAAACTTTAGG
The DNA here is from genome assembly GCF_027406575.1 of Nycticebus coucang. Lineage (NCBI taxonomy): Eukaryota > Metazoa > Chordata > Mammalia > Primates > Lorisidae > Nycticebus > Nycticebus coucang. The sequence goes on from NC_069794.1 coordinate 1,596,097, forward strand.
CAAAACAGTTTTCTCAAGAATGGAAATAGAATCAGATACGGACAGGATGTGTCCATGGCCAAAATAAGTTGAACACTGAGGATTGATTCTACAAAACCCGTGATGTACGTCCCTGGAAAGACAGAATGTGCAAGGGCAGGACAGCTGTGTGATCTCCGCTGAGGTCTGAGCAGGTAACGCCTTCAGTCAGGCAATATAAACACACACATCAGAAACATGGAGATACCTGTGTGAGAAAAATTGCCATGTGGGTGGGGGGGACTAACATTTTCCTTACAAGCCTTATGATACTGTCTGCCTTGTTGAATTAGTTCACATATCTCATATTAATTATTAATGGGAGAATATGGTAGCTTGAGATTTTTATCCTGAATTTTCTCCTCGTTAGAAACATGCCCTTTGGTGGATGACTTAGCCGCTCTTAGTCTCTTAATTCTATAAAAAGAGAAAATACTTGTATCTCAGAGATGTGGCGAGGATTAAATGAGATTATATGTGTGAACTGTGCAGTAATTAATCTCTTTTACACTGTATTCTTCCAAAGGAATGAAGGTGGTTTACAAAATTCATTGAATTTAGCAAGATAAATTGAATTAAAAAGAAAAATGCGGTAAAGTCTGGCACCCCGGAGTCATTCAGTTCCTTTCCCCCACAATGGAGGCAGCTTGCTGTCTGGGTGGATTTCACGAGCCAGTGTGGCCACTACATGAAGCCTTATGGTGGCCAAGTACGTCCCCTCTGGCCCTGTAGCTTCCCCAGGGCCACTATGTGGACAACTGATCCAGAACATGTTCAGGGTCTTTCGAAGGTAACGGTTGGTAGTAACATGGATTAAAAGCTCTTGTTTATAAATTGATCTCAGGAATGGCTAGAATCTTGGAAAGGCCACAGACTAAACTACTTGATTTTCTAGCAGAACCGGGCCCTTCCGAATGCGCAATAATTATTAGGCAAGAAAATTGATTAATGTCATCATCAGTCACCCTTTGAGTGGGGTTTCCCAAAAGGATGCTGAAGCCCTAACCCAGCCCCTCAGATGTGCCCTTATGTGGAAATAGAGTCTTTGCAGAAGACCAGGTTAAGACAAAGTTGTTAGAGTCGAGCCTAACCCAACAACTGTTGTTTTATTTAAAAAGGGAAATTCTGACACCAGCCTGCACACAGGGAGACCGGATGGGGCAAAGGCCTGGGAGATGCGTGTGCTGCCCAGGGTGGCCAGCAACACTCAGCGCCAGGGGAGAGGCCTGAGACAGATTCACCCAGCAGGTCTGGAAGGGGCCATCCCTGCCGACACTCTGGTCATGGGCTTTGTTCCAGCACTGCAAGAGAATGCATTTTTGTTCTCTCAGCCCCCAAGCTTGTAGTAGTGTTTTTACAGCAGTCCCCAGAAAGTAATGCAGTTTGGAGTTATTTGGAATGCACAGGCAGGATGACCAGTGTCCCTAATTAAAATAATCCTATGAAAGTGCACCCAGAGGCTGTGGCCTCTGTGCTCAGCATTTGTTCTCAACCTCTACCCCACGCCTTCCAGCTGGGGCTCAGTCCAGAGGCAGCGAACAACAGGCAGCATCTCTCTGGGGTAGGGTGGCCTTGTCACCAAGATCTTGTCTCTCTAACATTTGGTCTTCCCCGTGGAACTCATCCTTCACTCCCTCTACTTTAGATCTACTTCTAGCTTCTAGGTAACACTCTGTTCTAATCATTTCCTTAATGTTCCACGTATTTCTTTGCCTAAATTAAATTCTCGATTAGTTCCTACAGTCTGGTCCCTGTGACAGATACTAAGGCATACACCCCAAATATTGAATCCTATCTAGTACATTTGCAGTTAAGTGGCTACACCAGAGTTCTGACTTGGATGGGAATGAACTGATTGAAGGGCCCCTTTATAGCGAGAACCAAAACCATGTCACACATTTCCACAGAGCCTGCTTATGAACAGGTAATGAAGCCTGATGCCTTTCACTCTCTGCTCAAATTGGGTCCAACCAAGTGCCAGTCCCAGTGCAAGGTGCCTTCCCGCTCTCACCTGCATGCCTCGCCCCCACTGCCCTGTGTTTTTCTTAGTCTTCCTCAACTTTATTCAGCCAAACAAAAAGACAAAAAAGAAGAAAATGAATTGCAGTTTATTTTTCTGTTTTTCAGAAAATGAATTTTAAAACAATGGAAAGCTTTTGAAAAATCTAGTTTAATGCACCTGACTGAGCACTGTCACTTTCAGAGGAGCATTTCCTCATATTTGTATGCGTTTGATAAGCACAGAAGACAAAAAAAATTATTTGGAAAAAAGATTAATCAAAAATAACAGAAGTAACTCAGTACTGACCCTCTACTTTTTTTTCTTTTGTTTTGGGTTTTTTTGTTTATATTTGTTTTTTGTGTTGAGACAGGGACTCACTGTGATGTCCAGGCTAGAGGGCTGTGGCATCATGATAGCTCACCGTAGCCTCAAACTCCTGGGCTCAAGTGATCCTCCTGCCTGGGCCTCCCAGAGTGCTGGGATTATTTTCTGTAGAGATGGATGGGGGTGCAAGGTGGGTGGGTGGGGTCTATCTTGCTCAGGCTTATCTCAAACTCCTGGCCTCAAGCAACCCTCCTGTCCCAGCCTCCCAAAGTGCTGGGATTATAGGCATGAACCACTGGTCACGACCTGTCCTACTACTTTTTGAACTGCCACCTCTGCACACTGGACTGGACACTTCTATCATTACCACACATCTTTGGTACTATTGTTGTTTTTACTTTTATTACATAAACTTTCCTTGTATGTGACCCACAACGTTCAGAACTACAGACATTGTCACCAGGTGGTTTATATAGAGAGAAGGAAATCCAAGAAAGAAAAGAAAAGAAAAGAAAAGAAAAGAGAAAAGAAAAGAAAAGAAGGGAGGGAAGGAAGGAGAGAAGGAAGGAAGGAAGGAAGGAAGGAAGGAAGGAAGGAAGGAAGGAAAGAAGGAAAGAAAGAAAGAAAGAAAGAAAGAAAGAAAGAAAGAAAGAAAGAAAGAAAGAAAGAAAGAAAGAAAGAAGGAAAGAAGGAAGGAAAGAAAGAATAGAAAAGGAAACAACTGGAACAGCATTGTTCCTATTGAACTTAGCTGATGATCAAAACTATTAGGTGAAGCATCTTTTTTAAACAGACAGTAGAAATCCTGGTGCAGGAACATTTGCAACCAAAACACACATTGCAGCAATTCTTTGACACACAAGTGTGTGTGTTAGCCTCTTGGCATCTCTAATTCTCTCTAAGTTGCATAGATTTAAATTTGGTTAGATTCAAATTTAATCTCAGTAAGATATTAATGTGAAAGTTGTCTTGCTTATATTTTAAAATTAATCATTTGTTTTAGTCTAAACTGAGACTACTACTAGAAATGTATTCTTAATTTTAAATACTGACTATGAAATGTTAGTAACAAACAAAATTATCCACACCATGGGGAAGTTTATAAAATTCTTGAAATAATTAGCCAACACTTTATATTCTAAAATGAATGTATCACCTACAGCAACTATTTTGCAGAAAAATAAAATTGTATCAAAGCTGTTGGTTAAACTAAATGATGCACTTGCACAGACACACAATAGAAGCAAGAATAAATAATTCTGTATCAATCTATAGGCTACAAAATCAATACCAACTTGAACAGTGTAAAATTTTAGGACACCCTCAGTGTCAGGCTGAAAGACAGGGCTAACAGTTCTGTTTAAGTAACTATGTTCAAGCAACTTAATTTCTGTCCTCATAAGTTAGCAGGCATTTTTAAACACACATAAATTGAAAGAAAAATAATTTTTGTCTGCTTTCTTTAAAAAGCCATAACTCCTTACTGACGGTGCACGTCATAGCGTGGTGGCCTCTGCACAGGGCCCGGTGGGCCTGACACCGCTCAGGGCTGTGCGGCTGTTCCCGGCGGAGTCGCTCGGCTGACAGACAGGATGGGCTTCCCAGTGGGATCTGCCGGCAAACCCACCTGGGGACTTCCAAGTACCCCAGCTATAGTTGACATGGCATCTAAGAATGCCTGGCATCACTGTGTTTTCCTCAAAATTTTAAAGCTACCTCGGTGGTGTCTCTGAGCTCACAGTCTGGGAAACCACAGGAGCTGGGACAAGGCTGACACGGGCCATGTGACCTCCAGGGTAGGCGTCACATACACCTCCTATACAGTATGGATTATCAAAAATAAATTTCTAGTGTTATGTATTTCAAACATATGCAAGTTACACGGTCAAATATGCAACGCAACAGGGCATGGTGCAAAGCAGGATGAGTCTGGCTTCTGGAGACGGGCAGGTGGGTCAGCTCCAGCTTGTGTCCACGGCTATCCATGGGCTTGCAGGGCCCAAAGCCAGCTCGTTGGGACAGGGTGGCCTCTGCTGCCCCACCTGGGCTCCAGGTGAGGTTCTGCTCCTCCACTGCTGAGAAGGAAATCCTGCCTTAGTATGTGACAGGGTACAGCACAGCACAACATGCAGTGTAACCCAGCACAGCACAACACTCAGTACAACATAGCACAGCACAGTACAACACAACATACAGTACAACACAGCTCAGGACGACACAACACAACACAATATAACACAATGCAACACAGCACGGCACAACACGCAGTGTAACCCAGCACAGCATATCAGGCAGTGTAATCCAGCACAGCACAACACGCAGTACAACACAGTACAGCACAGCACAATGTAACACAACACTCAGTACAACACAACACAGCACAACACAACACGCAGTGTAACCCAGCACAGCACAACACGCAGTACACAGCACAGCACAGCACAGCACGATGTAACACAACACACAGTACAACACAGCACAGCACAGCACAACACTCGGTACAACACAACACACAGTACAACACAGCTCAGGATGACACAACACAACACAACACAATGCAACACAGCACGGCACAACACGCAGTACAACACAGCACAGCACAGCACAATGTAACACAACACTCAGTACAACACAGCTCAGCACAGTACAACACAACACAATATAACACAACGCAACACGGCACAACACACAGCACAACGTAACACAGCTCAGCAAAACACACAATACAACACAGCTCAGCACAATGTAACACAACACACAGTACAACACAACACACAGTATAACACAATACAGCACAATGTTACACGCCTCAGCACAACACAATATAACACAACACAATGTAACAAACACAGCACAACACAATGTAACACAGCACAACACAATGTAACACAACACAGCACAATACATAAGCCTTCCTGGTACCTACGATGTGCAGAACAGTGCAGTCACCCTGGGGAACCCTGAGTGGGACCCGGGCTGGGGCGTCCCAGTGCTTGGATCATGCAAACCTGCAAGTCACCTGCGGGGCTGGAACCCCATGCTCTCCTGCCACCTGAGGGGCCGAGTTCATGCCCCACCCAGCAGAAGGAGCCTATTCAACAAATTTTCTTTCCCCGGGCATCAACCCTCAGGACTGAGCTCTGCTTCCTTTACCCCCATAATGACCATGAGAAACAGGACAGCTGAGAAGTGCTGGCATTTACGGTGCTACTGGGAAGGTTCCCGGGGTACACTGTCCTCCATCCCACTCTGTGACCTCAAAAGACAAAGAAACTTCCCACTGACCAAGGGGGGCAGCCTCTCCCTGCCTTGATCCCATGATCCACATGGCAGCCCTGCTGTGCAAATTCAACTTGCTCAGTACTGACTGTTCCTCTACTAAGTGCCCAGAATTGTGTTGATGCTGGAAATTAAAATTAAAAAAAAAAAAAAAATCAAGGTAGACACAGTTGCTGTTTTCAAGGAGGTGTGGTGATGTTGGAAGTACCTGCCATGTGCTTCCTCAGAAACGACTCCACCCAGGGACAGCTGTCCTGCCCAGGGCTGAGGAGCACCCTGGTCACACCATGCACCACAGAGCAGGCTCGAAGGGTTCACCTTATTTTGGCTGTTAATTAAAAAAAAAAAAAAAAAAAGTCCTAAAGTGAAGAATTCACCATAAAGTGTTTTTGTAAATGTCCTGTTTTTCTCAAACTTAGTATCATCATAACTGTTTCAAAAACATAAAAATGTAAGCTATTCCAATTGATACTGAAATTACAGTTCATAGATTGACTTAAAGTTGTCTGGTTTTGCTTATATCATGTCTTAATGCACACATATGATTCAATTTGAGCTGTGACTTTAAATATAATTTTATTTTTCTGCAAATAGGTACTACAGGTAATACACTCATTTTGGAATAAAAAAGTGTTAGTTTAATTAGTTTAAGAATTTTATGTGGTATCCCTTAGCAAATGAATAATTTAGTTATCTAAATTCTATCAATGGCATTGATGAAAAACATGAATATATTTCTAGTTGTATTCTCAGTTTGAAAGATGAAAATAATAATTTTAATGAATATTTTAAAATTTTTAAAGAACTTGTCTAGCTCTTATTTAAAATTTATTTTCTTACATGCTGTTCAAACAGATAATGAGTTCTTCTGCAAGCGCACTTTAAACTTGGATCCATAAATGTGATGAATGCCGTCTTTACTATGATGGGCAGCCGTAGTAACTTCCACAATGCTGAATTAAATGCTTTGTAGATAAAGTACTGTTGATATAAGATAGTTTATTCTGTTCATGATGGTAGAGCCCTCTATATGCACGACCTCTTCCTCTCAAAGGTATTTGAAATCCCTAGTTTATCAAACCGCTTTACAAGGCATCCCCTTTCTGTAGATGACAATATCAAGGAACTTGGTGGCTAAGTAGCATGTCTGTAGTTGTGATTATTATAGTTATGATTTTGGGGGCAAAACCATCTTAGTCATTTTGTGGGGCTAGTACACCAACTTTCCAAATGCTGGTAAAATATCATTCAACTAGTTGACAGGAATTAGCTCACACTATATTCATAAGAGTGGTACAGACCTCGTCTATGTAAATACAAACCAGTTTGGTAAAATTAGAAATCGGTAAGACAAAATATATGACTCTGTTTAGTCCATTCTTTAAACAAAAAAATGTGTGTGGTGTTTGCTTCCTGGGTTCCACATTGACTGCTCTTTGGGAGAATCAAAATGTGTTTACAGTCAAAAAATAACCATTTGGAAAGTCGAAAATAAAACCAGTAAATCAGTCCATCTTTTTTTCCATTCACAAGATTCTAACAATCCAACTCAAAAATTGTATCTTCTCTCACTAAGTTTTTTTCAAAAATCATCTAATTTGAACAATTAAGTGAGAGCACTCTATAAATAATAAATTCCTATTCACATTTAAATGATCTAGACACAGCTTCAGCAGCTACTTACCAAATCACACTCAGGCCCATCGCCTAACACAGGTCTTCCAAGTGTCACCCAGGATTTGCCTCAAAATCTCCTAGGACATGCCTAAGAAAGGGCAGATCCCTGGGGCCCAGCAGAACCCCAGTGCCAGCTCTGGGTCAGAGAATCCAAGTTTGTTAGCAGTGCTGCTGGTAACCCCATGCATCCTGCCACTAAAGGCCTACACCCCAGAGAAAAATCTCTACCAATCTGGAGGAAGCAGCCATCCATTCAAAACAAAGCAGTTATTTTATCATACGCACTTTGCTGATGTTCATGTGGCAAGCTTCGTCCACCCACACAGAAAACAGAGACAGCGTGGGCATCTCATAGGAGACCTACCCACAGAGTTTTGCTAGAAGCGTGGGGAGGTCTCCAGCCCCAGCACAGCCTTCCCTGATTTCCCTAAATTTGGCAAGAACACTTGAGCAGCATCTGGCCTGTATCTCTGTCACACAACTGTGACCTCGATGTCCTACCTTCCTGTGTGACAATTGGGCTGCACCCACCAGATGGAGGGGCTTGTCGGACAATTCTTACATTCCTGGCGCCTGGTAACAGGCTGGACACATATCACATCCTTCTAGAATAACCTGGACATATAATGTACTTATAACAAGAGTTGGTTAAGCAGAGGAAAGAATGAACATGGTAATTGCCAAGTAACTTCAATGAGAAATCATCACTAACACCAAAGAAGGGGCAGGGTGTGGTTTGTATAATTACCATTGTTTCCTACCTAGGCCAAATTTGACACTTTGTGTCCAGTTCCTCCTGTGGTCTCCCCCCCGCCCCCAGTTCTCGAGGGCTTCATTATTTGTGAGGTGCCATGTGCACCTTGGACCATGCGTCCCTGTGCTGCTGGTTTTATCATTTCTGTTTTCCATCTCAAGCAGCAGACTCAGAGGTAAGGGCATTCGCCCAAGGACACACAGTTGCCTGTGATCAGCGCCACTGACAAGGGTGACACGTGGCCAGTTTCCACAGGGATAAACTTCCCTCTTCAGCTGGAACGCAACACATGGGGCTCCTGCTTCTGCACATGGACACTGTCACTGCTGAAGTCCAGGCTCTCCACTTGCTGGAATTTCCCCCTCTACGTTGAATTGCTTAAAGAATGAGGTTGCTAAATCCTTTCTTACTTTTAAAACATGCTCACCTAGATCTCCTCCTACTCTGTTACTTAGAGATAAAAAGACAAGTTGGCCTCCGCGCAGCGTTTTTCCAGATTGAATTTGATATCACTCCCACACTGTTCACAGGGCTTCACACACCTGTGAGAACCTCTGCCCTAGGAGCCCGGGACTCAGTGCCTGAAATCCTGGGTCAGTTCTTCAGCTGCTGAAGACTTTTGTTTTTGTATCTCACCAGTGTGGAGGACTCACAGAGAGCTATTGCTGCCACTAAATCTCATCTCTAGTTAGCATTTCCGGGGTGCTCAGAGGGAAAACAATGTCTGGGTGATGACTCTTGTCAGTTTCCCCATTGTCAGACCCAGTCTTACGTTCCTCCACACTCACAATATTTCCCCATTGGGAACACGCCTGACACTGCAATTTCTCAAAACTGCAGCTCTGCAGTGAATGCCTAATTCCTGAAACTGCAAAATCTAACAAAAGCTGATTTTTTCCACTGATTTGACTGGCTGACTATTTCCAGGCTTTGCATGTGATGACCTGGTGCTCCTCACAAACAACATCTTTTATGGACCCACATGGTGGTTCTGAAGTGGCAGAGGGCAATTAAATCCTTCCCAGCCGCCTGTAGGGCGTTAAGAATGACTCACAAGGTCCAGCGTTTCTGCCACAGACACATTTTCCCAGGTAGGTCACACGGAGAGTCTTGCCAAGCAGCTTTCTGTTGTTTGATTTTGAACCCAGAACCCATTTTCCAGCACAGCCCACCGACGTCATCCAGGACAAGCCACGGAGACCTCAGCTCATTCTCCTTCAAAAACTGCTCTCTCTGATGGTGTCTTCCCGTCCACAAGTGAAAAGTCAAATCAAAAGGAAATATGGCAATTCTGTTCTTTTTATTTTTATTATTAAAAGTTTTTTCTTTGTCCTCATAGGCATCACTTGGGTTTTTCATACATTTTTCGTGTCTGTTAAAACTCTCCAGGGCGCTATTTCAGCTCCTATTCCCAACCTTGCCTCTAAGGAAGTCAAATTTATCTGCTTTCTTCCCTCGTCCCAAACCTCACTTCTGACCTTCCCCACAAACTCCAGGCTCCTTCCTTTGCCCGGGCGCGTGAGGAGGGACCGCGGGCTCCTGACAAACGGCCCCAGCAGCTTATCCCCCCAAGACTGCGTCACACACGCCCCCCAAAAACATAGATCAAGGGCTGCAAAGAATCTAAGATAAGGCGAGGTTTCCTGCAGAGCCTAGAGAGGAAGTCACTGGGAAAACGCGCAGACTCGGCCTTTTGATTTTTCCGTTTCTTATGGAAATTGCTCGCGGTTATAAGGCAGAACCTCCCGGCAGAGCGCGGAGCATCTCCGTCCTCGCGGACAGGGCGATGCAGGTGTTTACCAAGGAGAAGGCATTGGCTGGGCAGCGCGTCCCGCACCACCAAGCCCCGCCAGCACCGGGGAGGGTCCTGTGCTGCGGCCCCCTCGGCGCCAGCTCGGGGACTGTCCCCGCGGTTCAGAGGCTCTCGCCCGCCCCTCCCCCGCCACCCTCCGGGGACTGGCCAGGGGCGAGCCCTGCCTCCCCTCCCCCTCTCTTAGCTGCCACTTGTTGCGGCCCAGCCGAGACGCGCTTGTTCCGCTGGCTGATTGTAAAAGGGTTTGACTTGCTGCTGACCCCGGGTCAGGACTTTCTCTTCGCTAATCCTGCTCTCCTTAAACAGAAAAACACTCTGCCCTCGTCTCTCGCTTCAGTCATCTTAATCTCCGACACCCCCTCCCCACTCCCCGCTGGCGGCGGACACCCCTCCTGGCCTCCAGGGCCAGGCCAGGCCCGAGCCAGGCGGGCTCCGGGACAGCGCCCCAGGTCCCCAGGCCCCCCAGACCCCCAGTCCGGAGCCCGCGCGGACGCGGCTGCTATCAGGCACCTGCCAGGTCCCCCCTCCACCCTGGGACGCAGCGTTCTGGGGCCGAGCCGGGGAGCTGGAGGAGCACAGGGCGAGAGGGACGGACAAAGGCCAGGGTGGAAAAAGGGAAGTGAACGAAAAGCAAATCGACCTGGGGTCGCAGTGGAAGGGCGCGAGAGTGGGGAGTGAAGAAGGTGAAGTTGATGGACGCAGGGCGAGAGGGAAGCCTTGAGGAGTGGTGCTCCACCAGGGCCCGAAGCCGGGCAGGGCAGCTGGGACAGGACGGCGGGGCGAGGCGCAGTGGGGGCGAGAGAGTGCCCAGGCCCCGGCCTGGGCTGCAGGGATCCAGGGGCGGGCCTGCGGGGTCCTGGGGGCGCGCAGCTGGAGAGGAAGGGCGGGCGCTGGGAGAGGCGGGACCAGCTCCTCTCTACGCCCCCGCCTCGCCTTAGAGCCCGGGGAGGCGGTTCCGAGCCGGGGCACAGAGCAGGAGCTGGGGGCGAGAGTGAGGGTCCCTGTGTCCCTACCTCGCGGCCTGGGCCTCAGCGCCCGCCCACCCGCCACCCCCACACTGCAGGACCGGAGAGGGGGGCTCCTGTACCACTTCTGCTCCTCGCCTCGTGGGCCCGCGCCCCCCTCATCCTTCCCCATCTGGCCCGGCCTTTCAATGCGGCCTAATAGTTATTCTGGAAAGGGAGCTGCGCCAAGGCCAAGTCTGCTTTCCAGAAGTTTCCAAGGAATCAAACCCGTGATTAAATTCTGTTGTGACACTTCTGCAGTCTCAGGCTGCGGACGCGTTGGGGATGGGGGTGGAGGAGGGTGCGGGCTGCGGCTAAACCTGGGGGGCACTCCGCGGGGCCGGACCCGGACCGTCTAGGATGAAGTCCTTGAATTAACCGAAATTTTCTGGAGACAGAAATCTGCGGTGCCCAGTCTTAGAATGCGTGGAGATGAGCGATTCTTCTCCCACACGCACGACTTTAATAGACCTATCACTCACGATCCCGACACCCATCTGCACGTCAGGCGGCGGTGAGCGAAACTCTCCTTCCAAAGTAATTCGTTCCATCCAGCTGCCAGTGGGTTTCCTTGGCGAGGAGGGTGTCAAAGTCTTAAAGACAACAAAGGGGCCAGCGGGGTGAAAACCAAAACAAAACAAGGTTAAAATCAAACGAAAGGAAATCAAACCGAACTAAAAACCACCAAGCAGACCAACCACCGCACCCCGTGTGGAGAAGTCCGGGCTGGGCCCAGAGCGCAGACGTGTGAAGGAGTCAGACTCCGCGAACTTTGCTGCAGGCCTCGCGAGGTCCCGTCTGGCTCTCTGAACACCACCCTGGGGTCTGGAGAGCGAACGCAGCCGTAGTATAATAACGACCGTGCTCCAGGCGTCTGGCCGAGTACTGTGCGCAGCAGCTGGACAGACGGATTCCAGTGGCGTGAAATACCCAGCCCTAGAGCAATAGTTTCTCCAGTAATTTAAATTGGAGACACAAGGATAGGATCTCAATCCTGAGACAAATCCCAACTAATCTCTTTTCCTCCCCTCCCGTGTTGCTTTCAAATTGAGTCGTTAAAGAATTTATATGCTTCAAAAGAAAAAAGAATTTATATGCTTCTTCTGTGTCATTCTAATCAACAGAAAGAAAATAAGATGGTTGGAGCACTGGCATTGATTGTGGGCGCAGGAATTGCCAAACTGTAACTCCGCCCCGTGGAGAGCAACCCACAGCTTTGCCCAGTGTCCTAGGCACACTGGCAAAACTCGTTGTTTTAAGAGAGCCCCCAAGTTATTAACATGTGTGAATAGCCCAGATTTAGGTGCCAATAGCTGGACCCAGAAAGCCTAGCACACAGATGGGTGAGGTGGGTCACAGGCTGAGAGTGGGCAGTAGAGAGAATTCTTCAAGTCTGGACATTTCAGAGTGAGCATGGCTCTGGAAGCTCCTGGTGAGTTCACAGAGCTCTATGGAATTTCCAGAAGTTTCTCCTAGAGGGCATTGGAGTGGCACTTGTTGCCACACCATTCCAAGTGTTGTCCCGATCAGCAATCCCTTTGCACACATTCTTAGAAGTAACCGTTTCACAAAGCATCAGATTGCTCAAAGGAAAAATAAAATGAAGAAAAAGAAAAGATGGGGGACTTTTATTATCTTGTTAGAAAGCAGTGGACATTATTCTTGGATATTTTGCTATCACTTTAACGAATGAGTGGTTTAAGCAAAATTATCAAAATGATTCCAAAAAAATTACACATATCAACCGTCAGATTAGCATTATACTTAAAGCTATTCTCAAATGCAGGCTGAATTTGGTTCTCATTAAACTGATGGCTCAGGCCCACTTTTGGACGGATAGTCCACGCTCATTCCAGGACCAGAACAGAGGCTGAGCAGAGGGGAGAAGCCTAAGGCTGCAGAAATCAACATATTTCAAGCTGGACTTACAGAGTTTTTTTTTTTTTCCAAAAATATAATTTCATCTTAACATCATGATTAATTGCAAAATGTATTTGCTACAGGATAACTTTTAAATGCAATATTTAATGCTGTCAGATTACTTGAAGACAAAGTTTTACAGAAAACTTTAAATTTCAGAAAAACTGCAATGTACCAATAAACACCTAGAAAAAAATATAATTAAAAAATTTAAAGCATCAAACAACCTCAAGATCTCGTAAGGAATAATAAACACGGCATTTTTTCGTTCACATCTGTTAGCAACTTGCATCCCAGTTCACGTGGGGGAAGGAGGGCCGTGGATACTTTTTTGCGTGAGACAGAAAATCTAGCAAAATTAGTTTGCCCAGTTCCCAAAGAGAAGGAGGCAGAAGCATGATGGGGGCTCAGCTGCCACACATTTTGGTTCAGCAAAGTGTGATTCTTTGAACAATTTTCAAATAAATTCTGCTGGCAACCTTAATTGCTGAGGAATTGGGGGCCCCCACAGTCTTTGCCCCAATCCTTGGCCTGCTTCCACCATGGGGTCTTCCTTTCCTCCTCCGGACCAAAATGCCCTGCAGATGCCAGGCAGGGTGGAGGGCAAAGCTTGCTGCAGGGAAACCCAAACCCGGCCTTGCCCAGCCATTCCAGGCCAGACCATAAGAAGTTATTTTTGTAATTATTCCTCATTCCACATTAACGCCTTAGCTCTACACAATAATTTATAGATTTTTAACTTAGACTTTCCTTCCATTGAATAAAGCTCCATGAAACCCACCCCCAGACTCCTGGGGCCCCATCCTTCTTCCATGCTGATAATTTCTTCCTGCTCCTACAGAGTTACTAATTGTACTCTGAACTCAAAAACGTGCGTATAAAATTAGCACGTTTCAAGTTTATGGGAGAAAGTGGGCTTTTCCTCTCTTAAATTTATTGACTAAAAAAAAAAATTCAAGACAATGTTGGGGGGATTCTTTCATTTTTTAGAAGAAAGGCTTTTTTTGGGAAACTATGTACATAATCTGACTCCTCCTCCCCGCACTGCAAGGCCTAAAATAAAATTTCACAATGCATTTACAAGAAATAATACAAAACCAAAAAAAAAAAAAAAAAAAAAAAGGAAATGCTGAGATACAGAAAGTTTTACAAAACCCAGAATATAACTCTGCCACCTGAAGGGTGGTGGTGGTGGTGGTAACCTCTTTGTATAAATTAACAAACCAACCCGAAAGCGCGGTAGCAACTACAAAAACCTTGGTGATGTTTGGAACTGCCTACTACATTTAAACAAATTGGACCAGCTCCCCTTACTGGTCTGGGGTAACCCACGCAGCCAGGGATGAAAGCGCGCCGGCCGACATACAAAAGTTGGCATCGCTCCCTCGCTTGGTTCTTTTTTTTTTTTTTGTCCTTTTGTCTCCTCCTCCGTGGATGATAAATACTGTACAAAAAGTCTCAATAAAACGCCCAAGTCCAGTCTAAAATGCAAGCCTTGTGTCAGAGCCTGTGGCACCAGGAATTCCTGGAAAGGTGAGCGGGGGGATGTGTCACTTGGTGTCCGTCTCCAGCGTTTTCATTTTACAAGAACGTGGACAAGTCTGTACAAAAGCAAGGCCACGCCGGGTCCGGCGGAAGCCCCAGTGCGGGCCGAGAGCTCAGCGGTGACCGAAGTGTCCCCGGCGGCGCTAGATATGCGTCAGGGGCACCGTGCCGTTGACGCCCGCGCCCGCGCCCTGGTAGTGCTGCGGAAGCGAGTGCAGCCGGCTCTGAGCCGCAGCCGCCGCCGCCGCGGCCGGGTCGCCACCCTCGCCGGCGGGCAAGTACATGCTGATCATCTCCCGCAGGTCCCCAGGACACGGCGCCCGCGAGTGCGCCGGGGCTGGCGGGCTGCCGCTGGGCTCCGACTTGACCAGCGAACCCAGCGCGCCCAGGGCCCCCGACGACGCGGCCGCTGCCGCCGCCGCCGCTGCCACAGCCGAGTTCTGGTGGGCGCCGCCCGCGGCAGCGGCTGCAGCGGCCGCAGCGCCGTAGGGGAGGCCGCCGTAGCCCGAGGGCGACGCGCTCATGTAGCCTTGCGAGTTGGAAATGGGGCTGTACTGCAGGGCGCCCATGTCATAGCGGTGCATGGGCTGCGGGTTGTGCGGGTGCGCGTGCGGGTGGTGCGGATGAGGGTGCGCAGGGTGCGCGTGCGGGTGCGCGCCGCCCGCGCCAGGGTGCTGCCCGTAGGCCAGCTGCGCCTCTTGCATCATGGCCGCGGCCGCCGCGGCCGCCGCCACCGAGCCGGGGTAGGCACCGTTCGCCCAGCCGTTGACGTGCGCGTAGCCGCCGCCCGCGGCGCCACCCGGGCTTTCGAGGCGCTGGCCCACGGCCGCCGCGCCCACGCCCACGCCCATGGCCACGGCCGCGCCGCCGCCTCCCGCGCCGGCTGCGAGGAGCCCGCCCGCCAGCGAGTACTTGTCCTTCTTGAGCAGCGTCTTGGTCTTGCGGCGCGGCCGGTACTTGTAATCCGGGTGCTCCTTCATGTGCAGCGCGCGGAGCCGCTTGGCCTCGTCGATGAATGGCCGCTTCTCGGCCTCGGACATGACCTTCCATTCGGCCCCCAGCCGCTTGCTGATCTCGGAGTTGTGCATCTTGGGGTTCTCCTGGGCCATCTTGCGCCGCTGCCCGCGAGACCACACCATGAAAGCGTTCATGGGCCGCTTGACCCGGTCCTGGTTGGCCTTGGCGCTCGCGCCGCCGCCGCCCCCGCCGCCGCCCCCTCCGCCTCCGCCGCCCGCCCCGGCCGGGCCCGAGAGGTTCGTGGGGGCCTGGGTCCCCCCGGGCGAGTGTAGGTCGGTCTCCATCATCATGCTGTACATCGGGGCGGCTCGCGGGTTCACTGGCACCACGAGGAGAGCCTGGAGCACAGACGGCCAGGTGAGGGTGATGGAGAAGAGTTCAGACGCAGGGAGACGGGGGGGGTTCCTAGAGCAGAAAGAAGATGGGAGGGCGGTGGAGGCAACAACAGCAAAAAAAGAAGCAAAAACGCGCGCCCTCAGTGCTGGTCAGGCTGTCAGGTGTAAAGTTCCTCCTCATGCACAAACCACTTGCCAAAGAGGCCGACGGCCAGGGTCGCGGTCTTCGCCGCCACCACAGCCCAGTCGCCCTCGGCGGAGAGGTACAAACAGGTGCAGTAGTGATCAAGTTGCGGTTCCACTTTCCGGGCCAGAGCGGTGCGCTGGGCCCGGCCCGGGGTTTGCCGTCTCCTCTGCGCCGACCGCCGCCGCGCGCTACCTCCTTCTTCCCGTGCTGGGTCCTCAGCGGCCTCCAACTCTGGGGCTGTAACTTCTAGCAGGGCGGCGCGCCGCGTGCGCTGGGCATGTGCTGGTCCTGGGCGCTCGGGGGGAGCCAGTTGCCGAGGGGGAAGTGGTAGGGGGCCCGGAGCGGGCGATGGAGCTGCAGCCAGGGAGGGGGGCCAAGGACAGCGGAAGGGGCACGGGCGGGCGGAGAGGCCCAGAGAGCCGGGGCCGCCGAGGCCGGGACTGGCTGCCTGCTGCCTGCCCGGAGCCCTGCGCTCGGAGCGGAGGCGCACGCGGGGCCGGCGGCGCGCGGGGCCCAGCAGCCATACGCCGGGCCCGGGCTGCCGTTAAATGAGCGCGCCGCGGCCAATGGGAGCCGGCGGCGGCGGTGATTTGCATGGCGCGCTGGCGAGTGACGTGGGGAGGGAGTAGATACACTGGGCGCGGGCGGCAGAGCAGGGAGGAGGGGAGGAAGGCGAGGGGAGCAGGGGCAGGAAGGAGGGGGGGAGGAGGCCGGGGAGGGCGGGGGGAGACACAGCCACCCCGCTTCCTGAGCGCGCGCGCCGGCGGAGGTGGCGGCGAACCCCGAACTCGCCCTCCTAGCTTCTCTCCGCCCGCGCGCTCGGAATCATTAAGGCTTGAGTTTAAAACCTAAGACCAAGAAAGAATCGCCGGGGTCTGGGGGTAGAGAATACAGCCCCGGGCTGTGTTAAACGAGCGCAGGAAGACCTAGCTCTTACTGTGTCTCCACCAGCCAACTCTGCGCCTGGAGAGGAGGGAAAGTTGGAGATGGAGGCCGGGACGTCGTCTTTTGCTCGGGGTGCTGAAAAGGAGGGACGTTCCCCTGGACACAGAGGACAAGGTCCGCGGGCCATAACCTGAGGTTTCTCCCGCCAGGATCGGGAAGCCCAGTCCTCCCCCCTCTTTCCCGCTGCGCCGCAAGTAGTGAAGTTCTGCAGTGCCCCCTCGCAGCCAAGGCCTGCACAGCCCGTGCCCCAGAATTCCCGCATCGCGGGAGCAGTTGTGTCGGGCCTGGCTCCACAGCTTCCTCCACCGCCAGCCCTGCACTCTGGGGGGTGGGATTAATGGGCCTGGGAGTTCCAGTCGCGTTCTCTTCCCAACCCGGCTTCCTACTCTTGAAAAGGAATTTCTAGGAAGGCTGAAACCAAGATCTATCTCGAATAGTTACTCGACAGCACTTGAAAAAGTTTGTTGAAATCGCAAAAGAATGATCTAGCCCACGCTTTTCTGGAGCTAATCTTCCACAAGCTGTTGCCTAAAAACTGGGAAAACTGTGTGAACGCGCGGGGCCCACCAGAAACCGAACGGAAAGGTGGGGCCTCATGACCAGGCCACAGATGCCATTTCCTGCATTATGCAAAGGCAAGGCTGGGTTCATAGAATGATCAAGGCATTCATCTGCTGTTATAGTTCTTTTAACTTTTTATTTCTATGAGGCTTTTAACTTTTTATTTCTCAATGGGTCACCCTGGGTAGGGTGCATTGGAATCATCATAGCTCACAGCAACCTCAAACTCCTGTACTCAAGCAATCCTCCTGCCTCAGCCTCCAAGTAGCTGTGTAATTTTTAAACCTCAAAATGTCTTTGCTTAGGGACACAAGAAGTTGCCAAACCCAACCTCAATGCTATTGTGCTCTCTCCCATTTCCACCAGAGCCATATGTAAGTGGCCCGAAGACTTCTAGAAAACTCCTTGAGCCCAGGTGTTCCTCCTGTGTCCACCCTGAGCTGAGGGTGCTTTAAGGAGATGGGGATGGGTAAAGGGGAGCCTTTACCAAGCGCCACGTGGCTGACCACGCAGTAGAAATGCTCACATCCCCATGGCAGTAACACCCAGGGTGTGGTAAGGGTGGTTAAGTGTGTTGGACAGAGGACATGTGACACCTCTTTTTTTCTATTAAAAAACTCTGAGGTTGTGGATTTCTTGATCCTATTGCTTGTTCAAGGTACAGGAATAATGCTTTCCTTCCTCTCAATTACTGTGATTATTACTGTAGGTTTTTTTATTGCAGGGTTGCTGCGGTGTACAGTGCGACAGCAAATTGATCTCTGCAGATTAAACCGCTTTCATGTCAGGCCATTCAGCACTTAATAGTAAACTCATCAAATAATATGCAATTATATTAAAAGGAAACATCATTTCATGTTTATTTTTCACCAAATATCCAGGTTATAAACTTGGTTTTCAACTACCTTATTGCACCAATTGAGTTTGTTAAATCTTTTGATCTGCTTCACGCGCTACCTACAAATACCGGTTACATTGTGAATGAACAAAAAAAGGAACAAGAATATTGTTTAGGAATGCTATAGGCCCAGTTTTCTTTGATAATTTGGGAGGTGATGGGTGTGCAGCGAGAGCCAGTGTATTGGGGAAAGTCAGCAAGACTGAAATAAAGGAAATGGTTTACAAATTATAAAGTATATTATCCACTTAGCACTTGAAAGATTTCTTTCCTATGCTTTTCAATTTAGATTTTAAACTAAATAGCTTAAGACCCCCTGAAAATGCTTTGTATGAATCAGGCTTGGCACATTATTTTCCATATCAATGGGGCCATTTATTTTATAAACACCCTGCACTCCAGCGTGCTTCACAGGAATGCTTTATGCTTTGGGGAACTTGGATAGCTGACTTTGAAATGGTCTAGTTTCTCTCTACCATAGTCCTGAAAATTGTTTCCAAATACGACATTACCCTTGTTTTTCAGAGCATCTAAATAGGAGGCAAGTGGTGTAGCATTGTATGAGATCACGTTAGTGCTCAGCATTCAGGCCACTCCCCAAAGCCCTTTTTAGTGAGATGTTTCTTGGGCCCAAGCAGGTGCACGCTCATAGCGTATGCCCACCTGCACAGGTATTAAACCTGAGCTGTCGCTGCAACTTGTTGCCAGGTAATAGATGATTGGCAGTGGCAGGGCGCCTCAGGCCAGCCCCCTGTGCCCTCTGGCCTGGCTCGGGCCTGAGCAGCCATGTTAGTTCTGTGTGGGCTGTGGCTTCTGGGAGCCTCAGTGTTCTGCTCCTTCTAACCTCTCTCGGCAGTGACTCTTTAAAAAGAGAGAAAACTGCCCAAAACCAGTTTGAAAAGTACCTCCTTCCCCACTTCTCTTGGCAGAGGCCTCCTTCAAGCTGGTTACTTTCCTGGAAGTCTAGATTCTTGAGGATTTGAAGACTCATATCCCCATTTTCAAGGAATGTCAGAGAAAGTCTAGAGCCCCAGACTAAGGATTACTTTCATTGCTGATTGACCAAATATTTTCTTTAGCAACTCAGAAATTTCCTTGTGCCTCGTTGCTAAAAAAAAAAAAGCCATCGAGAACATCAACTTTGAAATGTGGATAAAGATGTATTTTGTTGTTTTATTTAACCTGCGGCCATTATCCTCAAGGAAAACCCAGATCCAAGCCACCAGTAGAAGGAATTACATTCACACACGGATGCACATGTGTAAGTGTGGATACACACACATCATGCATGCACATGCCTCCATATGTGATAGATTTAAGCCATACTACAGGAATTGTTGGCTTTCAAAAAACTGAATCATGAGTTTTATGTATAACACCTCTAGATTAAACTGCAAATGTGGAGTAACTAAAACGGTTAATTTATTCCCTCCACCCCCATGATTATGCTCGAGACACATCTCAGAAGCAGAGAGAGTCCCCTGTGGATGGAATTCCCAGCCCCTTTAGGTGAAAGCTGGCTTTCAGGCACCCGGAGATGGACCTTCCAGGCCACTCTCAGTTCTCAAGCTCCAAGCAAGGAGACTGGACACGTTCTGGGGGACAGAGAACACGAACTCCTCCTGTCTTCCCTTGCTCTAGCTTAGACCGTCTGTCCAGGTGACACGGTTCCCCGAGATGTGGCCAGACCACGACCTGTTGCCCTTCCACAGGTTAGGTCCAGCAGCTTCATGGGCCTGCACGAGGCCGCGTAGGGGCGCCTCCCAGGACCTCCGGGGAGCAGCCTTCCGGGCTCAGGCGGCGCCTCAAGGTGGACACCACGGTGAAAGGGAGGCGACTAGTGAGGGAGCAGGCAGTTTCTGGCAGGAAATTCTGAGACAGAAAGAGGAGTCTGAAGAAGTAGGCAAGGAAAGCGCGGGAGAGAGGAAGATCCGTTCGAGGTCACCGTGGCCAACGGAAGGCGCAGCTGGAGCGCGAGGTGGGAGGAGAGCGCGCGTTTCTGGAGGGGACCGCGCAAGGCCGGGCTAGGGCCGCCCGGGAGGTGGCGGAGAGGGGCGTGGCGCAGGGGCCGGGTTTCTTTTTCCAGCTCTAAGAGGCGAGAATCTTAGAGGGCGCAGGCCCTGGCTCTGGGCTCCAGCCGAGGCCCGCGGCGCGTCTGCGCTGACCGTGCGTGGAGCGGGTCGCGATCGCCGTCTGCTGGCCGCCGCCGCCCTCGCGGAGACTCGGGGACCCTCGGCCCTCTGCCGCCCGGCGTCCCTGGCCTGCTCCTATAGCCAGAGGCCTTTTCCAGGGCTGGGAGCGCGTTGGGGTCGTTGCGCTCCAGGGCGCACGGGTTACGGCTGTTGGAGAGCGCTAGTCTCTGCTGGGTCCTTCCTCTGCGCCCGGGCTAACTGGGCTCCGCTGTTCTGAAACAATGTGAAAGGAGCCAAAGTAGCTGTAAAGTTTTTTTGTTGGTGTTGATTGCTTTTTGCTTTCAAAGAATATAAATTAAAATAAACCCAGTCAAGGTAAAGGGGGTGCGTGGGAGGAGAAGAGAAAAAACCACTCGCAGGTAGGGAACTTGGAGCAACCCCTGTGCCTGAGAGACTCAGCAGAGCAGGGCCGCGCATTCGCTCCCAGTGTGTAAGCACACAGTCCTTTCCTGCGACCTAAGAACGCGTCCTGGTTTGGGGAACTGGTCCAGTGGCATCTGTGGGGGAAAGGGTCAGTGAAATCCTTCCTCTGGAAAGTAACCAAGACCTCTTCCCAGCGGTTAGTGTGGGGACCCGAACGTTCCCAGTCGAGCAGTACCAGCACTGTGCGCGCGCGCGCGGTGGTGTGCGCCTCCCAGCTCTCCGGGTGAAAGCGTTTGGAGAAGCTCTGGGAGCTTTCGAGTAGGGGCTCACCCTGTGAGCACTGCTCACACATATAATTCAAATTTCACAGCTGACCTGCTCTGAAAACCTCAATCAGCTTCTAATTGAAGGGAAAACAAAATATTGCTTCCCTACAGCAGAGCTAACGATTTAATCATTATATCAGACATTATAGCTTTTAATTAGGCTAATGCTGATACTGTATGGAAAGAGATAATTCAACACAGTTCTTGATGAATTCTGTAATTGGGTTAACGGCGGAGCAGTTGGGGGAGAGACGTCAATATTCAAGCTGCGTCTGTAGCCACCAGGTTTATGAATGAAACAGAAGACACCGCAAGGAAAGACTGGAACCCAAGAGGACACCGCGCCCTCCGCTCCTACGGGGCCGTCGGCACTCAGGAGGCAGCCAGCGAGAAACGCCGGCGGAGCTGGGGAAGCGCCTGGTGCCAAGCCACCTGCCCCTGGCCTGCCAGGCCCCTTCTTTGCTGAGAATCCTATCCAGGCCTACCTGACCGTACAACCTGGCGCGGCGGGAGTCTCTCCACCTGTACCCACTCAGCGCGAACCAATCGGGCAGACCGGTGGGCTGGGCACAGCTGTAGCGCGGTTCCATCGGCGGCCTTTAAGACAGGAGCTCTAGCCGGGCACCCACCCCTCACAGCGTCTGGGTACCTGCGGGTCAGGCACCGCGCCCCTGGCCGAGAATCAGCCTCCGGCTCTGAGGGCGCGGTGGGCGTGCGGAGCGCCAGGCGCCTCTGGGCACGACCCGCTGCCCGCTGCCCACAGCCCTCTCACACTCTGGCCATTATTGAGGGGTCGGGGGGGAGGAGGCGGCTCCAGTGGGGGCCCAGGCCTAGTGTCTGGAGACATGGCCTCTTGGGTCTTGGATGAGCCAATGCCTGGCCCAGGGGCTGCAGAGGAAGATTGGTGATTAGAGAGCCAGAGCCCAAGGTTTCCACTTCCTCCACCGGTCTCCAAGGGTCCTGCAATGAGGAGAAGGAAAGAGGCGTTCAGACTCGCTGGCGGGAAGTGGTTGTGCGGGGTCTTCAGTGACTCTCCACTCACTCCTCCGTCCCTCCTTGCCAAGTATGCTCTGTGCCAGAGAAGATTCAGGGTCACCCAAAACTCGAGCTCCGCAGCCTGCATCGCCCAGCCCCTTCCTAGGTGTGGTGCGTGCTCGCCCTGGGACAGACAGCTCCTGACACTCATCCACCTGCCTGATTAGCAGGGTCCACATAAGCTGCACTGGAGGTAGTGAACTGGTGGGGCTGGGACTTGACCAAGCAGAGGAGATGGTTCTTGAGCCTTGGATTTTGAGGGAAAGGTCGCTGCCTCCAAAATTTGAATGGGCTCTTAAGAAAAGCCGCACCTTCAGAAGTTTTAACCCCAGTGTTTTCAGGGTGTGATTTTATGTGTATGTTTTATATTTCTATACATCCTTAGTTCTTTTTCTCTCGCTCTTTGGTTTAACTACGTCAGTGCAATATTCTCCTTCCAGATAAATATACTGCATTGTGATCCGTCCTTGTCTTGTGTTGTCGGTAATTACGCAAAATTAAATGGGTCACTGCTAAAGTTTCATGTACACAAACCCCCGTAATTAACAGTTTGAATACACCTTTTTACATCGTACAAAAGTTGTAATTTTCTAACGCACGTTGTTTTTTTATTGATAAAGAATGCTTGTGTTGGACATGATAATAATACTGAGCCCCTCATCTGAGCGGTGAGTGCGTTTTGTTTCTTTCTAAGCTGTATGTAGAGTCAGTGCAAGAGCAAACTTTTGTGAATATGGTGCAGCTTTGTAACTATTCACATTAAGATTTATAAAACATTAACTTCCAAGTATGTGGGACATCTGATTAAGCCACACTCCTGAAATAAACTGCAGAAGCCAAAATTCTCAGACAGACAAGCCCTGGTGCTGTTCGCTGGCATGCGGAGAAGGTGGATTCTGACACGCTAGGGATGCTCTCCTGCTCGCTCTGAAGGGATTGAAAACTGAGGCGACGTGGTGGCCGCTCATGTCCCAGACAGTCAACGACCAGCGGCTGTGCAAGAAAGAGCAGCAGTGAGGGGTAAACGCAGCCCCCCAAACGGCGAAGACATCACTCACAAGAGGAGACAAGTCATAAGGAATTTCTATATGAAAAGAAATAAAGTGAAATCAGAGATGCTTTTTCTTACAGGCCATCCCTGTTATTGCAAATTAGATTAGCTACACAGGCTTCAATATAAACATGACCCGAGTTCACACCAGTGAAAGACCATCCACTCCAATCTCTGCTTTCATCGAAGCATCTCACATAAATTACATCTTGTCCTTTAATACACTTTTCAATGAGATTAAAACATCACTTTGACACAATTTCAAGCCCTTTCAGTGACATGGCTTGCTAACTGCAGAAAACAGCACATGGGGGAAGGTGGTTCTGTTGAAATCTTCAGGCTCTGAATGGGGTTTCAGACCTGCACTATGGCCCTGCAGGCTGAGCTGACAGCGGCCCCAGCCCCATTTGAACACCACTTATTTTACCTCCAAGAGACAGCAACCAGCTGTTCTGGTAGCAGAAGTCAGATTTCCTTGCTGTGGGGTGGAGGCCTGGCTACTGCCTGGGCACAAAAACCTTTTGGGAACATGGTTGTATTACACAGCCAGGCCATCAGCCTCCAGGCAGAAGGAGTGGGGAAGGCCATCAGCTGGCCACATAGGGCCACATGTCACTAGTTTGGGGGAGAGTGGAGTAAATTAGGTAGAAGGAGGTTTGGCGGAGTAGAGACAAGTAGAGCCCTACTTTAGACTCTGTTTGAACCCTAAATATTAACTTAGGGCCAGTGAGAAAAAAGTAGGCACGCATAGGTAAATATTTTACAAAACTGGCTAAAGGGAGAGTTGCACATCGCCCTGCTGGCAGAAATGCACCCTCCTAGCTCCTGGGTGCCAACTCCCCCTTTGTGGACAGACTAGAACCACCGGCTTTAGGGAGTGGCAGGGCCCCTAAACAGACAAAGGACCTCCAGAGAGGATTTGGGTTTCAGGGAAGGAACTCCATGCATTTGTATTTCAGCTATCTAAACTTATGTTCCAGGCTCAGAAGACACAGGCGTAGCTGTTTCTGGAGAAGAGGATGTTTACAGCCTGCCTCCTCTGGCGGCTCTATTCTCTGCCCACGCATAGACTGGCCTCCCCCTGGAGCCTCCTTCCTCTGACCAGCACAGTCTGACCACAAGGTTTTGAGTCTGCCTTATCCTTGCAAGGAGGGAGACTCCCCTCAGCCGGCCCAGCTGCCCAGGGCCCAGCCACGCCAATCCTATCCCTGGTTGCTGCCTCCCCCGCCGCCTCCCACGCCCGCAAGTCAGGCTCTGTCCCGTCTCCCCATAGAGATAACCAGGGCCCCAGCACTAGCCACCCGTTTCTCCCCACTGGACGCGCGCCGTGTCCCCTGTGTGCCTGCATGCACTGGCCCAGCCAGCCAGCCTGGGTCGCCTGTCGCTGCTGAATCCAGGAGAGACGCTGCCCTGCCGGGAGAAGGGAGCCCGACGGCGTCAGGGGCTGCTGGTGGCGACAGACTCCCTTCCTGTGGCTGGCCTGGATCACACCCGCACCACAGCCGAGCTTCTGGAGGGACTGGCCGGCGTTGGGCGCTTACCCCTCCTCTGTCCGGGGCGTTATCGACCCTGCTGGCCCTAGGGCCCGCAGAGCAGGCCTGGGGTAACCTAGTCCGGGGGAGAACAGAGAGGACTCCTCTCTCCAACAGCAGCGGAAGGGAAACGCTTGGTCCCGGCTGCCTGGGAAGCCTCACTGTCCGTAGAGGTGGCGGGGACTTCTAGGGATCCTCTGAGCCAACGGGGTGCCGTCAGCGTACTGCCGCCTCCTCCCAGCCCCTCTTTTCACAAAGAAGCTCCCAGAACGCCGGCCCCACTACACCCCAGGAGATCGATGCATAAAGGGAGCTTTTAATGGGTTAATTGACTGGCGGCCGCTATCGCGTTCAAACACCTGTTTCTTGCCAGGGGAGGAGGCCAGCCGGGTCCCAACCCCGATCGATGACCGCCGGACCAGCCCCGCCCTACCCATGGACGCCAGCAACGGCCACCGCCGAAAATCCATTTCACCTTTGAAACTCCCTGACTTTCCTCTCCAGCAGGGGCTCAAACCGCAGAAAGAGCGGGCGGAGGCACGCGCTGGTGGGGGACACTGCTGTCTGCTCACGCGGGACGGAGGCGCGCGGTGCAACAGGAAGCCGACCGGGTGATATTTCGCCGGAGGAGGGAGGATGCGCCGAAGGGGCTGGGTGCCCGGGCAGAGGTCACCTCTCCTAAGGCGGCCCACTCAGCAGGCGGGGCTTTGGGGCACTCCAGACCCCACCTGGGGGCTCCCTCCACCCACCGGCGACGTGGAGGCGCCGGCCGCGGCAGTGGGCCTCGCAGACCCTCACCAGGCCCGAGGGCGTTCTCTGCAAGTCCAGGACTTGCTGCTCACAGATTTTTTTTTTTCCTGGTTACAGAATTAATACAGTCAAGTCCGTCGCTCACTCAAAGTTAAATTGATTCTTTGCCCAAAGCACCTCTCACTAAATGGCACACGCTTCAACATGTTAATTTTTAAAACGTAATTTCAACGCTCGGATTGAGTTCTTGGCGCAGCCTAGTGCAACCAAGGGCGAGAGGGGGAACGCGACACTGGGCCTCGGCGGGGACGCAGAGGGGGTTGGGGTAGTGGGGACTGAAGTCCGAGGGAGCTGCTGTGGACGCGAACCTTTCCCTCAAATCCGCTGGTTTGATGCCCCTCTCCCGAAAGGGCTACCCAAAGAGAAACAGAGCCTGGGTGCACGGGGTTGTTGCCAATGCAAAAAGCCGAGGATGCGGGAGGAGTTCACTTATGGATAAGAAAATGACAAACGTGCCCCCACAGGCAGTCCGCACGCCATGGTGACTACAGGTACCCACCTGTTCTCTTCTGAGAACCGAATGCTGCCGGGACACCCCACGCTCCCATACGGAGAGTCATGGTGGAGACGCCGCGCCCCTCCCCAACGCCTGTCCCGCCCGGTTCCCCAGCCCCGGGCGGGCTGAAACCCCACGCAAGTTCGGGACACACTTACAGTTAGTTCCTCCGCCAGCTCCAGCGGTCCCCACAGTGGGTCCGGCGCAGCCTCGCCCCCAGCGCTCCGCCCTCGGGCACTTCCTGGCGCCCCAACGCACTCCGGGCCGGGTGGCAGCCCCCTCCGCACAACGAGCTCGCCGCGGCCCGGGCCCCTGGCCCGGCCGGGCTCCAGGCAGCGCCAGCCCCGCAGCCGCGGGCGCCCGCGCCACGGGCACGCACACTCACGCGCACTCACACGCGCGCCGCTCGCACACTCACTCGCTCACGCCGTTCTCTCCTCGCCGCGCGCGCGCGCGCGCACACACGCACACTGCCGGCGAGAGACAAGAAAATGAAATTTATTATTGATAGAAAAGACTTTAAAGACAATTTCAAGTCATTGTTTCTCTCTGGAAACAGGGGGAATCCCTCCACATAATGAAACGTCTTTTGTGCGGCGCCGAACAATACCAAACAAGTATTCTAATAAATAGCCACTTTTTTGTTCCTACTCGACAGTGAATAGCATTGAGCAGTTGGTTCGCGAGCAGCTGGGACGCTGTTTTGAGCTGGGAGGTGGAGCCGCATCTCCGTCCTCCTCTCCTCTCCGCTCCCCGGGCCCCCCACTCCCCCCTCGCCCGCCCCCTGCCTCCCGCCGCAGGTCCCTGGCCCGCCCCCGCCGCCGGCCTGGCCGCCGCGATTCCCGCCCAGTGCGGCGGCCGCGACCCACACATCCCTCCAGCCCTGCACCCCAAGTGCCTCGGAAGTCTCCCAGCACCACCCCTAAAATAGTTGGCACTTCTGTCATCACCGGGCTACCTAACTCTGCTCGTCTTTCCCGATCCCTGGGGGTGGGGAGGATGTCACCCCCCCACACGTCCTCAAGTCCTGAATCAACTCGGTCATCTCCTGGGGTCTGTCAACGCCGCACCCCCATCCCCACCCCACCGTCTTCGCTTTGGGATCTTTTCTCTCAGGGCCTTGGGGACGGCGTTCGAGCTTTGTCGCCTCACCGAGGGGACAACTTGGCTGTGGGCGCTACCGGTGCAGGCCTCCCCGGGGGACAGCTCTCGCTGGCTTGTTCCCCTCCTTTTTCCTTTGCCGCGCTCTCTTCAATTCGTCCTCCACCCCCCACACAAGTGCCCTAGAGACTAAGGCAGCTGGCACAGGAACGCAGCGTCTAAAGATTAGCGTTGTGGACACAAAGATATCCAGGTAGAAGTCGCCTGGGCCCCGCGCCCCCAGCTCCGGCCCTTCCTGCGGGTGGGGAGCCCCGGGACTGCGGAGTGGGGGCGGCTCTGCCACCCCCGCGGGGTTTGGACCCTCCCTGCTCTGTCACCCTCTGAGGCGGAGCCCCCGCCTCCGGGAGTCCGGGCCGCCAGCCCTGCCCGAAGCGCCGCGCTCAACGCGGCAGAAGGCGGAGGCGGAGGCCTCCCGGAGTAGCCGGGGCTGGAGGATCACGCGTCGCACTCCCTCGGTCGCCGCTCTCTCTGTTCCCCCGCCCCCAACTGTGTGACTCTCTCAGCCCTTCGGATTTGAGACCGCCTCCCCCCAAAACTCCTTGGAAATGTATCAAAAGAGAAATAGCTGCTTTCTTGAAAATGTTGACCCCACATTTGCCCTAGGGACCTGTGACCCCCTCCGACCCAAAGGAGAGGAATCTACCAAGTTGAGCGCGGTGCGCTTACTACCCCCAGGTCTCTCTCGGACAAACGCCGGGTAATTTCTTTTTCATTGCCGGCAGCTGCAGTTTGCTGGCGATCCTTGTCTGTCTGGCTCTAATCTCACAGACAAAAAACCCACATGACTTTTACTCAATGGATCTTAATCGAGAGAAACATTGTGTCATTTGCAAATTATTTCTTAATCGGACTAAGCTATTTAAAAGCACAAGAAGAGGACTTCGTGTTTTGGAAGTGGCCAGAGAGCTCGAATGTCGATCAGAAAACTCTTCCCAGCAGCGGCTTCCCCCCAAAGACACATTGGTCTGTCAAATGCAAAATAATGCACGTACATTTCTTTATTGGGGGAGTTTTTTTTTTTACTCTACTTTTGAGAAGCTGTGTTCCCCTGAAGTTTAAGGTAATTTAGTTCAGTCATCAACAGGAAGAGAAAGTTTGGTCCTTGACATTTTAAAAAAAATCAGTTTTGTGCAGGAATCTCCGGGCGGGAAATGGAAGACGCGTTGGAATTGGACCCATTCCAGCAGACACCCTGAAAGCTCTTTCCTTTTGTAAGGAAAATGGAAACATTTTGGAATCCAGATTTAAAACTTTGACTTATATTTTACATGTTAAATCACTGAAAGATTGGGTACAACACTGCATAAAGCTTCACAACCTGCAAATATTTGAATGGTTTTTGTAAGCCGAGCAGCTGCCAGTCAGCCGGCTTTGACAGGCTGCCACAATTTTGTCACTTAATAGCGGGTGTTAGGCTAAGTGCGAAACACTCTGGCAAACAGATGTCAAACCTGTATCAATGGGGGTTGTGAAGTGGAGTTTTAACCCGCGTCGAGGTCTCGGCACGGGGACTGGTGTGTACATGAGTATGCGGCCCAGCCAAGGCGAGCGCTCCTGAAAGTTGTGGCCGGGCCCTGGGCGCTGCAGAGGCGACCTCGGCGTTTATAAAACCAAGGACGCATCGGCGGAGGCGAAGGGGAGACCCGCACCCCGCTGCCCCCAGGCAGACCGGGGCTGCCCTCTGCGGACCCCGCGCCTGTTTCGCGCGGGTGCGCTCTGGGCGCCCCTGTCCGCCGGGCGAGGCCCCTTTCCCGCAGCCCTCTCCAGACTGGGGAGGCCGCGATGGAAGCCCCGCTGTCGGAGTCGAGCTGGCGACGCGGCCGGGTCGCGAGGCCCAGAGCCAGGTGCCCAGGGGCGCTGCAGAGTTGAGCGTCCGGGTGGAAATTAGAAATTAGCTTTTCCTCGGGGCTAGTGAAGAGCGACGTGGGCAAAAGAACAAGGAGGCTTCGCACAGCGAGGCAGGGAGGGCGGAGGCGCAGAAGAACGTCTCCTTTGTTCAGGCGCCCGAAGGCAGAGCCCTGGAGTCAGTCTCGCCCTCCCCCCCCCCCCACCTCCATCCCAATTCTACTCTCCAGGCAAAACGGTGAAGAATACTTACAGTTACTCACACAGAGCTTTATTCATCTTTTAAATGTCTTCCCAAATTTTTGTCTCTTGATAATGCCTTACGCGCGCACAGAGCGCCCATATTTACAGCATCGCGTCCCATTACTATGTTTTTAGAGGCAATGCCCACATCCTAACAGATTACCGATTGTTAGGTTTTTATAATACGGATTGTGTTAGATTTATAACATAACCCACATTTCTCCCTTCCTTTGAATAACCATCCTTCCAGCT
This sequence comes from Nycticebus coucang, assembly GCF_027406575.1. Taxonomy (NCBI): domain Eukaryota; kingdom Metazoa; phylum Chordata; class Mammalia; order Primates; family Lorisidae; genus Nycticebus; species Nycticebus coucang. The sequence goes on from NC_069794.1 coordinate 1,625,682, forward strand.
TTCATTTCTGAAACTTAAACTTAAGTCTGGGAGGCCAAGCTACATTTTGATTTTACCACAAAATGTGACGATAGGAAAACTAGTCCTTACGCAGATTCATTTAAAAAACAATTCCCAGGGCTGTCCCAAGTGACTTTGTTTTGCATTGGGTATTCCTCCAGTATAGGTGCTTTAAAAATGACTATGCATCTTTAGTCTAATATCTATTTTATAATAAATATAGGTCAACACACTCATTTTAATTTGCTTTACTATATAATCAGCCTGAGACCCATTCTTAGGTGGCCTGAAAGTGCATACAGTTAATAAATGCTGAAGTGAAATCCTGGTTTCTAATATTTTCATTGTTAGAATATAATGAAACTCTTTATGACCTCCACAATCCTTTACAAATATACGGAACAAATATTCTACTGGGTGGAGAAGGGGGTGAGTTGTAAAGATAACTGACACCTCTCTGCACCGTTGATTTTAATTATAATGGAAAGCGACAAGTATTAGATTTTAAAAAGTAGTTTCCACAGGTCCTTGGGATTAATTCTAAACATACAGGAATGTCATGTATTTTCACTTTCTGGCCTGAGTTCACAATTTTTGCATGTAAAGGTATCCGAGCCTAGAATCCTACCCCGTCTTCTGAAGTGCACTGCATTCTGGGAAGGTGGGCTGAGGTGGGAGCATCCCTGTCCTGGTGCAGTGTTGTCCCCCTTCCTGCTGAGAGGTGGAGCTGGGCCCCAAGCAGCTCCTTATTAAGATATAAAGAATGTCAGTCTTTTCAGGGAGGGATAAGTGACACTTGCTCACTGCACCAGATGTGCAGTAAGTATGTGGTGGACAGAACAGTATAGCTGGGGTGCAGTGTAACACGTGCAGACCCCGGGGGTAGGAGGACAGCTCTAGGAGGAAGATGCTTCAGGTTGAAGGAGGGCATCTCTCAGGATGACTCTGCCACTACAGGTGGGATTCCAAGAGGTGAAATAACATCCTAAACCCATGGTGAGGAAAGACAGGAATCTGTCAGAGCCAATGGCGACCTTCCTGTCCAGGCCCTATTTGCTGGACCTGGTGGTTTTCTTTCATGTTGCTGGAATTCACCCTTCAAAAAATATTCTCCAAATTCAAGAACTACCTATTCTTTACTGGAGGTAAGAATTGCACTCTCACGGTAATATTTTATGCAAGGATTTAAACTGAACCAACTGGTGAACCTTGAAATAATGAATTTCTTGGGCATGTTAAATGTCTGTACTTGTGTTTAACTGAAGCGTACTCCCCTCCCAGCTCCCAGCCCCACCTGTCTCAGCACCCAACCCATGTAGCAAGCCAGATGCAATTAGGACCAAGTCTGCAAACAGCTGGATGGGAACATAATTGGGCTATCAAAATCTTCTCCAAATCAGAACCAAACAGGGTCAAATAGTTCATTTTATCCTGGCCCTTGAATGTAGCGGCACAGCTGCAATTACTGGAATATGTCACCCAAGAGTTAGTGTGGAGGGGGAGAACTGGAATAACTGCCACACTAAGGAGGGGGCTTCTGCTGAAACACGCGTGTATATAGCATTGACCATATATGGCACCAGCAAGCTACGCCACACTAAGGAGGGGGCTTCTGCTGAAACACGCGTGTATATAGCATTGATCATCTATGGCACCAGCAAGCTACGCCACACTAAGGAGGGGGCTTCTGCTGAAACACGCGTGTATATAGCATTGACCATATATGGCACCAGCAAGCTACGCCACACTAAGGAGGGGGCTTCTGCTGAAACACGCGTGTATATAGCATTGACCATCTATGGCACCAGCAAGCTACATTTCAGATGTTACGATATGCAGTGTTACACTATAGCTATTATATATAAATAAATGTCCTCAGTCATTAATAAATTCGTAACTAAAACAAATCTCATCTAAAAAGTTAAAACAAGTTTGTAAAGTTTCTAATATTTATCGATTATGCCTGTTTGGGCAATGCGCACGTGAGTAGCCCTGACCATACTTTGAAGCCTTTGTTTAGCAGGCCTTGAAGGCCCATGTGGTGGCTGGTACTCAGCAGGTGTTTGGATAGTTGTTTATGAGTGAAGAGACTGCAATGTGGGCCTGAGGGCTGTGCTGGAGCCTGGCTGCGCATGCTGCTCAGTGCTGTGTGCTCCTGGCCAGGCCAGTTAACTTCTTTAATGCTCAGTTTCCTTATCCTCCATGTGAGATATTGAGTCCTACATTGTAGGGTGATTGTGACAACACATGACCGAATGAATGTGAAATCACCTGAGATCTAGCACTTGAAAAATTACCATGTTACCCAACTTTCTCTCCCTTGGTTCTCTGGAGAGACCCATTCACATGGACTTCCCTAGAGAGCAGTCAGAGAACATTTTGTTTCTTGACTGGGCTGGCTAGGGCATATCTGCATGTCGGGCACATCTCCTGGCCACAGGCTTTTATTTGCAGCACCCTCGGCTCAGGCTGCGTGGATGTGTCAGCACTTCCCTTTGAATTCTCCAGTCCAAGATGAATTCTCTCTTCTTAGAACTTCTTAAACATCTACAGCCTATTGTCAAAATGCAGCCTCCATTACACGCTGTCACACGTGGAATCCAACTGGCTCTTTTGTGGAAATAGTGGCTGTATCTTATAACCTGAATGGGTAAGCCTTGTTGATTGACTTGAATTAGAAACAAATTGAATACATATTCCCTATTTCAAAACTATAGGATCTGGAGGTTTCACCCCTCGTTTGGGGAGCCTCTCACCTGAGCCATTCATTTATTCACTCATGACATTTTACTGGTCTCCACCTTGTGCCAGGCTGCATCAGGCCCAGCAGGTGGGAATGAGCCCCAGGCAGGCTCGTCTTTGTCCTCAGGGGTGGCATCTGGGGGGGACCTGTCCTCAGGAGTGGCATCTGGGGGGAGACCTCTGGCTGTCTCCTGGGGCCAGCTGTTCTCTGTCCTCTGGTGTTCTCCCTTCTCACCTGGTACACACTTCTTAAAACTTTCTTTGCTTTTGTTTTTGTTTCTGGTGATGAATTTTTTCTTCTTTCCTTTCCCCCCCTGGATCATACAGTGAAAGTGAAGATTCCACAGGAGGAAAAGTGGTGAAATGTTTTTTTTTTCTGGGACTGAGCCCACGTGGTGCTAAGGCCTCTGTACCATTCCATCTGAACTCCAGTTCAGCTGTTGCTTGTTGAACTCACAGCTGTTGGGATGAGTTGCTGCGCAGATTACGTCACCTTCTGGTTCTCAATTTTCCAAGCTCAAAGGCAGTAAAGCATCAGAACTCATTGGCTCTGAATACCCTTTCCCGATCTAATGCTTTACGGTTCTAGAATTGAATAATTGAATATTTTGTGATGGTTTGAAACTCCAGGATTTAATTTCTTGATCTGTGAAGTGGGTATAAAAATGTACTAGCCTCTTAGGAACATTAGTGTTCAAAGAGGAATCTGAAGCTTCTAAACATGTTTATCATTATAGAGAACTTTGATTCTAATCCATGTTAGGGGGTGATAAGGCGGGCATATGACAGAGGGCCCCAGTGACACCCCTGTGGAGACAAGTGCTTCCGGCTATCTGAATTTCTGTAGCTCTGCAGAGTACTGAGTATTAGAAACTCAAAGAGTGATTTCATAAAGAAAAAAAGTGTAGTTTATACCAAAATGGAATAAACCCCCTTTTGAGTAACAACAATCTGCATAAATGCTTTAAGAAAGCCTATAATTATGATAAAAATGTTGCTCAAAGTAAAAATTATGAAGCAATCAAGATTTATAAACAGTCTCTCATCGACTTTTAATCATTCTTTCTTTTTTATATACAAACTGTACACAATATATGGTTGCAATATATCATGCTATACATTTTATTTTCAGTAATTTAGCTGAGTAAAATATATGTGAGGTGACACTGTGAAACTAGGTTATATATGAACATGCCTGTGGGCGAGTAGCTGCTTACAGTGAGGACACACACACACACACACACACAGACAGTCACGAATCTTTTTGGTATCTTCCACAGAAAAGATGCACGCCTTTACTGTATCACAATTGCTTTAAATTTTTAATTGGCCTAGCTCCTTTTGCAATAGTTTCAAAAGTATGACATGCCTGTGAGCATTAACTCCTTCCCCTCCACCCCCAAATAAATATTTTAATTGCTAAATAATTTAGGCCAAAATTGACCAGATTGATCAATATTTAATCTATATTGGGCAAAAACTGCCTAATGTGAGTTACTACAAATAAGCGATTTGGTGACCATGCAAAGCCTGAGCAGGCTCATGAATTTATGCTTGGCTTATTTGCCCGTCAACAACTTCAGGATGTGTAAGGTTAAATCAAAGAGTGAAACATAAGGATAACCTTGACATCAATAGACATTTATTAATTTGCATGTTTATATCAGGGATCCCCCAAAGATTCTGGAAATATTTCCAATAATTGCCTAAGAATAGTAGGCAATAAAACCATTTCTTTCTCCTGTGGGATGCTTTTTCTTTCTTGACTGTTCTTAATTCTTTTTACCTTTTGACTAGTCTTAATTCTTAATATCTACTTCACTTTTGTCTTAAATGCACCCTAGAGTTCTAGCCTAATCCACTTAATTCTGCTTTCTTCACCCAGCTGGTCCTTGCTACATGAAATCAAACACGTTAGAGTGAAAGAACTAGCTGGTAAGGTCTAAAAGGCAGGATGTCATTATCTGAAGATCTGAAAGGGAAGAATTAACTATTGAGACTCTTGTGTCAATAAATACTGACCTGCTATACATTGATTTTTTTCCTACGGTAAATGTCCTCAACTAGTCTTGATGTTCTCTGAAAGGGTTATCTATTCTTGTTTTCCTGGAAGACTCAGACACAACAGATGTGTTATCAGCAGTCAGAGTTGTGACACCTGCACCTGACAGTTTTCTGAACTTGATCTTGGTGGAGACATTTCAGTGCTGTTCCCTTCCTCTGAGGGTACAATCCAGGTTCTTAGCAGTCTGCCTACCTTTCTCACCTCACTTTGGCCTTCCAACTCTAGGCACCAGACTCCAGCCCAACACACTTCCATCCCTGCCTCAGGGGCTCCTCTGACCCCAACCCTAATCCCTTGTCTGGGTGTCAGACGCTCTTTATCTCTTACAGCTTTTTGTCTCACCTAGTCATCTCTCAAGTTACTTGTCCAAAGACATTCTCTCCCCCGTCTAAATTAGGGTAAAAGTACTGCTTACTTTTAACACATAACATCTATCAGAATTTTAAACCCAGATTTATTTCTGTGGTTGTTTAATATCTGATATTTCCCCCATAGACTATAAGCTTCCCGAGGGCAAGGATAATGATGTTTGTTCAACACTATGTTCCTAGTGCCTACCACCTTGTAATCACTCCATAAGTATTTGTTGGATAGATGCAGATAAGTAGTTAAAGGGCAGCTGTCTGGGACAGAGAAAACTGGTACTGGAATACAGCTATGAACAACTATAAAATCTGACATAGTATATGAAGCCATTGTCTTCCCACAGTGGACAATAGGCATTCACACATGTCCTCTAAAACGAGGAAAATGCATGAGGTGTGTCCCATGCCCTGGGTTCTGCCTGAGACCAATTTCCTGGCCATGGTGCAGACAGATGGGATATAAGCAGAACATGGTGGTCCTTTTAGGTTGAGAAAGCAGAAATCAAAATTCTGTGTACCTTAAGTGGTGCAGTTTATAGAGTGTAACAGTAGAAAGAGGAGAGCCATGTGACAAGAGGTTTGTGGCTTTTGGCCAGGTTGTCAGATGCTGACCAAGACTTGTCAGGTAGAAGCTGGAGGGGATTGAGAGTGAAACCGGAAAACTTGAGGCTGAACAGTGGAATGCTATCAGAGTTCCAGTCCTGCAGGGAGGAGCGATCTTCTAGTAGTTAACATGACTTGAACACCTGTGGCATCCAGGTGTGATACCAGACAGAGTCCTTGGGAGTTGGATCACAAGCTAGCGTAAGGCAGACGTGTTTTAGTCCTGCCACAACAAAATCAAATACCAATGCCTGTAAAGATACACAAGGTATACAGAGAGTGAAGTTAAGTCTGCCCAAGTTAGAGGGGCTTGGGAAACACTTTGGCCTCTCACAGATAGGCACTAACAAAGCATAACACCAAGTTCACAGTGATCATTCAGTCATTAAGCTATTTGTTATTATAAGAGGCAAAACCGAAAAGAAGAGAAGAATAGAATCCAGAGTCTCTACAATATACTATCCACAAAGTCCAGTATCAAATTAAAAAAATCACCAGGAATTTTAGAAATAGGAAAATGAGATCCATGGTCAAGAGAAAAAGCAGTCAACAGAAACTGATCCTGAGACAGGCTAGATGTCGCACTTGCAAAGATCTTACTGCAGCTATTGTAACATATTCAAAGAATTAAGAGAGACTACAATCCTAAGTGAACAGAAGAGAATCTTAGCAAAGAAATAGATATGATAAAGAAACAATGGGAAGTGATGAAACTTAAAAAGTACAGCAACTGCAATAAAAAATAACTAGGTAGGCTCGACAGTAGTTAATTTGAATATATCAACAGATAACATCCAACATGAAAAACAGAGATAAAAATAAAGGAAAAATTGAATAGAGTTTCAGGGACATATGGGTAACTGGAAGCCTATTAAGGAGAAACAAGTGAAATTGAGGCATACATTTTTTATGAGAAAATAGTAGCCAGATAGTTGCTTAATTTGATGAAAAACATGACTTAGAGATTTAAGAACTAAATCAAACTGCAATAGGAATGCATAAAATGTAGTACAAACACACCTAGGCACATTGTAGTTAAACTGCCAAAAACAAAGATAAAGGGAAAATCTTAAAATTAACCAGAGAAAAAGACACATGTGCAGGGCACAGCTGACTTCTCATGAAATACGATGGGAGGCCAGAGGGCAGTGGAAGCTGTTTTTACAGTGAGAGAAGAACAAAGTCAGAAGCCCGTCCACCCACGTCAGTTCTACATGAAACAAGCATCTCCTCCACAGGAAAGCTGAAAATTGACAACTTTCCATCAGTGAAAGCTGACAGGATTTGTAGCCAGCAGGCCTGCACCACAACAAATCCTAAAGGCTGCCCATCAGGAAGAAAGGGCACGGGGGTGCCAGCATCCACAGGGAAGTGAGGAGCCACAACGGTGTCAAGTACGACTCTGTGTCTTTCTTCCTGTAATTTGCTTAAAAGATAAATTAGTGTAGCCTTGACAGATGGTCATGGAGATAGAACAGAGTTTGGCTTTGCTAATTCCAGCACAAGGAATGTTTATTTACAGAGAAAGCAATGATGAAAGAGAGAGAGGCAACATGGAGTTGATACTGATCATGTGTGATAACACTGTGAGCTGAAGCACTTAGTGAACTTTCTGAATGTCCGAACTCTATCTTATCACATTTCATGAAGATGAAATGCCTATGACCTTTCAGTCTGAAACTGGGCTATGTTTGAGAATGATAGTATTCTTCCAAGTTACAATACATATTCTACCTTCTTTGTCTTAATAAGTTGTTTCTCTACTGATGGACTCCCCAATCTTCCTAAGAGTCCTTGAATGCATTAAAGACGAGGGGAAGAAATGTTGAATGAAGAATCTGGCCCATATTTACAGACTGACATCTGTTTGCAACATAAACTGAGTGTTATCTTTCATATTGCTGCCCAAGGGCATTTGAAATCATTTCTCCTCAAAAGAAGTTCATGAAAAAGACATTAGAACTGAATAGTTACTTGACTCTGGACCTCTATGTACAATGAGAAAATAAAGATGCATTTCTTTCAAGAATAAAAAAATAGTAGCCAAACACCCACTGTAAGTAAGGGCAGTGGAAGCTGTTTTTTCTTTCTTCCTCCCCTCCCTTCTGTTCCCATCTTCTCTGGATAATTGACTATTTTTGGTTATGAGGTCTCCATTTCAAATGAGTTACAATATGGAATGAAAGAAAGCATGCTATATCGTTGAATTCTGTACTTGGAAAAAAAGAAATACAACATTAGAATAAATACACTATTGTTCATGGGGACATCCACTTTCCTTTTGCTCTTTCTTTCTATTTTTCTTTCTTCCTTCTTTCTTTTCGTTCCTCTTTCTCTATTTTTTTTTTTTTTGCTACTTAACAATTAAAACACAATTTTGCTTTACCATCCTCATAAGTTTAGCGGTATCCCATATATACACACACACAGAGCTCTCTCATTCTCTTCTGATGAGAGATACACTTACCAAGGTCTTTTCCTTGAGGCCATGATCTCTACTTTTCTTCCAGCCTTCCATGAGATGTATTCTCAAAAACTGAAGTTCTATGTACCAATAAAAAAATCTGAAAAATGTGTTTCATGTACCAGCTGGACAGTCATTTACAGTGATGGAAAATGTTATCGAAAGGTCAGACTGAACTAAAAATGTTCTCTAACTTATAGTGACGGATTTACTTACACGTAAGCAAATAATGGAGTATGATTAAACATTCTTTTTTATTAGTACCATTACTGATATCTCCATATTATCCAAGGGCTGCCCATCAAAACTTTGTTTCTTGAAAATGAAACCCTCTGTGCCCACACCCGAGCACCACCTGGGAGCTTTTCCAGAGCAGAAGATAGGCATGGGGGGTGGGCTGGGGAGGTGGAGGTGAACTGGGGTGCATGGAAAGGGCCCTGGGAAGAGCTGCTGCACACACAGGCTTTTCAACCAGCCTCTGAGACTGAATAGAGTAGTTTTGGGAAGTAGTTTTAGAGAAACAGCGTGTGTACTTCTTTGTGGCAGGCTCAGGCAATGAATCCAAAAAGAGAAATGAGAATTTTTATACTGTCTTTGATACTCTTTTGGAATGTGAGTTTATACTCAGTTTCACACACAAAGATTGTTTTATGTTTTACAATAATGATAAAAAATGCATTATGAGTTTCTTCCAAGTTCACTATCTAAGACAAATTCATGAGTTATTTTGGGGTCTGACTGCGTTGGATGTTAGTTTAGCATATCAGCGCAGGGATTATTTAATGTATATTAATTACTATCGTCTTGTGCTGCTTCATCTTGGCTAAAGTATAAACTAGTTTTACTGATTTAAAAATGTAAACTTGGCATGGTGCCTATATCTCAGTGAGTAGGGCGCTGGCCACATACACTGAGGCTGGTGGGTTCAAGTCCGGCCCAGGCCTGCTAAAAAACAATGACAGCTGCAACTAAAAAAAAAAAAAAAAAAAAATTGTGGCTTGGCGCCTGTGGCTCAAGCAGCTAAGGCACCAGCCACAGATACCTGAGCTGGTGGATTCGAATACAGCCTGGGCCCCCCAAACAACGATGGCTGCAACTAAAAAATAGCTGGGCATTGTGGCGGGCGCCTGTAGTCCCAGCTACTGGGGAGGCTGAGGCAGGAGACTCACTTGAGCCTAGGAGTTGGAGGTTGCTGTGAGCTGTGACACTATAGCATTCTACCCAGGGCGACAGCTAGAGGCTTTGTCTCAAAAAAAATGCAAACTTGCTTTAATCCTACGTACTTCCTGAAATAACTGGACAGCTGGGTTGCAACTCTCCTGTCATGCAGACACTGAGGAGAGTGAAGAACTGGACCAAGTGAAACCTGTGAGATGCTGTTATGGGCTGGGAAGCAAGGACGGGGGCTTAGGCTAAAGACCAGACACAGCCTCTACATTAATTTTACTTCTCTTCTCTCTGGCTTTCTTAAGCTTTTATTTATAAGCAGTCAAATTTTATGGTTGGAGTAATTTATACGAAATATGCAGTGAAAACATACTCATTGATTTCTCGACTGTTCCTGGTTGCCACTCATCTCATGAAGAATACCTTTTTGCTTGCACAAAACACAGATTAAAATATCAGTCTTCAATCCTGTCTCTAATGCAGAGCTAAAGAGAATGGATTTTGAAGTTAGCCAGGGCTGTGTTTAAATTATAGCTCTGTTCCTTAATCATTGTGTGTTTTGGGTCAAGCTAGTGTATGTCTTTTTTTTTTTTTTTTGCAGAGTCTCACTCTGTGGCCCTGGGTAGAGTGCTATGGCTTGATAGCTCACAGCAAACTCAAACTCCTGGGCTCAAGTGATCCTCCTGCCTGAGCCTTCCAAGTAGCTGGGACTACAGGCACAACTACCGCTACAAAGCCTGGCTATTTTTAGAGATAGGATCTCACTCCTTCTTGCTCAGGCTGGTCTTGAACTCCTGAGCTCAGGCAATCCTCCCACCTTAGACACCAGCTGAGATTGTAGGCATGAGCCACCGCACCGGGCCTATTTCATGTCGTTGGGCCACAATTCTTCGTTTTTAAAATATGGATAATAGTATACCATCTGAAATAGTTGCAGTGAGGATTAAGTAAGTCAATAATATGAATCCCTATCACTCAGTAAAGTTTTAAAGGGCTGTAAGAGGATTTTTTTAAATGAAAAAAATTGAACACAGTTTTATCTGCACTGGAATTTCTTACTGAAGGAATTGCTATTTCCAGTACTTGCAGACCAGGTATTGGCAATAACCCTTCCACAGAGGATAACCCAAAAGATGAGGCACACTGTAAACTAAACAAAATCGATTTTTAAAGCATCAAAGATTAAGAGGGTAGTAATCAATCACAGGCCCCCGATCCGGTAGAGGACTAGAACCAGAGACAGGAACGCAGCACCTGGGGCCACTTTGGTTCTCAGGGGCCAGAGAGGTGGCTGGAACCTGCACGGCACTTCTGGGGCCTCGTAGGGCCAAGGGGACACCGGCTGGAAGTGGGGCCTGTGCAGTGGAGGACGACTGTTCCTGCTGTCTGTGTTCTGTGAGCTGGGAACAGATTCCTTCCCTCCCCTGGGGAGGGGGCCCCATGGATGGCACAGGTTTTCCTGGTGGCTTCAGACAACAGAGGTTTACTCCCCATCAGTCTGGAGTTGGAAGTGTAGAATCAAGCTGTGGGCAGGGCCGGTCCCTCTGAGGGTGTAGAGTCCTTCCTGGCCTCCCCATGCCTGTGCCCCTGGCCTGCACCTGTGGCACTCCACGCTCTGCCTCTGTTATCCTGTGCCCTTCTCCCTGAGGGTCTGTCTTCACAGCCACCTCCCTCCTGGGTCTTTCTTCTTGTACAAGGTCACAGTCATACTGGACTAAGCATCCTTCCTAAGCCAGTAGGGCCTCATCTTAGCCAACTACAACTGTACAAACCCTATTTCCAAGTGAACTCTCTTCCCACTGGGGGCAATTCACCCCCTCACAGAGACATGAATTGGATAAGGCAGTGAGGACGGAGGCCGGGTGCCATGGCTGAGGTGAGGGGCTGCCTGACGCCTTCTCCCGCCCTCCTGTACCTCCCAAGGTGGAACACGTAGGAGTCTTTCTTCCCTCACTTTAATACAACATCTTGTTGGGCTGCAGATTTTTTTTTACTCTTAAGCCAGATTTTAACAGTTCATCTTCTAAGGAAATAAAGCATGCTAATTTCATAGGAAACTGTCTCAGTCCCATATTTTGGTTCAATTCATTGTTTTTCCAACAGATAGTATCACCCTTCCACCCCCACCCTCACATCAGCCTAAATCGTCCATGTTGGGCATTCTAAGGGTCCAGGGAGACTTTCAATCGGGGCAGAGTTTTCACATATATTAAACTGAATCCCACGTATTTTCTGAGAATGTCACTGGTCTTAAAAAGACAATGATTTGGTCTTTCCTAAAAGATATTAAAAATATTAACATAGCAGAAAATTAAACCTCTTTCCAAGGAATAGTTGCACAGTCTAGTGAAAGGCAGTGTGGTCTACGTTATACACACATTCTATCCTTTATTTCCGACTTATATTTTTTGTGTATGAAAGTGAGCACTTGACAGTTTCCCAGGGAGGGCTGCCATGATCTGGCTCAGCAGACCACCGATGCCCTTGTGGGATGCAGGGAAGGCAGCTTCTCCCGTCCTCTCCAGTGCTTAGTCTTCTGCTTAATGGGGTCGAGTTTGTGTCAGGTAATCTCAGCCTATGAAGTTTCTCTCTGAGGAGCACAAGGCCGTTGTCATAAATGAGGCTGTTCAACTTTCTGAGAGATAAGCAGAGAAGGAGGGATCCAAATCTAAAGGATCCCTGTTCAGAAACTTGGGTTCCCACAGCAGAGCCGAAGGGAACCAGGTGTCTCCGTTCCTTGATGACTTCCTGCTGCGTTGGCCGAGGGACCAGCCTCCAGCCCTGGCACAGGTGCTTTAAACTGAAATGTCAGCCAGGGCGGAGGCCGCCTGCCATCCTCACGCTCTGGGAGGCCCAGGCGGTGGATTGTTTGAGTGCAGGGGTTCAAGATACGCCTGAGCAAGAGTGACACCCCATCTCTAAACTAGCGGCCAACATCCTGGTGGGCACCTGCAGTCCCAGCTACTCAGGAGGCTGAGGCAGGAGGATCACTGGAGCCCAGTAGGCTGCGGTTGCTGTGAACTGTGACACCTCAACACTCTACTCTAACCAGCCTCTGTCTCACAAATAAATAAATAAATACATAAATAATGCAGAGTGGATCAAAGTGATGGCTTCAACTCACTCTGGAGAGTCCTGAGGGCACAGGCCCCGTCTGAGAGTCACCGGTCCCCTTCCTCAGTCCTCGCTCACCTGGGGCTTCCACTGTCAACCCAGGGATGGCGCTTCTGGACCTTTTCATCTCTCCTCACACTTCAACCTATAGTTAAACTTCCACGGCCCACATAAATTATGTCGATCCAAAAAAAAAAAAAAAAAAGGGTAAAGGATGTACTTATTGTGCTTTGAAATTCTTTTGAAAATAATCTAATTAATGATCTTTAAAGTTTCTTGCGGCGCAGCAGGGTGCCGCAGCACACGGGCTGAAAACCACCGGCTGAGTACCATCCCAGAGCGCGCAGAGCAAAACGCGGGGCGCCCTAGGCGAGTGGACGTGAAACGTGGTGTCCAACAGGACAAGCCAACCAAAGAGTGCAGGCCGTACAGACGAGCCGCCCCCGGGAAGGGCGCCAAGGCCTGGGAAGGGGTTGGGGGGGTGGGGGCGCGGCTTTCCGAGCTGCGCCAGCTGCGCCCTGGGGACCCGCCGCACCCTTGGGACAGGCCGCACCCTGGGGACCAGTGCTTCTGCGTGTGCTCCGGTCAGAAGCCCCTGGGAAGACCTGGGGGGCCTCACAGCAGAGTGGTGTGAGCGGTGCACAGACCGGGGGTCCTCGTGCCGCTAGGTGGAAAACAGACCCAGGAAGGCAGAAGGGATAGCGGAGAGACCAGCAGGGGTGGCGGTGACGGGGTCTGGCGTGCACAGCGTTGGGTGAAGAGGATGGACATCTGGGCGCCCACGCTGGGCCCTGAGGAGGTGGGAGTGGGTGGGACGGGAACATGCTCCCAGCCCCGAGAATGGAGGGACCCTCCCTCAGAGCAGGACTGGAAGCGGAACTGATTTATCCTTCCTCTGATGCCCCACGCTGGGTAGAGTCAAGTGCAAATAGGGCCAGGGGCACTAGAGAGACCCAGCCTCCGGTGCAGGGAGCGCGCTCCTCCCTGTAATGTCAGCACGCGGCACCTGTGGTTTTAGGCTGAGCCTGAGCCAGGGGCGGACGCGCAGCTCTGGGTACAGCTGAGGGGCGTGGGGCTCTGAAGCCTCTGGCACAAGGCCAGAGGCTGGGGCCGCATATCCAGGGGGCCTGGGGCGCATCCGTCCCACATCTTGAAGGCCACTTAGATGTGAGAACTACAGAATAGGACGTTCCCATATATTTTTAGGTAAAAACAGAGAAGGGAGAAAGATAAAAGCCAATCTACCTTTGGTAGCTGTGTTCTGCGTCTGTCTGTGATGCCAGGTCTGGGCTTGGGATCCCGCCCTGCAGGCGGCATCTGTGTGACAGGCTGACACCAGCGCACATCACCGTTGCCCACAGTCGGTTGGAAGTGGTGACTCCCGGCAGCAAGCTCAGAGGAAGGATTGGATGTGAGCTCCAGATGTGAGGCTGGCATCAGTTGGTATAGTTTTGTTACACTGTACACATTCATGTTACCAGATGGTGAGATGGGGTATTGAAATAATTTTTTATGAATCTGCTCATTTTTGTTACTATGAAACAGTATTTCAAAACGATGAATTATTTTTTCTCTCTGCATTAAATAGCCCCAATTTATCCCCCAAATAATTGGAGACAGAATAATTCAAGGTAATCAGGGTTTAGAGTTGATCTTTCTAAAAAACTTTCTGAGATGATGAGAAAGTTCTGTTATCTGGACTGTCCACTGTTGTGGCAAGAGAAGGAGCGAATTTTAACCTTTATTCTATTTAAATCTAAAGAGTCATGTTGAACGGCCACCCTGAACTTGGCGGGAGTAGACACTTTGAGGCTGGTCTGCTCACACAACTTTCTAACAGGGTTCCTTACCTGGGAAAAACACACCTTAGATTTCCTCCAAAGCAATATCTAAAGCACTTCTCATAACCATTATGTCGGGAAGAAAATGTGCATTTGTAACTTGTAATGCCCTGCCCGCTTTACAGCAGAGACCAGTGAAGTGAGGGGTTCCAAGACTGGCTTAGGGTGCAGGAGGATGGATAGACTTACTTTTCTCAGCTGATGGTGGCAGGAGTGAACGTAACTCAATTTTTTTTTGTTAGTTTTCCACATTCTCTTTGCTGAGTCTGTGGCTTGCAGTGTGGAGGCCAAGGGTGGATAGTTAAGGCTCCTGCTCTGGAGCTGACATGCTGTGGGGAGAAAGAGAATGCTGTGTGTCACCAGTGACAGGTGCTTCAAGTGGAAACAGAGCGGGGTCAGGGAGGGAACGCAGGTATGTGATACGTGACTCACAGAGCACAAGAAGACATGCTCTGGTGCTGAGTGAAGAGCTTTCTGGACAGGGATGGACATCAGAAACTAAAGCTCCAAGAGGCTTGGAGTCCCAGGAAGGAGGAAGCCAGGTGGAAAACTCAGAGCAGAGAAAGGAAAGGGGAAAGGATCATGGCAAGGGGTAGGATTGGTGAGGCCGTGTGGAGGGCGGCCCTCATGGGACTTGGTGAGGATTCTCAGTTGTGCTGATGGACTGAGAAGGAGGCATCAGGGAAAAGGGGACGCTAATGACTGCAGGATTTTCAGACTCAGAATCCTGAAGACCAGGATGGCTGTTCACCTAGGAGGGGAATCCAGGTTGGGGTATCCTGCTGGGGGCATGTTCTGGCTAAGTGAATGCTGAGATGCTGGCTCTGCAGCTGAGCACAGATGCCCGAGCTGCCACGCTCATGCAGCTAAGTGAAGGGGCTCTAGCCTGGGATGTGGGAACTGGTGGGGGGCTGGCTGCTTGGAAGCTCCCAGGCTGCAAGGCAGAGCCCACCTGGGAACATGGGGATGGCTCAGGCAAGCCAGGTATTTACAGGTCAGAAAAGGGAGGATGGCCCTGCAGAGGGGACTGAGGTGGCAGGGAAGCAGGAAGCCAGTGACAATTGTGCTTCAGGAAGAAAGGAAGCATCACTTTGCCCGGGGCTCCTGACAGGTCAAGGCGGATGAAGGCTGAGAGCTGACCACGGGGTCCACAGAGTGAAGTCATCCTGTTGACCTGGGCAAGTGCCGTCCAAGAGGACTTTGCTGGATTCAACAGAGAATGGGAAGATATGATGGGGAGGTTTCAAACAAAGAGGGACAACTGGAGCTCTGTCATTCTCATACTGGGACAGTCTGCAAACGTGACACCATCTGCCTGGAATCGTTGGACTCACTCAAATGTGATTAGCAAGCACTCGGCTCAATGTACAGATGTACACTCACTCTATGTCAATGACTGAATTAGGATTTCTGGGACCTTTTCCTCATTTGAAACATACGCTGATCGCTGATCAGTATTCATCTTTTTAGACACATCTTTGAACATAACTGAAAAATGAAGGAGAAGCATTTGCCAGTAAGCCCGGATCTCAGAGAGTCATGCAGAGTAAATGCCTGGAAAACTCTGGAGATGGTCTCACTTTTACCCCAAAAGTTACATTTGATCCAGATAAAATTTTGCTGACTATTAAGAAAAAGTCCCAGAGCCCTCTTTTAAAAAATTTAAAAATGCTAAATTTAAATTTTCCTTTCCAGAAAATTTCAAGACATTTCCAAACAGAAACATCTGTTTCTGTATCTGTTCCATTTTGTCTCTGATACTAAGACAGTGGTTCTCAACCTTCCTAATGCCGTGACCCTTTAATACAGTTCCTTTGGGCATGACCCACAGGTTGAGAACCGCTGCACTAAGAGAAAACTTTTTCAGTATCAAATTGGCCTTGGAAAATACCAGCCATTCCCCAGAATGGCTTCACAAATGACAAGGGCTGTTTCTGTGGTCCTGACCACAGTGACTGTATCATACACAGAAAAGCGTTGCACCTGCCAGAGACAGAGCCGGACGATCAAGCCCGCACATCAAGTCAGGTGGTCTGCTGGTGTAAACAGAGTGATGCTGGTGCAATTGCTGGGGCTTCCTGAATGGTCCACCTTGCAGCCCTGGCTGCTCGGCTCGCCCATTGGTAGGACTTTTCTGTTGCCAGAGCCTGCCCTGCCCTGCCTGAACTTAACCGCTGTTCACAGTCCTCGTCTGCTTGTTTGTTTGGCCACAGCTAGAGTAGCGTGGCCACACCTTTCTGCAGAAGCACATATGGAAATGGAAGACCAATCTTCCCCCTTTCTAGGATATTCTCAACTAACGAGAAACCCAGGACGTGATGTCAGATGATCACAGGACTGACAGCAGTGTGGAGAAGTGATCAGGTACAGACTCACACATTTTACCCTAGGTGTAGTCTACCTTTTGGTTTTCCAGTAGTTTTTTGGATCCCAGCAGAAACAAAAGATTGAGAGAACTGTTATGCCCTGTATAATCCGTGACTGGTAAATTTGGGAAGAATGTCCTACCTTAGACTTGATATTGACTCTACTGCCAGGTGGGAAAAGGGGGCGGTGTGGGCACCTGCCAGACAGGGGGCAAGGCGAGGGCGTAAGTGAGGGGCACATATGAATGTGGGCAGGAGTAAGGGGCCTAGAAAGCTATGCCCCCCACCCCAGCCACAACGGGAAGGGGATGAAACTCAGGCACCCACTGACTGGCCTGCAGCCCTGGTAGGCACACAGCACTGCAGATCCACAGCTCCAGGGAGAGGCTGGAGGATGCAGGCCCCGACTTCTCTCTTTTCTAGAGCTCCAGGCAACTGCCAGTTCTTCTCAGAGGGAATTACAAGCACAGGGAGAGGTCAAGAGAGGGGTTGAAAAGCATGGAGAAGGGCGAGGTGGGTGGGGGGGTCTGCAGGGCTGAATGCTGTGCCCAGCCTGCCCTGAGCAGTGGGGCAGGCTCTGCCTTCCCTGCACCTGAGGTGTGGTGGTGGAGAAACAGAGTAAACCCCAGGAACACAGGTCCTGGGGCCTGCAGCACTGGGTCGGACAGTGGAGGAAGAAGCCTGAAAACACAGAAATCTTGCTGGGATGGCTGAGAAAACTTGGACTCTGATAGACTGTCTTCAGCTGTGGGTGGGCTGGGGCTGGAGATGGTCATAGAAAACAGAGAAAGACGCACTTGGATTCCCAGGGCTGTGAAAGTGCGTGAAGCCTCGCTCTGCACAGGTGAGAACCACGTGCAGCAGCACCTGCTCACAGCAGTGGCCGGGAGCAGCCCAGAGGGCACCGGGAGCAGTGTCCTTTTCTACAGAGGGCCAGATGCTTGGTGGGGAAGAGCTGAGAAGGTTCATGGCAGTGAAAACACCCCATGCAGGACCTTTCAGGGGAGCCTCATGCACGTGTGTGTATATATGTCCATGTATATATGTGTGTCTGTGTACGAGTCTGTGTGTCTGTGTGTATATGTGAGTCTGTGTGTGTTGTATCTGTGTGCGTGTCTGTGTGTATATGTGTGTCTGTGTGTATGTGCATGAGAGCTGCTTGGCTTTGCAATAGGGCTGTCAGAATTGCTGTCCCAGGATGTGGGCAGGGAAGGTACCAAGAGGAGATGGTCAGCAGGGCATCTTTAGGACATGGGCTCACTGGGGATGACAGGTAAGACACCCCTGAATTAGTCCTCTGGGACCCCCGCAGCAAGTGCCACAGGCTGGGTGGCTTCGGCAGCAGGAATTCAGGGCCAGCTCTGGAGGCTGGAAGTCTGAGCCTCGCCTCCCTCCCAGCCTGCAGGACCCGTCTCCATCCACACGGGGTGTGCTCCTGGCGTGCACGTTGATTTCTGTGTCTTACAAGGACATTGGTCCTACTGGACCAGGGCTACCCGGGAGCCTTATTTCATTTGATTACTTCTTTGTAAGACATAAATATTTGGGATCTGTGATCCATAACTCGCTCTCTGCCCTGTAAGTTAGAAAAATTACTGAGATACACAGTGGGCCACTGGGCAGAGACCAGGGTTGAGGGTGGGGGTCCCCTCCATTTATTCTGGAAATGGTTCCAGTTTCGCAGGACCTCCATCAGCAGCCGTTTGCATCCCTGCTTCCTGCCTCTCCCAGCACTTCCCCTGTGGGCCAGGTCTCTTCCCACATACAACCTTTGGTGGGGGCCAGGCAGCAGGGGCCACAATGGCTGCACATACCAGGGGCCTATCCTGTGGCTTGGGCGGTCCTGGGGAGATGGCAGCCACCTGTGGTGCTGCTTTGTGCAAGTGCCTGATTTGCCTGGATCCCAGGCACAGCTGCCAAGGTACATATAACTCCCCAAGCCCTAAAATATATACAATTATAGGGCAGTAACTGCTCAGATTTCAAATGCAACACTCAAACGTAGACTGACAGCTCCATCCAGCCAACAGGTTTCTTTCTAAGGTCAACAGACTTCTTCACCTGGTAAGTAATGACCAAAAATAGAAAAGGCAAAAGTTAACATTTACTCTGAGTACCTGGGGCCCCATGGCAGAAGTGCTTTACATCAACAGGAGATAGCAAGTTGTGAGCCCTGCCTGGGTGATTCAGGAACAGAGAAACCCACGTGCCAGTGATGGACGGGATTGAGTGCCAGAGGCTGCTTCCCAGCAGAGCACTGGGCCACAAAGCCGCCTTCCACTCCCAGGAAGAGGGGCATTCCCAGGGGCTTGAGGAGCAGGCCTGAGGTGCAGTGCATACACGTCCCTGGGCCAACTGGTTTCGCCAGGCAGGCTTGGCTCATGTGCCAGAGCCGGTCTGTCCCCATTTGCAATGAGAACATTAGAAATGGTTCCCAGCTTTGCTTTTTTATTTTAATGGAATTCTTGTGAAGAGAATTTCAGAGAGGAAAAGGAGGGGGCCGGTCATGGTGAGTGGGATTCTGGCTGTTGTACCAATGAGCTTCAGGGTGGGAGGGAGCCCTGAGGTGCGAGGGAGGGTGGGTTCCAAGGGCACCACTTCAGGGACACAGCAGGTATTCCTGTTACCTTGACTTGGGTTAGTACCTGCAGGGCACTAATTAATGCCTTTTTTTTTTTCCTTTGAGATAGAATCTCACTATGTCACCCTTGGTAGAGTGCTCACAGCTCACAGCAACTTCAAACTCTTGGGCTTAAGTGATTCTCTTGCTTCAGCCTCCCACGTAGCTGGGACTATAGGTGCCTGCTATACAATACCTGGCTATATATATTATATGTATATTTGTTGTTGTTGTTGTTGTCATTGTTGTTTAGCAGGCCTGGGCCGGGTTTGAACCCACCAGCCCTGGTGCACATGGCCGGTGCCCTAACCACTGCGCTATGGGCGCTGAGCCAATACCTTGTTAATTGCTAATTCAGATGGGTGTAGGAAGAGTAGGTCTCTTCATTGTTTAAGTAGGGCTCAGCTTACAGGCAGTGGCCCTTTCACTGAAGCATGCCCTCCCTCATCCGGCATTTCTCCTCTGCCACATGGTCCCTGACCACTCTGTGGCTGGGAGTCTGAGTGTCACTGACGTTTCCCCGTGAGGTCCGCTTACCTGTGAAGTGAGGTGGTGCTACCTCCTTGCTGCGCAGGTGGGGAAAAAGGGAGCCCAAATCTGATCACATCTCTAACACCTTGCTGCACTAGAACTGGCTTTTAAAGGGTATTTAAAATGAGATTAAATTAAAACTCAGCCTGCCACATTTCGAGGGCTCAGTAGCTGCATGTGGCTGGTGGCCACTGCATCAGACAGGGATGTGGGAGTTTCCACCATTGCTGAAAACAACACTGCTCTGGAAATAGGATGAATCAGAGAAGATACACAGGACAAAAGAGTATGTCATGCAGAAGGCAGAGTGCGGAGTCTGGCCTGGGAGAAAGGGCTTTGTTTCTTTAACAAATGGGTGGGAAGAGCATGAGAGGCGAGAAGGGGTGTCAGAGGCCCACTGCGTCCGTGTGTCCTCTGACTGCCCAAGTCCTTGGCTGTGGGTGAAGTGCAGACCTGGCTGCATCATGATGTGAACAAATATTGGTAAAAAAAGGAACAGGCATTTGTGAGACAGCTGGGAAACTGTGAACATTGACTGGATGTTTGATAATATTAGCGAATTTTGTCAATTGTTTTCCTTTTACAAATTGTGGTAATATATGTAACATAAATTCACCATGAGCCCATTTTACATGTACGGTTTAGTAGCATTAAGCACATTCAGGTTCTTGTATGATCCAGCCATTTCCAGAACTTTGGCTACCAAATTAAAACTGTCCCCTTCAAACCCCGACCACCCCGTCCGCCAGCCCCGGCACCTGTGATTCCACCTCTGTCTGTGGATCGATGCTCCAGGGACTGCGCGCAAGTACATCACACAATGCTCGTCGGCTTGTGTCTGGTTCATTTCACGTAGCGTGATGTTACGTCTTATAGCACATGTCAGAATTTCCTTCCTTTTCAGGGCTGAATAATATTCTGTTTTGTTTTGTTTATACCCTCCATTCATCCATTGATGAACTCTGGATAACGTCTATCTTTTGGCTACTGTGAATCTTCCGCTGCTGTGAACATGGTGTACAGGTATCTCTTCAAGTCCCTACTTTCAGTTCTTTCAGGCATAGACTGTGTCATGTGCTAATTCGAGTTTTAATTTTGGGGGGAATTGCCACACTGCGCTCTGTAGCTGCTACGTTATTTTACACTCCCAGCAAGAGTATCCACATATTCCAATCTCTCCACATCCTCACCAACGCGTGTGTCCTGTAATTCCTTTTCCTGATATGAGTCATCTTAGCGGATGGGAAGGGGTGTCTTGCTGTGGTTTTGATTTGCACTTCTCTAATGATTACTGATTAGTAATTTGTGTACTTTCTTTGGAGAAATGTCTATTCAAGTCCTTTGCCCATTTAAAAACAAAATCAGTTGTTTGTTTTTTGCTGTTACGTTGTAGGAATTTCTCATACATGAGGTTGAACAATCAGGTTCATGACTCCATCCTAGGAACAATGATACCTCCCTCCTTACTGAACATCACAAGGCTCTGAAGTGTTCCTGTTGGGAAGCTGTGCACCAAGGCCACTGCCTAGTCCACCCTTCAAGCAGTTTGGAGCTCTTTTTCTGGAATGGCCATCAAAGCTGTCATTGGATTACTTTCAGTGTCCTGAATGTCATCAAAATATCTTCCTTTCAACATGTCCTTTATCTTTTGGTAAAGAAAAAGGTCACTGGAGGCCAGATCAGAGGAATGGGAGGGTGTTCTAATATAGTTATTTGTTTACCGGCTAAAAACTCCCTCATAGTCAGTGCTGAGTGAGCTGGTGCATTGTCGTGATGCAAGAGCCATGAATTGGCCAAGATTTCCAGTTAAGATTTTCCTAATTTTTTTTTTT
The DNA here is from genome assembly GCF_027406575.1 of Nycticebus coucang. Taxonomy (NCBI): domain Eukaryota; kingdom Metazoa; phylum Chordata; class Mammalia; order Primates; family Lorisidae; genus Nycticebus; species Nycticebus coucang. The sequence continues at coordinate 1,647,392 of NC_069794.1, forward strand.
TTTTTTGAGACAGAGTTTCACTATGTTACTGTTGGTAGAGCACCATGGTGTCACAGCTCACAGCAACCTCAAATTCTTGGGCTTAAGCGATTCTCTTGCCTCAGCCTCTTGGATAGCCGAGACTATAGGTGCCCACCACAACGCTGGGCTATTTTTCTGTTGCAGTTGTCATTGTTGTTTTGCTGGCCTGGGCCGGGTTCGAACCTGCCAGCCCGGGTGTATGTGGCTGGCGCCCTCGCTGCTGAGCTACAGGAGCCAAGCCTTCCTAATTGTTTATTGATATTTACTTGGTCTTCTATGTCTCTCACAGTCAGCTGATGATTTTGACAAATAATCCAATGAATTTTTGCAATGTTTTCATCAGTTCTGCCCATTACTGGCTGCCCTGACTTTTCTTCATCAGTGACACTGTCTCTCCCCACATAGAAGCATTTAATCCATGTGCACACTGCTGTTTTCTTCATGGCCTTATCCCCATAAACTTGGACTAACACATCCATGACTTTACTTCCCCTTTTGTCAAGTTTAATGAGAAGTATAATGTTTGTTCATTGCTGTAATTCAAACTCTAACATTCTTGCAACCACATACAAAAACAGGCAACAATAATGAATGTCTCTCAGGAAGAAGCTACCACATGTTGACAGAACACTGATGAACCAAGGCTCTGAAACCCGGTCTGAGACGCTGATGAACCAAGGCTCTGAAACCTCACCCAGCTGTTTGTGCAGCGCTGTCAACATACGTGCATGGTGGCAAGTTCTTGAACTTAATTGTACACAGGCTATTAACCACTCAGCAGTTATATGACTTATAAATATTTTCTCCCATTCTATAGATGACCCTTTCACTCTGCTGACAGTGTCCTTTGATGCACAGAAGTGTCTAATTTTGGTGTAGTCCAGTTTTTCTATTTTTTCTCTTGTCACCTGTGTTTTTGGTGTCATGTCCAAAGAACTCACTTATCGAATTCTGTTAAGTTTTAGGTGTAATAATGATATTGCTTATATTTTCTAAAAATCCTTATCTTCCAGAGACGCATCCTCAAATATTATTACTGATGAACAATGATCCCAGGGATGAGTATAAGCCAGTGGGGGGAGAAAGTGGGAGGGGGCTCTACAGGAAGCGTGATGGGCCAAATGTTTCTCATTGTCTTGAGTGAGGGGCTCCGGGGGGTTCATTGTAGCAGTCTTTTTACTCTAGGACATGCTTTATTTCCACAATGAAGACATTTTTAAGAAAGATATGGTGCACATACTCCTTGCAGAGTGGTCCCATATGTGCCTGGAAAAGGTGCCCAGGATCCTGGAGCGCAGGTCTGGCCTCCAGAATCGGAGTGAAAGGACCAACAGCAACCCTTCCTTGCCGCCCGGATTAGTGACCTTCTCAATAGAATATTAGATTTATCAGTTCTTTCAAAGTCCAAAGGAGAGAAGAAAGAGTGATCCTTAGGAAATGCCTTGCTTCACAGATCCTCTTCCTCAGCGCTGGCCCCATCACCATGACGAAGGGTTTGGGACCCAGTCTCTGGGGTGTGTCTCTCCAGGCCACAGGGTGAAGGGGCCAGGTGGGGTGGCAGGGCCTGTCGCGTGACGGTGGGCCCACGAGACTTCTCCCCTCCCTGGCCCTACCGGGAACTGAGCTGTCAGCTCACCCCGCTTTGTAGCATAGTGGTTTCCAAAGGGCAAGTTGGGGTTCACACATCACGTTCGCAAAGGGCAGCGGTGAGGACAGCTGCCACACTTAAGTAAGCACTTGTCATCATACCACACCAGGGTGGGGCTGAGTGACTCTCCTCGTGACTCTGCTCATGGCCGAATCATTCTGCGCCTCCTCACGAGAGCCCTGGGAGGCAGGCCTCCCCCTATCCGCACTTCACAGACAGGAAAGCAGAGGCTCAGAGGAACTGAGTATCTCCCCCAGTCACACATCCTGTCAATGGCAGAGCTGGGATGGAAGCCCAGCTTGCTCTGGTTCTGTCTGAATGCCTGGCTTTAGGTCATGAGTCTCCTCTGGCATCTGCTGAGTTCTGAAGGGACCCTTCAATCTTTAGACGTGAAATATACACTCTGTGAAAGCTCCGGGTCTCACTCGCCTGTCCCATCCACGTCTTCCCTCTTGCTGACGTGTGCACACCACACTGAGAAGTGGGCTCACCATACGACCAGTTGGACCAGCCTGCTCCCATGTGTGGCCCTAGGAAGCCTCTCTGCAGAAGCCCCGATTTGTACCCCAAGGACTGCAAACACAGCACCAGGAAGCTGGCAGCCGGCAGGGCCCTGGATCCTGGGAAACGTCTGGCAGCAGGTGCCTGAATTTCCTCACCAGCCACTTCCCAGGGAAGAGGGTCTTTTCTGTTCTGGATCCACTGCCCAGTCTGCTGACCCAACGCACTGTGTCTGGTCTGGGTAATGGGAATCAGACGGCGGCTCTGGGTGGCGCAGTGCCCAGGGTGGTGGTGTTCTTGGCTGTGTATATTCTAATTAGATTTAGCACATTTGTAAACTAACCACCCTGATGGATAAAATGTGAAGCCACCATGCATACAATTTACCATGCATCAGTGACATAAAAAAACACGGTAAATACATTATAATTATTGGTTCAGACAAAGCTGAGACAGTTCTAAGTATTCATTTCAATGTAGGAGTTTTAATAAGTAATTATATTGCAGTTGTGTGGTCTCCATGACGGCGAATAAGATGGGAATAAAGTAATCACAGACTGGCCAAACAGGACTTAAAATACCTTCTGAATCATGTGTAAGGTATTTTCTGAATAAACTCATTAAGAAATGTCAATATTCTTACATATTGATACAATTAGCAACAAATTTACTTTCCCTTTTTAGGCCCACTCTGCTCTGTCTCACGAAAGTGTGTTACAGGGGTGCCCATAGCTCAGTGATTAGGGTGCTGGCCACATGCACCAGGGCTGGTGGGTTCAAACATAGCCAGGGCCTGCTAAACAACAATTACAACAACAACGACGACACCAAAAATCTGGGTGATGTGGCTGTTGGGCACCTGTAGTCCCAGCTACTTGGGAAGCTGAGGCAAGAGAATTGCTTGAGCCCCAGAGTTTGAGGTTGCTGTGCGCTATGACACCACAGCACTTTACCCAGGGTGACAAAGTGAGACTCTGTCTCAATTAAAAAAAAAAAAGTGTGTTAGAGATGTATAATCAGACACACAACCTTTAAAACAAATGCGACCAGAATGCTGTCTCTGGCATGAGTCTGAGGGTCTCACAGCACCGTACAGTCTCAGCCTGGTTTGGCTTTTGCCTGAATTAAAGCCAAAACGCTTTTAAAAGCCTGTATTCACCCAAAACAGCGTAAACCTCCAAGGTGTAAATTGAATTCTAAAGATTAACTGCAGAGCAGGCCATTGTTAGTTCTTATTGTCTTTGCTGTTAAAAAAATGGATTTATGGTCTGAGATGTGTATTTCCTGCATGTTACCATTTTGTAGATTTTACTCGTTTGCCCATATGACATTTTTCTTACTAAGATTTTTTATTAAGCTATCTTACTTTCTATAGGATGCAAGTTATAGTCCTAGTTTTGTCTTACGTGAAATAATGGCTTTTATTGAAAGTACAATTCGAAATTTGTGGAGAAGTATGTGGTCTTTCTTACCCCACCCAGGGGGCTGAGGCCTTGAAGGTCAGAGGTGCAAGTCCAGTCCTTGTAGCTGAGCAGACATATTGCCTCAGGGCACCAGGGTGCACAGCATCAGCTCAGATCCAGCTCTCTTCCTGTCTCAGCCTGCAGTATGCTAGATCCGCCCTCCAGTTGAGGTGCCATTTAGCCCTTTGTATGAACATACCAGTTCTTTCCAGGCAAAGCTCTCAAACACATCCCACGTTTCAGCTCTTTCAACATCTGGAGATCCCTCCCCACCAGTAGGGCCTATGCCTGAGTTATTTTCATTTTCCTTGAAGTTCTGAATGATTTCATCAATGCAACTGCTTTTTTTTAACCTTTACCCATGATTAGCAATTCTCAAAATGTACTCTGTAGGCAACTGAGGGAACCCAAAATGTTTACAAGGGGTCCCACGATCAAAACTGCTTTCATAATCACACCAAGACATTATTGTCCTTCTATTATGTTGACTTTTGCACCAATGGTGCAGAATCATTGGTGGGTAAGGTGTGCACACCTGAGCCCAAGTCAACGCAGTGATACCACCTATGTGAGTGATTACAGCACAGTCACAGCGAAAGCAGTAAGAGTGGCCGTCGGACCTCAGAATCAGCCCTGCAGTTAAGAGCGGCCATCAGACTGAAGAATCAGCCCTGCAGTGAGAGGGGCCGTCAGACCTCAGAATCAGCCCTGCAGTTAAGAGCGGCCATCAGACCGAAGAATCAGCCCTGCAGTGAGAGGGGCCGTCAGACCTCAGAATCAGCCCTGCAGTTAAGAGCGGCCATCAGACTGAAGAATCAGCCCTGCAGTAAGGGGTATTAATTCATGATCTCCCTGCGAGAACGTGCTTTGCAGTGTGCTTTGCGGTGCCATTCCAGGGTACCCACACAGGAGGGCAAAGTGTCTCCCGAGAGCCCTCATGAGAGCGTCTGAGTCATAAACTAAAGCAGCTGCTGTCCTTCTGATGGGACGCCGTCTCCACTTGAAGACACCTGACAGACTTACTCTGGCTGTCGTGGTGACGGTGTTTGGCAAAGCTTTTCTTCAAAGTGGGAGACATGGGTTGTCACTTCATAGAAAACAACTGGCAGAATTTTTTTTTTTTTGTCAATGACATCATTTGATTTTTCAAGTAAAACTTTGAATTTTTAAAAACTTGCATCTGCCACAATGACCTTAACAACTTCCCAATTACAGGACTTTCTGAGGAAATTGGTGATGATATTGATGAATGTAACTTTTGAATATTGCATGACAAAATGTGTCCTGCGGGACTCAGTGAAGCTATATTTTCCAGATGACCAGTGCACGATGTCCCTCAATCAAGAACGGATAGAAGATTCAAAGTGCGAGACACCAAGTGAGCCACCAGACATTCCCTGACGTGGTTTTAGGTTCCACACTGCAGGTAATATTTACCACACTAACACTGCTACACTTTGACATTGTATCAGAGAGGGACACACACAATTATCTAAAAGTGCTACTGGCAGGCTCTTTCCTCTTCCGGCTACGTGGCTGTGTAAGCCTTATTTTCTTCCTATGGTTGAACCGATTGAGATAATAGTGACGGATTTCATACAAAAGCAGCATGAGAGTCTAGCTATCATCTAATAAACCAAGTTTAAAATAACACCACTCTTCTCACTAAAATGCATTTTTTTTCCTGGAAAAAGGAGTTATTTCTCATAAAAGCGATAAAAAGTGATAATTTGTCATGTTACTATTCTTTTTTCTTGAGACAGAGTCTCACTTTGTCACTCTCAGTAGAGTGCTGTGGCCTCCTAACTCATAGTAACTTCAAACTCTTGGGCTCAACTGATCCCCTTGTCTCAGGCTCCTGAGTAGCTGGGACTGACTACAGGCGCTCACCACAACACCTGGCTACTTTTAGAGAACAGGTCTCACTCTGGCTCAGGCTGGTCTTGAACTTGTAAACTCAGGCAATCCACCTGCCTTGGCCTCCCAGAGTGCTGGGGTTACAGGTGTGAACCACCATGCCCGGCTCTGTCATTGTTATTTTCAAACGAATTAACAGTATTCTCAGACTTTATCAGGTTTAATTTCTAACATGGTAAATATTTATAGACGTTCACACAAAAGCTCTGTGGGGCCTCAGAGTTTTGCAGAGTACCTGGTGGCCAAAGTCGGAATATCACTCTTAGGACAGTGAGGCTGATGAAGAAATTAATTTAATTGGGGGCCAATTTCAATTTCCTGTACTTTCAGATCAGAAAAAAAGTGTTCCAAACATTCTATTTTGTTATGTCATAGAATTTATCAGGATGACAGCAGCTCTGTTTTATCCTAGATTGGCCGACAAAAAAGTTGCCAGGACTCTCTCTGTTAGACAGGGGTGTGTGTGAGATTAAAATGAACTTTACTGGACTCTGTATTAACGGATCACTTAAGTCAGTCGGGAGAGAGGAAGCTACTGACATTCAACAGTCAGAGTCTGAAGTCGGTATCCGGGCGGGATGCCCTGGGGTGCTGGTATCCTGTCTGGAAAAGAGAAACTCTATCTTACTCTTCCCTTGCGCTGGTACTGGGTTTCTAGATCTGGCCTGTGACCCCCAGACTATTTCCCAGTAATATTAACCAGGTAGGTTGCCCATGAGTTTGAGTAGTTCAGGCCCTTGTCTTGACTTCACTTACTGAAAAGCTAAAAACCGATGAACACTGGCTTCTTGAAAGAATGACGCTTCGGACTGTCAACAATTAAGGAACAGAGCAAAGCAAAACAACCCACAACAGCTAAAAACTGTTGGAATCAAAGCTGCGTGTCCTTCAATAACATTATTATTTGCCTGAGCCTCTGAGCGCGCGCACACGCACTTGTGTGTCACAGACACACTTAACATCACTTAGGCAATTTAGAATTGTTATGGAAGCACGCAATTCTGCATGAGTTAGTTTGGAAGGAATACCATTTGAACTCAATACTTATTTGCAAGAGGTAAAAAAGCAATATTAAAAGGTAAAAAACAACTCCTGAGGGCACAAGTGACTTCCTTCAATTTCAGTTCTGCTCTTCATGCAGGTCCTGAGCTCTGCCCCTGTTTTCAGGGCGTGTTTCAGAATGAATCCATCAGAAACAAAGACCCACACAGAACGCTAGAGCTGAGAGAAGGCTCTTAGGAATGAAAATGTTGTAGTGCTCCTGCTGAGTTCATAATTTTCAAATGTCGATAATCTCATTAATTTTAGCTTGAAGATGCTTTACACTTCATAGGATTTCCTTTTTCACCAAGGTCTTCTCATGGGTTCTCAGTTAATTATCTGATGTTTTATAGTCATTAAGAAATAACGCAATAATTTTATCCTCAGACATGTAAAGCAAATAGAGGTTAAGATTTATCGGGAAGCGTGTTGCCACCATGCTTCTCACCCAGGGCAAGACAAAATCTAAGTTTTCAGATCTAAAGGGGCAATGGCCTTGATGAAGTAAAGATCATGGAGGAAATGGAGCTGCTTTTTCAAGCCCAGGCACATAGCAGGCCAGGACAGACACTCCACACAGGGACAGTCAGTCCTGAGCCCACAAAGAAAGACGGGCGCTTTCTCTAGGTCCACATGCATCTGTCTGCAGAGCTTTGTCTTTGATAGCAAAGAACTACAGACTATTTGGGTCCTTTCTTTCATGTTTAAAATCATCCAGAAGGCCCAGGCTGGACTGAACAGTTTCCATGAGCTGCAGGCAAAGGCTGCAAAGTAGAGAGCTGACCCTACTTTGCACCTGTTCACTGGTGCTGGTAATCCAGGGAAGAGCCCTGCGATCTTTCACAGAGAGAGAGGGAGAGAGAGAGAGAGGGTCCAGCCTTCCTCTTGAAACAGTATCTGGAATGGATGCTCATGGTCTATGTACCACATAGGGAAGACTTGAAGAAATTTTAGTTTTTGTTTGTTCAGTTCTGTATATTTTGGTGACAGCTAATTTCAAAATCCAAAATTAGCTGGCATTTATATTTTATCCAATTGCAACTTGTGCTATAAAAAGAAAAGCCAACAAATGCATAATGGAGGACAACGTCTAAAAATTAAACAAATCCCGAAATTTCTTGTCATGCATTTCCAAAGGCCACGACAAAGGCTTGGCTATAAAGTCAGAAAGACATGACTTGGAAATCTGGAATTGTTCACGGTGTAACCGCGGGCAAGTTACCAAAGAACTGTGGCTCAGCACAGTCATCTGTATTAGTGATCCCTGTTTCTGGGGTTGATGTGAGGATCGAATGAAATGGCAAAATACAGAGATGGCCACAGTGAGAGGTGCTCACTCATTCAGGCGTGTGGTGGTGAGTGAATGCCCTCCATGTGTCGGGAAGTTCATCAGTCACTAGGGACAGTGCCAACCTGTCTGGGCTCATTCTCTTCCACAGCCAATCACGGTGACACAGTGGTTTTCCTGATGCTGCAGTTACGTGCTGACACGTTCTCTATGTGTGGGAAGAAGACACTTGAATCGTTAGAAGATTTTAGTCTGAAGATTGATTGTGGTTCTTAGTGGGGCAAGATGCATAGCCCAGTTGCTCATGAAGAAAAGATCTCATCTGAACATCAGGGAACCTGTGAGGTTGCCCCTCTCTGGCAAATAATAATCTAAAGACCGAGTGTTTTGTACCAGAAAAGCTCTCCCCAGACAGCTTGTGCTATGGCGGAGCCTTCGCTCCTCCTATGTCTCTGAGCATTCTTCACCCACTCGTTCATTCTCCACCTGCTTCTCAGGCGCCTGGCGCTCTGCTAGAGTTGAGGAACATCAGCATGGGACATCAACACGCAAGTCTGCTTGCTTTATGAAATTAGCAGTGCTACTCTGCTCTGTATCCTGAACAAATCGCCCAATATTGCTTTTTCTGCTCTTCTTTCCCCTTGCAATGATCTGTAACAAGAAACACAAATTGCAATGGAATGCTTTGGGCTGCAGGGAACGGAAACTCCAATCCAACTGTCTTGAACAGTGAAGGAAATTATTTGTTTAATCTCAAACACCAAGAAGCCCCAAACAAGTCTGGCTCCAGGGCTTTTAATTCAGTGAATGTGGACTTGGATTCTTTCTCTTCTTCCTTCCTGCCATCCTCAGGCCTGGGCCTCAGCTGAGGTGTTCTCATTAGCTCACCCACCCCAGGCACCCAGGTTCTCTCATGATGGTGTTGAAGGGAAGAGCAGGAAGTATGTTTCCATGTGTTCCATCTTATGAGCAAAAAAAGTCACAAGCAGGAGCCCTTCACAGACCTCCCCTTGGCTTCCCTCAGCTGGAGTTGCCTCCACACAGACATCTGCATTTGTGTCTGTCTGGGAACAAAGCCCCATAGCAATTTAGGCCCCCTTTGGAGTTGGGATGGCCTCTTTCCCTGAAGTTCCTGATCACAGGGAGGAGAGTGGATACTCAGAAAAACAGTTTTTTTTTTTTTTCATTAGAAAGGAGCAAAAGGTGTGTGAATGGCTTCTGGGTGAGTGACTGTAGGGTCTGCTGTGGGGAGGAAGCAGGCAGGTCCCGTATCAGCTGCTGCTCTTTCTAATTTGGGCAAGTCCCTCTGCCAGAAATATCGGGTACATACACAGTTGTCCTCCATGTATTAGATTCTGCACCACCAGTGTCTTCCAGTCCCCCAAATAAGTCTCTGTTCTCTTTCCTCACTGATGAATCATTACTTCAGAGGCTTCCATTGGTGCCTCAGACCTGAGGTGTCAGGGAAGGCGGAGACTTTGGGAAGGAGGCCCAGGGTTTCACGTGGTCCTTTAGCACGAATTTAACAAGATGCTAAAAGTGGGTTCCATGTTCCTTTTCCTGCCTTCCCCTCATAGATCACTGCAGAGCTGATCCTGCTAACCTGGAGCACTTTCAACAGCTGAGTTCAGGATCCAGCTCAACCTCCTGTATTAGTAGAGAATGTGTTGTCCTGTAAGCAGGTATGGAAAGGGGACCCTACTGGAGGTGGGGGGCACCCAGGCAGGGGGCCCAGCTGTGGCCCGATGGAAGGAAGGGTGAAGGCTCCTCCCTCTGGGTGGCTCCCTTACCCTCAGCACTGGCTGCAGAGGAAATGAGCAAGAAGGCCCTGGCGTGGCAGACTGTAGAGCCGGAGGAAAGGGCATCACTGATTTCCAGAAGAAAGAGAAATTGCAACATTAACCTTAATCCAGCAGGAATGGCATAGGGAGATAACTGATTTTAAATGAAGGAAATGTCATTTTCAATTTTCATAAATTACATGTAGTATGATGAATTAGTAGATGATTTTCAAATGAAAGATGACTCGTAAAATATAAAGCAAAGCTCTCTATAAAGGTAACTTAAAATATTGTCCTTTCTGGAAGCACAATTTTTTAAACACACCACATTTAGACACTGTAGTAAAATGTGGCTTATAATAAATATGAGTCTGAAATAAAAAGAAGTATGGATTTAATAATAAATTGCTTTACAAGACGTAATGATATGTACAATAGAAAATTTCTCACTCAAGTCACAAATTTTTTCTTTTGTGAAAATATTTTTCTCAGAAGAAAAAATTTCAGTGGTATATCAATTATGTACCAAAATATTCCAAAAATTTCCTTTATAATTTCACATGACCATAATAAATTGATCCTACAGTAGACAGAAAGATATAACGTTTAAAAGTTTATATGTGCTAAAAAGAGAATCTAACTTTGAGTGGCACCTGTGGCTTAGTGGGTAGGGTGCCAGCCCCATATACCCAAGGCGTCGGGTTCAAGCCCAGCCCCGGCTAAACTGCAACAAAAAAAAAGCCAGGCATTGTGGTGGGCGCCTGTGGTCCCAGCTGCTTAGGAGGCTGAGGCAAGAGAATCGCCTGAGCCCAGGAGTTGGAGGTTGCTGTGAGCTGTGTGACACCATGGCAATAAGTGAGACTCTGTCTCTACAAAAAAAAAAAAAGAAAGAGAGAGAATCTAACTTTATATATAAACTAAGTGTGTTTCTCTTTAACATTAAGCAGATTTAGGTGAATATATATAAATATAAAGAAATGAATTAAATAGAGAAAAGAAACAAAAAAAATATTTGTGCATATAACCCACACAAGTATATTAAGGCTAGGAATTTTTTAGCTACATACTGTATATAGTAAAGTAAAAGAAAAATAAGTGACATTACTGAAGCCCATTCCTGGGAAAATAGTGCTTACAACTATTACCCAGTAGCCACTATACATTAATCCCCTCTCCCATCAGTTAATTACATCACCCTTTAAGCTAGACGTATAATGTAATTAGAGATTTGAACAGTTCACAGCCAGATCACTTAAAGTAACATTGTTAATGGGCTCTAGAAGTTCTCTCTTTAATATTGCCAGTGTTATAACTTCTAATTACCTTAATAATTAGGGCTCTGTCACTCATGATTGAGGTAAGAGGCCTGAACACTAATGGCTATTAGAGATGTTGTACAAGGCATGTTTTGATGTCCTCATCCAATTGCTTAGGGTTGGAAGGAGCTATTTGCCCTTGGAAGCCTGGCGGTTGCTATGTGGTGGCCTGGGGGCGACACTGAAGAATTCAGGGCCACCTGTGCTGCTGCTGCTCTCAGTCAGGAGGGAGGGATAAACTCTATTCACTGACATTACTCAGGCAATGTAAATGTGGCACCTATGGAAGAAATTTCGTGAATTTAAATTGCCCTGTTGCTCTTACAACAAAATAACACTAGAAACCTGGATGTCACATCATGAAATTAACAGTAATAGGGGGAAAATTCCCTCATCTACAGCAAGGATCGACTGTAAATTAATAAAGATGAGGCATTTGAAAAAAGTGGGTGAAAATGAAATGAACCTTGAAATACTGCTGAGTGTCACACCGAGTACAGAGAATGGAAGGAATCACATGGACTGTGGGGTTGGGGGGGTGGTCAGGGGGAGTGTGGGGAACGGGGGACTTGTGAACTGTAGGGAGCAGGGTCAGGTGGAGTGTGGGGACGGGTGTCCCATGGAGCGTGGGGAATGAGGAGAGTCTTATGGAGTGTGGGGAATTTGGACCCATGTGTTGACAGTACATTTGGAGTATTTTTAGGTTTTTGCTATTCTTTCCCTAGTCTTTCTCACGTATATTTTTGAACTGAACAAACAGAATCAGGTGTTGGACACCTCGGGGAAAGGCCTTCGAATCCGCACGCAGCATTCAAGTTGGACAGTCTTTGGCTGTGGTCTCTGTCCTACACCAATGGGCAGCACGCTGCCTTGGGGTGCACAGGCCCTCCTCGCTGTCCGCGCTGCCTCCGGACAGCAGCTGTGACTTGTGTCTGCTTCCTCGGAACCCTCACAGCCCCTCGGGTGTTTTTCCTTTGTGATTTCATTACTGTCATTTGGTATTTATGTCTTTTCTTTTGACTACAATTTCCTTGAAAATAAGTTGCGTAAGTTAATAAGGTGTGTATTCTTAGAGCTTACCTTGCAGCTTTCACAGAAATAGGAAAAACAAAAATATGTGTTGAATTAATATGGGAATCTGTCATTGGATAAATTCAGAAAAAGATAAATCTTTTTGGAACTGTACTATGCATGATAACGTTCCACATTTTTGTAGGGCATTTCCTAATCCTTGAACACTGAAGTGTAGAAATTTTACTGAATTCACCCTAGAGCAACTCATCTGTTGTACATCTGGACTTCTGAGCCCACCTCCGAGGTATCTGGTCAAACTAAAAACACACATATCTGAAGCAGCAAATTTCCTTTTGCAGCTGTCATCCTCTGAGGGACCATAGGCTTGGTCTTCCCTCCTTTCTTCCAGCTGCAAACAGACTCCAACAAAGACGTCTCCAAGCTTCGTTCAGGATGCAGGCCCAGGCGGCTGCCTGTCGCTGCAGCACAGCACCCCAGCCTCACACACCCGGCGACGGGACTTCTGTGCCATCTGCTCTCATCCTGCCAAGCTCCTGTGTGACAAGGGAACCAACCGTTCTTGTTTTTTGGCTGTGTAAGATGGTGATTTGAACCAGGTCTAGTTGACCCCACATGCTGTGACTTGGCCCGAGCATGTGTGAAAGTCACTCAGGAAAGGCACAGCGCTCCAGCTTCACCGAGGGACGGAGGCCAGGGACACAGCACTCCACACTCCCGCAGTGACACAGCAGCAAAACCGCAGAACTTAACAGCACGTTCCCAGCTCTACCCAGTCACACAGTCAGGAAGCACAGATGCTGCGGCCTCCACGCATTTCACCTAAGACTTCCCCAGCGGTTGGGGGAGCGTCTCAGCTGCCTGTTACCGCCATGTGTGGACTTGCTGGGAACTGACCTGATGCACCGTGGGTGCAGTGGGTGTGGTGGGCGTGGAGCTGGGGCTGGTGGGGCTGCCCCTGGGCGCACTGGGCATGGAGCTGGGGCTTGGAGGGCTACCCCTGGACACAGTGGGTGTGGTGGGCACAGAGCTGGGGCTGGTGGGGCTGCCCTAGGTGCAGTAGGCACAGAGCTGGGGCTTGGAGGGCTGCCCCTGGGTGCAGTGGGCACAGAGCTGGGGCTTGGAGGGCTACCCCTGGACACAGTGGGCGTGGTGGGCACAGAGCTGGGGCTGGTGGGGCTGCCCCTGGGCGCAGTAGGCACAGAGCTGGGGCTTGGAGGGCTGCCCCTGGGTGCAGTGGGCACAGAGCTGGGGCTTGGAGGGCTGCCCCTGGACACCGTGGGCGTGGTGGGCACAGAGCTGGGGGTGGTGGGGCTGCCCCTGGGCGCAGTGGGCACAGAGCTGGGGCTTGGAGGGCTGCCCCTGGGCGCAGTGGGCATGGAGCTGGGGCTTGGAGGGCTGCCCCTGGACACAGTGGGTGCAGTGGGTGCAGAGCTGGGGCTGGTGGGGCTGCCCCTGGGCGCAGTGGGCACAGAGCTGGGGCTTGGAGGGCTGCCCCTGGACACAGTGGGCGTGGTGGGCACAGAGCTGGGGCTGGTGGGGCTGCCCCTGGGCGCAGTGGGCACAGAGCTGGGGCTTGGAGGGCTGCCCCTGGACACAGTGGGCACAGAGCTGGGGCTTGGAGGGCTGCCCCTGGACACAGTGGGCATGGTGGGTGCGGAGCTGGGGCTGGTGGGGCTGCCTCTGGGCGCAGTAGGCACAGAGCTGGGGCTTGGAGGGCTGCCCCTGGGTGCAGTGGGCGCGGAGCCAGGGCCCAGAGGGCTGCCCCCTCTGTGCGCTATGCTGTGTAGTTCCTATGTGGTTCTTTTCAGCTGGTTGCATTTTCTTTCTTTGTGCTCATCTAATGTTTCCTGCAGAGGAAATCGCACATAAACACCAAATTTACCTTCTGCCTAATCTATCAATTGCCCTGGAATATATTCCTGTGTTCAGAACCAGCATTACAGGGAAACTGACATCACCCCCTCCTCCCCTGGGCCACACGCTGTGCTGTCTGAACAACACGGTCTGTGCCTATGTGAGCACGCTCCAGGGTCCTCGCAGAAAGTCGGGGAGGTGAGGAGAGCACCCAATCCCCCAGAAAACAGCTCTAATGCACTCGTGAGGGCAGAGGCCTCCTGACCTAATGACCTCTCGTCAGGCTTCACCTCCTGACACTGTTACACTGGGGATTAAGCTTCCAACACACGTTGGGGATGCACATTCAAATATAGATATGGTCCACAACATTCGCGTCCTCATATGCACATTGATTTCATCCTGGTAGATGCCACCAAGTCTCATGCTGGAATCAACTCAGAAGCCCCCCTTTCAGAGTCTCATCTGAAGTGGATATGGGTGAGACTCGAGGCATAATTTGTCCTGAGGAAAATTCCTCTCCAGCTGGGAGCCTGTGAAATTAGCAAGTTATGTGCTTCTAAAATACAGTGGAGGGTCGGACATAGGAAGGACAGCCTCACTGCAAAAGGGAGAAACTGATAAGAGGAGAAGGGTAACTGGCCCCAAGGAAGTCCCAAACCCAACATGGAAAACAACATCAAGTCCTAAAGCTCCAGGACCATCTCGTTGGACTCCACGCTCTACATCCTGAGCATATGGGGTGGCGGTTTCCTCCAAGGCCTTGGGCACGCCTGCCCCTGTGGATTTGTTGGGCTCTTGTCCCCCCTGCAGCTCCTGTAGGGTGGAGTCTCCTGCCTGCATCTCTCTGAGGCTGATAGTTCTAAGGCCCTGGGGGCAGGCCCACCCCAACAGCTCCACTGGACGCTGTCCTAATGTAGACTGTGTGGTAGCCACTAGGCATTGTCTGAGAAGGGGCTGTCTGTGGTTGCTGCATTCCATTTCATCCTTCTCGGGGCCCATTCACTCTTCTGACCATCCATTGGCCCATTCGCCTTTCTGACTCCCCCAACCCACTGGCTTTTCTGATCTCCCACTGGCTCATTTGCATTTCTGATCTCTGATTGGCCCATTCACATTTATGAGCTCTGATTGACTCATTCATGTTTCTGACCTCCTCTTGGTCCATTTGTTTTTCTGAACTCCCATTGGCCCATTCATATTTCTAACCTCTGATTGGCCCATTCGTGTTTCTGAACTCCCATTGGTCACTCACATTCCTACCTCCCATTGGCTCATTCCCATTTCTGATCTCTGATTGGCTGATCTCCTTCACTACCCAGGACCTTCATCTTGCTCCAGTGCCACACACCAACATGAGTGGGTGTGACCTCAAATCCACCTGCTCGCATCTGGGCATTTTCATCTCCTCAGTTGGCCAATCCCTGCCAGGTGCAAAAAACTAAGTTGAATCAGAAAAGGTACTAGAATGAGAGGACCAATCACTGAGATGTTAAAGGAACATCATGCCCCGCTAGTAGCAGCTCCATCTGCGGGAAGTTCCCGTGAGAACTTTCAAACAGGGCAGCGTCCTGGAAGCTCGGGGGAAATGCGCCCATTTCTCGGCCTGTCTGGGGAGGCTGGGCCAGGTGGCTGTGGCAGGGGTGAGCCTTCTGTTGCCCTCCACAGGCTACCCCATCTCAGTGTGAGGGTGGTGGCCCGGCAGGCAATGGGAGCCAATTGGGTTTTACCCCCATTCTCACTATTGCAGATTTTACTGAGGTTTCAAGGGCTGATAAATTTAGATATTGGCATGTTTAAAGTCCCTGTACGGATGGACTATGGTGAGGGGTTCATTCTAAGTGTTCCTCAGTTACTTGTCGCCGGGAAAATGAGTTATGAACTCTTGGTAGCACATCTGAAGGACAGCCCATCGCTCTGCAGTCAGTGTCTAGAAGATGTGGAGTGAAATAAGAAATGTAACCAGCATCAGCCACAGTTCACGTCAAAGCCTCCGTAAGTCCACAGCTTTGTTTAATTAAGCAGATCACTGTGCTCTTGTACTTTATATGATTATAACAGTTCAACATCTTTTTTTGAAACAGCATCTGAACTTATCATGCCAACATCATATTGGCAAAGACAACAAGACTCACTGACCAACCATCTGTTCCCACCGGCTTTTCATGCTCTTTCCAGAGAGCTGTCACTCAGGGCGTTTGATTCTTAGGTGAAAGCCTGGACTCAGATCACACTTGAAACAACTTAGGAGGGGCTTACTGAATGGCTGTGTGGAAGGATTTGGAAGAGTGCCCTGTGCTCCCTGCACGGGAGATGTCACCTCTTCACTGAGGTCCCACATCTCTATGACTGTTGATCTCACACAAACACAGATAACTACCTCTGTAGATCCAGGGAAGCTCTTGCAGCCCAAAGGAAGGAATGAAGGATAAATTGCTGGCATTTTCTTCAGTCCTTGGGTGCTGAGTCCCAGTCACAAGGTCCTCCTGTCCGTCCACCCCACATACTTCAGTTTTATTTCTCGTGAGTGTGTATCCCAACCCCCACTTTCTTACTATTCTCTTCAGGGCAGCAACTGTGTCCACACTTTCTTTTTCTTGACCACTCAGCCATAGGTGTTCAGTAAGCCTTTGCAGTGTGGCTCACCCATGCGTATTGAAAGGCAATGCTGGTGCACAGTCCAAGGACATCCAGAGGTCGCCCTTCTACTCTGCCACACAGAGCTTCAGACACATCTGAAGCCACAGCTGGGTAGTCTGTCCTTTAGGAGATTGAACCTCTCAGACTCACAACTGATCACAAACTCTTCTCCACAGAATGCTGTCTCCATCCTCTGAACCCCTGAACTCCAGGCTGGAGCTCTGCCCCTGTGTTTCTCTGGATTCTGCAGTCTTCCTCACTGAAGTACCGCACAGCACAGCTACATTCACCAGGGCACGTCCCTCCCCATCGCTCCCCTGCATACATTGGTGGAGTGGTGAGTGTGCTGCAGAGCTGGTGTTACTTTCCAAGAGCCTTTGGGTGGTGACTTTTTTCCTTTGCCATTTACTAGTATTCAGGGGTTTATATAAGCAATGAAGATAAAAATGGCTTCAGGAGCTGGACCTGATGCCTGCTGTGGGCACCTCTCAGCTGCCGAGATGACCATCTTGTGAACTTTCTGCTTGTCACTTGATCCCAGAACCAGTTACCTAGGGACCAATTAACTTGAAGCAACTGTTAACCCTGGAGTTTATTGGCATGGGGCAGCCTACTTTGCTTTCAGTACCTGCTAGACTCTATGCTTGCTAATGATTTCCAATGCTTTTGTGGGTTCAGCCAATCCAGTGTGCTGGATAAAGATACATATTTAATTTTCTTGCAGTTTGGATATGAAGGAAGGAAAATATCTGTTTTACCGACAGCTGCTGTGTAAACCTGAATTGTCAGGTTGGTTTATACTGAGACAAGGTCAGTGCTCACTGAGTTATACAATCCGATTTTTCCTTTTATTTAAAAGATTCATGTACTGTAGTTTCTCTGCTGGTGCCCTCAGCCAGCTGATCTGACAACAACTGCTCCAGAGACAGGGTTGGGAAGCTGGGGCTGAGCTGCCCTTGGGTGGCAGTGGACTGCGCAGTGCACAGGTGGGCAGAAAGGATGGGACTCCTTCACAGCGTTTCCTAGTGCAGTGCCTGGAGGCTCGCCTTCTTTTTAAGAGAAAAAGAGAAAGAATGTCCTCTGTTGATCAGAGAGACATTCTCATACTGATGATATGGAGCAGAGACTGGGATCATTAGTACAACCAGCTGCACTAACAGCCATGCTCACATTTGCCGAGGACTTGGGACACGCAAGGGCTGTATCGCGCTCATCATATGCCTGCCATGACTCGGCTCCGTACGCCTGGGACACAAGTACAATTTTATCCCCAGTTCACTGATGCGAAAATGGGAAGTAGGAGGTTAACTAACATGCCTCAGAATGTGGGACCAGGAAAGAACAGAACTGCAATTCCAGGCTGTGTGGCGGGAGGCAAGATCGACCTTTGCGCTGGTGCTTGTGCACCTACACTGTTTTACCTGAATTTGGTTATAAAGTATGCAGTCTTCACATACATGTTATCTAGATAGGATTATTTAAAAAAATTTCAATAGATGTAGGGGGTACAATTTTTTTTGTAAGATGGATGAATTACATATGCTGAGTCAGGACTTTTAGTGTACCCATCGCCAGAATAGCCTACACTGACCTGGATCCCCTCCCATCCTCCTCCCTTCTCGGATTTCGGTGTCCAACACACCACTTTATGATCATATAGTGTTATGTGTTTTTCTATTACTGAGATACTTCTCTTAGGACAATGGTCTCCAATTCCATCCCAGTTGTTGCAGAAGACGTTACAGTTATCTCCTTCCCTTTTAGGGATGGACAATGTGTGTGTGCTTGTTCCCACTCATCAATTGATGGGTACTTAGATTGATTCCCTATTTTTTCAGGTCTCTTTTTTAAATAAAGCAATTTTTTTGGAGGGTGAGAGATAGATACCCAGTAGTGGGACTGCGGGATCCAACGGTAGGTCTATTTTTAGTTCTTTGAGGAATCTCCGTAATGTTTTCCATAGAGGCAGTGTTAGTTTACATCAACACTGACAGGGTGTCACTGTTCCCTTTTCATCACATTTGTGACAACATCTATTGTTTATTGACTTTTTTAATAGCTATTCTGACAGGGGAAAGGTGATATTTCATTGTAGTTTTAATTTACATTTCCCTGATAATCAGTTACGTTGAGCATATTTTATTTATTTATTTTTGCCATTTCTCTATCTCCTTTTGATGGAGATGTCTGTTTATGTCTTTTAACCCACTTTTTGATGAGGTTATTTGTTGTTTTCTCTTGCTGCTTTGAGTACTGGATATTAGCCCTTTTGTCAGATGTATAGTCTAGAAATATTTTCTCCCATTCTGTGGGCTCTCCATTCACACTGCTGATCACTCCTTTTCCCATGAAGAAAACTTTTAGTCTGAGTGAGTCTCATTTATTTATGTCTGCTGTTGCTGTTTGTTTCTGTGGTCTTAGCCACAGATTCTCTGCACAGGCCAATGTTCAGAAGAGATTTTCCTACATTTTCTTTTAGAATTCTGACAGTTTCAAGTCTTGCATTTAACTCTTTAATTCATCTTTATTTAAGTGTTGTGCATTGTGAGAGAGAGGGATTCCGCTTCACCCTTCTGTGTGTGGCTATCCAATTTTCCCAGCACCACTTACTGAGCAGGCATCCTGCCCCAGGGCATGTTTTTGCCTGCTTCGTTGAGCCATGCGCCTCTCTGTTGGTGCTCTCTGCTCTGTTCCTGGGTCTGGGTGTCTGCCTTACCGCAGCATCACTCTTGTTTGGCTACTACCACCTTGCATAATATTAACATTGATAGTATTATTGGAAGTCAGGTAATGTGATCTCTCACACTTGTTCTTTTTGCTGAGGATCACTTGGGCTACTTGAGCTCTCTTTTGGTTCTATATGATGTTTAGGATTATTTTTCTACATCTGTGAAAAATGACCTTGGTGTTCTGACGGGGATTGCTTTGAATCTACAAACCACTCTGGATGTTTTAACAACGTGGATGGTCCCAATCTCTGAGCCTGGATGTTTTTCCATGTGTATGTGACATCTCTGATTTCTTTCCTCAGTGTTCCATAGTTCTCCTTGTAGAGATCTTTCCCTTTCTTGGGTAAGTCCATTTCTAGGCATTTTATTTTCTTTGCAGCTGTTGTGAATGGTACAGAGTTCTTGATTTGACTCTCCACTTCACTGTTTTTAGTATGCAGAAATGTTACTGATTTGTGTACATTAATTTTGTAACGTGAGACTTTACTGAATTTATCAGTTCTAGGTGTCCTGATGAAGTCTTTAGCGTTTTCTAGATACAAGATCATATCATTGGCAACAGGGATATTTCTATCTTCTCTTTCCTGATCTGAATGCCCTCTATCTCTTTCTCTTGACTGACAGCTCTGGCTAGGACCGCCAGTACTATGCTGGATGGAAGTGGTGACAGTGGGCAGCCCTGACTCGTTCCAGTTCTTTGGTGAATGCTTTCAACTTTACCTCATTCAATATGATGTTTGTGGTGGGTTTATCATATATGGCTTTTATTATTTTGAGGTATATTCTTTCTATGCCTAGTTTGTTGAGGGTTTTTATAATGAAGCGTTGTTGGATTTTATCAAATGCCTTTTCTGTATCTATTGAGATGATCGTATGGTTTTAGTTTTTAATTCTGTTTATGTGGTGAATCACTTTTATTGACTTGCATATATTGAACCATCCTTGCATCCCTGGGATGAAATCCACTTGATTATGATAAATTACCTTTTTGATGTGCTGTTGGATTTGGATGGCTAGCATTTTGAGGATTTTTGCCTCGATGTTCATAAGGGATGTTAATTTGTAGTTTTTCCTTTTTTTTGTGTGGCATCCTTTCCTGGCTTTGGTATCAGGGTGATGCTGGCTTCATAGAATGAGTTAGAGAGGAGTCCTTCCTTCTTGACGTTATGGATCTGATTCAGAAGAATACGTGCTGTTTCTTCTTTATAGGCATGGAAGAATTTTGCTGTGGATCTGTCTGGTCTGGGGCCTTTTTCCTGTTGGGTGATTTTTTATTGCTGTTTCAATTCTGCTTCTCATGATATTTGTTATTGGTCTGTTCAGGATTTCTATTTCTTCCTGATTCAAGCTTGGGAGTTTATCTGTTTCCAGAAATTATCCATTTCCTCTAGATTCTCTATTTTGTGTGTGTAGAAGTTTTCACAGTAGTCACAGAGATATTTTATATTTCTGTGCTATCATTTGTAATGTCCCTATTTTATTTCTTATTGAGCTGGTTTGAGTCCTTTCTCTTCTACTTGTGGTTAGTCTAGCTACTGGTCAGATTCCTTTGGTATCTGAGAAGATAAACAACATTTTTCTGTTTCATTGATCCTTTGTATTTTTTTTTTTAATTTGTTTCCATTTTGGTTAGTTATGTTCTGATCTTTCTTATGTCTTTTTTCTTCTAGCTTTGGGTTTAATTTGTTCTTTTCCCCCCCTAGTTCCTTGGGGTATGACATTAGGTTGTTTCTGCCTTTTTGATGTGGGCTTTTAAACTCCCTCTTAGCACCCCCTTTTCTTTATCCCAGAGATTTTTATAGGCTTGAGTTGCCTTTTTCATTCAATTTGAATGTTTTTACATTTCCATCTTGATTTCATCATTTATCCAAGGATCATTCTTCAGCAGATTGTTTAATCTCCATGTATTTGTGTAAATTTGAGAGTTCCTCTTTGATTTGATTTCTAGTTTTATTCCACTGTGGCCTGAGAATCATACGGAATGATTTTGATACTTTTCGATTTGCTGAGAAGTTTTAGGGCCTAACATATGATCTATCTTGGAAGATGTCCCATGTACTGATGAAAAGAATGTATCTTATAAAGTTTGGGGGTAAAATAGTCCTTAAATGTCTGTTAGGTCCATTTGTTCTAGAGTTCTGCTTAAGTACAATGTTTTCTTTTTCATTGTTATTGTTGATCTTCTGCCTTGATGATCTGTCTAGTTCTGTCAGTGGAGTATTGAAGTCTCCGCCAATTATAATGTCACTGTGTATTTCTTTCCTTAGATCTAGTAGAATTTGTGTTGTGAATCTGGGAGCTCCTGTGTTAGATGCATGTATATTTAGGATTATTACATCTTTGTGATGAACTGATTCCTTTATCATTATATAATGACCATCTTTGTCTCTTTTGTTTTTCCATTTTTGATTTAAGGTCTATTTTATCTGAGATGAGAATGGCTGCTCACTTTTGGTATCTGTTTGCACAGACTATTATTTTCCACTCTTTTTTTCTTGAGTCTATGAAAGTCTTTGAGACTTAAATGGGTTTCTTAGAGACAACATATATTTAGGTTGTGTTTCTTTTAATCCATTCAGCCAATCTATACCTTTTAAGTGGGGCATTAAGACCATTTACATCAAAGGCTAGCACAGGTATGTAAGACATTGTTCTGCTCATGATGTTAATTGTTACCTAGTTGTTTTGTTTTCTCTCTTGTGTTGCTATTTTATAAGAACTGTGAGCTGTAACTTTCGGGTGTTTTTACACTGGTGGCAATCCATTGTTTTCTTCCATATGTAAAGTACTTGTAGACCAGGTCTAATGATAACAAATTCCCTTAGTGTTTTTTTGTTTGGGGAAAAAAAAACTTTATATTTTCTTCATCTATGAAGCTTAGTTTTGCAGGATACAAAATTCTTAGTTGGCAGTTAGTCCATTTAAGAATACTGAAAATGGGACCCCAATCCCTTCTGGTTTGTAAGGTTTCCTCTGAGAAGATGGTTGCTAGTCTGATGAAAGAACTATAACTTTCTTTATAAGTTACTTAATTCTTTCATCTTACATCCTGTAAGATTTTTCCCTTCATTTTGACTCTGTGCCTTGATAAACTCTGATTTGCCACGAATCTTCTAGGTGTTCGCTGACTTTCTTGTATCTGGATGCCTAAATCTCTAGCAATACCAGGAATGTTTTCCTCAATTATTTCCTCCAATAGCTTTTCCAAGCTTTTTGCCATTTTTTCCCTTCTACAGGAATACCGTTGATTCTTACACAATCCCATATTTCTTGGTGAGATTGTTTATTTTCTTGATTTTTTTTTTTTTTGACTAACTAGGTTAATTTGAAAGCCTTGTCTTCAAGCTCTGAAATTCATTTTTCTGCTTTGTCTATTGTTAAAGGTTTTTATTGTATTTTAAAATTTCCTAAATGTCTCTTTCATTTCTAGTTCTGTTTTATTTTTTATCATATTATCTATTATCTGTTATATTATCTATTTCTTCATGAATTTTTCATTCATGCCCTGGAATTTTTATTTTTATTTTTTTGGTTTCTTTGTGTTGGTTTTCAACTTTCTCATCAATTTCTTGATCTTACTTCTATGTACAATTCTGAATTCCATATATGACATTTCAACGATTTCCTTTTGGTTGGAGTCCATTGCTGGAAAGCTCGTGTGACCCACTGGGGTGTCAAAATGGCTTGTTTGTTCATGTTGCAAGAGTTCTTGTGCGGTTCTTTCTCATCTGGAGCCTCCTTTCTCAGCTCAAGACAGATAGCTTTGTGGTGCACCTTTTCTCCTCTCCTGGACTTTTCCCTCTCGCCATGCTCAGTGAAGAGAGGGAAAAGTCTCTGGGCGGTTTTGCTTGAGTCCTATTCTGAGAGACTGTAACACTGATGTCCTCCTGTGTTGCCTCATTTCCCCATAGTTGTCACAGGTGGTTGGAGTTGCAGGAGTACAGTGGGTAGTTGGTGCATGCAACATGAGCATTCCCCCTGCCCAGGGCTGGTGGCAGTAGTGGCAGTGGTTGTGGCAGCATGGACACTCACCACATTGAGCTCCATCAGTGGCAGCATGGCCCAGTTGGCAGCAACAGCAGCTGTGCTACCAAGACAGCAGTGGCAGTACCTTGGGCTACAAGTGTGCTCTGCTGGCTCCATGGGAGCTATGGCTGGGTGGGGCTGCACAGGTGGTAGCAGCAGGTGTCAGGTATGTGGGTGCCTTCTCTTTCTGGGTGTCCCAGAAGTAGTAAGGGTGCATAGCACTCACTCACAGGGATCACAAGAGTACCCAACCTCCCTGCTCTCTCCTTGCACCCCTCCCAAAAGGGGTGATGGGGAGGTGGCAGCAATGGATCTAACCCCAAGGTAGATGAAGTACTCTGAGGCTGGGACCCCAAAATAGCACCAGTCACAATTTCCAGGGTTTGGAGGCAGGTGGAACCCTGCTGGTCTTTCTCCTAAGAGCAGTGCCACTGCACAGTCTCCAATAAGCTCCCTGTGTCAGCCCAGAGGCCTGCTATAGTGGAGGGGGCTCTCCTGCAGCCAGATTGCAATGTTTGTGAGGGATGTGAGGTGCCCTGGGCTTCTCTCTTCCCTGTCCCTTCCTCACATGTAGGTGCCTTTTCCAGGCACCTCTGATCCTGCTGAGCAGGCTGCCCCACATGCCTCACCTTCACTCTGGGTGCCTCCTGCTGCCTCTTTGAGGCTGCTAATGCTCTCTTGGACAGTCAAGCCAAAGGTGAGTGTCCACTCACCACTCTCAGTTGCCAGCATGTGTGGGCTGCCTCTGGTCTGCCATCTTGGCCCTCAAATCTCTACTGGTGTGTTAATTAATGAATAAATTAATGAATGAACTCTGAAATGACCCTATTTGATCTTCTATTGAATTGATTTCTATGGTATGTAAATAAGGATATAATTAAAGATCATAAACATAGTTTCATCACAGAGTGGTGGTGTGAACACAAGTGGGAACATCAAAGCATGACTCTGGATGGCGTGCTTCAGTATCTACAGACCACCAAGGGTAGATTGCTTTGTCCGTTTCAATTCCTGATGGAGAAAACAATGACCCTTTTTTAACCAAAGCCTAAGGGTTCACATAAAATGATTGAAAATCAATAAGCTAAGAGTAACTTGCAACCTATGTGGTTTGGGGATTATCTTTTACCAGTTATTTTCAGGCAGAAGTAAGTGTGGGTTCTAGAAGATAATTATAAAGGTCCATCATGGGCTGAACTTAAGTACCCTGTCCTGAAGGAGGCTTTGCCTCTCACATTCTAACCTCAGTACAAAATTCAAGAAGATACACGGTTGTCATTAACACCAGAGAAGGTAATCCTAGCGGCATTTGTGTCTTATCCTATCACATCCAGCTTCCTGGGGTGGTGCCCTCAGGTCGTTTCAGACAGAGCATCACTGTGAGACGCCACCCCAAGGCAGAGACGTCATCCCACACTGGCACTCACCAGCGGAAGATTCCAGAGGCAGCACATGTTTTTAATGGGAAACACATCAGGCTCAGATGAATGACCATGTAACATTCCCTGGGGGGTTTGGAAATCCAGACTTTAATAATTACTCTAGTTACTTCTGTTCTGATTCTACCTTTGAATTTACATCAAACATTCGGCAATTATTACACTTCCATTTAATCTACTATTCTAGAAAAAAACTGTTATTATTTCCTTCTTAGACACTTTTGCTTGTAAAACAAGGGCAGAGATAAAAACTATTTTACTCAGAGGTAAACACGTATTTTGTCCCTAATAATGCAATTTCTTTTTACACACATTTTTTTTTTATACTGACTATTAAGGAAAACCACAGTTATGCTGCCTGCCTTGATGTTTATAACCTATGTTACCCATAGGTAACAGTGATGGAGAATTTCCCATAATTCAGTACTCCCCTGACCCCATCCATGATGTCATGACAGCTGCCTTGTGGTCTGGCCTACTTTCAGAGATTTCTTGTAGAAAATAGCTTAAGGTTATTGTTCTTCACCAGAGCTAAACAATGATGGATGTATGTGTGTATGAATGTGAACCAAAAAATATAAGAGACCCTGAACCTCCTTCTGCTCCCAAAATATTGCTTCCATTCATTTTGCCACTGTGTCTAAAATGGCTGCTGGTGCCTAAAACAGCCTCCCTAGTTTACTATCTATATGATGGTGGGCAAATTACTTCCCTAAACCAAGTTCCTTCATCAGTATCCAAGAGTAATATTAATAATACCTCCTCCTAAGAGTTGTGGTGAGAATTAAGGGAGAGAATATGGTATTTCCCCAACTTGCTAAATTGTTACAAACAACAAAGATGCTTTTTAAAAATAAATAGTTTCCAGCCCTTCCCCTAGGGATGTTAATTTAGAGGGTCTTAGTGTAGGAAGGGTGGGAACCTGTATGTTTAACAAGCAACACAGAACAATTCTAGACCCAAGATATAAGAGAGAAGTAAGGTACTCACCACAGTAAGGTCTCAGCAGAGTTGGGAGTCCACTAAAATGAATACATGCTTGGCTCACTAACCATTCATAACCACAGAGGGGGAGCTGGGTAACCTACACAATCCTCTGTTCATCTGCAGTGGGGTATTTGTCCCTGAGGGAATGAGTGCAAGCTAGGGTAAATTTATTTTCAGCAACTTTTTTTTTTTTTTAAGATATTTACATTTCACTATCTATAAAAGTGTACTTAAAATGGATTAGAGACTTAAATGTAAGACCTATACATTAAATGAAATGACAAAACTATTAGAAGAAAACAGGGGAAGTGCTTTAGTATTCTTCTTAATTTTTTTAACATAAAAAGCTTTACATATTTAATGCAACTTGATGAGTTTGGAGAAAAGTATAGACCACAAACCAGTTCATCACCTACAAGTTTCCCCTACTCTTACTGGTATTATCATTGTTGTTGTTGTTGTGATAAAACACTTCACATAAGATCTACTCTACTCTCTTAGCAAAATTTGAAGTATGAAGGACAGGACTGCTAACAGTGAGCACTGTGCTGCATAGTATGTCACCTGGGCTTAGATTTCTTGCACAACTGAAACTTTGCACACTTTAACCTATGTTCCCCAAGCTTGGAAGCTGTGTTGAGGAGTTCACCAGGTGGAGAGCCCCAGCCCTGGCCTCTGTAGGAAATGCAAACTTCACAGTTGCTGACAAAGCTCTCAAGTTCTGCCCTGTCCTCTGAGTGACCTGGGTTCCATGTGGCTACTGATGTCTCCTTCCCAACGCTATCCAATCATCCTTTCCTTTTAAGCCCAATGCTGATTTTTGTAGTGAGAAATAGTGAGTTTGCCAGCTTACTTCAGGAAAAAAGAACATATGAAGTATATTCGTGGTAAACAGAAGGCTAACATGGCATTCACAGTCACCATGTTTAAAAGAAAAGCCTTGGGCTTAGTCACTTTTGGTCACATTGTTCTAAAGGAGCCAAAGAACTGTAATGTGTGGTGATTTTTCTTGTTACATTTCTTTCTAAAATTCAGCGTCTCTGTGAAAAAATATTTTCTGCTGTTTTATGGGTTGAATTGCATCCCCCCCCCAAATTCCTATGTTGGAATACTAACCCTAAACACCTTAGAATGTGACCTTATTTGGAAATGGGTCTTTGAAGATGCAATTAGTTACGATAAAGTCATATTGGGTTAATGTGGATCCCAATGCAATCTGATCATGTTCTTATAAGAAAGGACCATTTGGATGCAGACACCATACACAGAGAGGACCGTGAGGGCACACAGGCTGGAGCTGGGATGATGCTCTGTGAGCCCAGGAGTGGCAAAGAGCCCGAGCAGACCACTGGGAGCTGGGGAGGCTGGAACAGGGGCTCCCTCAGAGCCTCAGAAAGAGCCCGGCTGCTCACCCGTCTCAGCCCTCCAGCCTCAGGAACTGTGAGAGAATACATTTCTGCTGTGTAAGCCACCCAGTCTATGGTGCTTTGTGATGGCAAACTAGAAAACCCACAGAGTATCACCCACTACCTATCTTTATTTCCTTTTTATCAAATCTTTCCCTTTTGGCCAAAACAAAAGGGAGGGAAGTCTGATGCTGTCACTACACACATGACCCATCTGACCTTGTAACCAGAGGACCTGCTCAAACCCACTAACTGTCACATAAGTTGGCGCAGATGGTGAGAGCAAAGGCTGAAGCCATGCGGCCCAGGCTCACACAGTGGGGCAGGCTCTGACCTCCTAATTGTTACCACCTGCCCCGACAGCCCAGCTGCCTGGCCATCACCTGGGACTAGTTGGGAGGGCCCTAGAACAGGACTCCCCCAGACAGAGACACAGGTTTTAGAGCTGCCTCCTGTGTCCTCACCACATGATACGCAGTAAAGCCTTTTCTTTCCTTGAAAGCTGGTGCCGTAGCGTTGGCTCCTGGGTGTGTCCATTGCTCCATGACTCCCAGGTTAGGCTAAAAGGAAAATGATGTAGGGCCTGGAACTCAGGGCTGCTGACTGTCTTACAGAGAAGCCTCTTTCCTGCACAAACAACTATCCATGAAGCGTCTTCTGAGTTTCGTTAAAGTGGAATGATTATTTAAAACCACTTGTGAGGCAATCTGAATGTAGAGTCTTAGATTTCAATGATTCCCCCCATAATTTACCCTGGACTAATTCTATATTTTAAACAGCAATTCGATTTTATCTAGTCTTTTCAAAATGCTCAACATAGTTTTCATAGAAAAAGCCAAATCTTTCTTTTTCTTTTCTTTTTGCACCCGTATTTCAGTGGTTCACATAATATTTAAATTATGAAATTGCAATAGCACTTGCAAATGGCACATAAAAGGCTTTGGGGCACACACACGTGTGCTTGCAGGGCCCCTTCCATTTCCCATGTCCAGCCTTTCTGCAATGGAGTGAAGCCCAAATCTTTCTGCACCAGGCAGTGGAGGAGGCTCTCCCTGGGATGCCCCGAGTTCCTCTCCTCCATGTCCAGGCTGTGCCCCGGGCTCCTCTCCTCCATGTCCACGCTGTGCCCCGGGCTCCTCTCCTCCATGTCCATGCTGTGCCCCGGGCTCCTCTCCTCCATGTCCACGCTGTGCCCCGGGCTCCTCTCCTCCATGTCCACGCTGTGCCCCGGGCTCCTCTCCTCCATGTCCACGCTGTGCCCCGGGCTCCTCTCCTCCATGTCCACGCTGTGCCCCGGGCCCCTCTCCTTCATGTCCACGCTGTGCCCCGGGCTCCTCTCCTCCATGTCCACGCTGTGCCCCGGGCCCCTCTCCTCCATGTCCACGCTGTGCCCCGGGCTCCTCTCCTCCATGTCCACGCTGTGCCCCGGGCTCCTCTCCTGCCATGTCCACGCTGTGCCCCGGGCTCCTCTCCTCCATGTCCACGCTGTGCCCCGGGCCCCTCTCCTCCATGTCCACGCTGTGCCCCGGGCTCCTCTCCTGCCATGTCCACGCTGTGCCCCGGGCTCCTCTCCTCCATGTCCACGCTGTGCCCCGGGCCCCTCTCCTCCATGTCCACGCTGTGCCCCGGGCTCCTCTCCTCCATGTCCACGCTGTGCCCCGGGCTCCTCTCCTGCCATGTCCATGCTGTGCCCCGGGCTCCTCTCCTCCATGTCCACGCTGTGCCCCGGGCCCCTCTCCTCCATGTCCACGCTGTGCCCCGGGCTCCTCTCCTCCATGTCCACGCTGTGCCCCGGGCTCCTCTCCTGCCATGTCCACGCTGTGCCCCGGGCTCCTCTCCTCCATGTCCACGCTGTGCCCCGGGCCCCTCTCCTCCATGTCCACGCTGTGCCCCGGGCCCCTCTCCTCCATGTCCACGCTGTGCCCCGGGCTCCTTTCCTCCATGTCCACGCTGTGCCCCGGGCTCCTTTCCTCCATGTCCACGCTGTGCCCCGGGCTCCTCTCCTGCCATGTCCACGCTGTGCCCCGGGCTCCTCTCCTGCCATGTCCACGCTGTGCCCCGGGCTCCTCTCCTCCATGTCCACGCTGTGCCCCGGGCCCCTCTCCTCCATGTCCACGCTGTGCCCCGGGCTCCTCTCCTCCATGTCCACGCTGTGCCCCGGGCTCCTCTCCTCCATGTCCACGCTGTGCCCCGGGCTCCTCTCCTGCCATGTCCACGCTGTGCCCCGGGCTCCTCTCCTCCATGTCCACGCTGTGCCCCGGGCCCCTCTCCTCCATGTCCACGCTGTGCCCCGGGCTCCTCTCCTCCATGTCCACGCTGTGCCCCGGGCCCCTCTCCTCCATGTCCACGCTGTGCCCCGGGCCCCTCTCCTCCATGTCCACGCTGTGCCCCGGGCTCCTCTCCTGCCATGTCCACGCTGTGCCCCGGGCTCCTCTCCTCCATGTCCACACTTTGCCCCGGGCTCCTCTCCTCCATGTCCACGCTGTGCCCCGGGCTCCTCTCCTGCCATGTCCACGCTGTGCCCCGGGCTCCTCTCCTCCATGTCCACGCTGTGCCCCGGGCCCCTCTCCTCCATGTCCACGCTGTGCCCCGGGCTCCTCTCCTCCATGTCCACGCTGTGCCCCGGGCCCCTCTCCTCCATGTCCACGCTGTGCCCCGGGCTCCTTTCCTCCATGTCCACGCTGTGCCCCGGGCTCCTTTCCTCCATGTCCACGCTGTGCCCCGGGCTCCTCTCCTGCCATGTCCACGCTGTGCCCCGGGCTCCTCTCCTCCATGTCCACGCTGTGCCCCGGGCCCCTCTCCTCCATGTCCACGCTGTGCCCCGGGCTCCTCTCCTCCATGTCCACGCTGTGCCCCGGGCCCCTCTCCTCCATGTCCACGCTGTGCCCCGGGCTCCTCTCCTGCCATGTCCACGCTGTGCCCCGGGCCCCTCTCCTCCATGTCCACGCTGTGCCCCGGGCCCCTCTGCTCCATGTCCACGCTGTGCCCCGGGCTCCTCTCCTCCATGTCCACGCTGTGCCCCGGGCTCCTCTCCTCCATGTCCACGCTGTGCCCCGGGCCCCTCTCCTCCATGTCCACGCTGTGCCCCGGGCTCCTCTCCTCCATGTCCACGCTGTGCCCCGGGCCCCTCTCCTCCATGTCCACGCTGTGCCCCGGGCTCCTCTCCTCCATGTCCACGCTGTGCCCCGGGCCCCTCTCCTCCATGTCCACGCTGTGCCCCGGGCTCCTCTCCTCCATGTCCACGCTGTGCCCCGGGCTCCTCTCCTGCCATGTCCACGCTGTGCCCCGGGCCCCTCTCCTCCATGTCCACGCTGTGCCCCGGGCCCCTCTCCTCCATGTCCACGCTGTGCCCCGGGCCCCTCTCCTCCATGTCCACGCTGTGCCCCGGGCTCCTCTCCTCCATGTCCACGCTGTGCCCCGGGCTCCTCTCCTCCATGTCCACGCTTTGCCCCGGGCTCCTCTCCTCCATGTCCACGCTGTGCCCCGGGCTCCTCTCCTCCATGTCCACGCTGTGCCCCGGGCTCTTCTCCTCCATGTCCACGCTGTGCCCTGGCTCCTGCTTCCCCTCTGACTTGTCCCATTTAAAGGTGCAGTGGACAGCAGGGCTCTTGATTACCTTGAGTGCAGGCAAGCAATAAAAAGCCATCGGAACATTTGGCTGTTTCTTGTTTTATTCATTCCTTACTCATCTTGTCCTTTTTTTTCCATTTATTTATTATTATTTTTTTTTATTAATTGTCTTGTCCTTCTTTAAGCAGCAGCACTTGGTCGGAGCCAGGTGGTTTCAATTCTGGATGCAATTTGTGCCACCAAGACTTCTTGCCAAGGTTAAGCAAGATGTTTGTAATGTACCATTTTGGGGAAAGAATAAACATCCTCATTGGAGTTTTTCATATTTGATTTGGTAGGAAACTCAGACATGGAGGAATGAGTGAACATCTCACTAAAATGGGACTTGCAATCAAGTGTAAGGTGCTCTCACCACTTCTGGGAAATTTACAGGCTAAAGTGTGAAGTCACAGACCACAAGGGGGCCCAGAACCTGTAATTTACACTGACCCCCAGACTCTTCTTTCCCTTTCTTTTTATTGTATTGTGGTAAATTATATACAATACAGAGCTTTCCATTAAAAAAAGTTTATATGTACAATTCAGTAGCATTAATTATATTCATATGTTGTACACACATCACCAGTATTTGTTTCCAAAACTTTTCCGTTGCCTCCAAGGGAAACTCTGTATTCATTAAGCAACCCCCCAGGCTCCCTTCCCTTCCTCCATCTCCTTTTTCACTTCGTGTTTTGGTGAGCCAGCTCAGGTTTGTCTTTTAACATATCTTGATTTGACTATTTATTTATTTATTTATTTTTTTGGCTGGGGCTAGGTTTGAACCCGCCACCTCCGGCATATGGGACCGGCGCCCTACTCCTTGAGCCACAGGTGCCGCCCAATTTGTCTATATATTTAATTGAGAAATAAATGTTCCTTATTTTGTGTTAACACTAAAACACATTCCTTTTTTAAGTGGGACTTGCATTATGCAACAGATCAATTCAGTAAGTAAAATAATTTACTTAGGTTTACTGAAATCAAATAATGCTATAAATAACCTGATACAATGGAGTGGGAGCAATATAGGAGATAATTTATAGTATAAAAAATTGCATGTATTCTGCAAATTCATATTTTATATTTTGGATCTTTCCTAAAGTAAGATTCATATATCATTCCAAAACTTTTATACCCTGGAGAAAGTGTTACCATTTTCCTATATAAAAGTACAGTATTTCATAAATATTAAGTATACTTGACCAAGGTCAGCTCAGTTAAATGTATTTCCCTCCTAAACCCCATTTTCAGAAGATCTGAAATCATTCCAGCTCTTTGCACCAGCTCTGCACTGCTCAAAACTGATTCTTTCTGGGTTAGGGAGGGTTCCTGCATGAACCCTCCACAAATATTAGAAATTTATGAGTATCAAGTCAATGCCAATAAAAAGTATAAATTCCCTGGATTTGTGCTAGCTGTTACCAAAACAATAACAGCAGTGATGAATGTTTATCACTAAACATTGAAGCAGAGACTGAGCGGTCGGGATTTTGAAGACGTTTGTTATATTCCAGTCTCTGTAAGCGGCATCTAGTGAATGCAAACATATTTAAAAGCAAATAAATACATTTAAAAGAATAATTTCTTTTAGCCTGCACACTGATTTTTCCAAATTTTTCTTTTAAAATGAAACCCCATTTAACGATGTGTATCTTCCATCAGACTTTGAGAAAGAAAAGGGACACCCATGTCCTCCTGATGATGGAGACACTCAGGCGGCCATAATCCTAAAACATACACAGTGCAACAACAGTTAAGTCTGCAAGTCTGCAAGGCACAGAGACGCAACTGGGATGCTGTGAGCAGAAAGTGTGGTTCCAGAGTATAATCCGGCTGATACACTGTGTTCTTTGCAAAAGGTTGTGAGGCCTTGGCCTAATAAGCATAATCTCATTACACTGCAAATAAAAGTTTCCTATTTATCTCCAGATTTCAAATGAATCTAATAAGGCTTATGATACAGTCACCCAATACCCTAATCATATTTCTGCCTATCTAAAAGCAATCAGTAATTGTGTTACAGCAGAACGTGCTGACAATACCTCTGACACAGAAAGGAGAATGAGAGCCCAGCTGTACTAATTAAATTAAATGCTAGGCTGATGGAATATATTTGCTGGAGCCGGAGAGTATGGGTGCAGAATTAATAAGCATTACAGCTTAGAGCGGGAGATGATATCATAATGGATGCAAGGTTTTGATGTTGAGAGCCTCATTCAGATTCAATGTACCATAATGTACAGATCTGACAGCTGCTTAGAGAGGTGCAGAGCCTCGGACAAATTGCACAGGAAGCCTCTCGTTTTTATGTTCCTCACCCAGGAGTGTCGTATTTTGCATCGCCCCTGCTGCCTGGAACCCCCGGAGCGCGCTCCCAGGCCGGGCTGCGGCCTCTGGGACCCTTCCTCAGACCCACCCTCTCTTCCTGCGCGGCACCTCGCTCCCTCCTCTGCATTCTAGTCGGGTGGAAAATGTTGCCAAGAAACCTCCCCACGAGGCTGGGAAAAGCCTGTCTCAGGTTTCCAATTTTTACAGCCGTTTCCGAGGCTCCTGACACTGAGGCCGGGCACCCCAGCCCTGCACGCCCTCCGCCCGCGCGCCTGCTCATCAATCAGCCGCTATCTCCGCAAGGCTGCCGGGCCAGCCGGCCAGCGGGATTCATTATCATGGGAATTTTGACAGGATATTAAATTTACTAATCCTGAACTTTCCGGACTGACCCCTAACTGGGAACAGACAATGCTGATGTCTGCTGAGGACACACTTGCTCTTTTCTTTCCTCCTTCTTTTTCTCCAGGGACTCTGCGCAGGTGCCCTGGCCTCCCTGGGGTCACACGGCCACAGCACCTGTGCGCACCCGGCCACATGGCCTCTGCGGAGGGGACCAGGGAAGCCGCGCCGCCCGCCCAGGGCCTCGCCCGCCGGGCTCCGCAGCCGGATGAAGCCCTTCCTGCGGGACCCGCTTGCAGGGTGACCCGGACAGTGTGTTGACAGGCTCGTGCGGCTCAACCTCGCCTCGCACGGCCCTGCCACTTGGAGGCCACCAGCAAGACTGCACTTCATCCTCCACGCACGCGTGCGCGTCCACCCCCACATATGTATACACATGTGCACGCCCCAGAGCACCCCACAGGCGCGCACGCCCATCCCACCGGTGCACACACACCCACTCACACCTCACACAGGCTCACATACACCCACGCCCCCCTATGCACACAGGTGCAGGAGCTCCCACTACACAGTGCACATGCAAACGTGGGTGCCCACGTGCACGCCACACACACACATGCACGCGTACCACGCACCAACACGTGTGCCCATGTGCACGCTTCACGCACGTGCACGCACACGCATGCACACCACGCACCCACATGTGCCCATGCCTCACACACGTGCACGCACACGCATGCGCACCACATACCTACATGTGTGCCCATGCGCATGCCCCACACATGTGCACACACACGCATGCGCACCACGCACCGTCTGCCCTGCAGTGAGCGAGGTGCTGGGCCTGACCGCCTCGGTCACCTGAAATTCACTCCAGGAACGCGCTCCATTCTCTGAGTCATCCGCTAAAACTGGAGAGCCGCCGCCTCCCTGTGCTCTCACTGCCCCTCACAAATCCGACAGGCACATATGTTGTGATAGCAACTGTTACTCTTTGTTTATTCCATCTATAAATAAACTTGGAGCTACAACAGACCCTATGAATATTTTTAGAAAGTTTCGGGTATCACAGCAGAATTCAGCATCTTGCCCATTCATAAGCTTTCTGTGCTTCAGGAAAACAAAACAGGCCACAGATTTCCACTGACATCCTGCCAGTTTGAACTCTGAATAATTCAGCTCTAAAATCTGCTCAGCTCCCCTGCCTCCCCGAAAAACTCCTGCAAACACAGCGCCAATTAAGTTGCTGAAAACAGCAGATTTCCACTGATACTATACAGATAAAGCTGACCATTAAATCGCAATTTAACATCCCCAGGCAGCAGTGGCCGCTGACAGCCTCCAAAGCGTGTAATCTCATTTAACCCCCTCCTGTCAGGAGCAGGCCCACCCCTTAGCATAATGCCACCAAATTAGGCCTGACACGGTAACAAGAGAAAGAAAAACCTCTTTAGCTTAAAAGTCAGGCCACAGTGGGCAACCCTGACCTTCAGCGTTCCCTGCTTGGCCCCTCGGTTCTCCAGAGACCCCGGAGACATTTAGCAGAGAGAGGAGGAGAGAGATGGACAGAGGGGAGCTAAGGAGGGGGCCCAGGCCACAGGCACTTGGACTTCCCTGGGGGCAAATTGCAGCGAATTTTCCTAGACAATGGAAGAAAATTTCACCTGGGCTTTTTCAAGTCTTTCTTTGGTAATAAAAGATGAACCCTGATGGCGCTGTTCAAACCACTTTGGCTCAATATTTCCCTTGGCCTGTGGTGCCCTCCGACTCGGCAGCCAGGGGACGCCTCTGCTGGAACACAGAGCCCCCTCCGTGCCTGAGACGCCTGCATTTTAGATGAGGCCATCTTAGCTGGGGGCTGGCGTCTTCAAAGCGCCCTCAGGGCTGGCACTTACCCGGGCTGGTTTTCATAAGGAAATCAGGCTGCCTCTGAGATCCCTGACAGCAAGCTCTCTCCACCCTCTTTCCACCAATTCCACCTGCTTTTTAAAGAGTGGGAGTGAGAAAAGGAACTGAAGGCGCGTGGGGTTCCAGCACAGACACTGGAGAATCACTCTTACAACGTTCCCAAAAATCTCTGCAAATCAAGACAGACGTGCTCCCCGAGAAAGGCCCACGCCACATGTCCCACCTTACTAACAGTTACAAACCCAGATTTTTAACCAACATGACTTCTATCTATATTCCTTTTGAAAGAAAGTTTACCTTTTTAAAATAATTAGTTATTAGTTCAAAAGCACTTCCTTCCCAAATACAAACTTTTTGTATTTTCATTTGAACAAATAAAAGTGCTTTCAGGTCACTAGCTAAGGGCGTCACCCTTTTTGTTCAAGGTTCTAGGGCATCTTTGGACCTTAAAGAGACCAAGCACAACACCACCCTGAAATATTCTATCCATCTAATTTTCCTTTTCCTCTTTTATTCTCTCTGTGACTGAATTTCAAAAATAGATCGTGACTTGCATGAGTCAAAAACTTCTCAAAGCCAAGTAGAGCTTAAAAGAGAGATCAGGGACAGAGACAGACACTGTCCTTCTCCGGGCCTCGCCCCTTCCTGAGTAGCAGTTCAGCAAGCACAGCTGGCCTGGGAGGAGGCCGAGGCCGTGCTGCCGGCAGAAGGGCGCCTCTGGGTGTCCAGGACATCCTGGTGCTTGGCTTTGCAGGTGTCCACCATCTGCCCCCACCGACCAGCCCCTGGCGCCCAGGCCTCCTGGAACTTACCATTCATGCTCCAGGGCCACGCAGCAGGAAGAGGCTTCCAGTGCTTCAGGGACTGTGGCCTCCCAGCAGTGGTCCGTGACCTGCTGCAGAGGCCAGATCTCGGGTCCGCTGACCGACTCGGGTTCTGAAGTCCCCCCCGGTTTTTTCCTCCATGACTAAAGTTAGCCGGAATTACTAGCAGAAACCACCTCAATGTTTATTTCGACTTCCCGGGGCTGCAGTGGAGTGAAGCCCTGCCTGCCCGAGCCTTTCTGCAATGGAGTGGTTTATTTAATTTGTCAGTATAATGGGAGCGGCTGAATGAGAGACAGAGAATGCAGTGTGGTATAAAAGAAACAAAGGCTAAAAGTACCACTATTTTGATTCCCTTTTTAAAATTACTTCCAAAGTGTGGTATCCATTGTGAAGAATAATGCTGAACAAAGCACAGTGTCTTGGCAATATTCACAGAGCTTATTCACCCACAGCCAGTCCTGCCTGTACATTCAGAGGTAGAATACACTTATAAATGATGTATTGGGAGGACTGGCGCTCCCATTGTGCACGCAGTGTAAACAAAAAGGCAGCCGGGCTGAATGGCAGGCAGCAGCAAGGCCATGGGGACCCAGCAGTCCCCAGCTCAGGAGAGGGAGGCCGAGGCCGGCCAGGGCCCTGACCAGGCGTGGGGACCCAGCTGTCCCCAGCTTGGAAAGGGAGGCCGAGGCCAGCTGGGGCCCTGGCCAGGCATGCCCCACTTTCTCCTCTTCACCCTGCAAACTTGATCTAGGCCTGGAAGACCACTAGAAGGTTCTCTTGGGAAGCACTGGCCAGCAAATCACCCTCCCCCCTACACTGCCTGGGAGGAGAGGGAGTGTGGCCTAACCCAAATATTTCAAGAATCTTCTATGAAACGTGCATCAGTCTTCTCCACTGAGAGCAGTTTCCGTAAATTACAGCAAACTGACATGGCCTCAATGTGCCACATGTGGGGGCTGGGTATGGATTCTGCAGCCCTGGCAGGAGCCAATTATTCCTCATGCTGCTGCTGAGGCTGCAGATGACAGGCCCTCAGCCCTGGTCCCAGGGTGGAGACCCCTTGGCCATGCCACCTGTGGGTGCACAGTGCTTTTTCTGTTTCAACTATCATATTCAGAGGTAAGTGTTGCTTTAGTAATGTGCACCATTTTGGTTCTGGGAAAAGGGCCCTGCTGTTTACCAAGTGTAAACTTCCATTTCCCTTATCAACTTGAGGTAAAAGCCCTCTCCTGATAAAACATTTTTAGAATGTTTTAGAAGCTTGTGCTTCAAAAGTATGATTCTGGCCCTGTTATGGGGAAATGCAGAGATGGTTGTCTCTCCCTGAAGGGGCAGTGTTGAAATTCTAAAGGGACATCTCAGACAGTTCCCGTGTTCCTGACTGAGCCCATGCCCTCTGACCCCATAACAGTGGAGGGATGAACCACACCTAACATGTGACTGTTGGCCTGCTGAGAACTGGCTGACATTTGGAAATATACCAAAGAAGGAACATATTTGGGGGGATCCGAGTTGCTGTTTTACGGCACAAAATGGAGGTTTTGGTCATGCAGAGAGAAAACACAACCAGTGGCCGTGTTCACGCAGCCGGGACTCAGCAGGGGTCTTGAACACTGTGCTTAATTTCTCCAGGTGTCTGGCATCTTGTTTTGACGTCCATCCCACAGCAGCAAGTCAGCGTTCCTTGACACAGACTGAGAAAGCCCAGCGGCCCCTCGCTGTGCTGGCATGACGGTGCACATCAGACCTTCCCCACCTCGCCTGTGTCCCCTCCCCACCAGAAAGGCAGACATGTCTGAGTCAGGAGTGTGGCTCCAAGGCTGTCCTTGGCCTGGGCTGACCATTCATATCCCAGGGAGCCTTACCTCTGCAGCACCAAGAAACCATGTGAATTTCATAAAAGACGGACGTGGTCACTGGTTGTGCTGTTTGTATTTTCTAATGAAAAGAAATCTAGGATTTCTGTTTTCTAAATCATTCTTCCATGATTTATATTTTATCATGGGGCATTTGCAAAAATCTTCTTTAATTTTTTTTTCTTTGCTTCCCATGATGAAAATAGAAATCAATACCAGTGCATCGATTTTAAAATTGGGATTCTTTGAATGGCATGAAAGCTGACATTTTGACAAATTCCGAAGAGTTCTACATGCACAAAGATTATGAGACTGAGGTTTTAGTGATGATATCCTCTAAATTTACATTCAGGAAAACATACAAAAGTCCTACAATTTGTTGGTGCAGTGGAAGCAGATGAGGAAACACAGGGGAAGCCAGGCCAGGCCCTGGACAGGACCTCGTGCTCAGCCTCGCAGAGCTTCTGTCTCTAGAAACAGAGTTGCCCTGTGGGGTGACGAAGCTGCTCAGCGTGAAGAGAGTCGGGCTGTTGAGCCAGAGCTGAGGACCTGCAGGAATCAGGGCAGTGTCTTTTCCTAACCATTCTCAGCTATTCTGAGGCTTTTCTCTTGTAGGGAGAGAAGCAGACGCTCCTCACCTTAATCACTGTATCCAGCCTCCTGTGCCTGGCCACCCTCTGAGCACTGGTGACCAAGCACACTAGATTCAGGCTGTAGTGCCAAGGGGATGACTATTCCTGGTCTTAATAGAAGTCTGGACACTCTCAGTTTTAGTAAAAATTACTGCAGCAAGGTCTACATGACTGGAATG
This sequence comes from Nycticebus coucang, assembly GCF_027406575.1. NCBI lineage: Eukaryota > Metazoa > Chordata > Mammalia > Primates > Lorisidae > Nycticebus > Nycticebus coucang. The sequence continues at coordinate 1,686,165 of NC_069794.1, forward strand.
GCAGGCAGCTTAAATCCACTGTCCTGGGTTGACCTGGGAGGCTGGAGGCCTTAGGGCTATCTGCTCACCCTCCCCATGTTACAGTGAGGGATGCTCAACCCAGGTGCAGACCACAGGAGCTCAGGTAGTACTTGATTCCAGGAAGAGTAGAATATTTAGACCAAATTGCTTGGTCTGATAGTATTCCCATTTCCCAGAGAGAAAAATTGAGATCCAAATAAATCTAACTTAAGTGGTCTACAAAACGCATACTTTTAACTTTTTTGATTACTTGGTAAGTGATTAGTGGGTCAGTCCGAGATTCTAAGGATGGATCAGTGGCCGGGGCAGGGGGAGGACATGAATCTAGATCTCACTTCAGGTTTTGGGGGCCCACAGGAAGTTATCTTGTGGTGATTTACAAACATCTACTTACACACCCTCAAATCTGTGTCCCTACAACCACTTCTTCAACAGAAACCTTGGTGAAGACCACTTAGAAATATGTACTTAGAAATACAATATTGTATAAATTGCAGGGTAATTCTGGTCTACACCTGAAGCTAGGAACACTTCACCCACTCCACCCTCCACCCTCCACCCACCTAAGCCCCATCACCCTGAACCTCAGAATCTCTCGTTCACTAGCCTTACTAAGGTTGAGCAGAGACTGTTAGAAGTCTATCCATTTTAGTCTGAATTTTCACATATGTTATACAAGAATCTGAATTTTTATGACAAACAGAATTTAGCAATCATCATTTGGATTTTGAAGTCCTTCAAGAGCTTAAGACGCATGGCTGTTTCACACTGTATTTCTTGAATTTTGTTTCACATTATTTCATTCTGGTATGTTTAGATTTCCAAACAAGGATTTATGTTTCTCTAGGAAAAGTAACCAAAGAAGAAGAAAGAGGAATTCACATTGTTAGCAAAGTGCCGCCCGCTTCTCTGAATTACATAGCGGCTCATTAAAAAATCAGCTCTCCAGTCTTTTTTCCCCAGCTCTTCTTTCTCGTTTTTTTTTTCCTTTTTTCCCATATGCTTTAAAATTCTTTGCCGTCTTCCTTCCTAACTGCACAATATCAAAAGCTCTCTGTTCTAATCCTCTCCCAGGCTGCCTTAATTAATCACTTCTTTATTACAGACCTTGGCATCCCGCCCTCCGCGCGCGGCGAGCTCGCCCGTCCTCTGCCTCCTCCGAGCCGGGGTTTCTCCTTTTCTCTTTTGCTGTCTACACTTTCTTATTATGGGGACTTCTCAGTCTCCTTCTTGACTTTTTTTTTTTTTTTCAAATTCTCCATTTTATTTTCTTTCTCTCAACCTCCTAAAATTCTACTTGCTTTTTCACGTAGTCCATGAAGATCATGGCTGGCTGGCTCCGTCTTTTCGTGCTGCCCGGAAGGTGAGCTCTCGGTGCCTAGGAAGAATGGCCTCGGTTCCTAGCGTCTGCTGAGCACTCACTGTGTACCTCCCCCCACGCCCAGGGCTGCGTTCCACCCTGTGGACTTTCTCATAGAAGCCTCTAGAACTCTGTAAGAAAAGGCTGTTGCTAGCTGCATATGAGATAGGAGGAGGAATGGCTCTGGCATGCTGACAGACACTGAGCTGGGATTAGAACCTGTAGCCTCATCCAGGACGTGGACAGCCCCACCTGAGTGTGGAAGCTGCAGTGAGGATCACCACTGCTCAGCTCAGCTCATCCGCACACTGACTGTTTTGGCCCATGTCAGGTTTATTCATTAGTAACAACCTTAATTTTCAACAAAGCAGTTGATAGATTGCTGCATAAAGGGCTTTTAGATGTGAAGCTGTCTATTCTAACATAAAGTAATTGATGTTTTATGATCCGTGTTTTTTCTAAAGCTCTATTTTTAAAACTAACTCCTCACATTAAATAGCAAAGTAAGAGAATTTCTATTACCTATTTATTTAATTGCCCTAAAAACACAGGGCTTTTCTAAAGTAACAGTTCCGCTCAGTTCAGTGAGTATATACCTAACACCCGAGGCACCTCACATCCGGTGCTGGGGGTGGATTCTATCATGAAATAAAACCATGGGAAAGACTCTGAGACTCTAAATGTCATAGTGGAAAGGTCTGAATGCTCAGAAGCGAATGGTTTGCCCACTGGTGAGTTTAAAAAAGACAAAGCAAAATCAGGACTAGATACCTGCCCTCCTGCCTGGCTTGCACTGGCGGCGAGCTGTGCCCGGAGCTCATGCTTTGGCTGCTGCTGTCTCCAGCATTAGGGATTTGGCATATGAAGTGAGATTCTGGAATAACTAGGTGCAGTGCCGCTGCCAGGGCCGCTGTGACGAGGATGACTCAGTATTTCAGGCCTTGAGAGCTCATTCCTTCTGCTTCGTCCCCTAGCCGGAGGCTTCCTTTCCGGTCACTACCAGCCTGTGGGTCAGAGCAGGCCAGGCAGGTGGGCGCTGGCCTCACTGGGGGCTGCTCTGAACTGGGTGTGTGGTGAGAAAAGAATGTGATTTAAATAACTGTCATTAACAGACTATCTTTTCGAGGAGTTTTAGGTTCACAGGAAAAAGAAGCTGAGTCTCACGGGCCCTGGCCTCCTGGAGACAGGCGGCTCTCCAAAGATGCTTTGAAGACAAGACAGGGCAGGGTAAACGGCTGGCTGAGTCTCTTGCCTGAGGCACTATGCTCTTTAAGAGATAAATGACCCTTACCCTGTTTTTTTATACATACGATAATGTCTGACAGTGTCTGTGTTTGTGCCTATGCCTCTGTAATCTATAACCAGATGTGCTCTTACACCCAAACCCAAATCCTGCACCTGGTGCGCAGACTGAGTTGAACGTGGGTGCTGAGCAGTCCGATGGAGCTCTCGGAGCACAGGCCTCAGAAGGGCTTCTGGATAAAGCCAGCTGCACTGCTTTACAAGTTTGCTTGTTTTTCCCTACAGTGGGGAGCTTTCTCAGAAGCCCTCTTTGCATCCAAACACGTGTGCCCCCCCGCTATCAAGCCCCCCCACCAGGGTGCAGGTCCGTTACTGCAGAGGACAGACCTGTGCTGGCAGTCACTGTCACTCAGTCACAGTTCACGTCAAGGGCCGCTCCTGGAGTGCTGTACTCCATGGGATTTGACAAGTGGAAAGTGACATGTTCATCCCACAGTAGGAACTTATAAACAACTCGGTGCCTCCCTCCTCCACCCGGGGTGACCACTAGACTCTGTGCTGTGTTTGTAGTTTCTCCCGGACGCCACATAGCCGTGCCTTGGTATCTCTGGGAGATTGCTTCCAGGACCCTCCAATACCAGAGTCAGCAGATACTCAAATCTCTGATAATAAAATGGCCTAGAATTCACATAAAACCCGTGAACATCATCCTTTATGTGTTATTTGTTTTTATTTTTTCTTATACTTTGAATCATCTCTACATTATCTACCATAATACAATGTGAATGTTTTATAAATAGGTGTCACACTGTATTGTTTAAGGGATAATGACAAAAATAACATCTGTACATGTTTAGTACAGATAAAACTTCTTTTTAAAAGAATATTTTTGGCAGAAAACCACGGTGGTTTGGTTTGCTCAAGTTCAACATGGGAACAGCTCTCATCTAAGGCCTACGCAGGGGTCCTCAAATTACGGCCCATGGGCCACATGCGGTGGTGTGATTGTATTTGTTCCTGTTTTGTTTTTTTTTTACTTCAAAATAAGATATGTGCAGTGTGCATAGGAATTTGTTCATAGTTTTTTTTTAAACTACAGTCCAGCCCTCCAACGGTCTGAGGGACAGTGAACTGGCCCCCCGTTTAAAAAGTTTGAGGACCCCTGGTACACTGTGAGCTGGAGTCAGGTGCTGGCTGGTGGGAACAGTCTGGTTCAGCGCGTGGATGAATAGTGTTCAGGGAGCTACGCCGCCACTTCTGGTGAAGAGAACATACCGTGGCTGCAGAGGTCTCCTCAGTCACGCCAAGCAGTTACTAAGAGGTACAACTGAGCTGTGACCCTGGGTGGGTGAAAGGCTTCTCACAGATCTCTGTCTCGGGGCCAAATGCCAAGGGCCTCGGAATTAAGATCCCCGTCGCTTCCTGAGAGACAGAGTGTGCCACTCTTTGCTTGTTATCCTGGAAACAGTGCTGGTGGCTTTCTGGTTCTGAGCACGATTTTACTCATCCTGTTCAAGTGCTGCATTTTTAGAAGAAAATAAACAACCCAACCTGCAGTGTGTATGAAAACCAGAGACTGTGCTCCCAGGAGAGGATCCGGAGAGTCTACCAGCCAGGTCCTGGAGGGATGGACGCCTGGTGTCCGCCTCTGATCACGCTCTCCGTTAGCATGACCTATGGCTCCTACCAAATGAATTCCACAAGGTTGTTTCTTAACCACACATTGTCTCCAAGGTGCATTGTGTGAAAAGCAAACTTGGGAAACTTTTGCTATTAAATAAACTCTTTTCTTAAAAAAAAAAAAAAAAAGAGCATTTGGATCTCTGGTTGTTTGAATTCCCAGATGTGGAACCCACAGGTGAGAGGGCTGCCAGCAGCTGACGGAGTAGGGAGCTGTGTCCAGTCGGCTACTTTCCCTTGGCAGCACACACTAACGGTCCCTCCACGGCACTGCACTGAACTGCGCCCTGGCATCCGATGTGCCCCGTTGGTCTCTCTCTTCACCTACCAAGGACACCCTGGCCGCTTCCAAATTTGGAGAATCGTGAACAAAGCTGTTGTGAATATTTTGTGTGGATATGAGTTTTTAAGTCGCTTGGGCAATATTGAGGGGTGCGGTTACTTGATTGAAAAGAATGCATTTTTAATATATGGTATTAAATAAAACACATTATTTAAATCCCTTTTACTTATTTTACTTTAAAAAATGTGGCTACCAGAAAATTCAAACTCACATATGTGGCCTGCATCACAGCCCTGATGGTGCTGGGCCGGCAACCCCTGGGACCCCTTGGAAAAGGCCTTGTGCCAGGGCCCAGCACCTGGACCGGGCAGCCAGACCGCAGGCCCTACCCCAGCAAAGGCCTGCAAAGAACAGGGAAAACCTTACAAAAGATTTTGGAATTGCCCAAGAAGACTCAGGTTCAAGATTTCCTCACTGGGAAACAAGTTTGGGGGCTCGAAATTAAGATAAGTTAGGTAGAATAAAATAAGGGCTTGATAAACGCTGCCAGTGTGAGCTTGTGACGGAGGTGCTTCCCCAATATACCCAGGCCTGGGCGCGGTGGGTCAGCTTCCACCCTTCTCCTCTTGCTGCAGCCGGTTCCCTGCTGTTCCTCAGGGGGACACCTCGTGGTGGCGTCTGACTGTGGCACTGTCCCCAGGACACACGAGCTCAGTGTGGACAAGGACAGTGCTGCCCTTCACCCCCGTAGGCAGAGCAGGCCGCGGCCCCTGCTGCTGCTCTGGACATTTCCTCGAGTCCATAGCCTCATGAGGGCACCTGCGGGAGCAAGTGGGACCAGACTCGGATCTCTAGAGCACCAGCTGGCCGCACTGCCCAGGCTGAGTTCTAACTCTGTTATAACTCTGTTTCTGCTGTGCCATTTCCAGTGGACCAGAGCTGAGTGGCCAGTGACTAATCATGGCAAGTGAGGCTCGGAGGAGAGATGTGCTGAAGCTGGCAGAGAAAGGAGAGTCTGGGCAGGTCCCAGGCAGCAGGACGCACGGTGGGTCTTCGGCAGGCTGGTCCAGGTGCCTCCGCTTCCCAACAGGAGCACACTGTGAATTACAGTTATGCCCAGACAGCGGGGGCACCTGGGCTCAGCCGTTCAGCAAACACCACACTGGGTTTGATGTTTACTGACAAGGTCCCAGGGTGGACGAGGGAGCCTGATCCTTCGGTTCAAACCTTCACTGTGCTCCTCCCCTGCTACGTGACCCTGGCCCAGGTCACTCAACATTCTCGCTCAGCTTCTTCCTCTGTACTGGGAGTGGTCACAGAGGTAAACCCCAGGGCCTGTGGCTTCAACCCACCTCCACATGTGGGGATGGTGCCTGGCTCATAGCCAGTGACGGGAAGAGCTGGGGAAACTCTCCATTTGTACCATCTTCTGCATGTCTGAGGGACTTGGGCCCAGGACTGAGGGCCCACCAGACTGAGACCCCTGGAACCTCTGTGGGCTGAGCTGGTGAGCAGACAGCATCCCAGCTGAGCCCCCACACAAGGCTATACCCACGTGCGTGGCCCACCCAGCTCAGTCCCCACACAAGGCTATACCCACGTGCGTGGCCTACCCAGCTCAGGGATACATTTAAAGCAAAAATGGCTTTAAATGATGGCTGGATGCAACAGCACATAGGAGCACAGGTGTACTCAGAAAGGACGAGATTTTTCTGAGCAGCTGGGAGCTGTCTGGTCAGCAGCCTGGATGGTGGGAGCTCTGTGCTCAGGCCTGTCTGAAGACTCAGACACTTTCTGTCCCTGCACAGCCATGCTCTGCTCCTCAACCTGCTCTCTGGGCCCACAGAGGATAATGGGGCCTGAGGCACCTTGTTTTGCCATCAGCAACAGGCCCATATATTAACTGTGGGTTAGAGAGTGAGGTTAAAGAACTAAAAAAGCCACGAGAGAGAAATTATTTGGGGAATTTGGCCCAGGAAATTGCACTAAGTGAGCCCTGGTAATTTCAGATGGGCCAGTGTTGACCGGTGTTGCTGTATTGGTGAGAGATACAGATGACGAACAGAAGCGAGATGTCCCCAGTGCAAAGACAAGCCTCTCAGCACCGTGTGTGACAGCCGCGGGCTGCCCTGCAGGGCCCCACACAGCAGCCCTGGGGGTTGGTGCAGAAGCCCCGCCTTAAGTTGCTTGGTCCATAGGCAAATGTGGACGCAGCCACGGAGAACAAAGAAGACTGCTCAGCTATATGCGGGAAGCAAGGCTGTCACCAACAGAGTCTCTCCCTGGGCAAGTGGGCTCCCAGAGCTTTCTCTGGTGTGCCACTTACTTGTCAGAATGACCCAAGGGGACACATCAGGCTCGGCCAACGGAGGTGACACAGGGGCTCAGAGAGGCCATGCAGCTCATCAAGACCACACAGGCCATCAGGTGCTGAGAGTCCCATCCCTGCAGTGGGCCAAGACAGCCTCTCCTGGTTTCCCCGCCCTGCCCCCAAAGGCTGCACAGGAGTCCTTGGGGTACTCTGTTCTCACATGGTTCCTAACCCTGGAGGTTACAGGCATGACCTGGGAGGGCCCCATGGCAGTGCCTGAGGGAGCGCCCAGGAGGCCAGGCTGCAACGCCAGACCCCGACCTTCCACACACCTGGTCCTGAGCCCACCTTCGGGAGTGCTGGTAGCACTGAGTCCCACCTTCTGTGGCATCTTGGGCTTGAATGCCAATGGGCGAGCCAGACCAGAGGGTGCAGAGGGCGAGCCCCGGCCACACATGAGACCCCCCAGAAACAACTGGAGAGACAACATCGTGCCCACCATTTCCAACTTTGTCACACGCTATTCAGTCACCAAGATGAATATGCAAAGGGAATGGAGCAGATGCTTCAAGGGACTCGTGTCACAGACGCTGCCATTTATTTACAAACATAAACTCCAGTGTCCTTCTTTGTGTGAATTGTATGTAAAGAAGACTGTAAGAATCACATTCCATAATACTATACATGTAGCCTGATCCCAACCCTCTGTGCCCAGGGAAGGGCAGGGAAACTGGAACCGACATCCGATTCCTTGGTCCTGTCCGCAGTGAGCTACTCTTTGGGGCTGAGCCGTGAGTGCTGTGTTTCCTGGCCGGAGCAAGTGGACGTGTGGAGGGGCCTGTCCTGGCAAGAGGGACGTCCCCTTGTGGCAGGAGGAGAGCGTGGTGAATGTGGGGTGGAAGTGTGCCCACGTGGGGACGGCTGGACAGAGGCCTCACCTCATGTTTCTCACACCAGCCCTATATGTCCTGTGTGGGTGGGTCCCCAGCTCAGGAGGAAGGTCTGGCCTGAGAGAGAGCTTGGAGGTCACCGGAGTCGGCGATGTAGCTAAAGCTATGTGTAGAGGAAGAGGCAGGAGGTTGAGGAGAAGGGCAGGCTTGGACCCAGCAGGACAAGCACAGGGAGGGTGACAAGGCACAGCCAGAGACCAGGAGGAAACCCAGTGTCTCAGAGAAATCCAGGAGTGGGCGTAGGTGAGCACAGATGAGGATGGGGATGTGCCCACCAGGCTGGTCAAAAACAAGGCGAGCGCGTGAGCCACATCACACAACAGGAAGCCTGGGGCGGGGGGAGTCTGTTTCTCAAAGTTTCGTCATAAATATATTGAAAGTATAAAGAAGAAAACAAATAGCATATCATCGTGTCAACCAGATAACCCCGACTCTACACAAACAATTCACATTCACAGCAAGGGGGTTGCAAACATCACAGAAAAGTACAGAATGAGAAGCGAAACTCTTTCAAAGCCCCGATTTGTTCCTCTGACAATAGCTGACCGCTGATGACAGATTTTTGTGTGCTTATTCTCTTTTAGGAAAAAATAAAAAGGAAAAGGCAGACTCTTTTTTGTTTTATCCACCCATTTTTCAGCCATCCAAACATCCACTATTCACCCATCCGTCCATCCACTCGTTCTTCCAAATGTTCATCCAGCCAGCCACCCACCCATCTGTCCATCATCCATCTCTCCCTCCCTCCCTCCAGCCATCATCCATCTGTCTATTTGTCCATTGATCCAGCAGAATACCTAAGTATATAGTTTCAACTCTCCTCATTATGAGTTAAGAAAATGTTGGAAGGGACTGGGATTATTTCTCCAAGAATTTTTAATCTAAAAGGTAGCTTTATAAAAAAAAAAAGTAGAGCTTTTTGTTGGCAATCTTTATTTGTGTGAAATCCTTACATTCAGGAAAACAGGATCCTGCCACTTCCGTGACAGCACAAATTTTATCCTGCAAAGGTGCTCTCTGAGCACAGGAAGCAAATGGGGGGTGGGTGAGTGGGCTTGATTCTTCCGCTCAAATCTTCTGGGCTCCACGAGGAACAGTTACCCAGCACACGGGAACCAAGCACATATGCACGAGGCCCTGCTGGGCAGGTTCTTGTTCCGACAAATAACTTCCTTGATAGAAACTGTGCTGAGACTTCACATAGGTCCAGATTTTATGGGCCTGAACTTTTAGAATTTTGGATGTTCCCTTTAATACAAATTGCAAACATAAAATATAAATGCAAATTAGGCTCAGAGCCCTGGCACTGGCCCTGACCCAGTGCTTCCATAGCTTCCTTGCAGCTCACCACCCAGGGTCCTGGGCTTTTGTAGGCTCCAGTAGGGGTTCTCAGTTCAGAGGCTATTTTCTTCCCCAGCAGATATTTGGGACTACCTGAGGACAGTTTTGATTGTCCCGACTGGGGACAGAGGGGTGGCATCTAGTGGGTGGAAGCCAGAGCAGTCCCCGAACAAAGAACTACCCAACCCAGAGGTCACTAGTGCCAGTGGGGAGCCCAGAACCGCAGCAGGAGATGTGTTCTCACAGATGCAGAACACTGAATGATGAGCCCCACCTGGGCTGCTCCAAATGGGGCTTGGGGGTACACTCGCAATGGTGGATGCTACCAAGATGGGACCCCTGCCTGCGTTCTGCTGGTACCCACAGCCAACGGGCTCATCTGCCCCTAGAGCTGCCCGCTCGGCCTCCCTCCGACAGCACCACGGTGAGCACATCCTTAGACCACAGCGTGGCTGTGCATGTCCTCTTGGCTCAGCTACCAAATAACATTTAAATCCTTTGCCTCTGTGCTAAATTAATATATTTTAATGCTTATACCCATAAATCATTCATTTCAAAATTCTCATCTCCTATGAATAAGTTCATCATTTTCATTCACATTTTGTCACAAAAATTAGGAGTTTAGCTTTTCGAAAATTTCATTTTCCACTTGTCTTTTATGTGAGGCGAGATAGTAAACCAGCAGATTAGCTTTTCTTACAGCACAGCGGAGGAGGATGAGCTAGAACGTAACACAATCAAAACAAATTGCTTAGGAAAATAATTCCTTTATTTAAAGGAATCACCAATAAGCCGGCTGCCTTCATAAGAAGTTGTCAGGGAGCCACCCAGGATCGGAGCACATACAGTCGGAATTGTGTCCTATGCAGAGTTACTGTTCCAAATTAGAGCAATACTTACAGCTCGTCAGTGACTTTTTAAAGGGGGTAAGTTAAAACACCATGTAAAAACTGACTGCTCCCAACATCATTTTGTAAGGTAAATACAACAGAAAACAGTCTGCCTCATGCCTGAGGGTGGCTGGTATCCCTGGCTGGTGTCACATCTCCTTAGCCAGGACAGTGCCATTGAACCAAGGCTGTAACCACTGAAGGCATTTCTCAGCGCGTATTTTTTCCCTGGGCAGGATACAATTAATTTCTGTAAAAATGATCAGACTGCACCAGGAGTTATTAAAATGATAGCTTTCATCACAGAGGCATTGCCAGAATAAAATGACCTCAACTTGATTCTACAACAGCAAGTATAGTCCACTGCAAAATTAAGGATGTTCAAGTGGCAGTTTGGTAAAATTAGAATATCAGAATTAAAATAAAAATGTGATTCAAATCGAGGTTTGATTTAATTTGAAAAATAAAAATATCAAACCCCATTTAAAATAAATGCAAGCAAATGCTTGAAACTAATTTATATGTTTGCTGTCTTTGGATCATTTTCACTGTATGAATAAGAGAAAGAGGTAAATTGAAGTTATCCAGATATTACTTGTAAGAGGTTAAAGTATGTTCTAATGGGCAGATTAATTCTGTGGGGAAATAACATTAAATCTTTCTGAAGCCTTGAAATTTCTCAAAAGCATTCTTGCTGCTTTCTTGCATTGCAACAAATGTAATCATCTGGCTAGATAATCTGGCATCTTAAATAACTTTGCACTTAAGCCCTGTCAATTTGATCTTCCAAGGTTAATTGATTATTTCAACAAGCATTCTTGCCAGAAAAGATCTGAGTGCTTACATCTTTTCATTAATTCACACTGTTTGGTGAGAAGGCAAAAAATAAGAAAGTGCTCCTTGCTTTAACCCTTTCATGTCCCAGCCTTTAAAGGCAGATGGAGACAGGTCTGGAGCTCACAGTGCTGGGTCAAAACACAGCCCTGTGTGCAGATGAAACGAATTGGCTCCATCCTCCCACACCTCCCGAGTGACTTGTGTCCTGGAGTGGGCATTCATGCCCCTCTCTCAGCCTGCCCTCTGGGGCTCCTCCACGGCCGCAAGTGTGCTGCTTGGGCTTTCTGGGAAGGACAGGGTCTACTCACACGATTGCCACAGCCAGACCAAAGGGGCGTCCCCCTGTTATATAAAACAGTGCCACAGCCCATCAGCTGAACAGCAGAACCTGGCTGAAAGTCAGGGTTTAAAAAAATTAGGCATTGAAATTGTGTCAGTGTAAATGTGTTTTCTAAAAAAAGGGACAAGCTGGGTGCTTCCCAGCAAGAGGAAGGCCCTGTGTCAGCTGAAGCTCCTCGGGGCCATGTGGCCTGTTCCTGGCACAGCGATGGGCCCCGGCTGTTCTGGCTCCCACGCTTAGCACACACAGGACCCGGGCCCCTTTCCACAGCCCCCATTTCTTCCACTCATGCTTAAAAGCAGAAACACCCCCCCTTTCCTAGGAGTTGGGGGCAGTGGCCTCCTCACCTTCCCACTGGCTGGTGTCTGGCCACACTCCAGGGGGTTGTTACTCCCTGCACTCCTAGGACAGCCCAAGCAGAAGGAAGGGGGGGGTGCTCCTACCCCCAGCTTGTGACTCCAGGTGGGCACTGCCCAGCAGGGCCCAGCGCACCCATGTTCCCAGAGCACATGCAGCAGGCTGAAGGGTCCCCAGCCCTCCCTCCACCAGCTCCCACCACCCAGAAATGGGCAGGAGAGGGCCACAGCTTTATTTACATAACACAAGAGGCATAACCACAAACAAGCATTAATCAGGCTCCTGATACCACAGCACACAGGACAATGCTGCAGACCGCTTCTGTGGACCGTCGGGCTTCCACGGAGCGTCTGGGTAGTTTTGTTCCTTTTCTTTTCCTCTTGCAAAAGAGAAAAACGACAAAATCATTAGGAGCGACCCCGGCTTCCCCAAATCAACATGTGTGCACAGTAAACACATGTGGTGGCTCAACATGGGCAAATCAGTGCAGGAAACACTTGGGCCTGCGTCTCTCTGCCCACCCCACCCCCCATACACACACACGGCGACGTGACAGGTATTATTGCCCTCTGTAGAATTACTTAAGCCCGGGAGGAATTCCCAGTGTCAGGAAATGTCAGGGCACTGTTATTAGACAAGTTTAATTAGGATCTACCCTGCTGCTCCTAACAAGTATTTAATTAACTTTCAGGCAGGGTAATTAGCTTTAGATTGTGGCTGATTTTCTCCCTCACCTTCTGTTGACACTTGGCCCACGCGCGGCATCCGCTTTGCTGACAGTGTAATGGATAGCATCGTCCCAGGCAGAACATCCAGGCTCTGCGTCTAAGAGCACAGCCAGCCATAAAGAGAGACGGCAAAGCAATGCCTGTCGGGTGCAGTCCAGGAGTTGCAGAGGACCACAGAGTGTACTAACAGGCACACATGAGGTGGCAGAAGGGGGGTCTGACCTTGCTGACTTTAGGCTAAGAGGAATGATGGGGGAGACACCTCAAGAAACAAAGCCACCCCCACCCCACCTGTCTGAGCTCTGTCCACCCAGCCCACAGGGGCTTCTCTGCCTGGCAGCAGTGGGGACCCGGCATTCCCACCTCCTTGGCCCAGATGTGTGTCAGCACCTGACAGAGGCTTGGGCCCCACCCCTGCCAGCTGGGAAGACCCAGAACTGGGTAGCCCCAGGTGCAGCCGTTGCCCTCTGCGGGCCCCTGGGGGCCACTCTCCCCTGGGCCACCCCCAGGCCGACATCTGTTAAAAATAAGGGGACTTCATATACATACTGTGAGCCCCTGGGGGCTGGAGGACACTTAGGAGGGAATTAGACAGGCTTCCTGCTGTGACGAGAAGTATAATAACCTCAGCTCTGCAGCAGTGTGGGGACTACAGGGGATCGTTCATATCTACACACGAGGTTCATGGCAGTGTCCACGGTAACCAAAGTGATGGAGGCAATCTGAGAGTCCACCTCCCGCAGAAGGGATAAACAAGATGTGGTCCCCCGTGGGGCTGAATATTATTCAGCCTTGAAAAGGAAGGAGATTCTGGCACCTGTTACAACGTGAGGACGCTGTGCCAGGGAAATAAGCCACCTCTGGAGGATAAACAGTGTGTGACTCACTCACACGAGGGGGCAAGAGAGGTCGGGTCCCAGAGACAGAGCGTGGAGTGAGGGTGCCGGGGCCCCGGGGGTGGATGGGGAGTCAGCATTTATGGGGACAGTTTCAGTTTTACAGCTGAAAAGGGTCTGGAGATGGACGGCGGTGCTGGTGGCCTGACAGAGTGAACACATTTCATGCCATGAACTGTGCACTTAAATACGGTTAAGGGGGGATGTGTATTTTTCCATGATTAAGACAGGAGGCTGGCCCTTAGCTTTGTGCAGTGTGTGCTCCAGAGCAGGGATCCTCTGCACTTCCCTTAGAAGAGCCTCCCGCGCTCCACAGACAGAGGAGAACCACATGGATCTGAAATTCCGCCTCTCAGGATTTGGCCTCCTCCTTGTGATGTTACCTTCCTGTGTTGGTGTCAAGGTGCTTTTTTCCTTGAAATCTCCTCTCTGTCCACTCCTTGTATTTCCGCAGCTGATGAAAACCACATCAACGCCATCACATGGCCTGAGGAAGGTTTCAGACCTGCCCAGAGTGGGCGGCACAAAAGATGGGGGCTTCTGAGCAGAAGCTGGAGGCTCAAGTGTGACACCCAGGTGTGGGCAGAGCCATGTCCTGCGGTGTTGGTGGCACCTGCGGACACCCTGGCCTGTCCCCGGCACTCTCCCTGTGCGTGTCTAGGGCCCAGGTCCCTCTTTCACACAGATTAGACTCACACAAATTAGCTCATCTTTAAGGATCATTTGCTATTACTGTTCCTACACAGGGACACATCTGCGGCTCCTGTGGTGGGTGCCGCAATGTCCTCACCATGTGCTCACTTCAGGTTTGGGCTCCTGCCCTGTGAGCCCTGCTTTCATTTCTAATGGGAAGTTTCAAATTATTTATAAAATAAGGCCTTGCAATTATTGTAATTTCATTTTGGATGTTAGACTCCTCCAGATCTCTATCCTCAGGAGATGGAGAATCAGGCCCTACAGGTCCCCGGGTGAAGGTGGGAGGTGGGCACAGAGGCTCATTCCCTCTGCAGGCAGGAGTGTAGGAAGCAGCTACCCCGGGTTGTGCTGCTTAGAGGCTGGGGGAGGTCTCCCGAGGGGCACCCTCACGCCCCTCCTGGGCAGATGGGACCCAGGCAAGCCCACACGGAGGACCCTGGCTGCAGTCATGCGTGGGCAGTGATGGGGTTAAGAGCGAGGCAGCGATTTTCCCCCCTCTCTTCTTTCATTCTTTTACAGAAAAGCTGAACATTGAAGTAGCTCCAGAAACCACCTGACCTCCCTAACACGCATCAGAGCTGAGTGACAATGACACCGAATGTGCGCGCCGAGCTGGGTGCTTGCTGGATTTGCACGTGAACGATGCGGCCTTGACCTCCGGCTCATTCACGCATGCCCTTCCACCCTGCTTTGTCAAATCCCAGTGGTTTTATTACATTCCCTCACAACAGACCTTTAGCAAAAACTTATCTGAGGTGAGCAGGGTCAACAGAACGTGCTGTCCTTCCCGGAGACAGTGTTACCGGTGAGGGAAGCAGGAGATTGGAGAGACATTCCAGAGAAAAACAAAAATCAGAGAGCGGGAAACACAATGCTTGGTGGCCTTTGATTCTAGACTCCTGGGCGTGACCAGCCTCCTTGTCAGCAGAGTGCTCTGCTGGGTGGTGAGAGGGAAGCAGAGCCCACTCAGGTTATCATAAAAGAGAGTTTTCACAGGCCACTCTCAGCATGCAGCCACAGTCCTCTAAACAGAAGGCAGCTTTAATTATTCTTTCAAAGCGAGTAAGGAGCCCTGTGTTGCCCACCTACAGTGGGACACTGCAGGCATGTCACGCAGGGCTTAGTCACCTCCCGCAACCGCTAGGAGCACACAGAAATACAAGCAGATGCTGCAGAAACACTTAGGTCACGTCAGCAAACGGCCCCCAGCATGGGGCTGGGGAACAGCTCCGTAGTCAGCAGAGCAAACGGAAAGAGGTCCTTCATGGGTGGGCTGGGCACAACACAGGTGAGGACAGGCTGGTCTTCTGTGGCTCTACCACCTGCGAGCTGGGCCACGTGCGGCTCCATTTAGATAAACCCTGAGGGCTTTGGTGACTTGTCTGTTGTGGGTGGGCCTGGATGGAAATGGGGAGGGGGCATCACGGCACTCGTCTCCCTGAAGCAAATTGCACTGTCCGCACTTGTGCACCCCCGACCCTGCACAGGCACTGGCAGATCCAGTGGGGGTGGCGGAGGTGGCTGGGGGTGGCCGGCTGGGATGTTCCTGTGCGCCCTCGTGCCCTGTGGCTTCAGGACATGCACAACTGCACCTATTTACAAATAGGTGAATGAGATTAAACTTGGCAGTGGAGGCCAACCTGAGTGTAGACAGCTCCTAGCCGGGCAGGGTGCACACTGGAGCCTTCACTGTGATGTGTGGACTGAACATGAGGCAGCTGGTGTGTGTCCAGGCAGGTTGACTGGAGAGGTCTCCAGGACTGTCTGCTCGGGCCCCAACTTGACCAGTCCTTCCTTGGATGGACCAATACCACCATTTTGTCAAATGTCCCTCCTAGGGACACAGTGGGAGACGTGGGGACCTGCACCCCATGGACACTAGATGAGAGCCAAGGTCAGCCAAATTTCTCTTGTTTTGAATATAAACTGCACTTTGTATTGTAAACACCTAAAGTCGAGGCCCAATCTTGTGTTTTGCCTGACACCCAGTGAGACCAGGAGGGTCTTGTAGGGTCCGAGTCCCCTCCCTGCTCTGCCTCTGCAGAGAGGTCCCCAGCCAGCAGTGCCCTCCTCATGGGGCGCGGCACTTGCCTGTGCAGGGAGGCCTTTGCAGGTCCCCTCCAGCCACACACATGTGGGGACTCGGGGCTCCCTGGAATCTGCTCTGAGCCCAGCTCCACACGATGAGGTGCTACTCAGACCCTACATGGTCTCACCCATCAGGGCCAGGTGCTGAGCTTCTGGCAGCACTGAGACCCTGGGGTGGAACCCTGTCCCTCACCAAGGGGGGTGAGGAGGACGTGGGCAGGACAGACCTGAGTGATGCCCTTTCCTTGTGATGTCAGAACTGGGGGCTTGAGTGACAGCCACAGATGCTTCCCTGGGTTGGGTCTGTAACAAAACCTGGGGGTGCATCTGATGTTCTAGCTAGGGAGCTCACAGGCCCCCTGGCCCCTGGAGCTTGTTTGTCTCCTGGGGACACTTGGCCTTCCTCTGGGGCTCCAGATGCTGATCTTCTCCTAACCTGGTCAAGATCACACTGGATTCTTCTGTTCTTTGCCTATCCCCTGAGTGGTGGCATTTCCTGGGGCTTGGTGTGGCTCCCTTCCCTGGCCCGTGCGGATTCCATTGGTTTACTCAGTTTCAGTTTCCTTGGTCCCAAGGGTCCCTTCCCGAAAGTATGGCCATGTGACAGATACCATCACAGAGTGGTGGGGAGTAGTCCATGTCACATAGGTGGAAACTGAGGCTCAGAGGGGAGCAACTGGCCTAACGTCCTATAAGCAGGAGAGGAAGAACCAGGATCTGCACCCAGGTTGAGGCTCTGTCGGCCCGATGCTCCCCAGAGGCACAGGGGACCCCGACCCCCAACCCCACACAGACATCGGTCACCTCTGGACACGGCCTCCTGGGTCGCCTATCAGAGCCCAGTTGCTGTGGACAGACAATATCCAGACACCTCTGTGTCCCATCAAGCTCCTGTCATCTGGGGGTATTTGGTTTCTCTAAAGTATTTTAAAGTAAATGAGAGGCATCATAACATTTCAGTTATCAAGACACTCTTTAGTATAGTGTCAATGATTCCCTAATGTCCACTAACATTCCCTGTGATTCAAATCTCTTCCATTATCTCAAAAATACTTTTGTTTTCCTTGTTCATTTTGCTCTGTTTTCCTGGGATGGATTTTTGTGCTCCTGTGGCTATTTGAGTCTATTACCCCAGGTGGCTCTACCCTAATCTGTGCTGAGAATTTGCTATAGAAAATAAAATAACTATTCAGAGCAAAGGAGGTAACCTTAGGCCAATAGTTCTCTACTAGGGACAGTTTGTCTCCTGGGGACACGGCAGTGTCTGCAGACATTTTTCACTGTCCTCACAGGAAGGGCACTCCTGGCACTTAGCAGGCAGAGGCCTGGAGATGCTGCCAAGCCTCCTGTAAAGCATGAGGGCTCACCCAGCCCAGCACGGGAGCTGGGCTGAGGCTGAGAAACAGGCCACAGAGGCCGTCTCCCTGCACTGGGGCTGCTTCTGTTGCTGACTGAGCACTTGCTATGGACACACTGCCCTCTCCATGTTCCTCCAGGCTTCCTAGAGGCCATATCTTCAACCCCATCTTCGGTCAGTTTGAGTTTCACCCCCACCACTGCCACTCTGCAGTTCCTGGTGCACTCCCATCTTTGCCGACCTTGTCCCTCTTTTGAGGACCTGTTCTGGTGAAATGGCACTGGAAATCATCCCTGGGGACGAGGAGGCAGCTCACCTGCATGCTTTGCTATATGGACCCCATAGTGGCCTCAGGGTCGCCGTGCGTGTCTGTGACTCTTGACTGAAGAGCTGGTGGTGAAGCTGGCCTTTCATGCAAGTGTTCACAGATTGCACACCCTGGTAACTGAGACTTGGACCCTGTCACTGAGCGTGGTATTATTGAACTAAGCTGAAGTATCTGACATTTGTATGTGGGACAATTGTGCCCAGAGGAGACGGCTGCATCGAGGTGCACAACTGCACAGTGCACGTGTGTGTACATGAGCTCGCATGGTGTGTGCACGTGTGTGTACGTGCGCACGTGTGATGAGTGCACGCGTGTACATGTGCTTGCGTGGTGGGTGCACGTGTGTGTACGTGTGCGCACGTGATGAGTGCACATGTGTGTACATGTGCACGCGTGATGAGGGAGGGAAAAGCTGGAATGAATTTTGATTTCCTGGGCTGCAGTTGTTATATTTTTGTTTGTTTTTTGTTTTGGTTTCTTTTTAGCCATGTACATTTCTATCTAATTACTTTCTTCTTCTTTTTTAGCAACAGCGTGAGTTAGTTCCATAGTCAGAAAAAATCATATAAACAAATGTAGATGATGAAAGTATTTTTCAAAGGTTTTTTTCATCAATTTTTGAAAGAAAAACAAGATCAAGGTTAACTCTCATTGAACCAGAGAATGCAAACAAGCATGACCTTCTAGCTGTCATCCCGCATCTGCTCAGTGAGCAGCAGGAAAGGCCTGGGCGGGCGTCACACACATGCGTGCATTCAGGAGGCCTCGTGCTGAGCGAGGAGGCGCCCTCTAACGGAGGGGACACAAGGGCGGCCCCCAGTGCCCGCGTGGATCATCAGCCCACACTCTCACCACAGCCTTCCCCCCCCCCCCGCCAGCTGTCATTTACTTCACTGCTTTTAAGTTAACTTCAGATTAGCTCATTTTTCGGTACTTAGCTGAGTAATGACACTTGTGCTAGTTTTAGGGGCTTTCCTGGCACAGGTTAGAATAAACTTACAATCATTAGAATAAAGAGATCCCTTAGGCAACAGTTACTATCCTGCTACAGGAGAAAGCAGGTGCTGCTACAGTGAGAAGGCCTGGAGAGGGGTCCCAGGCTGGGCGCCCACAGGCTCTGGTAGCCCCTAGCCCTCAGCAGGGCCCAGCCACAGCACTGCGGTTCTGAGGCTGTGTCTGGCTGAAAATTCCTATGAATAGAAATGCCCAGAAAATGGAGTATTTGAGTAGATTTTTAGACTTTTTTTACTGATTAGTACAATTAACCCCAATACGATTATTTTTATTTTGAGAAATGCTATTAGAAATCTTTGTAAAATATGTGAGAATGTTTTTCCTGTCTTTGTGGATGTAGAAAAGGAGACACAATTGTGCTCTTTTGCTGCTGATTCTGGAGTTTGCAGTTGGGTGAGTCATCATTCTGAATGTTAATTCTCATTATAAAATGCTAAAGATATGGAAAGAGAAGGTGGAGGACACTAGTTTGAATTCATTATTTTCTTTCATGCTTCAAAAAATTGCCTTGTGTTTGCAACTGGTGGATGGCCAGGTTCTGCTTTGCTGTCGTGCAAGCATGGTCTGGACCAGCGACCTGGATGTTAGTGGGAGCTTGTCAGGAAGGTGGAATCTCAGGTGAGCCCCAGACCTCTGTGTGAACATCAGACCAGGCATTGCAGGTGCACACAGGCATTTGGAGAGTGCTCCTTTAAAACACTCTACGGAGGTGAGAGTGATAACAACATGACAGTGAAATGTTGGTCATTGCTGGGTGGAAGGTGACAAGGGGTTTATGACACTGTTTCTTCTACTGTCTGTGAATGAGTGAAACCCCTCAGATTAATTTCTTTGGTTCTTATTAAGGTATTACTGCCCATCGTCCATTTTCCCAACAGAAGAATAAACGCTCCCTGCCTCCCAGATAGACTCACAGTTTATTCAGCTATGAGTTATGTCTGGTCGATCCAAATGTTCCTGCACATTTAATCTGAAAAATGAGTGATTTAACACTCATTGAACTGACTGGGGGGGGGGGGAGAATGCAGAATCCATCCATTTAATAAATTTAATATAAATAAAATCTAGTATTTCTAAGTTGCAAGTAATCATAATAATAACAACGCAAGGCTTTCCTGTTATTTCTTCATTTAGCAAATGCTTCCATAGAGTTACTCTGTGAAAGGTGCTTTCTGAGCATTTACAAATATCAATCCATGTGACCCTCACATAACCCCAGGAGGCAGACCAACGTAGGGTGAGGGGACCGAGGCTGATGTGGGGCCCTGGGCTTATTTCCAGATGTCCTCTGCCTGGTGGTGGCACACAGACTGGGAGCCAGGGAGGCTGCAGGCCGCGGGGCCCTGCCCTGCCCTGCAGGGGGACTGGTCCGCAGACAGAAACGTGCAAGCCCTGGCTGCCAGCTGACCCTGGTTAAATCCTCTAACGCGTTATCTCAGGGAAACCCAGAGTCTACTGATGGAATTAAGGGGAGCCTAGAATTCAGGGATCACTCTTTCACCAAGAAAATACAAGAAAGGAGTCAAGAGGAGCCCCAGAGCCGAGTGGCGGGAGAGCCAGGCCCAGAAAAAAGAGAATCGTGGTAAGTGTCTACCTTCGTAAAACTTAGAGACTGCGGCTCCTGCACTAGCGTACTCTCTTCCCAACTTGAGAGAACATTCAGGAAACAATCGCCACAAGCACTGTTTTTAGGTCAGGAAACCAAAAGGTTGTAGGGACTCCCTGGCCCTGGGAAAGCCTCCTGCGTTGATGGGTGCCCAGTTGGGGTGAGTGAGAGCCGCGCCTGGTGCACATGGGGTACAGCTCTGCGGCAGCACGGCACCCCATGTCCAGGAATTCAGGCTGCAGCAACGCTCCCTCAGTGGGACCTCTGTGAGAGAATGTTCCTCTTGGCATTTTTATAAACATTAGGAATGTTTATTGCAAAAAAAAAAAAAAATGGAAATAACTCAAATGATCCTCAGGATCAGATAGGTTAAAAAAATAAATTACAAAACCATTTGAACAAGGAATACGATGCGTCCCTTTAAAGAACTAAGTAGATCCCACTTGCTGATGTGGAAAAAGAGCCGCAATGTAAAAAAAAGGCACATTGTATGAAGAACGTGATTTTGTTTCTGTTTTAAAAAGGATGAGACAGGAGAACAAACAGGAAAGAGCAGGAAGGCGTGTGCAGCAGACGCCACCCGGCGTCCCGGGGGACGAGTCAGCGGGGCACGCTCACAGGCTGAGAAGAGAACAAACACTTCACAGACCTTTAATCCTCTGACTTCCGAGAAGTCTCTTGAGTCCTATTTTATCCACTTGTTAAAAAACTGGACAGTGTTTACTTCAGGGAGAAAAATCAGTGTCTACAAGGAGCATGCAAGTCTGAGGCAGGAGATCGGAGAAGTGGAAGGAAAAGCCTGGTGCTCAGAGCTGTTTCAGCCACTTAGGATTGTGCCTTAAAACAAAGTCACGGGGAACAGTGAGAATGGAAGCACATGGGCCGTGCTTTAACTTGCGTGCCTTATCTAGTGTCATGCTTCTTTAATCTTATTTTACAGACTGAAATAATTATGAAGCTACATTTTCTTTGCCTCGCTCTTCTTCCTCTCCTTTTCCCCTCCCTCTCCCCTTTTTCCTCCTTTCTTGGTTCGTTCTTTCTAAGACAAAGCCTTCTGTACAAGTCCCATCTACAGTAAAGGCAGTGCAGGAGGAAAGCTAAATGAACGACCTCCCGTGACCGTGCAGCTGAGACGGACCAGAGCTGTGTGGAAGGAGCTGTATCGCAGCTCAGAATCTGCCCTCATGGTGGGCTGGGTTTGGATGCTGCCACATCACAGGGACAGAGGACAAATACCTGTGGCCTAGGAGGGATGACTGCTAATGTGTGGCTGTCACATCACGCCAGGCTGGGCAGCCGGGAGCAGCCCAGAGCTCAGGACGGCACAAGCCTCCTGCACCGGCTCCTCCCCACCGCCCCGTCTCTGCTGCCCTCACACCTCCAGCCGAGCAGCTCTCATGCTACTGCTTCCTGGACCATGTGGGTGGGCTCAGGGGCCACGGCAGTCACGGGCTGCTCCCATGGGGGCTGCGGTACCAAACTGTCCCCCACCCAGGAGGCTTGTGTAGCTGCAACAGGGGGTGGCCTGGTGTCCAAGAACTGTGGCCTCTGAGCTTGAGAGAGAGCAGGGCTGGTGCTGAGACCTCTGGATGTTTTCACCATGTTGTTTACAGGGAAGTATAGTTAAGCCAGAAATCAAAAACAAAGAAAGTGAACACACAAATAAAAATCCATTCTGAAGAACTTTAAGAGGTGTATGAAGTAATTAGGTAGACAGTTCAGAAAAACAAAGGAACCCAAGAGTGTTTTTCACAAGCTAAAAGCAAAGGCGTAGAAATAGCACTTCCTGGTAACACGAGGACACTCGGTGATGATTCAAGAAGAAATAACCCTGAACATAGCTTGTCACCTCTGGGCTGGGACTCGGAGATTTCAGCCCTTGGAAAACTACACTACAATCACATGGATCAAATTCTAAACCCGCAATTTCAAATCATGCATTCCAAATTGATATATTCCACATGAGTGAAAGGACCTGATTCTGGGCTTTGGAATCCGCCGTGTGCCTTCTGTCTGCCGCACAATGCCATCTGACTTCCTGAAAGGCGGCTGCATCTTCTTTTTAATCCTCTTGCACCTGCTCAGCTTCAGAAATGTCAGCGGCACATCTCAACGGTTCTGTCTGCTGCGGGAGCCACGGTCAGCCCACAGCACAGTGCGGCGGGGCAGCAAGGTGAGGAGGGCAAGGCCATGGCGTGGACGGGCTGGGGCAGAGGGCACAGGGCGGCCCAGCAAGCCGGGTCTCCAGGCCTTCTCTAAGGACGTGGTCTCTGTCTCCACAGCTATCCCAGCTCACCCAGGAGCTAAAGGATTTGGGATGTTCTGAGGTTGGACTAGGAGGCCTGTAAATACAGCGATGGTTCCAGACTGGTAAGAGACCTGGATCCCTCAGAGAATTTCCCTGTTTATGCCAAATGCTGCCCTGGATGTTCCCCTTAACATTTAAAGTCAGCAGCACAGAGGGGCAAATATATTATTCACACATATTCAAATAAAAAAGTGTGAATCCCGGTCAGGTCTTCTTCAGTCTGTGGGATCTTGGGAGCGTCACCTACATTTGATGACCCCCAGTTGCCCCACCTGTAGAACAGGCTCCTCACAGTACCACCCACACAGCGGGCAGTGAGGGCTAAAGGGTGAAAATCCACTCGCCATGAGCCAGGAACAGCACCGGCACCAATGGTAGCCGCAGTCACCACTACTCCACCACTACTGTGGGCGTCTTCCTTGAGAGATCTTGTATTTTAGAGAAAATAATGATGGCATACCTATGCTGCTAACGGCCATGGCCCCCAAAACCAGTAACATAGACACTTACCCAAGTAAAAACAAGAAAATTTTCTCTAAAGTGCTTTGAGCTAGTCATAGGTCATAAAAATAATAAGTATGGTTTTCCTTTTCATAAATAAAAATACAAAAGGATCCAATCGCTTACTTTAAAAAGAAATTAGAAAAGGAGCTGTGTCCACTGAACAGAAGGAATGACAGTCTTGCTGCTCCGGGCTGGACGTGGACAGGTGGGCAGGGCAGTGGGGAACCTGCAGGCTGGGGCTGGAGGTGTAGGGTTGGTTGGCACAGGTGCCCCAGGGGACCCCAACGCACAGCGCACCTGAGGTGGAGGATGAGCACCCAGCAAGCTTCCCCTGACCACTACCTGGAAACCAGCTGGCCCTGCTAGCTCACAGTCATTCATTATTGAAAACACCGGTTTGTATTCCAAAAGTGCAACCCTATTCCGGAAAGGTAGGTCTATTTGTTTCTTTATGAGGTTTGGAAGATTTTGCTCAGTGACCTACTTAGGTGAATTATTTTCTCAGGGACCTCCAAGGAATACATAAGTCAACCAATCCCTGTCCCCGCTGTATGGCCCCTGCTCAGCTCTGTGCCCAGGGCCATGGATGGAGACTCTGCTGGCCTCGGCTGTCCCGGGACTCCTCCCACTGTCCCTGCCCACGTGGTGCGGGGGCCTCTTCCCTTCTGTTTCTCTGACACCACCCGGGCGGGTGTCACCTTCAGGTGCTCACTGCACAGCGAGGTATATGGCGATGCTTCATACCGTTTATAAGCATGACGCTCCCTCCCTGTCCACACCCTCTGAGTCTCGCCCTCCTCCCTCTGCCTGTTGGCTCCAATGCTCTCCCTGAATGATGGATCCGAGCAGGGAGGAACTGAATCAGGTCTCGAGAATGAATGAGACGTGTTGAGACTGAGAAGCAGAAGAAATGCTCCAGGGGAATTTTCTGGATAAGATCAGGAACCTGCTAAGAAACCTGAGGATAGACCAGGCCCAGAGGCTCGGCTGCAGGTGGAAGGGCACAGGCACCTCCTCGCAGAGGCCACAGCTACGCCAGGGGCAAGGCTTCCAGCTGGGGCTGACCTCAAACTTAGCCAGAATTTTTCTTTCATCTCTTGTATTCATAAAAGTCCATGTACAAAATATTTTAAACAACAGTGTCTGATTCAAGAGGGTACCAAAAAAAAAATTCATTAAATCTAAATGAACTAATGAGTTTGGCTACAGGTACCACAAAAACAAATAGTTATAATCCCATCACTTTGGGAGACCGAGGTGGGAGGATCACTTAAGACCAGACTCTTAAGACACTTAAGACCACTTCAAGACCAGACTGAGAAACATAGAGAGACTCCACCCATCTCTACAAAAAAATAAAAAAATAAATAAATGCATAAGCTGGGTGTGGTGGGCACCTGTTGTCCCAGGTACTCAGGAGGCTGAGGCGGGAGGACTGTGTGATCCTGGGAGTTGGAGGCTGCAGTGAGCTGTACAAGTGGGACCAGCCTTGCCATGCAGTGATCCAGGGAGCTTTTAGCGACAGATGCTTTGATAGAACAAGGTGCCTCCCGGTGCCCGTGTCCCTCTCTGCTGTGGGGGCTGTCAGATGAGCAAATGGCAGGGGGTTGAATCCCATCCTGGGGCCTGGACACAGATGGGCAGGTGCTGCGTGGGCCGGGCAGCCTCTTTATGCCCAGGAGCTGCCCGGCACTGGGAGTGTGACATACAGACTGGAGGCTGCTCTGACTACTGGAGTGGCCAGAAGTCGCTGCCTTTGAGATGAGACTCTGGTGGCCTTGTGGGCAGCTCTCTGCCTATGATTCCACAGTAGGAGCTACACCGGCCTCCTGCCACCCCTTTCTGTTTTCAGAAATATTTCCTATTTCTGCTTATTTTGATTACTTCTTTCTGCTTGTTTTGAATACCAACAGAATGTCTTTAATTTCAAAAGAACTTGCACCTCTGAGGCGAAGACCAAATCAGTGACTTCTACTTTGCAACAACATGAGGAGAAAGTATAATTGCTCCCTCCCCAGATTTCTTATCATAGAGTTACATGAGAAACAATATTCAAAATTATTATCCTAATGTGCAACCTTCTACCATGGAAGAAAGTTTCCTGGATCTGGACTTGGTCCCAGGAATCTTTCACGTGTGGGTTCTGCAAGGCCAGGGTCTTGCTTGGCTCAGCAAGTCCCTCCTGTGTAATGAGCCCTGAGTGAGCGCCCACAGGGTCAGGCTTGCTGGGCGGAGCCTCGCCCAGCGACCTCGCCAGCTGTTCCTGGAGTTGGCTGCTGGGCTCTGCAGGGAGGCTGGTTTCCTTGCCCTGGTGACCTCACTGCTATTTCTGAACAAGGAGCCACCCAGGCAGATGGGCAGCTCTGTGACCACTGGAATGGCCAGAAGTCGCTGCCTTTGAGACGAGACTCTGGTGGCCTTGTGGGCAGCTCTCTGCCTATGAGAGAAGCTGCCCACAAGGTGCAGCTTTGGGCTCAGCTCTCTCTCCTTTGGGATCAGCTCAACCCATGCAACCCCCAAGGCTGTGAGGTGGCCCCAGGGGAACAGACAGTATACATCTTAGGCCCAGTGCTGTTCTGGAGGCACTAGATGGCATCCCTGGGAGGAGGCTTCACCCAGCTGGTGGCGGTTGTCTCCGTGTGAGCCCAGACCAGCTGCAGTGGCTTGTGAGAAATGCAAGTTCTCAGGCCCCACCTGCCTTGCTGAGCCGCAGCTCTGGGGCACAGCCCAGCAATCTGTGTGCTGACAAGCCCTCGGTGTAAGTGTGGTACGTCCTTAGTCTGAGCCCCACAGTGCACCCTCGTCCTCTCCTCCAGGCCCGCGCTCGTGCTTGGTCTGCTTTGTGTGTTGTGCTGCGGAGCTGGGCTCCTGTTGTGACCGAGGACTCTGCTGCAGCCTGTGTGGTCCGAGGGAAGTGGCTTTTGGCCGCCTGGGGAGAAAGTCTTTCCACCTTGTCTCCGGCACACCGCCTTTACCCGTGCTCTTCCACAGTCAGATTCACGATGTAAATAGTTCTGGTTTGTCCTGGTCTTTCTGTGCTCGACACAGGGAGGACTCAACAATATCCTTAGTATCGAGATGTCAAGGGTAGCCAAGATCCATCAAGAACCCTTTCATTGCAAACATTTGGCAGCTAAACTGTCTCCCGATGCCAAATGTTCATAAGAAGAAGAAAAAATTAGTCATTCAAGGCCAAATTCAGGGATAGGACTCCTCCTAGTTGATCTGATAATGTGCCAGGCTTGCCATAGATGTGGTTGCTATGGTGATGGTGAGAGAGAGAATTTGGAAAGAGAGTACAAAATGTTGCAAGTAAAGGCTTCTCAGAACTTAAAAACCCTTGGTCAGAATACAAGCAGGTGACTGCCTTGCTTACTTCCCGTAACATAGCTGTCATTAGTTTCCTAATTTTTAAGCCAAAGAAGTATCTTATTTTTCTACATTAGCCCTGGATCCCCTAGAACCAAAGCTACAGAAACAAGAATCTTGGTTTTAGCTGAGATGCATGATTTCACCGTCTGCCATTGTGTTTAAGAAATGCTGATTTAATTGATGGGATTTACTAATTGCTTCTGCAGACATCCCAGGTCAGGTCTGCTCTAGGATTCTCACACTGCTGTGGAGAGTATGATCGCTGTGATTCAAAAGGATTTTTCACTCAATAAGCATGAAATTACATTTAATTACAAATTTAATGTAAATGAATGTAATCAGGTAATTAGAATGTGTAATGGCGTGATATTTACAACATGTAGCAATGCACTTATAATGTTGTATAAAATTATGTTAAAAATTCTTATTGAACTTTGTAAAAAAAAAAGGCACTGTTCAGCGAAAGCAAATGATTTTAAAGTTCAACATCTTGATCACTTCAACATTTCATTTATGAAATGCTGTGTTTAGCCAATACTTTTAACAATTTGCTAAATATGTTTTGTAAAAATCAAACAATTTCATAGTTAGTGGAAAAAGCCCTGAGATCTATTCTCCTGGCTGCATATAGCTCACACAGCTGAAACCATTTCAAAAAGATGCTTCATTATAAATCATTGAAAATAGGAATTCAGAACAGAAATGCTGACACAATCCTTTATTCCAAACGAGGCCTTGAGTGCCGCCAGATTCCTGAATATGACCAAACGAGAACATTCCGTGTGTCTGGGCAGAGTGGTGCCGACAGCTCTCTCAGAGGAGCCCTGTTTGTGCTGCCCCAACCCAGTCACTTCCAAGTACGGTGACCCAGCAGCAGGTGCTCCTGTTCTCCTGAATGAATCTGTGTAAACATCTTGGCATTGTGTATGGGTTCTCCGGGCTGCTTGAGGCCCTCCAGGGCCTACAGAGACGCCCACCACAGGGCTGTCTTGGGTGCCAGGGAAGGGGAACACCGGGGGTGGCCCTGGGTCTGCAGCACCTTCGTCCTCCTCTGCTGTGTCTCTAGATTCCTGCAAGATTTCATGTGAAGAAAGTGTGCTGATGTGACAAGTCTGGCAGAGCTGGTCATAGATGACACCAGTCATGGCTAAGACTGGGCTGAAGAGAGAAGGAGCAAGGGCGCCCTGGGGGAGGCCATTCCCCTAGGGTCTTCCCAGTGCCCGGGACCCCAGGGTTTGCTGGCCACTGCCAGGAGCAGGGGGAAGCTGGGGCCGGGTTCTCCTTCTCAGTCTCAGAAAGAGCCAACCTGCCAGCAGCTGACTCAGGACCGCCCACCTTCCACACCAGGAGAGAACACATTTCTCTTGTCTAGGTTGATCAGTTGTGGTATTAAGGAGCCTCAGCAAACGAGCCAAAACCAGGAAAACAAAGGGTGGGGGAGCCAGACATGAAGCAGCAACTCATCTGGGTTGCAGGACAGAGAGCACCAGTGAGGAGCCACCAGGGTCCCAAGGGCACCAGTGAGGAGGCACCAGGGTCCAGGGCACCAGGCTCCCAAGGGCACCAGCGAGGAGGCAGCAGGGTCCAGGGCACCAGGGTCCAGGGCACCAGTGAGGAGGCACCAGGGTCCAGGGCACCAGGGTCCAGGGCACCAGTGAGGAGGCACCAGGGTCCAGGGCACCAGGGTCCCAAGGGCACCAGCGAGGAGGCAGCAGGGTCCAGGGCACCAGGGTCCCAGGGCACTGAGTCTGTCTGTGGAGGATGCTGCCTTCTGGGTGATGCAGGTCCTCCTTACCTCTTCTCAGAGGGTGGTGCTCCCGCAGGACCCTAAATAGTGCAGGGTTAGGATGATGGGCCTGTCTGCCCCAGCTGGGGGGTGCTGTCTTCCCCGGGTCCCCTTTGGGTAGAGTCGGGATCCAGAGCTGTGAGCTGTGGTGTCTCCTGCTTCACTGTGTGGTTCTGGAGCTGCTCCCCGGCTCCTTAAATGAGCCCCGTGTGTCCTCAGGAGGCTGCTGAACATTTGACCTGGGCCACTATTTCTTGTCTATATTTCAGCTCTATAAAAATAGAAAAGCTGACTTTACATCCACTAAACTCTCTCAGATGAGGAAGGCGCCAGCTGCCCAAACATGTCTGGCCTATTCCCGGCGCAAGTTCCTGCGTGTAGGAAGCAGACCGCTGGCCTAGCCGGTCTCCGTTTCTTGGAAAGCTGAGGCGTTTCTGTCTAACGGAAGTTTGCCCTGGGTTAGCGCCATTGTGGATGAACAGGCTGGACACACAGCACAGACCGGTGCTGTGAAGCCGTCTCCACTCCCTTCCCTGTGCCGAGAGTAAGCAGAACACTCGCTTGGAATGTCCAGGCCCGTGGAGGACCAGAGGTGTCTTTGCCCACAGTGGTGACCAGTCATCCTCCCACACTCAGCGCTGACATGGTCCTTCACCGTCTTTAGCCCTCACAAGCTGCATCCCTGCACTCAGGGCCTGAGGAGTGACGTCTTCTGTGAACTCCCTGCCCATAGGGCAGGAATGACTTGCATCCCACGACCCCACTTCAGCCGACACAGTACCACGCACTCTTCCCACGGGGAAGTGGAGAATCTCTGTTAAAAATGGGAGTCCCGGAGTAGGGTGCTGGCCCCATATACTGAGGGTGGCGGGTTCGAACCTGGCTCTGGCCAAACTGCAATAACAACGAAAAAATAGCCGGGTGTTGTGGCAGGCGCCTTAGTCCCAGCTACTTGGGAGACTGAGGTAAGAGAATCGCCTAAGCCCAAGAGCTGAGGTTGCTGTGAGCTGTGATGCTACAGCACTCTGCGGAGGGAGACAAAGTGAGACTTTGTCTCTAAAAAAACAAACAAAAAAAGGGAGTCCTGTTGAGGAATGGACGAGCCACGGGGCCGCCTGTCTCCACCAGCCTCAGCAGATGGGGCCCCCGCTGGGGTCTGCCTCCCAAAGGAGGGGCTTCTCGGGTTCCCGGCCTTGCAGGTGCCTTTTGTGGGGTGACAGCACTTTGCCAGCCTGCGGCCGAGCTCTGAGCGCAGACAGCTTTGTTCCTGCTACCTTTCTTTCACTGCAGGGCTGTGCCCTGTGCCCAGGTCTAGTTTCAGCAGGTGCCAGGGACTCAGGGGGCAGGACAGAAAGTCGCATTCATTCTTAAATTGCTGCTGTCTCACAACACTGCTCATCAAAGTGTCACCATGCTTCTTCCAGGGTCAATCAGTGTATAAGTCTCCTGTCGGGCACAATGATTTATTCATTTCCCCTCAAAGATGAGTATCATATGGGACTCATTATATGATGGATTTCAGCTCGTTTGAATGATTGCACTGCCCATGTGGGACCCGACAGGGCTCCTGGCCCTGGGAACTGGACACCCAACACCGCTGGCTCCGTGGGAACCCTGTGCCTGGGCGAGCCCACCTGTGAGGCTTAGAGGCACCTCAGCCTGGATGCTGGGCCAGCCCTGCTTGGCGCCTGGGGCATGGGCGTCAGGCCTCAGGTAGAACCTCCTGTCCAGTGCACACACTGTCCAACTCTAGCTGCAAATGGAGACTTGGCAGGATGTGGGGATCAAGTGTGGGGCAGAAACCTCACGAGGCTCTGGAAGCCTCGTGTCCCCTGCTTCCAGGCACTGAAGCTGTGTGGGCTGCTTTCCCCTTGGCAGATATCAGCGCTTTGCTGATGACCTAAGGATGAAGGGAGACATGACCTGCCCGTGGGCCCGAAGGGAAGCCCTGGAGAAACTGAGGCTTTGCTAAAATGCTTTGCGTCCTCTCTCTCAGGGATGGAAAAAGAGCAGGAAATTGTTAACTCATGAGTTTTTAACTGTTAGTAACCAGGACGTGAAACATCTATTAAATAGAAGAAACAAATCTCAAATATGGCCATTGGGGATTGAGGGAGAACAGGAGTGACCAGACAGTGGTGACGAGATGATGCCTGGTCCCAGGAGCTTCATTTGGGCACTGTTTGGACACTCTCTTTCTCAGAGGGCTCCTCACCCGAGGAGGGACATGGCTTTGTGATCACAGGGCCTTGCTCACTTCAGTGTGTGGTGGGAGCAGGGCTGTTGGCAAAGACCGGCACGGCCCAGGGTCCCTGGTGCAGCTGACTCTCAGCCAGTAGAGCTAGCTGTCATTAGTGTCACCATTGTTGATCTGGAGAGGCTGGACGATGTTCATGCACCAGGCATTCCTCATAACTCCTTCAGGAAAAGACACATCCCTAATGCTGAGATAAGTCTTTCTACATGGTATAAGGTCAATGCAATAGTCTCACCTGACACATGGCTTTTATGTATTATTATTATTATTAGTATTGTAGTTTTGGCTGGGGCTGGGCTTGAACCTGCCACCCCTGGTATAAGGGCTTGGTGCCCTACTCTTTGAGCCACAGGCACTGCCCCACATGGCTTTTAAAAACCATCAAATCCAGAGAAATTCTAACTGGCCCAAAAGATAGCACTAATCCTCTTTACACCAATTGGTGTATTTTTCCAATATTAACAACCTAAGAGCCAATAAGCATGGCTGGCTCCAAGAACAGGTCAGTAAGAACATGAGGTGAACATGGAGTCAGTGTGAACTGGGGTGAACATCTGTGCAGATAAATGTACCATGGGCATCAGTGAGAACTGGTGTGAACATCTGTGCAGATGAACGTAGTGTGGGAATCAGTGTGAACTGGGATGAACATCTGTGCAGATGAACATACCCCGGGAGTCAGCATGAACTGGTGTGAACATCTGTGGAGATGAACATACCACAGGAGTCAGTGAGAACTGGTGTGAACATCTGTGGAGATGAACATACCACAGGAGTCAGTGTGAACAAGTGTGAATATCTGTGCAGATGAACATACCGTGGAAGTCAGTGAGAACTTGTATGAACATCTGTGCAGATGAACATACCACGGGAGTCAGAGTGAATTGGGATGAACATCTGTGCAGATGAACATACCACAGGAGTCAGTGAGAACTGGTGTGAACATCTGTGGAGATGAACATACCACAGGGGTCAGTGTGAACAAGTGTGAATATCTGTGCAGATGAACATACCGTGGAAGTCAGTGAGAACTTGTGTGAACATCTGTGCAGATGAATGTACTGTGGGAGTCAGAGTGAACTGGTGTGAACATCTGTGGAGATGAACATACCACAGGAGTCAGTGTGAACAAGTGTGAATATCTGTGCAGATGAACATACCACGGGAGTCAGAGTGAACTGGTGTGAACATCTGTGGAGATGAACATACCACAGGAGTCAGTGTGAACAAGTGTGAATATCTGTGCAGATGAACATACCACGGGAGTCAGAGTGAACTGGTGTGAACATCTGTACAGATGAACATACCACAGGAGTCAGTGAGAACTTGTGTGAACATCTGTGCAGATGAACATACCACGGGAGTCAGAGTGAACTGGTGTGAACATCTGTACAGATGAACATACCATGGGAGTCAGTGTGACCTGGTGTAAACATCTGTGCAGATGAATGTACCATGGGCATCAGTGAGAACTGGTGTGAACATCTGTGCAGATGAACATACCACGGGAGTCAGAGTGAACTGGTGTGAATATCTGTGCAGATGAACATACCATGGGAGTCAGTGAGAACTGGTGTGAATATCTGTGCAGATGAACATACCACGGGAGTCAGTGTGAACTGGGGCGAACATCTGTGCAGATGAATGTACTGCGGGAGTCAGTGTGACACTGAGTGACCATCTGTGAACTGGTGTAAACATCTGTGCTGATTTCCTCTGAGTCTACATGTCTTTGCTGGTTTGCTACTGAGCTTCCAGTGTTGGTTGATTTTCTCATCTAACAGACATGTCTGCTTTCATTTTTATGTTCTTATTTGTTTTTAAGGCTTCTCATCAAAAAGTTAATGTCCTCAGCATTAAAGAAATCACAAATCAGCAAATGTGATGTCTGATAAGGATACTACAACTCAGGGCAAATTACCGCCACAAGGATGCTGGTGAGTACAAGGTTTTCATGCGCTGGGCTGCCCAGTTCCCTGGCACTGGGAGTACAGAAGCAGGAGTGTGATGTAGGGTCAGCTCAGTCCATCCCAGAGCCACACTGTGTGGGCTGGGGAAGCCACGGGGAGCCCCCACAGTTTGATGATGCCACCGCACAGAGTTGCTGAGGGCTGGGGCTGCCCACGAGTGTGAGGGCCGCCCACCTGCATCCAGCCCTCCTGCCCTCCTCACTGTCACCTTCTGATGCCAGGTGGGCAGTGCCCTGCTGGGCACAGTATGAAGTGTCCAAAACCAGTCTCCTCAGTGACGGGGCAGGGCCCCAGAAATGCTGCTGGACTGTTTTCCTTCTTGATAGAGTGTACATTTATCCCTTTGCCTTATTCTAGTAAAAAACATTTACAGCACGGATTTATGATGGCTCACACAGACATGATGCAAAGAATGAAGAAGTAGTCCAAAGGGCGATGAGAAAAGAATTAGGGACCTGGAAAGTCCAGGACACAAATAAATACACAGAGCCTGTGGGGAGGACTTGCGCCCTTGCTGGGTGCCAAGTAGAGAGGACTGGAGCCCTCGGTGCTCGGTGGCTGGGAGCAGAGTGAGGAGGACAGAAGCCCTAGCTGGGTGCCAAGTGGGGAAGACTGCGACCCTCATTGGAAGCTGCCCACAAGTTTGGCTCCAAACTTTCTAGCAATTCTTGCAGAGAGAGGTGTGACTAGATGCATGGAGAAACACCAATGAAACCACAGCAAACCATTTGTGGAGGAAGCACCCAATTTTAGTGCTTAATCCAGAAGTATTTCCCCTGAAGGTTCTTATAAAGGAGACATGAATTGCTGTAATTAGTAAAGGTCTTCAAAAACATCTTTACTGCTAATGCGGAAACACATTCCCCGGGGCCGTGCCATACATCACTCCCAGAGGAAGTCAACTGGGGGGTGGCCCCCATTGAGGTTCAGGCCAGAGTGACTCCAGGTGATGGGGACGAGCCTTCTCCAGGACGGGGTGGCTCTGGACCAGGAATGAATCTATGGCACAAGGATGGTTTCTCTTGGGCCCACAGAGCAGAGCACCATGGTGGCTCCTGGCTGGGGTGGGCTGACCCCAGTGAGGGCTGATGAGTGTTTGAACGTGACTTTACCTCCTTGGAGAAGGCCAGGGAGGATCGACGGTCAGATCAAGATTCTTTTCCACATAGTTTGGTGTTGGCCGCAGAACTCACTGAAGAGCTATCAAATTTCTAAAGACAGGTCTGGCTCGGGAAGATCTCAGGGCAAGTGTAATGTGGCCATGGACACACGGTGAGTTCTGTGGGAGACAGGGGGGCCTGTGCCCTCTAAGTGGGTCCAGGTTCCCATGGAAGCAGGACATGACGGGGTAGCAGGGCCACTGAAAGTACAGACCTGGTCTTGGCCATTGGGGCAGGGGCAAGACCGTATGGCCTATCGCTGGGGCAAGTCTCGGCTCTGGACAGTGAAACGATGGCACAGGCTCCCTTATCTTTCCCAGGGCCTGTACCAAACCTGCTTAAAACCGACACCCTTATCCTTCCCAGGGCCTATACTAAACCTGCTTAAAACCAACACCAAGTCATTAGAATATAAACTAAATAGGGGGTGACTGGCAGTCACAAACGTTCCTCCTTTAAAATGTTGGAAGCTTCCTCATCCTTGGTGGCCTGAGCTCCAGAGCCGGGTAGGTGGTCAGATGCCTGCCGGGTTTTCGTGACAGAGCCTGACCCGCAGGTGGGTGACTTGACACCCAGAGTCAGCCCTACATCATTCATCACACATTTCTTATTTTAAAAAGTCACACATTTCTTGTTTTAAAAAGCCAGTTAAGGGCAGTGCCTGTGGCTCAAAGGAGTAGGGCACCGGCCTCATATGCCGGAGGTGGCGGGTTCAAACCCAGCCTGGGCCAAAAACTGCAGAAAAAAAAATGTCAGTTAAATGCAGTTAAATGTAATAAGGGGACATTTCTGGTACTGGTCAGCAGTTCCCCAGGTGTCCCCATGGCCCTGGTCTTAGGATAATCCACTAGGTTCCTGTTAGCCCTGGTGTCCGGCCCAGAACCTCCTCCCAGCTCCATGTGGTGACTCGGGCCTTTCCACATGGACCAGATTGGTCTGCACGTCCCACAGCCCTAAGACGTAGATTGATGAGATTCAGTGTCAGGGAGCTGGGTCATCTCCTAGTGCTTACTGCACATGTCCCCATGCCAACCTGGTTGATTTTCATATTTCTAGTTCTCCCCTGACCTGAGGGGCATTCCCCAGGGAGCTAAAATTGGCTATAAGCTACAGGCAGGCTATCAATAGCAAACACGGAAGAAACCACCTATCACTTCCAGAAGTCTTTGCAGCAGTGCCAAAAACCAAAATAGATGAACACACAAATCAGAGGGCAAAAAGCACCCTCTGAGCCAGAAGCTGTGATGCCGCACTGGCCCACTCTGCTCCGGAACAGCAGTGCTGATGTCAGCCGTCCGTCAGACTGCACTCGGCAGTCCCTTGCCTGGCGCCAGGTCCCTGTCCAGCTCCCTGCGTGTTTCTCTGATGAAGGACAAATGTTTTCACATGCTCAATGTGTGGACAGAATCGGGATGGGAGAGGCTTGGCGACTGGCCTGGCCAGCAAAGCTGTGTTACCTGGTTCTAAGGCGAGGCCTGCCTGGGCTGCCTGGCGGGATCTCCTCAGCCTCATGGGCACACCGAGGGAACATGATGGTCTTAACAGGACAGACGCTGCCCTTACTGTGACACTTGGAAGCCCTAAGATGACCATCCCTGGCTGTGTGGCCCATGGAGCGCTGCACAGCTGGCCCGAGGTAGAGACGCCAGGCCAGGCCCTGTTGGAGCAGCTCAGAGGCCTTAGAGCGCCTGTCCTGCTCTGTGGCTGGACTAACCCTGCAGGGACGGCAGTGAGAGATGGGATCTCTGAGGGGGGCTGGGGTGGGGGCTGCAGGCTGGCACCCTGGGAGAGCCCCATGTTGGGAGGCTGCATCTCACCTCCCCATCACCCCCGAAGGGTGCAGTTGCTTTAAATCTCCCTCCCAGGAGAAAACAGTTCTTCTGGCTGAAGAAGGTTGTAGATGGGAGAATTTATCTGCTGATCCTTGCCTTTCTCCCAGAGGGAAGACCTTGGCCAGTGGCTGGTCTTCTTTAGTACTCTGCTTGGTGGGCAAAGATGGCCCTAACCTAGTCCCCCCAATTAAGAGGGGGTGCGACTGGGACAGAGCCTTTCTAGCTGCTTGTTTTGAAGCCTGGCATAGGTGGTGACCCGTGATCTGGATGTATCCTCCTCCTGTTACCTTAGTGGGGCAGGTGACTGCAAAGGCCCGGAGGAGGTGGGCGTTGGAAGTGCCCTCCCAGATGCCACCGCAGCCTCCCTGCAAACACCAGCCAGTCTGATTTATAAAATACTTAGAAAAAACATTTTTAAAAGAAAATAAAGTGAGTATTCAGCAGGTGACAAGGGAGAGAGAACAAATAGAAAAGAACAAGAGAGCAGAGTGCGGTCTGCCTGATGCTCCTTGTCAGGGTGCCCTGTAGCGGGCAAGTGACCCAAGGTCACACGCTCGGACTGAGTCACAGGGTGAGGGGACAGGAGCTGATCCCAGCCGGCTCCAGAGGGAAGTGCCAGGACCAGCCCCCTCCTATGTGATCAGACAGAGAAAGTATATATGATTTATTTTCTAGCTTTTTTGAAATGCATTCACTTTAGTTTTCAGTCTTACAGACTCCACATTGCAGCATTTGTGATCCCTGAGACTGAAGGATGGATGAATTGTGCTGGGCAGGTGTCCACTTTGGCTGAAGTCACTCACAAGCTTGCATTGCAGGCCCACAGGTGACCTTGCTGTGATGTGAGGCCCTGTGACCCTGCTGCCTGCAGACATCGACACTCGGCAGGCGACCTCCCAGGACCTCCCAGGAGCTCTGGGCAGCCCGTAAGCTGGTTGTATATGAACAGGCTGTGTGTCTAACGGGAAGGTGCCCTCACAATCAGGCAAGAGCTACCTTGGAAGGGTACATAACCAGGGGAAATGCCCTCCAGCCTATTACTGAGAAAGGAGCATTTTATTCTCGAATTACTCTTGTTGGCAGCAAAGCAGGTTCATATAAATTACGGCTCAATTTCCCAGGCCATTTTCCCACCACTTCCCTAGCTGGAGTGGGCTGGGCACATCCTCAGCCACCAGGCCTCAGGGCCCCATGCTGAGGGTTGGGAACTAAACTCTGGCTGAGTGCTCCCAGCTCTGCACTTAAGGGGACCACAAGGAGGGGTGGCCAGGAGGGCAGGACGATGGCTGAGAGGCAGGAAGATGTGGAAACATTTCCTGATAGTCTGGCAAGGGTGCCATTATGGAACCTGGCACACTTGTCGCGTGTGGAGCTGAGCCTGGGCGCAGAGGGAGGATGGGCACCCAGCTCCTGGCCCTGTGCTCTCCTCCCGGTCCCCTCCACCACCTCCTGGAAAGTTTTTGAGGCCCAGCCTGCAGCCTGGGAAAGTCTGCAGCCTGAGCTCTCGAGTTCAGTTTCAGCATCAGAAGCTTCATCAAGTGACTGATGGGGCTGCCAGTGAGCTGGACAGGGGTCAGGCACAGGTGAGTGTGCAGAGCCACCATCGGGGGTCTGCAAGGCTCTCAGCTGCTATGTTTGTGTGAAGCGCCCCCACCCCCGATAGTCACACATCCTGTCGTTTTGCCAGAGGCCTCATTTTCGTCATTATTTTCTTCAATGTCTTGTCCACACGCCAGGCCCCTTCCTCAGAGATACTGACAAGATAGACCTCTTTGGTGTTTTTTTGCTCATTCAAGCAGTATCCCAACTTGGCCTGGCTGCAGACAGAATCTCTCTGTTGGCCCCTCAGGACAAGAGGCAGCAGGGCCTGACACAGTCTGGAGGGCAAGAGGCTTGCCTGGGCAGGTCCTGCAGAAGGGTCAGCAGCAGGGTAGCCCAGGGGCAGTGTGGACACAGGTGGGAACGCCTCACAGGTCACACTGCCATCATGGAGGGGTAAGGAGTCTGCAAAGAATACACCAGGTCACCTTGTGCAGGGCAGGAGCTAGGCACTGGTCAGAGTTCTCACAGGTGTGTCTGGTGGGCCCTACACACCTGCTACCTGTGCCTGTGGCTTTGAGACAAGCCCCCAGACCCGAGCAGTTGTAGGCAACCCCCCCACCCCAGCAGGAGCGCAGAGAGGCTGCTGTCCCCAGAAACTAGTGGTTTGTGAAACTGTGGACTTGAGCATAGTTGGGGCTGCAGGTCCCTCGCTACCTTGTACCAAGGACAGCTTGATCAGAGTGTCCTAATAGCATTTCAGCTATCAACACAGTGCCTTGAGGATTAGGGTTAGGGATAGGGTTCATACTCCACTCACCTAAGCTCTGCTTTCTACACTAACATTCTGAGGTGGCCGCCTACCCCGAGGGAAGGCAGCAGAATCAGCATCCCAGGCATCTAATTCTTCCTGACAGCTGGACTCCTGCTGAAGGATGCTGGTTCACTCTGATCCTCCAGGCATGACAGTCTCACTGGATTCCTCAGACAGAGGAATCTCCACTTCTGGAGAGAGTGCTCCCTACTCCTTCATCTGACTTGCAATTTCTCAATTTGAGGAGCCTGATCCCATAGTCCCAGGAGGAGGCCCAGCTCTCTGCTAGACACAGAACAACACCAGCCTCATCCCTCCAGAGGCATCACAGGGTCCCATCTGCCCGAGCGCCCTCCGTCCCGCCCCTGGGGCCCAGCACTTTGTACAAAATAGGATAGTCATGCACATGAAGGATTTTTTAAGGCACAGCATGAGTCTACTTAAAATCTTAGTAATTTAAACCCGGGCCACTGGGAGCACTGAGGAAGAAGGGCCCGAGGTAAGCGCCTTTAGTCATGTCAGCCAGACAGAATCCAACCATGTCCAGTGTCAACTGAGGAGGAAGGGCCCGAGGTGAGCGGCTGTAGTCATGTCAGCCAGACACAGAATCCAACCATGTCCAGTGTCAACTGAGGAGGAAGGGCCCCAGGTGAGCGGCTGTAGTCATGTCAGACACAGAATCCAACCATGTCCAGTGTCAATATTGTGCATAACCAGACTGGGTTTGTGCTGGTTCTGAGATCCACCCTAGTTGGATGGCAGAGCCACAGAGCTCAGGGCACGACCACCAGACATGTCTCTGGGGCCTCTGGCCTTCTTCTATGAAAACTATAAACGTGAAAGAGTCTGGTCCCCGAGGGGCACAGGAAGTCACTGCTCCCTAGCAGGTGGGAGAGGCGGGCTGAGTGGCCCCCCCCATCCACTCTCTTTCTGCCCAAGGCATTGCAGAGACTCTGGAGACTGCATGAGTTTTGGAGCACTGGTGTGGTTGTGCCGCCGGTCCCCGGCCCCCGGGCTGGTGGCTGGCCTGGGTCAGCCCTGGTGGGTGGGCCACATGGGCCTGCCTCACACACTCCTTCTCAGCCTGCCAACTTGGCCCCCACTGAGCATCACTTTCCCTTGACAGTTTATTATTGTTTGACCACAGAGACATTGAATTTCTCAGTCACTGTGTCCCAGTCTGGCAGGCAGAACATCAACTGAGGGCTTGCTGGACCCAAAGCTTCTTGTGGTGATAGCACATGGCCGTGTGTGGGCTGGGGCTCACCTCATAGGCTGTGAGCTGCGGGAACTGGAGGATGAGCCGCACTGAGAAGAGGGTCCCCCAGCCGCTGCCCAGCTCCCGGCACAGTTTCAGGAGGAGCTGGAAAGTTCTGCCCACCCCAGCCGCAACTTTGCTCCTGGCAGCTCCTGCCATCACCAGCAGGCCACACATAGACGGGCGCCCTTTAGTGGCAGAGTGAGCAACTTCCACAAAGAGCCGCCCCAAGGCTGATCACACCGATTGACGAGGTGCCTCTTCGTCACCACACCCAGCTCAAGACGTCTTCCAGGGAGACCTGCAACTCCCTCCAGGCCTTTCCTGGTGCTTCTCAGACTGCGAATGGTGCTTCTCAGACTGTGAATGGCACCCGTCCCCCCAGCTCTTCCCGAGATACAGACTCACTCCGTGGGTGTTCAAGTAGGTGGTGGCTCACCACTGGCTGCCACTGTTCACAGACCACGTTTGACCAGCAGGCTTTAGGGCTTCAGTACACACCTGAAGCAGAAGATATCAAGGACTTCTTCCAACCTAAAAGGCCTGTGGTGAATTAGGTCCTCAGCACTCCTGCCAGCCGAAAAGTTGTTGAAGAATTCCCAGGTCCATGTCTCGGCCATAGCAACGCAGACCAGCCTACGCATGCACCCTGGGACCGGGGGCACCCAGGAGGTGCTGGACCAAAGGCTGCTGCCTAACTCTTCCAGGAGCAGCGGTGACTGTGGCTGTGTGGCTCACAGATGGCCTTTCCAGGAGCAGGGTGACTGGCTGTGTGGCTCTCAGAGGTCTGTCCAGGAGCAGGGGTGACTGGCTGTGTGGCTCTCAGAGGTCTGTCCAGGAGCAGGGTGACTGGCTGTGTGGCTCATAGATGGCCTGTGTAGGAGCAGGGGTGACTGTGGCTGTGTGGCTCTCAGAGGCCTGTCCAGGAGCAGGGTGACTGGCTGTGTGGCTCACATACAGCTTTTCTAGAGGCAGGAGTGATGCAGTAGCCATGTTCATGGCCTTGGGAGACACCACAAGAGGAAGGTGAGGAGACATTCCCTCTTTGGGGTGAACAAATCTCTGTGACACTCTCAGGCCTCCTGAAGGCACTGCAGGGCATAATCCCACCTTAGGCAGATCCCTGCACTTGGCCTCTGGTTCTGAGGAAGGGTTTTGGGTCCAGAGGAGCAAAGAAAGTTCCTGGGGTGAGGTGGATCAGAGGGCTGAAACGTCCAGCCCACCTTGGCAATAGCCTCCATGGAGGTCCCACCACTTCTGTGTTACTGGTGAGGGTTGATGCTGGAACTTGTTCCCTTCAGGCAGGTGCTGGGTTGAACAGGGCTCCCTGGGGGGACCCGCCTCAGCAGGTGTGCAGTTTGTGAGAACGGGAATTAATGGTTTCTACGTTCACCAGAAAGAGTAGAGAAAAAATGAAAGGCCTCGGCTGGACGTCTGGAGGCCGAGGAGGAGCAGCAGCCTTGCTGTCAGGCCACAGTCCCAGCAGCACCCTGGCCAGGAGCCCCTCCTTCTGATCTGCAGACCAAGCTGTGCAGACTCCCCTGGTTCCCACACCTCAAAGGTGACTAGGTATAACTTGAACATGGCATTGCTGTGGACTGAGGTAAGGAGAGTGACTCACCAGGCCATGGAGCCTGCACCTGCTGCGGGGCCCTCAGGGGACACACAGTGAGGGCAGGCGGAGAGAGCTGAGCCACACTGGCAGGCCGGGGGGCCCAGCAGAACCTTGTAATGACACAGGGTCGGGCTTCACAAGCAGCCAGCTTCCAGGAGGGGTGGACACCTCCAGCATGCCAGCAACTGTGACAAGCTGACCTCTGGCACCGTCTGCCTCCCGAGGCTTCGCGCTGCAGCACGGCTGGCCCCTGTCCCCAGAGGCGCACAGGATGTCTGATGGCAGGACATTCCAAGTGCTCCTGCGGCAAAGCTGTGGGCTCAACTGTGAGTGGGTCACAGAGAAAAGGCACAAAAATGCTCTCGGGGGCAGGGGAAGCATGACCATGTGGCTCTGATTGCTGGGCAGCCATGGGCAGCCATGGCAGCAGGCCAGTAGCCTAGGGGCAGTTATGGGTGGATGGGTGCAGGGCAGGGGATGGCGGCCTGAGGACAATGGCAGGTGGTGAAGACGTGCTGATCTGGTACAGAGGTGGGCCGTTCCACAGGCTGCTGGCAGGCGAGCAACTGCAGGTCGTGGTCTGGGTCTCGTCACACAGATATGTGTGGGTGGCATCGTTTCCAAGTGCTGCAGAGACAACAGCAGGAATGAAAGCGAGGGATGTTCCAACAGAAATATTTAAGGAGAGGCTAGGGAAGTCCGTTCTCACGATGCTCACAGGAGAATCTCACCCCACACAGCAGCCTCTGTGGACAGTCCACGCTGCCTCCTGTCCCGTCCTGCACTCAATGAGTCTCCTCCCCGCACAGAAGCCTCTGTGGATGGTCCACGCTGCGTCCTGTCCCGTCTTGCACTCAAAGAGTCTCCTCCCCACACAGCAGCCTCTGTGGATGGTCCACGCTGTGTCCTGTCCCGTCCTGCACTCCAAGAGTCTCCTCCCCACACAGCAGCCTCTGTGGATGGTCCACGCTGCGTTCTGTCCAGTCCTGCACTCAAAGAGTCTCCTCCCCACACAGCAGCCTCTGTGGATGGTCCACGCTGCATCCTGTCTCGTTCTGCACTCCAAGAGTCTCCTCCCCACACAGCAGCCTCTGTGGATGGTCCACGCTGCGTTCTGTCCAGTCCTGCACTCAAAGAGTCTCCTCCCCACACAGCAGCCTCTGTGGATGGTCCACGCTGCATCCTGTCTCGTTCTGCACTCCAAGAGTCTCCTCCCCACACAGCAGCCTCTGTGGATGGTCCATGCTGCATCCTGTCCCGTCCTGCACTCCAAGAGTCTCCTCCCCACACAGCAGCCTCTGGGGATGGTCCACATTGCGTCCTGTCCCGTCCTGCACTCCAAGAGTCTCCTCCCCACACAGCAGCCTCTGTGGATGGTCCACGCTGCGTCCTGTCCCGTCCTGCACTCCAAGAGTCTCCTC
The DNA here is from genome assembly GCF_027406575.1 of Nycticebus coucang. Classification (NCBI taxonomy): domain Eukaryota; kingdom Metazoa; phylum Chordata; class Mammalia; order Primates; family Lorisidae; genus Nycticebus; species Nycticebus coucang. The sequence continues at coordinate 1,728,326 of NC_069794.1, forward strand.
CCCACACAGCAGCCTCTGTGGATGGTCCACGCTGCGTCCTGTCCCGTCCTGCACTCCAAGAGTCTCCTCCCCACAGAGCAGCCTCTGTGGATGGTCCACGCTGTGTCCTGTCCTGTCCTGCACTCAAAGAGTCTCCTCCCCACACAGCAGCCTCTGTGGATGGTCCATGCTATGTCCTGTCCTGTCCTGCACTCAAAAAGTCTCCTCCCCACACAGCAGCCTCTGTGGATGGTCCATGCTATGTCATGTCCTGTCCTGCACTCCAAGAGTCTCTTCTCCCCCCACACTGCAACCCTTGTGGATGGTCCATGCTGCATCCTGCCCCGTCCTGCACTGCAGTCTGGCTGGAGGCTCTGCCACGCTGTCCATCCCTGGGCCCCCTTCCCTGGGGGCTCCTCCCTGAGCTGCGCTCGTGGGGAAGCAGGTGCAAGCCCCGCTGCTGTCTGGAGACATATTCTCCTGGGGATGCTTTCTGCTCAGCACTTTCCCGGCATCCTCAGCACCCCGGCTCCCAGCTCAAGGTCAGGGGTTTTGTCCAACTCCTGCCATGCCCTGCCCTGCCCTGTAGTGGACCATCAAATCTTGCTATGCTCCCCCATTAATAGCTTGGGCACCTCCGTTTTCCTTGTGTTCACACACCTGAGCTTTCCCTGTCACATTTTTGCTTCTCTAAAGTCCTGTTTTCCTGGTTTTGGTAACTCAGTCAACACGAACTGCTTTTTCCCTGAACGGACCATAAGCTGGCGTGGCCCTTGCTGTATGTGGGAACCCAGCACTTCCGTGGCCCAGACTCTGTCACACGGGGACACTGACACAGCTGTAGAAAATGCACGATGAGGACACATGAGGAGACCAGTGTCAGAGTCCGGTTTCCAACTGAAAAATACCTTTTTAAAAAATGATATTGAGAGGAGAGAAACGCGATCTAGGGAAGAACACGGGTAATTAGACTTACGTTAAGCAAAGAATTTTTGTTCACAGTCTATAAGGTGATGTCTGTCTAGGAGGGCTCCCGAGAGTGCCCAGGACTATCACTATAATTTACAGCTGTGTTCATAGAGGATTTATCAGTTGGACTCTGTGGCACCTTAGCTGATGGTGCAGCTGGTTTGGACGGGCCTTGATCCCGAGGATCCTGGTGACTGAGATTCCCACTTTACGTGCGTTTTCATGGTCGTCACATCACTCCCATCAGAGCTCACTGTCACTGTCACCGGTCTGTGTCATGGGTTCCTGGCAGGTTCCTTCTGAGCCCTTGGAACCTAGTCTTCCTGGTGGCCCCTAATACCTTATGGTTGGGATGGGGACAAGACATACCACGAAGACCACCTATGTGACATCTGCTGACCTCCTGAGATGCAGCTCAGTCACACGGCCAGTGACCCAGTCAATGAGCCCGTGTAGCAAAACCCAATAAAACCTCCAGGCTCAAGGATCAGTGGAGCCCCCTGTGCTGCACACGGGGATGCTGGGTGGGGGGAAGTGTCCTAATTCCCCAAGAGGGGGCCTGGAGCTCTGTGCTCAGGGCTATCCTGGCCTTCACCATGTGAGCCTCTTCATGTCCTGAGCTGTCTCCTCTGGGATAAAGCTGGGATTACACATACAGAGCTTCCTGAGTTCCACGAGACAGTCTGTGAGTTACTGACCTTCAGAGGTCGTGAGAGCTACTGAGCGTATGGCTGATGGGTCAGAGTGTGGGTGACCTGGGGCCCTCTGAATGTGCTGCTGGCACCTGAAGCAAATGCCAGGTGCTTGGTGACTTAGCCTTTTTGCCTTCTGACGTAGAGTCTGGTCCAGCGCTGGCAGTTAGTGCCAAGACCACACTGGTCGATACCCAGTTATTACCACAGATCTTCTGGTGCAGAAGCAGGGACTGCAGGTGACAGGCAGAAGCACAAGACTCTGTGTTTTCAACATGGCTGAGTCCAAACTCTGGGATCCCCGAGCCCACACCCCAGAAATGGGTGTATTCTGTAAAAATGGTACTCCCTCCCTCCATAGCAGGCCTGCCAGAGCACATGATCAAAGATGGTGAGGGGAAAGGGTCTCTGGGGAACTTATCCCAGGGACAGGGGAAGAGAGTCTGTTGCTTGGTGACTGGGGGTGTCTTTCCTATTGAAGGCACAAGAGCACACAGGCTACACTATATGATGCTTCCCCCTCCACCCAAAGTGGTGACACAGGTGTGTCAGTGAAGCTCACGGGAGCGATGAAGCCGTCTTGCTGGACGCACAGCCCCAGGCGGGCAGCTGCGGCCAGTGGGCTTTTCCCTCTCTGCCTCTCTGAGGGTGCTTTCTGGGGATACGTGGTAGCAGCCTCTGCTTTTCTTTGTGCTGAGTTGAATGCAAGGAATTTGTTTATTTTCATTCATTTCCCATTGACACAGGCAGTTGTGTAAGTTGAGCTTTAACTCAAAAAAGTGCCATGGATGCGACTGATGTGTTTCGACACACGGACCACATGGAAACACTTGCCACGGTTCTATCTGCTCGATCCTGAACCGCTGATTACAGCCCTGGAGAACCTGGTATTAAGCTGCTCTTTGCATCCTATCCAGGCATAATGTGCTGCTCGGCTGAAAGGCTGGCGCTGGGAGGACGACACGGAGGGCATAATCACAGCCATTATGGGGCCATCACGCAGCAAACCCACACTTTCCGCAGTCAGCAGGCGCGGTGTGCTGGAAAGCAGCGATTAGAAGCTACACTTTGCCAGCGCCTTAGAGCAGGCGGCAGACAGAAGCCTGTTAGGAGGCTGCTGGCTGCTACAGCAAGGGACGCACTTCACGCTCGGGGAGCAGAGGAACTGCGCCTGTTTAAGCAGGTTGACTTTCCGGGTGAACTGACAGGGCAGGCACTCCTATCACGGCTCATGGCCCAGGGCTGCATTGGTCCCCTGGCGGGGCAGGCACTTGGTGGAGGGCGTCACCCCTCACCCATCTGGGTCACCCAGGAAATGCAGTCAGGGTGCTCAAGTGGGCACTGAGTCACAGCCTGTCTTTCCCACAGGGATGCCGGCTTAGCCTTTTCTCTGTATTCTCTGTCACCACCTGGGCTGGGCACCTTGAGCCTTGGTGAGAGGCCCTGATGAAGTTTGTAGTGACACCCTAAAACCTGAGAGGCAGCTGGGCACCCAAGACGGGCTGCTGGTGCCTAACGACTGGCATGGCAGAAGCCCCCATTCTGGAGCCTCGTGACACACCTTCAGTGAGCACCTGGCAGGCCTGGCTTCCACTGAGTCCCTGCTCGCCTCCTAGGGACGACAGCTGAGTGAGAATGACGTGCCACCTTCAGAGCAGTGCTGAGGTGGAGATTGGCTTTGAGGAGCTCCTGTCTCTAACTATCCACCATGCACTGCCCCCTGCTACTACTGAGGGAAGCAGAGGGTTCCTGAGAGCCAGCCAGGCCCCCAGAGTGACTAGCACCTCACATAAGCCCACAGCACGATTGTGCTGATGGAATGTGCTCTATGGCAATTTGTCCCATCCAGTTCCATTGTGGAAGCCAGTTCTCTCCTGTCCTGGTTTTGGTTTTTAAATCCAGCATTCTTACCAATGGAAACTATCTTTTAAATGTGTCTATTTGGCTTTTATGATACATTTTTGATGTCACTTAAAAATTGGACTTCAGTAAAACAAATCTCAATGTTTTAGAATGAGTTTTCTGCAGTGTCTGAAGGAGCTGCAGAGTCTCTCAGAGTCTCGTGACACCCCTGGGACTCGTACCTGCCTGGGGCTGCCCTAGTCCTCTGGCATCTGGAAACAAGTGTCCAAAACACAGCCCTGATCATCCTCCTCACCCACTCACATCCCTCCTTATGCTCGACCCATTCCCACTGCTAGACCCAGGGACCGAGCCTCTGCTGTGGGCTGTCTTCCTTCCCAGCCACCCGGACAGGCCAGGTCACCAGGACATCTCAGTGACCACGACAAAGTCTTCTAATGGGTTTATTGAGTTTGCCTGCAAATCTTCTCCACATCTTCCCGGAGGTGTTAAAAACGTCGTGGCCTTCTCTTTCACAAACTCTGCCAATGGACGAGCTGAATCTGAACATTGTGCACGGCCTTGACGGCCCACCCCCATCTGAGCCCAGCCACAGGACTCCCTCCCTCCTTCACTGCAGGGAGCATGCTCTGCACAGGGCTCTAGGACACTCACTTCTCACCACCCAGGTCACTGTCAGTGACGTCACAGGCTTAACTCTGCTGGAGGGAGTGATGACCTGCCCCCTATGTGGGATCCCTGCTCCCTCAGCCCCTTCCAAGGAGGTGGAAAGACTTGCCTGGGGGCTTGGGAGGTACCCCTGGGTTTGCTTATCTGAACTGAGCCCTTCTTCCTCCCAGGGTGAGGAGCCCAGGAGACAGGTATCCCCCTTCTCCACCAGCCCACTGAGGCTGATGGCAATTTGGAGCGGCCATCACAACCTTGTTCTGGGACTGGGGGACTGCAGAGTGCACTTGGGGCAGCAGAATGGAATCGGGTGCTTAAATGCTCATGTTCCCGGTAGGGTCTGTAGGTGTGACCTGCCTGCATGAGGCCCTCTGGGCAGCCCTAGGTCCCAGGGTACAGGCTCATCTCGCTGAGGGTACCACTCGGCAGGCTTTGAGCTGGTGATCAAATAACCAGTCTGGGACTCAGCCTTCATGAGTGATCTGAAGTCAGGCCCCAGCCCTCCAAATCTCTGTGCTTCCTGACTCCCAGGCCATGATGGGGTGTGTTGGCAAGGCCACTGCCTGGGCTGGCGAGTGAAGTGGGACCAGGGTCTGTCTTGCAGCTCTGGGAACATGCAGCATGAGGCTTCATGCCTACATTGGACAACAAAAGTCCCCGTGAATACATGTCAGGAATTGCTGTCACACCACAGGCACATGGGGACTGAGGCTGGCTTTGAAGCTTTATAGGATCCTGTGAACTCCCCTTCAGCTTGGGGCCATCCAGAAACAGGCATGAACTCACCCAACAGTCTATTAACTGTGACTTTATGTGCTTTTATGCAAGTCATTCAACCCTTCTGAGCTTGGGTTAAGCCACCTAAAAGTGATGGAGCTGCCCTTGGATTCCACGGGAAGCTCCAGTAAGTGCCAGCACTGGGCAGTGGTTGGGCAGGTGCCCACTCCAGAGCTGCTGCAGTCACAGCTGTTGCCGTCACTATTGTATCTCTATCAGCTGGGCTGTCCCTAAAAATTCCAGTTCCAGCAGACCGGTTATATCATGGCTTTAGCATATATCATGGCTTTGGCATGGCTTAGCCACCAAAGTGAAAATCTACCATGGATTCAAATTGAAATTAAATTATTCCAAACATATGAGAAGTATTTTAGCTTTTCCTGGCTTCCTCTCTCTCCTTCACTCTGTGTTGTGTATATGCATATGTGTATATGCACGCGTCTGCATGTATGATGTGTGCACACATATGTACCAGATATACACATGTACCATGTACTCACACACAGGCTTCCTCTCTCTGTTTATCTCTCTCCTTCACTCTGTGTTATGTATATGCACGTGTCTGCATATATGATGTGTGCACACATATGTACCAGGTATACACATGTACCATGTACTCACACACAGGCTTCCTCTCTCTGTGTCTCTCTCCTTCACTCTGTGTTGTGTATATGCACGTGTCTGCATGTATGATGTGTGCACACATATGTACCATGTACTCACACACAGAGGTGCATGCACTGTAGGTGTGTACACATGCCCACACGTTTGTCTATGCACACACGTGCACACATGTATCCATGTAAGTATGTGTGTGCATGTGCACTCATATGTGCACACGTGTACTCGCATGTGTATGTGTACACATGTACATCTTCCATATTTGCCTTTGACAGAGACATGATTAAATACAGGCTTTCTCTTTCTGCCACTTACTTCCTCTGGATCTCAGTTTCTAGCTATTTTTCTTTTCCTTTCAATGTTAACTGGAGGTCTAGTAGACATCTGTGGAAATGGCCGGCTCTCAAGTGTGGCCATTCATGAGCTCAGATGAATGTTCACGCCCAGGTAACCTGCATCTCCGGTGATCTGTGGAGCACCTCGTCTCCCAGGAGACTCGTGCCCCCTGCCTGCCACCCCTCGTCCCTCTGCCCTCTCCTGCCTTGGGCTTCTTTGACTCTGTCTGAAGTCCCCAGCCTCGGCCTCCTCTGAAGCTTCTGCCATCAGCCAGGGGCTTGTCACTTTCTCCAATTTGTTCTTTCTCCCAGGGTTTACTTCTGAGCTCACAATGAAAATGTTTTCATTTCACATGAGAGAGGTCAAAATCATCCTTTCCTGGTTCTCTTTTCTCTCCAGGGCTCCAGTGCTCAGCCGTTACCTATTCTCACAGAAGCAGCTGTAAACCGGGCAGGGAGTTGCATCCTGTCCACTGATGACTCCTCTTTAGTGTTTACTGTTCTGAGCACATCAGGCACCATCATACCTCCTGGCATACCCACGGGCCAGCACTGCTATCGCCTTTGCTTTTGAGATGAAGAGACCGATGCTCTTCAGAGAGCCAAGCAATCTGCCGAGAGCTACCCCACAGTGAGTCTCGGTACCTCGGTGGCCCCTTCTGGAGTGGCTGGTGGGAAGGAGGGGGTGAGGCCAGAGTGCACGGGAAGTCCTGGACATGAGAAGGTGCAGGCCCCTCAGGACACACCAAGCCCCAGACACCCCCATCACCCCTGCCCAGTCCCCTAAGCTGCGACCCATGCAGTCTTCTCCAGCCAGATGCCTCCCTCTCCTCCCACCCTAGCCTGGCTTCTCCTCCCACTACAAACTGCCTCACGGAGATGTCACCTTGAGGGCAGGACCCTCCTTAGCCTCCTCTGCGGTCACTTCTCTTCCCACACCACACCTGTCACTCAGGCTTTGGATGCTAAAGCAGAGTGCTAAACCAGACCTTTCCCCTGTACAGACCCCACTGGGCTGCCCGTCTACATTCAGTGTCAGGGAGCTACCCTGCTGACAGCTCCCAAGCCCAAATGCCAGGTGAGAGCATCCTGATCTCCAGCCACCCCAATGCTGCTGCCCTCTGAAGACTCCCATGGAGAGCCCTGGAGGCGCCCCCTCCTCCAGGTTCTCGTCCCAGTGAATGGCCGTGTGGAGCAGAGCCCTGCACACCTCTCTTATGACTCTTTTTCCTACCTCCTGCTTCCAACCAATCACCAGGTCATATTGACTTAGCTCCTTCATCACCATCTTAGCTCCTTTATCATCTGTCTCCCCCATGGTCTCCAGGCCACTTCTGGGGACATTTGTCAGTCCCTTCTCCCTGGGATAGCTGGTGAGGCACTCTAGAAACGCACATTCTCTGGCTGTGACAAGGGTTGTTAGGAAACAAGTCACTTCTGCAAGCAACACAAGAGTACAGACATCTGATCTCCTCACTGACATGGCTAAGAATAACACGCCTTGTTAGCACATTCAAAACCGTGGCATGAAATTACACAGGGCAAGCTGAAGACTGGGTGGGTGCTGGCGTCTTAGCATGGGGTTGCTTTCCCTCCCCTGCGCCTCTAGGGAATTCTTAAACATGCCCTCTCCAGAGCCCCACAGGCAGACGGCCCCTCTGGGGGGTGACATGTTCTTATTCTAATTATTCTGTCTTCAACACCAACCAGCCAGTTTCCCCTCCACAGACACCTCAGATGACAGCAAGGGCCTGAGGTGTGCTGGCACTTGAGGCTGTTTGCTGCCATTCTGGAAGGCCCTAAAAAAATGAACCAAACAGTACATTTATTTGTTTGTTTGTTTCACTGCCTCATCAAAAATTGCTGGTGTCCAAATCACTATTTTGTGTTCTGTGTGCATGGAGGCGAATGCAAAGGCCTTTCCTTCTTTTTCATTGTGATTTGAGTTTTATGTCTTACTAGCTGACACTTCATTACTTCCATAAATACTTACAATCAGGGGACAAATGATCCAAGGAAGCCGAGTCCAGGATGTACATTTGTTTTGTTTTGTTTGGTGAAGTCTGCTTTTGTGTGTGCATTTGAATGAGGGTGTGTCTTAGGAGTGGCAATGAATCCCTTTAGGTCCTGATTTTCAAAACAAACTGAGCTAAATAGTCAAGCCGATTTAGCAAGTGACTTCTACAAAAAGAATTATGGCCTCAACTAATTGCCAGAGTAAATCCTCTCAAACCTTACATGTATTACAAGAATGAATTAGTCCATTTTGAGGAGTGAAGGTGAATGAATACTTCAGACTGTGAATAAACCAGGGAAAGACCTAGGCATGAAAATCCAATCTCTTGCCATCACTATCTAAAAAATTTTTTGAGAGTATCCTATAAGCACTGAACTGAGTCAGGTACTTTGGGAGGTAAGAGATGGGTCCACTATCCTATGCAGACAGCAGTGCACATGCCTGGGAACTGAATACTGAGAAGCCAGTGTCAGCTACGGCAGGTACCTAGGGTATAACCTGAGCTCACTGTCTGGCAGAGGAAGGGTCTCCTTCCAGAGCCAGGAAGATCTCACAGGTCTATCTTGCTCCATCTGACTTTTTCTCATTTTTAAAAGTCCTTGTTACATTAAAAAATAATTCTTATTTAGGATTATTACTCATGTCCATTTTAGCTAAGCTATATAAAGTTATCTGGCCAAATGTTTTTAAGAGAAATAAAAGTTTACCCAATGCTTCTTGATGGAAGGAATAAATAGAAAGCCTATAGTTGGAAAAACTATCCCTAAAATCAAAAACAGCTTAGAACTGCAACCAGCCAAATGTAGGTCAAAGGCAGAAACTATCAGAACAGTAAAGGCTGGCCCCTCAGAAAAGACTGGGGACCTATCAGGTTCAGGTACTTAAGCACTTTTCATATGATCATTCGTTGACTAAATGTAACAACAGGGACTTCATCAACCATGTGTGATAAAAAAATACAGACTTCATAAAATGTGTTCAGGAGCTTTACTACACAAACAGCAACAACAGAACCAGAGGAAGGGGGAACATGTTATTCACAGAGCAGGCACATTATGTTACATATCCAACTTTTATCCCCAAAAGAGCCAGTCAACAGAATCCATCCCTAGGGAAGCACAGGCATGCTGTTTTAAATATGATAAAAGAACTAATGGAAAGTAAGAGAATAGTATCTAAATATAAAATTTCAATAAAGAGATAACAAAAGGGAACTGGACAGAAATTCTGTAGCTAAAAAGCACAATAATTGAAATGAAAAATTCAGCAGAAGGGCTCCAGGTAAATAAAGAAACAGTGAATTTAAAGATTGAGATTAAGATCAGTTGAGATCAGCCATTCTGAGGAACAGAGAGAAAATAAATGAAGAAAAATAAACAGAGCCTGAAAGACCTATGGGACACTACCAAACATTCCAACACATATGTAATGGGAGACAGATAGTAGCAGAAAGCATATTTAAAGGAATAATGGCAAAACAAGTTCTAAAACAAGTCCCTTTACATATGTGTTCATTTACATATGTAGGATAAACTGCTTGGGAGAAGTGTTTTTGTTACATAGAAATCATCCTCAGTAAGACTAACAGATGATTTCTCATCCAAAACTATGAAGACCAGAAGGCAGAAGGGTGACAACTTTAAGATGACAAAAGAAAAAAGGGTCAATGAGAATTTTATATTTTATTTTTCTCCAGCAAAAAATAAAGGAGATATTAAGACATTCTCAAATAAATAAAAGCGGAGAGAGTTAGTCACTATCAGACTTTCCTTATAAGAAACACTGGAGTCTTTCAGGCTGAAATGAAAGGACCTAAGAACAGGAACTCAAATCCAAGTGAAGAAGTTTAAAAACAAGGCCACCAGGAAGGGGAACTATACAGCTAAATATAGAAGGCAGCGTATAAGTAAATTTTATTTGTACCTTGTCTCTCCTCTCTGATTTAAAAAGAAAATAGCATACGGCAATAATCATAAATCATGAATCTGTGGTTGACAGTCATGTGATCTGAAAAGACGCAATCCACAGGCCCATAACTGCACAATGAGGGCAGGGAATGGAGCTGTATAGGAATAAAATTTTGAGTACACTTAGAATTAAGTTCGTATTAGTCCAAGCCAAGTGGTTTTATAATGGCAATGGTAATCCTCAGCTCAATCACCAAGAAACCAACTCAGAAAACACAATAAAAAAGCCCGAGAGAATTGAAATGGTGTACTAGAATACACATACATATTTAAAAAAAAAAGAAACAGCAATGGAGGATAAAGGAACAAAAGTGATGAAAGACATATGGAAAATAATTAGCGAAACATCATGTAATAAGTGGATGAATTCAGTGCTGCAGTCAAAAGATACATACTGGCAGAATGTATAAAAATAATAGGACATAACTATATGCCATCTAAAGTGACACACCTTATTTCCAATGACATAAATAGATGGAAAAAGATAGACTATGCAAACAGTAACCCGAAAGAAGCTGGTGTGACTATATTAGAAAGTAGACTTTGAGACAAAATTGTTACTGAAGACAAAGGGGAACATTTTATAATGATGAAAGGTTTAGCTCAAGAATATATAGCAAATATGGTCAATATATACTTTAAAATACTTTTTAAAAGAGCCTAAAAGGCATGAAACAACAACTGAAAGAACAGAAGGTAGAAATAACTAAATAAAGACAGCTGAAGATTTCAAAGCCTCACCATCAACAGTGGAGAAAACAATTAGAAATAAGACAGTAACAAAATCAAAGTCCTAGAGAAAACTGTAAACTGACAAGACCCGAACAAGTGCGGAACATTTCACCCAACCATGGGAAAATACATAGGCTTCCTAAGTGTCTCCAAAATAGACAAAATATTAGGCTGTGAAGTATTCAGTAATGTAGAAATAATTTTAATTCAATAAATTTTAAAGGATTTGAATATAAAATTCAATAAGCTTAAAGAATTAAAATAATGAAAAGTATATTTTCTTATCACAACAGAATGAAATTAAAAATCAGTAACAGAAAAAAATTTGAGAAAATTAATAATATATGGAAATTAATTACAGTCTCCTAAATAACCAGTAGGTCCAAGAAGGACTCACAGGGGGAAATTAGGAAGGACCTTGAGGCAAATGCAAATGAAGACACAGCATTCCAGAACTTATGGGATGTAGATAGACCAGTGCTTTGAGGAGTATTTATACCTGTAAATATCCACACTTTAAAAAGAAGAAAAATCTCAAATTAATAAACTAACTTTCTATCTTAATACCCTGTAAAATAAAGAGAAAAATCAAGCTAAAGGAGACAAAAGGAAGGGAATAGCAAAGATTAGAATAAAGATAAGTGGAATTAAGAATAAAAAAAATAGAGAAAAGCAACAAAAGCCAAAGCTTTTTTTTTTTTTAAGATAACCAAAAATTGACAAAGTTTAGTCTGCCAAGAAATAAGAAAATTTACTAAAATCAGAAATAAAAAAGGGATATTATTACTACTGGCATTACAGAAATAAAAAGAGTTACAATAGAATGCTATGAGCAATTGTATGCCAACAAATTAGATGACATAGATAAAATGGACACATTTTTAGGAAGAAACGCCCAGCCAAAACTGACTCAAGAAGAAATAGAAAATCTGAGTAAACCTATAAACAGATTAAATTTATAATCAAACAATGTCCTACAAAAGCCAAATGATTTCAATGCTAAATTCTATCAAATATTTCAAGAAGAATCAACACCTAAATTTTCAAAAGAACAGAAGAAGAAGGGCATTTCCTGACTTATTCTACAAGGCCAGTATTTTCTGATAGTAAAGCTGGACAAAGACATGACAGGGCACATACAGACATGAAACTCAACCCATGTAACGCATCCTACTAAAAGAACTCAGGGTAAATGCCACAAGGTTATTTCAGCAGATACATCATTTGACAAATTCTAATATGCTTTCCTGATAAAACCAAACCAATTTGGAATAGAAAGAAACTTCTTAAACCTGACAAAAGGCATCTATAATAATTGCACCATTGCTCCTTCGCTCACTTAGCCTCCAAAGAGGAAGGAGCCCACGACCTCTCTTCGAGCTGAGCAAACAGGCAGTTGCAGCCACAAGGTGGAAGCTCTCTCCTGCCCTAAAACTACCAGTGGGAAATCAAGTTGGAAAACTCAGAGTGACTTCCGACCTAAACCTCCTGTGTCCCCCAGCTGTTCACATTTATTTTATAAATTTCCCCCAAAATCCTCCCAAGAGCCCATCGGGAGATGGATTAGAAGACTCTCCTGTCCTTCCAGTGTCAGATTCTGGCTGATGCCCTGTCCCTCTTCATTCCAGCAGCTCCTGCAGATGCAGCATAGCTCTAAAAGACCTCTCCTGGGTTTAATCTACATTATGCATCTTGGAATTCAATAGGAGCATCTTTGGCAGGTGGAGACAAGATGGCTGACTGAAGCCAGCTTTCCACAGAGGCTCCCGTCCAGAAGGAGAGTTAAAGGACAGAAATTTCGCAAGTAACCTGGTGGATTAGAGCTGCACCAAGAGAGAAGGTTGAAGAATGCACACCAACCCCGCTAAGGGGAGCTGCGACCCCCAAGGATACAAACAAAAGCTGAGACTTCAATGCAGAGTAAATGTTTCACTAGGGTCAAACAGAGACCAGATGAAAACAAGACAGAACCACTTAGCCCCACCACACCAAACAGGTCCCCAGTTTCCCAGGCCATAGCACTGTACGGGTCCTTGACAAAGCTCCAGGGGAAAAATCAAATGGTGTAAAACAATCATGGGGCAGAATTAGTGGAAAAACTGTGGTAACATGAATAACCAGAATAGATCGACCCCCACCAAGGAAAGATATGGCAGATGTAACTGAAGATCCCATTCATAAATAGAGATGTCAGAAATCGAATTCAGAATTTGGATTGCAACCAAGATGAATAGAATGGAGGAAAATTTGGAATTAGAAATTCGAGGAGCAATTCAAAAGTCAGAATTAGAAATTCAAGGAGAAATTCAAAGGTTGTCTCAAGAATTTAACAAATTTAAAGACAAAACCACCAAAGATTTTGACGCACTGAAGCAAGAATTGGCAGCCCTCAAAGATCTGAAAAATACAAAGTGGAGAAAGCAGAAGAAAGGATTTCTGACATTGAAGACAAAGCCTTGGAATGCTCCCAAACTCTCAAAGAGGAAGAGAAGTGGAGAGCAAAAATGGATCATTCTCTCACAGAGCTCTGGGATAATTCGAAGAAGGCTAATATCCACCTCATTGGAATCCCTGAAAGTGATGAAGTGGCCTCACAAGGCACAGAGGCCCTTCTCCATGAAATTATGAAAGAGAATTTTCCAGACATGTCAAGAGATTCTGAAATTCAGATAGCAGACAGGTTCAGAAACCCAGCATGACTCAATCAGAATGAGACATCCCCCAGGCATATCATAATTAACTTCACTAAAGTTAATATGAAGGAGAAAATTCTGAAAGCAGCCAGATGTAAGGAAGCCATTACTTACAAAGGGAAGAATATTAGAATGACTGCAGATCTCTCTGCTGAAACTTTTCTAGCCAGAAAAGGGTGGTCATCAACTTTTAATATCCTAAAACAAAATAACTTTTAACCCCGGATCCTGTATCCAGCTAAACTGAGTTTCATTTATGATGGAGAAATTAAATACTTTAATGACATTCATATGTTGAAGAAATTTGCCATAACCAAAGAAGCCCTTCGGGATATTCTCAGACCTATCCTCCATAATGACCAGCCCAATCCTAAACCACAAAAGTAAACTCACTCAGAAACTTTGATCAAACTCCAACTTCCAGTGGCGAAACGATTAAAAATGTCCACTGGACTTTCAAATAAACTCGATACTCAAAATTTTACCAGACTTACCAACATTCTCCATTAATGTGAATGGCTTAAACTGTCCTCTAAAGAGGCACAGGTTAGCTGACTGGATACAAAAACTCAGGCCAGATATTTGTTGCATACAAGAGTCACATCTTAACTTAAAAGACAAATACAGACTCAGGGTGAAAGGATGGTCATCCATATTTCAGGCAAAAGGTAATCAGAAAAAAGCAGGTGTTGCAATTTTATTTGCAGATACAATAGGCTTTAAACCAACAAAAGTAAGGAAGGATAAGAATGGTCACTTCATATTTGTTAAGGGTAATACTCAATATGATGCGATTTCAATTATTAATATCTATGCACCCAACCAGAATGCACCTCAATTTATAAGAGAAACTCTAACAGACATGAGTACTTGATTTCCTCCAGCTCCATAGTAGTTGGAGATTTCAACATTCCTTTGGCAGTGTTGGATCGATCCTCCAAGAAGAAGCTGAGGAAAGAAATTTTATATTTAAACCTAACCATCCAACATTTGGATTTAGCAGACATCTACAGAACATTTCATCCCAACAAAACTGAATACACATACTTCTCATCAGCCCACGGAACATACTCCAAAACCGATCACATCTTAGGTCACAAGTCTAAACTCAGTAAATTTAAAGGAATAGAAATTATTCCTTGCATCTTCTCGGACCACCATGGAATAAAAGTGGAACTCAGTAACAACAGGAATCTGCATACTCATACAAAAACATGGAAGTTAAATAACCTTATGCTGAATGATAACTGGGTCAGAGATGAGATTAAGAAGGAAATTGCCAAATTTTTGGAACAAAACGACAATGAAGACATGAATTATCGGAACCTCTGGGATACCGCAAAGGCAGTCCTTAGAGGGAAATTTATAGCACTGCAAACCTTCCTCCAGAGAATGGAAAGAGAGGAAGTTAACAACTTAATGGGACATCTCAAGCAACTGGAAAAGGAAGAACATTCCAACCCCAAACCCAGTAGAAGAAAAGAAAACCAAAATTAGAGCAGAATTAAATGAAATAGAAAACAAAAGAATTATACAACAGATCAATAAATCAAAAAGTTGTTTTTTTGAAAAGGTCAATAAAATAGATAAACCTTTGGCTAACCTAACCAGGAAAAAAAGAGTAAAATCTCTAATCTCATCAATCAGAAACGACAAAGACGAAATAACAACAGACCCCTCAGAAATTCAAAAAATCCTTAATTAATATTACAAAAAACTTTATTCTCAGAAATATGAAAATCTAAAGGAAATTGACCAATACTTGGAAGTGTGTCACCTTCCAAGACTTAGCCAGAATAAGTGGAAATGTTGAACAGGCCCATATCAAGTTCTGAAATAGCATCAACTATACAAAATCTCCCTAAAAAGAAAAGCCCGGGACCAGATGGCTTCACGTCAGAATTCTACAAAACCTTTAAAGAGGAATTAGTATCTATATTACTCAACCTGTTCCAAAATGCAGAAAAAGAAGGAAGACTACCTAACACGTTCTATGAAGCCAACATCACCCTAATCCCCAAACCAGGAAAAGACCCAACAAGAAAAGAAAATTATAGACCAATATCACTAATGAATATAGATGCAAAAATATTCAACAAGATCCTAACAAACAGAATCCAGCAACACATCAAACAAATTATACATCACGACCAAGTCGGTTTTATCCCAGGGTCTCAAGGCTGGTTCAATATACGTAAATCTATAATTCAGCACATAAACAAATTAAAAAACAAAGACCATATGATTCTCTCAATTGATGCAGAAAAAGCTTTTGATAATATCCAGCATCCCTTCATGATCAGAACACTTAAGAAAATTGGTATAGAAGGGACATTTCTCAAACTGATAGAGACCATCTACAGCAAACCCACAGGCCATATCGTATTGAATGGAGTTAAATTGAAAGCATTTCCACTCAAATCAGGAACCAGACAAGGCTGCCCATTGTCTCCAGTGCTCTTTAACATTGTAATGGAAGTTTTAGCCACCGCTAAAGAAAGGGAAGAAAAGGCGATCAAGGGTATCCATATAGGGTCAGAAGAGATCAAACTTTTGCTCTTTGCAGATGATATGATTGTATATCTGGAAAACACCAGGGATTCTACTAAAAAACTCTTAGAAGTGATCAAGGAATACAGCAGCGTCTCAGGTTACAAAATCAACATTCATAAGGTTGGTAGCCTTTATATATACCAATGATAGTCAAGCCGAAAAAACAGTTAAGGACTCTATTCCATTCACAGTAGTGCCAAAGAAGATGAAATATCTGGGAGTATACCTAACTAAGGATGTTAAAGATCTCTATAAAGAGAACTATGAAACTCTAAGAAAAGAAATAGCTGAAAATGTTAACAAATGGAAAAACATACCATGCTCATGGCTGGGAAGAATCAACATTGTTAAAATGTCCATACTACCCAAAGCAATATACAATTTTAATGCAATTCCTATTAAAGCTCCACTGTCATACTTTAAAGATCTTGAAAAAATAATACTTTGTTTTATATGGAATCAGAAAAAACCTTGAATAGCCAAGACATGACTCAGAAATAAAAACAAAGCAGGAGGAATCACGCTACCAGACCTCAGACTATACTATAAATCGATAGTGATCAAAACAGCATGGTACTGGCACAAAAACAGAGAAGTAGATGTCTGGAACAGAATAGAGAACCAAGAGATGACTCCAGCTACTTACCGTTATTTGATCTTTGACAAGCCAATTAAAAACATTCAGTGGGGAAAAGATTCCCTATTTAACAAATGGTGCTGGGTGAACTGGCTGGCAACCTCTAGAAGACTGAATCTGGACCCACACCTTTCACCGTTAACTAAGATAGACTCTCACTGGATTAATGATTTAAATTTAAGACATGAAACTATAAAAATACTAGAAGAGAGTGCAGGGAAAACCTTTGAAGAAATTGGTCTGGGCGAGTATTTTATGAGGAGGACCCGCCTGGGCAATTGAAGCAGCTTCAAAAATACACTACTGGGACCTGATCAAACTAAAAATCTTCTGCACAGCCAAGAACACAGTAAGTAAAGCAAGCAGACAGCCCTCAGAATGGGAGAAGATATTTGCAGGTTATGTCTCTGACAAAGGTTTAATAACCAGAATGCACAGAGAACTCAAACGTATAAGCAAGAAAAGAACAAGGGATCCCATCACAGGCTGGGCAAGGGACTTGAAGAGAAACTTCTCTGAAGAAGACAGATGCGCATTCTACAGACATATGAAAAAATGCTCATCATCTTGAATCATCAGAGAAATGCAAATCAAAACTACTTTGAGATATCATCTAACTCCAGTAAGATTAACCCATATCTCAAAATCCCAAGACCAGAGATGTTGGCGTGGATGTGGAGAAAAGGGAACACTTCTATACTGCTGGTGGGAATGCAAATTAATACATTCCTTTTAGAAAGATGTTTGGAGAACACTTAGAGATCTAAAAATAGATCTGCCATTCAATCCTATAATTCCTCTACTAGGTATATACCCAGAGGCCAAAAATCACATCATAACAAAGATATTTGTACCAGAATGTTTATTGCAGCCCAATTCATAATTGCTAAGTCATGGAAAAAGCCCAAGTGCCCATCGATCCACAAATGGATTAATAAATTGTGGTATATGTATTCCATGGAATATTATGCAGCCTTAAAGAAAGATGGAGACTTTACCTCTTTCATGTTTACATGGATGGAGCTAGAACATATTCTTCTTAGTAAAGTATCTCAAGAATGGAAGAAAAAGTATCCAATGTACTCAGCCCTACTATAAAGCTAATTTATGGCTTTCACATGAAAGCTATAACCCAGTTATAACCATAGAATAGGGGGAAGGGGGAAACGGGGAGAGGGAGGGGAGGGAGAGAAGAGGTGGGTGGAGGGAGATTGGTGGGATTACACCTGCAGTGCATCTTACAAGGGTATATGTGAAACTTAGTAAATATAGAATGTAAATGTCTTAACACAATAACTAAGAAAATTCCAGGAAGGCCATGTTAACCAGTGTGATGAAAATGTGTCAAACGGTCTATAAAACCAGTATATGGTGCTCCATGATCGCATTAATGTACACAGCTATGATTTAATAATAATAATTATAAATAAATAAATAAAAACAAAAATAAAATTATTTTCTAAAAGTTTTCTTTTAAAATTAAAACATGAAATATAAATTATTAAAAAATTGCACCATTAACATTATAGGTGATAGTGAAAAAACTAAAATCTTTCTATAAAATATTTTCTAAAAAATTTATAGAAAAGATTTTCCTATAATCTATATTTTTATAGAAATTTCTATAAAATTTCTATAAATATTGCACAGTTACCATTATATGTAATAGTGAAAAACTACAATCTTTCTCCCTAAATCCAGAAGCATGACAAAAAAGAGAGCAGTGTTGTTAAAAATTTTTATTCAACATGGTACTGGAGATTCCAGGCAGAGCAGTTAGGCAAGGATAAAAAAAAATTCATATTATTAAGGAAGAAGTAAAACCATCTATATTCATAAATGTCCTGATCATGCATATATAATATCCTAAAAACACACACACATATCTATTAGAACTTATAAACAAGTTCTTCCTTATTTTAATACATAAGCAAATGCCAGTTGTATTTCTACATATCAGCAATGAACAATTTAAAAATAAAGATTCAAAATCAATTACATATCCAATAGCCTAAAATTAAAATACGTAGAAATAAATTTGACAAAATAAGTGCGAAACTTGTACACTGAGTGCTATAACATGATGTCGAAAGAAATTCAAGAATATCTAAATGAATGGAAACAGATCAATGTTGATAGGTTAAGCCTTAATAGTATCAGTATTTTTTTTTTATTTTTATTTTTAATTTCAGTGTGCTTGTTCATTCTTCTTTGTTCTAAGTACTCCTTTTTTGTTGATTTTCTTCTTTCTCCTGCAGTGCTGGCTGTTTTTGATGTTGTTGGTAGAGACGGGGTCTTACTCTGGCTGACTGCTGCTCATATGGGTTTTGAACCTCTGAGCTCAGGCAATCCACCCGCCTCGGCCTCCCATAGCGCTGGGACTACAGGCGTGAGCCACCACGCCCGGCCTAGTATCAGTATTAAGATAGGAATACTCATAAGATTCAATGCAATACCTATCAAAATCTCAGCTGGCTTCTTTGCAGAAATTTTAAGGAAATTCTAACACTTACATGAAAATGCAAGGGACCCAGAATAACCAAGACAATCCTGAAAAGGAAGAATAAAGTTGGAGGACTCATATTTGTTGAATTCAAAACTTACTGCAAAACAAAAGTAAATAAGATGATGTCATATGGACCTAAGAATAGGCTCATGGAGAGTCTAGAAATGAGCCATTACACTTTGGGTCCATTAACTTTCAGCCAGAGTGCTAACACAATGGGGAAAATAATAGTCCTTTCTATAAAGGGGGCTGGGACAATCGGGTATTCACATGCCAGCAAATCAAGTTGCACCTCTCTACCTCATACCACATATAAATCATAACTCAAAAAGGATCAAAGGCCTTAACATAAGAGCCAAAACTGTGAAACTCTTAGAAGAAAACTTACGAATAAAGCCTTATGAACGTGGATTAGGCAATGGTTTCTTAGGCCACCAAAAACACAAACAACGAGAGAAAAAAATTAAACTGGATATTATTCAAATTGTAAAATTTTTCCTTCAAAGAACATCATCAAGAAAACGAAAAAGCAATCTACACAGTGGTAGAGAAGATTTTCAAATTACATATCTAACAAGGGTCTAATAACCAGTAAAATCTTTTTACAATTTTAAAAATGGTCAAAGTATTTGAGAATACGCACCAATGACCATTCACGTGGAGACATGCTCAGTAGCATCTGTCATCAGGCAAATGCAAATCCACCCCACAAGGAGGTACCACTTTCTACCCACCAGCTCACTGTGATCAAGAAGATTAATGGCGAGTGTTGACGAGGATGCAGAATATTCTCTGCTGGTAGAAAAGCCAAGCATGGCAGCTGCCATGGTAAATGGTTGGCAGTTCCTCAGAAACTTAAAACGCAGTGACACCGTATGACCCGGCAGCTTCACTTCTAGGCACACACTCAGGAGAAGGGGAAACGTAGTATACAAACATTTGTACACATGCATATTTATAGGATATATTCATAATAACCAAAAAGTGCAAACAACCCAATGTCCACCAACTGGTGAGTGGGTAAACCAAATGTGGCATTTGCATATAATGGAAAATTCTTCTGTGGTGAAGAGGAATGAAGTGTTGATAGATGCCACGACATGGGTGGACTTGGATGTGCTAAGAGAAAGACCCCAGATCAAAAAACGCCACACATTATATATAATTCCACTTGGACAAAATGTCCAGAATAGCAAATACACAGGGACGTAAGTAGCTGAGAGGTTGGCAGGGGCTGGGGAAATGGGTAGTGACTACTGATGGGAAAGGAGTTTCTTCTGGGGGTGATAAAAATATTCTGAAAATAGATGGTGGTGATGGTTGTACAACTTTGTAAATGGGGTAAAAAAAAAAACCCACAAAGTTTTACAGTTTAAAAGGGTTAATTTTATAGTAGGTGCATTATATTTTTAAAATCCCCACAGAATAAATGAAAACAAGTATGTTAGAACACAAACGTGTCCAATAACCCTACACAAACACAGATCCCAGGTCAGACCACGTGCAAAGTGCCAGGTGAGCCCTGGTGAGTCTGAGTCAGCAGTGTACAGAGAGATTAAGAATTTTCAAGGAAATACATAGTATGATTGTGACTCTCCTCTATCTAACGACTTAATATTTACTGATGAATCAATTCTTCTCCCTTCTCTCTCTGAGATGATAATTCATGTGCAGAGGGGTAACCTCTGCACCAACTTTCCTCATGTTAATGTCTTGTATTGATGACTAATTTTTCAATATCTGTTAATCAGCGACATTTGCACAGAGGTGGGAGATGTCTAGGAATGGAAGAAAATCTCAACAATCCCCATGCAAAGACACGCGTACTTCTTCAACTTGCTCTGCTTAGTTCGTTTCTTGTCTAGGCTTTGAGAAAAAAAAAAAAATCATGATTCCTGAATTCTTTGCTTTCAACCTTCTCTCTAGTCTCCTATCCAGCTAGGATTCATAGAATGTCTCAAATTTAAGAATCATTAACAAATAAAGATCAAATGTGAAGTGTGAACGGTAACCGATGTTTGCAGACTTTAGAGCAGTCACTAGCCGAGAGTATCTTGGAGAAGACTCACATGGCCTCATCTCAAGACTTACCTTAAAGCTGATATTAATGAGCACAGGGTGTTTTTGGTGACAGGACAGACACTTAGCGCAGTAGAAACGAGTGACCCACACAAATACGTCCGATTGATTTTCAACAAAGGTGAAAATGCCACTCAGTGGAGAAAGGGTACGTGTTTCAACGAGTGATGTCATAACCATTTATCATTCAGAAAAAACACCTCAGACTATACTTCTTGCCTTCTACAATAATTAAGTCAAATGGATCCAGTTATGAAAAAAGCAGAAGTGTGGGCAGCGCCTGTGGCTCAGTGAGTAGGGCACCGGCCCCATATACCGAGGGTGGCGGGTTCAAGCCCAGCCGCGGCCAAACTGCAACCAAAAATAGCCGGGCGTTGTGGCGGGCGCCTGTAGTCCCAGCTGCTCGGGAGGCTGAGGCAAGAGAATCGCGTAAGCCCAAGAGTTAGAGGTTGCTGTGAGCTGTGTCACACCACGGCACTCTACCGAGGGCGGTACAGTGAGACTCTGTCTCTACAAAAAAAAAAAAAAGCAGCATTTGATGCTTTAAATAAAAAAAAAAAAAAAGAAAAAGCAGAAGTGTAAAACCATTACAAGAAAACATAGCAGCAAATATTCATGGCCCTGAGATTTGAGATTTCGAAGAAATCTTAAGAATGACACACATAACAAAATAGAAATTGACTGTCATCAAAGTTAAAAGCTTTTGCTCTAAGAAAGATTCTATTCAGAGATAGGAAAGCAAGCTAAAGACAGGGAGAAAATGTTCCCCAAAAGGACATCTATTTGGAATAAAAAGAACCGTCAAATTTCAACAATGAGCAGTAAACGATCCAATAACAAATGAGCAAAAGATTTTACTATATTTACCATTGTATTTACTATATTTACCATTATATTTTATGGCAAATAAGTGGATAAAAACACTGAACATTATTAGTGACCAGGGCAGCGTTTTTCAACTTTTTTCATCTCATGGTGCCTTAACTTGAACCTATAGTTAAGGCACACTTACATCATATTGATTAAAAAAATAGTGAAAAAAAGAATATATTTGCCGTGCTTTAAATTTCTTATTTATTTATTTTTTTGAGACAGAGTCTTACTTTGTCACCCTCAGTAGAGTGTTGTGGCATCATAGCTCTCAGCAACCTCGGACTCTTGGGCCTAAGTGATTCGCCTCAGCTTCCCAAGTAGCTGGGACTACAGGTGCCTGCCACAACGCTCAGTTATTTTTAAAGATGAAGTTTCGCTCTGGCTCAGGCTGGTCTCAAACCCGTGAGCTCAGGCTATCCACCCACCTTAGCCTCCCAAAGTGCTGGGATTACAGCCGTGAGCCACTGTACCAGCTCCGCCTCCTGCACACCTTGCACTCCTAAAACCCTCTCACGGCACATCACTGTGCCCTGGCACACCACTTGAAAATCCCTGCACTAAGGAAATGCAAAATAAAACCACAACAGCAAACCATCTGCACTATAGAAAGCCTATACCAGAAGCCACCAGACCACCAGCATCAGGTGTGAGCAGGGCTGCGGAGCCTGGAACATGCTACGCTGCTGGTGTGAACATGAGATGGCGGTCTCGCTGGAAAGCAGCCGGCAGCTCTGACAAAGTTACACACACAGCTAGCCTGTGGCATAGCAGTGCCACTCCTGGACACTTCTCCAAGTGAGATGGAAATTTGTGCTTGCATTAAGACCTGTCCACAAGGGTTGATAGTGGCTCTAGTCGTAATTACCAACAGTTAGTAACCACCCAAATGTTCCTCGGTGGGAAGGGATAAGCAACTGTGATTTCACCAAACAACGGATTACAAGACAGCACTGATACAGCCAACAGCACGGGCCAGCCTCAAGTGTTTTGTGATGAGAGAAGGAAGCTGACTCAGAGGATTACATTCTGTGCTGCTCCACTTATTCAAATGGCCTCTGGAAAAGGGCAGGTCCACAATCATCAGGGGCTCAGGGTGAAGGGGGTTGACACAGCTGCAGCACGGGGCTGTCTGCATCTGGGCGTGATGACAGGTGCATGACTGCACGTCGGCCGGAACGCACATAAACGTAACCAAAAAGAGTGAATTTCACCATGTAAAGCAAAATAAATCTTTTAAAAACTAAGGGAAAATGAGTATTCAGAGGTGAACAGTGATGTACTGATCCACAGGTCACTGCAAACTTGGACTTATTTCCCTCAGAATGTTTCCCTTAGGAAGACGTCAGCTTTTCACGGCAGCCAACTGTTACTGATCTCCGCGTGTCTGAGTGTAACGTGTGGGCTGCCCCAGAGCAGCTACTCAAGTGTGCCGAAGGTTCTTATTACTGGTCCCCAAGGTTTCTTGATGGCTGTAGTGAGTAACACTTGATTCCATGATAAGAATTTCCATGCACGACCGTTTGGACACATTTTTAAACGAGAGATAATAATGTCAACGTGGTTTTATATTCATCCTACTGCTTCCTCACATTTCCTTTCCCTTGATTCACATTATTATTATTATTATTATTAGCACTTATGAGAGCACGAGGTTACTTTTCAAGATGTGATACTACCTTTACTGAATCTGTTCTGATTTGAACTGTAGTACTTTTAATTATTGCCTGAGCTATAGGGTTTCCATAAGCTACGTTACTTTTGTTTTTCTGGCACTAACTAGCAACTGTGAGATCACCATTTTTATATCGGTAGTACAACAAGCTGCATTTCAAAAATTGATAAGCACACTGCTGCGCCTGGAGGAATTTCAGACGCTTTAGCATGGACAGCAAAGCCTGGTTTACATGCTGATTCTGTCTCCGCAGACCTGGGTGTCGCTCTGGACATGGCTTACTTACTGTTCCTCAGCAGCGGCAGCACTTGGCCCTGAAGATCTCCAGCCTCCCTGGACGGAGGTAGGCAGGACACAGGAGCAGGTCCAGCCTCCCTGGACAGAGGCGGCCAGGCCACGGGAGCAGCTGCTGTGCAGTGCCACACCCGCCCTGGGCCAGGGGCAACATCTGTCTGACTGGTGAAGAATCAATAGCTTTTTGGACCTGGAAGCTGTGTCCCATTCTCATGAATTTCAGGGAAAAAATACTTCTCAGAACAGCTGGCATGTCCAGAACTTCAAGTTGTGGGAATTACACTGTCCTCAAGATTGGTGATTCTCAACCTGGAATTGAGTGTGTGTGGATGTGAATCAGAACGCCCAGGGACCCTTTTCTTCCCTGAGCCTGCACCTGTCCCCAGTGATCACTGGACCCGCTGCCAGGGTAAGCTGCTGTTCCTCACTTCAACTCTGGTGTTTCCCGCAAGGCCAGATGAGGCAGGCAAGTGGACCATGCACACCAAAAGGATTAAATTGTTTAATTTTAAAAATAATGATGGCATTTCCAGACTTGTGGCCCTTTATTCTGTGATCTTTTTTGACTTGCTGGGAGTTCTCTCTGTGGAGTGTCCCTTCCATCCTGAGTCCCTCACGCTTCACCGAGGAGTCTTCTGCATCTCTCACTTGCCTTCCACAGCCCTTCATGCCCCCTGCCCCTCTTCCCACCTTGACGCGCACCTGCTCCACACTGGACCCCCCTCCCCAGACCCTGCCCATCCTGTGCAGAGACAGCGACTGTGGGTCAGCTCAGAAAACTAAGCCCTGCTTGAATTTCCCCTCTCCCTAATCTCACATGTTCGGTAAATCAACTATCGTGTGAATTTTGCTCCTGTGACACTTTCCTAATGTCATGGACCAGAGACAGACCTACAGGCTCCTTAGACTCCAGGTCCTGTGACTCTGTTGTGCTATGACATGGAGGCTTTGAAAGCACGTGCTGTGTGTGTGGGTGGCGTGTCTTTGAGGGTAATTGTTTTAGATTAGACAGATTATCAAGAGCATCCACGCCCAGACGTCTGTGTCTGGAGTGTGTCTCTGCGGAGTTAGGCTTGGTCATGCTGAAGTAATTATCATTTTCTCTGATCGTGCACGTTCTCCCCTTGGCCTGGAATCCCTGTCTCCTTGTGCAACCATCTTTGCTGGAAGAGGCGTCCCTCCCTCCTCCCCCCCGAGGCATCCTGTCCTGTCCTGTCTGTGCCCTGCTGTCCCCCGGGTCCCCACACAGATGTAACTGCTGCTTCTCTTGACAGGCACGCCGGACACTGTGTACCTGAGATGATCCTAACTGTCTGGGAGGGACGTAGTCACTGTCCTGCTTTTACAGTCACAGAAAGGGCAAAGCACATCTGCTGGTTAGACTGGGAAATGAGCTCCAACCCTGGAAAGCTGCCTGGATGAAAAAAGCAACCTGAACTAACGAGAAAGTGGGCAGTGAGTGACACAGGGAGACTGGAGAGAACGCTGCCTTGAGGGGAGCTGTAAGCACATCCTGGACGCACCGGTTAGTCTGGCCAGAGTGGTGTGGGGTGTGAGGAGGCCGTGTGAGGCATGCCTTGTCTCTGCTGAACGGCCATGAGGCCCTTCCCATCAGGGTACAGTGACGTCTCTGCCGGCACTGTGGGCTCCACTGCGTGATCAGCCTGGTGGATGCCAAGTCTGCAGGTATAAGACAAGGGAGACGGAGGCGCACCTGAATGGTGAGGCCAGCCCGCTGCTCCTCCACGTGGCTCACAAGAGGAAAGCACCTTGGGGAGCCCCAGTTCCAGGAGGAGGAGACACCTGAGCTGCCCTGGCCCAGAAGTTCACCTACAGGCCCCTGAGCCTGCTGAGGCAAGAGTGGACCTGGCAAGTCCAAACTGAAGGGCAGGTGGCAGCTGGAAACCCAGCAGCAGCCGGCGCAGCCACCTGGAGGCACCTGCCTTCTCCTCTGGGACCCTTGCTTCCTGCTCTTGGGGCCGCCAGCGGGTTGGGCAAGGCCCACACACATGGCAGAAGGCCACCAGCCACCTGCTTTAGCTGAAGTCCACCAAGGACAGATGTCAGCGTCTGCAGGTGTCTTCCTGCTAGCTCCTAGGTGGGTGTTTGACTAAACCACTGAGCAGCACGGCCTCGCCAGACTGATCACCCCATGATACAGATGACGGTTTTAACCACTGAGTTCCCAGCATCTCACAACCAGCCGCCAATAGACACAGAAGATAAACCCAAACTGGAAAGGAAAGCCACAAAACTGTGTGTCACAGCCGTGACACATCAACACCGGAGTGTGATGCTTGGTGTGAACGCAAAGTGCTCGCAGCACACAAAGCCAGATGTAATGAGCGCCACGGCATGAAGCAGAACGAATGGCGGAACCAGTCACTCTCCAGAGTGATGATAAACAGCCCTTCATGACAATTATCTAGTTAAAACACCATTAACAATTAACGACATACATCACAGAACTTATTGAACCCATTAAAGACTAATTTACTGGCTATAAAAATATGGCATTAAGAATTTATGGATCATTACCTTTTATTCTGGAATGAAATATTGCACACTGAAACTCTTAGAAACTGTCGAAAACAATTACTCATTAAAGCCACATGAAATTAAATGATACAACGCAGCAAAAAGGGAAGAGGAGAAGCCAGGAGAAGTTTGAAAATGTTTTCTCAAGGAGACGCACTAACTTTGCATGTCACTGAAGAGATAAAGATTATATTTTCAAACAAGATTAAGATCTACAATTAAAGAATTCAAACCAAGTAATTTTAATGTGCAATAAAATCTTCTTTTTTGAAAAATGTTAGATCATGACTGATAAAAATTCCGATCATGGTTAATCACTCTTAGGTATTTTAGAGCACTATTAAGGAGAGTATAACAATGTTAAAATTAATTAACGAATTCCTCCAAAGGGTTTTAAAATATAATACGATGCAACAGCTGTTGCAGCTTTAAATGTGATTCTTTCCTTTCAGCCCTGTAACCAAAACTTGTCAGTCAGAAATCAACCTAATTTCATTGTACTTTCCAATTTATTACTCCGTAACGAGATCAACTTAATAGTGATGAGTCCCTTGTTTTCTAAGGGACCATATGCACATTAGCAAATTCCAAAGTGTGTGGCATATGGAATGTGCTGGCCATTTGGATGTGGGAATCGTCCTGGGCACAGCATGCGTGGAGGTAGGTCTAGGGGGCCCTGCACACACATTTTACCATGAATCTTGGATTCTGGTTCTAGAGAGTGGCTGGGCAAATCCAGCCCTCCGAGAGGAAAGTACTGAGCTTAGGATGCATCTTTATAGCTCTGAAGCACAAAATTGCAAAATTAAGAGCTAGGAAAGATCAAGTCCACGCATCTTGTTTGGAAGATAAAGCAGCCAAGGTCCAGAAAAGTTGAGCAATGCGCCTGGGGTTAAACGCCATCAGTGGCAGAGCAGCTGTCAGGGCTGCAGGAAGCACAGCTGCCGGGTGGACGCCTGCTGGAGCAGCCTCTTCTGCTCACCCAGGAAGCTGGTAGGTACGCAGGTCTCCAGATAAGCACAGTTTTAGAAATTCACTAAATGAAAAACACTTGGCAACCAAAACACCAGGTCTCTCTGCTGAGAGTACTTTGGATGCTACCTACAGTCCCGTGCCAGGGGCTTCTCATATCACGGCTTGTACTAAACAAACAAGCAAAACCCTGCTTCATACCGGGAGGTGTGTGAATGGGCGTCGCTGGCCCAGGAGGCCACCTGCTTTGGACACACAGGAGGACTCTGGGCTGCACACTGGCTCTAGGGCTGCATGTGGTTAGAGGGGTCTTCCTCAGGTTGATTTTGATTCTTTCCAAGAGGCAGAAGACTGGCAGTGTCTCAGGGGATTGCCCTCTCTGGGGCTTCCAGATCATATTTAACGTGTGAAACTGCTCATGACAGATCCAAGGGAACCCACAGCACTCATGCCGCCAGTGGGACAGGACCCAGGGAAGCCTCAGGACCACTAGACCAACTTTGGTTCCTCACTAGTTGCTTAAAAACACCACTGCTCAGCGTCTTCTGACGTTAGGCACCATGTAAAAACAAATTTTCAAGTCACCTTATAAGCTGTGCAGGGGAGTTCTGTGTGGTCCTTGCTCCTGTGTTTTTTACTAGGCACGCAGGGCATTTTGAGGGTTGTAAACAGTCTATAATTCTTAATGCTGCTGTGCTGACTTGGCAACAAAGAAGCAATTTTCTTCTAAAGATGTAGCCATTTATTTTCACTTGGCTTTAATTTTTCCTAAACTTAATTATAATTATTAATATATATTCCTGCCTGAAGTTTATATTCCATTGCTGAACTACATAGGTGCCAAACAATTAAAACAACCCAAGAATAAACGGCTGATAGATTCATAGCTGTTCTGAGAGAACGGCTGGTACACACATAATGCATATTGCAATGTTCTTACAAACTAATCCACACACAGAAGATCACGAACTGTATTTTTGATAAAACAGAGATTCTGACTCTATATCTAATGAATGTCACCCAGTGGCACCAGTCCTACTCCTGGGGCAACGACGTTCACGTTTGGGAGCTGGGCAACATGGTGACGGAGGGCGCCTGGGCCGGGCCGTGTCTCTCCACATTGGAGGAGGACTCAGCGGGCATGGTGGATTTGGGGAGCGCAGACACTGCAGAGAGGCAGGAGGTGCTGTGCCAGCCCCCACAGCCACGCTGAGCGCACAGGAGACACAACTCAAGAGACTGAGACAGGTGATTCTTCAGCTTTTATTCTCCATTCTCTTGACAGAAAGCATGACATGGGCATATCCCAAGACTTTCCGCACCCAAATTCTCAAACATACACATTTCCAATAATATACTATAAATTATACCTAAGCTTCAAAAATTGAAATGATGCCACATCCAAACTTTATGTGTATAAACATGGGATCAAAGTCCTTTATGGGGCTGTCATCTGCCTGTCACTTTCCTGGACCTGTCCTCTCTTGCCACCTGTCCTCAGGCAGGGCACGGCAGCCTTGGTAGCCAGCGGTGCTGTGCCTCTAAGCAAGACATTCAAAGAATGAACTTGCTCACGTCAGGCTTGCTTGGTTCTTTCCTGGAGCCCCAGAATCACGTCAGTCTTGAGGCCTGCATCTGTGAACACACCCCAGCTACTCCGGGGTGGGCTTTTGTCTGCCTCTGTCCCAGTGTTAGGTGTTTTCGTCCTCTCCTACGACACCGTCCCTGTCTAACATACAGAGCTTACTTAATGTCTCAGGAAGAGCCTGCCTTCCTCCACCAAGTCCCATCCCACTGTGAGTTCCAAAGGACTGGAACCGAAGTTTTCCCAGATGAGGAACACACCTGAAGAACAAAACAGTGGGCAAGGTGTCAGTGGTCAGCGTCGCGTGCCAGACACAGTGTGAACAGCAATGTGGTGAGTCTGTAGGGAGAAGCCCTTGATCTGAAGAACTTGCTTCTTTTCTCATCTCTGTTCCATTGTCCCTAATTCTAACAGAGTTTAATCACCTTTGATGCTTTTGCCCAGAAAGATATTTACAGGCATTCATCTTTGTCTCCAGTCTTTGAACAATGACTCACTGTACGATTAAGGTAAATCCTATCTGGCTCTCTGCATCTTGGCTCATAAGCCATAAATCAGGCAGCCCGCAGCCCCTTAATCATTCCCTTCTCTTTCTGACACAACTCCTCCCATTCTCCGGCATCTTCCTGACTCTGGGCTTTTCTTAAGAATTTACAAGGGCCCAGAGCAAAAGCCACTCAGGCTCCTGGGTCCCAAGAGCAGTGCTGGTAGGGAGCGCAGTGCTCACAGACACCCAGGAAGCCTCTGCTCACCAGCCCAGTGATACCTTCTGCCTCCTTCAGCTTTCAAAGTCTCGATGTTTAGGGCGGCGTCTGTGGCTCAAAGGGGTAGGGTGCCAGCCCCATATGCCAGAGGTGGCGGGTTCAAACCCAGTCCCAGCCAAAAAACTGCAGTCTCAACGTTTAGGATTGCAGAGTTGCCAAATAAAAATACAGGATGCCCACATGCTATCTGGGATGTAATTATGCTAAAAAGTATGTGTTCTTATCTGAAATTCAGATTCAGCTGGGCACCAGCCCCATGGACCACACTCTCTGTGCTCTCAACGCCACGGGGTGCTCGCTCCAGGCAGCTGGCCCCTCCCTCACCGAAGCCACTTTGGGGCGGTACAGCTGCTCTGCCTACAGGGCAGTGCCATGCACAGACAGGTGCCCACTCTGTCCGCCTCTTTTTAGGAGGTTCAAATGCCATGCTCCCCCCTCAGGATCACCAATTTCCCCACTGTTCCCTAAATCGAGGATGCCACAGTTGCTAACGCCAGTGTCCACCTGGGAGTGCCACATGGATGGAGACAGGATGGAGGCCGGTCTGACAGGCAGCTCCCCTTCACCACGCACTTCCCCTCCCAGCACACCACCCCCCATCTTTCCTTCTTCCCACCTGGGAGCAGGGTCTGCTGTCACTGAACCCTGTCCAGCAGCCTGCTGCCTTGCCCAAGTGCACTGCAGGCACCTGTCCCTGCTGACAAGATGTCAGGGTCTCCGCTGCTTTCACTTCCAGCATTTGGAGCAGCTCCGCCTCCCTCACGCCGTGATGTCCTCACAGATGATGGCTGTTCGAGCCCTTTCCCCTGCATTAAGACTAAACCAAGAAACCGGCCTCATAACACGTCAACTACATGGAGAGGGGTGTCTGGAGTCGGGGGGACCCAGCCTTACATGGGCGTCCAGGGCCCTGGACCAGGGCCAGGTGAGGCCACCACTCACTTGGTGCAAAATGCAAAGCTCAGCAGCTGAGCAAAACATATTTCAGAGCGACATTTAAATAAATCAAAGGTCATGTAAAAATCCATGAGAAACAAAGTAGCCAAACTTGGTGCAAAGATGAGCTCAGTGTTACCGAGCTTTCCTCGACCCTGCAGCTCTGGTGGGGCTGCTGAAGTCCTGTGTGCTCCGCAAGGCCTGCGGTCCAGCTGACCAGGGAGAAGGGGGCGACTGACTGCTTGGGAGGTGCAGACCCCATGGGGTGAGGCCTGTCTGGTTTCTAGTCTGAGCATTTTCCCTGAGACACCCCAGTTGCAGAGGGACATACGCCCTTCACCATGTGTGTGGTGTTCATTTTTGGTAACAGATATTCCCACCCACTCTCTCCAGGGTACATCCTGTAAAAAATTAAGTTATATTAAAAAAAAAAATCATGTCATTAGTCAGAGTTTGCCTGGACATAGTGACGCCTCCATGGTGGAGGCTGAAAGTGTTGAGAACAGTTAATTCTCCTCAGGCTCCACCACCGAAACCCAGCAGCATCACGAACAGCTCTTTGTTCCCAGTGCCGAGGTCGTTCTGCAATTACACACACCCCTTCAGAGTAAGCTCCTTCACATTAGAATAGGGGACAGTCCACTCCCCTTGATGGGATTTGGGGGGTTTTCTCATCCTAAAAAGACGTGTAGGACCCTGGAAGAGCTCACTGACTTGGGAGCCATTCCGATTACCTTAAAGCCTCAGGAGATGTTTGTGTTTCATTTCTATATTCAAAAGCTGAGAGAGTGAATGCACCAACAAGGGCCACGCCACACAGAAAGACTGGAATTGGACCCATAGTCAGCTGTGACCTGCCCAGGAAATGCTGATTACTCGGGGGAACAGGCCCAGGAAGCCAGCCTGCTCCTGTGAGCTTCCCTTGTGGAGTCAGGCCTGGCAACAGTCTGGAAATCAGACAATACCCTGTAACAATCAACCCCAAAAGGCCAGGGCTTGATTAGTAACTGAGGGCTTTCGTCACTTTTGTCCCTGTTTCCAACTCAGAACCAATAGAGAAAGCTGCACGTGTACCCAACCACACATGTGTACCCCAACCACACACGTGTACCTCAACCACGCACATGTACCCCCAACCACGCAGTGTACCCCAACCACGCACATGTACCCCAACCACACGTGTACCTCAACCACACAGGTGTACCCCAACCATGCATGTGTACCCAACCACACACATGTACCCCAACCACACGTGTACCTCAACCACACAGGTGTACCCCAACCATGCACGTGTACCCAACCACGCACATGTACCCCAACCATGCATGTGTACCCAACCACACACATGTACCCCAACCACACATGTACCCCAACCATGCATGTGTACCCCAACCACACACATGTACCCCAACCACACGTGTACCTCAACCACACAGGTGTACCCCAACCATGCACGTGTACCCCAACCACGCACATGTACCCAAACCACACGTGTACCTCAACCACACAGGTGTACCCCAACCATGCACGTGTACCCCAACCACGCACTTGTACCCCAACCACACATGTGTACCTCAACCACACACGTGTACCTCAACCATGCACATGTACCCCCAACCATGCACGTGTACCCCAACCACGCACATGTACCCTAACCACGCACATGTACCCCCACCACACGTGTACCTCAACCACACAGGTGTACCCCAACCATGCACGTGTACCCCAACCATGCATGTGTACCCAACCACGCACATGTACCCCAACCACACATGTGTACCTCAATCACACACGTGTACCTCAACCACGCACATGTACCCCCAACCACGCAGTGTACCCCAACCACGCACATGTACCCCAACCACACACGTGTACCTCAACCATCCACACAGGGCGCCCTCTCTCCACCTTGTTGCCCCTGACTCCCCCAGGCCAGCAGCTCCACCAGGTGCACTGAAGCCCCCCCATCCCAACCTTTTTCACTACGAAGCCTCCAAGTCCTTTGTTGGCCTTTGATCTCTGGCAAACACAGATGACAGTGGCTGGCTCCCTTCTACAGTGAGCTCAGAAGAAGCAGGCTTTGAGCTCCCCGTGTGTGTGGTCTGTTGCAGATTGGAACAGGCTGAACTTCGGGAGGCAGTGGGCCCGACCCCAGAGGCAGCTCTGTCCTCGCGACTCCATGCCCCTCAAGTGAGCAGCTTCTGGGGGGACTCACACAGGTCCCCATCTCAGTTACACTTCTGAACACAAAGTGAGGTATTTCTCTCTTAAATTGTACCATGGCTGAGGCTACGTTCATGTCACACTTGGAATTAATGCAATTACTTCACTCCTTTCACTAAGTACATAGACATTTCCCCAATTTTTTAGGGGTGATTGAGAATACTTAGGATTTGAAGGTTCAAATCTTTAATAGTCCTAGAACCTGATTTTGACCAGCGCAGTGCCTGACGCTGCATGACAAGTGGACCCCAGACCATGATATTGCGGGCTCACAAACGGCATGAATACAATCTGATATTTCAGATTCCCTGGGAAAATAGCAGCTATGCACACACGTTCCAATCTGCAACATCTGGATATCTTTTATACCAGCAGAGCTCCTGAGTGCTCAGCCCTCATGTCAAGTTTAATGGCTGTATTACTCCAAGTGCATAGTAATGAAGCTCGCAGCTATGGGATAATTCCACTGCAGTCACAAGAATCTCAATTTCAGAGCTGAGCAGAACTCTGGAGACCTTCTAATCTAGCCCTCCCACTTCAAATGGGAAAGCAGGGGCCCTGCGGAAATGGGGTACTTGGTACAGAGCGGGGCTCAAGCCCTTCTGCAGAGCTGGCCCAAAGGGCTTATTTGACATCTCTCACCAGGCTTAGCCCTCAGAGGGGCTCTGCTACGGTGGCACCCCTGTCCTCACACCACTGGCATCCTCCCCAGTGCAGGACTCAGCAGCAGCAGCCAGAATCTCACCCCAGGTCTGCTGACCCCAGAGTCGAGCACGGACAGGTCGCCACAAGTTCATATTTGTCTTAAAGCTTGAGAAGCTGATTTGGCAATTTCTTTCTTTTCTATAAGACTACAGGAATTTTCCCCCCCCAAACCTATTGAAATTTGGGAAATTGCAGTATTTGCAGCCTATGGAGACTGCGAGGTAAAACGTAAGATGTGTCTCCACTCACACAGCAGGACTGGGCGGAGCAGGTGCGCCTCCCCTGAGCACCTTCAGAACACTGGCATCCGTCTCCCTCTCTTACTAATGCTCACAGACGCTTTGCCATTGTGGAGGATTTAAAAAACAAGGAAACACATGAGGCGAGACTGAAAGTCTCTTCATCCTGTGTGTCCCTGCCGGTGGACATCTGCGTAATAATTTGGTGTTTCAGGAGCAAGCAGAGGCCTGCTCTCAGTCACCCATCTGACCATAAGCGCTGAGCGATGGCCTGGTGTGGGGCCTGCGGGTGTCAGGGAGCCAGAGTCTGAGAAGGGCCTGAGCCCCGTGGAGAGCTCAGTGCAGGAGGTCTGGGGAGGGCCGTGGCTTCCTTGCACCCATGGGGGAGCAGGTGGGAGGTGCGATGGGGGCCAGTCCCAGGGAGTGCGCCTGCTGGTCTGACCCTGGAAATGGGAGAGCTCACCCACATGGAGTAAACTTCCACACTGTCCAGTTCTGTGGACATCTTCTGCCCATCACTTTGTCCTCTGGGAGACGGACAGTTACTTATCTCTCCAGGCCTGGGCATTCCTGGGCAGGGATGTACATAAATACCCGTCTAGTTAAAAAAATATACCATAGCATGTGAATTTTAACTACATTTTCCAGCGGAGTTTATCTCAGTTCAAACGTGTATCTATAATAATACGTGCAAAAGGCTCAGGACTGTGTATGACCACCAGAGTGATGGTGTGGACACGTGACCGCCAGCTGTGTGCTGAGATGAGAGGCTCCTCACACACGCCACAGGCTCCAGGACAGGACGGGCCTGAGGCTCAGTGATGGGGACCAGGGGGGACAGAGCTGGCCTCAGCCCCAGGCAGGGCTGCCTTCGAGTCTGGCCTCTGCTGCTCACCAGCTTTTCTATTTCAGACAAGTGTGTAAATCTCTCTTCCTTTGCTTCCTCGTCGCAGGACACTGTGAGGACAGGAAGGAGGCTCAGCCCGTGTGACACCCGTCATAGGCTCAGAGGCTCAAAGAGCTGCTTGATCTCACTGTCCAGACCTGCTGAGACTGCTCTCCATCTGGCATGCCCGGGGCCAGCTTCATTCCCAGCCTCCGCATCACTCAATTCTCTCCCCTCCTCACGTTGGTCTGCCCCCAGAAAGAGCTCTAAGGTGTCTCGTGCAAGACAAGACACCTTGTCTCTTGGTGCCTATTGCCAAGAATTCTTAATCCCACATGGAAATCTCTCCAAGTTCACACTGAGTGCATCTGCACAGCCAGGGCTTCCTGGCTCCTTACTTATCCCGAGGTTGGTCAGTTCGTGCAGGCCCCACTGCACAATGGGACCAGGGGCATCTAGATGAACTCTACACTTTTAACTCTGGGATGCTTTTCCGAAATTCTAATCATTCTAGAAACATGCTTAACTGTCCACAGAAATCCTAATAATAACAGCAAAATCTACAAAGTGAGGGTACTTGGTGGGTGCACGGGACACAGGTGGCAGCTCAGGAGCGACAGCGCTGCGACCATGGGGATGTGCAGCAAGCAGACAAGCCTCTCAGCGTCCCCGCCCGTGTGGCTGCAGTGCTGAAGAGGACAAGCTTCCCAGCATTCCCGCATACCCATGGCTGCAGTGCTGAAGGGGCAGCTGGAGCTCCTCTGTTAGCTTCTCACCCCCATCTACCTTGGAAGTCCCTGCGCACAGTGGGGACTCGTGTCCACAGTCTCCCAGCCTCCCCACTAGGATACTGATTTGGGGTAGTCTTAGAGTGTTTTCTGGAGCTTCAGTCCTGTCTCCCAGCTGCTCTAAGACTACCCCTCTCACCAACTGCTCTGCACGTACCTCAGGAAAACACCCCACACTGTGTGCACTTCTGGGGTTCCAGCTTCCTCCAGCAGCAACCACCCCAGGACAGGAGTCCCAGGAGCTCTCCCTTGCCCCCCACCCCCCTATCTGCTGAGGGCTTCCCTTCCTCGGCCTGTGGTGCTCACAGCTAGTGAGGCTGGACAGGAGAGTGGTGCAGGCCACAGACCTACTCCGCACATCCCCACCTCCCGGCTGGGTCTCGCCCCAGCCACCCTGTGGCTCTCTGATGTCCTCAGCATGCGTGGAAGTGATATTATGAGGCTTTTTACAAACTCTCTGTGAGAAGGCTGGTGCTCACGCTAGCGTGCCACACACAGCCACTCACAGCACGGAGTGCTTCACAGGTCACAGGGCCATCAGTACCTGACAGAACACATTTGTTTTCTTGAGAAACGAAAAAAGGCAACATCACGCAATTTTGGCTCAACTGTCCACCAAAAGATCTCACAGTTCTGTGGAGAAACCCTGGACTGTTTGGAACTGCCCCTGTTGTGCGTCCTCAGAAGACCTGAGAACAAGCGTGGCTAGGGAGACCTCCCCGTTTACTCTCTTTCCGAGGTGCAGAGATCTCCCCAGAACCTGCAGCAACCCCATGGGGTACGAGGGGCGACATCAGTGAAAATTCAGATGCAGCCACGTTCTCTAGCTAGAACAGAGACTGGATAACTCCAACGGCATACTGAAAAAAAAAGATCCCTAGGATACAAGTTTCCCCCATCCTCCCAATACCCTATTCGCCACACTGTGAGGTTAACAAACCAATAACATAATTTTTGTCAAATGGTTTGCTAGCTGAAAAGCAGATAACAGGATTTTGAGAACATGTAGGTGAACAGTGAGAAAATCCACAGCCATGATTCAGTAGCCTCACCTACTTACGGGCTCACAGGCCACAGAACCAAATCTTCATGCAAGATCCAAGGAAATGTTCTTTTATACAAAAGGAGCAAACCTAGTATTAGAGGGAGAAGACTAGCATTGTTTTGAGAAAGACTAACCACAAGAAAAAGAAGGAAATATTATGGACCTGCTTTGTACTCCCCTGAACCTGAGCTAAAGGCTGTGGTGAGATAACGAGGCAGATTCAACAGCAGCTGGCCCCGTCACGGAGGATGGCAATAAAAAAGAAACACCCTGCTAGTGAACTTCTCACAGTGCTGGAACAGGGAAGGCGGGATGAAGTCGCAGACAATCGGAGCAGTAATGTGGAGGACGAAAGTAAGGAAAATGGATGAAAGAAGGCTGAGCCGGTGCCCGACAGCCGTTGATTAAGGGACAAATCCCTGGTACTTCTGACAGACGGAGGACAGTCGGGGAAAGACATGCCAGGATCACAGTCGTCACTCAAGGGGCATTTCCCAGCCGCAGCCCTCAGTCCTTAGTATGAAAAGACATACGTCCGCTAAGTAAGATAAATAATAAAGGGAGACGTGTAACTGGACATATCTCAGTTAAATATTTGACTTCCAAGCACAATAATTTCCATGTGCAACCAAGTAGATGCTTAAAAATATTCAATGGAAAAAGCATCGGGCTGATTTTGGTGCGAGGATACTCCAGGTGTCTGAGATTAAAACGTTGAGGCCAAAATAATCATGGTCTAGATCATTCATGAGTGAAGACAACAGAGAGATATTCTTCTGTGAGTAAGATTTCAAGAAACACACCACCAGATGTTACTCCTGAGAACTCAGTTAAATGTGTGGATTAGCTAATTAAGAGAAGAATCTAAGGACTTAGGAATGGTGATGCCATCATATGCCAGGAATGGTGGGACTATTCAATCCCACCTTCATCAAGGATCAACAATCCTTCATCAAGGATCAACAACTAGCAACTTATAAACTGTCATTCTGAAGCTAATTCACAAATTGAAGGCAACAGTAATATTAATTTTGATTGCATTTTTTGAGGAAAAAAATGCTTCATGATCAAAAAATGTTTCTTGGAAACTAAGAATATAAATACTTCTTCTCATAAAGACTGAGCACATCAACCAATGGCCAGCCACATGGTTAATGGTGAAAATAGTAAAGGATTCCTGGTGCAGTGATGAGGAAGACAAGAACACTCACATTCCCCGGTACCATTCAGGGGAGAGGACAGTGTTAAACTTACCTGAGGAAAACATCTACTAAGAAACCCAGAAGAATTAACTGAAATACAACACATTGATGGAAAGAGGCTAAGAATATAAATATTTAGTTCAGAGTCTCCCTCTGCCACCCCAGGTAGAGAGCAGTGACATCACCGTAGCTCACTACAACCTCAAATTCCTGGGCTCCAGTGATCCTCCTGCCTCAGCCTCCTGCGTAGCTGGGACCACAGGTGTGTGCCACTGCACCTGGCTAGTTTTTCTACTTTTAGTAGCGACAGGGTCTCACTCTTACTCAGGCTGGTCTTGAACTCCTGAACTCAAGGGGTCCTCTGGCTTTGGCTTATAGGCATGACCCACTGCACCACACCCAGCCTTTTTTTTTTTTTTTTTTTCCTCTAAGAGATGAGGTATTACTTGGGCAGTGGTACAATCATAGCTCCCTGCATTCTGGAACTCCTGGTCTTGAGCAAGGAGTTCTTGAGCAAGCTATTTATTCAGCATCCTAAATAGCTGTGACTACCAGGCCTGGCTAATTGTTTTATTTTTGTAGAGATGGGGTCTCACTATGTCATCCAGTCTGGTCCTGAACTCTTGGCCTCACGTGACCTTGCTGCCTAGCCACCCAACGTACTGGGACTACCGATGTGGGCCACTGCTCTTAGGCTACTTCTTTTGTTGTTGTTGCTGTGAAAAACATACAACAAAATTACTGTCTGAGACATTATTAAGTGTGTACTCCAATGCAAACAGCTTTTAATATATGAAAGATGCTCATTATTACAATCTCATTATAATAAGAGAAAAGCAAATAAAAATTAGCTAGAAACAAAAATTATATGGGGGCATGGATGGGAATGGTATGAGTCTGAGCCCCTGTAACCTTCACAGAGGGTATTATGGCAATAAATACAACCTTACAGATGTATCTTCCCTTCAACCCAGCAATTCCCCTCCTAGGCGTTTATTCAGAGCTACAAGTGTGAAAAATGACATTTTTATTCACAGAGGTGTTTGAAATAGCAAAGGGCTAGGAAAAAATGCACTATGCTCAGAGGTGTCTGCTGAGTGCACCGTGGTGAGCGGCGGCTGGAAGTTGAACAACATATACAAAAAGCTGGGAAGAGCGTTGCTGGCACCTGGACAAGAAAAGCTGATCATCTGTAAATACGACTTTCCTTCAACCAGCAGAGAGCTGCGCTGTAGATCAATCAACCTGATGAAACCTAAGGACAGACAGGGACCTCCAGGAAGAGGCAGAACATGAGTTTCCTTCACTTGGGGGGTGCCCAGGGAGAAGACGGGGCTGCCTGTGGGTGAAATGGATGACAGCATGATGGGGAGCCTGCAGCTGGGTATGGGCTGAGGTGAGAACACAGAACCCATGGGCGTCACAGGCATGGGGGGAGTTGGCACCCAACCTCGGCTCTGCTCCACGCACCTTCACTGGTTCTCATGAGAAACAGGAGGGCAGGAAGGGAAACAAGTAAAGCTTCCTGCCAGGTGCAGGTGGGAGGTGGGGAATGGCTATCCCCCCTAAGTGAGGCAGAGGGACAATAAACCGGGTCCCTCCTGGGGTACACAGGAACACACTGTGGCTGGGGGAAGGGAAAAAGAAAACCCCCTACCTTGGATGAAGGGCGGGAACCCATGTTGGATCTAAATCAGCACAGATCTGTCCAGACAGAGAAAAGGTCACTGAGACCACTGTGCCCTCCCAGGGCCAGCGAGGCAATGCCTGCCCAAAACTGAGTATGCGCAGGACAACAGGAAGCCTGCGACTCCCACCAGGGCTGGCAGGGGCTGCGTAGTAGACATAGCAGTTGACCAGGGGAGAAGCAGGGGCCTGAGGAGAGGTTGTGACACTGAGAATGAAGCAGACGTTGAGAAAAATTCCCCAGCCCAGCAGCCCCGTCCCCGACTCCTGACTACATGAACAGAACCCTTAATGGAGAAGC
This sequence comes from Nycticebus coucang, assembly GCF_027406575.1. Lineage (NCBI taxonomy): Eukaryota > Metazoa > Chordata > Mammalia > Primates > Lorisidae > Nycticebus > Nycticebus coucang. The sequence continues at coordinate 1,768,121 of NC_069794.1, forward strand.
AAAAGATGAGATGTGCTGCTTTCCATGAATGTTACCAACTCAGCATTGTCCCCAGACCTCATCACAATGTCACCCAAAAGATGTAAGAGGAAGGGGGAGGGAGGGAGAAAGAAGGAAGGAGGGAGTGTGACTTATTGTCAGGAAATAAAGCAATCAGATTGAGAACCTGGCTTAGATATGTCAGAATTATCACATCCCTATCATTAATACATTAAAGGCACTAATGAAAAAGATCAACAACATTCATGAACAGATGGGGGATTTGAGCAGAGAGATGAAAACTTTAAAAGGAAATCGAACAAAAAAAGGTAATATTTAAGACATTGGAAATTATGATATATACAAAATAAAAGTTTATTTAACATGTTTAAATAAATGAAAGACATAAAATATAAGTAAAAAGACAGGTGCCATAAAGATGGGAAACCAAATAAAACTTTTAAAAGAGAATGTAATAATTAACATTAAAAACTTAGTGGGCAGGTTTAAAAGCATATTAGGTCAGCTGATAAAATTAACAGACTGCAACAGAGAGATGTGAAGAGATTATGTAGAGGGCTGCACGGAGAAACACAAAGGCAGAAGATACAAAGAGACTTAAAAACCAGCGAGGATGTCATTCAAGTGTGACACAATCACAGAATAAAAACAAGAGATCTGGAGTGGGCCGAGACGAAATTTAAAGACACCATGGCTGAGCGTTTCCAGAAGACAGCCCCCCACATATTAAAGAAGCCATCAGCATAATTAAGTAAGTACAATTAAAGAGAAACCCACATGTAGATACAGCATAACAGAACAGAACAACAAAAAAGGAGCATGTGGCTCAAAGGAGTAGGGCATTGGCCCCATATGCCGGAGGTGACAGATTCAAACCCAGCCCCGGCCAAAAAAAACTGCAAAAAAAAGAGGAGCATGTTCTGAAAGCACCTGGTGAGAAAGGGCAGAAGACTTTAAAGATGTGGCCACAGCACCAATGGAAGCCCCCAGACGCGGAATTGTGTCTTCAATGAACTGACACAAAATGATCATCTGCTTCAAATACTACATCTAGCAAAATCACCCTTCAGACGCAGAGGGAAAACAGATGCACTCACAGCAAGGCTGACATTAGACAGAAGAGAGGTGATCCCAGCTGTGTGGTCTGAGAGGAAGGTGGCCCAGAGAAGGCAAGACGTGGTAAGTGTGAAGGGGACTCCTATAAACGCCAGCCATGCAGAGCAACGATCATCTTGTCTGGTGAAAATAACCCCTGGCAGCAATAGTGTGTAAGTCAGGATGGAGGGAATGAACTAAAGGGTTCAGTTCTAACGGCAACTCCAGAGGGAAAAGCTATGGAAGACTGTCACATTTAGAGACAAGTTCACTATTCCTGTGTTAATAACTGTAAGTAGAAACATAATCAATAACCCTTTTATTAGCAGAGAGAGAAAAATAGAATCAGAAAAAAAATCCAATAAATCTAAAGCAATTCAAGTAAGGAAATAAAAAGAAACATGAAGTTGGTGTGTGTGTGTTGTGTGCTGTTGCACTGCAGGACCACCACACCACACTCGTCATCTCACAGACTGTGGGTCAGGAGTCTGGACACGGTGGGTGGCGGGTGCCTCGCTCGGGGCCTCCCCCACCAGAAACCACGACATCAGCTGGGGCTGCTGTCTCATCTGGGGCTCAGTGCCCTTTTCCAAGCTCCCTGCATGTCAGGAGAGCTGAGTTCCTGGGGGTTCCAGGACTGATACCCCATCTTCTCTGCTGTTGACTGGGGTTGCACTCAGCTCCCTGTAGCTCCCTTGGGTCTCAGCCTCTCACTGCTTTGAGGTGACAGAGGATCCGAGGCCAGTCTTCCCTCAGCTAACCCAAGGGGGGGGGGAGTTGCCATCCCATACTCAGTTCTGTCCTCATGCAAGTGGAGGGTCACACAGGCTTCTGTACTATGGAGGGATTGCCAGGGCACTTAGAATCCTATCACAGGGTGGGATAAACAGGAGGTATAAAATAAGAGGTAGAAGGCCAGGCATGTTGACTCACACCTGTAATCCCAGAGCTCCAGGAGGCTGAGGCAGGTGGATTGCTTGAGTTTAGGAGCTTGAGACCAGCCTGAGCAAGAGTGAGACCTTGTTGCCACTAAAAATAGAAATATTAGCTGGGCTTTATGGCAGGCACCTGTAATCTCAGCTACTTGGGAGGCTGAGGCAAGAGGATCACTTGACCTCAAGGGTCTGAGGTTGCTGTGAGCTATGACACCACGGCACTCTACCCAGAGCACAGAGTGAGACTCCATCTCAAAAAAAAAAATAATAAAATAAATATAATAAAATAAGAGGTGAAATATAAGTTGAAATAAATCAGAAGTTACCATAAAACACCATTACACCTAACTATCAGATGAAGAAAGAGGTGGCTAACTCCTTTTCAGCTTTCAATTTGTGTAAATTAATTCTTCTTGCATCTGTGACCCGTGTGTCGCCCACACCCACACTGTTCATTTGACATGTCACGAACACTTTTTATTCTGTTAGGCACCTCAAAACAATAAAGTATTCTCCTAGCGCCTTTTATTTATTTATTTTTAAGAATTTTGTCTATTGTAAATGTATTATGATGTATATTTTCATGTAATTTTTTTGCTTTTTATCCTTAGAAAAATTCTAGAGACTGGAGTCAGTGGCTCACAGCCTACGGCTGTTTTGGTAACTCTTAAAACACAGCAAACTCCCTTCGGAAAGTGCCCGGTTACTGCCACCTTGGGCTTCCTGGGCAGCCCCTTTACCACAAAATAAAAAAATTCCTTTAACTTCCAAACGGTGTTTCCTCAACTAAATGGGATTTATAGAACTAGAAACATCATCCCCAGTTCTCAGGACTCTGGAAAAGTCGCCGTTGGTGGAGCCGCCCGTCCAGTTCCCTGAAGCCTGGACGGGAGCCAAGGAGGACACGGAGGGGCCGCCCTTCCCAGTAGCCATCGTTTTTTTCAGGTAAAACACATCAGTTTGGTTACATCCGTGTCCTTCCCCCATCACCTCAGATGGTTTCTTTTCCATGTGATGTGCGGTGGCAGTGACCCCTCACGTGGGCCCTAAGTCCTCAGAGGCACAGCTGTCTTGCCCACATCACTGTTCTTTCCCAGATCAAAGCAAACACGGATTCGTTCAAGCTTGGTTCTGTACTCTGCATTGGAGCACTCTCTATAACTCACTGGATCCCATTCCGACCCTTTTTATGATGCCACTTTTCCTAACCCTGTAGGTCCTTTTCCTTATTTCTTTCTCAGTCCCCTCCCTGTCTTTAAATCATGAAACAAAAGGATGCGATCACAGCCTCCTCTGTCTGCAGGCAGCAGACTCAGGAGCCTAAGCAAGGCCCCTGCAAAGCCCGTCTCCTCTCAACAGCTGAGAGACCAAGGAGCAGCAAATGGCAGCAACATTCTATGATCTCTGGAGACAGAATCTCCATCCTCCGAGAACACAAGACAGTTGTCCCCACCCAGACAAGAAGCAAGCTCCTCTGGCCGGACCTCTCCAGCAGCACCAGCCTGGGCAATCCAGTCTGCTGGCCTGGGAGCCAGGTGGTCGTACTTACCCTTAGGGGAGCCAGGCCCAGGGTTTGCTGTGGTCTGCTAGTCCTCAGCTGCAGGGAAATATTCTCCTAAAACAGATCCCATCTCCTCCTCTCCAGACCAGGCAATTTGTAATCCAAATCCAAGACCTTGCTGGACGCTGCTCCCTGGTTATTCTCCTGGGGCTGGGATGGTAACTATGGAAGCCAACGGTCCCGGCCCTCCACCAGACAGCCTCATTTATTTAGTCACTTTTCCTGCTTCCTCAGGGCCTTAGTAGGTGAGAAACCAGATCAGGCTGCCTGAGCACCTGTCCGGCCCGATCTCCTCTCTGGGAGCCGAGCTCAGCATCGTGGGTATGACCTGAGCAGTTAGCCCAGATTATCGGGAAATGGACTTGAAGAATTCTTCCCTAAGAAAACACAGGAAGAGGCAGTGGGAGAAAGGAAAGGCCGGCTGAGAGAACACATGAGTCCACGGCAGAAGGGCCCTCTCGGGGCGCACCTGGGGGGACCACGTCACCCTGTCACCACACCCTATTTCAGTTTTTCCTCACATTGTGTGGCCACTTGAGAATTTTATTCCAAGTGATGACAACATATTCTGATGACATTTTCCTTGGAACAACTGTCTGTTTTATGCACTAGGCCCTTGACGTCTCTTTGCAGTTAGTTCCAACTCAGTGTGTTTTTCGTTCCGTCCCAGCCACTCTCCATGGACTGTCTCCACCCCAGAAACATCCAAGTGTCCCTGTGGGGCCCTGTCCTCCCAGGGGTGTGTGTGTTTGTCCGTGGCAGCCTGGGGCGGGGGCTGTGTCAGGCTCTGTCTCTGTGGGACCTGAGGCTTCTGCCCCAGAGTGAGCCGGTCACGTAGCTGTGCAGCCCGACTCTGTCCATGGGACTGCTCTAAACCACGCTTTATGGGAAGAGTTTTTCCACTTGTGGTCCCTGTGTTGGTTACAGATGTAGCTCTTCAGTAGCTGAGAAATCACACTGGTAGGAGAACAACTTCTTTAGAAAAAATGCATCTTATTACCTATTATTTATAAACACATCATATTGTTCTTTATAAAAGATCAGGCACTGGCTGTGGTAAGTTTGGACCTGGCTCCTGCAGTCAGTGCCAGGCAGGTGTGGGACTGGGCTGTCCCCGTCTCCCAGGCTCCTTCCCCATTGGCCTGGGGCAGGGGGTGCTGCTGGTGGGAAGTGCTCGGCTGCACAGCAGAGGTCGGGGCAGGTGGGAAGGCAAGGGGGGGGGTCCAGGTGCAGCCGTGGAGGAGCCCCATGATTTTCCTTTGTCCTTTGCCTGTGAAAGCCTTTTTAGGCAGGTTCTCATTAGCCTCAGTTGTCTCTGCATTCCTGAGCAAATAAGGACGGAGAACACAGCGGAGACTAAGAGGTGGAGTGTCAGGCCAACACCCTTGCGGGCAGGCACCTGCTGTCTCAGGGACCACATCCCTAGCAAAGGCCGTCTGCAGGTGTGGTTCAGGGGGGCAGTGTGGAGTGTAAGGGAGCTCAGGATGCTCCTTGGGCTGGTGCCTGCTCAGAGACACCAAGCCCATCCAACACAGACGGGGACCCCGTGGAGTCAGCATAAAGTGCGGAAATAGATTTGGGGAAATCAAGGAGGACACCCAGTCTTCCGTGTACACTTGGAGGCCAGAGGGAGATGCTGAGGAGACCCAGGGTGGCGGCAGGTGGTGGCTGCAGCTTGCTCAGGTCCACGGCCACGGGGGTCGGGCTGTGCTGTGGCGGGGCCTGCAGAGGGAAGAGCAGAGATGAGGTGAGGATCAGGAAATTGTTTTGGAGCAAATTCACTGTTTCTGTTTCAGATAAAGGTTAAGTTGGTAATGACACCTTTCCCAGAATGGAGTAAGAACACTGCTTTTCCCAGCATGATGGAGTCTAAATGCTCACCACAGGGCACCAGCGAGCAGGCGCCACAGACGCTCCAGAGCCCCTGGTCCTGGTCAGGCCCTGGCAGAAGAGGCAACGTTTTGGGCAAGACCTTGGAAATAACCACCAGGAGGGACAGGCTTTGCCTGGGCAGGACATTGCCCAAAGTGTGAGGAGCTCAGGAAATACAAGAAAACAAAAGTGGACAAAATTCTCATTGCTCCCAGGCAGATCTGGAATGGCCACCCACCAGTAAAAAAATAGTAAAATGCTATTAATGGGGATAAAAACAAACTCTGTAGTAGAATATTAAAAGGCTTATGCAGAGCCAAGCATGTGTAACTGACCACTGGAGCACATGTTTTTAGGAGATTTGGAGAAGTTGTGCCCATGGCAGCCAAATGGCGGTTTGGTTTTGTACTTCTAGAGACAGGAATCACGAGTAAGATTGTAAATCAGCAGGTCGAAGGTATGAAAAAGCAGGGCGTCTCCAAGTGGAGACTTACAGGTTAGACGTGGGTTTAAAGACTCTTTGATCTGAAATTGGTTAAGGAAAGGAAGCTTTGTCTAAAGGCCTAGAATTTTTAAAGTAAGATAAGGATGCCTGTGAGCCAGAGATGAGCCACAGGGACCTTGACTAAGACCTCTGCAAGTGCCCCTGCTTGGCCTCGGGCCTGCTGATGATTTAGTGTCTTCCTGTTACAAAGACTATCCCCAAAAGGAAGCAGCGTGAAGAGGGGGGTCTGACCTTGCTCAGGGGCCAGCAGCTTGGGTTTCTGGAGTCCCGTTGGCCTAGACAGGGTCCATTCCAGTGGTTCTCAACCTTCCTAATGCCCAATATATTTTCATTGTTACAAAGGGGTCACGACCCACAGGTTGAGAACTGTTGGTCCATTCAATCAGCTGGAAGTGGGGGTTAAGATTTTATTTTGGTTCACCATACATAGACATAATTGACAGAAAATTTAAATGTGGAGCGCATGAAGTAAGCTTGAATAAATGAAAGAAAATTACATTTTTAATAGGATGATGCATGAATCACAGTGATGTGTGCTCTTTCTACATTAATCTGTATGTTTAATGAGATTCCAATAAAAACACTAAAGTATTCTTTTTTAGGGGAAAGAATGAGATAAGCTGGAAAAACACGCAGGACTAGCTAAGAATATTTTAAAAAGCAAAACAAGGACTATCAGAGATTGGTCCCCATAAACAGTCATAACCAATGAGTGTGGCTTGGTATTTGGTAGACAGTTCCACCACGGTTTTGAAAGTCTAGAAATAAACCCAAACACACATGGAAGTTTAACATATGATAAAGGTGGCTCTTCAAGTAAATGGGGGGAAAAGTGGGTTATTTAAGAAATATATTAAATCAACTGAGGAGCTGCGTGTCCCAGCTTTTATCAGGTTAAATTGCAAGCAGATCAACTTTTTAGACACTATAAATAAGATCACAAAATTAATAGAAAAAAAATAAGACATTTTTTAAAACTCAAAGCAAGAGCTCCACAACTGACTGAAACTGGTAAAAAGAAAAGGTTAATCAACTTGACTTCACAAATGCATAACCTTTTGAATGAAGCTTCTCCTCCCCACCCACAAAAAGTACTAACAATGCGAAGGACCAATAGGGAACGATATTCCCAGGCTACATCAGAAAAACCGGTACTTTCCTTAGGATACAAAGAGCTTTTACAAATCAACTTAAAGAAAAGATTCCTAACTCAATGGCAAAATGTTCCGAGTCCGTGAGTGGTTAAGTCACAGAAAAGGAAACAGAAATGGGTCCTCAACATCTGAAAAGGCGCTTAGCTTCACTCAGAGAGACACTCACGCAGCTGAAAGGCTGCGTTGACTTCACTCCTTCCATCGGAAAGGTAGTGACAGGTGCGTGAAGAGATGAGCCCTCTCACAGGACTCACGCGACGCTGGCGAAGTGTAAATCGGCACAATCTTACAAAGAGCAGTTTGGCAACATGCATTGCAATTAGAATTGCTTACAAACTTCTAATGGCAATTTCACTCTGAGAAATTTGTCCCTTGAACACCCTCATGCATCTTATTCATTTGTTGTGATTTCAAAATGTTAGAAAATGAAGAATCTCATTAGACGGCTGGGCTTCTTTGGTGTGGCTTTCTGGGCCACAGTCACACGCCTTGACTCAGAACAAACTCTTTAAATTATTTTACTGAGTTTGGGTTTTTCCCCCTTAACAGTGGATTTTATGGTGGCAGCATCAGGCGCTATTCTGAACCGTGAGAACCCCCCAGGGGGTGGAGGGTGGAGCGATTCTGGGGGGTAGGGGGTGGAGCAGGACTCGGGAGCGATTCTGGGGGGTGGGGTTGGAGCAGGACTCAGGAGCGATTCTGGGGGGTGGGGGTGGAGCAGGACTCGGGAGCGATTCTGGGGGGTGGGGTTGGAGCAGGACTCGGGAGCGATTCTGGGGGGTGGGGTTGGAGCAGGACTCGGGAGCGATTCTGGGGGGTAGGGGGTGGAGCAGGACTCGGGAGCGATTCTGGGGGGTGGGGTTGGAGCAGGACTCGGGAGCGATTCTGGGGGGTGGGGTTGGAGCAGGACTCGGGAGCGATTCTGGGGGGTGGGGGTGGAGCAGCACTCGGGAGCGATTCTGGGGGGTGAGGTTGGAGCAGGACTTGGAGCGATTCTGGGGGGTGGGGGTGGAGCAGGACTCGGAGCGATTCTGGGGGGTGGGGTTGGAGCAGGACTCGGGAGCGATTCTGGGGGGTGAGGTTGGAGCAGGACTCGGGAGCGATTCTGGGGGGTAGGGGTGGAGCAGGACTCGGGAGCGATTCTGGGGGGTGGGGTTGGAGCAGGACTCGGGAGCGATTCTGGGGGGTGGGGGTGGAGCAGGACTCGGGAGAGATTCTGGGGGGTGAGCGTGGAGCAGGACTCGGAGCGATTCTGGGGGGTGGGGGTGGAGCAGGACTCGGGAGCGATTCTGGGGGGTGAGCGTGGAGCAGGACTCGGAGAGATTCTGGGGGGTGGGGGTGGAGCAGGACTCGGAGCGATTCTGGGGGGTGGGGTTGGAGCAGGACTCGGAGAGATTCTGGGGGGTGGGGGTGGAGCAGGACTCAGAGCGATTCTGGGGGGTGGGGGTGAAGCAGGACTCGGAGCGATTCTGGGGGGTGGGGGTGGAGCAGGACTCGGAGCGATTCTGGGGGGTGGGGGTGGAGCAGGACTCGGAGCGATTCTGGGGGGTGGGGGTGGAGCAGGACTCGGGAGCGATTCTGGGGGTTGGGGGTGGAGCAGGACTCGGGAGCGATTCTGGGGCTTGGGGTGGAGCAGGACTCGGAGCGATTCTGGGCTCCTGCAGACCTTGTGTCACTTCTGGACTTTCACTTTCTCATTTCTTTTCTTTCTTTTTTATTTTTTGGTCTTCATTGCGTGGCAGTAACCCTAATCAGAACTGAGAAGTATTGTTCCAAATGAACATACATTAATTCCTTCCCCAAAGGCTAATTGTTTGCCTCAAGCTGTTTATTAATCACAATTTCCATTTCTTTCCAGAATGAATCTGGTTTCCCAGCCTATGCCCTCTTCTCACAAAACATGCACAATTGTTTTCCATTCCTTGATTGGTGCTCTTTTTACCACTGTGGTTCACTTGATTTTTCCTCTAGGAGAAATCAGAAAGAATAAAAGGCCAGGTAGGAGAGACTGCCTTCCCTTCGGGGTGGTCTTTCTCTGGGCTCCTGCAGGGGGTCTTCAGGGCCCTCTTCCTGCCAGTGCTGCCCCCAGACTCCAGGCCTGAGACAGAGCAGCTGATTCCAGCTCACATCAAAGGTCTGCACATTAAATCTCCACGGGGAGTGTGGCTGGTGACAGTGAAAAGATCCAGAATTGAATAGAGACTCCTAGGACTAAATTTAGACACAGCATTCTATATTTAGTTCAGATTTCAATAGGAAAATGTTCAGCCTGAAGCTTTATAGATTCAGGAAGAAGCAGAGAAGTTCTTTGTCCTCGCGTTGAATTCAGGCTGCAGAATCATTACCATAGACATTGCCTTCCAAATGCCTGCCTGGCACAGCAGAGTCCTGGACATGGCGCTGGCCAGCCCTCTCCCTTAGTGGACCTAGTGGTCTGTAGTGTGGACAGAAGTGAAACAGGTCAGACTACACCGTTCACAGACGACGACACCCAGTCCCGCAGAAGCTCACTGAGAACGCTGCTCTCCCAGGAGGCACAGGGACTGGCCTTTGGTGTCCTCGGATTCTGCGTCTGTGGGTTCGTCTGCTGTCTGCAGTGACTCCTGTCCGCGCAGGTGTGGGCAGAGCGGCACGTTCCAGCACGCAGAGCATGTGACGCTCTGCCTCAGGCATCAGCCCTTACACAGCAAATCTTTCCTGGGGTCTGTGTAGTGTCACACTTTCCACATTTTTGTACATTTTTTTTAGTGATTTTCCTTCTTCTTTTGTTTGCTTGTCTCTCTCTCTCTCTTTTTCTTTCTTTGACAGAGTCTCACTGTGTTGCCCCCAGTAGAGTGTTGTGATGTGACAGCTCACAGCAACCTCAGACTCTTGGACTCAAGAGATCCTCTTGCCTCAGCCTCTCAAGTAGTGGGGACTACAGGCATCCACCACAATGCCCAGCTATTTTTAGAGAAGGGGTCTCCTTGCTCAGGCTGGTCTTTAACTCCTGAGCTCAAGTGAACCACCTCCCTTGGCCTCATGATTTCCCTCTTTAAAATGCCCCAAAGTGCTGTTCTGAGGGGCGGGCTGCCGGCTGTAGGGAAAGCACCTGGGCAGAAGCTGCCTGCAGGTGTCTCCCATGCTGCTGGCTGGGAGTTAGGTGCTAAAGAATCCACAATACGCATTCAGGAAGGTGTCCCTAAACAGAAGCACGCTCCAGTCAAGGTTACATATAGACTGGCGGGTGCAAGTGCTGTGACCAGATCCTGACCCAGTATCTCCCCAGCAGCAGGGAGCAGCTCGGTGCTTGGTGGTTCAGTGCTCGAGGCATCTTTAGAGCACTGAGAGCCACAGAAAGCCGGGAACTGTGTCCTCATCCTCCTGCTTCCCCGTCTCATTTGTTTCCTCACTGCTCTGCCTGCAGCGTGTGGAGGTTGGCAGGAGAGGTCCGTGGTCCCCTCCATGGGGACCTGTGATATTGCCCCCAACTTCCCCGCTGGCTGGACCCCACTGGCCTGCCCAGCTGGTCTGGGAGTGGTGCCTCAGGGCACACCACCCTCTGACGTGCCCTTCCCAGGCCTCAAACAGCAGAGTTGGGGAGACACCTGTGGGCACAGATCCCAGGGAGGCCCTGTGATGTTCCCTCAGATTCTGGAACTTCTGGAGATTGGAGTGGGTGAATCAAGAAATAAATTTCCAGGCCAATAATGAATATACCCTCCTCTCTAGAGAAAGAGGAAGGAAGGAGGAATTCAGGTAAAGTCCTTGTTGTGTTATGAAGAATTACTCTGGGGTCCAGATTCTCCTCTGAAGCTTGGGATGCCAGCACACGGGAAACACAGAGCCAGCTGTGGACGATGTGGCAGAATCTCCCGTGGGTGTATCTGGGGCTCCCCACACGTCAGGCATGCAGGGGGTGTCTGCCCAGTGCTGGGCTAGTCCACTCCCTGGCACTACTCCTTCAGAGCATGGAAGAAAGGTGTTGATCACCAAATCCCCACCCTGGGATGGGTAGGGCTGAAATGAGGCTGCCTCTGGCACCAAGGCCGAGACAAAGAAAGTCTCAGACATGCCTACCTGTGTGATTGTAGTGCATTCTGTGTCTTTTGCAAGTATAAGAAAACATGCACTGTGCGTGTTACCTGACCTAGAAAGTGTCCATAAAGCAAACTAGTATGTGAATGTGTGAGTATATTGCACCCCACTGCAGATTCCACACGAGCAGGGAGACTGTCTGAGTGCCAGCACACCTGGACAGCTCCTCACACGTAGACGTGGCTCACTTGCAGGGTGGCCTGCCTAGCACCAAGCTACCCTCACCTCCTCTCCCAGCCCCTGCACCCTCACCTCCTCTCTGAGCCCCTGCACCCTCACCTCCTCTCCCAGCCCCTGCACCCTCACCTCCTCTCTGAGCCCCTGCACCCTCACCTCCTCTCCCAGCCCCTGGGCCCTCACCTCCTCTCTGAGCCCCTGTACCCTCACCTCCTCTCCCAGCCCCTGGGCCCTCACCTCCTCTCCCAGCCCCTGCACCCTCACCTCCTCTCCCAGCCCCTGCACCCTCACCTCCTCTCTGAGCCCCTGCACCCTCACCTCCTCTCCCAGCCCCTGCACCCTCACCTCCTCTCTGAGCCCCTGCACCCTCACCTCCTCTCCCAGCCCCTGCACCCTCACCTCCTCTCTGAGCCCCTGTACCCTCACCTCCTCTCTGAGCCCCTGGGCCCTCACCTCCTCTCTGAGCCCCTGGGCCCTCACCTCCTCTCTGAGCCCCTGCACCCTCACCTCCTCTCCCAGCCCCTGGGCCCTCACCTCCTCTCCGAGCCCCTGTACCCTCACCTCCTCTCCCAGCCCCTGGGCCCTCACCTCCTCTCCCAGCCCCTGCACCCTCACCTCCTCTCCCAGCCCCTGGGCCCTCACCTCCTCTCACAGCCCCTGCACCCTCACCTCCTCTCCCAGCCCCTGGGCCCTCACCTCCTCTCTGAGCCCCTGGCCCTCACCTCCTCTCCCAGCCCCTGCACCCTCACCTCCTCTCTGAGCCCCTGCGCCCTCACCTCCTCTCCCAGCCCCTGTACCCTTACCTCCTCTACCAGCCCCTGGGCCCTCACCTCCTCTCACAGCCCCTGCACCCTCACCTCCTCTCCCAGCCCCTGGGCCCTCACCTCCTCTCACAGCCCCTGCACCCTCACCTCCTCTCACAGCCCCTGCACCCTCACCTCCTCTCTGAGCCCCTGCACCCTCACCTCCTCTCACAGCCCCTGCGCCCTCACCTCCACTCTGAGCCCGTGTACCCTCACCTCCTCTCTGAGCCCCTGTACCCTCACCTCCTCTTCCATCCCCTGGGCCCTCACCTCCACTCTGAGCCCCTGTACCCTCACCTCCTCTTCCATCCCCTGCACCCTAACCTCCTCTCCCAGCCCCTGGGCCCTCACCTCCTCTCTGAGCCCCTGGGCCCTCACCTCCTCTTCCATCCCCTGCGCCCTCACCTCCTCTCCCAGCCCCTGCGCCCTCACCTCCTCTCCCAGCCCCTGGGCCCTCACCTCCTCTCCCAGCCCCTGCACCCTCACCTCCTCTCCCAGCCCCTGCACCCTCACCTCCTCTCACAGCCCCTGCGCCCTCACCTCCTCTCCCAGCCCCTGCGCCCTCACCTCCTCTCCCAGCCCCTGGGCCCTCACCTCCTCTCCCAGCCCCTGGGCCCTCACCTCCTCTCCCAGCCCCTGGGCCCTCACCTCCTCTCTGAGCCCCTGCACCCTCACCTCCTCTCCCAGCCCTAGGTGGCCAGAGTGGCCAAGCAACTTGTGTTCCATGAGATGTAGGGAGCTGCCAGCACCATCTTCCTTCCCCATTGACCATGCCTCCTCCTGCCTGCTTTGAACGTGGATAGCCTTGGCTTTTCACTATTAGCAGAAGGAGGGAAAATGTTGAATCAAACCAAGTCTTTACTGTGAATTTCTATTGCCTCCCCCCTCCTTCTCCATCCTGGGCTCTCTCTTCCCTCCCTCCTTCTCCATCCTGGGCTCTCTCTTCCCTCCCTCCTTCTCCATCCTGGGCTCTCTCTTCCCTCCCTCCTGCTACATCCTGGGCTCTCTCTTCCCTCCCTCCTTCTCCATCCTGGGCTCTCTCTTCCCTCCCTCCTGCTCCATCCTGGGCTCTCTCTTCCCTCCCTCCTGCTCCATCCTGGGCTCTCTCTTCCCTCCCTCCTGCTCCATCCTGGGCTCTCTCTTCCCTCCCTCCTGCTCCATCCTGGGCTCTCTCTTCCCTCCCTCCTTCTCCATCCTGGGCTCTCTCTTCCCTCCCTCCTGCTCCATCCTGGGCTCTCTCTTCCCTCCCTCCTGCTCCATCCTGGGCTCTCTCTTCCCTCCCTCCTGCTCCATCCTGGGCTCTCTCTTCCCTCCCTCCCTCCTGCTCCATCCTGGGCTCTCTCTTCCCTCCCTCCTGCTCCATCCTGGGCTCTCTCTTCCCTCCCTCCTGCTCCATCCTGGGCTCTCTCTTCCCTCCCTCCTGCTCCATCCTGGGCTCTCTCTTCCCTCCCTCCCTCCTGCTCCATCCTGGGCTCTCTCTTCCCTCCCTCCTGCTCCATCCTGGGCTCTCTCTTCCCTCCCTCCTGCTCCATCCTGGGCTCTCTCTTGCCTCCCTCCTGCTCCATCCTGGGCTCTCTCTTGCCTCCCTCCCTCCTGCTCCATCCTGGGCTCTCTCTTCCCTCCCTCCTGCTCCATCCTGGGCTCTCTCTTGCCTCCCTCCCTCCTGCTCCATCCTGGGCTCTCTCTTGCCTCCCTCCCTCCTGCTCCATCCTGGGCTCTATCTTGCCTCCCTCCCTCCTGCTCCATCCTGGGCTCTCTCTTCCCTCCCTCCTGCTCCATCCTGGGCTCTCTCTTCCCTCCCTCCCTCCTGCTCCATCCTGGGCTCTCTCTTCCCTCCCTCCTGCTCCATCCTGGGCTCTCTCTTCCCTCCCTCCTGCTCCATCCTGGGCTCTCTCTTCCCTCCCTCCTTCTCCATCCTGGGCTCTCTCGTCCCTCCCTCCTGCTCCATCCTGGGCTCTCTCTTCCCTCCCTCCCTCCTGCTCCATCCTGGGCTCTCTCTTCCCTCCCTCCCTCCTGCTCCATCCTGGGCTCTCTCTTCCCTCCCTCCCTCCTGCTCCATCCTGGGCTCTCTCTTCCCTCCCTCCTGCTCCATCCTGGGCTCTCTCTTCCCTCCCTCCTGCTCCATCCTGGGCTCTCTCTTCCCTCCCTCCCTCCTGCTCCATCCTGGGCTCTCTCTTCCCTCCCTCCTGCTCCATCCTGGGCTCTCTCTTCCCTCCCTCCTGCTCCATCCTGGGCTCTCTCTTCCCTCCCTCCTGCTCCATCCTGGGCTCTCTCTTCCCCTCCCTCCTGCTCCATCCTGGGCTCTCTCTTCCCTCCCTCCTGCTCCATCCTGGGCTCTCTCTTCCCTCCCTCCTGCTCCATCCTGGGCTCTCTCTTCCCTCCCTCCTGCTCCATCCTGGGCTCTCTCTTGCCTCCCTCCTTCTCCATCCTGGGCTCTCTCTTGCCTCCCTCCTGCTCCATCCTGGGCTCTCTCTTCCCTCCCTCCTTCTCCATCCTGGGCTCTCTCTTGCCTCCCTCCTGCTCCATCCTGGGCTCTCTCTTCCCTCCCTCCTTCTCCATCCTGGGCTCTCTCTTCCCTCCCTCCTGCTCCATCCAGGGCTCTCTCTTCCCTCCCTCCTTCTCCATCCTGGGCTCTCTCTTCCCTCCCTCCTGCTCCATCCTGGGCTCTCTCTTCCCTCCCTCCTTCTCCATCCTGGGCTCTCTCTTCCCTCCCTCCTTCTCCATCCTGGGCTCTCTCTTGCCTCCCTCCTGCTCCATCCTGGGCTCTCTCTTCCCTCCCTCCTTCTCCATCCTGGGCTCTCTCTTGCCTCCCCCCTCCTGCTCCATCCTGGGCTCTCTCTTCCCTCCCTCCCTCCTGCTCCATCCTGGGCTCTCTCTTCCCTCCCTCCTTCTCCATCCTGGGCTCTCTTGCCTCCCTCCTGCTCCATCCTGGGCTCTCTCTTCCCTCCCTCCTTCTCCATCCTGGGCTCTCTCTTCCCTCCCTCCTGCTCCATCCTGGGCTCTCTCTTCCCTCCCTCCTGCTCCATCCTGGGCTCTCTCTTCCCTCCCTCCTTCTCCATCCTGGGCTCTCTCTTCCCTCCCTCCTGCTCCATCCTGGGCTCTCTCTTCCCTCCCTCCTGCTCCATCCTGGGCTCTCTCTTCCCTCCCTCCTGCTCCATCCTGGGCTCTCTCTTCCCTCCCTCCTGCTCCATCCAGGGCTCTCTCTTCCCTCCCTCCTTCTCCATCCTGGGCTCTCTCTTCCCTCCCTCCTGCTCCATCCTGGGCTCTCTCTTCCCTCCCTCCTTCTCCATCCTGGGCTCTCTCTTCCCTCCCTCCCTCCTGCTCCATCCTGGGCTGTGTCTTCCCTCCCTCCCTCCTTCTCCATCCTGGGCTCTCTCTTCCCTCCCTCCTGCTCCATCCTGGGCTCTCTCTTCCCTCCCTCCTGCTCCATCCTGGGCTCTCTCTTCCCTCCCTCCTTCTCCATCCTGGGCTCTCTCTTCCCTCCCTCCCTCCTGCTCCATCCTGGGCTCTCTCTTCCCTCCCTCCCTCCTCCTCCATCCTGGGCTCTCTCTTCCCTCCCTCCTTCTCCATCCTGGGCTCTCTCTTCCCTCCCTCCTGCTCCATCCTGGGCTCTCTCTTCCCTGCCTCCCTCCTGCTCCATCCTGGGCTCTCTCTTCCCTCCCTCCCTCCTGCTCCATCCTGGGCTCTCTCTTCCCTCCCTCCCTCCTGCTCCATCCTGGGCTCTCTCTTCCCTCCCTCCCTCCTGCTCCATCCTGGGCTCTCTCTTCCCTCCCTCCCTCCTGCTCCATCCTGGGCTCTCTCTTCCCTCCCTCCCTCCTGCTCCATCCTGGGCTCTCTCTTCCCTCCCTCCTGCTCCATCCTGGGCTCTCTCTTCCCTCCCTCCTGCTCCATCCTGGGCTCTCTCTTCCCTCCCTCCCTCCTGCTCCATCCTGGGCTCTCTCTTCCCTCCCTCCTGCTCCATCCTGGGCTCTCTCTTCCCTCCCTCCTGCTCCATCCTGGGCTCTGTCTTCCCTCCCTCCTGCTCCATCCTGGGCTCTCTCTTCCCTCCCTCCTGCTCCATCCTGGGCTCTCTCTTCCCTCCCTCCTGCTCCATCCTGGGCTCTCTCTTGCCTCCCCCCTCCTGCTCCATCCTGGGCTCTCTCTTCCCTCCCTCCTGCTCCATCCTGGGCTCTCTCTTCCCTCCCTCCCTCCTGCTTCATCCTGGGCTCTCTCTTCCCTCCCTCCTGCTCCATCCTGGGCTCTCTCTTGCCTCCCTCCTGCTTCATAGCTGTTCTCTGCAAACACTCTGTGGGTCTTTCCTTCAGCTCCCTGGGCCCCCGTTTCTCATGTGTGAGATGGAGAGGTTGGCTCCCTGGTTCTCGACTGGCTTTTTTGGGCAGCGATGCCTCACAATCACAAGCCCTTCTTAGCCTTTGTTCTGGGAGCCGTGCCCTGGACAGCCCCCAGTCCCAAATGGCTTCTGGAGGGTCAGCATCACCCGTGCTGCGCACCTCTGGCCTAGATGGGCTCCGGGGCCCTGTCAGGTGCCACATGCCCACTACAGCCGCTCTGTCCCATGCCTTCTGTGCTAGATGTGCAGCCCGCAGGAGGCGACGAGGAAGTGGATGAACCGCTGCAACACAGGCATCTTTAAAATGCCGCGGGACATTCTCAGCATCACACCAGACTCTCGGGTGGGGCTGGGCCCCCGTTTACACAGCTGTTTCCGTGTTCAGACAAGGAGCCTTCAGTTCTGGGAAGTCTGCCACTGAGCAGTGAGTGATACAGGCTGGCGGGTTTCTTCAAACAACATCGATATATTTTTGTGGGGTCTTGGCAGCATCCCAGCCCTGGCTGGAGGCCGAGATCCCTTCTCTGACCCTAACTCCTGAGGTTCCTGCTTCACAGCCTCACTAGAGAGGAAGAGCGAGATGATCACAGCTGCAGAAGGAGCTTCCCATTCAGTCAGGAGCGGACGTGGA
Source organism: Nycticebus coucang (assembly GCF_027406575.1). Taxonomy (NCBI): domain Eukaryota; kingdom Metazoa; phylum Chordata; class Mammalia; order Primates; family Lorisidae; genus Nycticebus; species Nycticebus coucang. Next base: position 1,785,261 of record NC_069794.1, read on the forward strand.
AAGACAGTGTTCCCACAAGCAAATTACATTGTCTGCTGCTCCGAGCGGCCTGAGCCCAGATGCAGATAGCAGGCTCTGCACCTCGCTAATTCCCAGACATTCTCCCTGTCCTCCACCTCCGCCAGCCAGGTTCAATGCGGTCTGTGTCTGGGCTCCATCTGTTCCCTGCTAATGGAAATCCGAGTGTGGGAAGTGAAGATGTTTCTGAAAACATGTTTTTCAGGTGGGGTTGCCATTGATTAACCTCTCTTTGTGTCTCAGCCTTTCTCCCACAGACCCAAGTTGTGTGACTAATACCCGACCACATTGTGTGTGATCGTTGGTGATGGCTCAAGTGCTGTTTGTGTGATGGACCCCGCATTTCAGTGTGCGGCTGCCAAGAACACGTGAGGCCGCTTGTGCACCAGGCTATTTATCAAGATAATTGTTGCCTGCAAGGGTTCTGGACATCCACTTGTCCACACCCCAGGGAGGAGCAGGCGCTTTGTAGTGTCTGGACTTAATAAAAGGGGATAATGTGGCACAGAGCTTCTCCAGTCCTCATTTTCAATTTGGAGCATTATGTGAGGGCAAGGAGCCCCATGCAACTGACCATGCTCCACTCTCCCTCTGGACACACAAGGTAGGGTTCACAGAAGACACCTTGTTCATTTAATAGGGTGCAAAAACACAAAATGGTGTCACCCAAGCGGCGCCTATGGCTCAAGGAGTAGGGTGCTGGCCCCATATACCAGAGGTGGCAGGTTCAAACCTGGCCCAGGCCAAAAAAACAAAAAAACCCTGCAAAATGGTGTCACCTCACCTTCATAACCATGAGCAGATCAATGCACATTTGTGAAAAACTGTGATTTCATCAGTACAGAAAAAATGTTTAAAATTTTTTTTCTCCCAGTGTTTAGATTGTCATCACATGTACCGGTGAAGAATCTGCTTTAGAGACTCCCAAAGGGCTGCTTGGACTTGGGGTGAGGGGTGAAGCAGAAACAGGCACATCCCCCCTGAACACTATGAGAGCAACTGAGGCACAGAGTGGCCATGGCCTCAGGCTCCAGGCTAACCACTCCCAGACGCACCTCCCAGGAGGGAGCAGTTTCCTGCCTGCCCGGGCCACGACCCCTCTGCAGACCCCGGTGCAGTGGGTGCTCTCACCAAGCTGTCGATATGGCAACATCCACACTCTTAATGGTCCTGCAGTACATCTGAGTTAAGTCCAAAGTTCCTCTTTTTCCAGGAACTATACATCTTAAATATCCAAGGTGTTGAGAAAGGATGTGTTTTGTTTCTTTTCTTTTTCTTTTTTTTTTTTGAGTTAGAGTCTCAAGCTGTTGCCCTGGGTAGAGTGCCATGCCATCACAGCTCACAGCAACCTCCAACTCAGGCTCAAGAGATCCTCTTGCCTCAGTTTTTCTATTTTTTTGTATTGCTCTTGCTCAGGCTGACCTCAAACTTGTGAGCTCAAGCAATCCACCTTACTCGGCCTCCCAGAGTGCTAGGATTACAAGCGTGAAGGGACGTAGTTTTTGAGGTTCCCAGAAGAGAATTTTCTGGTATCTTCCAAAGTCACTGAATTGGAGCCAGTTTCCTATGTGGGGACTTTTCTTTGCAATGGTGGGAATTTCTGTTCTGCCTGTGTCATAGTTTGCAGGGAGAGAAAACACCTTGCCCCCAGGGAGGACCCTTCCCTTCCAGCACAGGGTGGTCTGTGCAGAGGGACCCCAGGGCAGTGTGTGCCCGTGTCACCTGGCCCTGGCAGCTCCTGGGAGAGCTTTCCCTTTGGAACATACGATAAATCCTGGGTCTCTCCCCAGCTTCACACAGCAGCAGAGAACAGTTGGGACAGGTGACCCCCATGCAGAAGGTGCTTGAGACTGGCCACGTCCAATATTGTGATCACCATCCAGCAGCCGAGAGGCACCAGCTGAGGACATCCCCTGGTTTCTGCCACTGAGCGAGCTTAGGCTCCACCTGTCTCTACAGGAAGTTAGTGGACTTTAAATTCAACAAGTTTTCACATATTGGAATGTTTCTCTGCGAGAAAAATCTCTGGAAGTGAGAAGCACCCGTTTCTAGACCAGGAAAATGGTCCTCTTTGATAATGGGTATGCTTCCCACATTATTAAAACCGCTTAACAATTCATGCACCAAAGTCTAACCATGTTTTTATCTTGACTGCTCTACTTCTATTTTCAGGGAGAGACGTGCAGCTGATGGTGCCGGACAGTTCACAGGTGCTCAGTGAGTGTCTGGGAAACTGACTATGGGTCTGACCTCGTGCAAACGCTTACTCCATCTATTACACTGCGCAATGATTTTCTGCAGTTGGAGATCTTTTGCACAGACATAAATTACATGTTTGATAGAGGGTTGTTTTCTTTAAGCTGCCCTGAAATTAAGGCAAGAAGAATGGGGTGGACGAGCTGATTTCCAGTCACCTTGATTTGTTTCCTCTGAAGAGGAAACTGAATCGGAGAGAAACCTGTAGTGCATTTTTCTGTATCCATTAAAGATTTTTAAAAGTATCTTTTAGAAAATGTTTATTTTTCTTCCAGGAGCCACTGAAGTGTTTTCCAGCATCCTTGGAACAGCCCCTGCTGACAACCCCAGGCGAGGGGGCCGTGGTGTGGAGGCCTCGGGGTGCAGACCCTTGAGTGCTACCTGGTGGTCCAGGAAGGGTCCTGGACGCAGGAAGGATGGCGAGGGCCGGAGGTCAGGGCCAGTGAGGACTTTCTCTTGTTTCTACTGTCCAGTAACATACTCTAATGGAAACTTCTCCCAGAAAAGAGTTACTCAGCATGTATTAAAGGAGAGTTAAGTTTGTAGAGAAACATGCTAAAAAAATAAAAATTTTGAAGCAGGTTATAACAACATTCATCATACCAGCAACATCTATAGTAATACCTAGTTATATGTGCACACATATTTTATCGTTTTCCTGCATAATAAAAGGAACCACATTTGTCAGATGCTTGCTTTAAGTCAGAAAAGCCAAAGTGCTTTGCATGGGTGGTACCTGGCATACAACCGGGTTGGGGTGGGAGGGCGAGGCCAGTGTGCGTGTCACCGTCGTGTGGGATGCTTTGTAGTTGAATGGTAATAGACACACTGTTTGCTCTTGAATCTAAGGCAGTGCTGTTAAAAAGACAACATAAGCCGCAGAGCATGAGGCGGCATTTGTGTCTGCCTCCTGTCCACACACTTGGTTTGCTGGTGTCACCTTCTCTCCTTGGTTCAAGAGCACACAGCTCACTGTTGTCTGTTCTACACCGAGAAGGGTGCCTGGCAGATTCTTAAATATTTTTGAACAAACAAAATATGGGTGTTGTGGTATTTAAAAGTCCATATATTTCATATACTCATTAGTAGATACATTCATATATTAATAGTACCAGATATATATATTTCTATTGTTAAGAAAGTCGTAGGCGTCACCCCCATTGTTAGGTCTGGTGCAGGGGAAACAGGTGGCAGGGAAGCGGCAAAGGACAAAGAGCTGAAACTGAATTGTAGCTGGAAGCAAATTGTGGCTAGAACTGTTCCCTGGTGGGAACGTACACAGCGAAAAGTTCCTAGTGACTTTTAACTGAGCTTATTACCATCTAATTAGCATAGTATGGGTGGAGCTTGCTGAAGAATTCTGGGAAAGAGGGGCACAGAAGGGGAAGCTGTTACATGACACCCTGCTACATAACCTGCTCTGTAATCTCTTCTGTAACATCAGCCTGTCAGTCACCAACAGGGCAGGAAATGACAACCAATCCTGCTGGGAGAAAGGCGGGACAAGCCGGTGGGCTTATAAAAGGCCGCATGTGCTCAGACTCAGGGGGGACTGACCGGTTCCTCTCTCTCTGAAACATGTTTTCAATTCAAGTCGCTTCTTTCTTGACCTCCACTTTTTCTTTATGCAATAAAAGAAACTGAAAAACTGCTTTGTGTCTGCGATCACTCTGTCAGCAACTTGACTAGACATCAGCACTCACTTTTGACAGTGGGAACCAGGGGACCAGCGAACATCCACTTGGACCTAAGTCATCAGGCCATCACGCTATAGCTAAATGATCAAGAGTCAAGATTGGCCGAGGGTAACTGGGACAGACATGCCTCGCTCCCTGAACCCAGTCCCACAGACCAATACACAATGATGCACTAGCACTGGCAATGTTTGTTTTAGATATCTTAAGATTTCTATTTATATCAGATTATAGTAAGTGGCAAAAAGGGGAGAAAATGTAAAGCAGTACATTGGTCTAAGAGCTAATTTTCATATTTTGCTTATTATTTTCATATTTCGTACAATTTCATACAAATTATGAATTATATATCTAATATTTCACAAAATATTTATGCAGATGAGATAAAATACGTCATGGTGATGGGACAACGGGATCTCCTCAGGCAGGAGAGTGAAATCACACCCTTACCTCGCCCCATACACAAAATTGACTCAAAATAGATTAAAGATTTCAATTTGAGACCTAAAACTATAAAAATATTAGAAGAAAGCACACAGGAAATTCTCCATGGTATTAATCTAGGCAATAGTTATTCTTTTTTAACATGACCCTAAAAGCATAGGAAATAAAGGCAGAAATATACCAATGGGATCACATCAAAATAAAAAGCGTCTTCACATAAAATAAAACAACAGAGTAAGAGGACAACCTATGGGATGGGAAAAAGTATTTATAAATCAAGCATTTGATAGGAGGCCAATATCCAAAATATATAAGGAATTCAAACAACTCAAGGGTAATAAAAACAACCCAATTCAAAGGTGGTCAAAACACTTGAATAAACATTTCTCAAAAGAAGACAGATAATAGATATATGAAAAGTGCTCAAAATTATTAGTCATCAGGGAACTGCACATTAAAACCACAATGCTGGCTGGGCAACTGTAGCTCAGTGGTATTAATTAAGATTCTAATTCAATTAGCACCAGACACCTACTTCGGGACTGAGGGGTTCGAACCTGGCCCAGGCTACACATACACATAAAAGGAGGTGGGCGTTTCGGCAGGTGCCTGTAGTCCCAGCTACTAGGGAGGCTGTGGCAAGAGGATCACATGAGGCCAAGAGTTGGAGGTTGCTGTGAGCTATGATGCTACAGCACTCTACTGAGGGTGACAAAGTGAGACTCTGTCTCAATAAAACAAAACAAAACACAATGCCACATCATCTCACACCTGTTAGAATGACCATTATTAAAAAGGCCACAGATAATTCCTACAGAGGTTGTGGAGAAAAGGGGCCTTTCACATACTGCAGGTAGGAATGTGAATTAGTACATTATAGAAAACAGTACAGAGGTCCCTGAAAAAATTAAAAATAGAACCCCCTTTATGATTAGCGATCCTACTTTGGGTGTGCATTCAGGAAATGAAATCAGTATGTCCAGGACATTCCTGCACGTCCACGTTCACTGCAACACAGCTCGCAACAGCCAAGATACAGGATCGACCCCAGCACCCTTCAGTGGATGAATGGACCGGGGAAATGTGGCACATACAGATAGGGGCACCACTCAGCCTTCAAAAAGGACACCCCATCAGCTGAGACCCCATAGAGGCACACAGGACAAAGATGGCATCTCATGTGGGGAATCTTAAAATGCTGAAGTCACAAGAACACAGCAGCACGGGGGACCCCGGGGCTGCAGGATTGAGGTGAGGCAAAGACACTGGTCAGAAGGCACAGAATTCAGTCAGACGGGAGGCACAAGTTCAGGTCTACTGTGCAACACGGTGAGTGTGGCGAGTAACAGTCCTTTGTACTCTTGGAAATTGCTGAGAGTAGATTTTAAATGTTTTCACCACAAAAGTGGTAGGTATACGAGGTAACGCATATGTTAATTAGCTCAACTTCGCTGGTTCACAGTGTCTGCTTATTTCAAAACGACATACTGGTACAGGACAAATATTTACAAATAATAAATATACGTAATTTTGTCAAATAAAAATGAATAAAGGAAGATAAAACCAAAAAACTAAAAAGGAAAATATTCAATGAATCAAAAGTCAGATTTTAAAAGTTAAGTATTATCTCTTATTTTTGTCCAAATATTGACTGGATACTGAAACACGGACAACCAGAAAGAACGAACGGCTGCTCATGTGGGGGACATTCTGACACTGTTCCTTTTCGTCGGGCAGAGTGGGCAAAGCGTGCACCTGCCAGCTGGGTTTGGGTGCAGTGGGGACAGAGCAGAGGCTGTGGGTCCTGCTGCGGGGGCCTGGGCTGGGCGTTCCTTTCCACAGGTCCTGACTGGTGGGCGGAAAGAACAGCGTCTAGGCAGAGGCAGGCGCCCGCTGAAATGCCTGTGCATAATCACAAACAGTAGACACCTGCCAGGCTGTAATGAAACGCAGAACTTACCAAGAACAGTTCACAGCAACAGATCCACGTTCTGTGACCAATGTCATCATCTCAGAATACACTTTCTACGTTCCCTGCTCGTGCTGGAAGCCCAGCAGGACTGAGCTCCTATGCTGCCCCTTGATTGAATATTGGTTCTCCATTGGGAGGAGCACTGGCGCTGCTGGGTGTGTGGAGAAAGAAAAGACTTCTGGGCAACTTCAGAGTCACAGAATAAACAGCAGGGACGCGCTGGGGCCTCATTCTGTTAGGCGTTCCCAAGGTATTAGAAATGCAAAAATCACCGCCTGAGAAATTGGAGAACTGTAAGGAAGCCAAAGATGGGGATGGTTTTTGTCCCTCTCAATGCTCCTATGTCTGGTAGGGGGTCCTCCCTGTCCTTCAGTGGGGCTGGCTGTCCAGCCTGCCCACCGGTGGACTCCCAGGAAAGGCAGCCCCGTTTCACCCCCTTCCAGAATCAGGCATTCGGGATTGAATTTTCAAATTGCCCTCCCGTTAGCATCTGCATGGATGTTTTGCATTTGTTTGCGACTCGCATCTGCTTCCAGACAATAAGCGGTAATTTTAAACCTGTTTAGCACGCATTTAACCCAGATACTTCTTTTGTGACCATTTCACTTGCATCTGGGTTTCAGTGCAAAGAGGTTGTGAGGAACAAAACAAGTGCAAAATGCTATCAGCCTGCAGCTGCGGGAGCCCAGGCAGTGCTACCCACGCCGTGGCACGGCTCGGCACGCAGTCCTAGTTTGAAAGGCACCGCCACCAAGAAGCGTGTCCCCATTCTGCTGCTTCCTGTGACTGTTATTTTCATAATTTGAGGCTGTGTGTCCCACCTGGGGGCTTGGTACAGAATGTAGGACTGAATACAAGTCATGGAAGGGAAGGAAAGCCTCCAACCCCATCCATCTGAACAGTGCTGCCCTGGGATCTTAGGCACTTCTTGCTAATGCTAATGAGTGAGGCCCCTTGGCACTGCAGACAGATGCCTGTGAGAGATGACTAACAAGCTCTGACTCAGAGGCTGCCAGGTTAAAGAAAGGACCCCAGGCCCAGAGGAGAGGTGGCCAGCCGCCGGCTGAAACGATTCTTCCTTTCTTACCCAACAACCCTTAACACACTCACAATTCCAGGTCAGCTCCTTCATTCTGACCTTGGCACCTCCTAAAAGAAGCCAAGTAAAGGAAACGGATCTTGATTTGGATTCTGTGTATTGCTCTAGCGAGGGCACCCCTAACAACTGGAAAACCTGTGTCAGCCTTAGGGTGGACCGTGGTGAAGTCTCTGGTTGCTTTGTCCATAGCTGCGGGGCCTCAGCCCAGCCCCTTCCCGCAGACCCTGCCGGGAACACCCTTTCATCCTGGGACATGTCCCAGCTCCTGGGGCCCTCTGAGCAATTCCTGGGGTCTAAAGTCAGAGTACTTTTTAAAGGCAAAAATGAAATCATATTCATGTAAAGTCTGAGTATTCCCCCCTAAGGCACCAAACATGATAGAATTTTCAATATCACAAAAATGATGTTTGACGTAAGAGGATGCATCTTACAAACAAGGCTGGGGCACCATGTGCTGGTTTTATATACAATTTGACACATTTTCATCACACTGGTTAACGTAGCCTTCCTGGCATTTTCTTAGTTATTGTGTTAAAACATTTATATTCTACATTTAGTAAGTTTTTTTTGTTGTTGTTGTACATTTAGTAAATTTTTTTTTCTTGTAAAATGCTACCTTATGAGATGATTATATTGCAAATTCTTTTTCCAAAGGCCACAAGTAAATATAAAAGCAATTGACAATGTTTTCATTTTATAAAACTGAAATAGTAAGTCTGGTTTTGGAAAATGATATAAAAAACATGAGCATCACAAAATAAAATTTATTTGGACTTTGGTATATAATGTAAAATGACCACTTGCTACAGTAAATTATGTTTATTAAAAAGTCAGTGTTTGGGGTCCTAGTCTCGCCATAGCACTGGTGCGGGAAGCATTCAATAAACATTGGCTGTGGTCCTGCAAGGTTACTGGCACACCGATATCGGCACCCTGAGCTACTGCAGTCATCTACTTGCTGATTTCTACATCTGTAAAGTTACCACAGGGTGGTTGTAAAATCACACAGTAGACTGACATTGTGGTGGATGCTGTGGGCGTTCCCTTTAGACCTCAGGGCTCTCTAGGACGGGGCCAGGCCACATGCATTTCTGCAGCACGTGACAGGTACCAAGTGGCTACTCAGGATACGCCTAAAATGACAGACAAAAGCAGGAATAAGTGACTCGACAGCAGGGCAGGTGGGGACAGGTGTGTACAGGGGACAGCACAGAGGAGGCCAGGTTGTACTGGGCCCTTGTGGGACGAGCAGTGAGGATGGGTCTCCCGGTCTCTGTGCTGTGGGCATTGGGGCTGGGACAGCATTTTGTGGTGGGGCTGCTTATGGATCCCAGAGTGTCTGCAGCATCCTGCCCCTGCCCTGCCCCTGCCCTGCCCTGCCCTGCCCAGCAGAAGCCAGGACAATGTCCTAGATATCACCCAATGTCCTCATGAAAGACACAGCTTTGTTAAGGTTCTAGTTACAAAGTTCCATGGATTGTGAAAGTTTACCTCAACCATATTTTTGCTATAAAAAGTTTGTAGAATGGAGAATTTTCAGGACCTACATGATACTTATGATAGAAATTCCCGGCCTGATGGACACACCTATTAAGCTTTCTATCTGGGAAGAAGCTTGGGAAAGATGTGATTTTCTTCTTTAGAATTGTATATATATTCAAAATGTTCCATGTACACATACAGAAAAAAAACCTTCATAAAGTTGTACTTTAATAATATACAAGATGTATATAAAATGTACTTAATTTATGCAACAAATACCGTTTGGCAGGTATAATGTGTTCCCATGTATAATAAGCACCCATATCATTTTGGCCCAAACGTTCAGGAAAAATCTTTCGTTTCAATTTTTTAATTCAAATTTTGTTTATATTCAAGTACTTGCTTTTTATATTATAAAGGAATTTTAGCATTTATTTTTTAAACACATTATGGTACAATAAATCTTATGTAACAAATAGAAAACACAAGAACAGATACCAGGCACAGGAAGTTTTGTGTTCTCAAATAGCACCACCCATGGATCAGGGACAGCCTTAGTTTTCCCTTAAATATGGGCAAAGAAAGTGCACATTATACATGGTAAAATGTACACATAGTATTCACATCAAGAAATAATCTCCTTCATCTTCCTGCTCCAACTCTTTAGACCCCTTCCAGGTAGACTTAGCTCTTGGGATCATGAGAGGGTCACTAGGCAGTGATAATAATTATGCTATGACTGTGACTACAGAGAGCAGAGGTGAACGCCCCTCCTGTCTGCAAGGAGGCGTCTGTCACCTGGGGACATGGTTCCCCTGCGCTGGGGCCTGTTCCATAGTACACGGGGCCCTTCAGCTACAGCTGAACCTCTGTGCCTCTGCCAGACCCATGGGCTGTAGCAAATTGGTCAGCACATGGAGATGGCCAACACAAGGAATTAGTCCTCCCGTGCTGACACATATGGGTGGTGCTCCTGTGGTCTACATCAGGTCAACTTGAGGAGGTGGTCAGCCTTGGAGGTGCCACTGTTCCGCTTTGACACCTGGCTGTTGACTTAATGCATAATTTCTCCAGGTGCTGGAGTGGGGTTACCAGCTCCTGTGCCTCTGCATTCATCCCACACAGATGGGTATTTGTCAGTATGAGACAAAGGCCTGGCTCACTCCCATCCCTTTACTTCAAAGTGGAAACAACAGCAGCAGCTTGCGTTGAAAACTTTCCCACCAGGAACAAACGAACTTTCCCTGTGACAGTCAGTGATGCTTGGAGGCCAAGGACATCCTTGGAAGTTGACCCTCCTCCTCATTCACGTGTGATTTGTGAGGATCATTTAAGAAGATGCAGGGAGACATCCACCGACCGTCAGGCACCGACCATGTCACAGAAACTTAAGCCAGGAGCCCGATGGAACTCCACACGGGGCAAAGCCGGAACTAGCTTCTCAGTGGACCATTTTCAGATCAAACTGCTTTTAAAATCCACGAGCTACTGTTTTTTTTTTTCCTCATGCTCTTAGTCAACAATTATTCCTTAAAACTGAAGAATAGGTTTCTTACAAATGGCATACGAGACAAAGAGGCCCTTGTCGGAGACGCTGTTCAATAATAAGATAATAAAGTGTTTGAATGCCAGTGTCATCTTAGGCTGATAATCACATATCTTGTACTTCTCTTTATTTTATTTTTATAGGCCAGATAAATTAGATTAAACCAGCTCTTTGCTCAACAGCTTGAGATGTGTTGTTAATAACAGCTCCCTGCTCTACTTCAGTGTAATGGCTGGCTCAGGGTGGAGGGGTGTGGCGCTGTCCCTGGGGCTGGGATGCACGGCTGGTTCACGAGCATAGGAACCAAGGGGAGAAGCTGCTCATGTCTGACCCAATGTGGGGAAACCTGAGGCCACCCTCGTGGGTCAGAGGGTGCACGTGATCTGGGCATCACCCTGGACAGCTGGACTTGCGGAGACCTTGTCAGCCCAAGGACGCACCACACCCAATTTTAACATAAGCTGGAGAACATTATGCACAGCCCGGCCAAGACTTCAAGTTAACAAACTGTTTCAAAACATTCTCACTTCTCATTGGTAAACACCGTGTCTACCAACATATATTGAGAAAATTAGTGTTTTCATGCCATGTTTTCTGGTACATTACCTAAACTCAATGCACAACTCACACTTGGCGTTTCATTGCTAGCTAGCAGTGGATCACAATGTTTCACCACCAACTATGGGCGTTGCAGCAATAATTTGACAGGCGATAAAAAAAGAATAAGCTCTTTGGTGCAATTTTTATAGTCTGTTCTCCAGTCTCAGTCATTGGAGTGGAAGGAATGAAGATGTACAATTTAACCAGTATGTTTACAAGCATCCAACAGATATTTTTCTTTGGAGATTAATTGAATTACACCTATATAATATTTATATTATGTACTTATCAGTCCAGAGATGATTTTGAATAATTAGGGGAATGTGTTTTCACTACCAATAAGAGAACCACCACAGCTGAACAAGCGTTGAAAGATACCCCATGAACAAAATATTTACTAATAATTTCTGCAAATGCTGTTTTTGAGATAGTCCATGTAAAGCATAACTTCACCGAAGCACGTTAACCCCAAAATCTCAAAGTCTAAAAGCTGTCGTGCGACCTTGCCTCGAAACCATACACATCGGGGCTGTTGTGGCAGCTCATCAATACGGCTGCAGGAAAGCAGTAGAAACTGTCTGTGTTTCCTTCCTTGGTTTTGGTGTGGTAAGCTGTGTTCTTTTGGGCGAGCTTCTAGGCTCTTCTAACCTCAGTTTCGTCCCAATTTGCAGTGTTCAACAATTTCTTCAGTGTGGACACTCCCACAGCGTGACAGCATTGACGGTGGAGCCGGAGAGGGCGCACCCCCAGCTCTGCCGTCCCAGCGGAGGCCAACCTCATTGCACCAAGACAGTGATGGACGTGTCCTGGCCCAGATCCCTGCCCTCCAGCAGCACCACTGCAGTTAGTATAATCAGTGACTTTTTTTCAGGTTTCCGCCAAAGCTTGGACATTCATTGCACGTAACAGAGCATTACTTTGTGTTTTACAGTTTTGCAGAAGTAACATTTATCATATCTGTAGCTGTTAGCAATCATCAGTTGGCACTTAAAGCCACAGCATTGAATTTACTCTCGACAGCAGGTAAATGTGTGTCCCTTGGAACACTGTGGGAAGTGACTGTTTTTATCATGCTGGGCTAATGCATTGTATTGTTCTTGGGATATAATGCTGCAGAGTGGGGAACACGTAAGCCAGAGGCTCCCACATTCCTGTATGTAATTGATGTGCACAGGTTAAATTACCGAGTGTGCCACACACGTGTGCTAATGCACAGCATAGGGACAGAGCAGTGCCACCATCTCAGGACCTGCAGGGCTGCCCACCCCAGGGCTAAGAGGGATGGGGTGCCTGGCGGTGCAAGCTCTGCCCTGTTCCACCAGCTATGTCCTGGGACTGACCTCAGGTTCTCTGGGTGGGTCGTCTCCACCTGGAGCCAGGACTAGCGGCGGCTTCCCCCGCCATACCATAGGGTGCTCTGTGTTGTGACCTCCTGTGTTCACCATGGACCTGCCCACGCCAGCAGGGGCTCAGAGCAGAGGTCCGTGTTACGTAATTACACACTAATTACACACTAATCTGCACGTACACAGATGCCAAGGGCTGACTCACAGGGATGTGTGAGTGGTAGGTAAGGTCTGAGAACTGAGCCGCGGGTTGGAGATTTGTGAGCGTCATCAAGAGCAAGAAAAGCCAAGTCTGGTTTACTCACAAGACAGCCTGTACCCAGGGAGCCCCAGAGTGGGGAGAGGGTTCCTTCCCAAGATGACTCTGCCCCTCGAGGGCCGGGGCAGTGAGCCTGAGGCTGGCCGAGAGGACAGGGCAGGACACAGACTGGGAGCAGGCAGCCGTGCAGGCAGCCGTGGACCACGGGCCAGTGCTGTGGACTTTGGCCTTTAATCTGGGTGGAATGTGATGCCCTTGCAGGATTTGGAGTCGAGCTGTGTAGAGACAAGGTCAGTTCAGCCTCTGTGAGAGGTGCCAGCAGGTCCAGGGGGCCCAGACACACACCACCCCACACACTGGGCTGGAAGTGGGTGCAAAGAGTGGGGGTCTCTGTGCACTCCCAGGCGGTGGCTGGGTGTGGAGTGAAGGGTGAGGCCAGGTGTGTGAGCCCAGGGCTCTGTTGCTGTTTTGGGGACATAGAGAGTGTAGCTTCTGCCTTTAGGGATTTGCAGACAGGCAGATGGAGCAGCCAGCCAGGACAGTCAGGGCCACAAGTGGAAGACGAGGGTAGACACAGGGGAGCCCAGGCACATGCCTGGCCCTGGCTATAGACAGGTCAACATTTGGCATTTTCTAAGGGAAGAGGCTGAGTGGGCCACAGAGCATGGAGAACGTTCCAGAACATCTCTGAGTGCATCCATCGTGTTCTGTGGGATCTGTGTCCTCGTTGTGAGCTGTGACTGGTGACTGTGTAGGACAGACACGTGGGCCCCAGGCCCCCTGGGGGCCGGCTGGTGGCCAAGCTCCCATTCCTGTCTGCCTGATCTGGAAGTTTCTCCACTCCCATTAGTGGGGACCAGGCTATCTGGGATGCTGGATTCAAAAGAACAAAGGATCCCAGCCCCCACTGTCACTGAGGGCCACAGCCCATGCCCTGAGTCAGCCACCAAATAGTCCAGGCAATTCTGGGCAATTCTGGGCAGGGCTTCCGGGGCCCGGGGCACAGTCCCCTTTCCTGTCTTGCCTCTCACATTGGGAAAGCTGAGGGAAAGCGTGGCCCTCACCATGTGTCAGGTGCTGTCTATAGGCTGCTAGAGGGGTGTCCCCCACCAAGGGGCCCAGATCCCACCACAAGGGGGGATGTCACTGTTTGTGTCTATCCCCCCAGACCGCAGCTGACTTCACAGACGAGATCCTGTCCTGGGGGGGTAGGCAGGGCACATAGGGCAGGAGCACATGGTACAGAGGCCCACAGGGTGTCTGGACAGGACAGCTGGCAGCTTAGGGCAGTGGTGCCCCCTGGAAGGGTGCAGAACAAGGACCAGTAGCGGGCAGCACGTGGTACAGAGGCCCCAGGACGGCCTCCATGGAGCAGCTGCCCAGGAGTGAAGGCCACCACCCCTAGGCCTGGAGCCTGCGCCAGACCTTCCTCCCTCAGGTCCTGGGATTGCCACTGTCCTCATGTCTGGCTGGACAGCACCCATGGACGCGCCCCCCAGCCCCACCCAGAACCTCAGGCTGCGCCCTCCCCAACTCATGCTTCCAGGTCCAGGAATGGCTGGGCTGGGAGCCCTGGACGTGGGTCTTCAATTACACAGGGTCATCCTAGCTCCTCAGGCTGGTGGGCCCTGAACTCGGCATGTTGGGGAGTTTGTAGGGAGAAACCCAGACCTTTTACCAGACTTTCTGCCCAGTCAGACTTGCCTGACTCATCACTGACCAATAGGTCAAGCCGTCCTGCTGCCTTCTGGGCAAGTCAGGGCCTGAGGTTGTGAACCATGGGCTCTGCAGAGAAGGCAACTGTCCCCAAATGCCACATGCTAAGCCTCTACGCACAAGGGACAGGAGGGGGCCGACTTAAGTGACGATGGCAGAGGCTGGCACCAGGAGGCCAGTGAGGGCCTCAAAGGCGGCAGGATATGCCTCTGTGTCCCTGGGCTCCGTAGGGTGAGACGCAGGGGCTGCTCAGCCCTCTCTCTGCCTCTCCAAACCTCTTATCACCCACAGTGACACAGGTCGGCATGGGAGAGAAGCCAGGACCCCTCACACAGATCACCTAATATAGTCACAGCCCCTGGAGGATGCACCTGAGGAAGCAGAATAGAAGCATGTGACTTTGGGATCATCAGAGGTTCTTTAGAACACAAAATGCTCTTAAAATAAGAACAAAGGCTTTAAAGTATGAGTCACAGACGGGAGCTTAAAGCCTGAACCCTTCCACAGCCTGACCTACTGGCTGTTTCCTCTTTCTGGAGGGCTCTCAGGTGCTCTCTGCTCCTGTGTCCCTTATCTCAGCTCGCAGAGGAGCCCGGCCCCTGGGTTGGCAGGGTTGACTGGAGGGGGCCATGCCCCGCTCCTGGGGTGCAGCCTGGCTGGCCAGACCCTCCATCTGGGGCCTGTGAGAGCCCCGGGACAGTGGGTCACCAGGAAGCTCCTTGAGAGCCCAGGAGCTCTAGTTGCTAGCAGGTGACTGAGGGTCCAGGCTGCCCAGGCCCTGCCCAGGAGGCCCCTGAGCAGCTAGACCAAGGCCTTCCCCCCATCCTGCAGGTCCTCAGAATCTCCCACGCACAGGTCTAGAGGTAACCTGGATGAGCTTTTGTTGCTTCCAACTAAGGCGCTGCTGTGAACAGAGGGGAGCCCAAGGTAGCCAGCCATGAGGAGACCAGGCAGGAGGCGCTCACAGGAGGAAGCTGTGCTGGGGTTGCTATGTGTGGCTGTGGAGGGCAGCCCCTGCTCACCTTCCTTACCCCGACTCCCTGGCTGTTCCACATGCAGCTTCTCAGGGTCTCTGTGGAGACGCAGGAGAGCGGGAGTGGAGATCTGTGCAGACAGCGTGGCTGTGTTCTGACCCTGTGCTTGCCAACGGGTACCTGTTAAGCATCTGTTGTGCCAGGCTCTGGGGGTGCAGGCATGAATAACACACAAAAGTACCCCAAGAGTGGCTCTGAGCCACCAGCATGGGGCCTCCAGGCCTGACACGGACCCTTCACTGATATGTTGGGGTCCTTCCTCAGGCTGGGCAGCTGGGGTTAGCCTGGCGGCTGGGAGAATGGCCCACTGGCACCTTCCAGGCTGGCTGGGCAAACTCACCCTTAGTAGGGTGCATAGGTCCCTCATGAAGCTGCCTTTGAAGGTCTTGCTGAGGTGACCCCAACCTGGGTGGTCAGAACGGTGGCCCTGTGGTGTATTCTGGGGACAGTTAAGAGTCACTGCTTCCTTTATGAATGGCAGGCCTGGGGAAAGGAGCTTGTCACAGTGACGATTTATATGATAATTGCATTAAATCCATCAACACTGCTACTTCTAAATGCCTTTTGTTAAGTATCTTTTTCATCCCAAAGTGAAATTTATCACTCCAAATCACATGGTCATTTAGATATGAGAATATAAAAATATGCACATGAAATTGATTTGTACTCTTCACTATCCCTCCACAGAAACGACGCCCAGTTGTATAAAATACCCAGGAAAGACCAGAAGACAAAAGAATCAGGAAAAGTGTCAGGGCTGGGCAGACTTTCTTCCTCTCGGCCACACGTCGGAAGAAGAGTTGCCTTGGGCCACACGGTAAATTCTCAAACACTAATGAAAGCTGATTAGCAGAAAAAGGTCTGTGCATACTTTTCATGATATGTGATACCACAGACAAAGAAAAAAAGTCCTCACAAAATTATCATGGGGCCTGTGGGCTTCAGATTGGACATCCCTGAAGTTTTCTACTCTCCTACACTAAAATAAATCATATCATGAGACAGAATTTTTAGTTTAAACCTTTTTGTTTGGGGGATTATAAGATCAAGCATCTACTTTACCAGTACTTTAGAAAAATTTTAATATCATGGTGGGATTATAAAATGATATTTTAATCAAATAAATAGTGCGCACACTTAATTGAGCATTATAAAAACTGGGTGACACATGGTGTCTGTGGAACAGAACCTCACAAAAACCTCAACATCTAGGTTCAGCTTCACAGTGAAGTATCCTGAGCTGCATAAGGAAGGAGTCTGTTCTGGGGTGTGCTGAGCTTGAGTGTGATCCATAAATGCGTTTGCTGGCTGAGATAGCGATGTGCCCTGAAGGTGCCTGGTCCTCAGGGCCTCACCACCTCACCCTCTGACCTCATGGCACCTGCCCTTGTTTTTGATGGAGCTTCCCATGGGGATGGGGTCAGGGATATCAGAATTCTGTAGGGAGTTTTTCCAAAATACAGATGCCTGCCTCACGTTTGGCACTGCTCTGCTCCCCTGCCCCGAGTGGGGTCCAGAATCTCAGGGCAGCAGACTGGGGTGGTGCCCGGATAACAAAGCCTGCCAGTGACTCTTAGCATCGCAGCATCGCTCCGCCCTGCCAGGAGCACGGCCTCCCTCTCTCTGCTTCATATTTGTTTTTCCTGGATAACCTTGAATGTGAAGTCTTCAGAGATGCCATAGTCCTGTATTTTAGGTGACCACATATTTCTGGAAACAAATGACAGGAAGAAACCCTGTTTTCTGCCTATTCTCCCGCCCTTAACACAGCTGTGCCTCCTGTGTGGCAGCCCGTGCTGGACCCTGTGCTGGGGACCAGACTGGCAGGACAGCTTTGGCGTCCACCCCCTGGAGAACCCAGATGTGTCTAAGGCTCGCCGAATTCAACCATGAGCACTAAAACAAAAGCCTGCGGGAAGAGGCACAGTCCTCCCAGATCACGGCTGCTTCTCCCAGGCTTCCCATATCCACACGGATGTGGGCAGGCTCCTGTCTGCCCCACAGGCCTGCGGGGCCAGGAGTGAGTGGCAATCGGCTCCCTGGAGCAGCATGTTTAGGACCTGGCTGGTGGGGGCCAGCTCAGCTCTTCTCGCCACGGCACAGGCTGCTACTCCAGGGCACGGCTGTGACAGATGCCTGGCCACACTGCCATCTGGACGAGGGTGCTTCACCGCCGTCCTCAAGAGGGGCCTCTTGTATGGCTGTGGGGTGAGTGCCCTGGGCACATGGACAGCTCAGGCTCTAATTGAAAACTGCATTCCTTACAAAGGTCCAGATGAGCCAGCTTGGTGCTGCGCACGCAGACTGCACAGCACTGGGGCCATGCAGGGCACAGTTTTGTCCTCCTGAGATGGAGACTTGGGGGTGCCCAGGTCCTAACTCTGTTTTTTTTACCAGGAGGGGGAGATCAAGGCTGCAGTGCGGCTACATTTATACTGTTTTTGGACAACTGTAGCCCTTTTGTCCCACGCCACAGAAGCCAAGGCAGTGGTTCCCAGATTGGGGTTCCCAGACCTGCACTGTCAACCTGGGCACTGGGAGGACAGCTGGCTCCCTGGCCTCACCTGAGACCTTCTGGGTGGGAAAATGAAGCAGGACCCAGCCCACCTCTCAGCAAACCCTGTGGAGGCCTGTCAAGGAGGCCATGCCAGGAAGCCACAATTTCAGGAGGGAACAGGCACGGCGTTTTTCCCAAAGGAGAGGCCGTCCACATATACAAACCCATGGTGACTGGACAGACTGTGCACATCTTTGAAGACTCATAAGAAGGATCCTGGCTCTGTTTTGTATCCTGCTATGCTGAGTTTTAACCAGGGTCATAGGTTCCCTTCAGGATCTGGGAACAGAACCCACCATGAACTGCTCTAAGAACCAAGATGCCCCAATCCTGTGGGTAGTGGAGGGACCTGGTGGCGGCCTTGCCAGCCCTGGCCTGTACTGGGATCTCAGAGCCCTCCCTTGGATGAGCTCCAGAGGCTCACACACATGGCCCTGCTCCCCTAGGCCTGCATCCTTGTCACAGTCAGGGAGGACCAGACTGAGGATCAGCACCCCAGGGCCCCATCCAGTATGAAGATGGAGAGCCATGCCCCCCCTCCCCCACCGCCCTGTGGTTTGAGCCTGGTCGTTTCTCCAGCTCCTATGCCAGACTGAGTGTGAACGGAGAGGCCCCGGCAGAAAGCGGCTGGTTTTTCAGGGCCCAGGAGTCATTGGCAGGGCTCTCCTCCACCACACACAGAGGGCCCAAAGGAGGGCCTGGGACAATGGCCAGGGCCATAGCCTACCCACAGGGAGCTCTGTGGGGGGTCCCTGGTTCTAACTGCTGGTGTCTGCCATGTCCCTTCAGGGCTGTTGCCCTGGGAACCAGGATACCAGTTGTCCTTGGGTGCACATGGGGCTCAATATCTGGGAGCCCTGGCTCCAGCCACCACTTGCTACTGCTGTCCATTCAGGGTTGTATTGGCAAAGACCCCCAGAAAGAGAAGGTGGGCACTTGTCTGGTGCACTTGGGAGAAGGCACTGGGCTGCTCCAGGGTCTCCAGGTGACATGGCCCCTGGGACTCTGTCTTGGAACAGTGGAGTGCGAGTCTTCCCTCTCGGCCTCCTTCTCCTTCTACAGCTTCGGGAGCTGGAGTGGCCCAGGACCACATCTTCCAGCTCCCTGGGCCACCCCCACTTCTTCCTTGGCCCTGTCTGAGCTCCTGGGGGACCGTCCTGCAGACACTGCAATTTCCAGCTCATAGAATGCAAAGGCATCAGAGGAGAGGTGGCTGAATAGGAATGCCGAGGACCACAGAAATGGGGGGCAATGGACTGCAGAAATGGGGGGATGGACTGCAGAAAAGGGGGGGACAGAACCCTTGGCTTCCTGAGTGTTGTCCCTGTGCAGAGGAAAGGCCACCCCACTGAGTCCTCACAGCAAATGGGGTGAGCATGGCCTGCCGCACACAGGAGCCAACAGGACGTGGCTCCAGAACAGGTATTTATCAGGGAGTAAAGCAGGGCAACGCAGATATTAGCTGTAGTGAACTACATGTGCCTTGGAAGACAAAGGTTTTGAAAGGAAAAATGAGGAGGATAGTGAGGTAATTATCCTCAACTCCAGAAATCAGTAACAAGGGTAATATCAGTCAAGGTTGGATAGGCCAGGCAAACATCCTTGTACAAGTGTTTTCTGTGTAAGGCTGTGACGGCCTTTGTGTGAGGCTGTGGTGTTTGCAGCGTTCTTTCTGTTCTCAGGCCTGCACCAGTGAGGACCCCTACCTGGCTTCTCTGGCTCTGTTTGTCAGAGTTTTCTCAATATAGTGTTTCTGTTTTGATTCTGACAATTTTCACGTGGGCATGGCCATGAGCCACAAATGAGCGTGGACCTCAGGGTTACTCAGCCCAGGGCTTCCCTCCTCTCTGCCACGCCTCAGCTATGTGGCCTTGAGCAAGTCCCTGAACCTCTCTGGGCTTTGGGCTCTCATCCCTCCAGAAGCAGGGTGGTTGTGAGGATGGTTCTGAGTGCTGAGTTCCACGGGGAGCTGGGCCATGCACCTCGACCCAGTCACTGCTCCCCAGGAGCTACATGGAGCTGAGGCTGCAGGTAAGTGGACACAGCAAGGAGGCACACCTGGGGGCATCTGGGGACCCACACCGAGACCACAAAGGGGGCAACCCTGGGTGTAGCCTCCAAGCACCTTTACTGTCTTTTCAGGGCAGATGCAGAGGCAAAGGAAATGGCCAAGTCAGCTTTCTAGCTGGATGCATATTGTGAAGGACCTCACACTGAGCATGACCGTGTAAGGCCCCTCGGGTGGAACTGGCCTCGAGACTTAGAATATAGCTAAGAGCCAGGGACGTTCGCTTGGGGAAAGGCAATTTTCCTTCTTGCCCAGTTAAAATCAGAAATAAAACTATAGCTCACCCTGTATCACCATTTCTCACAGTTCCTACAAAGTCCACACAGATAATTGGGGAATACGGAATAAGTAGATGATGAGGTGAAAATCAGGTTTTTTATTTTTAGCTAATTTCAAAAAATAGAAACACGCAAACATTTCTGGTCCTAATTATTCATACTCACCAACTGTATGAGTGCCAGAAAATGCCAGAAAGTGCTAGAAACTCAGCATAGGTGCCATGCTCCTCAGACTAGGTGTGAGGACCCAGTATTCTTTTATTCTTCCTTTAAACTTCAAAAGATGTTTTAATAGTCACATATTTACTATACCTAATGTCTATTAAAAACCCAAATAGAGCTGCAAGGCACTTCCCATTCCAAAGACATTCCTTCCTTCCTTTCCTTTCTTTTTCCTTTTTTTTCTTTCCTTTCTCTCTCTCTCTCTCTTTTATTTTGAGACAGAGTTTCACTCTGCTGCCCTCAGTAGAGTACTGTGGCATCACAGCTCACAACTCCTGGGCTTAGGCAATCTCTCTTGCCTTAGCCTCCCAAGTAGCTGGGACTACAGGCACCCACCACAACGCCCGGATATTCTAGAGACATTTCTTTCAAAATCTTTTAGCAGCTTCTATTTATCTCCTCATTGCTAAAAACCAGAGCTATATTCTTATTTCTTGAGTTTTCTACTTAAGTCTCCTCCACAGAGGAGACTGGAAAAGGAGAACTCAGCTTTCCTGTACACCAGACTCCCCACCCCTGCACACACCACTGTTGTTTGTAAATTCTGAATATTTGATATTTGAGTAGATCAGTTAGATTTGACGACAATGTAAATATCACTCACAGCTGAGCCGAGTAGTGTACTATGATTACATTTTCTTCAATGTGCAACATTTTTTTGGTTTGTTTTCCTTGGAATTAATTTTTTTTTTATTGTTGTTGCTGATTTTAACCGGGGACAGGTTTGAACCCGCCATCTCCAATATATGGGGCTGGCACCCTACTCCTTGAGCCACAGGTGCTGCCCAATTATTTATTTTTATTTTTATTTTTGCAGTTTGGGGCCAGGGCCGGGTTTGAATGGGGCTCTGGTATATGGGGCCGGCGCCCTATTCCTTTGAGCCACAGGCACCACCCCCTATTGTTTTGTTTTTTACTAGGTTAGTTTCTCATAACTCATTCCTAAACTCTTAGTAAGAATTGTAAATCTCCTTTCAAAATTCAGGAGGGTTTCATCCGTCTGTTGTTTCTGTGTTTCTGGGAGATGGTCCCTGCAGCCAGCCTGTCCCCTCCTCCACATCATGTCCTCCAGAGTAGGCCCCTCCTACTCTGCACTTTCTCTCCCCTCTCTCTGAAAGTCCCCGTGGTCTTTGGCTGTCTGGGTGTAGTGTCATTTTGCCAACAGACTGTGGGAGATGTGTTCATTGAGCAATTGTGCATCTGAAAATGCATTAAGTCCCCTTGATTTTCTGGATTAAAATTCTGATAGGAAAACATTTTCTCCCATAAAATTTTAGTGGCAATTTTGCATTGTCTCCTGGCTTCCTAAGTTCCGAGAGAGAAATCTGATAAACTCTGGTTCCAATCCTTTTACTTATTTGTGTGTTTTTACATCTCTGGAAGTGTTTAGAATCTTTTCTCATGATCCCATCAGTTTTCCCAGAACAGAAGCCTCCAACCTCCTGCCAGAGGCCTGACCTTGTTACTGCGGGGGCCCTGGGAGACCCCCAGGCAAAGGGGATGAGGCCTCCAGTGATGACACAGACTCTGTGGATCCTCCAGCCCCCACCTGTGGGTGCAGTAGCCCCTGGAGAACCCCCTGCTCTTGAAACAGACTTCCAGGAAGTCCTGCTGCTGGCCCAGCCCCCCTGGCACTGTAGGGCCTGTCCTTGGCCCCCTCGAGAGCCAAAGGATAGACCTGTGCTGGGGTTGCCTCTGCCAGTGAGTCCCAGCTGCTCGCTTTGCTAACTCTGTCATCCCACAGTCATCTGTTGCTTCCAAACTTTGTTCCTATTGTCTTTTTCTCATTTTTTTTCCTGTCCTGGGTTTATATCCTTTAGAAAAAAAGAAAAAGAAAAACAACAAAAAAACCCTCTAAACTGTCATTTCATTGAGGCTTAAGGACAGAGTGCTGGGTCCATCTCTGAGATCATCTCCATGTTTGACTGAGGATCTCTTGGATTTACACATGACCTGGCTGAAACCACACAGTTCTCCCCACAGTGGCAACGGGCAAACACCCTAGGCCAGCAGTGGGTGGCAGCCCCCTCAGCACCTGAGGTCACAGATCTGCAGGGCCTGGGGTGGGGGCCATGGGAGTTCAGGATTGAAGGAGGAAGATGGAGCTGGGTGGGGGACCCATGCCCTGTCCAAGCAGTCAAGGGAGGGCCTGCTTCTCCATAGGTAATGATGTTTCGAAAGCTGGTTTAGCCTGAAGTCCAAGAAGGCTGATCTAGAGGCCATTGGCTTCTGTCCAGCTCCACAGAGGGTGTGGCCTATCCACAGCCAGGTACTTGTCAGGGACATGGCCATGGAATTTACTGGACAAGGGTGGACCAAGCTCTGTGGCCCTCTTCAGCTTTCTTTGTGTCCAGACACATGACAGTGGTTGCTCTGCTCACACTCTCTGCCTGCCCCTGCCCATGGCGGTGGACGATAAAGTGGGGAGGGGTCTGGACTCTGGGTGGGAGGCCCATGAATCAGTGGTGTGGGGAAGAAGCTGGAAAGAGATGGATGGAGCATGTTGACAGCTTGCATCACCAAAGCAGCACGCACTTAGAAGTGAGTCTGTGAGCTGATATGCAGGGACTCAGCAAACTCAGCCCTCACAGTCCTGCTATAACTGAGTGGCTTCCCGTTAAGACATCAAGGCTCAATGACCCAAAGAATAGAAATTGATGAGCAAAGAGATGACACACCTAATCTTAAAAAATATTTATCTTCACAATCATTAATCTTTCTAAAATTTTCTCTTTCAGGGAGGAGAAGTTCAACTTGAAAGCAGAGGTCTGCATCCTGGCCATTCAGCTCGAGTGAGCTGTTCATGGGTGAACTCACTTCCCAGGCGACGGCCAGCAGTGGGGTGTGGGGAGAGTTGGGGAACACAGCCCCTGTCCTGGAGGCCCCTAGTGTATGGCCTGGGGGATCTTCTAGAAGCCACCAGGTGGCAGATAAATGCCTGGGGTGGGGATAACTGGCAGCTGGGTCCTCAGCTCTGGTGGGTCAGTCCTGCAGTTCAGCCTCCAGGACCTGCTAGGAAGGGTCTGCAGGCAGGGCTCAGGCCAGGCCCCACTGCTCAGCTGCCACCCTGGACTCAGCTGCTCCAGGCTTGAGTGACTTCTCCCACTCGAATGCACCTTTTCTATCCTCCTGCGGGTCCTACCTCCTAATGCCTTAGGAAGGCTGCACCACTGTGTACCCATTTAGTGTCCGGGGGCTGAGCTTGAGCAGCTCTCTACACTCCCCACTCCCACCACTCCTCCCCTGGTCACCTCCTCTACCCCATGTTCCACAATGTGAGTCCATAATTATCCTGGGGGCTTGTTGCCCCCTCCCCCAGATGTCCTGTGTTTGTGGGCACAGACAGCTCCTGGTCGGAGGCCACTAAGAGGCCACTGCCATCATCAGGGCCTGGAAGGGGCTTTTCTGGGGCAGGTTTCCTCATGTGAGGTATCTGCACAGGCCTGAGGGCACTAGGCCCCAGGGGGGTGGGGGTGCGCATGGGGGTGGGGGAGTGGGGAAGCCCCAGCCTACCCTTGTGGGCTGCACAGCCCAGCTCAGATGGCAGAGATGTCTGTCAGGCAGATGGACACACAGAATGTGAAGACCACAGAGGCTGCCAATACCTAATGCCATGAGGATGCGCCAGGCTTGGGAGCTCGACACACCTGGGCTCCACGCTGCCCTGGCCACCCTCTTCTGATCTCTGCAGCCAATTTGTTTAACCTCTTCTCCTATTTATTTCCTCGCCGGGGAAATTACAACACATGGTCACTTGGTTCCCAGCCTACACATGGCCCAAATGCTGCAAGAGATGGGGACTACTGACCACTCGTGCACCTGCCCGCTCCATGCACCCTCTTGGTGGGGAGATTATGGGACTGAGTAAACATTCTGAGGGTGGCTGACAGCTGCTGAGGGGATGTGGTGCCAACATCCTGATGATGGCACCTACTAGTAAGAGCCCAGGGAGAGACGGCGCCTGCTAGTAAGAGCCCAGGGGGAGACGGCGCCTACTAGTAAGAGCACAGGGGGAGATGGCACCTACTAGTAAGAGCACAGGAGGACACGGGCGCCTGCTAGTAAGACCCCCTGGGAAGGGGCCCCATAGGCATCTGGGAGAGGCCCGGGGAGTGCACACAGACACTGTTCCTGCTTCAGAAGATGCTCAAGCAAGGCCAGTGGGAGCACAGAGAATTGCATTGTTGATTTACTTCTGGAAAAAGTCATTCCATGGACGGGAGCAGAGAGTAGTCTCTGCTTGGAGCCCAGTCAGTGCCAGAGAGGATGGAGAAGCTGACTCTTCAAAGCACGGGGAGAAAGCAGAGAGGGAACCTCAGGTAAGGAGGCCAGAGGGGAGGACAGGCTTGGCCTGCAACTGCCAGACCAGAGGTCCCCAGGGGAGCATGGGCAGAGGGAGCAGGGCAGGCCCCACACAATGGTGAGAAGGAAGCTAGGTCCATGGGTGCCAGGGAGCCGCCAAGGAAAGCCCATCTCTGGGATGTTCAGGGGAGACTAAGAGAAGACTTCCAAAAACTTTAGGAGTAAAGAACAACTAAATGACAAAGGAGAAGCCTGGAGCTGGCCTTAGAGTTCTCTAACATCTGTGGACAGTGCAAGGAAGCATGCAACTCTGGGTCCTGCACACTCAGGGTGCCGCGTGAAGGAAGGAGGGTTGTCAGTACTCAGACACCCTTCCAGGGAAAACACCTGAGGGGGCAGTGATGACCCCTGCAACAAGCAAACACGCACACAGCCCTGTGGGCAGAGAGGTGCACCGCAGACATCAAGGAAGGAGGCGGCCTGTCTGGGAAGGACAAACACAGGCCCTGAGTAAACACTCCTGAAGTTGAAATACTTCTGAATTGGATCACAAGCAAAGTCCAGCAGCAAAAGTATTAATTCTGCAAAATCTGAGCCTAAGCCTGGCTTGGGTTGGAAGAGGAGTCCTAAGCTCCCCAGAAGGCCTGGGTGTGAGGGGCTGGGGCGGCTGGGCAGGAACCAGCCCTTTTCTGCCTCTCGAGGCCACCAGGGAGGCCCACGGAGCACCCCGCCTGGCCCTGTGCACGCAGCTGGTGCAGGGAGGCTGTCATGGACACGGGTACAGAGGAACTGGCCAGAAACACAGAGAAAGGAAAAATAAGGAACAAAATACGCATAATACACTTAAAATGGCTGAAATAAAACCAAGTAATTAGCCATTACGTACATAACAGCAGTCTGATACATTCTATTTACATAACAGCAGTCTGATACATTCCATTAAAACACAGACTGTCAGTTCAGAATGGCCTTCAATCCCCAGACTCTGTGGACAAGAAACGTGCTGAAAATAACATGGCTTAAAAAAAGTCAAAGATGAAGGAACGAGCAGAGAGGTACCGAGTAAGCGGAAGGCAAGCAGGGAAAAAGAGCAGAGCATGGCAGGGCCCGGGTGCTGCCCCTGGGCCAGGGGGAGCGAGCCTGAGGCCAGCCAGTGTGGGGCGCTGGGATGGGGAGGCGCGAGGTGCAGGCGCCTGTCCTGTCCTATCCTCCGTGTGCTGGCACCCAGGAGCAGCAGGGCTGACAACAGGTCCACGGTGCTATTTCCTGACAAGTATAAATAAATAGATTCCTTCTGACAAAAATTATTGTTTCAGCTACTTTTCTACCAAGATTTGGGCAGATGACCTTTCCTTGGGAAGGAAAAGGAGCTTCCCATTTGTGTCATGATTAGGGAATTCCTGCGGAATCACCAGAATGACTCTGCTTGTGTTTGCAGGACGACCCAGCACGCAGCCACGTCACATGAGCCAGTGGAAAAAGCTACTTACAGCAGGATTTCTTTGTGCATGTGGCCCAGCTGCTTAGTGCCTGGTGATTCAGTTTTCACTGTTTCACCGATGTTTCTGGGATCAGAGGCAGCAAGGCCACAAGCTCTCAACTCTGTCTCTGTTTCTGGCCACTGCTACTGGGCAGCCCCGCCCAGCGTCCAGATTTGGGAAGGTCCCTCTGCTTCCAGATCTGCATGGTGGGAATCATGAGTGCCACATCCCGGGGCAGTTGGGATGCCCACTGGGTTAATAGTGTGGAGAGCCAGCAGATCCAGGGGACGGCAAACAGTGACCACTCAGCAGCACCAAGACAGATGGGCTGCAATAGAGCCTGAGGCCCGAGTAACCATGGGTTTGTGCATGCCAGTGTTTTCCCAGCTGTAGTTCAGCCTTTAAGGATGAACAATTAGTGAGTGGATTATCTTGTTGACTCACACCCTCAGATCAGAAGGCCACGCGTGTTTGCAGAAGCTCAGCCAACCTGCTTTCTAGCTGGTCTCCATGGTCCACAGAAAAAGAACAAAGAATTATATTTTAAAGATGAGTTTGTCTAAGAGAAATGCAAGCCTTCTGATTCACCTGCTTTTCGAATTAAGGACAGGCAACATCAAACCTTATTCAAACAAAATAAACATTAAGCCCTGTCTCCCTCCTATATATTGTCATCAACAAAGGCCCTAGGAAGACCCACAAAAGAGAAGAGAATGGGGTGGGAGGGGCGGGAGGAGGGGGGGGAAGCGGGGAGAAGAGGAGAAGGAGGAGGGAGGGAGGGGAAGAGCTGGTTGCACCCCCTTGGAGGAAGCCTGGACTCTGGCCCATGTTTGCTCTTGGCTCTGGAAATCTGTGCATCCCCAGGAAAGTTGCTTAGAGTTCTGAGCTTCAGTGTCTTCTAGAGAAGTGAGGAGAGGTCAAGTGTGCTTAGTGAGGGGACGCCACGGATGAGTGATGCCACAGGAGATGGCCTTACTGCTGGGCAGGAGGGAGATGCTAGGCCCTGCCTTTTCCCTGGGCAGGGAAGGTACAGGAGACAGGCTCAGAGGCAAGGGGGACTTGGGAGTCCTCACGGGGAGCATGCTGTGGCATTTCTGATGCCTGCCCTGCAGGTGCCCCCTGGATCCCCTCCTTTTACTCCAAAATAGTGGCACTGGGGTCTGTGTCCTGGGGTCAAATTGGAAGGAAGAACTCAGCTTGCTCATGGGGACAATCTGGCCTCTGTATGGAACACCTGCTTCCTCCAAGGTAGATGATGTGGCCGAGTCCCTCCCTCTCATCATGCCAGAAATGCTCTGCAAAGCTACAAGGAGGAAGGTGCATGCACATCGCTTGCTGCCAAGCTGCTAAGAGCTCGTGCTCTGCAAAGCTATAGGGACAAGGTGCATGCACACCCACTCCCTGCCAAGCTCCTAAGAGCCCGTGTTCTTGGCAATTGCTCTGGAGCCTCCAGCCATCTCATTGCCCACTCTCAGAGGAGCAGGCTTCACGGGGACCAGGGCACAGGGAACGGGGAGGGGAGGGGCAGCATTTGTCAGGCTCGCAGCAGCTTGCCCGCGGTGCGGATGACTCATTTTCTGACCTCTGGTTTTGCCTCTTTTCTACATTCATCCTCAAAACAAACCAGAAATCCTACTTCCAAAATAAAGCACACACAGCTGAAGTAAAAGAAAGGACTTTTTATGAGGAGAGTGACAGCCAGGATACCAGTGTGGCCCTGCCCTTTCCTCCTGGGGCCCCAGCCACCGGCTCTGCAGACGTAATGAGCTGACCCCCACGCACAAGCATCCTCCGCATGTGAGGGACACGTGAGCCTCATTCTGGGCTGGTGCATTTTCAGGGAGGCCGAGGAGATGAGCCTGGATGGGGAAGCTGACAGTGATCGTATCTCCCAAGCAGCCACAGGCCATAAGGGTAGTTTTTGCAACCTGTTTTCTACCATTTGGACGTGACGTGTCTGGCCAGGTGCCATCATGGGATGGCTTTTCTCCTAGAATCTACATCTTCCCTAAGTGTCTGCAGGGCAGGCAGCCCCTCCCAAGGTCAGCACCTCCCTGGAGAGGCCCGAGCTGCGCTGCTGACCGTGTGATCCTGATGCAAGTCCCACAGCTCCATGCCTGTCTGGGATGGGGATACCTGAGTGTCTTCTCTTCACACACTTGGCTAATCCCACCCCACCTCAGGCCTGTAGCCCCACAGACACCCAGAGACCTCTCAGGCAGGCTCTGGACCGTGATCCCCCAACCTCAGCCTACCTCAGGGCCTTTAAAACCAGTGGCCCTCCTGTTTCTGAGTATGACTTAGGAAGTCTCCGCTGGCCGGTGCAGACACTGGGCCACCTCTCCCTTGCAGAGGTGCTGGCCGCAGGGCCAGGAGGCATCTCATGGTGGGAGGTGGTGCCAGGAATGGCTGCACAGGCTTCTTCTTTCGGTGTGTTTGGGGCAGGGGACGGAGTGAAGCGGGTGACGTGGGGTGACTAGGTTTGGCATCAGCATCTTCACTCTGGCTGGCTGGACCTCTGTGCGTGTCCACCCTCTGGTCCACACCCGCCTAGGCTCTGCTGACGCCCTTCTCTGGCTTCTGGAGGGTCTTGGCCTATGGCAGGGTCTGGGAAACGGCACAGGGTGGGATGGGGAGAAGACAGGGGGCTTCTTCCTGGCATTGCTTGCTGGACTGGGTTCCAGCTGGGGCCACCCTGCAGTGGCCACACCCAGGGCAGGGGATTCTGCCTCAGTCACGGGGTCTGATATGGACAGTACAACAGGTCCCCGCTTGAGAACTGAATTGTGTTCACCAAAGGGATAGTTAAAGTCTCAGAACCTCAGAAAATGACGGTATTTGGAAAGAGAGTCAGTCTCTGCAGATGCTAATTAAGCTAAGGCTGTGAGGGGTCCCAGGCCACTGTTCTTTGTGACCTCAGACACAGGCAGACACATGAGGAGAATGATACGGGGTGCAGAGGCCAGGGCAATACACCCACAAGCCCAGAAAGATGGGGTGGCCACCAGTAGACCCTCCCGAAAGGGCCTCAGGTATCTTTGGAGGAAGAGGAGGTGACGCGGACAAAGTGGAGACAGAGGCGAGGCGATGCTTTCACATGCCGAGGAGCACCCAGGAGTGGATGCCGAGACCCTCCCTCACGGCCTCAGAGGAAACTTGCCAACAAATACCCTGACTTTGGATTTCTGGAGCCTCATCCAGCCATCCTGTGCTGTGTTATTCCTGCCACCTTAGAATGTGCCCACTGCGGCCATGACCAGGGTACAGGGAGCAGGTTGGGTTCACGCTGACCTCTCTGCCCACACTGCGGTGCTGGGTGAGAATATAGGCCCGGGGTCACACAACACCTGTGGCCCAGCACATGCTTAACCTGCTTAACCTACTCTTTGTCCATTCTTTATTAACACACGGGGACAGCAATACTGGGTGCTGTGCTCAGCATGCAGCCATGTTCCCCATGGAGCCCCTGACCAGTAGCCAGCCTCAGCTGGAACCCCATTTACCCAGTCAGAGCTCTGTGGACAGCACAGCAATTGTGTCTGGACACGTCCACTTAGTGATTCCTGTGCAGCCAGACCTGGAGGTCTTGAAGCCCCAGCTGGAGTAAGTTCTCAGCAGGCACCAGTCACTAGAATAAGTACTATTTAGAGAATAATTGCTTCATGACACCATAAAAAGTTAAGAGAAGCCAATGTCAGGTCCCTATTTCCTGAAGGACTGGTACCTGCCCTGCCTGGGCCTGCGGAGGCAGTGGTCTGAGGACCAACTGCCCTTCTGCTGCACTGGGGCATCTATGGGACCCACCAGCAGTGCTGGCTCTATGCATCCTTCAGAACTCAGAATCCCAGCTGTGCAATTTGCAGAAGGTCACAGGCAAAGGTTTCCAGGTGGGTGTCCAGCTGATCTTTGCATGAACTGTCCAGAGATGATATTTAGAGGATCTTTGCAGCAGCCTGAGGCCAGAACTTCAAAAACCAGAGTCAGCTCAAGACACTGCTCTCAGCCACTTCTGGAGCACACATAGATTCTCAAATGTCACCCTCCCAGGATCCCCTGCACATCGAGTGATGTATTTATATACCTCGTCGTTTAGATGAAAGCATTAGATATACCATGCTAACTGCGGTGCAATCAAAACAGGAAGCACTCACTCTGAATTAGCCATTTTGGTGTATTATCCTAATAGAGTATTATTTTTAAACTACCACAATATTTTAATTACATTCTCAGCATGAATCATTATGTACCTTAGTGAAAAAGCACTTCTGACTGTAATTGCCCTCTGGAGTCCCATGGTATAGTCGATGAACTTAAACCCTGAAGAGGATTGGCATCTGGGGGCTGAGCAGCAGCTGCTCCTGTGCACGGCCCCTGGGGAAGCCGGCCTGTCCCACGAGGTGCTTCCTTTGTTCCCTCCTCCTGCCCTTCTTTTTATCAACAACCAGTTGTGGCCCTGCCCATGCCAGGGGTTCTTCTAACCTTGAGTCACCCACAGAACTCCCATCCTCTTGGAGCTCAGGTCTTAGCCCAGATCCCCATAAGGAAGTAACATGTGTGGTCTGTCAGAACATGACAGGTGCTACAGGGAAAAATTAAGCAGAGAGAGCTTGGGGTCGAGGGCGCCTCACCAAGGAGGGGTCTTGGAGCAGACATCTGTGCACAAATGCTTCCATGGAGACATTCTGCCTATGAAAGCCAGGGGGGCCACCCAGATCTGTGCCAGCAGGGGATGCTGGAATGAGCTGGAACAAGTTAGGACATGCTGGAACACGCTGGGATGTGCTGGGACGTGCTGGGACGTGCTGGGACATGCTGGGAAGTGCTGGGACGTGCTGGGACATGCTGGGACGTGCTGGGATGTGCTGGGACGTGCTGGGACATGCTGGACCACAACTCTCTCTGGCATCACTCCCAGCCCTGTACCATCTGTGGGTGAAGATGAAGGTGCTTCTTGCTTCTAGGCCAGAGATGAAAGTGGTCACCATGTTTTTGGCAACTCAGGCTGTGGAGTGGTCAGACTAGAGTCCCTTGATGGTTTGTTCTGCAAAAATTACTAGCGTTACCTGCACAGGTTTCCACGTCAAATGCAGTGCGATTCCCACACACTGTCATACAGAATCTCTGGGCCCCTGGGAGAGTGTGGGGTGAGAGGCACTGCTGGGTCTCCATCACAGCAATCAGAAGGACACAGTGCATTCTCCCAAGGACACAGGCACCTCAGGGCCCCAGTCTGAGCAGGAGGCCCCTGCTCTGTGTTTGGCACAGGCTTACCCCGGGGGTCCTGGTGTGCCCTCCCCTGCAGCATCCTCACACCTGCGCTCCACCAGCCCACTGGGGGCCTGGAGGCAGGACTTGGCAACCCTTATCACTCCAGGGCCTCCCATTGGGGTCTGACACAGTGGGCTGGTGGGCAGAGGGCGTCACATGGCTGGACCATGCCCAGTGTCAAGGTGACTTTTGGGGGATGCTGAGAGAAAGGCAGTGGGAGAACAGGGTCTGGCTTCCACCTGGAAACACCACGAAGTGGAGACAAAGGGAGCTGGGGCCTGCCTCCTTGTGGGGTCTGGCCGGGCCACTCTGATTAGAAGTCGCCAAAGCCAATTTTAGGGTCACAAAGAGATGGCAAATGGCCACAGTTGTTTTGTTGTTAAAGGAAATGTCACCTAACTGGGCTTTGGAGACCGGAGTGAGCCAAGGCCTAAAGCAAGGGTGTGCAATCTGTGGCCACAGGCCACCTGCTGACTCCGCAGGTTTTTTGCTTATTTGCAGTATCACATGTCATGGAAAGTATGCACAGAACTTTTGGTTGCTGATCAGCTTTCATCAGTGTCTGTGTGTTTACTATGTGGCCCAGACAACTTCCACCTTCCACCTTCCACCATGCAGCAGAGATAAAGAAAGGCTGGACCCCGGGAACCCTGTTGGTAACTAGCCGGCTCTCTGCTTTTCTCTTTCTGAGCACCAGGCGGAAGCAAAGGCCCCAGTGCCCGATGCGGGGAGCTGCAGGGGTAGAAATGTTTCTCCCACTGTGCAGTGTTGAGAACTACTCCTATGCCTTGCCTGGCTGGTGTGGGCGTGTCAGGCCAGGGCTCACCCCCAGGAGTGGGGTCCATCTCCCAAAATTCAAGTGGTTTCACTGGGAACTCCACCATGCTCCTCAGACAGAGAACAGTGAGCTTACCTTGACCTTATTTGGAATGTTCCAGTTGGAATAGTGTTTCCACCTACCCCAGCTCCCAGGAACCCTCAACAACCCTGGTGGGTATGAACAAGGCTTCCCACAGGAGAACCAGCTCACAGAAGCAGACAAGCATAGTGATGGTGATCTAGGCGGCTGCCCTCCCCGCCCACACCCTCTCCCTGGCAGCCGTTTTACAGCTTTCATTGGCTGCAAGGAATAACAGCAGCTTCCAAGCCTTAGTCAGAGTAGAATAATACCATCGCAGCGAGACCTTGGGCTACTTGCCAGATCCTTCTGCTCCGTGAAACAATAGGTGGGAACTAATGATTTCTCAAGGTCTTTGCCAGCCTCAAAATTCTGGCATCCTGTGGTTCTGACCTGTGAGGGAGAACTTGCAGTCGGGGAACAAGACACAGAAACCTTATAGGCTGAGTTCCATACCCTTTATCTGGGGGGTCAGGGGCAGTGACGTTATGGAAAGGGAGGAAGGGGCAGAGAGAGAGACTATAGCTTTAAAAGCAAACATGCTCAGGACAATTTATCAGGCACTGAAATACAGGAATAACATGCTCCCTGGCTGTGATGCCAGGTCCAGTGTCTGGGAGAACAATCGCTTCTCAGTGACCATTGCTGGGCTGCAGACACTGCACTTCCACCTGCCTCCTCCTCCTCCCCTGTGAACTTCCACCTGCCTCCTCCTCCTCCCCTGTGCACTTCCACCTGCCTCCTCCTCCTCCCCTGTGAAATTCCACCTGCCTCCTCCTCCTCCCCTGTGAACTTCCACCTGCCTCCTCCTCCTCCCCTGTGAACTTCCACCTGCCTCCTCCTCCTCCCCTGTGAACTTCCACCTGCCTCCTCCTCCTCCCCTGTGAACTTCCACCTGCCTCCTCCTCCTCCCCTGTGCACTTCCACCTGCCTCCTCCTCCTCCCCTGTGAAATTCCACTTCCTCCTTCTCTTCCTCCTCTTCCCCTGTGAACTTCCACCTGCCTCTTCCTCCTCCCCTGTGAAATTCCACCTCCCTCCTCCTCCTCCCCTGTGAACTTCCACTTCCTCCTTCTCTTCCTCCTCTTCCCCTGTGACTTCCACTTCCTGCTCTTCTTCCTCCTTTTCCCCTGTGAACTTCTATCTTCCTCCTCTTCCCCTGTGAACTTCCACTTCCTGCTCTTCTTCCTCCTTTTCCCCTGTGAACTTCTATCTTCCTCCTCTTCCCCTGTGAACTTCCACTTCCTCCTCTTCTTCCTCCTCTTCCCCTGTGAACTTCCACTTCCTGCTCTTCTTCCTCCTTTTCCCCTCTGAACTTCTATCTTCCTCCTCTTCCCCTGTGAACTTCCACTTCCTCCTCTTCTTCCTCCTTTTCCCCTGTGAACTTCTATCTTCCTCCTCTTCCCCTGTGAACTTCCACTTCCTGCTCTTCTTCCTCCTTTTCCCCTGTGAACTTCTATCTTCCTCCTCTTCCCCTGTGAACTTCCACTTCCTCCTCTTCTTCCTCCTTTTCCCCTCTGAACTTCTATCTTCCTCCTCTTCCCCTGTGAACTTCCACTTCCTCCTCTTCTTCCTCCTTTTCCCCTCTGAACTTCTATCTTCCTCCTCTTCCCCTGTGAACTTCCACTTCCTCCTCTTCTTCCTCCTTTTCCCCTGTGAACTTCTATCTTCCTCCTCTTCCCCTGTGAACTTCCACTTCCGCCTCTTCTTCCTCCTTTTCCCCTCTGAACTTCTATCTTCCTCCTCTTCCCCTGTGAACTTCCACTTCCTCCTCTTCTTCCTCCTTTTCCCCTGTGAACTTCTATCTTCCTCCTCTTCCCCTGTGAACTTCCACTTCCTCCTCTTCTTCCTCCTTTTCCCCTCTGAACTTCTATCTTCCTCCTCTTCCCCTGTGAACTTCCACTTCCGCCTCTTCTTCCTCCTCTTCCCCTGTGAACTTCTATCTTCCTCCTCTTCCCCTGTGAACTTCCACTTCCTCCTCTTCTTCCTCCTTTTCCCCTGTGAACTTCTATCTTCCTCCTCTTCCCCTGTGAACTTCCACTTCCTCCTCTTCTTCCTCCTTTTCCCCTGTGAACTTCTATCTTCCTCCTCTTCCCCTGTGAACTTCCACTTCCTCCTCTTCTTCCTCCTTTTCCCCTCTGAACTTCTATCTTCCTCCTCTTCCCCTGTGAACTTCCACTTCCTCCTCTTCTTCCTCCTTTTCCCCTGTGAACTTCTATCCTCCTCCTCCTCCCCTGTGAACTTCCACTTCCTGCTCTTCTTCCTCCTCTTCCCCTGTGAACTTCCACTTCCGCCTCTTCTTCCTCCTTTTCCCCTGTGAACTTCTATCTTCCTCCTCTTCCCCTGTGAACTTCCACTTCCTCCTCTTCTTCCTCCTTTTCCCCTGTGAACTTCTATCTTCCTCCTCTTCCCCTGTGAACTTCCACTTCCTGCTCTTCTTCCTCCTTTTCCCCTGTGAACTTCTATCTTCCTCCTCTTCCCCTGTGAACTTCCACTTCCTCCTCTTCTTCCTCCTTTTCCCCTGTGAACTTCTATCTTCCTCCTCTTCCCCTGTGAACTTCCACTTCCTCCTCTTCTTCCTCCTTTTCCCCTCTGAACTTCTATCTTCCTCCTCTTCCCCTGTGAACTTCCACTTCCGCCTCTTCTTCCTCCTTTTCCCCTCTGAACTTCTATCTTCCTCCTCTTCCCCTGTGAACTTCCACTTCCTGCTCTTCTTCCTCCTTTTCCCCTGTGAACTTCTATCTTCCTCCTCTTCCCCTGTGAACTTCCACTTCCTCCTCTTCTTCCTCCTCTTCCCCTGTGAACTTCCACTTCCTCCTCTTCTTCCTCCTTTTCCCCTCTGAACTTCTATCTTCCTCCTCTTCCCCTGTGAACTTCCACTTCCTCCTCTTCTTCCTCCTCTTCCCCTGTGAACTTCCACTTCCTGCTCTTCTTCCTCCTTTTCCCCTCTGAACTTCTATCTTCCTCCTCTTCCCCTGTGAACTTCCACTTCCTCCTCTTCTTCCTCCTCTTCCCCTCTGAACTTCTATCTTCCTCCTCCTCTTCATCCCCTGTGAACTTCCACTTCCTCCTCTTCTTCCTCTATGAACTTCCACATTCCTCCTCCTCCTTCCCTGTGAACTTCCACCTTCCTCCTCCTCTTCCTCCTCCCCCATGAGAGCTTCTGCAGCCCGGTTGTCAGAGTGTGGGCTGAGATTAGCACAGTGGCCGCTGAACAGCCACCATGTGAACACCTTATTAATTAGG
Organism: Nycticebus coucang; assembly: GCF_027406575.1. NCBI lineage: Eukaryota > Metazoa > Chordata > Mammalia > Primates > Lorisidae > Nycticebus > Nycticebus coucang. Next base: position 1,821,045 of record NC_069794.1, read on the forward strand.
CCTCTGCCTGCTGAGGTTTTCTGAACATTTCAGCAGTTCTAAGAATTAGAAATGTCTGGTTTTGTTCCCATCCAACTCTTTTCCTTCCCTTTCTTCTCTGCGGCTTTCTGTATGCAGGAGGCCCACTTCTAGGAACCCGCAAAGCTCTGAAAGACTGAGTGGGCTCTTTTGTCTCACTGCTGTCATCCACCCCAGGCCATGCCCACGAGAGAAGCTGGCCTGGCCCCCTCCCACCGGGCGTAGTACACTCACCCTCCGCCATCAGCACTCAGGGGAGACCCCTGCCGCCGACCTTTACTCCCTTGGGCAAAGGGCTGACTTACCTCCCTCTGATCTATCCTGGGGTCGATCCGGGGTCAGTTCCAGGGGCCATTTAAAAAGTAAGTCTGCAAATGGGGGGAGGGTTTGGAGCACAGAGGACGCCCTGAGCCCAGAAGTACCCACACTAGGCACCGTACTGTGTGGGCAGGAGCCCTTGGCTGCCGCTGCCGCTGCTCCCCAGAAAGGCCTCCTCTGAGCACCGACAATACCCCTGGGTCCTGCCACCCGCTCCTCATCTGCCTCAGAGCCTCAAGCTCCCTGGCTTTAAATGGGTCATAATGGATCACAAAGCATTTTGAGAAGTGGATCCTGGAGAAAAAATGCTTGGGTTCAAATTCTGACACCAATATCAGTCATTTCACCACCCTGTGCCTCTGATTCCTCATCTGTAGAACAAGGACAGCAACGGAACCTGCCACACAGAGCCATTGGGTCCTGAATGCGCCTCACAGAGCGCCTGGCCAGTGGTGCCCTTCTGCGAGTTTGGCTGTTGTTATTGATCAGCACAGTGGACGTTGCTGCACCTGCCTTGAACCATGCTCCTCGTGCTGTTTTTGAGCAGTGAGTGTAGATGGGGCCCAGGGTGTCACAAACAGAAACATGCAGTTGGTAAGAGACTGGCAGGGGCAGCTCAGCCACAGCAAGGCCAGCTTCCAGCTCGCCTTCTGGAGCACCTCAGCAGCCCGGAAACCGGGCCAGTCTGTTCCCTGGACACTGGCTGGGTCCTAGGGCACCTGCCCACTGCCATCCCTACAGCCCAGGGTTCTCCTTTCCTCGACTCTGGAGAAGGTAGGCTCTGAGTCCTTCCAGCTGAAACCCTCTGAGCAAGCACACCCCACGCTAGGGCCCTTGGCCACACCATCACACAGCAAGGCCTCCTGGAAGGCAGGAGGCGCTCCTGAGAACGGAGCTTCTGCAGGACACAGGGCAGAGGTGGGAGAGCAGAACAAATCCAGCCAGCTGGAAGGCTGAGTGCTGAGTGGGCTCTTTTGGACACAGGACAGTGATGTAGCAATAATGAACTGGGTATTTCTAGAAGGGAGGACTCTGAATGTTCTCACACAAAGGATAACAGTTTGCAGCAAAGGATATGCTCATTACACGGATCATTATGCAAATATACATGTATCAAAATGTCACACTGTATCCCATATATATGTACAATTGTTATGCATCACTTAAAAACAATAAAAAAAGAGAAGAGAGTAACTACTGGAGGATATGAAATAAGACTTACACAGAGAAGCACACTAGATTCCTGGGTAGGAGGAGTCAAGGTCACAGGCTGTCAGCTGCCCCTGAGGTCATGTACGCGCCAGTTAATGAACATACTGAAATACCACCTTTCAAGAAAGCACTAATGGGATATTCTGAACTAAATATATGGATTCTGAAATTCATAAGGAAAAGTAAATGAGTAGGAATAGTTTCTGAAAATTAAAAGTAGTAAAGGAATGATTAGTTCTTCCATATTAAACATTAAAACATATTTTTAAAGCTACAGTAAATATACCAAAGGATCAAAAAAAAGAAAGTCTAGAAACAGAACTAAATAGTATTCATAAGAGTGTTCCTACTTTACATTATATACCCAAAGACATTTCAGATGGTTCAGTCATATACATGTGAACTGAAACTATTGTAGTAGCTGTCATACCTAAGAAATCTTTCATAGTCTTACAAAAATACTAGAAGAAAAAAAGGTAGAATTTTATTCATAATGAGAGTAAGGAAAAAAATATCAGAAGACCTAAAATCTATAATATAAAAGGTTGCTACTGCATACTTTGTTTCATTTTTTGACAAGCTTTGTTGCATTGTATGTGATATTCAATGATCTTTACAGATACAGAGTGAATGATCTGATAGTTTTTCACACATACACACTTACAACACCAAGGGCTCAAAGGGTGCATCTCTCCCCACACCCCCCTCCAGCCCTGCTCCACCCCCACCCCTCCCAGGCAAACTCTGGTCTGATGGTCTATAAACAGAACTGTGCAGTCATATACACCTTCCTTGCACTCAGTAGAATTATTTAGAAGTGTACCCATGCTGCTACAGGTACCATTAGCTTGCTCCTTCTTGGAGCATTCTCTAATATGGATACACAGACAGTTTGTTTATTCATTCATCTGTTGATGGACATTTGGGCACTTTACAGTCTAGGCTACAAAAATAAAGCTGCTGTGAACATCATACACCAGTCTTGGATGGACAGAAACTCTCATCCCTCTTGGCATGAACTCCATCCTCAGGGGTGCTTGGAATGGCAGGGCCATATGTTAAGTCACATTCAACTTTTTAAAGGTATTTCCAAAGTGTTTTCCCAAGTGGCTGCACCATTTTCCATCCCCACCAGCAAGCCAAGAGGGTTCCAATTTCTTTATATCCTTCACATTTCTTATCATCGTTGGTTCAATTTTGGTGCGCACAGTAGCCTTCCCCTGCGGTTTTGATTTGCACTGCCCTAGTAAGGACAGAGCACCTTCTGCAGTGCTCACTGGACAATATTATACATCCTTTGGTGAAGCGTCTATTGAAATCTTTTGCCCATTTTTAATGGAGTCAATTTGTCCTTTTATTATTGAGTTTTGTGTATTCGGGATGCAAGGCTTTTTGTGAGACATATGATTTACAAATACTTTCTCCCAGGATATGGCTTCTCTTTTTATTGTATAAACAGCATCCTTTAATGGGAAGAGTTCATTTTTATGATATCTATAATTTTTAAAATTAATTGGCTTTTGGTGTGAGGCCTAAGAAGTCTTTGCCTAACCTAGCATAAAAAATATGAAATTTTTGAGGTACTAAATGAATAGAAATGAAGAGAAAGACAAATGGCTAACTGGGTTGAAATATCTAAATTCATTTTCTAAAGTGCTAACTTGTCTGGTCAATAAAGAACTTCCACAAATTAATAAGCAAAAGACCAGCAATCTGATGGAATAAATTGCCATGGGATACAAGCAGGAGTTTGCAGAAAACAAAATAGTTTCTTACACTTGAAACTCCCAACTTTACTCCTAAGAAGAGAAACTCAGATTGACGCTGTAGTGAGACACCACAGCTCCCCGCTCAGGAAAACAAGTCGGCTGACAGGAGGAGATAGTGTCATGGGCTTAGTGGGAGCAGGAGCCCACATGTAACCTACAAAGAGAAATTTCTCAATTACCTATCAGAAATGCACATTATTTTTCACCCAGTCTGCACTTCAGGAAATTTATCTTTTACATATACTGACCCATGTGCAAAATGTCTGTGTTCAAAAGTACCTACTGCAGTGCCCGGAGGAGATTGAAACAGTGAAAATGACCTATCAGCAGTCAGGTAGGTAGTTTATGGCTAATCCACACAGCCAAACAACTGCTGCTGCAGGGACAAGGGTCCTTCGCTCCCTAGGCTTAGAGTTCCATGTGGACTGAGCCTCATCCAGCTTTCCAGTCCTACCCAACTGGGAAGGTACGGTTCAGAGGCACAGGGACAGGGCAGAGGACTTGCTCTTAGGGGGTAGCCTTTTGTACCTTTGGAATTCCATGCATGTATAGGCCACTCAAACCAAAACACAACAGGAGAGAAGAAATGAAATGGAAACAGCACCCAGGTAGTCCTTTCAGAGTATGAACTTGTTAGTTAAAGAAAATGCACAACTTATTGAACACCTACTATGAGCCTGGCCCTTCTCTAGCCTCAAAACAACCCTCAAACAGATGTTCTTTCTTTCTTTCTTTCTTTTTAATTTGAGGGTACAGAGAATTAGGTTGCAATGTTTGCATTTGTTAGGTATAGACCCTATTTACAATCGCCAAGATATGGAAACAACAGAAATGCTCAACCCAGGAATGAGTTAACAAACTGTGGTATATGGATACCGTGGAATACTATTCAGCCAAAAAGAAGATGCTATTTCTTCTTGATGATTCTGGAAGCCCAAGGTTTGTGAGGTGAGATGTTTGCTTGTGGTGGGACAGGTAGGAGCAGCTGCCTGGGGTCCAAGCCCAGTCCTGCCCATGCTGACACCTGCCTCAGCAGTCTTACCTCTGACTTCCATGTACTTGCCCTGAAGGCCTGCTGCAGACCCCGCCCCTGACAACTGCACAGCAGGTTCTCCTGGGGTCACCCTGAGGGGGCACTGTATTGGTGAGTCACATATCTGAATCTATGCTGCTGGGCTGTCGCTCTACCCCAACAGAAGGTCCACACCATCACTCAAGGTGGATCTGAGAGTCTCCAGCCTGGCACCAGGTCAGGGCCACTGTCCCCCAGTCCACTCTAGAACCCCCCCTCCTCTCCCTGTGCTGTACCAAGAACCTCATCTCTGATCTGGGCCAGGCAAGGACCCCCAGCCTCCCTGCCCTGTAAAAATAAGCCCAGGCCTTCTTCACAGCTCCCCAGCTCTCCCAGGCCCTGACCAGGCGGCCTGGCTTTTCCTGCCAGTGCAGTGTCCTACGCCTGCCTCACTGGTACTCTCCCTGCCCCCCAGAGCAGTCCTGACACGTGTGCAGACACACACACACACACACGCACACACACGCTCCCTCTTCTGCTGCCTGTCAGTGGCTGCTAGTAGATACGCTTTCCATGAGGAAAGGGATACACCTGCTTCGTGGGTTGGTGTCCTCTGCACCTAGTGCAGTGTGTGCAGTGACAAGTCACAGGAACAGGGCTGGAAGAGCGCCAGAGCACCAGTGGCCACTGCTGCACCTTGGTGCCCACCCCGCCCCCACCCTGCCTGGTCCCACAAAGGCAGGAGCAACAGGGCAGTGGCAGCCCCATCCCAGCCTCCCAGGACAGGCATCAGTAGAGGGCCCCCGATGGCGGGGTCAGGAGCTGCTGCGGACCATTCAGGAAACAGGAACTACCAACACATATAGTTTAACCTTAGAAATTTAATGTTTTAGTATAATGAAGTCTCCTTATCCTACAGGTCGAAACCAGTCCCTTCAGTCACCCCCAGTACTGCAACACACAGTCTCTGTGACCGTGATCCAGGAAAATTCATTCCAAACTGGCTGAAATTCTATAGCAGAGTCAACAGACGTCCCGGAGTCCTCACTGAGAGCCTGTGTGAGCCAACAGGGGCTATTCCCTGACCTGAGTCCTCACTGGGAGCCTGTGTGGGCTGACAGGGGCTACTGTCTGGACCTGAGTCCCCACCGAGAACCTGTGTGGGCCAACGGGGGCTACTCCCTGGACCTGAGTCCTCATCGGGAGCCTATGTGGGCCGACAGGGGCTACTCCCTGGACCTGAGTCCTCACAGGGAGCCTGTGTGGGCTGATAGGGGCTACCCTGGACCTGAGTCCTCACAGGGAGCCTGTGTGGGCTGATAGGTGCTACTCCCTGGACCTGAGTCCTCACAGGGAGCCTGCGTGGGCCGACAGGGGCTACTCCCTGGACCTGAGTCCTCACAGGGAGCCTGTGTGGGCCTGACAGGGGCTACCCTGGACCTGAGTCCTCACAGGGAGCCTGTGTGGGCCGACAGGGGCTACCCTGGACCTGAGTCCTCACAGGGAGCCTGTGTGGGCCGACAGGGGCTACTCCCTGGACCTGAGTCCTCACAGGGAGCCTGTGTGGGCCGACAGGGGCTACCCTGGACCTGAGTCCTCACAGGGAGCCTGTGTGGGCCGACAGGGGCTACTCCCTGGACCTGAGTCCTCACAGGGAGCCTGTGTGGGCCGACAGGGGCTACTCCCTGGATCTGACAGGAGCTACTCCCTGGAGATGGAGCAAGGCCTGTTCAGTGTGCTCATTTTGAGGAGATGTTTGGAAAAGTCACCTTAACCGCCCTCCTTCCCCTGCACCTGTGCCCAGGCTCTGTGCAGACTGAGAACCAGCCCCTCGCTGTCCATTATTTAAATTAGCAGGTTGTAGACAGCTTGGAGACACTGTGCCCAAGGGAGAGGACAATGCCAGGCCCATGAGCTCTGCCTGCCCTAGAATGTTCTCCTGATAAAAGCAGCTGTGAGGTCAGAGCAGGAGCCCTGGGGTCTTTGCTCAGTATGAGGGCACCTGCTCTGCACGGGTATGCTGTCCCTCAGTGACTGCTGTCCTTCCTGCTGGGTCTCCTACTTTTCCAGCAAGGAGGAGACTGGGGCATGTGTGCACCGTGAGCTCAAGGCCAACTTCCTGCCTCTCCCACTTGGTGAGAGCACCCATCAGCAGACGATGCTCCCCTCAGAACCACAGCCCTCCTGCCCTCTGCTCGCCTGACCCGACACGCCTTCAGGGCTGTGCTGCTGCCTCCCGTGGTGCGGGAATGTGTCTCAGGCTGGCCAGGAGCCACCACACCCTGTGCCCACACCCCACCTGTGCCGTGGCCCGTGCCTCATCACAGGTGACTACTCTGCACGTGGATCATTTTTTTAATATTTGGTTTAACACATACAGATTCTTTAAACAATAAAAAAAATCAGCAAACAGCACCACAATCTGGAAATCTTTCTTAACAGAGAGAACCGATTCTTAATGGCACAGGGGGAGAACTCAAGCGCGAGTGACAACATAATGAGGAGATTGTTATGGGGAGGGACGCGCGTGAGGGTGCAGCTCCCTCCACTTTCAGTGAGATGATTCTCCCTGAATAGCTAATCAGCCTCTTCCCACTCCCAGGCCCGAGCTGGAAGCTGTTCTCGCAGCTCTTCGTACTCACTCCACGCAAGCAGTGACACCTCGGAAGGGGAAATCTAAAATGTTAACCCAGTGTGAGCAAACAGAGCCATGGTGGGCGCAAGAGAGCGGTCTCTGGAAGATTAGCAGCAATTTGGGACGATGGTGCTGTCATACCTGGTTGACAACGCTGACAGGTTTGTTGATCTCTGCTCCCATCTCGGATTTGAGTGTCACATTTCAACAGAAATGAAAGAAATGGCAAAAAAAAAAAAAAAAGTGCTTTCAGGATCCTGCGTGGGCTGTGCAGGGAGTATTTGTGATACTAAGACCAGGAGGTGCAGGGAGGTGGGGGTCCCAGCCCACCAGCTGCAGGGCAGGGCATACCACCGCAGGCAGCAAGGCCCCATAGAGGGCGGGCATCACTGCTGCCAACACCCACCCTCCTGCTGTGCTTGTGCGGAGCCCATGGGTGCTGAGGCCATGTCCTTGGGAACCGGTCAAACCAGTGCACATGCCATCCCAGCACCACCAAACCCAGCCCACATCATGTGCCCTCTGGCCCCAGAGACAAGCCACCTGCCATCCTCCTTGTCTGCCAAGAGATCCTGGGTGCAAGTCAGAATTCCAGTGGCAGCCAGGAGTGCTGGGCGGATTTCCTTATTATTTAATAAGTGGATTCAGGGAGGCATTGACCCTAACAGGCGCTTCCACAGGGGCCCACAAAGCTGTTCTTTGGAGATTTTTACGCAACACCACAGCCATCTATTCCGAAGGTTGCAACGTGATCACTCCAGTCCCACTTCTGTCCACGTGTGGCCCTCAGCAAACATGGCTTGACCACAGGATGATAAAACACACATGCTATTTGGTCAGGGCAGACTCAGTTTGGGTGCAGTGACAACAACACTGAAACCTCAGTGGCTGGGACAACACACGAAACTGTCAGCTGTGTGCAGGCTCATCTGACAAGCCTGGCCTCACGCCAGCTCTATCAGCTGATGTTTTCAGGGTCACCAATCAGGCAGTATACACCCTCTGCTCCCAACAGATCCCTACGTCCGCTCAGGAACAACAGGCATCCACACCCACAAGCAGAGAGACATGACTTTTCTGTAGGCCCAGGAGCAGGGGAGCAGTGGCCCCTGAGTGGTACCCATACCCTTCCAGGTTTACATGACCAGGCTTCCCATAGGCTGGCTGCCAGAGCCCACTGCATGGGCCAGCTTCAGAATGGAGTTTTGGTGCTCACAGCTTCTGCTCCATCACCCAGGGCTCATCCCCTGAGATGTGATATCCAGGGCTTGCGTTTTGGGATCTGTGCCCCTCTCACATGAGGGAAACAACCACCTGGGCCCAAAGTGTGGAGCAAGTCAGGCTAACAGTCGAGGAGCAGGCCAGGTCTTACTAGAAAGGGCATGTGGATGACATATAGGAATATATCTGCATCCCAGCCCAGGACACAGAGTTTCCAGGTGTACCTGGACAGGGAGTTCCCCTGTGTACCTGTCCAGATGCAGAATTCCCATGAGGACCTGTCCAGCCCGGGATACAGAGTTCCCCTGTGCACCTGTCCAGCCTGGGACACAGACTTCCCCTATATACCTATCCAGCCCAGGACACAGAGTTCCCCTGTCCACCTGTCCATCCCAGGACACAGAGTTCCCCTGTGTACCTATCCAGCCCAGGACACAGAGTTCCTCTGTCCACCTGTCCAGCCCTGGACACAGAGTTCCCCTGTGCACCTGTCCCCCAGACTAGGCCTGAAAAGGAAGAAGTCTGTCCAACTGGACTGCCCCATGCTCATTAGTCTCAGAACAAGCAAATGCAAAGGTCTTCTCTCTTGCCCCAGAGAGATACATTTGGCCACTGCTTTCCCGTAACTTTTCACATCTAATTGTAAACATAAGTCCATGGTGTTTTAGGAAAATACCATGATTTTCTCTAACCTGCTAGAGCTTTGCATTTCCTCGAATTACTCGCCAATCCTTATTCTTATATCAAGATCCTCTGACCCCAGGGCTGAGCTGGCCATGGTGAGCTGAGGCCACTTTTTTCTCTGGTCCTTCTGGGGGGCTGCAGCACAGCTCCTGCCCATGAACTTGAGCCCTGGATAGGCGCCTGCACCTCGCGTGTGGCCTGCCACTCTCCACACTCCCTGGGACACACCCTTCTTTGTCTCCCACTCATTGGAGGCTTCTCTGAGCAAGGTCCAAGACATGTCTCTGCCTAAATTCTTTCTTTGCCATTTTCAGCATCTTCTCCTGCTATTCTCAATGGTCAAGAAAGCCTCCAGCTTCATAAAGAAAAGAACTTGGCTTTAGATCAGTGTCCACTTACGAGCACATTCTCCATGAAGCCCGCTCAGCGCCCAGCATCACCAGGCCATGGAAGTCCTCCCCAGAAAGTACTCATCTGGGAAGTCTAAGGAAGTTCTTCAAAGTCTTCTTCAGGGAGTATCTGAGAAGGCAATTTTTTTTTTTTTTGAGACAGAGTCTCAGGCTATCACCCTAGGTAGAGTGCTGTGGCATCAACCTCAAACTCTTAGGCTTAAGCAATTCTCTTCCCTCAGCCTCCCAAGTAGCTGGGACTACAGGTGCCCGACACAACGCCTGGCTATTTTTTTGTTGCAGTTGTCATTGTTGTTTAGCTGGCCAGGCCAGCTTCAAACCCACCAGCCTCGGTGCACATGACCGGCACCATAAACACTATGCTATGGGCGCCAAGCCAAGGCAACTTTTATCAAAGTGCCCCAGAACCAAAATAGCAAATCTAGAGGGTGCGCGTTTATAGAATTTGCTTCATTTGAAGATGCTAAAGAAGCTTTCAGTTCCTGTAATGAAAGGGAAATTGAGGGCAGAGCAATTAGGCTGGAGTTATAGGCACCCAGGGGATCACCTAAACCAGAAGCCAGCCGTCCAAAGCTCTATTGGTCAAAGGTCTGTCTGAAGATGCACCGAACAGACACTGTAGTAGTCGTTCCCTGGCTCTGGGAACCAGGTCCCCCAAAGGGTTTGGATTCGTAGACTTCAACAGTGAGGAAGATGCCAAAGCTGCAATGGAGGCGAGGAGGACGGTGAAACTGATGGAAATGACGTTACCTTGGCCTGGGCCACGCCTGAGGGTGAAGGTGGCTGTGGGGGTCATCGTGGAGGCAGAGGAGGCCGAGGAGGATGGTGAAACTGATGGAAATGACGTTACCTTGGCCTGGGCCACGCCTGAGGGTGAAGGTGGCTATGGGGGTCATCGTGGAGGCAGAGGAGGCCGAGGAGGACGGTGAAACTGATGGAAATGACGTTACCTTGGCCTGGGCCACGCCTGAGGGTGAAGGTGGCTGTGGGGGTCGTCGTGAAGGCAGAGGAGGCCGAGGAGGACGGTGAAACTGATGGAAATGACGTTACCTTGGCCTGGGCCACGCCTGAGGGTGAAGGTGGCTGTGGGGGTCGTCGTGGAGGCAGAGGAGGCCGAGGAGGATGGTGAAACTGATGGAAATGACGTTACCTTGGACTGGGCCACGCCTGAGGGTGAAGGTGGCTATGGGGGTCGTCGTGGAGGCAGAGGAGGCCGAGGAGGACGGTGAAACTGATGGAAATGACGTTACCTTGGCCTGGGCCACGCCTGAGGGTAAAGGTGGCTATGGGGGTCGTCGTGAAGGCAGAGGAGGCCGAAGAGGACGGTGAAACTGATGGAAATGACGTTACCTTGGACTGGGCCACGCCTGAGGGTGAAGGTGGCTATGGGGGTCGTCGTGGAGGCAGAGGAGGCCGAGGAGGACGGTGAAACTGATGGAAATGACGTTACCTTGGCCTGGGCCACGCCTGAGGGTAAAGGTGGCTATGGGGGTCGTCGTGAAGGCAGAGGAGGCCGAGGAGGACGGTGAAACTGATGGAAATGACGTTACCTTGGCCTGGGCCACGCCTGAGGGTGAAGGTGGCTATGGGGGTCGTCGTGAAGGCAGAGGAGGCTGAGGAGGCTTCAAGGTGGAAGACGAGGAAGAGAAGGAGACCACAAGCCATGAGGAAGAAGGTGAAGTTTGAACAGCTTCTTTGTCCCTCTGTCTTTCCCTCTTCTGTATGAAAGAAAGGACTCTGGGATCTTTACTCTGTTACCTGGTCAATGACAGAGGCTTCTGAGGACATTCCAGGACAGTAAACGGTCCTGCAGTCTACTTGGAGATCTGTACAGGTAGCATTTCGAGGGCACTAGCCTGTGGGTATTGACTGGATATTCATATAAACGTTTTAGAAGAAATGAGTGCTAGAGCTGACCCTTATCTGTAAGTTTCCAATTTATGTTGTTTCCCATCCTATGTACAAAACCATTTTTTCCTATAAATAGTTTTTTTTGGGGGGGGGTAAAGGAAAGAATGTTTTATCATGATTTTTTGCTTCAGCCGCTTTAGGAGAAATTAAAAGTCAACTCTGGTACCAGACTTCGTACTTCCTAAAAAAAAAAAACAAAAAACAAAGTCTTCTCCTTCCTCTGTCACCTGCAGGCCTTTGGTGGGACAAGAAGACTTTCATTTGTTTCCGGTTCCTAAGTAGGGAAGACACCTGGGCTGAGGTCATCATGACCCTCCTAGCTCAGGCAGATAATCCAAGTTAGGCAGAACGACCCTGTCACCCTAAGAAGGGATCCAGCCTTTCCCAGCATGCCTCTAAAAACACCCTTATCACTGAATTTCCTTCTCCACTAACTGAAATGGGAGTTCCCTTTGAAGCAGAACATACTGGTTCAGTAGATTACACTAGAAAGCAGCCAGGGCAGGTTCTTCATCTTCTGAGAGTCAAGGTGTGCCCAGCAGAAGTGTCAGTCCAACCCCCTCCCAGCATTGGCGTCACGTGAAAGAGACACAAACTGTTCTACTTACAGAAGACAAGCGGAGCCCAAACCACTCTTCAACAAGGTCATCGTCTCGTTTGCTGAGGTCCACAGACTGTGGTGAAAGGCGACCACACACTCAAGCTGGGGAGGACGGTTGAAGTCAGAGCCTACATCACAAAGTAAAGCTGCCGCCCTTCTGCTCTTTCCTGCAGGTTGCTGAGACGACCTCTGAGCTTCTGCTCACTGGGCTCCACAGCAAGGGTGCTCCCAGCTGGGGGCCACGCCCCCCTATTCCCACTTGGAGTGTCACCTGTGGCCTTTAAAAGGCTGTCTCAAGCTCAAGTGGGACATTTCAGCTACTAGGCTGGGTCACGTCTGTGGTGACTCAGTCATCTGTGAAGAATCCATTCCAAGGTGACCCAAACTGTGGCACATCCATGACCGAACTAGTCATTCCTTGGTGGATGCAGAGTCCTGAAAGCCAAGAACTCTTTCCTTCAGCCTAAGATGAAAACCTAACAGCTAAACACACAGCCCGTTCTACATTGTGTCCCTAGCAAAACCAGAACAACGGATTCTAGATTCTATTGACAGATAATCTAAAAATGCAAACTTTAATACCTAGAGATGATCCTCATGTTCCAAAACAAACTCATGTATCCAGAACAAGAAGTGTGAGTGTCCAGTTTTTGTCTATAGTGTGGAGGATGAAGGCAGGAGAAATAGTCCAGAGAAGAGACTGCAAGGTCATTTCTCACAGGACAGCTGACTAACCAGGTAAACTTGGGCAGTTCACCCAATCTCTCTCAGGGGACGGCCTACTAACCAGGTAAACTTGGGCGGTTCACCCAACCTCTCTCAGGGGATAGTTGACTAACCAGGTAAACTTGGGCAGTTCACCCAACCTCTCTCAGGGGACAGCTGACTAACCAGGTAAACTCGGGCAGTTCACCCAGCCTCTCTCAGGTCTGCTAACGTGCTGACTGGTGCTGCTCCCCTGGTTCACCAACATGCCGCCCTGGGAGGCAGCCGGGATGAGCGACCACAGGAGAAGCCTCGCAAAGCCTCCAGATCCTCTGTAGAAACACAGACGACTACTTCTCATCACTGGAAATCACACCAGGGCAGGTGCCAGGATGAGCAGGGCTGAGGAGCCGGGGCAACTCCAGATAGGTAACCTGCCCTCTGGATAAGGGAGACTTACTAATCTTCTGCAGTTAATTGTTAGGTATGGAAATATTTTGTCTACTCTGAGAGTGGCTCAGCCACAACACAAAAGGATGGCTTGATTTTCTGCACTTAACACAAATCACCAGGAAGCATCTCATCAACTGGCTTCTTCAAGTCCAATCATTTGCTTATTATTCCCCTCTACCAACTTATTTCCATATTTTTGTCTATGTAAAATAATCATAAAATACTCTATGGAGTGTGGCCTGGAAGGGGGCAGGGACACCAGCCTCGATTCTAGACAGCCTGGTGCAGGGCCAGGGGCGTCTGTTCCAAGAACCCCGGCCCACCTCCCAGCACGCCGTGGGGCCACCTGGACAGAATTCAGGGCAGCCTCTCCGTCAGGTCACCTTGTTAGTCAGGTAGGAAAAAGTTAAACTTCCGGGCTCTTAACACACGTGCTTTTCTTTTCTCTGTCTTCCTTCGTTTCCTTCCTTCCTTTTTTCCTTTCTGTCTCTCTCCTTTTTTTTTTTTCTTTTGGGACAGAGTCTTGCTCTGTCACTTAGACTGGAAAGCGGTGGTGATGTCATAGCTCACAGCAACCACAGACTCAAACCATCCTCCTGCTTCAGATTGTCAAGTAGCTGGAACTACAGGCATGTGCCATCATATCTAGCTATTTTTAAATTTTTGTAGAGAAGGAGTTTCATTGCGTTGCCCAGGATGATCTCAAACTCCTGGCCTCAAGTGATCCTCCTGCCTCAACCTCCCAAAGTGCTGGAATTACAGTCCTGAGCCACCATATCTGGCCCCCGATTCACATATTTTGAAATGGCATATCACTAACAGAGGAGCACAGATATTGACATGGCCCTTAGCGAGGCCATGGTGGGCACAGGCCATGGTGGGCACAAGGTCACAGTGGGCACGAGGTCACGGTGGGCATGAAGTCACGGTGGGCATGAGGTCATGGTGGGCATGAGGTCATGGTGGGCATTAGGTCACAGTGGGCATGAGGTCACAGTAAGCTCGAGGCCATGGTGGGCACGAGGTCACAGTGGGCATGAGGTCATGGTGGGCACAGGTCACGGTGGGCACGAGGTCATGGTGGGCGTGAGGTCATAGTGGTCATGAGGTAATGGTGGGCATGAGGCCATGGTTGGCAGGAGGTCACAGTGGGCATGAGGTCATGGTGGGCTTGAGGTCACACTGGGCACGCTCTCCACCTTGAGTGGATCCGAGTCATGCGACCGTGTGGGGAGCATGGCCTTACACCAGCTGGGGTGCACACATACCTCTGCTCCTTTCAGCTCCACCTCCCAGGCTCAGCCTCTGTCCTTCTATACCACAGACCTGATTTGGGAGAGTTACTGACTTTAAACTAAATTATGGAGAATGAAAGTTGAATAGGCAGAACTTCCCAGAACATATGCATGTCGTGGGGACGTACCTCTTCTCCTAGCCTGTGCCCAGTATGTGGGCTGTGAGATTACAGTGACCCAGGACAGCCCCGTCCCCTCAGCAGTGGGCGCTTCCACTCCTTCGGTCACCCACAGTCTGCCATCAGAGACCACACCCCCTCCAGTCACCCACAGTCTGCCATCACAGAACACACCCCCTCCAGTCACCCACAGTCTGCCATCACAGACCACACCCCCTCCAGTCACCCACAGTCTGCCATCAGAGACCACACCGCCCTCCGGTCACCCACAGTCTGCCATCACAGACCACACCCCCTCCAGTCACCCACAGTCTGCCATCACAGACCACACCCCCTCCAGTCACCCACAGTCTGCCATCACAGACCACACCCCCTCCAGTCACCCACAGTCTGCCATCACAGATCACACCCCCTCCAGTCACCCACAGTCTGCCATCACAGACCACACCCCCTCCAGTCACCCACAGTCTGCCATCACAGACCACACCCCCTCCAGTCACCCACAGTCTGCCATCACAGACCACACCCCCTCCAGTCACCCACAGTCTGCCATCACAGACCACACCCCCCTCTGGTCACCCACAGTCTGCCATCACAGACCACACCCCCTCCAGTCACCCACAGTCTGCCATCACAGACCACACCCCCCTCTGGTCACCCACAGTCTGCCATCACAGACCACACCCCCTCCAGTCACCCACAGTCTGCCATCACAGACCACACCCCCCTCTGGTCACCCACAGTCTGCCATCACAGACCACACCCCCTCCAGTCACCCACAGTCTGCCATCACAGACCACACCCCCCTCCGGTCACCCACAGTCTGCCATCACAGACCACACCCCCTCCAGTCACCCACAGTCTGCCATCACAGACCACACCCCCCTCCGGTCACCCACAGTCTGCCATCACAGACCACACCCCCTCCAGTCACCCACAGTCTGCCATCACAGACCACACCCCCTCCACTCACCCACAGTCTGCCATCACAGACCACACCCCCCTCTGGTCACCCACAGTCTGCCATCACAGACCACACCCCCCTCTGGTCACCCACAGTCTGCCATCACAGACCACACCCCCCTCTGGTCACCCACAGTCTGCCATCACAGACCACACCCCCCTCTGGTCACCCACAGTCTGCCATCACAGACCACACCCCCCTCTGGTCACCCACAGTCTGCCATCAGAGACCACACCCCCTCCGGTCACCCACAGTCTGCCATCAGAGACCACACCCCCTCCAGTCACCCACAGTCTGCCATCAGAGACCACACCCCCTCCAGTCACCTGCAGTCTGCCATCAGAGACCACATCATTGACTTATGTTGGATGGGACTTTTGCCCCTGTTAAAAACTCAAACTTTCTTCCCCAGAGGAGAATCATTATCAGATTAATCTAAAAGATTGTCAGAATCCTGCTTGAAAGTAGACTTTCTCAGAGGAAAAGGAAGAAAACACCATGAAAATTCCAGACTCCCAGGGCTAGGGGTGCAGGTGGAAGGAGGGGACGGATGAAGCCTGTGCCATCTCTAGGGGAACATTCGTCAGCAGAGCCTGCGCTGCTCCTGAGCAATGCAAATCTGAGGGGGAAGTTGTAAAGGGCCGATCCCACCGACACCCCTAGAGAGCCCAAGCCCCTGCCTGCTGGACACAGACCTCCCAAGAGGTCAATGTCCTGGGTGGTGCTCATGTGCTCCTCCGAATGGACGCCTCTCTCTCTAGCTGGATCCTACCCCCAGGGCTGCTCAGGGTGTGTCTCTCTGAGGTCCCAGCTCTGTGTGGTCCACCCTGGGCAGGAATGTCCTCCCTCGCCCTGCAGCCCTCTGGCTGCTGCTGGTAGGGAGTGGGACCACAGATGGTCACTGAACTGTGTCGCTGTGTTCAGTGACGAAACTGATGGATGGCAGTGATGACTCAATCATCAATAACGACCAACTTTACAGGCAGGTACTTGGCCAATGTCATTAATTAATAACTGCCTCCTCTGTATCAACGCTACAATTAAAGGCCAAACTCTGCATCAGAGAATTGAGTGTTTTCAGCCCAAGTCAATCTGAGACATGTGACTGTCGGTCGAGGGAGGCTCCTACCCCTGGGAAGCTGCACATGGACTCCCGTGAATCCCCTCCTTTCCTGACATGGACAGGAGAGAAAGCCACCTGCCCCGTGGGCCCTGGGGGGGCTGCGTGAGGCAGCGTGAGTGGAGCTGACCTGTGGGACCCTGGGGGGCTGCGTGAGGCAGCGTGAGTGAGTCCTTGCTGGCATTAGGGAGCACACACGTGGGAGGACCACCTCAGAGACAGAACAACCAAAACCAACCGTCTCACAGGGCGGAAGGGTGGACGTCCACACTCCTGGTGTCATCTGGGTCGGCTCCCTCCAACACGCTGCTGGCCATGGGCAACTCTAGTGTGCCTTGGCTTGTGGGTGGCTGTCTTCTCCCTGTATCTGCCTCTGAACCTCAATTTCTCTTTCATAAGGACACTCATCACATTGAGACCACCCCATTAATCGTATTTTAACTGTTACCTCTGTAAAGACTCTGGTTTCAAATATGTCATTCACATGAACTGAGGGTTGGGACCTCAGTGTATCTTTTTGGGGGGACACACAATTCAACCCCTCATGGTGTGCTCCTTGATAAACATTAATGTCCTCTCACCACTTACCAAAGTACCACGCACCACGAGGTCGGGATCAATAAGGGGCTCTCAAACCTTTTGGTCTGAAGACCCTTTTACTCTCTTAAAAATCATTTAAAAATAAAAATCTTTGTTTCAGTGGGATAAATCTTTTGATATTTACCAGGATAGAAATTAAAAACAGGAAAAATTTTAGATATTTATTTTTAAGTAACTTAAAAACAATTATAATAGGGCAGCTCCTGTGGCTCAGTGAGTAAGGCGCCGGCCTCATATACCGAGGGTGGCGGGTTCAAACCCGGCCCTGGCCAAACTGCAACCAAAAAATAGCCGGGCGTTGTGGCAGGCGCCTGTAGTCCCAGCTACTCGGGAGGCTGAGGCAAGAGAATCACTTAAGCCCAGGAGTTGGAGGTTGCTGTGTGCTGTGACACAGCATTCTACCAAGGGCAATAAAGTGAGACTATCCCTACAAAAAACAAACAAAACAAAACAAAAAAACCAACAATTATAATGAACCCATTACAGATGTTCCTGATAAACTTAACTCAAAAATGCACTCACTACACTGAGGACTAAACTTTGACCTTTTCCTTCTGCCCCTATTCCTTTATAAGTCAGCTGGTGAGTCATGACAACAAAAGAAAAAGTCTCACTGGACAGGTTCTATCAACCCGGTAGAACATGGTTTACTTCCCAGCGTGGTTCTTGTTCAGCATCACAGGAGAGACCTCCCCCCTTATCTTAACTCAAGCATCCTAGTAGACCCTGCCCAGCCAAGCTCCCATTCTGCTGACTGTGCCAACTCTAGGGGAACATTCGTCAGCAATCTGCCCTGTTCCTGAACAACACACATCAGAGGGGGAAGTTTTAAAGGGCTCTGATAAGGGCCAATCCGACCGACACCCAAGCCTTTAGACAAAGCTCAACTCCTTCAGACAACTGCCATCTAGAAAACCCCTAAAGCCCACCATGGTTTGCAGCTCCTGCTGTAAGATGTGTCACCTTTTCAGGCAGAACCAACGTGTCCCTTCCATGTATTGATTTATGGCCTTACCTGCAATTTATCTCCAGTGAATATAAAACCAAACTGTTTCCAGCTGTCCTGAGAGCATTTTCTCAAGACCTCTTGCGAACTTGTTCCCTGGGCCGTGGTCACACACATCTAGCTCAGCATGAACCTCTTTAAATTAGTTTACAAAGTTGGGTATTTTTCCATAGCCAACACCTAACCTACCAAACACAATTGGCAAAGCTCGGTGAAAAATGAAAATGTGGGTCTCCCTCTTCAAATATTGTTAAGAAAATTGAAACCTGGGCAATATAATAAGACCTTTTCTCTACAAAAAAGGGAAAGAGGCAGAGAAGAATTTGAAGATCCTAAAATTAACAACAGCCGAGCATTATACCAAACACTGGGCCTTCTAAACAGGGTCCTGGGTGACTGTGTAGGTTACAGGCCCACAGACCAAGGTCTAACTCATGTGCAAATAGTTCTGGTCTCATAGACACCTCAAAAGGCCTTAGAGACCCCTGGGGAGCTGTAGACCGTTTTAGTGAAATGCTGAGTAAAAGCATCTAAATCATTGTCTGTCTCTGGGGAGATCTGTGCCATGCTAGTCAGGTAGGAAGTCTAAGAAGTTTCCACAGTAGAGGGACACCACTGGCCCTCCTCTTTCCAAAGTCCTTTCTTATTTCTCCCCACAGCAGAGGACAGTTTCCCCCTGACACGACATATGGGCTGGTGATCTCACCATGTGGGTGCCAGAGTTTGTCACTCATGCTGATGGATGCCTGGTCTCAGGAACCTGCGTCCACCTGGGCTTCCCACCGTTAGGACAACACAGGGCTGTGCACCCTGTAACGTCCAGACATGGGTGACAGTGACAACTGTGCTGCTGGAAACTTTAGTATTTTTAACATTTAAAAATTTTTCTACCTTTGTTTTGAGAAGAAAAGTTGTATATATTTTCAGTGTACAACACATTTGATATGTGTATACATTGTGAAATGCCACTGCAGTCGAGCTTTCATCACGAACATGCCATCGCCCCGGTGGGAACTATGACATGGCTGATTCTGAAATCAACCTGGCTTCTGGGGAAGACGCCCTCCCTGCAGAGATGTCATCATGTCTGAGAGAGTCTTCAGGAGCTGGATGTTGACTCTGCCCCCAGAACCGCAGCCCGTAAGTGGCATCTGCCCTTTGCTGCAGCCAGAGCCCTGCATTATGCTGAGAGGAGGTGTGAGGGCCTCGGTGACCCCACTTCCCCAGCGAGCTTAGTTCTGTAGTAGAACCTGGGTCCCCTGCTGTTTCCCTTGCACAGTTGGAGCCTCAGGTTTTGTCTTCAAGGCCCTCATCTGACTGTCCTAGATGGATGCAGTTTTCTGAACTTAGACCCTTTCTCTGTTCATCCGAAAGCTACAGAAAGTTGCCTGCTTCTACCTAGGATGTGTGGGTCACATGAGCCATTGGGGAGCATACCCTCCAACTGTCATTCTGGGCCTTCTTCCCAGAATTCACTTAATTTTTCAACAAGCGTTTATTTTATAGCTAATAATCCCACTACAGCCCCATGTGTCTCTGCAGCCTCCAGGAATAGCAGCCAACAGATTTGGGGGCAAGTCCTCCTACCTGGTCACTCAGAGCCCAGCTCCCCTGCACAGCACATGCCTTGTGGTAGCTGTGACCTTTGTTGGGGTTCACACTTGCCCGTCACTCTCTGCCTATAGCCCACAGGGGCTCTCTATGGCTCTCACCCCCAGGGCTGCATCTGTGAGTGAGACAGAGGACCAGCCCTGCAGGGACTCTCCCAGAGATGAAAGCAGGTGTGGGGAGTAGATCCGGGTGTGGGGTGGGACCCCAGGGTGGGCATGTTGCTTCGTGGGGCACAGGGCTCTCATAGAGAGGTGAGAGGACAGGTTCCAGGTGCACGCCAAGGTGGGTCCCATGTGGCACCCAGAGCAGGTGGGCAGGGCGGGCAGAGCAGATGTGCTCACAGTGGGTACCCTTGCATCGAGGGGCCGCTGCCTCCAGCTTCAGGTCTTTCCTCATCCTCTCATGTTTCACCATCCTGGCCCTTCAGTTTCTTAACGCTTTGCCCCTGGGCTCCCACTTCCCAGAGTGTTCGTCTGGTTCCTGTTCAGTGTCACCCCTTCAGAAGGCCTTCCCCCTACTGGGTCCCCTGCCCTACACAGCCACGGTCCTCAGGACATGTCTCTCTGTCCACCTGTGAAAACATTGAGTGGATGGGCAGGTAGGTAACTGGCCTTCTTACTGGACTCTAAGCTGGGAATGGGGTCGTTCTGGCTGACCTCTGCATCTGCAGGCTGTGGAAGGAATTGGATGGGGGTGTGTGTATCTGACTCCAGAAATGAAGAGCCTCCGGTCAGTACCAAGCGCCCAGAGTGGACAACAGCTAAGTAAATTTGGGTTTTAAACCTTTCTCTGTTACAGTAGTTGAGAGGGGGCAGGTTCTAGGTGATGGCCCCTTTCCTCTGCCCACCCCATTACCAACAGCACCCTCCCTGTTTCTGGTCACATGGGACAGAGGTTTGCACCCTGCCTGCTGATGAGAATGTACCTGATGCATGGTTGAGCCCTGCAGCCCTTCCTGGGTGGGCGACACAGAAGTCAGTCCTTGGAAAGTCAGGTGACCAGGCTGGGAGTCTGCAGTCGCAAGGTTGGACTCTGCAGACCTGGGTCCCACCCGCGCCACTGCGTAGCTCACAGCCTCAGACAGGCCCTCATCTTGAAGAACCGCATCTGTGCCCACGAGAGAGGTGCTAGCCCCTGTGCCACATGACCTCACCCTGGGTTGGTGCAGGAGGAAAAACAACAAGGTGTCACGCATACTAACGTCTCAGAGTAACTCCTGATCATCATATCTGTGGGAAACACCCGTGGCCTTCCCTGCTCTCTCTACTCGTGACTTGTGCATATGACGCTGTTGCCACTGCCAAGAAATTACACGCTGACACCTGCTGCGCGGCCAACAGGCACAGGACTTTGAAATTCATGGGACGGCACGATGTTCCTTTCTTTGTCCCTCTCAAGTGCCATCTCGCTCCTCTCTGCTGTGCTCTCTGCAGAGCAGGCGCTCCTGCCGGAAACTCCCCTCCTCTCTGCCCCCTGTGCTCTTGTGTCCTGGGTGCTGCTCTGCCGGGCACAGCTAGTTCATCTGACCCTTTCCTGAATTTCCATCATTGAATATGGGTGGAATTAATGGATTGCCAAATAAAGTGGTGTTAAGTTTTGCAGATTTATTTTAATTTGTATAAGTGTAAAGACCCAATCCCAGCAGTGAAACTATATGCTAGGGGAAAAAAGTGACTATAAAGAAAATATCTGAAGATTTCTTAAGTGGTGGAAATGACCAATTAGTGGGCAGAGTAAAAGGAGATTGTGGCGAGAGGGATGAAGCATTAACGCGCTGTATTTCATTCTGAGGTATCTGTAAAGTCAAGGTACAGTTGTACTTAGGACACATTGTTTTGGTGACTGGAAGGTCGTGTTATAGCAGGTAGTACACACCTCAGCAGTACTACTCATAGGTAGGGTGAAGGTACAAATGATTCCTAGATCCAGGAGTCCAGATGGGTATCAATAAATGATTAATAAATTAATAAATGGGGAGAAGACACAAAACTCCCACACAGAGGAATTCCAAATAATTTCTGTAGCTGGCTCACCAACACGGAGCGCTCATATGGGCTGTGCCTAGGGCCTTCCTTCCAGGGAGCCAGACGATAAGGGAGGGGACACTTGGTGGCTTCCCTCAGCCCAGTGCCCCTGCTGACGTGGACTCAGGATGCGGCGTGGTAAGGGTGAGCGCCATGTGGGAGGCAGGACTTGAGTACTCACTTTTTTAAGGACAAATACAGGCAGAATTTGGGAGGATCAGCTGAGGAAAAAGCCCACATGTCCCAGACCCCCAGGTCCACCTTTGGGGACTCGGCAGCATCTGCAGCTTCTGACTCAGTGTCCTCACGTTATGGTCCACACCAGTCACTCTGAAGTTTTGTCCTACTGACGATGTAGGTGGCCCAATAGGGCCTGATCCATTTAAATTGGGGAGGGGGGGAGCATCTTTTCTTACATTCCAGATAATTTACCTTTAAAAAATTACACACTGAAATGATATTAAAAGCAAAAGTTGTTTTATATCGCAGATAAAGATGTACAAAAGGGTGTGTTGTATATAATTGGCTCCAAATTGTCCTTCCCACAACAAGCTTTTTAAAAAATGTCTCACGAAACAGCCTGAGCGTAGCACACAGAACACAGTGAGAGAAGAAAGAATAACCACGTTGTCCTCGGATGTGAGCGGCCCTTCCAGCCTCTTATTCACACTGAATAAAGAGGTACGGACGTGCGCGAGGCTGACTAACAGCGCAGCCCTCACTCCCTCTGCCTTGGCTAGCCTTAAATTAAGAGCTTTCTGGGAGACTTTACTTAGAATCATTTCACCATGCACAGATTCGATATTCAAGGGTTTAAATGCCATTATTTTTCCCATGTGCTGGACCTTGCGTATTAATATTCAGGCCAGGAGCAGTTTAAATCTCAGAGAACAAGACCACTCACCAATGGCTCAGTGGGAGGCTGAGCGTAAGTAGCTGCCAGAAGTAGCTGCCAGTCACCAGGAATGGGCCATTGTGAGCCAGACAGCCCTGACAACGCCTTGACGGCCCAGATCCCTCTCCACGTCTGTGCACGCAGGGCTCCATGCAGGGAGGGGGCTGGACGTGGGCACAGAGTACAGGAGCCAGACCCCCACGTTCCAGCCTCACCAGCAGTGGGGTGAGGTCCAGGCAGGTGCCACTTCCCTTTCTCCCCTCCCAGCTGTCGCTGTGGAGACGTGGCTTCCTGGGGCCAAAAGCAGGGTGGCCCGTTACAGGCAGGTGTAGCCGGGGGAGTCAGCACAAGGATGGGTCTCTGCAGCAGAGTCGTGTGCACTGAAGCTGCACTCAGAGCACTGAGCACCCAGCCGGCCAGTGTGAGGACGGCCCCAGGCCTGCTCTGCCACTGGCTCCTCTCAGACAGGGGTACCCTGGGGTTTTTGCCAGAAACTGATGTCTGCCCAGCTTCACTTGAGAATGAACTGGTAGGAATGTGGAGCTGCCTGGTCATTTCAAGTGACAAAGGTGCCCTGGCCTCCTCCGCCTCAAGCATTTTGCACATACTCCCTGTCTCTGTGGCGTCTGTACGAGTCCTGCGCCCACCTCCTGCTGTCCTTACCTCACAGCCATGGCTGTGCCAGTCATGGTCCAGCATCTGCCACTTGGGCCCCAAATAGCCCCAGACAAGCATGAGGTCTTATGAACGTTAACCAAAAGCACATGTTTCCTTTATGACAGCGATGACAATGACAGTGGTGAGTTTTTACTTGAAATGACATAGATCATTGTGGCTGCCACACTCTGAGCAGATGTCATGAGATCAGGAAAGCTTAGAAAGCGGGGAAGGCAAATGCTGCAGAGATGCCCCCCACCCTCCACGAGGCAGAAGCTGGGAGAGGAAGAGGTGTGGGGGGAAGAGCAGGGGCCACACACCGCCCGGCAGCTCTACGGCAGAGACGGCGCCAGGCTGCAGACTGGGCTTGTCTTCCTGGGTAAACACTGGAAGGTCCTCAATGTCCCCAGGACGTTGTACGGATAGGAAACACACATGGATCCAAAAGGCATTAGGAACAGCAGAGACAAGGCAGGCATTCCTAACCCCCGAATTCTCTTTCTCTAGAAACTACGTTTTCAGTATTGAAAGATTCTCTGGGACAGTGTGGACAGTTGTAGGGGACAGTGCCAGGGCCTCTGACGGCTTCACTCACTCAGTCAACAAACATGTGTTGAACCCCCATGTTGGACAGAGGAAGGAGTGGAAACAGCACCCCAACAAGGATGTCCTCACAGAGTGCCCATGCTAGGGCCAAGTGGGCCAGTTTGGCCATCAGTAGCCACACGTGGTCATTTACGTTGACATCTAGCGCGTGCTGCGGTGCCTGGGGTGAGTGTGTGTGTGTGTGTGTGTGTGTGTTGCTGGTATAAGGGGAAAAGCACCTAATTTCTTTACGACTTGGCTGACAGAGGAGGAGAACCATGCTGTCTGTTGAAGGCTGGGGAGGGAGGAGCAGGGCTCAGCTGCAAACAGTCTGGCACAGCAGTCCCTCCCCTACCCCATACTTGCTGTCATCCTTTGAGCACCAGACCTTAATCTGGAGGCCCAGCCTGGCTAACCGTTTTCCAGTTTCCCGTGTGACGTCTGCATGACCTATAGGAGCAACGTCATTGCAGGAGTTGGAATCCACAGAGCAAAGCTCCCTCACCAGAGCGTCCAGCTTCACACACCTCAGGCTCACATGTCCCAGGCAGAGCACCCTCTTCCCGGGTGATGCTCTCTAACACAGGCTGTCACAGCACCCCTGACAGGACCAGGCAGGCTTGGAAAGGGGCTCCGAGCAGGCTCAGGGTTCCTTCTCTTCCAGCCCTGAGCCGTAGGGCACAGGTTTGCCTCAGACTGCTCGTGTGGAGACAAGAAGTATCAACTGAACATAGGTGGTACCTCCAAGGTGACAACTATGTCGCCTCTTACTGTATCTGATACTTATTAATTAATGTAGCTGCAGCAGAAGAGCCAGAGAGGGATGGAGGGTGTCCAGTACTTCAACCAGCTGCCAGCTTACCAGACACGGCTCAGCGTTCAGCAACAAGGAAAAAATCAGAGAATCTCCCTGCACTGTGAGCCCTTTCCTGCCCAGGCTCAGGAAACCCATATCCATGGTCACTCTTTAGCACCGAGTCCCAAACACACACACACACACACACACACATTTCCATGGAAAAAGCATGGCTTAGGTGAGGCACCTATTCAATACTTTTATACCTGAAATGTGCCTCTGGGAAAAGTCACTTTCCTAACCAGGACAGATACTGATTCAGAAGTGATCGTCCTGGGACAAAATAGCACAAAGGACGTGACCGGCGGGTGCTGTGTCCTTTCCTTCACTCTCAGCGTCAGGTCCCCGTGTTTTGGGTTCAATGGCCTTTGTTCTTCTGTGGTGACGCCTGTGATGTGAGGATGTCTTGTCTTCCTGGGGGGACTATGAGTGACACAGACTTAACACCGGGAGGAGAACTGTGTTAATTCTGGAGCCAGAAGACTTGGGTTCAAATTCTGACTTTGTCATCGACTATGTGTGACTTGGCAAATTATTCAGCCTCTTTGAACTTTAGTCTCTTCGTTTGTTCATCAGGGATCATTATGATTTTTATAAATACTTGTTAGAGTTTTGATGAGGATTAAATGAGCTAATACATACAAAGCAATACAAGAGGCACATTTGATCATTCAATAAATTATACTTATTTCTATTATTTGAGATAGAGACTTGAACTTACTTTTTTTCTTTTAGTTTTAATGTTGCTTAGCAGTCTTATTGAATTGATGGCAGATTACTTTTAAAATAATTCTTACGCTCCTTTAGATGTGTTTTATATTTTTATATAATTGTGTGTGCACATCGCCCATTCAGTCGCCTCTCCAGCTCCGGGCTGTGTGCACGTGACATGCTTCAAACATGCTGGACTGTAACTGCAAACCTTCGACGTGCTTCTCTCTCACTGAAAGACTTTTCCACCCTTCCTGCCTTGCACACTCCTGCACAAGCCTTAACACCTCGTGCTAAGGTAAAGTCGCCTCTAGTCACCTCAGATGGAGTGACAGCTCCCTCTGGATGTCCATAACATCAAACCAGGTGTGTCATAAATACCAGTTTGCAGGCCTCTCTCCCCCCTCCCCTCAGCAGGGAATGCCTGACTGGGAATAGCACACACCCACTGCAGCCTCCCAGGAAAGGTTCTAAACAATTAATATTGAATATCAAATTTCAGAGAGCGCACAGCAGTAACCACTGGTGCACAGTCATTAACTTGGTCTGGGGAAGACCAATGGAATCCAGCTTCTCCCTGGTGTGCCCCCACCCACCACCTGTTTCTTCACAGGTTGCAGAGTGACACCTCAGCTTCCAAACGCAATGTCCCACATAATATGCTTATTGTCTGGATTGTAGGTTTCTGGGGATGTGCAGATGTTAAGTCTTCAGGCAGGAACAGAACACATCACCCACTGAAAATGACGTCAGAAAGAGGTACAGCACCAGAGGGGAGCGATCTTCCCCAGCAAAGAGGCCCATGTGGAGGAGGCGTGTGGCCAGCTGTGTGCGACCATCGCTCCTCCCAGCCCCTCCTGGGCATTGATGGTTTCGATGCTTGCCCAGGAGGCAGCCCTTCTCCGGCCCTCAGGGGACCCTCAGTCTAAGGAGCTTACAAGTGTTCTGGTCCCTGTCCCTTATTTGCATTTCTGAAACGGGGACATTCTGAAAACTGAAGGTCTCATTGTGGCCCTCTTAGGGCAGGTGACAGGGTAGGAACTGGGAGGCAGGAAAAGCCCCTCTGAACTCTGGGAGGCTGTGCGTGGTCTTGCCCCACGGTGAGTGAATACCTCGATACTTCAATGTGGGACTGTCACCATGTCTGGTCACAGAGTACTGCCCAGCCCTATGTGATACACGCAGTAAGTGGGTGCACCACCATTCTGAAATCTGAACAATTCCAAACTCCTGAACACATCTGCCTCCAAGGGTTTTGCAAAAGGTTGTTGGATCTGGAGCTGGGCCACATTTTGGGAATATCTGTCAAGGGCTCCACAATGTGTCCAGTGAGGATGAGAGAGGTGGGAGGGCTCAGGACACAGAAGGCTGTAGGAACCACATTAATAACACAATTGTGCAGAATGGGGCTCCTGAGCAGGTCACGTCCACTCCTAGTGTCCCCGAGGTGAGGAGGGGGAGGGACTCATGTCCACTCTGAGTGTCCCTGAGATGAGGAGGGGGAGGTGGTCCCGTCCCCTCCCCCGTGACCTGGTGGGAAGGCGTGCCCTCCCTCCCTGTCCCTGGAGCAGTCTTCCTCTCCACCCTGCGAGGAAGGCAGGTGGCAAGTCCTCAGGAGCCACATTCTCTCACCTTGGCCACAGCCTGCCCCTGGCCCCGTGGATTAGTTGACACTCACCAGTCTCCTCACTTGGTGTTTGGGGCGTCCTCTTTTACAGGGAAACACTGGCTATCCCATTTATTAGGCACATGATTTTGAACAGGTTATGGCTCCACACCAGGTTTTCAGCTGTGTAAGAAGAATTATGATAGTGTCTGCTCTGGGACTGTGAAGTTTAAAGGGAATTAAGTAGTACGAGCAGAGACGTGGCCCAGTTTGTTCCTTACGAGATCCAGGTCCTAACACCAGGACTGGCACATAGTCACAGTTTATGGAACGATAATAAATGACTGGTGGCCCCACAGTGTAGTGGTTAGCCCTGGGACTGAGGATAACATTAATTAGTTCACTGTATTTATTGTAGTTATTACTCCTGACACATATTTATAATATCAACTGTTCCTTGCCTTACAAGTGTGTGGCCTGGCTGTAGCCAGCAGTCAGTAAGTGTGCGATGCAATCATCTCTGCTATTACTGTGATTAGCCACTTTACCCCACGGGGCTGCCATGAGGGTGTGTAAAACATATGCACGTGTGTAAAACATTTACACTATGCCAAGACATTTCTGAGGTCAGAGGAGGAAAAGTAGCTCACAAATACAAATTATTATTGTGAATCTCACTTCCGTGTTTCACGGCCCTGTTTCTGAGCACATTACTTACACAGTGATATAGCGGGCTTTGCTTTTGGACGGAACGTGGCAAATGAGTACTGACATGAACAAATGGACAGGCCGAGGCTGTCTCCGGTTTTTGATGTTTGCTCAAAGTGTCTCAGTAAAAGTTCTCGTCTAGCATCTAGGCCCCGAGCTCCAGCCACAGGAGTGGAATTGTGTGTCTCCCACACCGACATCCTCATCCCCAGGGCTTACTTGGTAACAGGGTCTTTGCAGATGAGATTGGCTCACAGGAACTGACCCTTGGGTAGTCGGCCATACCAGACTGTGAGTGCTGAGAGGACTGACACATGGGGACAGCCAGTGAACATGGAGCAGACGGGAGGACCAGGGCTGCCGGCAGCACCAGAAGCAGCAGAGAGGCCTGGATGGGTTGGAGCCTCCAGAAGGAGCCAGCTCAGCTGGGTTTCCAGCCTCCAGAACAGCGATGGAGTAAATTCCTGTAGCTTCAAGCTGCCCAGAACATAGTGCTTTGTTACAGCAGCCCAGTATGCCAGGCAAAAAGTCCTCTCTGAAGTCAAAATAGTGACGGCAAGGTGCGTGTTGCCCAGCAGCCCTGGTGGGCAGCCTGTCTCAAGCCTCCCCTCTTGGGAAGGCTCCGGTCATCAGGTTAGCTGGCCTCTGCTAGAGACGGCTGCTTTTGGACAAGGCATGTGTGAAGGAGGGCAGTGAGAGGCCACTTTGACAGCAGGCCCACCACGGCATGGAGGCAGTGGTTTGGTGGAGGAGACGAGAGCGTGGGGACATGGGTGCCACTGCCGGCCATTCTGTGAGGAGGCAGCAGCAGACTCTGTCGCTCCCTGGCAGACAAGAGACCCCAGCACATTTTCTGCATGTGCAGCAGCTGTCACGCTTGCCACGACGCCACTGAGGGGATTGGGCGTGAGGAACGGGCAGTGTTTATCTACAAAAACTACCTGCCAAATGCAGAAATGTCCTCAGAAACACGGATTCCCAGAGGAGCTGCCACTGCTCCTCCCATCAGTTCTCACGGGCCCCATGGTGAGCTTTACAACTGCAACTCGGACCACACCAGCCAGGCCCACTCAGACACTTCTCTAGATTTCCAGGCCTCGGGGCCAAACTCTCCAACCCTGCCCCTGGGGCCGTGCCTGGCCAGCTCCTCCTGGCCCCTCGTGGGCAGAGACTGATCTGACCTATAGGTGCTGGAAGCAAAGTGCTCCCCTGGGACTCTGCCCTCCCGCTCGGAGGCCTTCTCTGGGAGGGCGATTACTTCTCACCTTAGAGTTTAGGAGTAGTCCAGGGCTCTTCTCCTCCACTGGGCCGGGGGGACGGTATTTCTTTCTTTCTTTTTTTTTTTTTTCTCTTTTTTCTGGGCTACAGGAACAGGGAACTTGCAGTGAAGTTGAGAAACCCCACCTTCAACCAGGCTGCTTTTCTTTTTTTTTTTTTTTTTATTTTTGGAGATTCATTGAGGGTACAATAAGCCAGGTTACACTGATTGCAATTGTTAGGTGAAGTCCCTCTTGCAGGGGCCGGTATTTCTAACTAAACTATGTTCAGCTTCCTGTCCCTCAAAAGACAGCATGTTTTTCTTCCTTTTCTTTACTCAGCCCAAATCATAAACGTGATTGTGGACTGCCTTCCCTTCATACCAATACCTTCTCTCTCTCACACACAGGCATATGTGTGCACACATGCACACACACGCACACGGCCAGTGCTACTCCTAGAATAGCACTACCCGATAGGTCACGAGGGCTGTGCCCAGCTTTGCTCAGAGTTGTAACCCAGTGCCTGGCACTTAATTAATGCTAATTAGGAGCCTGAATGAGACTAGATTCTGAGAACATTCAGTGACAAAGGCTCACAGTTGCAGGGATAAATGCATCAGAAAAGATGATGCCTTTGCAGTCAAGACTCTTTGGAAAAAAGCATCTCAGCATCATTACTCTTGTGCCCAACACGGACAGGGTCAGTGAGCGCCTTGTAGCTAAGTTCAGCAAATCTGGGTAAGGAAAGAAAGCGGTTTGCTTTTCTCATGGTCCTGCTGGGAAGAATTATTTAATCCCATTTGAACAGCCACAAGGTCAAGACAATTATTATTTTCTGGGAAATCAATAAACTTTGCAATGCACTTATAGCTTCTGCAAGCAATTTAATCACAAGTCATGTGCAGGGACCCATCTGGTCATTGAGTCCCCAACTATGTGACTTTCCAGGGCTACAAAGCCATTCGGTTATACAAGCAGGACTACCTTGATATCAGGAGCGACGCTGAGCCCCCAGAGCCGCTGGTGTGTTGTGAGCTCCGCAGGACAGGCACTGTCTATGACTGGTTCATTCTGACATGCGCTAGTCAATGTACACAGTATGCGAGACACCCAAGATGGTCTGGTTCATAAACTTGTTACAGGTGTGCTGGAACTGAATTCCCGATTTCCAAGATGGTGGGATGAAGATACAGTTAGCGATAAAGTTAATCTGAACATCATTTAATTGTTCTTTGATGATTTACAAGTGTCTTTACAACTTGGCAGCTCTGAAGTTACTGACACATTCCTAAATGCTGTTGTCCTCCGCAGATGAGTAAATGCTCCCCAATGGTCTGAGGTTTCAGAAAATGGATTATTAAATAGACCAGCTTTTAAAATGTAGCTCAAGAGGTGCCAATAGAAATAGTCACTAACAATTGTTTTCTTGGACGCTTGGTTATGTACTTATACTTATTATTAAGGTCTCACAAGTGAAGTTAGAACAGAAATGAGGGTGAAGCACGCATAGCTCAGGCCCTGGGCAAGGCAGTCCGAGGGAAGAAAAGATCAGAGGATTCCAGTGAGGTGACATGGTATTTATTTGAAATAAAACCTCCTCAGGGAAAGCATGAGTTGAAGTAGCCCAAAATGACAATGCGTTGTTAACCCTCCGTTTCTGGCCAGGACGTTGCCTTGCTTCTTAAGAGATTATTAAATGAGCCGCGGTGTCTTCATCTGCAGCAGCTGCAACCAAGCTCGCAGCCTGGCACAGGCAATGAATCCACAGGACCACACCAAAAGGCTGCTCGTGCTGGAATGGTGAGTCGGCCCTTGTGTAAGAAAGCGTCTTGCCCACTGCTGATCACTGCTGAGAACTTCTAGGAAGCTCATCTTCTGCCCCAGCTTGGCTGCTTGGTGTGAGCAAGAGAGAGATTTAAATGGCAGCCCATCCCCATCTTCCTCGGTGGTAACTGTGCCGTCTCCTGCTGATGGCCCTGAGGTGTGGGGCTTAGAAATCTATTATGGTTTTAATGGGGTGAAATGTGTGCATGTGCTCTGCAGCCAGCCTCTGAGGACGCGGCTGTCCTCTCCCCCTAGCAGAGAAGTCTCCCGGCATGTGGAATTCAGTGGGGGTCAGAGAGAAGCTGGCGAGGCTCGGGCACCTCCTCCCCATGCCTCCGAGGCAGCGTCTGGGCCGCTGGTAGCTGATCCAGCCGTGCTCCAAAGGGCAAGACAATTAAACCTCCATAAGTTTGTGGAGCACTTTGAAGATGAAAGCACTATATAAATGCTAAGTGTCATTATTACCTGAAGATGATGAATTCTAAGAAAGAGACACCCATGTGATAGAACACGCGAGGACAGAGCAGAATGAGGAAATTACTTCACAGTGAAGTTTAAAAATTAAAAAAAAGGTGAAATAGCCATTCTTGGAAAGGAAGGGAAGGCCTCATGACTGTGAAGATAAACTATGCAATTTAATGCAACTTTGTGGAGCCAGAGTCCTTGAGAGAGAGAATCAGGATTCTGAAACTTGGCAATGACAATTAATTTCTTAAAAAAATCAATTAATATTTTCTCTCATCATTTACAAAGGGGGCTGGAGCAGATGACAGCATTGCACACACTTCCCAGAGGAGGAAGGTGGGTGAGGACATCAGAATCCTGTTGACATAGGGACAGGGAGATGGGGCTTCACCACGGACAGATCCACCCCACCCTGCAGGGAAGACCGGAAACCCCCACTTGCACGTTTGATTTTTAGGGCTTACATGGAAGATAGGACACGCCTATTTCATAGATGATAGAGGCGACCATGCGTGTTCTAGCCCGCAGAGACAGTGTGCACAGGTGCGCCGCCCATGCAGAGCGGCGAGTCGCCAGCCGGCTTGCAGCGCCTTCTCCAGGGAACAGTCTTAAGTTCTGTGCTGCCCTAACGAAATGGACTCACGTTAATAAGGAACAAGGAGAGCTGAGATAAACTCATAGAATTCCTTTGTGGTATTTCATGACGCAGAATTTTGCCCTAAAGTTGAGGTTTTCTGGTTTGCTGTGAAGACATGAAAGAGAAGGGTGTAAAGGACCCTAGAGGGGTCACCCGCACTGCCGCTCAGTGGTGGGTCCCAGAGGAGTGGCCACACACTGGAGGCGGACAGGCCGGGAGCCACACTGCCGCACTAGGAAGGAAAACGGGCTCGGAAACAGAGCCAGAGGCTGCCCTGGTGTAAGGTCGGGACAGGGCCAATTTGTCCTCTGAGAAGGACACCAGGACAGTGAGCACCCACCGTGATGACATTCACTAGACACAAAGACCAAGGTGACAAGCCCAAGCGCACTCAGCAGGGACAGGCTCCAAGTGGGCAAGTGTGAACACAATTAAGCAGAGAAAAATGAAAGATAATGAGATTAGGGCTAAAGTGCACAAGAGCACATGACCAAGATAATGACGGGACACCCGGCCACCTTGAATGAGACTCAGAGGTGGAGATAATGATCAAACTATCATTATCAGTGGTTTAAAGAAACAAAATCCAGTTGCACGGGCATCAGTGACCAGAAATGCACAGGAGGAGATTGAGCAGCGAGGTTCATGGGTGCTGTGAGGGGACCCCGGGAAACTGCGTGCTTAGCTCAGCTCTGTCTGCTCTGAAAGGCAGGATGTGGGAAGGAGGAAGAGGAGGAAGAGGAGGAGGAGGAGGCGGAGGCTGCAGGCCACGTCCCCGGGGAGCTGACTTATTGCAGGAGGCCGGGGGCTATGCTCTGACTAGAGGAGAGGATTGGGAGAGAACCTCCTTGGGACGGCCACGGGTCCTGGTTCGTGTTCAATCTGTACACAGATGGTACCCTTTCAAGGTGGTGACACTGACTGGAGCAGCGTCTTACTGAGGACTCAGTGTGGCCTGTGTGCTCTTGCCCTGGTGCCCTGCAGGGCCAGCATCACAGGGCTCTTCTGTCACCGAGGGAGGGGCTCCGGTGCCTCCCGGGTGGATGTGCATGGAAAGGGCAAAGGAGGTGCCCTCTACGTGGAGTGCAGGGAGCAGCCAGGGGCACAGCAGCGTGGACGGGCTGGGTCCCACACCCTGTCGAGCCAGTGGCTGGCAGGGGCACACACTGCCCAGCCTGGCCCCGGACTGGCTCCTTCAGAACAGAGCACGGCCTGGGACCTTTGAGCCTTTGGTGCCGCAGAAAGTTAGTGCACAAACCCTCAATGTTTCTACATTTAGCACAGAGGAGCCACAGCTTTGGGAAAGCGCCCCTTTTGCACAGACGAGGTGCGTCTCCCCCGAGACCCACCAGGGCTGTTCTCTCCAGCCAGAAACGCTGACGACATCTTGTCTGCGTTCTTACCAGCTTTGCCGCTGTCACTTGGGTGCTGAGTTCTCTTCAGTCCCCTTTCCCCTCTCCTTCCTACTTATTCCATGTCCTTTCCAGACTGTGTATATCAGAAGTGAAATTCCACTGAACCCACTCTCCCCTGTGTAGCCATTCCTCTGGAAAGCAGACGTGAAATGGCACGTTTCTAGAAAGAACATCTTGGAAAAATAACATCACACCCAAAGCCCCAGTCCTGTGCCTTGTGGGACGGTGTAGGCAGTGGGAAAAACCCAAACAGGCCAGTAAACCTAAGGGCTGCTCTGGGGATGGCCCTGGAAGCTTCTGGATAGTTTTAGTCTTCACAGCAAAGTTTCCAAGGTTCCTTGGCCAACCACGCTCAGTCTAGGCTAGGGCAATGTCTAAGGAGGCCAGCCCATTGAGAAAGGACCTACAGGCCACACTCCAGGACATGCGGGCCCAGTGCCCAGTCAGTGGGGCAGGGCCCCGTCGGGAGGGCTGGGATTTAGGGCCTGGGAGGAAACTCAGTCGTGGCCCGTGGCACCCACGTCATGGCCTGTGAGTGGGCCTCAAAACGAGGTCCTCTGAGATCCACGCTGGAGGGTTCCTTGTGAGGGCAGCCACAGCAGAAAGCTGTGTGTTTGATGTAACTGTGATCACTTGGCATTCTTGCTACCAAATATTTGATCATTTCTATTCCAAAACAAGTTGGGCAACATTAATTCCACAGATGCTATTTATAACAGATAATTAAACTTTAGCAGAGAGACAGAATGGCATTTCAAAAC
Organism: Nycticebus coucang; assembly: GCF_027406575.1. Taxonomy (NCBI): domain Eukaryota; kingdom Metazoa; phylum Chordata; class Mammalia; order Primates; family Lorisidae; genus Nycticebus; species Nycticebus coucang. The sequence continues at coordinate 1,855,112 of NC_069794.1, forward strand.
AATCACAGCTATGCCTGAAAAATAAACTTTTTCAGTTGCATAGTATGATAAAAATTAATTTTGTAGGATTCGAATTGGCCAAAAAGCAAGGCAAAGATTTGCGGTAACTGACGTGAGGCCTCTGGAACTGCACAGGTGATTGATCGCCTTCAGTCCGGTAGTGCAGTCGTTTGCATTCTGCCCGTCATTGCCACTGGCTCACTCACCCTGAAGTCCAGAGGATGGTGGGAGGTCACACCTGCCCTCAGGAAGCACACACTCAGCCAGTGGAGTGAGAAATCTGACAATTTCCATTAAAGGAACAGAAGAAAAATGTATCTGGATGAAACTAAATATTAACACATCAAAAACAATATTCTCAGTTCTTTATTTGAAGCAAAAAAACCCCAACTGAAGCCTCCTGTCCATGTATCAGGGCAAGTGACTCTCCAAGCTTCTCTTTCTAGCGGGCCCAGGAAGTCAAACTGCGGGGCAGAAGCCAACAGAAGGGCCTCTGGCTGATCCCTGGGCTGTGCTCGGTCCTAAAGGGCAGCGGGTACTGATCTGAATGGCTGACGCCCCGTGGGGTCCACAGGCAGTGAGGCTCTCCTGGCCGTAGGCCTGTCCTGGGAGCCAGAATCCTGATAAATGTGAAGCACTGCAGCTGGTGTCCATCCCTGGTCTGGAATGCGACTGGGGGTGGCCGGAGAGCCCTGTGGTGTGGACCAGGCGGGCCGCCCCTCCTCATCCCCCACCTTCACCACAGTGAGCCTCGCTCTGTGTGGACTGTTAAGCACTTGGGCCCCATCAGTGTTCAGAACAAAGAGACCACCCTCACAAGTCTGTGCTCTACTTGGCGGGGTGGGTGGGGTGCACAGTGACCAAGCATGTCACTGGCAGGGGTACTCAGGCTGTCACTGCAGAAGGACTCGGGGAGACAGGGACGGGGGGTGGGCTGAGACTATGGGCACAGCGGCCAGGGCAGTCCTCCCTCTTCCATAAACATCTGAGCTTTTGGTTTGAATGTTTAGTGCGTGTTAAATCTGGAATGCGTATGGTACCAACTCAGGCTCACATCTGTGAGCAGACTGGCCTGGACATGTCTCCAGCCCAGGATGGAAGGCCAGCTCCAGGGCACCCCTCGTCCTCCCTGGGAAGACGGGACAGTGGCACTGCAGAGAGAGGGGCGCACTACTCACAGCCACGCAGCCCCACAGAGCTGGTGCTGGGGCCAAGGGCCTGGACGCCCCAAGGCACCTTCCCCTACATCACTCTCCCCCACCACCCCTTCCCTGTGTGAGTGCCCTTGTCATCCACCTTCATGGGCACATTCTCATGAAACATCACCACAGGCTACAGAACACTGTCCAGATCTTGTCTTCGGCCGGGGATTCCCACCATGTCCTTACAGAGGTCTGGGGTCCTCTTAGCCTTCTCAGCATGGCTGATGCTGTGGCTAGGCTAACTCCCTAATCCCTGTCCACTTCTTCACCAGAAAACCCGCTCACAGGAGCCCTCTGCCCACAGCCTTTTCCCAGCCTCCCAGCCACAGAGGCCCACAGGGTCCAGGAGCACAAGGGGGTCCTCTGCACACCAGTGGTCTGCTTTGTGGGGTGTTTCCTCTCTCCTCCCGGGGCCCCCATGTAACCCAGCAGGTGGCTTCTACTTGCCCACGAGTAGCCCCCCGAGGGCAAGGTCACGCTGGAGACCCTGGAAACGCCCCATCTCTGGACGGCGTGCTCTGGAGGACAAACACTCGGCGGCCACGGGTGAGCCCCCAGTGGACACAAACACCTGGCGCTGAGCAGACTCAGAAGGGTCTGTAAGAGCTCCCACATGGGCATTGTTAGCCCCAACAATGATCCTCGCCCTCAGATTCTCAGCCACAGCCCCTGGTAGGTTCTCAGGCTCCTTTTATTCAATACTCCTGAAGCTCATGGCAGCATATAACCTATTATCTACACAGCCCTGCATTGTTTCTGCCAAGGGGAGAATACATTATGGTGCCTTTGAAATCTTTATCCTGCTACTATCTGCATGCATTAGCATATTTTATGATTTAAATCTAATTATCAGGGTTTTCCAAGCAATGTAACTGAAAGTGATCATAGTTGAGCTCTTTAACATTGACAGAATAAAGGCAGAAAAATAGCCAGTTGGATGAAGAGCCATCACACGGACATAGCTCAGCTCACGAAAGATCAGACATTTAAAGGAGAAGTGGGAGCCGCCAGCTCTGGCACCACCCACAGAAGCCTCCGGATCTGCCCTGTGTTTTCTCTGACATCCTGCATTTCCCCCCAAAACCCCAGGATCCCTGTCCCCCTGCTACGCTCCAGTTGGACTAAGAGATCACAATTAAATATGGTCACTTTCTCCATGAGACTGCACGGATACAGTCTAAACATAGGACATGCCTCCCATAAGAGGTTTCTTCACAGTGACCACTACTGAGATGTTCTGGAGACCCTGGAAATGCCCCATCCCTGGACAGCATGCTCTGGAGGGCAAACACTCGACGGACATGGGTGAGAGAGCCAGACCAGCTGCCGTGCTGGAGACAGGACCTTCCTCTTCAAATGTTCCACATGACCCCCGTGTCAGTTAGCTCCTTGACAAGCCGGCTTGTGCCTCTGGATTTGACAGTCAGTGATTCTTTGCAGGAGCCACCATTGAAGAACAGCATAACCTGGCAGCTCCAACCACACAGATGCTGAGGCCTGAAGTCCAAGGTGTTGTGGGCTGGTTCCCACGAGGGCCATGAGGGAGAAGTTGTCCCAGCCACTCCCTGCTCTGGTGGCCTCAGCTGTCCATTGGCTGGTGAATGATCATCTTTGTCCTGCATCTTCATGTCGTCCTTCCTATTCGTGGGTCTGTCTCTGGGCATTGCACTCCTTTACACAGGTACTCTAATTGCCTCAGCTTAACGTGATCATTTCCAAAACCCTTTTTCCAAATAAGGTCACATCTGCAGGCACTGGGAATTAGGACTTCATTATCTTTTAGGGGTAGGCACAATTATCTTTTAGGGATAGCCCATGGCGGTCAATTAAGGGCACCACGTCTCATCTATAATCTATTAAGGTGCTTGCTATAAAAGAGTCAACAATGCTGTCAGAGGCTGGAAAACAATTCCCTTCATACAGGGTTTTGACCAAACCTCTAGGGCTCCCCGCACATCCCTAACAGGGAGGAAGAGCAGCTGACTGCCGTGTGACAGCATTTAGGACACAGAAGGACGGCCGTCACCAACCCCCATCCAAAATTTGAAAGAAATGTAATCTCCAGATTAATCTTTTTGTTAATCAACTCTCCTATTTTCAAGTGGAAAGTATAAAGTTGAGACAACCTTATGTTTTCAGAAGAACCAGTCCATCTGCCTTCTGCTGAAATCTAGGAAGGACTTTAACCCCCTCCAGGGAGTGTGACCCCAGGCCAAGCCCCAGGAGCAGGGAGCAGGTGTGGCTGTGACAAGACCTGGCTTAGTCCAGCACAGGGTGGTCCTGCAGAGGCCACGGCACCTGTATGTGGTCCTGTTCTCCAGTGAGTATCCACAGCTCAAGCAGGGGACGCCTGGACTATTCGGTGTCTGCCAGTCACAGAGCAGCTGGAAATGGCCACCTGCCAGCCCCACAACACACAACGGAATGTAGTCTTGCCCAGAGACAGGCCCTCTCACGTGGAACTGTGAGTCTGCACGAGTGCACAGAGCTTGTAGAAAGCCGTCTCTGGGTGTTAAGTGCTGGCCTGTCACATTATAGGAAAAGAATTTGATAATCGAATTACATACATAAGACCCTAAAGGAGGTTTTTTTTTTTTTTTTTGTAGAGACAGAGTCTCATTTTATCGCCCTCAGTAGAGTGCCATGGCCTCACACAGCTCACAGCAACCTCCAACTCCTGGGCTTAAGTGATTCTCTTGCCTCAGCCTCCCGAGTAGCTGGGACTACAGGCGCCCACCACAACGCCCAGCTATTTTTTGGTTGCAGTTCAGCCGGGGCCAGGTTTGAACCCGCCACCCTTGGTATATGGGGCCGGCGCCTTACCGACTGAGCCACAGGCGCTGCCCCTGAAGGAGTTTTTGTTGCTGACAGCTCTGAATAAAACCTTCCTCAGCTCATATTGCCTGGAACCAAACCCACATGATGTGGCTGGCCCCAGGCAAGCCCTGACACCAGCCCCATCTATACTTGTCCCTTCAGCACCTGGAGAGGGCTCTGGTTGTGTTCAATGCAGCGAGTGCCCTGGGAAGACACAGAGGTCGAGCCTGCAATGCCCCCACTGGGGCCCCAAAGTCTGCACATCCACACTGCGGCCTCTGTGCCCATCCTGCTGGGCTCTGGAGGCTTCTTCCCTCCCTTGGAACATCCCCACTGTTCCTCCTCACCAAGTCCCAGCTGGCCAGCCAGGACCTCTCTCTCATAATGTCCTCTGGAGCCCCTCCCAGCCCCATGATGCATCTGTGGTCCCTCTGCTGCTATTCCGCACATTTCATCTTGTCTCAGCCACAGTTGAGGCTGGAGCCGACATGGGGCTGCCGTGCTGGGGACAGGGCCTTTCCTCTTCACTTTACCCGCCAGCCTTCCCCTCAGCAGGCCCCAGGTGCATGTGGAGTGGCGGGGACCCCAGGTATCCAGGTTGTGAATGGTTCCCAGCTGGCACATGGGCTGTGGTTTCAATCGCAGTGGCTGGGCCCCCACTCTGGACGCCCAGCCAAGGAGCCCAGGCCTGTCCTTGAGCCTCAAAGCCTTCTTGAGGCACCCAGAGAAACGTGGAGAGCCAGTTTGTGCTTTTAGTTTGTTTCCTGAAGAAAAGAACTTCCAGATGATCTGGAGTCGGGAAGGGTGCACTCCCCACCACCCAGGTTCTGCTTTCGGCCTCCTGCTGGCCAGGACCTTAGACACTATGGTGATAGTCACAGACACCACAGACACAGGAGACTGGCTGCCACACAGCCGCTGTTCTGTGCTCCCTGCAAAGCAGAAGAACAAAGTGTTTCCCATGGATCTGTCCTCTGCCCTCTCAGATGGACCTGAAGACAGGGAAGAAGGAGCCAGGACGGGAATGTGACACCAGCCCAAATGTCAGGCTTCCAGAGAATAGGCTGAGGGCTCAGAGAGCTGGCTGCTGCTGAATTCTTGCCTGAAAAGCCTCCCCTGGGAGCCGAGAGGGCAGCTGGAGCCCCAGAGTGCAGGGTGGTGGGTTCCCAGGAAGGTGGGTGCTTGATAGAGAGCAAGGAATCCCTGTTGCGTGCCCTTAACGGTGCTCTGGGACTGCAGGTGGCATCTTCACAAGCTCTGAGTGACTTCCATCCTCACAGGCTAGCCTGGGAGGAGACACAACCACCTGTCACAAGTACAGGTGGGTCTCTCCTCGCGAATCACCACCCAAGCCTCCAGGCCCATCCTCTGCAAACAGCACCACCCAAACACGCAAAGGTGATGCAAAGACCCCAAGCAGGTCTGCGGCAAAGAACAGGACCCAACTCTGCTCACGTGATCCACTTTCACGTGTGCTTTTCCTGCACTCTGCTGTGAAATTGTATCACCAAGATACAACGCTGAAGGAAGAATGCCACCGTCACTGTCACTCGTCAGCAGCATTACCAATTCACCAGACCATTGGTCTGGTTGCTCTGAGCCGACTGCTTTCTAGGGAGCATCTCGGCCCCTTGGGGGAAACCCACATGGTACTTGGTATCACTTCTTTCCCCAGAGTCAGACGTGAGGAGGAAGAAGCCAGGGGCTTGTCCCAGGGGAACGTTCTGCAGTGGTAGGGACCGATCTGCACATGTCTGGACACATCTGAGGCCTGGAGATTTCACCACGGACCAACCACAAGCTTGGGCACCCTGGATGAGTGGTCTGCTTGAGCCCCAGGTACGAGGGCAGTTGTCACAAGCTTCCCTGTGGCTCTGGGGTTGGGGAGTGCTCAGCAGACCGCCATGGCCCAGCCCAGGAAGGCCCTTCTGTGCTTCAGAGGCGCTCTGCTCGGTGGAGCTCAGTTCCCAGGGTGTTGATTCAGAAGGAAAGGATGGAGCAAAGGAAACAAAACCTGTGTTCTTAAATGACTCTTCATTTAAAACTTTCTTTTAGAACAAATAATTCTAGTACTATAGTTGAAATAATCCATGCACAATAAATGTAGTAATTTGGGGAAAATGGGCTGAGGTTTTATAAGGTTACAAGCACCCGGGAGGCTGGGCCAGCACGCCGTTTGTGGGAGGCATTTTGTTGTACATCCAAACCTGATTATCACATTTATCAACACAATCAAATGCTGTACTAGGACACAGCCCACTTTTACCTTCTTTTTAAAAACCCATGAATAGAAATACAAATCTGGTCAATTATCACCCACGGAGAAACTCCAGCTTTATACATTGGTAATGCTTACAATCACCAAGCAACGTGACAGATAGCAATGACAGATTAAACAGTTCAACTATAGGCAGCATATTATAATGGCCTTTCACTCATTCTTTACATCAATATCCACTCCTCTGCGTTTCCTTGCAAATTATCCAGAGGAAGTAATGGGGAGACATAAGCACCCCACTTGGGAGCAACCTGGGGGTCCTGCACATGCCCCCCACACTCATAGCCACACCTGTGACCCCACTTTAGCTCTGGCGTTCTCATGCTAGTGTTGACTATAATGGAATGATGGCTGTACTTCAAGTGCAAAGACGAGGGTTTATTTGGGAACAATCTCTCCAGGCCTCAGTTTCTCTGGCTCTAGAGGGGGGCCTGCTCTGTCTCAGAGGCAGGAAAATGAGACTCTCGGGTAAGTTAGTATGTGAGTTAGAGCGACTGCTCATGGATGGAGCCAGGAATACAGTGACAAGCCCAGCTGGTAAACCATCGTATCCCCCAAGAATCACTTCTGGTCCAGGCTACACACGCTTTTGGTCAGTGATCGGATGACAACATAACACAGACAGAGATTAACAAACGAAAAGCAGGTACTGGGAGCCCAAGGTCTTTCCAGTCTGTAGACAAGGCGTCTATTTGCTTCACCTCTCAGAAGATGATAAACCCTAAACAAAAGGCTGACCACACCATAACCCTGATGTCTGGTTTCCTGGAAGATTGTGGGACCTCTGGAATTATAGATAAAATTGGTCAATTTGGCAAATTCTGGAAATGTTCTGGGGCTACTGGAAGGCCAGCAGCCTGGTTCATCTTAATAACTGCACAAGTTACGCATTTATCCCATTATGTCTGAAGCAGACAGCAGGGCCTGTCCAGGACACCGTGGGTGACAGCAAAAGGGACGCAGGTAGCATTTCCCAGCCTTGGGGGTGGGGGGTGTTGAAAAGAAGCTGAATAGTTAGGAAAGAGGGTGGAAGGACACAGGAAAGAATCTGGTCAGCAGGAGGAAGAGATGGCGGGGATGATGTTGGAAGTTTGCAAATGTCCTCACCTGGAAGATGGTTACCAGGTGCCTTCTCAGTTCATGGGGGAGCCGGAAAGGGGGTGAACCATGCCCGCACCCACCCTGCCCTGAGTGCCCCGCCATGCAGGACCCATCCACACTGTGCCCCCGGAGGGGCTATACCCACGCTGGGCCCTCACATATGTTCTTTGGAACAAAGTGACTGTTTGAGGAACTGTATAGAATATTCTCCTGTCACTGAAAAGCTTAAAATTGAAATGGGATAAGAACAGACCTTTTTCCTAAGAAGAATAAATTCTCCTCTACCTGGGGTAATTTAAGTGATACGGTCTCTGCACACGGGGAAAGGCGACGCAGGACCTTCTAAGGTCCCTCCAACCCCAGATTCTATCGCACTTTTATATATTTTCCATACCAAAAGTAATAATCCACATCTGAGACAACTCTTAGGATATCTGAGAATGAAATCTGAGCAAAATAACCTGAGAATCTCCTTTGCCCTGTGTTTTCCTTTCTGTTATAAGGGATGAATCACAACCACCAGGGAAGCTCTGTGTTGGTGAGATATGGTGTCCATGCCGGCTGGCCGCCCAGCAGCCAGCACCAACTTTCCCCAATTTTGTAACTTATAATAATATATCCCCATTTTCTAAACATACAACTCAGTGGCATTAAGTATATTCAGGCCATGGTGCTGCCATCACTGCCACCCATTTCCCGAACTTTCCTACCTTCCCAAACCAAAACTCTCCTTGTCCCCTCCCCCGCCCTGGACCCCATTGCCCACTCTCTGCCTCTCTGACTTTGACAGCGCTGGGGCCTCGGATGAGTCTCTGTCTTGTGAATGGCTTCTTTATTTCACTTGGCATAGCATCCTCAGGGTTCATCTGTGTCCGTGTCATAGCTTGTGACCTAATCTCATTCCTCTTCAGGGCTAAACCATATTCCATCCTGTGCCTGTTCACGCGCTGTTTCTGCCTTCATCTGTTGATGCCCTTGGGGCTGTCTCTACTGCTGACTGTTATGAACAAGGCTCGTAGGAACAAACACTCGGGTCTGTGCTTTCAGTTCTTGGGGGCACATGCTCAGTAGCAGAACTTCCGGACCTCACAGGAAATCTGCCTGAGTTTCTGAGGAGTCACCACCCTGTGCTCTGTTTTAGACCCCCAGCACGAAGGTTCAACCTCGTCAACACTGTCACTTTCTTTTTCTGCTTTGTTTCATCTTGTAGTAGTGTCCTGATGAGTGTGAAGTGGCATCTCACTGAGTCTTTATTAATATTTCCCTAATGACTGGTGACATGGAGCCAATTTTCATGTGCTTATGGATGGGCCCCTGTATATCTTTGGAGAAATGCCTACTCAAGTCCTTTGCCCATCTTTTAATTGAGCTTCTGGCTGAGTTACAGCTCTTTATATATTCTGTATAACTACCCCTTATCAGATGCATGGCATGCAAATATTTTCTCCTGTCCCCACGGGCTGCCTTTGGACTCTGCTGTTTGTGTTCCTTGATATAAATGATCACATCAAACTGCAAAACTTTGATGCACAAATTTTAATTCTGATGAAGTCAAATTGAATCTGTGTTGTTGTTGTTGCCTATGAATAATGGTATTTTCAGAGTGGGTAGTGACTGGTTCTCCCCTCTGGGATTCACTGAGGGGGCCCTGGAGTGCTAATTAAGGACGAGGAGATGCAGAGGGCATCTTCCTTGTCCTGAACACACTGTGAACCACACTACAGGTGGTGTCCAGACCCCCCTGCCTCTGAGAGGCAGCACCCTGAGGACCCTGCTTGTCAGGGTGGGCCAGAAATAGGCAGGGAAGAAACTGGAATGTGCACCCACGGAGCAGGTGGCAGGGCCGAGACCAGAGTGTGCACCCATGGAGCAGCCACCACCTGCATGGCCTTGAGGGACTTACAGCACCGTGTGTGGTACCTGGTACTATGGCTGGAAGGAGCCACATCCCGCTCTGAGCCAGATTTCCATCCTGTGCCATGGAGGAATCATGGGCACCTTACTCACAGGGTGCAGCAAGACCCAAATAATTCATCTCTGTGCCTGCATCTGGCAGACGAAGCTGAAAGTCTTGCTGGTAAGGGACAAATTAACAGGACCAGGGAGAGGGGCCCAGAGCAGCCCTGCCAGCATGTACACTGCGTCCAGGGCCACGTTTATCTCCAAAAACAGCTCTAACGGTGGGACATCTGCCTGGTGGGGGATAAGTGCTGGTGGTGCTCAGTTCACCTTTATCAGCTTCCTGGAACTTAATGTAACTGGTCCTGGGGAAACACCACATTACTGAGAGCAGAACCGTCTACCCCCGACCCTGTGCTGTGCAGGTGCCTGCAACACGGCAGTAACAAAGCAATGACGGGATAACAGCAGATTGCCCATCGCTGGGCCGTGCCGTGGAAGCCAGAGAGCCCACTGCACACCCCCAGGGCACAGAGGGAAGGGGTGTGAATGCGCAAAGAAACACACACTTCAGCATTTGGTGAAGGGCCTGTGCATTTGGTGGTGATGAGAGAAAGCGAGTGTCTGGGTCCTGCATCCTTAGACGGGAAGACATCCAATTATACCATTACTTTCTTTCTTTCTTTCCTAGCAACCAAATCAGATGAAAATAAAAACACGCTATAGGTGAAACTCCAGCGCACACACAGGCCTGCCAAGGACGGCAGCAGCAACGTGAAGGCACGGCCTCCCGCAGCCTGCGGGGCTCATCTCAGCATACAGACCACGGGCACGACGGGGCTTCTGAGCATCTCGCAGCACACAGGTAGATTAGCAGAGTGTAGCTGTGACCACCTCAGGACACGACATGCTTTGCCTCCCCCGAATTATCAAAATGTAAAGACCACTCATATTAAAGGCAGCCTTCTCATAGCAGGGACAAGAAGCCAAACTAGTGCCTGCACGGCCCGGCTGACCCGTCCTGACCTCCTGGTCCTCTGGTTGATCCCTCCTCTGCCTCCTGCACCACCTCGCCCCTAGCTGACCACAAGCTCTTTAGGAGAAGAGGACACCCTGGAATCGTCTCGCCTGCCTCCCGGCCCAGTGCTTACGCTGGGCGAGTGCTCTGTGGTGTTGGCTGGAGGAACGAACAAGCGTTGGCTTGTGCTCACACCTGTAATTCTCTTGTCATTGTGTTATTGCAGGTTGTGATGTTTTCAGAGGATGATTTCATGCCCACAGTTCTGAAATCAAGTAAATTACAAGTTCCTTTGAAATAAAATTAAAGACAGTATTAAGGGTCAGTGTATGGACATGAGTCTTCTCTAGACTGCTCTATCAAGTAGGAGATTGGAATAGCATAAACTGTTTATTTTCTCATTTTAGTGAATATGAGCGTTAATGAAAGACACGACTCTGGCTCTCCTGGTTGCTAGGAACCGTGAGACGGCGGGTGAGAAGCAGAGCACAGCGCCCTACAGGCAGCTCTGCCAGGGTGTCAGAACAGGCCACGGAACTTCGTGGTAGATCCAGAAACATCAGTCAGGTGCTGCCAGGCCCATGTCAGACCCTCCCAAAAAAGCATGCCAAGGCTGTCCCCAAGGCTTGACCAGGAGATGAGAGTTTGTACCAGAACACGCAGGACACGAGATTCCCACAGAGGCACACTAGCAGGCTGACTCACCAGGACAGGGCCGCCCCCTCCCTGAGGGGGTCTCAGGCAGGCAGTACAGAGTCTGAGAAACTCAGGCCTCCTGGCAAGGTGTCACAGCACTGGCCCGTGGCTGTGCGTGTGGGAGGACTATGGAGGGAGGAGGGAAATAAAGCCACCCACATACCGCAGGACACAGGGAACCACCTGGGAGCTGAGTGGAGATCCCCAGCCCACAGCGATTGTCTTTTGCTTATGAAGGTAACCAGGAGAGGGACTGGGTCCCCCTGCTCATCGCTGTACCCCTTCTCCCTTCCTTTTTCTCTCTTGCCATCCCAGGATTCACAGACTCCTTAACTGATAGATGTGGGCTTACTCCCTGTCTAAGTTGCTGGGCTGGGCCCCCACACTGTGGCACTGCAGGAAGATCCCAGAGGGAAGGTCAGGGAAGAACACTGCATGACACTAACTTGGAACTTAGAACCATGGCCAGACCCTTTTAAAAAAAAGAAAGAAATTAAGAGGTTAAAATGTTCTAGAAAATGGTAGAATGTGGTTTTGTAAATTTTATTCAGCTCCTCCAGCCCATAATATTTAAAGTCTGGTCCCAGGAACAGGAGCACTTGGGAACGTGGGAGAAATGCAGGGTCCCAGGCCACCCTGCACCCCCAGTCCATCTGCACGTGCTCCCAGGCCACCCCTCATCCCCAGTATATCTGCACGTGCTCCCAGGCCACCCTGCACCCATAGTCCATCTGCACGTGCTCCCAGGTCACCCACGCCCCTAGTCCATCTGCATGTGCTCCCAGGTCACCCCACACCCCCAGTCCATCTGCACATGCTCCCAGGTCACCCCGCATCCCCAGTCCATCTGCACGTGCTCCCAGGTCACCCCACACCCCCAGTCTATCTGTACGTGCGCAGACCCGCAGGTGCTTCCGGCACACATCCAAGGTGGAGGAGCACTGTTCTACAACACATGAGGTTGAACATAACTCCTCAGACAGTGCCAGGAAAAATGGGGGATGGCCTTGCTCCTGGCCAGACATGCACACAGGTGCAATTTGAAAACAAGCACACATTGACATTTGAACCATTGAGTTGCTTAAAACACAGTGGGTTGGAGCAGAGAGACAGAGTAAATTTTGGAGTGTCCTCTGAACATGAATGCATTTAGCAGAGCATATTACATTCAGAGACGACAGTTGGTTCAAGCGGTTCCGATGAACCTATTTCTGGGGGCAATAATGAAATTACAGCAGTTGGCTCTTAAGAGAGAGCTGGGAGAACCAAATGCCAAAACCCAATGCTTTTTCAATAGTGACAGAGTTCAATGCCAAATAACAACTGCATGGAAAGAAAACATGGTAATGGGATGTTGGGAAATCTGAAAATCAAAATATATATGCACAGACACACACCCACTCCAAATTGAGAAAACCACATGAGATTGATTTTATTTCTGTTTCTAGAAAACAACGAAATTCCAGGTACCAATTAGCAGTCCCTTTGGCAGCCTTAAATAAATGTCATCAGCCAGAGAAATCAAGACCATTTCTCATCTTGCTGGAGTCGCTTTTGTGGCACATGGCTGGGAAAAGTGTGAGGAGGCTGCTGCCGCTTCTGCTTTCATGGATGGTTAAAGTGAACCGTGCTCACCAGTTCGGGATACGAGGACGGCAGGCTCACCCTTGAGCAGGCTGGTGGGCTGACCACAAGCAACAGGTTCTCAAAGGGTTTGGTCACTGGCTCCCAGCTGTGCCACACATAGGAACCCCTGGGGAGCATCACAAATTCCTGCAGCTTGGTGAGTGCTTGGTGAAACTAATCTGGTTGCTTCTAACATTCCACCAGAGTTGAGACCCACAGAGCCACAGTCATCCCCAACTTTAGTGTGCAAAAGACCCAGCTGGGGTATTAGATGAGGATTCTGGAGCCTCTGGCCCCTGGCCCAGTTGTGTAGAGTGGGAAGGAGTATTGCTTCCATCGTGCTAACTTCAGATTTGCCAGTTTGCTCAGCCTCCCAGGGAGCTGGGCTCCCAGAGCAAACAGCTGGCCCAGCGTTTAAGGAGACACAGTCCTGGGGAGAGAGAACTTACACCCACCTCAGACAGAACGAGGCCCCTCGAGCGGGAGGGCTCAGCCAGAAGAGCCGAGGTGCAGACAGAGCCCGACAGGAGCCCGGATGCCCTCCTAGCTCCTCCCACGCCTTTGTGCCATGTGAGGCCTGTGGGGCACAGTGGGCCACCCCGGCTCCAGGAATTGCAAACCTCTGTGTCCTCCGCAGATTGCTGTGCACCTCACACCAGGGGTGGCAGAAGAGAAGTGGGCCTGTCCAGGCCCGAGGCTGTCCACTGCCTTCATCACCGGCCACCACAACTCGGGAAAAGCAGCATGAAAGTACAGCCTGGAGAGGCCAGGAGACCACAGCCTCCCGAGAGCCACGCCAGGACTCCAGGCAGACGTGAAACGTTGTTGGAACTATCTGTCAGGGAAATTTAAAATAACTATAATTAGTATGTTAAAGGCTTTAACAGGAAAAGTGGGTCGCAGGCACTATCAAACAGGGCTTTCAGCAGAGAGAGAGAAAGTACGAAAAAAAATCAGATGCAAATGCCAGAAATAAAACCACAGCGGCAGAGATGAAGAATGTGCTTGACTCATCGGTAGACTTGGCACAGGCCCGGAGGAGTCCCTGAACCTGCCCTGAGGCCAGTGGAAGGACCCGCGCTGGGGACAGAGAGAGAACGAGAGAATGAGCGGGAGGAGCAAAACCAAGCACCCGGGAGCCGGGCGTCTCCGGCACGAGACCCCCCGACGGGAAAGCACCCGGGAGCCGGGCGTCTCCGGCACGAGACCCCCCGACGGGAAAGCACCCGGGAGCCGGGCGTCTCCGGCACGAGACCCCCCGACGGGAAAGCACCCGGGAGCCGGGCGTCTCCGGCACGAGACCCCCCGACGGGAAAGCACCCGGGAGCCGGGCGTCTCCGGCACGAGACCCCCCGACGGGAAAGCACCCGGGAGCCGGGCGTCTCCGGCACGAGACCCCCCGACGGGAAAGCACCCGGGAGCCGGGCGTCTCCGGCACGAGACCCCCCGACGGGAAAGCACCCGGGAGCAGGGCGTCTCCGGCACGAGACCCCCCGACGGGAAAGCACCCGGGAGCAGGGCGTCTCCGGCACGAGACCCCCCGACGGGAAAGCACCCGGGAGCCGGGCGTCTCCGGCACGAGACCCCCCGACGGGAAAGCACCCGGGAGCCGGGCGTCTCCGGCACGAGACCCCCCGACGGGAAAGCACCCGGGAGCCGGGCGTCTCCGGCACGAGACCCCCCGACGGGAAAGCACCCGGGAGCCGGGCGTCTCCGGCACGAGACCCCCCGACGGGAAAGCACCCGGGAGCCGGGCGTCTCCGGCACGAGACCCCCCGACGGGAAAGCACCCGGGAGCCGGGCGTCTCCGGCACGAGACCCCCCGACGGGAAAGCACCCGGGAGCCGGGCGTCTCCGGCACGAGACCCCCCGACGGGAAAGCACCCGGGAGCCGGGCGTCTCCGGCACGAGACCCCCCGACGGGAAAGCACCCGGGAGCAGGGCGTCTCCGGCACGAGACCCCCCGACGGGAAAGCACCCGGGAGCCGGGCGTCTCCGGCACCAGACCCCCCGACAGGAAAGCACCCGGGAGCCGGGCGTCTCCGGCACCAGACCCCCCGACAGGAAAGCACCCGGGAGCCGGGCGTCTCCGGCACGAGACCCCCCGACAGGAAAGCACCCGGGAGCCGGGCGTCTCCGGCACCAGACCCCCCGACAGGAAAGCACCCGGGAGCCGGGCGTCTCCGGCACGAGACCCCCCGACAGGAAAGCACCCGGGAGCCGGGCGTCTCCGGCACGAGACCCCCCGACAGGAAAGCACCCGGGAGCCGGGCGTCTCCGGCACGAGACCCCCCGACAGGAAAGCACCCGGGAGCCGGGCGTCTCCGGCACCAGACCCCTGACAGGAAAGCACCCGGGAGCCGGGCGTCTCCGGCACCAGACCCCCCGACAGGAAAGCACCCGGGAGCCGGGCGTCTCCGGCACGAGACCCCCCGACAGGAAAGCACCCGGGAGCCGGGCGTCTCCGGCACGAGACCCCCCGACAGGAAAGCACCCGGGAGCCGGGCGTCTCCGGCACGAGACCCCCGACGGGAAAGCACCCGGGAGCCGGGCGTCTCCGGCACGAGACCCCTGACAGGAAAGCACCCGGGAGCCGGGCGTCTCCGGCACCAGACCCCCCGACAGGAAAGCACCCGGGAGCCGGGCGTCTCCGGCACGAGACCCCCCGACAGGAAAGCACCCGGGAGCCGGGCGTCTCCGGCACGAGACCCCTGACAGGAAAGCACCCGGGAGCCGGGCGTCTCCGGCACCAGACCCCCCGACAGGAAAGCACCCGGGAGCCGGGCGTCTCCGGCACGAGACCCCCCGACAGGAAAGCACCCGGGAGCCGGGCGTCTCCGGCACGAGACCCCTGACAGGAAAGCACCCGGGAGCCGGGCGTCTCCGGCACGAGACCCCCCGACAGGAAAGCACCCGGGAGCCGGGCGTCTCCGGCACCAGACCCCCGACAGAAAAGCACCCGGGAGCCGGGCGTCTCCGGCACCAGACCCCCGACAGAAAAGCACCCGGGAGCCGGGCGTCTCCGGCACGAGACCCCCCGACAGGAAAGCACCCGGGAGCCGGGCGTCTCCGGCACCAGACCCCCGACAGAAAAGCACCCGGGAGCCGGGCGTCTCCGGCACGAGACCCCCCGACAGGAAAGCACCCGGGAGCCGGGCGTCTCCGGCACGAGACCCCCCGACAGGAAAGCACCCGGGAGCCGGGCGTCTCCGGCACGAGACCCCTGACAGGAAAGCACCCGGGAGCCGGGCGTCTCCGGCACGAGACCCCCCGACAGGAAAGCACCCGGGAGCCGGGCGTCTCCGGCACCAGACCCCCCGACAGGAAAGCACCCGGGAGCCGGGCGTCTCCGGCACGAGACCCCCCGACAGGAAAGCACCCGGGAGCCGGGCGTCTCCGGCACGAGACCCCCCGACAGGAACTGCGGGAAACACACAGCCGAACGTGAAGGCCAGAATTCTTAAAAGTCGGGCCAGACAGACAGCAAACCACAGATCCAATAAGCTCGAAGAGCCCATGTGAGACGACACAGGAACATCGTGTCACGCTGCTGAATCAAAAGACGCGGAGCGCACCAGGAGGAAGAGGGCGCCCTGGTCTGCGGGGGGAGGCCGGAGCCCCAGAAGACCATGGGCAACACCAGGGAACAGTGGACAAAGAAACACGGGGGACCCAGCATTCCACACTCGGAGAGAATACGTCTCAGAAGTGAAGGAGAAACCAACCAAAGAAACCTGAGGGAATTCAGTATCAACGGGTGAACTCCACACACACAAACATGTCAAAGGACGTTTCTCAGGCAGAACAAACATAGCAGAGTAAAACTTGGATGTACAACAAGAAATGAAGAGCACTGGAAACAGAGTAAATGAAGGAAAATCCAAGTCATTTTTTACTTTATCTAAAAGATAAAGTGTAAGTCAGGGCATTGAAAACTATTTCCTGCTGGTCGGATCTGGCCCACCTGCTCTGGGATGTGAAGTTTTGCTGGAAAACAGCCACACCCAAACTTTCCTGTTCTCCATGTGGTTTCCATGCTACATCCTGGGGGAGTAAGAGACGCTGAAAGGCCTATAACACCTAAAATATTCCATATCCTGCCCTTTAGTAAAAATTTCTGCTGATCCTAGTCTAAAGGAAAGAACCACAGTGAAGTGTTGTGTGTTTGTAGTTTATGTAAACATAGGTTATGAGAAAATGGTGCTCAGGAGGGAGCGAGGGGTTGGCAACGTGTGTCACATGGGCCTTCCCCTCCACAGAAATGGGCGAATGATCACTAAAGGTAGACAGGAATGTCTCTTAAACCCTAGGACATTGCTAAAATAACTTTAGAGTTTTAAGTAATTAGTCAATAAAGGAGGTTAAATAAATTCATTTAAAAAATGCCCAATTAACAAGGAGAATGCAGAACTGAGGAAAAAGGAAATAAATTCAGATAGAAAAAGTAGAAAATAGGCAATTGAAACTAGCAATATATAGAAAGGGTGATACAGCACAAGCAGTTAGGCTCATTCCAGGAATTCAAGGCTAATTCAAACCGGAAAATCATCCATATAATTTACCACATTAACAAACTAAAAAAGAAAAGCCACATAATCGCCTCCATAGACACAGAAAAACCAGTGAACAAGATGTAACATTCATTATGGAGCCTCTCAGCAAAGAAGCAGGAAATGTGAATCTCCTTAACCTTAGCCACAGGCATCTTCAAAACTGACACCGGACTTCCACTGGATACTGAGGCCCTGAAGTCCTGCCCTTCACCCTGGAAGCTGAGGACGGCCACTCTCACTGGTCCTGTTCAGCGTCATGCTGGAAGTTCTTCATGGGGTAATAGGGCAAGAAAAAGAAATAAAAGCCTGCAGATTGGTGGGAGGGTGGGCGGGGGGGAATTTAGTTACTTCTACCTGCAGATGACATGATTGTTTATGTAGTAAAGTTTTTTAAAAATCTGCAAAAAAGGTCCTAAGAAGTGAGTTGAACAAAGTCATAGGATACAAAACAACAGGCAAAAGTCAACTGTCTTCCTACCTACCAGCTGGGGGGACCAGTTCCTGGCCAAAAACCTCTGTCTCCGTGTGACTGTCAGGGCCAAGTGCCAGCCAGGACAAAGGCTGCTTGCTCCCAGCAGACCCGGCAGAGCCACCCTCCACGTGGCGGATTTCCTGACAGCCAGCACCACTGTATGTCTGAGGGGAGTCGTGTGTAGGGTCTCAGCTCCCTGGCCAGCCACCCTCTGTTGCCAGGACTGATCTAGGAACCCACCTTTCCTAGCCCCGGGGAGAAGAGGGGCCCTTGAAGACACTTTCCTGCTCTCACTCAGGCCCCAGCACCTAAAAACAGCAGGAACATTTTCCTTGGAGATCCCTGGGCATTGAGAGGCCCTCTCCTCTGGCCTCTGGCTCATGCTCCGGCAGACTCTCTCCATGAGAAACACTTTGTTAAGAGAAAGGAAATACAAGGCACAGACCAAAATATTTGTTACCAGCTAGGCAACTGAGTAGTTAAGAATCCCACTACTCGTGGGGAACGTAACAGGACCCAGACATGAAAGTGGGAAGGAAAGGCAGAAATACTCAAAGGGATTTTATAAACACTGACGGCACACTCAGTGTCCTCACAAGCATACTCACGCCACACGTCTGAGTTTGTGCTCGCTCGCTAAGCACCATGGACACGGCCACGTTGAAGGCCACTTTCTCCCATGTTTCTTTTCACACCTCCTGCCAGGCGCCCTCTGGGAAGACAGGGCTGGGTGCAGCCCCTGTAGCAGCTGCACTTCCGAGTGCGATCCTCCTGCCTCCCGCTGCAGCTCTCCCTGGGAGGAAGTGCTACAATTTCTAGAAGACACCCCCACTCCAGCGTGACCCTGGAGGCGCCATGTGGACAGTGGCACCTGGCTACCGTTCCTGGGGAATTAGGATGCCGTGGCCTCCACTGAAAAGCAGTGGCCCTCTGCTTATCTGTTGCCAGGACTGATCTAGGAACCCACTTCTGCTCTTAGGGAATCCTTATTGCCGCAAAACTACCCCCTCAGGACATCAGGGACTGACTTGCTAATGCCTTCCCAACATGAGGATATTAACGGCACCTACACACTGAATCCTTATTCAGTAGGCAGCTTCATCAAAGAAAAGGCATTATTTTAAGAGAAGAACAAGGGCAGATAAGCCTTATTTTTACCCAGACTCATGTTTGTGCTTGTCAATTCAGTCTGTCGTAGAATTTTATTCCTAATTACCGGGCCTGGCTACTATAACATCAGTTCAACCACTGCCATGAAGATTGTTTAGCTGATGGACACACTGCTTTTAAATCCAGCTTGAGGAAGCCAGGTATCAGGGAAATGAAGGATTCACCTCACCAGCCTTTCTTATCTCTCAGGATTCACCCAAAATTTCTCTTTTCACAGCAATGGTTCCCAACTGCCCAGGTGAAGTGGGGGGTCTCAGCTGTGAGTGTCCAGGGCCCCTCCGTCCCCAATGACTCACTGCCCTTGTGTTGTCCTAGCCAATGACCATTCCTGCTCTCCCACTTAAACTCCACTGGCCTGGGGTCCAAATCACAGCTGGACTCTGAAGACCCCCCCAGGCCTGTGCCCTGCCATGCCTGCCCCATGGCTGCACTCTAGAGACCCTAGGGTCCTGGGGCCTATCCCTGCATAGGGGGGCCTCCTGGAGACAGAGAGGCCCACGGCCAACTAGGGAACCAGCAGCCTGTGTCCCACCAACATGAAGGCCTGTGTGTGGTTGGGAGAGGCCAGAAATACCAGCCGTCCTCTGTCTGAGCATCTCCCTCCCAGCAGACTTCTGATATGCTGGTTTGAATGTCAGCAAGGCAGGAGAGAGAGGGATAGCCCGGGGTACCAGGATTCACCTGTGTTGATCCCTCTCTCTGGAATACTGACCCCCAATCTCCTCGCGATCCTCACTTTGTGAACAAGCTGGAGAGGGTGGGCTTCCACATGCCGTGGCAGGTCCCTTCTCACTAGTGACAGCACAGCACCCCCCACCTGCCCCTCTAAAACTCAAATCAAGGCCTGAGCCCCAAGGTGGGTCCTTTTCTGCATCTGAAAGAATGTTCTGAAAGTGGGAAGTGCTGCCAGCAGCCGCAGGGCGGACAGGGTATCTTCCCTACACCAGGTTTCCGGGTCACCCCTAGGGCCAGTGCCTGCGTCCTGTGTCCTCACATCCAGAAAGAGAATGGCTCATCTGGGCTGTCCTCCTGCCGCCGTTCCTGGGAAACAGATGGACTGTTTCTTTCTGCCTTTGACATGGAGACACAGGAGTCTAGATTTTCAGACTTAATTGTTCCATCAAAGCAAAGAGTGATCATTATACATTAGGCAAAGATAAGGAGCCCAAATGTTCAGAACCAAACTCCCTTTCCTGCTTCTTGCACACCTAACCCGTTAACTCATTACTTTTCTTCAGCAGCCGAAACAAGAAAACTCAAGGGCAACTCCAGAACCTTGTCTCTGGGTCACTGTGCACGCTCCTCTTCTGAAGTGCCCATCAGTCCCCTGTGACCAGTACCCACACAACCCTCAACACCTTCTCTGGGCCTGCACAAGTGCCAGCGTCTCTGCCCACCAGCTTTCCCTGTCCCTCCACCCTGGACGCCCTGCACCCAAGCATTGCCCTGCAGCCTGAATAAACTATAAAACCACACTCACACTCCAAAACTCTCACTCTGACCAGTGTGTCCTGTCTGTCCGCAACTGCTTGGGGCCAGGAGGAACCCAGCGCCCTGACTCCTCTCCTTCTGTTCCTTCCTCTCCAGGTCTGCAGGATGGTCCTGGAGCCCCGGGCCATGCTCCAGGCTTCCCAAGCTCTCAGAAGGTGCAGCCGATTTAATTTAACTTCTGTTCCTTCTTCCCCAGGTCTACAGGAGAGTCCTAGAGCCCCGGGCCATACTCCAGGCTTCCCGAGCTCTCAGAAGGTGCAGCTGATTTAATTTAACTTCTGTTCCTTCTTCCCCAGGTCTGCAGGATGGTCCTGGAGCCCCGGGCCATGCTCCAGGCTTCCCAAGCTCTCAGAAGGTGCAGCTGATTTAATTTAACTTCTGTTCCTTCTTCCCCAGGTCTGCAGGATGGTCCTAGAGCCCCGGGCCATGCTCCAGGCTTCCCGAGCTCTCAGAAGGTGCAGCTGATTTAATTTAACTTCTGTTCCTTCCTCCCAAGGTCTGCAGGAGAGTCCTAGAGCCCCGGACCATGCTCCAGGCTTCCCGAGCTCTCAGAAGGTGCAGCTGATTTAATTTAACTTCTGTTCCTTCTTCCCCAGGTCTTCAGGATGGTCCTGGAGCCCCAGGCTGCACTCTGGCTTCCCGAGACCTCAGAATATGCAGCTAATTTAATTTAATTTCTGTGTTGGTCCCTCTCTCTGGAATACTGACCCCCAATCTCACCTGTTCCTAACATCTGAAAAGCTTTCTTATCATTCAAGATCCAGCTCAAATTCCTCTCCTGTGAAGCCTTCCCTAGTCCCAATAAGTCCTCCCAGCTCCCTTTACTGTCCAGCCTGTGGGCCCCCGTCCTCTGCAGGCTTCCAGCTCTCAAGAGTCGCTAGTAAATGCCCATCTAGGTATTCAGAGGGACAGCTGCAACAGACGCTCAGAGCATTTTTGTGAGATGAAGGAATATTTGAGTGGTAAGAAGATGAATGGATAAATGGATGTGTAACTTTTAAATTAATGAGTGAATACATGCATCTCTGAGAAAAATACACTTCCTGTGTGTTTGACCCTAGGGTTGCTGGACCAGCTGTCCGCTGTGCCCTCGTGGGCCCTCATGGGAATTCCATGCGGCCACGCCCAGCTGCGTCAGCCAGGCAAACTGCACAATTATGATGTTATCAGACAGAAATGAACCATTCTGGGCCCTGAGCCTAAGAAAAGAAAGTGATAAAATTAAATAAAAACTGTTCTCATTGAGAGAGGAAGAACAATCACTTGGGTAACATCAAGTCACTGAAACAAATGTCCAACCCTCATTCTAATGCCGACAAGAACTCTCCACCTCTTAGCTCCTGAGCATAACCGCCAAGCCACGAGCAAGGGTGCTCTTCTCCCAACGCATTTCTCAAATATTTCTGTGCAGAAGGGGGGTGAGCATGGCTGTCTCACTGTGCACCCGGCTCCTGGTGAGTTGCACTGCTGGGCACAGCGGCCCCTGTGTGGTCACAGATTCCAGTCCACATGCAGGTGTGTGGGTGTATAAATATACCTTTAGAACATGTACTTAAGGCAGGTATATGTAAGATGTATACTCTTATAAATACTGTGTTTTTATCTTACCATTTGTTGTCAGCAACAAAGTAAATATTGACTTTGGGGATTTCTGCCAGTGCGGTGGGTTGATGGGACGTTCTGCTGAGTTCCTAAAGTGTGTCAGCAGGAAAGTGTGACTGAGGACAACAAGCTGCCACGGTCACGAGGACGAATGACGCAGATGCCGAGTTATTGTCATCCTTCAGGAAACCGAGTGCGGCTCCATTGGGAAGGGAAGAAGATACAGGAGCTATGAACCTGAGATGAAGCAGATGTGAGCCTGGAGTTGTCAATCTTGTCTAAGCAGGTGCTAATGCATTGTAATTATCCCTTCTGGTAGTTGGTGTTTAGGGTTTTGGTTCCTACCTAGTCAATCACAGCTGTAATTGTTAAGCTACTTACATAGTTAATATGCTGGATAATAACCAGATAGGATTTAATATTTGACATTTTCCGTCAATTACCTTTCTTTTGACAAACATCTCCTCTGCACCAACCTTATCTGTAGGTTGGGCTACCTCATGACTTTGGGGTAGAGCAATTCGCACTGCATGGCCAAAAGGGGAACAGAGGCACAGAACCAGCCAGTCATCGACCTCAGCCCCGAGAGCAACACCCTCGGTGCTGCAGCATCGTCATCTGGATGCCAATTTTGCACACGCTGGACAAATTATTTTCAAAGCTGTTGTTCTTATTACCCTCACTGGGGGTAGGGGTCATCTTGTTCCCCTGCGCGGGTACAGCAGGCTTAAATGCACAGTCCAGACTGGGCCAGACAGCCGGTCATTCATAAGCTTGCAAAAGACATCATTCCAGTTTTGTCGAGGTCCATAATTAGATCCTCCCAAGGGTTTTACTTTTTGGTATCTTCCCTAATTTTAACAGCAAAATAAAACAGAGATGGAACATGATAATGGGAAAGATGTCAGGCTCCAATGTGATTGGCCTTAGTTCTGCCAAATTCTAGCAAATGAAGGAAAGCACTTCAACTGTGTAAGCCCTGGTTTCTTTTTCTATGAAGCAGGTTGCCATGGAGACTGGGCCAGGTAGCCCTACCCAGCCTCAGAGTCACGCCCCAGTGCCTGTGCCCACTGGCTGCTGCGGCACTTTCCTGGACCCAGCATTTTGAGAGAGGCTCAAATCAGGGACCAGCCTGCATGTGTCCCCACCAACCCAGGCAAGCAAAGACATTTCACCACAGGGGGAATGAGGGGAGCAAATCCCAGAAGGCGGAACTCACCCATGGTGGGGTCTATGGGCTGGACATGGTGGCCACTGATGGGATGTCAAGGCTCCAGAAAGCCCCCACACCTCTGCTGGCCCAGAGCGTGGCTGGTCCTAAACACAGTTCCATGCAGCCACATTTCACTGAAGGGCACCACTACGGGGACCAAGAAAGAGCCTCAGGAGTGAGGTTGGGAGTCCATTTCCTTGACATTATGGCGTCCCCAACAGGGCTGTGGGGTCTGACAGCCCCAAGGAGCACAAACCCCGTGGGGGATGGCAGGCATGCCAGGAGAGGTCCCAGGCCCCAGACATCAGGAGAAAAGTTTTCCTTGTGGATATTCTTAGCCAAGACCCCAGTGGAGACTCCAAGGAGTTTCTCTAAAAACAGGAGATTATATACATTAATTTAAGCCTGAGGGCACACGCACATACATAAAACACACATACACACGTACAGACACAGATGCATAATATACATGCCATACACATACATAGTAACACACACACGTACACGCATAGATCGGGGGCTGTCCTGAAGCTATCCAGCCACAGAGTATGAAAAATAGAAATGTACACAGCAGGATACTTTCTGGAGAGCCCTCGTGCATACACACACAAAGATTCACACATCACACATGTGCACACACCAGCACATGCATATACATCACACAAATGCACACATAACACACGTGTATAGTATGCACACACGTATATGCACACACATTACACACATGCACACATTCAACACACCTGTATACACACACCCCCACATATACTTCTTGGCTTTCTGAGATCCAACTAGTTAACTTTTGATCTGTCACCCACCCTGAACTAGCTTTTTCTAAGTTGTCCTCATGTCCTGTGCTGTACGAGCCTGAGAGTTTCCAGCCCTCCTCCCTAAGCTCAGCTGCCTCCACATCTGACTGCAAGTTTTGGTGTTAGGAGTAATGACACCATTAGGGGAGGTGGACATGGCCCTGCTGTTACCCTGAATCTTCTCTCTGGGTGGAGTTTGGCCATGAGGCCCTGATGTGCTCATGTGCTGAAACCTTGCTTGAAGCTGTGTCCACATTTGGGTGCTTTTTTTTTTTTTTTTGAGACAGGGTCTCAAGCTGTTGCCCTGGATAGAGTGCTGTGGCATCATAGCTCACAGCAATCATCTCCAACTCTTGGGCTCTAGTGATCCTCTTGCCTCAGTTTTTCTATTTTTTTTTTAAGTAGAGATGGGGGTCTCACTTTTTGCTCAGGCTGGTCTTGAACCGGTGAGCTCAAGCTATCTACCCGCTTCAGCCTCCCAGAGCACTAGGATTACAGGCATGAGCCACCACGTCCCGGCCTGCTTTTTTTTTTTTTTTTTTTTGTAGAGACAGAGTCCCACCCTATGTCCCTCGGTAGAGTGCCGTGGCCTCACACAGCTCACAGCAACCTCCAACTCCTGGGCCCAAGCGATTCTCTTGCCTCACCCTCCCGAGTAGCTGGGACCACAGGTGCCTGCCACAACGCCTGGCTATTTTTTGGTTGCAGTTTGGCCAGGGCCGGGTCCAAACCCGCCACCCTCGGTATATGGGGCTGGCGCCTTACCGACTGAGCCACAGGCGCTGCCCTGCTTTTTTTTGTTTGTTTGTTTGTTTGTTTGGAGAATGAATTTGTTGATAGCTCCAAAGATCATGAAACTTTCCCACCTATTTACTATTTATTATAAATATCAAGATGAAGTGTAGGTAATGAAAATATTTTTCTTTTACATAATTTAACTTAAGAAAACTTAGCCAGGCATGGTGGTGCATGCCTGTCACCTCAGCTACTTGGGAGGCTGAACTGGGAAGATCTTTTGAGCCCAGGAGTTGGAGGATGCAGTGAGCTGTGATTGTGCTACCGCACTCTAGGTGGGGCAATAAAGACTCTGTCTCTAAACAACAACAATAACAATAATAATAATGAGTATTTAACAGAAAATAAGTGCTTATAAATATTCAGATATACTCTCTTAATTAGAAAAGTTTAATTTGTTCTCTTTTTCAGACTAGTTAGCAATAAAGCAACCAGTTAGAAATACCACAACAGTGACAGTCACACTACTATCTTGAAAACAGTCTTTGCATGAGTTATTAAGTGCTCCTCATTCCTTGCAGAAGGAAGAGTCCTGCTTCAAGGGGACCCTGCTTAAAGTTTAAATCAGAAAAGCTGTGACTCTGACAGCCGAGCAGCATTAAGACTTCAAAGTAAAGAAAATGAAGCTGGACCTCATCATTTTTCAATAAAATGTGAAGTCATGTAGTAGTGCCCTTTTAAGCCACATGGGACTTTTAAGACTTCAAATAAAACGCTATTAGCACAGACAGATAAACAATTTAAGCTGCTATTTGCCTGGGGTGATATCCTTGTGATTTACAATGGGCAAAGGAAATACAGCAGCTTAGGAGTTCAGAGCAAGCCCAGACACTGCAACCTGCCTGCGGCTGCGGTTCCCGGAGCACACACCTGCCTCACAACCCACTGTACCACAACCACTCTGCAGACAGCAACTCCAAAACCAGCTTCTATTTTCAATTTAGTGCCATAAATGAATGTGACATGAAAACATTGAATGTGAGAAACTTGGTATTTTTATTTGAGCAAGAAGAAAGTACCACTTTGGTTTTGTTTTTGCGTTAGCTCCTAAGCAATATTGCCTATGGTGGCATTAGCCTGGAGATAGACTAGGCGGAGCCCTAGTGAAATGACCTTGCAGGAAATAAATGAAGACATTTGGCTTCCAGGGAACTTCCTCTCAACCTAAGGAGGCTGTTGCTCCACGTTGTGAATCATGGTAGCAAAAATGTGAAGAGTGGAGAAAACAGATTCTGCCCTCGGTGGGGTGGACAGCAGGGCCCACCGGCCTCACAGAGGCCGTCCAGAGTGTGTTGGGGACAGCAGAGGCCGGTGGGGTCGGTGTGGCTTCTCTGCCGCCCACCATCTCCCTGCTCCCCACCTGCGCTGCCCCCAAGGCCATTGCACACGGCCCAGTGGGTGAAAGAGACACCAACCCAAATTAACCTCTGTGGCCCAGAGAGGCCAGGGCGTGAGTCTGGACAAAAGCCTGGGCAGCGGCCCGCGTCTGAACAGCCGCAGCCGTCTCGTCTGTACTCGATGCCGGCACCTCAGGTCCAGCTGGCACAGGCCCGCAGAACACCGGCACATTTTTCTAAGTCGCTGTTCGTCTGTCTCCTGTTTCTGCCTGGGCCATCATTGTACTGTAGGCAGCCAGAATAAAATATGCCAAATAATCCTGGCAGAGAACCTGACAGCTGATGAATTTAACTTCCCTGCACATAACACACTGGGCCGAGGCGGCGAGGCTGTTGTTCTAGCCTGTGAATTTTTCCTTGCTTTAACCTGAGAGATAAAGGGCATCTCACAGACAAACCAAGCCACTGCCAGTGAAATTCAGGGCACTTTCTATTTCCAAATCTATTTAACGTTTCACTCCAGTCTAAGAAGTAGAACCTGGGTTTGCCGTGGCTATCTAAATAATCAACAGCCAAATAAAGCGCAGTCACAGCAACTACGTAGGATTAGGCTGGTCAGGCTATTGTCCCTTTAAATTGGGAGAAAAAGAGAAAAAATATTCTGCAAGTTCTACGAGGAAAAAAAATGTCACATTTGTATAGACCCCAAATCCCCTCTGTTTAAACAGGTGATTAATATCAGTTCCTGTAGGAAATTAAATTCGGGGAGGAACAGCAACACACGATGCAGATATGCAGATTTCTGGGCAGAACGGCCATCTCTGGGTAAGGGAGCTGCTGATTAATCTGTGTCCTCGGAATACACAATGAAACCCTGGGCTCTCCTAGACAGCAAAAGAAATGACTTTCCCCTCCCCACAGGGAGGAGAAAGGGGTCAAACGCAGTGGAGGCAGAGGGTGGTGGTGCCACATGCCATGGGTCCGTGAGAGGCAAAGCTCTGGTACTTGTTTATTTTTTATTTCTTTTAGTTTTTAGGGGCAGGGTCTCACTATGTTGCCCAGGCTAGACTCCAACTCCTGTGCTCAGGCAATTCTTGTCCTCCTCAGTAGTTGGGACACGGGGAACACAGGTGTGTGGAACTGGGTCTGGCCCAGGCTCTGACGTTTAGAATACCTTGTCGCGCTTATAAAACAGAACTGCCTCCTTTTAGGCCTTGCCCCTGGCCCCTGACGGAGGCGTCCCTGTTTGCTAATATTAAGGCTCCTCATCTTCAATTCCAGGCCCCCCACCCGCTCCCCAGGGCAGGACATGGCCGGCACACAGCTACCCAAGTGCCTCCTGAACCAATCTTGCATTGGTTTGCTCTTCAGCTTTTGTTGTTGGTTTGTTTTGTTTTGTTTTTCTGAAAGACTAAATGGAGTAGGTGATTTTTTTAAGTATGATGCTGGATACTTAATTTGCAAATGTAAATTACTCCCTCATAATCCAACCCTCTCATCATTCTAGAATGTCAACGTGGTCATAGCATCTGGCCTGAAGTGAGCATAAGATTTTTGATCATTGAATAATAATGTCATTAATTTTTTTTGAAAAAAAATATTTACAGCAAGATGCAAAATGTCATTTTTATTGGGTTTTATTTTTTTTTTAGTAGTTACTGGAAACCTAAGCCTATTATTCTGAACCACTCAGGGTCTCTCCAATAATTGTATAGAAGTCGGCATTATGCTATATTATTAAAGCTGTAATTTCCTGCTGAATCTGTCTGGATGTTTCTTTTTATCACTTGGCAATTTCTATCTAGTTATAGCATAATTAAGTTTCCTGACCCTTGCTCACTCTTTTAACAGGACGCTTAGAAATATACCAGAATTGCAGATCTTCAGGCTGATGCCCCTCTCCCCACACAGTAATGGAATAAAATTATTAATCCAGTAATTGTGCAGAGCACATTACTTCGCATTGAATGTTCCTCATTCTCATTCTCTGTTAGTGACAATCACCGAGGCGCAAATCATTCTGCGGGGAGCAGGCCCCACGAAGCCTCTCTGGAGCGACCTGTACGGCTGTGATTATGTGCAGGCTAATACAGTGCTGGGCGCAAGCGGACGAAACAAAGTTAATAAAATGGACGAAGGAATAAGATACTTTCCCTCCCACCACTTACATGCCAGGATTAGAGCCGATTGCCATGTGATGAACTGTGCACCCAGCACAAAACTGTGCACGGGTCCAACGGACTCTCTGAGCCTGTCCACATGAGGGTGCCAGCCCAGGGCACTTTGCAAGCTACCTGAAGCCCGTCTCCAAGTCCTTTATCAGAAATAAGGGGAATGCTTTGCTGTTCATCATGTGGGTTCCTAAATCCTAAGGACTGCAAATTATGTACCACTATCTGTGCATGTGCAGGTGGGTGAGAAGATCCCTGAAATGTGTATTATGGCTGCCCAGGCACAGAACCATGCTCTAACACCCACCCAAATGCCCCCCAGAGTGGACTCATATTCCGGGTGCCCCGTCCTGTGGCCCTGCCAACCACGCTCTGGATCTGGGAAGAAAGATGCCATCTCAAGACGGTGTAACTACAGAGCCTCCCTGGGTGCTCCATGCCGGACCTACCTGCTGGGCCCCAGGAAGTCAGCGGAGCAAGACGCAATACTGTTTTGCTTATTTAATAAAAACCTCATGCAGCCCTGATGGCAGGGAGGATAAATGGCCCAACACAGCCCCATCCTCATAAAGACGGTGAAGGTGAGACTCTGAAGCAGTAACAGTTTTCCAAGCAAAGTGGCAAAATAGCCTTTGATCGTGAGTGTTTATTTACATGTAAAATGTGTAACTCTATGATGAACAGTTGACATCCATGTTCCGTGAGCAGATGGGCTGTGTGTTGTGACTGTTTTGAACGTGTCCTCTGCCCTTCTCTGAATCCCCAGGATGGCTTTGTTTCTGGTGCTGGGTGAGGGCAGACAGCAGTCCCAGAGCATCACGCTCACACACAAGTTGCCAACAGACAACAGGTTTACAAAGTCAGTCCTGCAACTTCCTCCCACATCTACAAGGAGACACACACGCGATTTCATTTTGTGATAAGTCATAGTAATCAGACAGAAACGTGCTGACCCACCACGCACTGGCGATGGGTCTGCTCACAGCCTTACACTGCGGTGGGTGCTCTGGCCTGTTGTTTCCTGCACAAAACAGTGGGGTTCATTTCAAATCAGCTGCTGTGGACGGGGCCACCAAGATCACTGGGGAGTAAAGTGGGGTCAGCTATATGTTGACCACATTGGTTTAAATCAATAGTTCTCAATTGGAGGTGATGCTGTGCCCCAGGGGACATCTGACAATGTCTGGGGATGGGGGGTATCAAGCAGACAGCCAGGGATGCTGCCAGATGTCCAGCAATGCACAGGACAGCCCCTGCCCCAACTTAGAATTACTTATCAATGGGGCCGAGGTTGAGAAACCTGATTAAATGGACACAAATTAGTTGCAAAGAAAAATTTCTACACTGAGCTCTCAAGCTGTGTTCTCATCAACACCAGATACAAAGAAAGCTCTAAACTTCTTATTCTCCCAAATGCCCAGCTTCTGAAATTTAAACACAAGAAAAGGGCAAAGTGCAGTATTTTCAACTCTATTTTTTTTCTTTTCTGGGTAAAAGACAAACTGTCCAAGCAGGTGAATAAGAACTAAAACATTTTTGCCTCCACCCCCGATTTGACTAGAAAATTGAAAATGAGATTAAAAACCAAGTTATCCTTTCTGTGGATGCAAATTTAACGGTGGGATTTACAGTATATCATCTGCCAGCCTGCCTATACGTAGAGATATATAATGCGGGGCATTACCTGCATCTGTGACATTACTATACGCCTCTTGGACAACAGTGACAGTTGTTCATGTGTGTAGGAAGCTTAATGGTGAGAAAAGATGAGATTCAACACGTGAGGAGAGAGGGGAAGATACAAGCCCGTTGTTCCATTTTCTCCCTTGGGACGCATCAAATCTCTTTTAGTTTCAAAGATTTCAGCCTATCAGCAAGGGCAATTTGATAACCTGCTTGGCTACAAACCACGTCTCACTTCTTAATTTTTGGAAGCCGAGCAAATCACAACTGACTTTAGTTTTACTGCGAGCGTACACACACAGCTGACAGAAGGTCGCATATGGGAACTCTTCGGTGGATTTTTAGCTGCCTTTATTTCAAAATTCCACAGGGAAGGAGACAGTTACAGAGCTCCCTTTTGCAGCCTCTGAATCAGCTACTAATAAACATACATTTGTGGGGAGAAGGCGTGATGGGAGGAAATGTCACTTAACTTCCATTGTTTCATTGATAAAAATGATCTTGGAAGAGAAGAATATATTAACTGTTTCCTTTGGTTTTCCATCGAGGAGGCTGAAAGACATTTCTAAAATAGATCTATTTTCTTTTCATTCTACAGAATAATGCATGAATGATTATAACATAGGCTCTATCTCCCGTTTTTTTCTCAGCCAGTGGAAAAGTGCCTGACATTGTAATCACAACTTGTTGGGTTTCCAATCTGATCTGTCCCATTTTATCATGGTAGTTAAACGTCCATTCTTGTTCGGTGTGATAAATGTTATGGCCATTTAACAGTAACGAAAAAGAGAGACATGTTAAACCAAATATTGCTTCAGATTGTGTCTTTTATTCCCCTTTATCATCATATCTTAATTTATAGTATAATCATCATTATCACAACTGTCAGCCTCATTTAACCTTGCCTGATCTCCCATGATTCTCTGCTGGCAGGTCTGATTGCCTGCCTTCTGCTGACTGGTTGATAATGGCTGACTGATTAGCCCTGCCCAAGAGGAAGACAATGATATATAGAACAGTGCTGCTTGCTCTATATATTAATGAGGAGCTGGCAAAGCTTTGATAAGGCTGCGGAATAATCCATCAGTGCGAGAAGGAGCTTGTAAAACTGGAGGGACATTTCATGGGAAAAACACCTGGGAAGGATGTAATGAAGCAGCAGCTAAACGCCCGTCAGCTGTCGTCCCTCCGTTGTAATGAACATCAGATAGCAGGTGTATGGATAACCCAAGGAGTTTATCAACCCCAAATCCAGCCACACTCTCTCCATGTTGCGCCCAGCACTCACTGTCTTTTACAACATATTTAGCGAGCCAGCAATTAATAGCTCGTTTTCCTTGGCATTAGGAGCTGTTTATCTTCTAAACTAGCTCTTATCGGAGGCTGTTACCTGTGAAAGGCGCGCGGCGCTGGCTCTGTGCGCTCTGGCTGTTCTGCTTACTCAGCGGAGGCTGTTTCACCATTAGATACAATGCTTCAGATGGCTACTTGAGTTGAATGTACCGTTATTACAGGTATTATATGAAATTGCTTGTGTTATGTGAAGGGGATTATAGAGGTTCTGGATCAATAACTTCAGTGGATGTTGGGAGTGATTACAGTGCTCTGTCAATTTCCCCATTTGGCTGTCAGTGTTGATTTACAACACACCACCTCTTTTATTCACATCAAATCACTCATTTCATTGGTAAATTCTATATATCTCAATTTACTTTAGCTGATTTGTGTAAAATAAAATGACTTTCTCTTCTGTGTGTGCAACAGACCTAATTCTATATAGTAATAAAAAGTGTAAACACGAAGGAGACTCTTTGTCCTTTTCGAAGCATCACATGCAGCACTGTGCCTGCTAGCTAAAGAAAACAGCTGTAGTCGAAACACCCCCCTCACCTTGGCTTTGTTAGGATGGTCCCAACCTCTCCATCGTGCTTTATCTCATAATTGTGGCACAAAACTCCAGGCCTGCTCATCTCTGCCAGTGCAAGTTACATGCGCCCCAAAAGCAGGTGTGTCCTGTGGCTCCCATCCCGCCTCTGCTCTCCGGCGACAGGTGGGCTGCTGCGAACCCTGGCCCTCGTGTGGCTGTGCAGACACAGCAGCCATCCTCAAAGCTCAGGACACTCACCAGTCCAGGACAGAGCGGCCAGGTGCCACTGCCTGACCATCCCATTTCCATGTCTTTTCCGCGTGTGGGTGTATGTGGTATGTGTGCACCTGCCGAAAGATGGGGTGGACTGTCAGAACTCAGGATAAAAAGCCCAAAAGTATTTGGTGAAGTGAAAAGTCAAGGAGATACAAGAAATGTTTGGGACCAACATCTAGATTTTCTGTATTAAGAGTAAATCTCTAGAAAGTAGTCAGCCCAGGGAAGATGCTAGGCAGATTAAGTCCTACCCTTCCACACTTCCTGTGCCTGCCCGGATAACCCTTCCTGTGGGCACTGACTTTGAACCTTGACTCGACCTTCTCTTCTAGTATTTGACACTTCTTTTCTAGCATTTCTGACCTAAAAGATGCTCTTGGAAAACTGTGTACTTTTCCAGAAATAAATAAAACTTACATAAACAACGTATTTACAAAATCATCAAAGGCAATCCCCCCAGAAAGCCTCCCCCCAATAATTGTCTACAGCTCAAACAGCCAAATGAATAAACCACTAGATTCGCCAACCTAATAATGCACACAATTTCTGGGTACTGAAGCTATTCAAATAATAGACTAGAGAGGAGGGAAAAGGATGTGTTTATTGTCTGTCCTGGCATAAAATGTCCTTTGCATAAAAATATAAAGATTAATCCGCACATCTGCGGCTTTCACAGTCATTCATTCGCTTCTGTATATTTTTGATATATTTTGCACAAGTTATAAAGCCAAGAGAAAATACAGGATTCTGTTTAAAATGTAATAAAAAAATCTTCGTAAACTATGTGTATATTTTCTGAAAAGCCCTATTGTCCCAGAGAGCATAACATTATTTAATATGCAATTGAAATAAAAGACTTTCAAAAGCTGCCTTTTCTCTCCCACTGCAAATCAACACCCCCCCATGCAAGGTTCCAGGGTTCTGATGTCACGGGGTCTACATGAGAAAGGCACAGGTTGGACAGAGGAGATAGAAGGTTCTGCTCAACCTCGTATTCGCCAGCAGGGGAGATGGGGGCGGGAGAGGAAGAGGAGCAGGCAGCTCCCCCGAGAGCAATGCTCTCAGTCAGAACAGGCCTCTGGGCGACCCAGCCCCTCCCAGCTCCCTGCCCTGTGAGGTTCCAGCCACAGTGCTCCTGGGTCTCTCATCCAGCATGTTTGCTGCAGGCCTGCCTGAGTGCCAGGCTGTCATCTACCATGTGCAGACACGAGTGACCAGAGCATCATCTCCATTTGACAGATGACAAAATGCAAATCCATGTCATTTGTTCTGATGAGTCTGCGGGGAAAGGTTGGGCTAGAATTCCAACCTGTTGTCCTCTAAAATCAGAAACGGTTTCATTTCAAGCACACACATCAACTAAGATTGATGATTCAACCTACACCAGAAACAGTGGTTTAAGCGGAGGTGCACCCCTCATCCAGGATGGAGAAAAGATGCAGACATGGTTAGATGTAAGCTCTGCCCTCAAGGAGCAATGGTCTAGTTGGAAGATGAGACAAAAATTACTGAGAACCGGAATCACAATAAAATTTAAAGATGATTTCAGCACCATAATAGACACAATACTCTTAACTGTCTAATTAGGTACTGGGCAATAACTCCTATAAATTGGCAGGAAAGTTCACTTTTAGGCGGAGTAAGCAAGAAAAGCGTTACAGATCACGTGGAGTTTTATCACAACTCGGCACACGAGGATAACCACGCAGTCACAGGTATTCCAGGGCAAACACGAATCCATGCAATTATTCTTA
This sequence comes from Nycticebus coucang, assembly GCF_027406575.1. Lineage (NCBI taxonomy): Eukaryota > Metazoa > Chordata > Mammalia > Primates > Lorisidae > Nycticebus > Nycticebus coucang. The sequence goes on from NC_069794.1 coordinate 1,888,942, forward strand.
ATGGAAAGTTGAGTTTGATGGGAAATTATGGCATGGACCTGGCACGCAGGCTGATAGATGACAAGCTGTTGTTTGGAAAACTCTAGTTTCAAAGGAGCAATAATTCACTTTTAAATAGCAATTTATGAAAGACGGCAGCCTTTAATATATAAACCCCTAGAGTTATGTCTGACATTACACAAAGGATATACATATTGCATAACCATTTTCAAACAATAACAAAAAATTCAAATTAAGAATTTATATGCATCTCTGAAGCAGCCACCAGATTTGCTTAGGGAAACAATGCACTTTGACAAAGTTACAGAAAATACTAATTTACTCATCGTCAATTAAAATTCAATTATGATTTTAATAACAAGGCCAAAACAAAGGGAATATCCAGAAGGCTGATGTCTGGTAAAATATCAGGGTGAACTTGTGTAGAATGAGCCGTGGAGACCCAAAGTTGCAGCTCTCCCAGTGATCTGTCCTAAACATAAGGCAGACGTCACAACAGAATCGGAGCTTTACAACATGACAATGTCAAGAATTAGGGCTGAGGGAAGGCAGCCTTCTCACAGCTCAGGGACTGTCCTAGCCTGGGTGGTCAGAGCCAATGGGAAGACAAAGGTACACATAACAAGTGTGGTCTTCTTGGGTCAGTGCTCCTGCACCGTGAGGAGTGTCTGGTTAACCCAGGTGGGAACTCCTCTCCCTGGCTCTGCTCCATCCTGGCCTGTAGAGAAGGCAGCCTGGCCCCACACAGTGCCTGCAGACAGTGAACCCAGAAGGAGCCACGAGCTCACTTGTGGAACTCTTCCCAGTTTAGCACACAGCAGGCACTAAATACATGCCTTTAAAATAACTGAATGAAGGATGTTATCCAGAAGATGAACAACCACATTAATGGGGAGAGGTTGTGGAGAGCCTTATTAGTTTCCTTGTGTTTTTCTAAAATCAAAGCTAATTTCATGATTATAAGGAAATTATTAATGGCTTACCTGTGGGACCAGAATTCTCTTAAATATGAGTTTAATTATGGTTTGTAGGCTTTTATCCATTTGTCATACAATTTTCATTCTGAGGGTGACCAATATGATTTAGATAAAAAATATATTAGGACCCTTAAAAACAGCACAGGCTTCTGTGTGATCTTGGTGCCAACTTGAACCCTTTCTCCAACACCCTGCAAAGCCTGGACCAGGGTCACCCAGAAGGCACACCAGCTGGGAGAATTACCGACCAGGGCAGATGATGACCAGGGGATGAAGATCTCCTAATTTTTACTTAGCTGGAAATTTTATGTTATCACAGTTTTAACTTTGCCAGAACTGAGAGGGAAGAAAGGCTCTCAGCCGTGAGGAACACCCTTGCTCAGACCTCCATGCCTGTGGGAGTCCATCAGGAGGGACATCGCACAGTAAGTCTCCACTATGCTCTCGACGGAGGAGAAGGCTGCATTCCAATTCACAGCATCTAAAACCACAAGACAGCAGTGAGCACACTGAAAAAGATTTTCTTTTCTTCCCCATCTTATTCTCGTGGACTTCTGGTTAGCAAATACTAATTGTCATTAACTTGGCTGCTACTTTTAAAATCTAGTGTTTTAGTTTGAACTCTGTGGCCAGGATAGAACCCTTAGTAGTGGGCAGATGGAGAGAAAATAGTTGTGGAGATTTGGGGTGACACATTTAAATAGTTCAGATGTAAAATAAGTGAATACTTTGCCGATAGAAAGCAGTTTCTGACCATGGGCCGGCAGTGTCCAGCACCACTTGCTGTGACCAGGCTGAGGGCGGAATGGGCCGCTCTGCAGCGAAGCCAGTTACTGTGCCCCATTCAATCTGCGGTTCCTCCTGGGGAGAATTCTTTTTCCTTGAGAGGAGAACACTTTAGCCAAAAAGTGAGATGAATGTAAAGGCTAGCAACAATAAATCATTACCCAAGGGGAAAAAGCATCCCCGTTTGAAAGAAAAAGGGAGAAAAAAGGAAGGTAGGATCCATCTAGCTTGTGAGTAACCCGGATGCTGCTTCTCACTCTGCATTTCAGATTCCTCCCAATTACTTTCCCTGTTCTGCAGAACGTCTGACGACACAGGGCTCTTCATCTTTTAAGGTTTTTTTTTTTTTGGGGGGGGGTATTACTATGATAGAGATAATAAGTTTTGTCCCCAATTTCTTAAAACAAAATGCAGTCAGTGTCTCTAAATGTGCATTTGTCTATTAAAACTATCACCTCGTTTTCAGGGACCCAGAACTTGGGCTTCTCAAATCTGCGGAACTGTGTTTACACTAAAATATGCTGTCACCATAGCCGCATGTCCAAAGGAACTTGGGACTCGAGAGTGGGGGTCTGTGCAGGGCATGAGGCGCCACTGTCCACATGTGAGCAGCCGCCCCATGGGCCTCACACTGGGGAGGGAGGACCGCCCTAACCTGGTGACAGTCTAACGTCCAAGGCAGCTGCCCACAGAGAGGACGGCTGCCTCCCTGGTAAAAATGGAACAAGCTGAAAGACGTCGCTTTTATTCCTCTCATCCTGAGTTTTGCTCCTCGTAGGCCCTGAGATTTTCTTCCAAGGAAGTGTCTGCATACCCCTCCCTTTGTCTCAACCAGAGGGTTTAATAGCTAAAGTAACTGAAAAGGACTAACAACAGAAAGGCTCTGGTTTCCAGAGTAACCGTAAAAACAGGCCTCAGTCTCCATGGCAAAGAGAAAAGCTATTTGCTGCAGCCTTTTCAGACCGTGAGCAGACACTGACAGTTTTCCTATAATCACCCCTGATTATTTGTAGCAACTAACTATATTATAATGTTAACTATAGGAGGTCTTTGAAAATATGCAGGCTAAAATAAAAAAAGAGAGAGAGAGAGAGAGAAATGCACGGGGTTTTCCTCTGCTTTAGCTATGAATACATTATCAGTTAAAATGTAAGAAATAGTCTGTTCTAATAATTCAACCCAAAGTGGTTGGTAAGGTCCACCTTCCAGGCGTCTTTCTTTAACCTTTGCAGGGTATTTCTGTCTACCGAGAAGTCTGTGTACAGCCCAAGTGTCTTGGACTCAAAGTGAGGATGGATGTGCAACACTGGCACACTCCGCTTCATCCCCTGCGTAGCCCCCGCACTTCATCCAGGACTCGGAGCTGCTGCTGTTTCTAGTTGTTCGCAACATATACCCGACTCACACCATGTGTATAAGCACACGTGTGTGTCTGCTTTTCACTCACAAGGCCACAGACCAGCAAGGTCGCTCCCCGCACCGCAGGGGAGCCACCTGCACGTCTGTGCCGCTCCCCGTAGAACATGGAATGAATTTGATTTTCAGTCTTCGTCTTTAATTTATAAACCAAATATAGGTATAGGGCAAAGTGAATGATTTAGCCCATTATACGTTTGACTGTTAATATTATAGCATTAATACAGTTCTAATATTAAATCTATGCAAGTTAACTTCCAGATGAAAAGAGCCCTATGTTATCCAGTTCTTTACGCTCCTCTCTGAGCGTCTGTCCGCGTCTCCATCCCCTCACACAAACACGCAGCTATGGGTCTATGTGTCTCAGAGCACATTCCAGTTTCCTCTGTATGTCTAAATGATTACTATCAAAATGTGAAGTGATTTTACATTAATAGAGAAATGACAACTATTTTGTTTTCAATTTCTAGGAGAACGTAAATATCTTTGAGGACTGTAACTGCAAAAGAAAAGATAAAGTCCAAGGAAAACCAAATAAAGATAACAAATTTTATTCTACACATTAAGTGCTTTCAAGAGAATTGAACGTTTTCAGTTTGTCTTTGTCAGGTAAAGTTTGAAGAATAAAATTTGGAAAATAAATATCATGTCACTTACAAATTGTCTCATTTTTAAATGACACAACAAAATATATTAAAAAATAAAATAAATCTGCCTTAATCATTTAGAGGTGTTTATATAATTAGACATCAAAGTATGAATTTAATTTTCTCAATCATTTATTAAAACAAACAGACCTATACTCTGTCTTAAAATTCAGGGTGTATCTATGCAGAGCACCCCTTAGTTGCTGTTTTCCTCTAGAGAACACCCCAAACAACTAAGGCAGGAGAAGTCCTTCCAAAGATGCCAGGTGTAGTTACCAGATTCATAAACAGAGGCCCTCGATACAGAAAGGGCTCAGCTAAAAGGTGATAACGCCTTCTCTCTTCTCTGATTTTGTTTTTCTTCCTCAAATCTATTTGAAAAAATTCGATGTTCTTCAGAATGAGAGAACATTAGCAGCCAGCTGGCCCGGCAGAGATGGGTTAAGCCATCATGTTTCCGTGTGGGAGAGCACGTCTCTGTCACCCCAGGGCACTCCCAGGCCAGCCTGGGCCTCTGCCCAGCAGGGGAGGCGGTGAGATGGGGGAGGAGAGCTGGGATGAATGCTCCCTGCTGGACTTGGGGACTTGGGAGGAATCAAAAAGCAGCCTGTGACCTCCACTGGGATCACAGGGAGAAGTCCCAAGGTAAAAAGCTATTACCTTAAATCCCAACCACACCGTGCCTCCCTTCTGTTCCCAAAGTATTTATTTATCTATCAGATTGATCTGCCACTGTCTGCCTCACTCCTATTACATGCTGGGTTTTATAAATTGCATAAAGATAAAAGGCTTACTCTGCTGTAAAAAGAAGTAAGATATAATATTGAATTTGCACTAAAATGAAAAGTTTCCTGGTGCCCTTTATATATTTAAAATTGCTGTTTTCTTGCAATGAATATAATTCACTGTCTTTTCCAAAGTCTAATCCCATAAGGGTTTGACCAAACAAAAATGCTCTAATGATTGCAAATGGCTCAAATATTCTGTCCAGTGAGTTAAGTGATAAAAGTTTCTATGTTAAAAGAAATAATAAGTGGAATTTTATACATATTATAGTAATTGTGAAGCATCCAATTTACATGGAAATAATGTGAACGAATTCTGACCACGATGTTTTAAGTGAATCATTATGTGCAACGCTGCACATTTAGAAGCAGTAACCGCCAGGTATGTTTCTTTTAGCATAATCAGTCTTGTAATGGAGCCTTTAAAAGCTTAAAATGTATAGTTAGATTAACCTTTCTGTTTTAAGGAGTTTTTTCCCCCTCAAAAAAAAAAAAAAAAAAGCCAGAAAAGAGAAACAGAGAATCATTAAAAAGCCAATTAAAGTGACGCCCTTCCTTCACCCACGTGTCCCGGGGGCTCTTCTCTGCTCAGGCACTACTCAGCCTTTCATTGATTATTTTAGGTTTTGGTGAAATTTGGTTATTTCCTTTTTCCCCGATTAAAATCCAAGAATTTTTCTCAGATTCTTCGAAGGCAAATTAATTCCAGTGGTGGTTCTGAAAGGAGGTTATCTCCTGGACATGAAGGTAGGTTTCTCTAGTTGGAAAAGCCAGTTCAATCGGACAACATTCAGACCTGACACACGTGTGTGAGCTCAGGAGACACCTCCTCTTCCTCTTCCAGTGAGGAGGTCACGCAGGCTGCTCTTGTCTCTGCCTTTCCCCACACAGTCTTCCGTGAACTTGATATTTTATTCCAGGCTTTGTCTTACCAGATTATATTATTTAGTAGGTGAATCAGTTCTCAAGAAAAACGAACGAGCAAACAATCCTGGCCAGTTTCCATCATTTGGTGGTTGCTCCCGAGGAAAGGCAGCTAAGGACCCTGAGAGGCAGGTGCCCTGCTCCAGGCGTGACCTGCTCACAGAGAACACAGGCTTTCCCTTCTCTCCTACCAGTCGCAATCCGGCCAGGGCTTTCGTCGTGTCTGTTGCATCTAGATGAGGATTTCTCAAACAGTTCTCTTGATATGTTGGAGCAGATGATTCTGTGCTGAGTGTGTGTGCACGAGGGGCATACGTGTGCATGATGGGCATTAGTGTGCAAGATGGACATGCGTGTGCACGAGGCACATGTCTGTATGACGGGCATGTGGGTTCATGAGGAGCATGTGTGTACACAAAGGGCATGTGTGTGTACGAGAGGCATGTGTGTACACAGGGACATGAGCGTGCACAAGGGGCAAGTATGTGCACAAGGGGGCATATGTGCGCACAAGGGGCTTGTGTGTACACAAAGGGCATGTGTGTGCATGACAGATGTGTGTGCGTGAAGGACCTACATGTGTGCAAGGGACAGTAGGCTTTCCTGTGCACGGTATGGTGCTATTGCACCTGACTTGTCACCCCTTTGCAGCAGAAGTACACCCCCAGCAGGAGCAATCAGACATTTCTCCAGGATTCCCATGCAGTGAGGCTCCTGCTGAGAACTGTTGAGAGCCTCTGGCCTGGCCAGGAGAGAAATGGACATAGGTGTTCCACACTTCCTTCCCTCCACCAGGGACTGAATCTGGGTAAGTCGAGTCTATGTTCAAACACTCAGAATTGCCTACTGTTTCTCAGGATTTCCTTCTGTTTTTCTCAAGACAAGATGAATTTTGGAGCCAGAGTTAACTGAAAATGTCAGATGTACAATAAAATGGGGAATAAATGAAAAACGGTTGATAAATAAAATCCAAAGTCCTCTCCTTCTGAGGAAACCTTAGTGCTTTAATATAATAGAGGAAGTGAAGGGTCAGCTTATTTTCCCAGCCCATGTCCTCAAGGCATAGAAAAATCGAAGACAGGAAATGGTACAGAAGGGTCATGTGATCGCCTGTCCATTCTGGCTGAAAATCCTATGAAATGACCATCTCACAGGCGCTTCTTGTTTGGGGTAACGCGACGTGGAGAACAGGGCCCTCCGCACACCTTAACTGGTGCATGTCATTTCAGGGCGCTAGTGTCCCCCAGCCTCACGTCACCCGACAGTCACAGAGTGGCCAGACTTTAGGGTTTCTGATTCAAAGTTGAGGTCTGCCTGCCCGCCTGTCATTCACTCACCCAACACCTCCCGTCACCTCTCCAGCCCACACCCACCCAGCCAGCCAGCCAGTCTGCATTTATTCAATCTTTAGCATGTACTCTGAGGGAGCCGTGTGCGGGGCACTGTGGGGAAAAGAGTGAACCCGGCAGGATCCTACGATTTCCCCGGAACTTGCTGGACAGATCTACCTCAACTTGGTTTCTGTTGCCTGAGAGGTAGACTGAGCAAACACAATGCATTTCACACATTTCAGAAACTCAGAGAAAACCTTCCGCATTTAGCAGGGTGAGGCCCAGGTCCCCACGTCAGCTCTTCATGCTTCTGGAAAGAACGCATCATTGATTCCATTGATGGCTGATTACAGTAACGTGTGAGCGCGCGTGTAAGTGTACACACACACTGACAGACCCCCGCTTCACTGAGGCCAGCCTCTCCACATCGTGCCCTGTCTTCTTTACCTCGAAGCTCCCAATTTTAAGTGTATACCATAATTGTATGAATGTTGGATGAGTGACAGGCACTGCATCAGGGACTAGCTGAGTAAGCCAAGACTCAGTCCCTGCCATGAAGGGGCATTTCATCTAGTTGGGGATAGGCCTAGAAAGGGTGAATAAAGTTGGATGGTGGTCCTGAAAAAGTAAAAGGGGGATTGATTGATTTTGCCAGGTGGTTGGGGGAGACGTGAAGGGGGAAGGTGTGTTTTTTTTCCCTGTGAGGATGGCAGGTGGGGTCACGCTCTCAAGGACTGATTTTAAAGGCACTAACCCAGCAGCATGAAGAGGAAAGAGCAGTGACACAGTTTGGGGGGCTGTGCAATAGGTGGAAGATGGGCATGGGAGGCTGGCGGGGCAGTGAGGAGAGTCCAGAGTGGTCGACACTGCAGCACAGGCCCCCTGAGGCTCAGAGTCTGCAGGCATAGTGCCCCAGACAGCTGTGCATCAGGTGGGGGCAAAAACAGGCAGCTGATTGAAAGTCTTTTAGGGATGGACAGACGCCGAGATCCCACTACCAATATGCAGGCTTTTGAGTGCCCTTCCCTGGCTGGCAGAGAGTCTGGGTGGCCTGTGCACTGAATGACTTGGGAGATGGCAGCCCAGCTATCTGTGCGCACCTCAGCCACACAGAAGGAGTGAACGCACTAATGAAGTGGCAGACGGTGACACAGCTGTCTGCCCACACCTCAGCCACACGGAAGGCAGGAGGAACAAGTGGATGTACGTCTTTAGTCTGTCCCTTGCTTAGCTCTCAGAACAGAAGTTATCGGGCCATGTGCAGTCCAGATAGGAGGTGGCAACCTCTGATTCTAAAAGAAAAATGACCTGAAAATGCTGATGCTGAAGCTTCCCAACTTAAGGGAAGAGTACCCCCTCAGTCAAACCCACATCCTGAAGACCTGCTCAGGCACCTGGAATGTCCAGGGGACATTTCTGTGCCTCCTTCACAAACACGAGCAAAGAACCAGGATCATCCGACATGTGAGCAGAGGCTCTCACCCAACATGCAGAGACAGAGACAACTAAGCAAACAGAGAAATATTTACTTAGAAAAGTTAGAGCCCATTAGAGAAGGAGCAAACATTATAGAAACGATGTTTAGTATCTTTAGAGAGATAACAGACAACATTATATCAAAGAAACAAGAACAGAAGGCTATAAAAAGGGATCATTCAGGGTGAAATTAAATACAGGATAGCTCCAATGAAAAGCTTTAAAGTCAAATTAGAAAATAAAGTGGAGTGAATTTCTGAGAAAGTAGAGCAAAAACACAGAGAAATAGAAATAGAAATTAAAAAATTGAAAATAGGCAGGAAAGATGGTGTTAGAGCATCAGTCCAGGAGGTCTCTAGAGAGAGACAGCGAAGTGACAGAGACAAGGGAATTGTTGACACAGCAATCCCAGGAAATTCCCAGGATACCACTTTCCAAGTTAAGGAAAACTTCCACATGCCCAGAACAATGGGTGGGACTAATATAGATCCACATCAAAGTGCTGTTCTGTGGAATTTCAGAACATACAAGAAAAGAAATAAGGCCACTTACAGAACTTCTGAACATTATCAGAACAAAGTCAGTCTTCTCTACATCAACCAAGGGAGCTGGAGGACAGTAGAAAAATTCCTTCACAATCGTGGATAAAAATTATTTCATGCTGGGACTTCTCTATCTATCTAAAGTCCCATATGAAAAATTAGATAAAATAAAGATAATTTTTAGACACATACAGTCTCAGAAAATGTACCTCTCATGTACAGTTTATCAGAAAATTACCGAAGGAAGTGCTCCAACAAAAAGAGGGAGTGATCTAGGGAAGAGAGATACTCAGCCCAGGAAACAAGGGGCCCACACACAGAAAGGCGAAGGGAACCCCCAGACAATGGTGGGGGAGATTCCAGGAAGTCCTCTATGATGAGGGAGCAACTGGGGGCCATGCTAGGTGAGAAGAGCTTAGAGATTCCAGGACAGATTATTTAAGATTATAATGATAAAGTACCTGGTCTACACGAAAGTGTTGAGATAATTACATAATTAGGGGAAAGTTTAGTTGTAATTCATTACAAATACATAGAAAGCAATTATAATACAATTACTAACTCTAGGAAATCTGTGCAGGAAAGGCAAAGCAGTCATGGTTCCTGCACAGATTAGCTGAGGGCAGCATGCACAGTCACACCGACAGCGTGTGAATCTCTAAAGCAGACTGTGCTCACAATGGGAGGACGGCAGCATGTGCCGACAGAAAGTTAATTCACTTCTTTACAGTCGGTAAAGTAGTTGCTCTATAGAGCAACCCAAAAACTTGTGTTCAGAAACGTGGAGGTAAATACCAAAGAATAAGAAGGAAGAGTTGAAAGTATTTGTGTTTGAGGAGGAATAATAGTCATAAAGGACTTCCGTGTTTTCTGCCAATATTGGTGAGTAACTTGTCTTTTAAACTAAAATAAAAGTAAAGACTCAACTAGATTCACCAAGAAGGGAAGAGAGAGGGCCACTTTCTGTTCCTCTGCACAAAGATAAGGATCAGCATGATGCTTTTGGAGATTCCAGGCGTTTCGGGAACAGGTGTGGTGTGCACAGGGATGGAAGGAGGACAGCGAGAACAGGTGTCCAGGGACAAAGATGGAGAAAATGACAGAGGCTGAGTCCAGAGTGTCCTGTGTTCTGTTCTAAGGAACTTGGGCCTTATCCAGGAAGCAGCAGGAAAATCACTGCGTGTGAACGCACAGCACAATCTGACTTACTAGGATCCAGGTTCTTAGGGTCCACAGTTGATGCAAGAGGCAAGGCTGGGGGGAGGCTGCTGTGGTGGCTCTGGTGGCAAGGACTGTGCCCTGGGGCCATGGCAAGGGCATGAACCACCACTGCTGCCTGCCCAGCTGCCAGCAGCCAACCTGTGGGCAGTGGGGCCGAGCAGACTGGGACTGTACACAAATCAGACTGGGCATAAACTCCTTTTGAAAAAAACAGTGGAACTCTATTGTGGCCAGAGGACCAGGTCATGTGAAGGGACCTCTGCCCGGAGATGGGCTGGAGGCTGGAGGAAACATAAGAGACATGAAGCATAAGAAACACGAAACATAAGAAACACGGCTCATGCTTGTCACAGCAGAAACTCACAGGGGAAAGGGACGCAGAGGGCGGCCCACTGGGTCTCACCTCTGCACCCCAGAAATGGCCAGGCTGGGCTTGCTAAAACCAAGGGCCCTGTGGGCATGAAGTTACACAGCCAGGCCATGTTTTAGGAGATTTATACACAAACCCAAGTCTCTGCCTTTAAAATAATCAGTTAAGGAAGAGGAGAAGAAAAACACAAAACTCTAAAGTTGATGTTATGTAAGGAGACCTTCTATTCCACGTCTGAGGGGATGATTGTGAGATGCCAAGTCAAGTGCTTCAACAATGCCTACCATGTGGCAAGCACTCAGTACAAGTGAGCTGACGCCCCTATCACTGGTGTTATTAATGCTAAAAATAAAACATATAGGATGTCAAGCAGATAAATCCATGTAAATGAAGGGCTGACTTTCAGCCTTGTGCCCGGTGCCACACAGGGGCCAGTTTTGCGAACCCTGTGGGCTGAGCCCCTCCCTCCCCTGTCCCCAGCCCCAGACTCCCTGCTACATCCAGGCTATGAGCTCACGAGCCACCTGGACACTGCCCACAGGCTGCCCGGACACTGCCCACAGCCCGCCCAGACACTGCCCGCAGCTCGCCTGGACACTGCCCACAGCCAGCCTAGACACTGCCCACAGGCTGCCCGGACACTGCCCACAGCCCACCCAGACACTGCCCACAGGCCACCCAGACTTGAGCTCTGCATCTCTGGCCCATGGAGGCCACTGGACTCACGTTACTGAGACTCAAGCTTTTTCTACACTGGTTGGACTGTGAGTGGTGCGGTTTCAGGGCAGCCTCTGATGGAGGACACATAGGGGCTTCGCACCACAGACCACAGTTTCCCAGGACAGAGACTCGGGAAGCCATCCCACAGACAAACCAGGTTTGGGACAGGGAAGCAGAGGCAGGAGCCCTCTGTGGCATATTTCCATAAACTCACGTGTCTGAACACAAATTTATCACCTTGCAGCTCTGTAGGCCTGAGGTCTGGGAGGACTCCACCAGCTGCTCTGCCCTGGGTCTCCCAGGGTGTGGAAGTCGAGATGTCCTCTGGCCCAGTGGGCTCCTACTACAATCTCCTGTGGAGGATCCGCTTTCAGGCTCATCAGAGGTCAGCTCTGTGGCTGTGGGTCTGGGGCCTGTTTCTGGCTGGTCATCAGCAGGGGCTGAGCCCCCTACCTCCCTGGCACTGGCCTCCTGCACCCTTCAGTCCAGCAACAGCAGGCCCAGTCCTTGCCCTCCTGTCTCTCTGGCCAGTCTGAAGGCTCGTGTGACCAGACTGGCCCCCCACTATCCAGGGGGACTGCCTTATTTTAAGGTCGGTGATCTCCATTGAATCTGCTCCACAGATGAAGCTCCTTGCTCCACAGAGTCCCTTTTGTGTAATGCAACATGGTCACAGGTTCCAGGGATTAGGGTGAAGGCATCTTTGGGGGGGCCCTTCTGCCTCCCACAATGACAGTAACCGGGAATCTAAGTCCAGGAGGGTGAGTCAGGGCTTCCTGTGGTATGGCCATCGATTGGATTGAAATACTTCACATGGTGCCATAGAGGGGTCAGAACAGGTGAGTGGATACCATTGCAAGGACAGGGGCGTCAGTGATTCTGTGGAGCAGGAAGCTTCACTTCTGCTGGTGCTGTGTGTCTGCTGTGTATCACCAGGGCCCCCGCTGGGCCTGAGCCCGTGTGTCAGTAGCCTTCTGGGCAGTGCCGTCCTCTGCAATCTCCCTCACAGAAGCCCACACCACCTAACAGCGGCTGGCCACTGCAGCCCCCCATATTCCTGCACAGCGGTGGGCTAGCAGTCTTGCTGAGCCCTGAAAGTGATAACCACCTGCACCTAGCCACTCTAGGCCAGGCCAGTGACATGCCAGGCACCCCAGAGCTGCTAGTTCAGGGAAACACCCTACTGTAGTGCCCAGGCGCAAATCCACCTTCTGCAGACATGGCCTCCAGTGAGGGGGTGGGGAGCTTCCAATATCAGGACAAGGTCCAGTTAGAAACCAAAAGATAAACATGTTCTCTGGGTGTCAGTGATGTGTGTTCTAAATAGGGTCTGCTCTTTCTCACCTTTGCCTCAAAGAGGGACTAGGTTACATGTGACACAGATGCTAATTATTTCAAATAGCTCTTAATTAACCAGACAGTGAGGACGGCCGCTCATCTCTTCCTCTGCCCCTTCTAAAAAAGCAGGGACGTTTAGAACCTCTTTATCCACCGCCTCTCACTCCAGCTCTCGCTACCCCTTCAAGGTCAGGTCACATTCCACGCACGTTATCAGAGTTACTATCTGAGTAACTGCAATGAGGAACTGGGTAACTGCATCTGAAACGCAGATGATTAAACTTCATTCCCTCCCATAGCAAGGTTTAAAGAATGTCCTGTATGTGGCTAACTCCATGAAATATCTTAATAAAAGAATTTTTTTCTTGTATGTTAATTATGATTATGTGGTGGTCCCAAAGTATTTCACGGAGATAAAGAAAACCTAAAACTTTGCAAATGTCTGCAATAGTCCAAAATGCCATGTTTTAAATCAGGAAGACACACAAGTTGCTTCCCTTGCCAACTGTGACGGGCGGGACGTTCTCCTCAGGCAGGTTCCAGGGCAGCCCCTCTCTGCATCCCTTCTGGGGCTACCGTGACCCAAAGTGGGAACCGTCCAGGTGGAAATGCAGTGTACTTTGGAAAAAAGGAGGGAAAAGAGCCATGTGCTCTCAGGGATGAGTTTTCACGCATAGACTTAGAAAAAGGAAGAAAGATGATTACTTTCAGCTGTGTCCCCCCAGATACTCTTTGCGTGTGGACAAGGAACAGGTTGGCATCCCTCCTCCCAACAAGCCCTGCAGCTGAGAACATGCAGGAATGCGCTGTGATTAATTCACTTAACACCTGAGGAGAAATGCCATCTCTGTCCCCAAACCGACTAGACCCAGGACAAGAACCTGTGCCCTGGCCTCCCTTGCTGTTCGACATGAGCCAGGACAGTAAACAGCATGAGACAAAAGGGGATTCTCCAGGGGCAGGGGAGAGGCGAACTGATGAGAGCTCCCACCACGGACAAGGGAAGGGAAGCAGTGATCTGTGCTGCACGGGCCTCTGCATGGAAGCCGGAAGGAAATGAGCCAAGGGGCTGTAGAGGACAAAGTGCCCAGGGACCATACGCAGGGACACGGGGGAGCAGAGGTGGGTGCAGAGGAGCTGGGTGTGAAACAGCAGCCCTGAGATCATCATTGAAAGTGCAGAAGAGCCCAGGGACGACACAGATATCCCCATCCGTGGCGGGGGAGGCCAGCTCCGGCTCCTTTCGGGAGTCCCAGTTAAAATCAAATAGGTTTAAAAAAAGAAAAAAGAAACAGTATTGTTCATGTGAAGAACCACAAAGGAAGAGAGCACCGATGATAAACAGAAATTTCCCAAAAGCCCACCAGGAACAGGGTGGGAAACACCCGAGCCCAGACCAGGAGCTGGATTTTGAGGGTAGAGAGAGTGATCCCGTCAGCTTTTCAGCACTGAGGGTAAAACACACAAACAGGTGAGCCAGACGCTCTCAGGTCCCGAAGGGGCCACAGCACCATGAAGTGGGACACAGTCACCCTGAGGAGGTGAGGGCCGGCCCTAGACAAAGGCAACACACCATGCAGATTCAGAAGGAAGACCCTTCTCACCCTTCCGACCACAGTGGGGACCTCCAACAGGACCCAGAACTAAGTCTATGTAGTTGTTAATATAATTCCAAGATTAAATATAAAAAATCCTCTTGGCAAGTGAAGTATTATGAACGATTGATCATCTTCACTATCATTAATATCTGGCTTTAAAATCTCAGATTGTACTCTCAAAAAATCTTAGAAAGTATTTCAGGGAGGAGAAGCCAGTTCCTAATCTTACACAGGTGACACAGATAATCAGAGAAGTATAGATTTAACTCCGGTCTTAGAGACACTAACTGCAGCCACTAAAGACATTAAAAATTTAAGTTTCAAATCATTTAGGTGCAAAAATATATAATTTACTTAGAGAGAGAGAGAAAGGTAAAAGGGAATGTCGAGAGATGATAGCGAGAACTGCTTAGAACGTGAGAGGTCAAACGGAGGTCAGTGGGAACCAAACACGTATTTTTAAAAACACTTCGCACAGGACACGAGAGCCACACGGGACAGAGGCTGACACTGTTCCAGCGCTGTTGACACTTCTCGAAGGCCAAACCAGGCAGCCCCTGGCAGTGTTTGGGAAGAGGTGACATCACCACTGTGGTTAACAGTAACAATTTCACCCCCACCCTTCTCAATAAGTAAATACATAAATTGCAAAGTGAGGCAAACTTTGCTGTCAATTGAGAGGGCGAACAGCAAACTAAATATATACAATTAATATAATTTCTACATATCAGCAATAAAGAAAAAGCTGCTCAGAATAACCACATAACATGAAAATACATTGAAGTAAATGTGATGAAAAATGTGTCTTTATCAAGCAAATATTTATGGAAGAAACAAATACAAATTAAATAAGGAGCATATGATATTCCTAGATAGTAAAATCATTATGCACATTACAAACATGTCAATTCACCCCCAATGATTTAATGAACTGAATGAAATCTCAATAAAAATTCTAACGCCGTAATTTTGCAACTCAACTAAGTTGCATTACATGGGATGTGGATGTACAATGCGGAAGAAACCCAACGACAGGGTGTGGTCCCACGCTAAGCAAAGCATCGCCTGTGTTATGTGCAGGGCTATGGCAGAGCCAGGTGGCTTGATAAACCTTCAGCGGAATAGACAAAAAGGCGGAAATGAAACTGAACTACATATTATTCCTTAATGTAATATGAGAATGTATTTTAAATCAGTGGAAAAGACTGAATTATTCAATAAATTCTGCTTGAGTAATTATTTAGCTATAAATAATAAATAAATACATCTCAACACTTGCTCTCACGCCCCCTAAATAAAGTCCAGATGAATTATTGCAACGACAAAGTCACAAATGGACCACAGAACGAAAATTTTACATAAGCGTCTGTTGTGAAGACAGATCTCGTAAACATGGCATTGAAGGAAAACCACCAAGGAGAATGTTGATGGATTTGACAACCTAAAGTTTTTGTACCTTTTTAATATTGAAAATAGACGAGGAAAATATGTAAAATATGTGTCATACCCCAATACTATCAAAAATGTCCATGTGTAAAGAGCAGTTGCAAATAAATAGGAAAAAATGTATCTCCCCTAGAAGAATAGGCCTTGGATACAAGTGGGCAATTCAGAAAAACGCAGAGTAGTAAACAGCCAGTCACACAGTGAAGCAGTTCAATCTTACTAGGAACCAAAGAACCACAACTTAAAGCTAGCAATCATTGTTCAAGCGGCCAAAATGAAAAAGATTGCAAAAAGTAGCGATGCTCAGATCTCCAAGTGCAGCAGGTGGCCTGCCCCACGCTCTTACCTTGTGGTGTGGGTGTTGACTTGTGAGAAGTGCCAGGTGCAGACCTGTGTGGCTTGGACTCCTCAGGGGCATCCACAGCAGCCGTTCCACTTATGATTCTCGCCCCTGTGAAAATAAGCAGAAATATACATGAAGATTTTGACCAGAGATATAAATTATAATTTTTTAATATCAAAACGGGGTGGGGTGGTTGGGGGGAAAGACCAAATGTTAATCAAGAGAATAGTTGAAAATGAATCAGTTTAAATTTAGTAACTATGTATTTATATAAAGGACTACTCCATAATATTAAAAATCATTTCAGGGAAGCATTTAATGATATGGGAAAATTCTCATGACAAAATGCTAAGTGTAAAATGCAAGATTTCACATACATTATCGTCTCTATTTTCTCTTTAAAATATGCACTTTTCCTACAATTGGCAAGCATTTATTTTTCCATTTAGAATAATCATATTTAATATAATTTTTTTCAAAAACAAAGTATGAAGAAGTCTCTCTGTATGCACTTTGGACTTAGAAGCCAAATTTCTTGTGTGCCAAGAAATTACGTTACAAACCTGAACACAGAGGGTCAGCATAACCTGCGGGCAGGGCTGGGCTCCTGGGGCTCCCGCTGTCTGGCCATTGCCCCCTCTGTGAAACAGCCGAGTAACCACAGTCCCTCTCACTGCCCGAGGGGCGCACAGGCCCATACCTAGCAAAGTGGCCCCAGGAGTGCCATCGGCTGTCACGCCGGGATGTGCCGGGTGTCACAGCTGGGTGTGGTCAACACGCTGTGGGCTCAAAAGAGGAAAAAAACAACCACAGTGGAGATAGAACGTTCTGGAAGTGGGTGGGGCGGCCACACAGGACATCAGAGACCCGGCAGAGCAGGCAGAAACCTCAGTGGGCTTCCGGCATGCTGGCCCAACTCTGCCTGAATCCTTCTCAAACTCGTCTGGGCCAAGAAACACATAAGGTGTTGGTTAACGTGGAGTCGTGGTCACATGAGGTTTCTAGAGCCTGATCTCCAGAACTGGGCTCTGAGGGCTCTGCTTTCCCTGCCTCCCTCCCCAGCAGTTCTAGCGGGGTTCTTTAATCCAGCCTCTCATGCTAGGGATATATATTTATTTTTTCCATGTTTGCTAGTTTAATCATAATTTCGAAATTATTCTTCTCTTGTGGTTTTATGCCACATTTTCAGTGTTCTACTCCTTCCTCCTCTTGTATAAAGGTGATCCCAAGTCTTCTACAATTTGCTCGATGGAAACGCTGTATTGATCTTTAGATCTGAACTCTGAAAGACCAAATTCTTCCCACCCATTGAGATTCATTAATATTTGTGTCTTTGTTATTGACTGTAGTTTATGCTCCTATAATTTAGCATGCTTATTTTATAACATAATTTCCTTTTGCTTTAAAAAGAATGCAAATTGCTTTAAGCAGTGCTTTAATTAATTAATTTTTCCACTGGACTCTGCCACAATTGGAACTCACTGTGGCAGCTGCAAAGGCTGCCCCTCTGGCCCCCCACCATGCTGAGCTGCCTGCTGATGTCAGGTGTGGGCTCACATCCTGCACAACTCTGGATCTGGTCCTGTCTGATCCTGTGAAGCCGGCCTATCACCACATTACCTTGGCGGTTGTTCATACAAATTCAAACATTCTCAGGCTTCTCCATCCCCCTCCTTCAACCATGGGGTAGTCAGTCGGCCACGTAGGGTGGCGTTCCCTAGTGGTGCACATGTAGTGGCCTTGCTGGGCACAGAGGCAGAATAGGTGGACATGCTGGGCTCCAATGGAAGGTCCCTGAGCCCTTGGTCACAGTACTCAGGGGCAAGGAATGCTCTGTCTCCCTCCCAGAAGCAGCTCTGGCTACGGTCCCCCTGTTCTGGGAAAAATTCATTTTCTCTCTGGAAGGGAGGCTGACTCCAGCCTCCCAGCCTCTCTTTTGTTTCTAGTTCTCTGGTTTCAACCCCGCCCCCTGGAGTCCCACTTCCCATCCTACCCTGATCACAAACCTGTCACTCAACAAAACCACACTGGGGGCATTTCACAAGGCTGCAGCTGACAAGAAGCTTCAAGGACAAGAACATGGAGTGAGAATCATGACAGCTACATCATAGGGCCAGACCCTTTACAGTGTACATCACAGTAGAGAGACAAATAAAAGATTTGAACACATGGACAGAGAAATAAAAAGACATATATGAATATTCAGGGGGGCAGAAACAAGATGGCTGACTGAAGCCAGATTTCCACAGAGGCTCCCGTCCAGAAGGAGAGTCAAAGGACAGAAATTTAGCAAGTAACCTGGTGGATTAGAGCTGCACCAAGAGAGAAGGTTGAAGAATGCACATCAACCCCGCTGAGGCGAGCTGCGACCCCAAGGATACAAATGAAAGGTACAAAATCCATCACCAAGTGGATGCAAGTCCCCTCCCCCACGAGAATGGCTCGAATTACCCCACAAACAAAAGAGCAGAATTCAAAGGTCCTCCCACAACACTCCACGAGAGAGACCCTCTAAAAATTGGAGCTACCTCCCCTACTAGGGTGCCACGGCGTTCTCCTGCCAGGTATAAACCTGTATAAAACTGTATATATTCCCTACCTGCAATTCTGAGCTCCCAGCACTCCCCTCCACTCTCACTCTGAGGTCTGGAGACCTGACCCCCAGGAGTCCAGATTCTTGGGTGTTTTCTTGAGAGGTGCGGACAGAACCTGAACCGCTCCTGGTCACTGCTGATTCTCCGGCACGGGAGTGAGGAGAGGATGGTCGGCTGAGAGGGAACCACACCGGAGCTGCGGTGCCCCAAGACGCAGAGCAGCAGTCATTTTTGGCAACAATACGGCTCACTCCCGGATATTCTGAAGCCACACCCCCTGTCACCCTGGGCGACCAGAGGAGGCCGGACATCTTCCCAGGTGGCAACCACCATGGAACAGATCTGGGACGGAAACGCAGGCCCCGTGAGCGAAGGGGTTTGCCTGAGGCAGTACTAGCCTGGGTGGAGCGCAGGGACTAGAAAACACACACACAGAGCCGGGAAATTCCCAGGGCAGAGCTGACCCAGAGGACTGCTTTACTGAGCCTAAGGTGCACTCTGTCCTCAGGGGATCGTCAGCCTATAGACAAAGGAAGGCAGGAGGCTAGAACTGACAGCTAACTGAATACAAACCTGCAAGAGCAAATACAGGGCCTGAAGTGCAGGCTCTGGGAACTCAAAACAGCTTCTCTTCTGCAGGGGAATTTAGCAGGGACAGAAACAAATTCCTGCAAAGTTGTTCTGTTCTGTTCTGTCAGGAATATCAATCAGGCGCGGGGCTGGAACTGAGTGAACACCCCCCAGCCTCCATCAAGCACCCAAGGTTGTCAGGCCTCACCTCCTCCTGCTGGATAGAGGCAGAATGCAGCAGCCTGGCTAAGCAGAAATAGATTTCCTTGTGATTCAGGCAGGTGCAAACCCCTGGAGTATCTGTTCACTATAGGCAACTGGGTCAGCCAACTGCGAGGCTATCAGTGACTGGGTGTGACAGAGGTGCAAGGTGAGGAAGAAGGCATCAAACGGCGCAGACTAATCTATTTGCTGGGTGGGTCCTCCTGACTTCACGGGGCACTGGAGCAAGTTATGTCTGAGCTGTCACCAGACCTCTGCGATCCAGTTGCCAGAGACCTTTTAAACTCTTCCACCTGAGACAGGTGCTGACTGAGACAATTGATTTGGACCTTTTGAACTGAGCCAATCACCCGAAGACTATTCAACTGGTGCCCTGGGTGTGTGGTTGTAGGAAGGTTTGATTGTTCTTTTCCAATTGTTGCCTGTGGGGGGCGGGGTGACTTAATTGCTGGTATTTCTCCACAGCTGAGACTTCAACCCAGAGTAACTGTTTCACTAGGGTCGAAAAGAGATGAGCTGAAAACAAGACAAAACCACTTAGCCCCACCACACCAAACAGGTCCCCAGTTTCTCAGGCCATAGCACTGTACGGGTCCTCGACAAAGCTTCAGGGGAAAAATCAAAGTGTAAAAAAATCATGGGGTAGAATCAGCAGAAAAACTCTGCTCACATGAATAACCAGAGATCAACCTCCCCAAGGAAAGATACGGCAGATGTAACCAAAGATCACATTCATAAACAGCTGGCTGAGATGTCAGAAATCGAATTCAGAATTTAGATTGCAAACAAGATTAATAGAATGGAGGAAAATTTGGAATTAGAAATTCGAGGAGAAATTCAAAAGTTGTCTCAAGAATTTAACGAATTTAAAGACAAAATGACCAAAGATTTTGATGCACTGAAACAAGAATTTGCAGCCCTCATAGATCTGAAAAATACAGTAGAATCCCTCAGTAACAGAGTGGAGCAAGCAGAAGAAAGGATTTCTGACATCGAAGACAAAGCCTTTGAATACTCCCAAACTCTCAAAGAGGAAGAGAAATGAAGAGCAAAAATGGATCATTCTCTCAGAGAGCTCTAGGATAATTCAAAGAAGGGTAATATCCACCTCATTGGAATCCCTGAAAGTGATGAAGTGGCCTTGCAAGGCACAGAGGCCCTTCTCCATGAAATTATGAAAGAGAATTTTCCAGACATGCCAAGAGATTCTGAAATTCAGATAGCAGATGGTTTCAGACTCAATCCAAATAAGACATCCCCCAGGCATATCATAATTAACTTCACTAAAGTTAATATGAAAGAGAAAATTCTGAAATCAGCCAGACATAAGAAATCCATTACCTACAAAGGGAATAACATTAGAATGACTGCAGATTTCTCTGCTGAAACTTTTCAAGCCAGAAGAGGGTGGTCATTGACTTTTAATCTCCTAAAGCAAAATAACTTTCAACCCCAGATCCTGTATCCAGCTAAACTGAGTTTCATTTATGATGGAGAAATTAAATACTTTAATGACATTCATATGTTGAAGAAATTTGCCATAACGAAACCAGCTCTTCAGGATATTCTCAGACCTATCCTCCAGAATGACCAGCCCAATCCTCCAACACAAAAGTAAACTCACTCAGAAACTTTTAATCAAACTCCAACTTCAACAGTGGGAAAAGGATTAAAAATGTCCACTGGACTTTCAAAAAGCTCGATACCCAAAATTTTACCAGACTTATCAATATTCTCTATTAATGTGAATGTCTTAAACTGTCCTCTAAAGAGGCACAGGTTAGCTGACTGGATACAAAAACTCAAGCCAGATATTTGCTGCATACAAGAGTCACATCTTACCTTAAAAGATAAATATAGACTCAGGGTGAAAGGATGGTCGTCCATGTTTCAGGCAAATGTTAATCAGAAAGAAGCAGGCGTTGCAATTATATTTGCAGACACAATAGGCTTTAAACCAACCAAAGTAATGAAGGATAAGAATGGTCACTTCATATTTGTTAAGGGTAATACTCAATATGATGCGATTTCAATTATTAATATTTATGCACCCAACCAGAATGCACCTCAATTTATAAGAGTAACTCTAACAGACATGAGCAACTTGATTTCCTCCAGCTCCATAATAGTCGGAGATTTCAACACTCCTTTCGCAGTGTTGCATAGATCCTCAAAGGAGAAGCTAAGCAAAGAAATTTTAGATTTAAACCTAACCATCCAACATTTGGATTTAGCAGACATCTACACATTTCATCCCAACAAAACTGAATACACCTACTTCTCATCAGCCCACAGAACATACTACACAATTGATCACACCTTAGGTCACAAGTCTAAACTCAGTAAATTTAAAGGAATAGAAATTACTCCTTGCATCTTCTCGGACCACCATGGAATAAAAGTGGAACTCAGTAACAACAGGAATCTGCATACACATACAAAAACATGGAAACTAAATAACCTTATGCTGAATGATAGCTTGGTCAGAGATGAGATTAAGAAGGAAATTGCCAAATTTTTGGAAAACGACAATGAAGACACGAATTATCAGAACCTATGGGATACTGCAAAGGCAGTCCTAAGAGGGAAATTTATAGCACTGCAAGCCTTCCTCAAGAGAACGGAAAGAGAGGAAGTTAACAACTTAATGGGACATGTCAAGCAACTGGAAACGGAAGAACATTCCAACCCCAAACCCAGTAGAAGAAAAGAAATAACCAAAATTAGAGCAGAATTAAATGAAATTGAAAACAAAAGAATTATACAACAGATCAATAAATAAAAAAATTGGTTTTTTTTAAAAGGTCAATAAAATAGATGAACCTTTGGCTAACCTAACCAGGAAAAAAGAGAAAAATCTCTAATCTCATCAATCAGAAACGACAAAGAAGAAATAACAACAGACTCCTCAGAAATTCAAAAAATCCTTAATGAATATTACAAGAAACTTCATTCTCAGAAATATGAAAATCCGAAGGAAATTGACCAATACTTGCAAGCACGTCACCTTCCAAGACTTAACCAGAATCAAGTGGAAATGTTGAACAGGCCCATATCAAGTGCTGAAATAGCATCAACTATACAAAATCTCCCTAAAAAGAAAAGCCCGGGACCAGATGGCTTCACGTCAGAATTTTACCAAACCCTTAAAGAGGAACTAGTACCTATATTACTCAACCTGTTCCAAAATGTAGAAAAAGAAGGAAGACTACCTAACACGTTCTATGAAGCAAACATCACCCTGATTCCTAAACCAGGAAAAGACCCAACAAGGAAAGAAAATTATAGACCAATATCACCAATGAATATAGATGCAAAAATATTTAACAAGATCCTACCAAACAGAATCCAGAAACACATCAAACAAATTATACATCATGACCAAGTCGGTTTTATCCTAGGGTCTCAAGGCTGGTTCAATATACGTAAATCTGTAAGTATAATTCAGCACATAAACAAATTAAAAAACAAAGACCATATGATTCTCTCAATTGATGCAGAAAAAGCTTTTGATAATATCCAGCATCCTTTCATGATCAGAACACTTAAGAAAATCGGTATAGAAGGGACATTTCTTAAACTGATAGAGGCCATGTACAGCAAACCCACAGCCAATATCATATTGAATGGAGTTAAATTGAAATCATTTCTACTCAGATGAGGAACCAGACAAGACTGCCCATTGTCTCCACTGCTCTTTAACATTGTAAAGGAAGTTTTAGCCACCACAATTAGGGAAGAAAAGCGATCAAGGGTATCCATATAGGGTCAGAAGAGATCAAACTTTTGCTCTTCACAGATGATATGATTGTATATCTAGAAAACCCAAGAGATTCTACTAAAAAACTCTTAGAAGTGATCAAGGAATACAGCAGCGTCTCAGGTTACAAAATCAAAATTCATAAATTGGTAGCCTTTATATATACCAACAATAGTCAAGCTGAAAAAACAGTTAAGGACTCTATTCCATTCACAGTAGTGCCAAAGAAGATGAAATATCTGGGAGTTTATCTAACAAAGGACGTGAAAGATCTCTATAAAGAGAACTATGAAACTCTAAGAAAAGAATAGCTGAAAATGTTAACAAATGGAAAAACATACCATGCTCATGGCTGGGAAGAATCAACATTGTTAAAATGTCCATACTACCCAAAGCAATGTACAATTTTAATGCCTATAAATTAAAATTAAAAAATTTTAATCCCTATAAAGCTCCACTGTCATACTTTAAAGATCTTGAAAAAATAATACTTTGTTTCATATGGAATTAGAAGTAACCTCAACTAGCCAAGACATTACTTAGAAATAAAAGCAAAGCAGGAGGAATCACACTACCAGCCCTCAGACTATACTATAAATTGATATTGATCAAAACAGCATGGTACTGGCACAAAAACAGAGAAGTAGATGTCTGGAACAGAATAGAGAACCAAGAGATGAATCCAGCTACTTACCATTATTTGATCTTTGATAAGCCAATTAAAAACATTCAGTGGGGAAAAGATTCCCTATTTAACAAATGGTGTTGGGTGAACTGGCTGGCAACCTGTAGAAGACTGAACCTGGACCCACACCTTTCACCATTAACTAAGATAGACTCTCACTGGATTAATGATTTAAACTTAAGACATGAAACTATAAAAATACTAGGGAAAACCTTTGAAGAAATCGGTCTGGGCGAGTATTTTATAAGGAGGACCCCCCCGGGCAATTGAAGCAGCTTCAAAAAACACTACTGGGACCTGATCAAACTAAAAAGCTTCTGCATGGCCAAGAACACAGTAAGTAAAGCAAGCAGACAGCCCTCAGAATGGGAGAAGATATTTGCAGGTTATGTCTCCGACAAAGGTTTAATAACCAGAATCCACAGAGAACTCAAACATATAAGCAAGAAAAGAACAAGTGATCCCATCGCAGGCTGGGCAAGGGACTTGAAGAGAAACTTCTCTGAAGAAGACAGGTGCATAGCCTGCCGACATATGAAAAAATGCTCATCATCTTTAATCATGAGAGAAATGCAAATCAAAACTACTTTGAGATATCATCTAACTCCAGTAAGATTAGCCCATATTACAAAATCCCAAGACCAGAGATGTTGGCGTGGTTGTGGAGAAAAGGAAACACTTCTACACTGCTGGTGGGAATGCAAATTAATACATTCCTTTTAAAAAGATGTTTGGAGAACACTTGGAGATCTAAAAATAGATCTGCCATTCAATCCGATAATTCCTCTACTAGGTATATACCCAGAAGACCAAAAATCACATCATAACAAAGATATTTATACCAGAATGTTTATTGCAGCCCAATTCATAATTGCTAAGTCATGGAAAAAGCCCAAGTGCCCATCGATCCACGAATGGATTAATAAACTGTGGTATATGTACACCATGGAATATTATGCAGCCTTAAAGAAAGATGGCGACCTTACCTCTTTCATGTTTACATGGATGGAGCTGGAACATATTCTTCTTAGTAAAGTATCTCAAGAATGGAAGAAAAAGTATCCAATGTACTCAGCCCTACTATGAAACTAATTTATGGCTTTCACATGAAAGCTAAAACCCAGCTATAACCTAAGAATAGGGGGAAGAGGGAAAGGGAGGGGAGAGAGGGTGAGGATGTGTGGAGGGAGGGTGATTGGTGGGATTACACCTACAGTGCATCTTACAAGGGTACATGTGAAACTTAGTAAATGTAGAATATAAACGTCTTAACACAATAACTAAGAAAATGTCAGGAAGGCTATGTTAACCAGTGTGATGAAAATGTGTCAAATGGTGTATAAAACCAGTGTATGGTGCCCCATGATTGCATTAATGTACACAGCTATGATTTAATAATAAAAAAATAAAATAAATAAAAAATAAACCACAGTGGGGTCACTCTGTACCAGGCCCCGGGCCAGGCACTGGGACGTTGCAGAGAGCTGGGGCCGGCACGGCGTCCTGGGCACATGTGGTGTCCCCAGAGCCTCCCTCTGGGCTCAGCCTCGATACTCCTGGCGACAAGCCACAACTACCCACCCGTTTCTGTTTTCATACCCAGTACAAAGAGTGTGACTGAGCTTGTATTCCATTTTGATATAAATTCCCACCAACAATTCCCCCCAAGCTGTACTTTTTTATTTATTTATTTATTTATTTATTTTTTTGAGACAGAGTCTCACTATGTCACCCTTGGTAGAGTGCTGGGGCATCACAGTTCACAGCAACCTCTAACTCCCGGGTTTAAGTGATTCTGTTGTCTCAGTCTCCCAAGTAGCTGGGACCACAGGCGCCTGCCACAATGCCCTGTTTTTTGGTTGTAGTTGTCGTTGTTTGAGAGGCCCGGGTGGATTTGAACCTGCCAGCTCCGGTGTATGTGGCTGGTGCCTTAGCCGCTAAGCTACAGGCCCCGAGCCCCAAGCTGCACGTTTTAAGCTCTTTGACCTTGTTAGCTCTGGGCCCATGTCCTCAGCAAGGCATGCTGTGTGCATCTGCTGTCTGCCACCTCCCTCATGTTCTCTGCCTATTTCCTTTTCCTTTCCTAGTCTCAGGACAATGCAACACATACCCCAAATGGAAAACAGAAAATAAAAGAGAAATGGCTTTGGAATTAGACCACACACAGGGACTGCCATGGGGAGTGTGTGATCCCCGGTCCTTCCAGCAGGCCTGCAGCATCTCTCTCCCCTCTTCAAGGCTATTTCCCAGTTATCAGTAAGTGGGCTCACAGCTCTACTCAGAACGCAGCACATCTCAAACTTTGCATCTGATGCCCAGAATGCTACAGCCTCTCAGATTTTCCCTGGAAAGAGATGTCTCTTTGCTACAGAGTGGGGGCAGGCTGAGGGTGTGCATGGGGCTAGATCTGCTCCCGGGGCTTCCGTGAAACACTCTCTGAGCAGGGACGGCCAACTACTGCAGAGTCCCTCCAAGGGAGTGGAAAGACAGGCACAGAGCGGGGGCACATGTCCTGCTGCTGACACGCGTCCAGAACGCCTGGCCAATGTCCGCTCTCGCCATGGCTGGTTCATCAGGAAGCCACTGTCAGGCACACTTGGGCCCCTCCTGCCTGTCCCCTCCTAAGGCGTTCTAACTATTTGACATTAATAACTTACTGTAATCTTTTCTTAATGGAGGATATACTGTGTAAGCTTTAGGCCTCCCCAAAGCCTTGAACCACCCCTGGTTATGGGATTCTAAGAAATAACTGGGCAGATGTAAGTGAGGTGCAGGCAGAGACAGATTTCTGTCCTCTGCGGTCTCCTCCTCCTACAGAGACTCTGTGACTCGCAGTGCAGGCAGAGACCGGGGTCCTGTCCTCCGTGGTCTCCTCCTCTCACAGAGACTCTGTGACTCGTGGTCTTCCGACCTGAGCAGTGCAATACTGCTCCACACATGGGAGAACTCACAGGAAACACCTGATACTCAAAAAAAATTCAAATCCCCTGATCGGCCTCTACAAACCATGTTCCGGTAAGGTACAGAAGTCACAGGCCCTGGTGTGGACAAGAGTGTGATATGCTGCCTCCCAGGAGGCACATGGGGACCGAATGGCACCCCCACCCATTGTCCCCTAGATGTCCCTACAAAGAATCCTTTATTCCTCACCCTGCTATTACAGAATGAAGGCAAATGGCCACGAGCAGTGTGTAATTAGTTTCACCACCAACGCCAAGTGACAAAGACAAAACAGTCCTGACAGCAGACAGGATATGAGCACCCCAGGCACAGAATTTCACAGGTTTCCAGGAGCCAAGCTACAAAATGCTTCCCTAGACAGTCTCTCTTCTCTCCCTCTCTCTCCTTCTCTCTCTCTCTCTCTCCTTCTCTCTCTTTCCCCTCATTTCTTCTTCTAATTCTGAAGAAAATAGAAACAGAGCACATGAAGACTGTGCTTGGGTCTTAAATTCTGTGCCTAACTGGCAGAGGCAGGGGCATGGGCAACCCCCCCTGTCAGCCCACGCGGGGGCGCGGGGGCCATGGGGGCCGGGGGGACAGGGACGCAACTGTACAGATCCTCATGAAGAGGCACATCCAAAAGTTAAGATCTGTGTTTCTTCTAGCGTTTCCAAATGATGACAATTACGTCTGCCAGAGTTATAGATTTGACTGGCTTATTTTATGCATGCACCAGAGATAATAGCTCTGTTATTTTTGAACACCTGCTCTGTATCAGGCGTTTTGTTAAGCTCCCAATATTGTTTTATTTGATCCTATAACAACCAGCCAGTGCAAGTTCTTCATTATAAATGAGGAAACTGAGGTTTAGAGAGGTTATTAAATTATGCACCACCAGTTAGCTGTAGAATCAGAACTAACATCCATCAGAAACCAGAAATCTTTGATCTTAATCACTGTGCTTCTTGGAATAGAAAACCTTCCACATATGTGAGGCTGCAAGGGCTCTGAATTAGTAGGGGAAGTGGATGTGTTTACTTCACAAAAATTGTAAGTCTTATTTACTGTGTGGTCTAGATGCAACTATCAGTCCAAATACAACCCGGCTTCCCTACTGCCAGAAGCTAAGGCGATGTCTCTGGGTAGAGCTGATAAAGAGTGCATCTGGGCAGCCCCGCCGGCCTCCTCCCACTGCCCTTCCTGGAAGATGTTTGGCTCCAGCACCCTCACTGTCAACTCCATCTTGTTTACATATGACTTTTTTTCTTATTATTTTTTATTAAGAAATTAGTTTGTTATCACAGTGTAAAGTACAGAAACAGAAGACTTTAAAAAGAAAACACTCATAATCAAAACCCTCTTCAGAAGCATTATTTCAGTTGGCTTCATAGCAGCCCATAAGTCAGATACATCGTGACTTAGCCAGTCCACCAGTAACGAGCATTTGTCTGGTTTTCCTCTATTCTGTGTCTCTGGAGGGAGGAACATCTTCTCACATAGCATGTTTTTCATTTCACATGATTTCTTTGGGACTAATTTCTGGATGTGGAGAAATCAGGTTACAGGTTGCTGACATTCTAAGGGTGTTGATAAATATTGCCAAATTGCTTAGAGTAGCGAGAGCTATTTTTTCCATACTACCAAACTGAAAGCATTTAGTATAATCTCTAAAGATATGTGCGTATTTATTAATTTGATTAAGAAAAAAAAAAACCTTCTCCTACTACCTCCTGCTGAGCCCTTAGGTTCAGACCACCTGCTGGAAAAGGATGGCCGCTTTGCTTACCCAGTAATTTTTGACACTGTTCTCGTATCTCCTCAGAGGGGCTGTGATTGCCTGGACAGCTGGCTCCTTGTTCCAGGACCTCCCCTCCCCATGGGTCCATTTAGATCTGAGTTCTCCATCCTGCTAACTCTAACCCACACTGTTGCCAAACGAGCTCCTAAAATGCCTCCGCAGCCTTCACCCTGGACATGCAGAAGATGAGACATCACAGACAGCAGAGCACCAGCCCCCCATCTCCTGCTGCCTCTTCCCCAGGACCCCCTGATGCAGCCGCAATCACGGAAATGTCCAGCAGACTCAGCCACAGCACTGGCAGCCCTGTCCGCTGGAGGTCCCCACATGCTGAGCAGCATGTCAAAACAATAGTGTATTTCAACAGGAATATTACAGGACCACAATTTTTTATCTGAAATCCCAGGGATAATTGTTTTTCAGAATTCATAACTTCAAATTTTTAAAAAGATAATATTACCAAATACCATACATTTTGTAACGTCAGCAGGGAATCTCAAAACACAGACCATAATGAAGCACATAAATATTTCCCCAGCAAAGTGTGTAGACAGCAGATGGGATGAAGTGTACGAACGTCTCACCTCAGGTAAGTCCAGGGTTCACTATGAAATGCTACCAAATGAGAGACAATAAGAGAACATGTGTATTTCCATTCTGTTTTAGAGGTAATAACTTAGCTCGTATAAAACCAGTGTCAGTCATTGATATTAATTGGAATGAGAAGGGTCCTACCACACAGTTTTGTATTTCATCCCTGGGATTCCTACCTAAATTGACAAACTGGCTGTAACTCCAAGTGGTATTAGTGGGCAGGTCTGGTTTAAGCATCAATAACTATGGATTTGTATCAAGCTAGTGTAAGACATTTTGTGGTAAATGTCTGCACAGTGTCAAGGACCACGGAAAGTGGAATGACATACCAAACAGCCATTGTAAAGCCTTCTCACCATGTGTTGTGTGTTATGCGGGTGATAATGGACTTATCAATGAGTGAAGTGGATTAACAATGTCTTGAATATTCCTTGATTACATGTAGAACAGTAGCTTCAGAATCAAATAGAATTTTTAACAGAACAAAAATATCTAGTAATTAAAGATATAAATCTTAATAGAAAGGTTATGCAGCAGACTAGATACAGCTGAAGAGAGAATTATATGATTGGAAGGTACACTTGAATTCTCAATAACTTATGTAGAATGGAGCAAAAGATTTAAAATAAGAGAAGGAAAACATAAAATAAAGCTTGAGAGACACGTAGGCTAATATGCAAAAATATAAAAGAGAAATAACATGGAACAATATAATGAATTAAATATATAATTTAATATAATATTAAATATATTGTATTTCTCATCAGTATTCTAGAAGGAAAAATAGAATGAGAGAGAGAAAATATTTCAAAAGATAATGGCTAAACTATTTTCTTATTTTTTAAGGACATAAATTTTCATGTTTAGGGAGACAAATGAAGCCCAATGAGGGTGATTTAAAATAATCCATACTTAGTCACAAACTAATAAAACTGCTGAATACAAATGACAAAGAAAGACTTTTTAAAACGGCCATCAAAAAAAAAAATAGATGTCTTAAAATCAAACAAAAATTACAAAGATAGCTTCTCAGCAGTTATAGGGAAGTCAGAAGACGGTAGAATAATATCTTCAATGTGCTGGAAAAAATAAGTGTTGGTTGAAATTGCAAATAAGTTAAATGTATTTTTTTTTAAATGATGATGAAATGAAGACATGTCCAACAACAATGATTGACCCTCATTAAAGGAATTTTTATAGGGTAAATAGGGCAAACTTTATGAAAAGAGAGAGGATTCTGGAAAAGAAGTTCTGAGATGTGAGAAGGAAAATAATAAATGTGTGGGTAAGTGTAAGCAAACCTTATCTATGGAAATAGTAACCTATAATTTATGTGGTTAAAAATAACAAGCTAGAACTAAGAAACAGAACTACAACATATGATTTTAATGAAAGCACTTTATGTTTCCAGTATTGTTTATAAAGATGGTAAATATCGGCCATAGATTTGTTAAGTTGCTATAGCTTATTAATATTTCTATAATGATCAATAACATAATAGAAATATAACGTATTACTTCCAAATTGAATTGGAAAGTAAGATGGGAAGGAAAAAAAAATCAATTTAAAAGAAGGTAAGAATGGAAGGAAAAAAGAAACCTGGAAAAGATATGACAAAGAGAATGCATGAAATAAAATAGTAGAAAGAAATGTAAATTTATCAGTACTCTCTGTGACTATAGATGGCTAAGCTTCTCAGTGAAACAATTACAATCTTTAGGTGGGATTTCAAAAATCCTAGCTGAATGCTGTTAACAAGAGACACATCTAAGTCATAAAAGCATAGACAGGTAAAAAAGCAAGAAGATGGAAAAATATTTCAAATAAATATCCAAAGAAAACTGGTGTGGATACATGTATTGGAATTAATTGAGCATAAAAAAATTATGACAAAAGTATTTCCTAAAGATCAAGAAAAAGAAGCAACTACATATTGATAAAAGATTCAATCACCAGGAAAGTGTATCAACTTTAAGCATTTTTAGACCTACTTACACAGCTTTAAAATATTGTAAACGAAGATACATACAATTATATAAAAAATAGGCAAATATAGCATCAAAGTGGCAGATTTTTGAAATATGTCTGTAAATAGTTTATGGATCAAGTAGATAAAAATAATCAATAAGGGGCGGCGCCTGTGGCTCAGTGAGTAGGGTGCCGGCCCCATATGCCGAGGGTGGCGGGTTCAAACCCAGCCCCGGCCACACTGCAACTAAAAAATAGCCGGGCGTTGTGGTGGGCGCCTGTAGTCCCAGCTGCTCGGGAGGCTGAGGCAAGAGAATCGCATAAGCCCAAGAGTTAGAGGTTGCAGTGAGCCCTGTGATGCCATGGCACTCTACCTGAGGGCAGTACAGTGAGACTCTATCTCTACAAAAAAAAAATAAATAAAAATAATCAATGATATGAAGTATTTAAATGTCACTATCAGAAAAGAATATAAATGTGGGTTTTTCCCAACAATCAAGGAATATTTACAAATGTTGATATGGTAGCAAATAAAGCCAATTGTAACATATTTGAACAAATTAATATAAACACATAATGCCTGTTTGCCAAAAAAAAATTTTAGATTCTAAGACACAATTTTTCTGTTTTTAGCATCTCTAAGGTAGGATGTACCTTAAAATTGGTGACTTCTTATCATTGTTCATGCTATTTTTCCATATTTTAGCACTTCTGAAATCTGAAAAATTTTGGACTCAGTAGCACTTTAAATTCAATATAACATGTTAAGTTCGAAATTAACAAAATGATTTTAAAACAAATTTATGTATTTGTGAAGTAAGAAAGGCATTTCTAAAAATCTCATGGCTTAAAACAGCAGTCATAAAGGATATTAGAAAATACTCTGGGCTCAATAATAGTAAAAATATTAAGTCAAGAATTGTAGGATGCAGCCAAAATCAGAATAAGAGACAAATTTATAGTCTTAAGTTATGACATAAGAAATAAAGAAAGTTGTAAATTAATGAACTGCAAGAATAACAGAATAAACTGAACAAAGTAAAAGAAAGAAAATGATAAGAACAAAATAAAATTCAGTTGAAAATGAAGGTATAAGACAGAGAATTAATAAAGCCAAAGTTTGGCTTTTTGAAAAAGACTAATAAAATTAACAAATTGCTAGCAGACAATAAAGGGAAAAAAGTAGAAATCAAATATACATTGTATAATTATAAAGGTATGCAATATTGGACATATTACAGCATTTTTAAGTATCATAGAGTTGTCAGGAACAAATTGAGGTCAAACAATTTGAAAAAATGTAAAAATGATAAATGCCTACATAAAATAAGTCATCTATATTGACCTAAAAAGGATCAAATGGTCCTGTAACCATTAAATACCTTAAATCAATATTTAAAACTGTATATTCAGAAAAAATAATGATGGTTTTACTTGTGAGTTCTTACCAAGCATTGTGTAATTTTACCACACAACTATTCCAAAGAATAGAGAAAAAAATGAATACTTCTCCAGCTCATTAACTGACATAGTTATCAATGCCAGGGGTACTGTGGGGAAGGTGACAAGTCATCCTCACATGTGAACAAAAGCATTTATGAACACAGATGCAAAAACACTAACAAGGTCACAAGCAAGTGGGATTTTTGTCCTAATGGAGTTTACTACAAAATTTCAAGGTTGCTGTTTAATTGAAAATTATACAATATATAATTATTATATTACCAGCTTAAAATAGGAGACACCATATATCAAATATTGACACTTAGTATCCAGTTATGGTGATCAAGATTTTGTGGCATTGGTACAAGCCTCTCAAAGGAAACAAAATACGGAATTCAGAAAGTGAAAAACACATATACCACATACGGAAACTCAGTTTCTCACAGAACTGGTATTGAAGATGAGTTAAGAAAGAATGGACTGGTAGTTCAAAGGAAAAAAATGAGCTCTCTACCTCACACCATATACAAAACCAATACATTAGTAGCTTACTAGTGAAGGGATACTTTTAATTCAGAAGGAAATAAAGGAATTTCTATTTCCAATAAAAAAGGTTTTTTTGTTTAATAAGACACAAAAAGCACAAAGCATAGAAAAAAGATGGGCATTTTCAACTGCACGAATATCTGGTACTTCTGATCATCAAAAGTACAGTCACTAAAAATGCAGGTCACAATCTGGGAGAAGACAGTGCAACACACAGAACCATCAAAGAGATAATATTCAGACTCCATAAAGATGTTATTTGAGTCAGTAAGAGAAAGGCCATCAATCCTGTAGAAAAACGAGATGGTAAGAACAGCCATTTAACAGGTGCAAAACTGTGAGTGCGCAGTGAACACAGGAGGCGCCAGGTCCTGGATGAACCTGCAAAGTGCAACTTTGAGCTACAGTGACATACTACCTTGGACACCTATTAGATAAATTAAAAAGTCGGACAATACCACACATTTGTGAAGATGCAGAACAGCTGAGCCATTCTTGTTACCACTGGAGGGGAGGGAATTCATTAAGCAATTTGTTGTCACCCGCATGTATTGGAAAGTTTCATATCCATGACCTAAGCATGCCCCGCCCCAGGACCTAGCCATGCCCCCTGGAGCTGGCCCCGCTCCCAGCCATGCCTCATGGGAGGACCTCCTGCTGAAATTATGAAGAAAATTAAACAAGCATGACACGCACAGGGCATCAAAGGCTGCTCCTGCAGACAAGGACGAGACCGGGGGCCAGTGGTCAGAGGATGCTGGCAGCGACCAGGACGTTCTACCTTCAAGCTGAATGGTGAATAGCAATTGTTAGTTTTATTTTTTTAATTCATATATTTATTTTGTACTATTTTTTATTTACAATATATTTTGTAATTACACTTAATAAGATTAAGTTTAGCAATAAAAAAGTAGAAATTAAAATCTACAGAACCAAAATCCCAAGTGAAGATGATAAAAATCTTGACTCATCTCACCCAACAGCTCTCCAGAGCGCACTGTGGGCAGGTGTAAGATGCTTGTTATGTACGACAGCATCTCTTTGGAGAGGCCACAGCGTAAGTACCGTTCTATGTTTGCACTTAACTCCACCACCAGCCCCATGTGACATGCACTCCTTGGAAAAGTATTGAAAATAAAATGAGTTTGATGAGATTCAAATCCAAAAACCACTGAGATAAAAAGCTCAAAAGATGAAGAGGAAAGATTAAAAAATAAAAGTCTAAAACCCACTAGACGTAAAGTGAAAAGATACGTGAACAGATGAGATTACGACTTAGAAACAGAAAATAAACTTCAGGCAAAATGTATTAGGATCTATAAGATTGAGGAAATGTTTTTAAAAGAAAAAGGTTGGATTTAGGTGCTGAAGCAGACACAGGTGGTGGTCTGTCCTTGGAGCTGTTCTCCCAGTGCAAGCACCCCAGGAGCCTAGTGGCCTGAGGCAGGGCAGGAGCCCAGGGAAGGACAGGCCCTGTCAGCTGCTGCTCCTCCAGGAAGTGAGCTTCTCCCTCTGATGATTCAGTGCTCCACAGAGGCCACGGTTCCTTACAACAATGTTCAGTGACTAGTAAATCCATCCTGTCTATATTTCCAAGCACCTGCTGCATGTGAGGTGTGGAGTCAACTGTGGATGCAAAAGAGGTCAGGTGTTCTGAAGGACTTCTAGCTCCAGGCTGCTTGGCAGGACCAGGAGGACATGACCTTGAAATGGAGGCTGCCGTGTGCTGCCACCCTTTACTGCCTTCAGACTGGGGATCAGAGGGGAATTTGTGTCACCCCTGCCCCCCTACTTGCCCTCTTTTCACCCATCTCCAGCCCCTTCTCACCTGGGGAGAAGCTTGCAGCAGGAGGAGGTGCCCTTCATGTGGGGGCAACACACAAGCAAAGGGGTCTGCATGTCCTACCGTCTGTCACAGGGTGGGGGGGGTCTGCATGTCCTCCCCTCTGTCACGGGTGGGTCTGCATGTCCTCCCCTCTGTCACAGGGGGGTCTGCATGTCCTCCCCTCTGTCACAGGGGGGTCTGCATGTCCTCCTGTCACAGGGGGGTCTGCATGTCCTCCTCTCTGTCACAGGGGGGTCTGCATGTCCTCCCGTCTGTCACAGGGGGGTCCGCATGTCCTCCTCTCTGTCACAGGGGGGTCTGCATGTCCTCCCCTCTGTCACGGGGGGTCTGCATGTCCTCCCCTCTGTCACGGGGGGGTCTGCATGTCCTCCCCTCTGTCACAGGGGGGTCTGCATGTCCTCCCCTCTGTCACAGGGAGGTCTGCATGTCCTCCCGTCTGTCACAGAGGGGTCTGCAGGTCCTCCTCTCTGTCACAGGGGGGTCTGCATGTCCTCCCCTCTGTCACAGGGCCATCCAAGTGGTGTACCTCTGTCATGGGCTTTCTTGCTATAGAACAGCATCAGTTAATTCTGTTTTTGGGTTTTTTAAAACAACTTTTCTTTTGTTTTGTTTTGTTGAGATAGATGTCACTTTGTCACCTTTGCTAGAATGCCGTCACATCACAGCTCACAGCAACCCCAAACTTCTGGGTTCAAGCAATTCTCCTGCCTCAGCCTCCCTAGTAGCTGGGACAACAAGCACCTGCCACCCACCCTACCCAGCTATTTTTAGAGACAGGGTTTTGCTTTGGCTCAGGCTGGTCTTGAACTCCTAAGCTCAGGCCATCCATCTGCCTCAGCCTCCCAGAGTGCTGGGATTACAGGCATGAGCCACTGCACCTGGCTTTTTTTCTGTTCTAATTCCTTCGTTTTGCAAACTGGTTCTATGCCTCTCTGTTCCTCATATCTAGAAATTTGCTCTTCCTGAAGACAGAATATAGGAGAGGGTTGGCTTGTTTTTAAATTAAGGCTGAGAGTAAACAAAAAAGTTTCTCACATATTTCAAAAGACATTTCTTTCTACCTGTAGCACACTGTGTTCATCCTCTTTGTGCTGCTATAAAGGAAATCTGAGTCTGGGTAATTTATTTGAAAAAGAGGTCTGCTTGACTCGCAGTGTGGCCAGCTATGCAAGAGGCCAGAGCATGGTTGTGGGGAGGGCCCCAGGGGCATGCACCTGTGGGGAGGGTCTGGGGGTGGGTGTCCGGCTGTGGGGAGGGCTGGAGGGGTTCATCCAGCTGTGGGGAGAGGCTTGGGGGCATCCAGCTATGAGGAGGGCCTGGGGGGTCATCCAGCTGTGGGGAGGGCAGGGTGTCTTCCAGCTGTGGGGAAGTCCTGGGGGAGTCTGCACCTGTGGAGAGGGCCCTGGGGGCATCTAGCTGTGGGGAGGGCACTGGGGGGGGAGCATGCAGCTGTGGGGAGGGTCGCAGGGGCATCCAGCTGTGGGGAGGGCACTGGGGGGTGTGCAGCCGTGGGGAGGGTCCCAGGGCATCCAGCTGTGGGGAGGGCACTGGGGGGGCGTGCAGCCATGGGGAGGGTCCCAGGGCATCCAGCTGTGGGGAGGGCACTGGGGGGTGTGCAGTCGTGGGGAGGGCCCCAGGGCATCCAGCTGTGGGGAGGGCACTGGGGGGGCGTGCAGCCGTGGGGAGGGCCCCAGGGCATCCAGCTGTGGGGAGGGCACTGGGGGGTGTGCAGTCGTGGGGAGGGCCCCAGGGCATCCAGCTGTGGGGAGGGCACTGGGGGGGAGCGTGCAGCTGTGGGGAGGGTCGCAGGGGCATCCAGCTGTGGGGAGGGCACTGGGGGGTGTGCAGCTGTGGGGAGGGTCCCAGGGCATCCAGCTGTGGGGAGGGCACGGGGGGGGCGTGCAGCCATGGGGAGGGTCCCAGGGCATCCAGCTGTGGGGAGGGCACGGGGGGGCGTGCAGCCATGGGGAGGGTCCCAGGGCATCCAGCTGTGGGGAGGGCACTGGGGGGTGTGCAGTCGTGGGGAGGGCCCCAGGGCATCCAGCTGTGGGGAGGGCACTGGGGGGGCGTGCAGCCGTGAGGAGGGTCCCGGGGCATCCAGCTGTGGGGAGGGTGAGAGCAGGGAGGGGACAGGAGCAAGACAGCAAGAGCGGCTTTGTCAGCAGGAGGGCTCCAAGCCAGTGAGGGAACGCCTGGGTCCCACCTGCAACTCTAGGGAACAAATTTCAACATGAGATTTGCAGGGATGGACTGAGTGTCCACCCCATCAGGATGGATGTGATTCACTTTGAGCCAAAATGCTGTATTCAAATCACTCTTCACTTCCACCTGCAAAACCTACACGGAAGGGCCCCATGAGTTTGGTGGTGGGAAACTGTAAAATTTGCTGCAACATGTAGAAAAGTTCTGTTGCCTATTATGCAAATAATCTGAAAGTTTAACTGCTGTGAGTTCACTGTTGCTACAACAGAGGAATAGTGCAGAGACACTGGAACCAGAGTAAGACCTGTAAAATTCTGCAGCTGTGGAAAACATCGATTTCAACCAGGGAGTTATGGTGGCACTAAAGAAGCAGGTTGTCAGAAGGGGGTGGCTAGTTGAAGGAAGATGTTTGGTGGCTCGTGACATCAACTTGCTGGTTCAGGGAGCACGGGTGATCTGAGAAGATGTAACAAGGCTGCACAGGTGTCCTTCTGTTGAGAGAGCAAACGCTAACAGGGGGTTTTTCTACTTCAAACTTGTGAGTTATGAATGCCAATGTCAAATTAAATATTTCAATGTCATTGTGTTTAAAGCAAATCAGATTCTCACTCTGGAGATCAATACACCATTCAGCTAGATATCCTAGAGCGAGCAAGCATCACTTAAATTCTCAAGCGGCTTAAAACATACCCTGTCATGCAAACTGACTCCAGCTGTATCACAGACTTCAGTCCTTCAGGATCCAAGGATCAGAAAGACAGTCTGGGGAACGCCCGGCTCCTCTGCGTGGACGCAGGCCTGGAAACCACATCTGGGACAGAGAGAGACCCCTGTCCCAAGGGGGGCCCACAGATGCCTCAAGTCCCAAGGTAAAGGAGTGGCTGTTTACTTTCTTCTCAAAGCAGCACATCAGACGTGTCCTCCTTGCCCCCACATACACACTCAGATGCACTCACAGACACACAGACGGACACAGAAAGACACAGACACACAGATACACACACAGACACACAGATACACACACAGACAGACATACACACACACAGACCCCCACCACCACTGCACCAAACCTGGACATCCTCATCTCTGAACTATTAGAGATCCGGGGACACCTCCCCCTTCTGACATTTACCCCTGGGCAACCTTAGGCAGTAGAAGTGTTTCCCATGGCACGTGCCTTCCATGGGAGGGCATCTAATGGAGCCCGCCGTATGTACAACACTCAGTGTGGTGAAGATTAGATGAAAAAATACTTGAGAAGAGCCCACGGAATGCCTGACACATGGTATGAAATCCATAAAGAGTATTCGTCTTTACTACGACGCATTCCTGTTACGAAGTCCCCACTGCCATGTCACATAACACATACGATGGGTGTATCACAGCCAGACCAAACAGTGATGTTGCGTTTTGGGTCCAATGATAAAGGATGATTGCTCCACAGGGGTGAGAGCTGTGATGCGAGATTTGCAGGCATGGGGACCTCATTCTGCAAGGCTTGTGAGCCACTTAGGACTCAGACTTTACCTCTGGGGCAAGGCAGGGCACAAACTCTGGAGGCTCCTGAACAGAAGGGTGATACATTTGCATTTCCAGTTGCTCTGGCTGCTGAGGAGGAGAGGACCCCTGTGGAGGAGGGCAGAGCCAGTGGGGAAGTACACAAAGGCTTGGACAGGGCCTAGGGCAGGTGGCCTGAGGGTTCCAAGAAGCACCCAGCCAGCCACACAGAGGGCAGCATCTGCAGGGGGAGCCCTGCCCAGGCAGCAGCTCTGATCACAGGCTTCCCCCAATCCTGCAGCAATCAGGCACTCAGACCCACAAGCCTGGACTCCCAGCAAGTGTTGAGACCTGACGTACAGATGG
Source organism: Nycticebus coucang (assembly GCF_027406575.1). Lineage (NCBI taxonomy): Eukaryota > Metazoa > Chordata > Mammalia > Primates > Lorisidae > Nycticebus > Nycticebus coucang. Next base: position 1,927,893 of record NC_069794.1, read on the forward strand.
GGGCAGAGTTTGACTGCACGGAGTGTAGTCCATGGAGCAGCCACACATCTCCTGGGAGCTGGTTAGAAATACAGAATGTCAGGCTCCGCCCTGGCCCCTTGAATCAGAATCTGCATTCCAACCAGGTGCTGGGGGCTTGTGGGCATGCTCAGGTCTAAGAGGTGGTGTCTCTAACTAGAAGCTAGCCAGCCACTTTGGGAGGCCAAGCTGGAGGGTCACTTGAGGCCAGGCGTTTGAGACCAGCCTGGGCATCACAATGAAACCCATTTCTGAAAATAAAAGTAACAAAAAGCTGGGCATCGTGGTGAACAAGTTTAGTTCCAGCTGCTCAGGAGGCTGAAGCAGGAGGCTCTCTGAAGCCCAGGAGTTCAAGATTACAGTGAGCTGTGATGACGCCACTGCACTCCAGCCTGAGCGACAGAACAAGACCCTATCTGTAAAGAAAAGAACAAAATAGAACCTAAATGTGGACCAATTATTTTCAGAGGCCCCACATTAACTCCAGCTCATAGCTGTGTAACATCTGTACATGTGTACATTTCCACATGTGTGTGTGAGGGTGACATGATTCTCAGTGTTAACATCTGCTCACACATTGTATCTGCCTCAACCAGGGAGGGCATGGGAGCTGGTGCTGAAATGACTCACAGGCTCTTCTCTCCACCCTGAAGTTCTGTTTTGTTCAACATTCCTTATATAGATTTTCACGTCCCACTGACAAACACCAGGGCCTCGTAATTATACATACCCCCTCCCACATGCATAATCTTACCCCCCAAAGACGTGAAGCCGCAACAAAACAACCGGAAAACCACAAAGACAACATGATTTGAAATAAGAATGGGACACCCCCATGGCAGCCCCGTCCTGCCCACAGCCAAGAGGGGAGGGCGGGGGCGGGGGGGGGACTCATGTCACCTGCACCCCCATGCAGGTCATGCCCTGCTTTGTCCCCACTTGAAGATGTCACAATCCTACGCTCAGCCACTCTTCTCCAGGAAGATCAGTCCAATCCTACATCCTCTACAGAACTTCCACATTTGGTCAAACAGCATGTTTGTAAACCAAAACTCAAGGTATAAGCTAACAAACTTAACTGGGTTAGTGCACTTATACATCAAGCCTCTCATAGAAAGGTAATTCTACGTCTTGAATTGAGATCAGATCGCCTTGTGAGGTGTAAAAGTGCAGGAAATTTAATCTTCTCGGGTAATTCTTAAGGTCTAGCAGCACTTCCTCAGTGGAAACCCAAGCCCCTGGCTCTCTCATGTTTCAGGATCCAAGTAAGTGGCAATCAAAAGCACCAAGTTAAAAGAACATAACAATTGTGAAGATACTTCTAAAAAATGGTTCCAGAACACAAAGCTACATAAGGTGGGTGGCACCACTTGGCAAGGAGGGGTCCCTGCAGCAGGTTGTAAGCGAGAACAGGAGCATCCCCACCCGGGAAGGGCCAGTCCAGCATGAGGGGGGAGAGTGGCCAGGATAATCACTCTGTCATCACAGAGAGGAAGAACGTGGCCAGCCGTCAAGGGCTCTGATGTGTCCCTCCTGTGTCCTCTCCACGCTGTTATGTAAGGTCACATAGGTGACCAGGACAGGGACCATGTGCAGAGGGAGAGTGTGCTGAGAGGACCAGCCCAGTGACCTAGGGCAGCCGCAACTCGAGTTCCCGGCATCAGCTGATGGCAGGTGTGGGCAGTGTGTGCTAATTAAGTAGCTTAAAGGGTTTAATTAAAAGAAAAAAAGTTCATCTGGAAATCTGTCAGGGTTCAGTGGTGAGGTGGTCGGGGCAGCCTCCTTTAAGGCCAGTTGCCAGGTCACATTCATCATAGCAAGGCAAGCACGTAACAGGTACACCCTGCACCTCTGTGGCTCACATGGCGACAAGTTACTTCTCATAAAGTCCGATGTGTGTGGTGAGCCCCTCCAATCCTTGTCAGAGTGGACCTATGTGTGGGGGTGACTGCACAGGGGCAGGGGTGCAGACATTCCCTGCAGGCACTGGTGTCCCCTGACCCCTTGTAGGGGTGGCCTTGTGGGAGCTCAGAAGCCCTGCATGGTGGCTGTGTCACCAGCCCCTAAATGTATACCTGACACTCTCAATAGAACTGAGACGGACCTCATGTGTCCCAGGCATATGGAGAGGGAGTCCTTAGAGCACAGATGATCAGATAGAAGTCCCTTCCCAGTAGATTAGCAGATCAGAGGTGACAGTGTGTTCTGCAACACACTGAGGCAGCCTGGCTGGGTGACTGCAGATAGGAGCTGGTGGCCTGGGGGCAGCCACTCTGCCAATGTGGCATCTGTAGCAGGAAAGGTTCCCGTGGTGTCAGGTACATGGTAAGTGGCATCTGAAGATACATTTGTTCCTGTTCCCAATGCACAGAAAAAGGCCACACTCATGGGCATGGGTGAAGATGCCTCCATGGCCTTCCCACAACGCTGTCCTGAGCACCTGCTGCCCAAATCCAGCGTGGTGCCTTGGCTGGCTGTGTTGAGGGCATGGAGGCCATGCAGCTGTGGGAGCCAGAACAGAGGACACCAGCTCTCCAGGGTTGGGAGAGGAACCCCAGGGAATAGCTTATGGTTGAGATGTGGCCTCCACAGGAAAATAAAAATCATCACCCCCACATCTTCCACCAGCTGGGAGGGTTCCCACTCTGTGAGCAGTGGAGGCAGCAGCTGTGGCCTTGGGAAGGTGGTTCTAGCATTCCCCATCAGCTCCAGGTGGGGCCTGGAGGAGGATGGGGTGCTTGGCATGGTGCCTGAAGCCCTCTCCCTGGGTCTGTGGCCTAGGAGACCCTGGGACACTCAAGGCACCCATGGGGCAGAGATGGCAACAAGCCAACGGAAGGACCTCAGCCCAGAGCCCAGGGTTCTGCAGCCAGGACTGTCTGTCATGGGCTGGGGATGGCCAGGTACACCAGGTCCCCAGGTGACCTGGCAGTCACCCACAGACACACCAGGGCAGACCAGTAAGCTGCTTGGCAGGGGGTCCGGATAGGGGTTTCCACACTGGTGTCCCCACTATGGCACTCCTGTCTTCCTCAGCCCGCCCCATGGAGAAGGTCCTCTGGGCCTGCTGATGCAGAAGGACAAACAGTGACCTCACACGGGGAACCTGCTCCGAAGCTCTCTGCCGGGCTGGTGAGGCCTCTCCCGGCCTGACTCCACACCTTCCTCTCAGAGAGGGGCCCTCACAGATCTCCTACATAACATCTGTGTCCTCCTGGAACCCCACCCTGGTCACTATTTTATACAAAAAGATCTAAAATATCATTCTTGGTATTAAAAAACAGACTGAGTACTTTCAGAATTGGTCAGTTTGCCTGGTACACAAAGCCACTGTGGGGATGTCAGGAGTAAAGCCACGTAACCCACGGGTCATTGATTTGACCCACGTCCAGTTCAGGAGGAAGGTGTGCAGAAAGGAGAGGGCAGGCTGCAGTCAGATAGCCCAGGGTCCGCACCCCACACCCCACGCAGACCCCTGTGGCCCCGACATCCACGGAGGCTCTCCATCTACAAAATCATCTATGTAGTGAGGTCACCAGGAGGATACCAGTGTGAGAAGACAGTCAGGTCCACACAGACCAGTCCACCCTCCCACGGCACTCGCATGGTGGCTCCCTAAACGTGGGAGGAGGCTAGAGGAGAGAGGACTATTTGATGTGGCGCAGTTGTCCTCTCACTCTGAGCACCAGCTAGGAGACATCCAAGCCAACTTAGTCTCAATTTCGTTAGCACTTAACCACCCAAAAGATAATTCACAAATTATCTTCAGAAGCCCTAAGTTGTTACATGGGAAGTACACACAGCCCATTTCTTGATCAAGTGCACCAGGACAGGGAATTTTCCGGAAGATGTTCTGAGATGGACGGTGGGATAATTTAAGGTGAGGACATGGTCAACCGCACATCTTCGTTGTGATTCCCAGGCAATGTCCTAATTCCCCACATCCCCACGTCCCCAATCCCCAGGAGCCACGCTCTCCACCGAGGATGCCTCCTGGTGAACAGGTTCCTAAAACAGAATTCTGATTCATTTTTCTTTCACCCTCAACATATGATGACCTCAACCAGCCAACAGCAAAAGCAGTTCCAAGCCCCTAAAAGGTTAGGAACTGATTATGCCATCACCTCCAATGGTGCAGCTGGGGCAGGCAGGAAGCAGAGGCAGTGTCGTGCCCCATTTCAGGAGAAGTTACTGGAATTAGGTTTTAGTCACCAGCTAGACTACATTGTCACGTTTCTGACAAGATCACAAAACGCAGATTAACCTTCTCAGGGCACCTAATTGTCCGAAAGGTTTCCAAGCCCAAAATCGACAGGAGGGAGGTGACAGGTAGCTGTGAGCGGAAGCCACAGGGACACAGAGAGAAGAGAGGGCAGCCACCAGGTCCATGGCCGTGAGCCCATCCCGACACACTCAGGGAAGGCATGTGTGGATTTTAAATAATGAGGTCTCCAAATTCTTCAGTAAAATTTTCTAAATATAAAAACATTCAATAATTCTAGTTTCTTACCATAATTTGATGTTTATCAAAAATGTATAGAAAACCTAAAGAGAAAATGATAACATGGAGGTTATTTTTTGATATTTGAAACTAGTAGGTGACATTCTTACTGGAAAATGTGGCTGGGGGAGACTGTTCAGCTCCCTAGTCAGAGCAACTATGTTAAATGACTCATGTGACTGGTAGCAGTGGCTTCCAGCCTCACTGCAAAATACAGCACCTCTTGGGTCCTAAAGATGTGTTTCCTGCTATCACGTGTGGACTAGGACTGGGAAGGCTGCTGCTGGGGGCTGCGTTGTGTCCCCCCAAAATTCACATGTTGAATTCCCAAGCCCCTAAGTACATTTGGAGATGGGTTTTTTTATAGAGGTGAGGTGAAATGACGTCATTAGTGTGGGCCCTGGGCTAGTCTGATGGGTGTCCTAAAAGGAGATTAGAGCCCAGACACACACCCAGGGAAGACTTTAGGAGGACTCTGGGAGAAGATGCCACCTGCCAGCCACAGAGAGGCTTCTGGGAGACCAGCCCTGCCCACGATGCCCTGATCTCACTTCAGCCTGCAGAGCTGTGATACAGTAAATGTCTGTGGGTTGACACCTCAGTTGTGGGGATCTGTGGGGCAGCCCCCTAGAATACGGTGGCCAGGACAGAAGGAAGGTGCAGCCTAGGAGGGTCCCCCGAGGGAGCATTGACCCAAATGGAAAGGGGCTCCAGCAAGCAGATGGGCCAGGCCTGGTAACAAAGCCACATGCTCCTGGTGACTTGTCAGTCTGGGAGACCCTGCCTAGTCCCCACCCTGGAGGCCAAAGGCTCTAAAATAATAAGAGGACTCCCTGAGTCTGGGCTCAGACAGCTCAGGGTCCCTGCCTCCCTCATCTTGCTGCAGAGGTGGAGGTCCTCAAACAGCAGATACCACTATAGTCCTGGGAAGGCAGACGGTACCTGGTGGGAACTGCTTGGAGCTGCCAGTCTTCCAGTAGACACACAGGTGGTAGGTGGAAATGCCTGTGGCTTAGGGCTGCCTGTGTGGCAGCTGGGGCTACACGCCATGCAGACCTGCCTTCTGCTAGGACCCGGAGCAGGAGAAGTGAACACAGCCCGAGGATGAGTGTGGGCAGTAGGGACCCCTCCTCTATGTTATGACAAGCTGTCCCATGGGCTCAGGGCCCCAGGACCCAACCGACACAGAGAGCCTGGGGCCTCATAACACTTTTTAGGCTGAACCTAACCTGGAGCCAGGCCCAGCCCAGGCCTGCCCAGGGTGTGAAGCCCAGCGGCCCCTTTTGAGTTGATGTCAGTTTGGGGGGGAGGGGTGTCTATCACTGGGGTGGGAGAGTTCTTTTGTGTGTACAGAGCAGAGTTATGGGATGGTGACTTTGCTCACACTCAAGACTGACCACATAAGTGCTCCCTCAGAACTGCAATATTTTGAAGGTACGCCTGTGAAGATGGCATAGTGATCCTATGCCACTTAGTTATCCTATCCCATAGTGCACCAACTCTAATCCCACACTGCAATAACACTAATCCCACAGTATGCTAATCCTAATCCACAGTGCGCCAATGCTAATCCCACGACGTAGTGATCTAATCCCACGGCGTAGTTACCCTAATCCCACAGCGTAGTTATCCTTACCCCACGGCGTAGTTATCCTAACCCCACGGCGTAGTTATCTTTACCCCACAGCGTAGTCATCCTAACCCCACAGTGAGCCAACCCTAACCCCACCACTTGCTGTTTTGTGTGGCAAGTCAACAAGTGCACTGTCCACGATTTGGACCCCCAGCCCCACCTGTGGGAGGGGAATCCACCTCTGTGTGTAGACCCCTGGATTTTAGGACTGTTTCATACAGCATTTTCTTCTCTTTTTCTGATATTATGACCAGCCACTCTGACAGTAAAGTCCTCACAACCCTCTGACAACTCATTCTGTGAAACTGCCTTGGGGTACCCTCATGGGGGTGCTGCACTGGAAGTCCTGTGTCAAAGCCCTTCCCTGAGGGTTTTGCATCAGGGGTCTCTCACTAGAGTCCCACACTGGGGTCTCACACTGTGGGGTTCCACCCCGGGGTCTCACACTGGGTCTCACACTGGGGTCTCTACTGGGTCCCACACTGTGGTCTCACACTGTAGGGTTCCACACTGGGGTCCCACACTGGGGGACTCACTCTAGGGTACTCACACTGGGGCCCCAACGGGGCATCTCACACTGGGGGATGCACACTGGAGGGCTCACCTTGGGCCCCAACACTTGGGTCATGCCTTTGCTAGTCACCTCCCTCCCCAGTGTCAGCAGCAGCAAAGGGCTAAGAACGTGGGTGCTGACCTCAGAGGATCAGCCTGAGGGCTGCAAAGTTTTCACCTGTGTGAACGTCCCTCAGTGTCCCTGAGCCAGAGCTCTTGAGGGCGAGAGTCTGCCAACAGGCACAGGGGCCTTGGGCATAGTGCCTGGCAACTCAACCAGCACAAGAGTTTTCAGACCAAGCACACAGCATCCTAAAATAGAAAAGGATGGTTACATAAAAAGAAGGAAATTCAAACCTCATGGATTTTGTTAGTAATAACGTGTCAAGACAGGCTCATTAGTTATATCAAATATATCATACTAACACCAGGCTTCAGCAACCTGGGGACCGGGTGTGGGCTACCTGGGACCCCTCTGTCTCATCTTCAAGTGTCCCTGTAAATCTTGCATTATCCTGACATCTGACTTTTTAATGTGCATTGCACTATCTCTAGGACAGCCCTAAAGTTCCCTGCAGCCTCCTTCCCTGGTCTCCTCAGCTCTGAGTCTCCCTCACCTCAAGTTCTGGGCACACGCTGCTGGGTGGCTTAGAGTAAAGTCTTCACAACCCTTCCAGCAGGTGAAGGGATCAGTCTTCTCATCTGAAACCACCCAGCCCTGTGGGTGCAGGTAAGTTTCCGCTAGGACATAGGCCATATTTCCCACCTCATTTCTGGCCAGGAGACAGCAGATTTGGCTCTAAGACCCATGTTCCAGCCAGGCTTCCTACTGACTGTCTGGCCTGGGACAAGTCCCTGTATCTCAGCCAGTCTCCATCATTCATAATTTGAATCAGAAGATGCAAACTTTGAGTTTCCATTAGAATCGCCTGTGAAGCTGATGGCTACGCAGAGGTGCCCGGAGTGAGCTGCCCAGGGGCCTGATATGGGGCAGGTGCCTGAGTGCTTACCTGACCTCTAGAATCAGACTCTCCAGGGCCAGTGACTGGGCATCGCCAGCAGATTCTGATGCCATTACCCACCCAGCCAAGACCCATCTGGCTGTGTAGACAGCCACCCAGCACATGGGCCTACAGTCATCCCTGGCTAGAAGCTCCCTCCTGGGCACTGGTGTGCTGAAGCACTCTAGGGAGTTTGCAGACTCCTGGGCACCACCTCTGATTTGGTGGTTCTAATTTGGCTGGTCTGAGTGGGAGGTCAGGTGCCTGCTTTATGAAGCATCTCCTGGAGACTGTGCCATAGATGACCAGTGGGCCACACTCTGTAAAAGTATGACCTCCTGGAAGTTCCAGGAGAGGAGAGGCATTCACCAAGCCCTGCCCTCCATGATGACCGGACCCCCGCATGTGGAATGAAGCATGAGCTGAGTGGGTGATGTCCTCCAGCAAGGAAGATTCGTTGACTCTTCCCAGAGGATGAAGCCCCAGCCACTCTCCTCCTCCCCCGAAGGACATGAGTGGCAACATCTGTGTGCAGAAGTTGGCTCTAGTAATTACCCGACATCTGTGCAGCTGCAGACTCAGCCCCCACATCCCCTCTGAATAATGATCTTGTCACGACACTCAGCCGTGCCCCTGGAAGGACTGAGGCCCTGTGGGCGAGGTCAGGGCTTTGTCCAGGGCACCCACAGTCCTGCAGGGCCCATAGTTCTGAGGGTGCTGGACACCTACTGTCTCCTGGAAGTCTCCACCCTGGTCTATGAACCTGGCTCAGCAGGCGGGTTGGCCACTCCGCTGTGTTTTGTTTCGTGGGACAGGTGGCCAGACAGGAGGTGCAGGCCAGGTGGCCCTGCTCTGAGGATGAAAGCAGAGGCTTCTGTTTTGTGCCCCGGACCCTCGGCCATCAAGGAGGGCAGGGCCTGGGGCTGGGCAGGAACTGACCTGCATGCGCTCTTCTGGGCGGGGGGCAGGAGGAGGGGGACCTCCTGTCACCTCTTCTGAGAACCTCAGGGCAAAGGCTGCAGGGTGCTCCACACCCACCGAGTGAACAGCAGTGGGTTTTTCTTCCTTATGATTTTCTTAATGACATTTTCCTTTTTCCAGCTTGCCTTATTGTAAGAATTCACAATATAATATATACATAACATGCAAAATAGTAACGTGTGTTTTTGTGTGTAGTAAGGCTTCTGACCAACAATAGGTTATTAGTGGGTAAGTTTGGGGCAGTCAAAACTTACGTGGACTTTTGACTGTGTGGCGGACCACACCCAGCCCTGTCTTGTTCAAGGGTCAGCGTACTCTGATATCACCCTAAGTATGTGTAAGACATGACGACCCTGCTTAGAATGCTTCTGCAGGCATTAGTGCCCCTAGTCCCGGGCTGGCAGGGGGACCACGGCAGCCGCTTGGGTGTCTGGGACTCTGGTTTGGTGCCCAGGGACAATGGGCAGGCTGGCGGCTAAGTGCTGCCAGGGGCCCAGTGGGCGAGACGGGAAGGGAGTGCAGGACCCTGGACCAGCCTGTGGCTCCCATCCACTGCCCCACCACTGCCACCCGTGCTCCAATGACAGGATCAGGGAGGGTGTGTCTACAGGCCCTGCAGAGGCCCAGAAAACCTGGGAATTAACCCTGCCGTTTGTTGTTCTGATCCAGAGCGATTAACTGCCACCACACGACTAAATGCTCGTTAAAGGCAGGGGGAGGGGAGGCCCTGGTTACTTACATGTGTAAAGTACTGGTATTTTATTTCCTTTGATGAAAAATTTGAAATTTTTACCCTGTCACAGAACAAAGGGAACTGTGACTTCTGTTTCCCCATTAGCATAGCTGATATCACGTACTTTTGACAGTTCTATCATGCTTCTGACAGTCACGATGTGTCCCCCCAGGGGAAGCTGAGCAGGGGCTTTGCTCACTAATCTAGGCTAGCTCACCCCAAATGCAACCCTTTATGTAACCCAAAGATGTGTTTAAAAGAATGCCTCACCTTTGGTTTGAAAGATAGCCCTACAAATCTCTAATAAGATAATTTCCTTAAAAGCAAAACAAAAACACCCTGATCAATTGCCTGCTTCAAAGTGTAAAACATTCAGGGTTGGACTCCCTCAAAGAACACGCTGGCATCAACCCAGTGGGGCATCCTCGCTCTTCCCGGAGCAGGTATCATTGCGCCAGACACTGCGTTACCCTCTGGCTGCCAGGACGCGCAGGGTGTGGTCCTGACTCCCCAAGCTCACACCCTTTGGGAGAGGCTCACACACTATTCTATAGATAGTGTATATCTACAGAATCACAGCACATGTCCACACAGTACCAGATCCAGAGAGGCAGAAGGGGCGCCTGAAAGAAGTGAGGGTGGGGCTGCATCCACATGTCTCTGCCTCCCTTCTCTGTACACTGGGAAGTTCAGCAGAGCTCCCAGGAGGCCTGGTCCTTTCTTTCTCCATAGTGACCCTGTGCAAAGAGCTGGTGCTGGTGCTGCACGGCCTGTCCTCCCTCTCCCTGCACTGCCTACACCAGAGGTGCCGCAGCCCCGCAGAGCTCCCGGCAGGTGTGTTCACACACACGATGCCAGCCAGCATGGAAATCAAAAAGGCCGGGCAGCAGGGTCGGCCTGTGGCAGACCACAGGAAAAGAGAAAGACCCATTCATATGTGACTCTTCACAACCCCTGTGAGTTTTGCGAGATTTTGAACCGTGTGCCAAATCCATGCTCAAAACCTATTACCGGAGCACTAAATCCATAATCAAAAGTAAAGGGCTAGCTTTCTTCAAAGAGAACAGAAGGAGGTCCTTCAGCACAAGTTATACCTTCTCTCTAATGGGCACCCTGGCAGATTGTGAATCAGGTTTTAGAATCAGTCATTTTAAATTTTATCTGGTTTAGAAACAACAACAACAAAAAAGAGATGTTACTGCAATTAAAGAAGTCTGTTCTTTCATAAGAAATTTCAACACATACACAGCACACATTGCTGGCCTGTCAATGCAAACAGATCACATCTTTTCCAAGTTTTTATTTTTGTTTTTTTTAAAGCATCGCAAGAGTCACATAGGTTTGTAATCGTCTAAGACAGCGGTTCTCAACCTGTGGGTCACGACCCCTTTGTAGCAATGAAAATACATTGCAGCATTAGGAAGGTTGAGAAGAACCACCGGTCTAAGATAAAACCAACCACCCAAATTCTGTCAATAATATTCCTCGCCATAATTTTGATGTTAGCCCAAAGCCAGAAGCATGTTGCACAGTGGTCCAAGGTGGCCCAGGCAGATGCTGCCCCAGAGCAGGTCCATCTCTAGTTCTAAGAGATGTTGCAGAAGACAGTCCCTTCCTGCTCAGGACAGTGAAGGCACCAAGATGGGCTGGGTTTCATCTGACCCAAATTTTAATCAAATGTACAAGGACAGTACCATTCAGACAGGAGCATAGACAGCAGTTCTGCTAAAATTACCACACTGTCGTACTATAAAATGGGGCCCTTTGCAGCACTTTCATGGACACTTTATTGCCACAAGAGTAAAAATAGCAGTACTTTCTGGAGAAAAATTATAGCTGCCATTCCCAGGTTTGCTGTGGTAATTAACCTAGATGCTGAGGTGACGAGAGGTCTCCCTAATGACTCTATCGGTTCAGAAAGGCGACATTTCCCCCAATCTCCTCCGACAGTATCATCAGGATGTTGTCAATGCAAACAATACCCTTATCTAGCTTCTTTTCAAGTCACCTGATTAACTGCAGAAAATAGAAGCAGAGAGAAAAGAGGGTGTCCTTGCACAAGGCAGTAATGTCACCGAGAGGCCAGGGATCGTCCTGCCTTTGCTGGGGCCACCCAGCCCCTCCCCAGTTCCAGGTGGCTGGCTGCACCCTCGGTGCCCTGCTCTGCTGGTCACTGCTGCTTGCCTTGCTCTTTTGGTCCTGGCACAGAAGCTCTGACGACAGCCCTTCACGGGAGTGAAAGGACAACCTTCACCTCCTGTAAGGGGCAGGCTCTTCCCCTGTGAGGCGACGAGAGGAAGCCCCGGTCCCCATGTAGGTTGTTTCTTTTGCTCCAGGGCAGGAACCCAGGGTAGGAAGCCTCTTCCTTGGGTAGAGGTCTCTGGAGGGAGAGTACTTTTCTTGGAAAGGAACACTTAGTACCACTAAAGTCACAGCGCGGCGTTAAGTGTCTATCAAGGGACTGACCTTCCGCTGGGGCTCCCCGGGCCGGGCCAATGCTGGGCACGTCCCCCTGCAACACTCGGTGGGAGCTGGGGAACTGAATTTTAAATGATCCCAGGGATATTTTTTTCCTAATAAAATATAGGGGAAGGAGAATATGTGTGCGTGCACGTGTGTTTGTGTGTGCACATGCATGGTAAGTGTGCATGTGTATTTGTGTGTGTACACATGTCGGCGTGTGGTTATGCATTTGTGTATATATGTTTGTGAGTGCAAGAAAAACTGTCTCTGTGTATCGGTGTTCGCATGTGCAGTGCGTCTGTGTGCATGCCTGTATGTCTGTGTGTACACTTAAGTGTGTTTGCATGTGCATTGTGCATGCGTGTGTGCTTGTGGCGGCTGGTGTGCATCCACGTGTGTATAACTCTCCAGCTTTCCTGGCCTGTTGGACAGGCAGTGCTAAAAGCCTGCACTCCAAGAGTCAGGTGCCACCACAGCCACCTGCTTCAGACAGGGCCTGGGCACCTGCAGGCTGCTGTTCCAATGACCACGCCTCGGTCAGTAGCTTTGCACAGAATCCATTTGTCCCCTAAAGTCTCCAACTGGGGAATTTCCAGCCCAGCTCATAGAACACCCCAATGTGGCCCCTAACAATCAATGCCATCTGGCCCCTCCCTCATCCCAGCAGCAGACTTCAGCTGGGGGTGTACAAGGTTTGAAAAGCAAACTGTTCTAAGCCCTCTGGGCTCGCTATTCAATAGAACAGTGGTAATATAATGCATTTTCATTTACTTAGCCTTAAATATATGTAAATTAAAGGGTTTTCTTTTATTAAAAATAACACTGAAACTTACCACTGATGTGTTTTTGTTATTCTAAAAAGCAGCAGTGCTGGAGGAAGGAGGCTCTAATGACATTTCACATTCAGATGCACGTCTTGCTGGAGAAAGCAGCGCCTCCCTGCCCCAGGCTGAGTGCCACAGAAAGCCCTACCCAACGGGACTGCCACTGGCAACTTTGCCCCGAGGACGTCCTCATTGTCTTTCGTGGTGACGGGGGCAGCGGCAGGAGTGCAGCTCCGTGGCTGGAGGCCTAATTGTAGCCAAGAAAGAAAAATAAATTGCTGCTCTGCCCTTGGAGCCATGGATTATTGGAGAGAAAGTGTTCAGTGGGGCAGAGGGTGAGAAACTTCACTGCTTCCAGAGCTCAGTGGGCTCCCCAGAGCCTTCTGGAAGAAAGAACTGGACCCTAAGAGGGGCCCCAGAACCCCACGCCCAGAGGTGTGACCTTGCCATGCTTTCCAGTTCATCCTGCCCCATGTGCACACAGGCCCCTCTGGCCACTCGCCAGAGCCCTGCAGACCCAACCTACACAGCTCTCACAGAATTCCTGCTCCTTTTCCACAGACCCTGCATCCTAGGCATCTGAATGGCTGTTTGTGGGGGATGCTGTAATGACCACCACAAACTGGGTGGCTGAGATAAGTACAAATAGATTATCTCATCGTTCTGAGAGCCAGAGTCCTAAATCAAGGTGTTGGCAGAGGGATGCTCCCTCCAGCTTCTGGTGTTCACCCAATTCTATGGCCAACACTGCCTGGCATCTCCCTTCTCTGTCTCTGTATCTTCAGGTGGTGTTCTGTCTCTCCCCTCCCTATAAGGACACCGAGATCCAGCCCCTGCGTCTGCCTCTCAGATGAACTCACGGTCTATGAGCTTCATCTGTCTGCATGAAGTCCTGCAGCCCTCACCGTTGCACAGCTCAGACTCATTGGCTGCTTAATAACCTGCAGCCCAATCCCATTGCTGAATCTCTCAGATCTGAACCTCACACCCACGGTTAGATCACAAGGTGTTCATGATCCCTGGCTCGTCATACGAGCCATAGATCCTCATGATCACTGCTCTTCCTGGGTCATAGATCTTCATGGGTCACAGATCTTCAAAGATCATATTTTTTTTTTGAGACAGATTCCCACTCTGCCACCCTGGGTAGAGGGCTATGGCATCGTCATAGTTCGCAGCAACCTCAAACTTAGCCCCCCAAGTAGCTGGGAGTAGACACTGCCATGATGCCTGGCTAGTTTTTCTGTTTTCAGTAGAGATGGGGTCTACTCTTGCTCAGGCTGGTTTGAACTCCTGAGCTCAAGCAGTCCATCTGCCTCAGCCTCCCAGAGTGCTAGTGTAACAGGCATGAACCCCTGCGCCTGGCCGGTCAGAGATCTTCATGTATGATAGATGTTTCTTTGTGTATCAGAGATCTTCGCAGATCAAGGCTCTTTATCAATCACAGTTCCTCATGGCTCATAGCTCCTGATGGATTACACCTCTCCACAAACCATAGACTTTTATAGAACACAGATCTTCATGGACCAAAGCTCCTCATGGATTATAGATCTTCACTCATCATAGACCTCATAAATCATATATATCCATGAATCCTGGTTTGCCATGGATCATAGATCTTTCTAAATCATAGCTTTTCATAGGCCATAGCTCTTCATGGGTCATAGCCCCTCATGGATCATAAATCTCCGTGGTTCATAGAGTTTCATAGAACACAGCTCTTCCTGGGTCAGGTTCTTCATAGAACACAGCTCTTCATGTCTGACTTTCCTGCCTTCACTCTGGCAATGTGCAAAGGTACAAAGTCATCCCCTCTACAAATGTAGAGGGGATGAGAGATGTTCCTATATTTTAGTGACATCCCAAGCAGTGTCCTCTGAGTTCAAAATAATCTCGGAAGATCTAAACACATTTGATGCCACTTATAACATCATGCCTATAAAATAGTAAGATATTTACATAATGCAACAGGCCCAGAAACGGCCAGCACCTTGAATCCACCTGGCCCTTGGTCACCTGGCTCCCGTCAAGGAGGGACGAGTGAGAAGAACAGAGCAGGGAGCTGCTCCATTTGCCCCACAAGGCCCTTGTGACATCCTGCTGCATCTGGCTGCCTCCCTCTGTCTTGAGCTCAGACGCAGAGGACAGCCAAACCAGCAGGTGCAGACCACTGCCCAGCAACACTACCTGTTGCCATCAGACTTCTTCTGGTGGCTCTCCAGCCATGGAGCCATCAACATCCACATGCACATCAATGTCAGGGTCACAGTCCAGTCAGTTGAGGGATGAAGCCTGGGCAGGTGTCTGCTTTTTAACAAAATGCACAGTGATTCTAGGACCTTCAAACCCTTTTCTAATGTTGATTGTAATTGTCACAGACCCCAAGACACTCTGCTCTTTCGGGATGCACTGATTTAGGGACAGCCTTTGCACATATCAGGCCTCACTTTTCTGGGGCATGTGCTCATCTCTGCTAGATCCTGATCCAACCTGAGCTCTGACTTGACCAAGGAGAAGACAAAGAGAAGCCAGTGGTCTACAGGCTCCACTGGTGGATAGAGGCACTGCACCCTTGGTCCTCTGTTGTCTTTTCCCAGATGGAGCTTACTGTGGGAATCAGCCAAGACAAAAGGAGCAGGACTGACCCTGGGGGCCAATAAGACCCATCCACCAAGACCAATACCCTAAGGCCACTGCTCAGGGAGACACCCACCAGGGACTCACAGCGGAAATACCCTGCAAGTGTTGCACCAACCAAAGGAAGCTGCCCCTGAAAGCCAGGTAGAACAATGTGCCCCCAAATCCATGTTCTCCAGCAGCTCAGAATAGGAACATGTTTAGAGACAGGCCTTACAGATGCTACCACTTAAGGATGAAGTTATGCAGGAGTAGTGAGGACACTAACCCAGCACAATGGTGTCCTCATGGAAAGGCCTCGTGAAGACACTGACACACAGAAGGAAGACAGCATGTGATGATGGAGGCAGAGGCTGGAGTAAGGAGTCTACCAGACACCGGACTCCAGGGGGCCGCCAAACACAAGATGGCAGAGAAGGCGAGGAGGCCCGTCTTCCAGATGCTTCAGAGGGAGCGTGGCCGTGCTGACACTTTTATTTCAGACTTCTGGCATCCAGAACTAGGAGAAAATGAATTTCTGAGGCCTCAAGTCAACCAGTTTGTTGTATTTTGTTCCAGCAACCCCAGGAAACTGATACAGCTCCCAGGGTTACTCCACTGCCCTGCCTGGCCCTTCCCTTGCAGGGCACTCCCACCTGCAGACCTCAGCACAGCGGCATCGCAGCTTGCCTGCCCTCTGCCCCGCCCTTCACACAGAGCTCCAGCTCATATCTACCTGGGAACCCAACCTGCAACAGACAGCAAAGTGCGGGAGCGGCAGAGTTGCAAAAGAAGAATTTTTCTTCATTTTATGATGAATTCCATTAATGTGACTTGTGACTTTATTATGCTTGTGGGCATACCACCTCAGAAGAGCTTCTGTGCTGGCACTGAGCAGCACACAAACACACACACATACACACACGCGCGCGCGCACACGCTCTCACATTACTGAGAAGGCAAGTTGGTGCTATCAATGTCAAGGTCACAGTCCAGTCAGTCGAGGGATGACGCCTGGGCAGGTGTCTGCTTTTTAACTACATGCACAGTGGTTCCAGGACCTTCAAACCCTTCCCTGGTCTACAACTGCTAAATGTGTGAAATTGGGTGATGGGGGCCCCAAAGCCTTCCTTTCTTTCTTCCACCTTTCTGGTAGAACTGTTAAAACATGGAGAGATGGGAGGGTTCCATCCTTCACAAGTGGATGTTCCATGGGGGTCACTAAGGGGTGGCCTTCCCTTTGAAGATGATGCCCACGGGCCAGGCTGGCCTGGGTCCTGCCAGGAGCTGTTGCAACTGAACACACTGGTGGTGAAGCCACAGGGGGTGGGGACGACGTAAAGATTTAATGGGATCTACTGTGACCCTAACATTATTGCTCAAGTGGATTGTGACCTTGAGCTGAGAACAAGACTGAAGTTGCTGCCAGGAAGAAGGAGCCAGAATTAAGCTTCAGAGTCACCGGAACACAGCCAAGATATTCCATGGGGGTCACCAGTGGACAGCCAAGGTGTTCCACAGGGATCACAAGTGGACAACCAGGGTGTTCCATGGGGGTCACAAGTGGACAGCTGGGGTGTTCCACATGAGTCACAAGTGGATAACCAGGGTGTCCCACAGGGGTCACCAGTGGACATCCAGGGTGTTCCATGGGGGTCAACAATGGACAGCCAGGTGTCTCGTAAGGTTCAAGTGGATAGCCAAGATGGTCCACAGGTTCACAAGTCATCAGAGGATAGCCAGGGTGTTCCACAGGGGTCACAAGCTCACTGCTAACCCCTCTTTGGGCACCACCTCCCCCAAACACAGCTTCTCAGATTAGTTTTCCACATGCACATCACCTCCAAGGCCTCAAGGTGTGTCTCTGAGCTGACCTTGTCTCAGTAGTGATTCCAAGCAGAATTTGCCAGTGGGTGAACACAGGCTGTTCACAGCTGGCCAGGGGAAGTGAACCCACCGTGCAGTCACAGGAGTCCAGTGCCCTGCAGTGAGCATAGGAAGTTTTCTCATCAAAGTGCCAGAGAGGTCAGTTAATACCCTTAGTCTCAGGAGGGTCTACACAAATGAAGGTGTGGGAAAACTGCTAAGGGGGAAACCAGGACAGGGGAAAGGGGTAGAGCCTGGGCATGAGCCACTACGCGGGGGTGAGGGGCCTTGAAGCAGAGAGTGGGTGCAGATTTCTGAGACCGAGCAGAGCCTGCTGAAAGAACAACGTCTAAGCCACAGCCCAGCTAGAGCTGTCTGGCCACAACAAATCTGAGCAGCAGCAGAATCTGTTCGCAAAGTATTTTCTATAATCCAGACGCCGTGAGACAGGGAGTGACAGACCTGGCTGCACCAGGTCGAGTTTTATGGACACCTCAGGGGTTGCATTTGGTGACAGCTCTGGTTCTAGCCTCTTAACGATCCCCTCAACTCCTTTGTTGCCCTAAGATGGCAATTTGGCGAAAACAAGTAAAATACCACAGCCGAGCCCATATCCGCAAGGCTGAGCAGTCCTTCCAGAGACCAGTGTCACAGCCGCCAATCCCACCTCCAGAAGAAATTGCCTTTTTGCTTTTACTGTATTGTATTAAGACACAAAGAAAAAGACTGGCCAAAGATGAAGGTGTAGCACGTGAAGGGAAGATGCGGTTTAATTGTCCTTCAGTGTACACTTTTACTTCAACACAAACTGCCTTGAGTTCAGCAAGCCACCTTGGCTACCAGCAGTATATCAAGCAGTCTTTCTACGTTTGGGCTTCGGAATTAGAAAGAACTCAAAGGAAGGAAGGGCGGAGCGTCAAACCAGAGAGGTCTCTACAAGGTGGCAGCCCCCGTGAGTGTGAGAGTCCGAGAGACCCAGAGGCACCCTGACTCGCCAGTGTGGCCATCTGGAAGGTGGGCATGTGCTGGCCTGCCCTTCTGGGCTTTCCTTTCAAATGAAGAACAGACTCCTAAAAGGATCCTGAAGGAACAGCTCTAACCCTCCTGGATAATGACTGGGCTATGCAGGAACACACATGTTCTCAAGCCACTCTGGCCCTTTTGAGCTCCCTTGTACAATTCCACATGGGGCCTCCCTGGATGACCCAGCTGGCCAGACTGCACCACAGCACCCAGGAAAGCCCAGGGAGAAGCAGTGGACCTGCTCTCAGCTGCTTCCGTTTGCCGTGACTCAGCAGTCACCTCTGTGACAACGTGTGGGTTCTCCCACTGGACTGCCAAGAAGCACAAGTTTCAGACCATCTCCGAATTCAGAGGAGACACACGTGGTCTGCCACAGAAAGCCACTGAAACAGACACTTGCCTCACATTCCTATAAATCAGTCGTCTGTCTGAAGGAGAGAGAAACACCATGAACTCATAAGCAGAGCTCTGCCCCCAGGGTGACAGCGGGGTGTGCTACTTTAGGGGGTGGGGGGGCACATTCTGCCCCTACCTCAGTGCTGGGGGGCACACTGCTCGTCGCCGTGAACCATACCTCGTAGAGGGATGTGGAGTGACTCACCGACTCTTAACACAATGAACAAGGTACACAGCAGCTGTGCTCACAGAGTGCAGCAAGTGACGCTAGCCCTTCACCTCCTGTCCCCTGCCCCGAACTTCACAGACTTGGCCAGACTGGGCCCTGTTGCTGATGCCTACCAGGGCCGCCCAGTGGGGCTGGTGAGTGGCCGGCCCTGGGGAACACTGGGCCTGTCCACATCCTCCAAGGCATTTTACAGGGCACAGGTACTGGTGCAATGCTGAGTCACTGAGGAAGACGTGTAGGGGTAGAATGAACCACGGGCAGCTCCGGGAGCCTCAGTATTCTCAGGTTTGTGCCTTATCACAGCACAAGGTACTAACGCCACATCCCAGGTACACACGTCCGGGTCCCACAGTGCAGGGGTTGTGACGGCAGTACGAATTGAGTCAATATGAACGTAGTGTGGGTCCTGAGATGCTCACAGGACAGCAGTCATCATGGAGAGACAGCACGCAGCCTGGTGCCCCAAGGCCTGGGAGGCTGTCCCTGCAGCTGCAGTGAGCACCTGCCTCAGTCTACCTGTCTGGACCTGGGCCTGGCTGCCTGGCCATCCCAGGGCTGCCCAACTGTGCCAACCTGTGCCCACAGAGTGTCTGCCTCTCAGAAAAGTCTTGCTCTTCAGAAAAATGGTCTTACTCACTGAACAAAAACGGCACCAAGGGAAAGTTTAAATTGTCCCCCGTTCCTTGCTATCTTCTGCTGTGCCCCGTGCAGTGATGTATGCTTCTGTTTATTATTATTTTTCTAACCTGCCTCCAAATCATCCTGACTTTACAGGCAGCTGCAAAATGTGCCTCCGCGGGGAGAGAGCATGTGTCAAGGCCGGCTCTGGGAAAAAGGGGCGCCGATTCTGTGGGTGGCCCTTTAGCGCCTCTGGTGACTAGCAGGACCCTCCCTGGGGCACAGGAAGCTCCCAGCTTTTAGAGAAATTACCGGAATGTCTGTTCCAGGGAGGAGGCCTTGCTCTGTCACACTGAGCTCCTGGCCTGGGGGACGTGAGAACACACACCTCCCCTACTCGAAGGCTGAAAACACATTTGCCCTCTCCTCGCTTTGGTTTTCTCTTTGCTTGTTTCTCTTTCTTCCTTCTTTTTCTTTTTTTTCTTTTTTTGAACGGGTGAGAATCCTTCCACTGTGCCGTGAGGAATGCTGAAAAAATGCATAATTAAAAAAGAAAAAAAAGTCTTTTCAAGGCTGTTTACTTGGGTGACAACGGTGACACAAACGTTTCTTTCTCCTCACGGGGCCCACCCACAGAAAGGAGCGGAACAATGGGGCTCTGGGGGCCGATCCCCAGGCCACGCCTGGAAAGGCCAGGGTCCCAGAGCCCCGCTGAGCCCTTTCAGCTGACACAAGGCCCGACAGGCTAGCCGGTTCCGAGGGCTGGCCCACGCTAATTGCAAGGCATGGATGTCGCTCAAGCGCTCTCTGTGTTTACATAGTTGCACAAATCTCTCTTAATTGTTCAAAAAAAAAAAAATTACTAATATTTCAGGGAAAAGGGCGGGCTGCTCTGGGAGGAAGAGCGTAATCCTGCAGCGCGTCTGTGTTGACTGTGAAACCCTCTGCCTCAGACAAACACGGCCAAACTGCCCCGCAAACTTTCAGGGTGAATTCCCGGAGGCTTCAGCCATCTGCACACGGATGGGTGTCTATCAGCACCTCATGGCTCTGCTTCCAGAGGGTTTAAGTTATCCCAGCAAGTAAATAACCAAAGTTACATCATTTTAATCAACATTCATCATTTTAATTGCCTGAATCTCCACCAGAACAAAGTAACACTATAGTTTTATGGTATTTGATTAATGAGGGCAAGAAAATTGAAGTTTTTGCAATAAAACTAAAAAAAAAAAATCAACAGACTTTTATCGTTTTTTCCCTTGTGATTTTAATTTAATGGCTCGTGTTTTCATTACTGCAGAGGCTGTACACTTTAGCTTGCAATTATGTCCCATCTGTGAAGCACTGTGTTACTGTGTTATTACAGTTTATTCTAGTAGCTTTTCAATCACTTTTGAGTTGGGCTTTACAAGTATTCTTGCAGCAGGTGGGCTTCCTGGCACGGGCCCAGGATCACACAAAGCGCAAAGCTGGCGCCTAATGGCAGCATATGCGTGTGGCACCGAGCGCCAGCCTCCCCCGTACACCGCCGAGCAGCCCCTTGAGCCTGTCAGTCACTCTCCTGCCTGCTACAGTCTCTGAGTCGTTTCTGCCAGGGAAAAATGTACCAAGGCAGCAAATTTCTCCAGTGCACCATCCTTATTACTGAGACAACCCTGTCATTAGCACAAGCACAATGGGCCTGAGCTGGGGATGCATACCAATTAGGCTGCGCGGAGCACTTTTGCTTCTTATTGCTATGGAAACACACACCCCCGTCCCCCCCCCTCGCTGCAGTGGACAAGCAGGAATGTCCCCCCACCCATATGTCACCTAGTTAACACTGTACACTTTTATGCGAACCGAAATCCGCTCCAGGCCCCTCGGCAGTGGAGAAAAAGGAAAGAAAACAACGGAAGTCTCTGCGGACACAGGAGACGAGTGGTCCTTGGAATCCTGGGTCTCACACAGCCGTGCTCACGGCCAAACCCAGGAGCCACTAGGTTATTGGCCGTAAGGACATTTAAATCTAGAAATATTTTTCCCTCATTAAATCTAGTGGGGAGAGTTTAAGCAATCTAAAATGGTGCTAATATGTTTTTTAAAAAATAGAGACCAAACATTTGTTTTTAAGTCAACATAAAGAGTGTTTCACTTCTAAAAGGCTAAGACAACTCCAGGAGCCACCAGCGTCAGATTCCGCCTCCTTCAGGCTTTGCACCTGCCTCAGACACAGAACCCGACCCAAAGAAACAAAGGCTCAAAACATTAGCGTGTGCTAAGGGTCTTTCTACCTGAATACTGTGAACTTTGCTGAGACCTATTAATAAAGTCTTTTGTTTTAGTGTATGTGAGAGAGAAAGAGAGGGGGAGAGAGTTTTTACTGTACTGGTTGCCTATGTACACAAATGAGAGAGTCTGCTGCAAATTTTCACATTGTGGTTTGGAATTTTATTTACAGTGTTTATTTTAATTTACAGTGTTACCTGCTGGGGAAAGAGACATCATGGCTGTATTGTCCCCAACATTTCAGTGGCAATTTTAAAATAGAGTAGACCTTTGAGTGCTGATGTCACACCCCACACTGGCTGCCCCCACCCCCCAACTAACAGGACCCTCAGCAGCCCTTTTCTGAACGTTTAATTGTCTTCATACTGAGAATGCCAGAGACGCCTTGGTCTACTTCACGCTGGAATTTTCCTAACTGTTTCTAATTGTCACTCACCTTGCCATAAAGAGACTCTCTTGGGCTGACTGCAGCCAGCAGCTGCAGCCCAAATGCGGGAGGCCCTGCCCTGCAGCCCTCAGGAATGCCGCAAACACGGGCATTTCTGCCACACACATGTGCAGGGCACCCTAGTAAGGGACCAAGTTCTTACAGAAAAATGGTGCAACAGCGCTGGACTTCACATGAGTCTAGTTGAGGTGTATTCAAGACGCAAATAAGGTGCTTTTTAAAAAGAAAAAATGTCAAATATGAGATGCTGTGAGACAAGGTCATGTGATTAGTGACAGTGACTCAGGATGGTGAGAAAAGGGGACCAGAAAACCCAATGTCTGAGCCCAGAACCGACTTCCCCCAGGACTGGTGCTGTTTCCCAGGGGCTGCCACTCATGGAACGCTTGTCATTATGAAAGCGACTCCAGATGTGTGTGAAGGTCCCTCCTGTGCAGTGTGTCCCTGTGGAAATCACGCAGCTTTTAGACTTTTGTTGTTAAGTGAAAGTCATCAAGGGAAAAGAAAACTCCTTTACACAAAGAAAGAGGAACTGGTAGCCAGAGCGGCCACCCGGGGCAAAGAGGGACTGAGTCCGCTCCCAAAATATACAAGTCTCAAGATTAAATAAGAGAAGGAATGTGGGACAAGCCAGCAACTTTCATCTCCAGCCACTTTGCAGATGTTCTGTGGAGGACTAGTTACAAAGCAGCAATGTTCCCTGACCCAAATGCCAATGTTTTCGGTAAAAATCACAGCCCATTTCCTCCTCACAGCAAGGCCTCTGAGCTGGTCGTCTAGGCCTCTGCTTGCCCCCTTCAAAGACCCCATAGAGAGAAGAAGGTGAGCACAGCTCCTGCCTTCCCGTTGGTTTTTCCTTCATCCCTTGAAGAAGGATGGCTAATCTCACCTGACACTGACTGCAGGTGGAGAGGGGGGAACCAGGCCATGCTCCCACCCACCTTGAGTGTGGCAGGGGGCTTCTCACCAAGAGCCTTTCCCACATGACTTCTCTTCCCAGTCTTCTGCAGGTGATAGCAGACCATCTCTCACACTTAGACTTTGCACTGACCAGCAGGCAAAGCAGACGTGACATTTACCCATGAGACACACAGAAGGGCCAGGCCAGACCAGAGCCCGCTGGTCTCTCTGTCCATCCCTTCACGAGAAAATGGTGCCCAACTGTTCACCAAGCTAAGTGGAACTTACTGAGGCAAAGGCTGTGCCCACAGCATCCCTGTTCCTACTTTTTTTTCCTCTCCAACCAGGGGCACTCTCCAGCCACGCTCAGCCTGGGCAGGCCGGAAGAAGCTTCCCGCCTGCTGATGGGGCCTCTGTCTGGGCTATGGGAGCTGTGGACAGCACCCTCCTCTCAGCTGAGTGGCCAACTGTCTGCTCTGGGTGATTGAACAGTGGTGCTGATGGGTCAGTGCTCACCGGCCAGAGCCTGGCCCTAGTGACTAGGAACTGTGTCCTATCATTCTCTTTGGATCATAGCACCGTAATAAGTGGAATTGTGTCCCCCAGGAAGATACTTAGAGGCCCTCCCCTGTGCTCACAGTGTGACTTACTTGAAAACACAGTTGCTGCAGATGAAGCCATCCAGGTGCAGGGTGGGCCCCATCCAATGTGACTGCGACCTCATAAGAAGAGGGAAGTTTGGACACAGTGAAGAGGATGGGGACAAAGGTCAGAGCATTACCTCTCAAGCTAATGGAAACCTGGGGCTACAGGGCCAGCCCATGCTGGCTGAGGCACCGAAAGTTTCTCCCTCGAGGCTCCTGGGAGAGTGAACTTCTGGCCTCCAGACAGTGAGAGAGCAAGTTTCTGCAGGTGTGAGCCACCCAGGTGGTGACGCTTTGCCACAGTAGCCCTAGGAAATGGAAACAGGTGACCCTCAGACAATGACACTCTAGGATCATGAAATAAAGAAGAAAAGAAGGTTTCTCTGGAAAAGCAGTTGGTTCCAGGTCCTGTGGAGTGCGGAGAACTAACAAGCACAAGGGCTCTGGAGCCAAACAGTGCGGATGCTACTCAAAGTCATTGTCAATTACACAGAGCGGGAAACACAGGACTCTCCCTGCAGACTAGCCCATGTTGCCTTTGTGGCTGTGATCCTCGTCCCAGATAATACACTCCCACGGAGAGGAGTGTGCCCTCACACACGCACGTGGTGTGGAGAGAGGAGCGTGCCCTCACACACGCACTTGGTGTGGAGAGAGGAGCGTGCCCTCACACACGCACTTGGTGTGGAGAGAGGAGCGTGCCCTCACACACGCACTTGGTGTGGAGAGAGGAGCGTGCCCTCACACACACACTTGGCGTGGAGACTTGCAAATATTTTGGACGATGGTGTTTCTCTCCAGAAGACGAGCCTGAGGCACAAAGACCTGAGAGGAGAAGGGCGTAGCTTCCACAACAGCTGCTGGCACCCCGGTCCCACGGCCAGCAGGAGGTCTGAGGTCCCCGCACAAGGTTCTAATCAAGATAACCTCCATTGTCTCTAATACACTCCTGAGTGCAAAGAAACAAGAGAGAGACCACAGCACCTTTGCCTTTATAAATCCACAGCTATTCACCCGACATGTCGAGGTACAGGCAACACTGCAGACTGTGCTGAAGGGTTTTCATAGCTGTATGGCCACAATCTGTCAGAGCAAGCAGGTCTGAGAGCCCAAGCTGTGACAGAAGCTGTTGGGTAGGTGCCTTGGGCCAGGTGGAGAGGACACCTGCCCCAGAGTCAGAGAAGCCCAAGTTCAGGGAGTAGCCTCACTGGGGGGTGTCCTGCTGGTTCCTGCCACCTCTGAGGATGCTGCCCACCCAAAGCGGTTAGGTGCTCCAAGAAAGAGGACTGCTCTGCCGGGCATGCTGATGTCTGAAGTGCAGAGAAGGAAACTGCAAATCACCCTCATCATCCTTATCCATCGTCATAAAATTAGGATGCTGTTTGTCCTTTCTCACCTTTGCAGGGTCATTGAGAAAATCAAATGAAATAATTCCAATACATTTTCCCAGTCATGCAACATTCACTGAATACCTACCACGTGCAATGACTGCTTTAAGCACTTGGGATGTAGAACAGAGAGTCGAACCAGCCGGTGAGTGGAACACAGCGTCCAGGGCTCAGCACACTGTCCTGGCCTCCTCGTGCTCAGCTGCTCTCAAGGGAGCCTGTCCGTGCAGAAGCTGGTGATTTACAGAGCTCTGCTTCTTGGACAGTAAGCTCAGGTCTTAGCTCAAAATGAGCAATATTAATGGCAGCCATTTCTGGCAAGGTACTAATATAATAAGGCCAATTTTTACAATCTTTCATAGGTGTTAAAAATATGTATTAATGAACAACATATTTTATCTTTGTCCCCTTTGCTGAAATTCTAACCTGGATAATATTTAAAGTCTGTGGGGGCAGACCTGGTCATTTTTTCCCCATTTGGAACTATCAATTTATTTCACTTAAGTTATCAAAGTGCAAATCACAGCTCCTTGTTACTTCCTATCCTAGCTCCTTTTAAGCAAATACAGCACAGATGAAATTTCAGCTTCTGTCCCTTATAATTATGCAAGCTGAGAGCTTGAGAGCTGTGAATACAGGAGAACACTTTTCTAACTTACTCTGTTTAGTCCACAGCAGACTGGGGAGGTAAACAAACACAGCGCCAGAGCAGGGGCTGTGCCGTCACTGTCCAGGCCCAAGTCCCCAGAGCCCTTTCTGCTAGAATGCAGGGACGTGTATCTGCCCTTTCTTGACCTCTGCGTGGCAGGTACCTGTCCCCACTCCTTGCAGCCCTCTCTTGGCCTCGCTGCTGTGATCTCAGCTCCCCTCCGTCCTTCTACTCACAGCTGTTTCTCAGGACATCCCACAGTTTCCTTCTCTGTACTTCAGACATCAGCATGCCCTGCAGAGCTGTCCTCTTTCTTGGAGCACCTAATCCTTTTGGGCGGGCAGCATCCTCAGAAGTGGCAGGAATCAGCAGGACACCTACCAAGTCCACCGTCTTCCCAGCATGCAGCTAAAACTACCTTCCGGCCTCCCTCGAAGCTGGGCGGGACCTGTCACTGGGTTTTGGCCCTTAAGCTCTCCTGAGAGTCTCAAGACTTCCTATCTGCTTTGTGGCTGGAAGGAGTCCAAAGAGGCCAAAAGAGATGGTGGTACCACGAGAGGGGAAGACCCCAGAGGGGTCCAGCTGACCACTGGGAAGGCAGCATGAAGGCACCCACTCTGGCTGCAGGGACAAGCCATGTGCAGACAGCGCAGATCTAAAGTTCCCACCCGACGCCAGAGTGTCCACCTGCAGGCCAACTGCTGGGGCGCTCCACCAGGATGCCCCATCACATCTCAGGACAGATGCCCCTCTCCCCACGGGTGCTCCACCAGGATGCCCCATCACATCTCAGGACAGACGCCCCTCTCCCCACGGGCACTCCACCAGGATGCCCCATCACATCTCAGGACAGACGCCCCTCTCCCCACGGGCGCTCCACCAGGATGCCCCATCACATCTCAGGACAGACGCCCCTCTCCCCACGGGCGCTCCACCAGGATGCCCCATCACATCTCAGGACAGACGCCCCTCTCCCCACGGGCGCTCCACCAGGATGCCCCATCACATCTCAGGACAGACGCCCCTCTCCCCACGGGCGCTCCACCAGGATGCCCCATCACATCTCAGGACAGACGCCCCTCTCCCCACGGGCGCTCCACCAGGATGCCCCATCACATCTCAGGACAGATGCCCCTCTCCCCACGGGCGCTCCACCAGGATGCCCCATCACATCTCAGGACAGACGCCCCTCTCCCCACGGGCGCTCCATCAGGATGTCCCATCACATCTCAGGACAAATGCCCCTCTCCCCACGGCTACTCCACCAGGATGTCCCATTGCATCTCAGGCCCAAAGGAAACTGGCTCCTTGCTTGGCCATCTCTGCCTCTAAGGATACTTCCATCCTCCACATCGGAGTCCCTGGATGGTTCTTTGACCTTGACACCATTGACCCTGTTCCTGTGGCCACCCTCACGCCCAATCCCACCTCCCATACCTCCCAGTGTCTCTGGGTCTAGACCACCTGAAGCCCTGGGCTTGCCCCTGAACAACCCCACCCTCCACCCTGAGCATGCCCTGCTCCTTAAAACAAAGGCTGTGCCTATAATTAGGACCCTGGGCTCCTCAACCCTCCCAAAGCCACTTTCCTATGGGATCCCAGGACCATTTGGGAATAGGCCTCTGGACATCAGGCGGTGGCAGGTGAGGAGCCCAACCCAACCCCAAACCCTCACCATGCCCCTCTAATACCTGGCCTCACCATGGAAGACACCAGTGGGGAAGCTCTGGCTGGACCCTAACAAGAACTGTCACAAGGAAGCCTTGTGAGCTGTGGACGAGGCAGGAATCATCACTGTCACCTTTGCCATCTGAGAAGTCCCAGACAGAGCTGAGACTGGTATCCTGATTCATTTCATGGTGAGAAATGGATTTTTTTTTTTGAGAGACAGAGCCTCAAGCCATTGCCCTGGGTAGAGTGCCATGGCATCACAGCTCACAGCAACCTCCAACTCCTGGGCTCAAGTGATTCTCCTGCCTCCACCTCCCAAGTAGCTGGGACTATAGGCGCTCGCCACAACACCCGGCTATTTTCTGGTTGCAGCCCTCATTGTTGTTTGGCGGCCCAGGCTGGATTTGAACCCGCCAGCTCAGGGGTATGTAGCTGGCGTCTTAGACACTTGAGCCACAGGCGCCAAGCCGAGAAATGGATTTTTAAAACATTTTCAACCTTGTCTCCTCATGCCCAGCCTTTCCGAGAGGCCTACACAGACATTGCCTGGGCAGAAGAGAATAAGGCAGGCCTAGCCATGCCCAGCTACAGGAGCTCACTTACCCGAGCTGGACCTGTCCGTGGGCAGGGAAGACCAGCAGGTGCCCTAGAACCACCCTGCTGCCCTCAGCCTAGGGTGTTGGGGCAGGCAGAAATACAGGTTTTGCTTCATTGTATGAGCTACCTGAAGCCAAGGGATGTACAACAGCTGCCCGCAGGGGTCTCCCAATCCTTCCACCAGGTGGATAAAGGGAGTTTAAGAAATTGTATGAGCTGGATGCCCCTCTCGTCAAACAGCAGGGTATGATGCCCACCCGCCTTCATCGTCAGGCTGTGGTCTCAGCAGCTGGTGGCTTCTGTCAGCCCAGGCGTCCCCCAGTGGGACCACGGCAGTGTCTGCCAGGGACATTCCAGGGGCTGCAGGGCAGGAGCTTTCAAATGAGTCTGCCCCATGGAAGAAGCTGTTCCTGTACCTCCGGAATGCCTTTCCTTAAGATGAAAGGACACAGGTGTACCCTCAGAAGCCATGGGGTGGGCTTTGTCTCTAGCCCGTCTGTAGAGCTCACACTAAAATTTTACAAACCTGCCCCCCAAACAGCCGGTGTCACTGAAAGTATTTTTAAAGACCGAAAGTGGCAAGTATCTTAGCAGAAATTTATAATGTGAGAAACAAACCAGGAAAAGCACCTCCTCCTTCCTTAGGAACTATTTCCTGGCTCCTTCCGTATAAATTATTCATAAGCCTCCGGAAGCTCATGTCTGAGCCGTGGAGCCTGGGAGGCTGCGTGACTCCTGGATAGGCCTGAGTGCTCTCCGCAGAGACAGGACCCATTTCCCCGCAGGCGCAGGCACGGCGGCAAGCCTGCTGTGCTGTGTCTTGTCTGCGGCACCGTTTGCTTCTTTCTGGAGCGGGAATGCTCCGCAGAAGCCTCCGTCCCACTCACCCCATCCAGCCTCCACTTTTTTTTTTTAGAGACAGAGTCTCCTTTTATCTTGTATAGGAGTTCAGAAAGATAGATGCTGATTGGGCCTAGAAAAACAAAGGTAATTTTCTGTAGTTTGGTTTTATATAACCAAATGTATGCTCTTAAAATATACTCACGTTCATATCCACAGGTGGAAATCATCTTCTCTCGGTATTCACAGGACTGGACTCTTGGTACCAGAATGGCTACGTGGGACCCCCTGCCAATCTCAAGGCAGGGCCACATCCAACCTCTCCAGATGGGAAGGAAGCAGACATTTGCTTATAGGAGAATCTTCCACAGAAAGCCTTCCTGGGAGCGCTCTGGGGACCAACACCTTCCCTGGGGATTCTGCTGCCCATAAGGGCACCCCTCTGAGGGAGGCAGGCAGTCCTATTCACAGCCCGCTGTGAAATCTCAGCCAATACACCTGATGTCCACAGCCCTCCAACTGGAATGGGGCAGACTTGAATTCACATCCCGTGGGATCTGCTGTGGTGTGGGGACAGTGACTTGGTCTGTGCTGGCACCTCCATGAACACAGTCAGGCTTGTACACGCCCTTGCAGGGAGGCCATGGTGTTGAGTGGCCCAACACGGCCGGGGCTCATACACGCCCTTGCAGGAAGTCAGTGTTGAGTTGCCAACACAGCCAGGCTTGTATACGCCCTTGTGGGAGGTCAGTGTTGAGTGGCCCAACACAGCCAGGGCTTGTATACGCCCTTGTAGGAGGTCAGTGTTGAGTCGCCAACACAGCCAGGCTTGTATACGCCCTTGTGGGAGGTCAGTGTTGAGTGGCCCAAGACGGCCAGGCTTGTATATGCCCTTGTAGGAGGTCAGTGTTGAGTCGCCAACACAGCCAGGCTTGTATACGCCCTTGTAGGAGGTCAGTGTTGAGTGGCCCAACACAGCCAGGGCTTGTATACGCCCTTGTGGGAGGTCAGTGTTGAGTGGCCCAAGACGGCCAGGCTTGTATACGCCCTTGTAGGAGGTCAGTGTTGAGTCGCCAACACAGCCAGGCTTGTATACACCCTTGTGGGAGGTCAGTGTTGAGTGGCCCAAGACGGCCAGGGCTCGTACACGCCCTTGCAGGGAGGTCAGTGTTTGAGTGGACAAACACAGGGCTCCGGGCTCCTATTAACCCTTTCTATTTTTTTTTTAGAAACAGAGTCTCCTTTTATCACCCTCAGTAGAGTGTGTGGTGTCACACAGCTCACAGCAACCTCCAGTTCCTGGGCTTAGGCGATTCTCTTGCCTCAGCCTCCCAAGTAGCTGGGACTACAGGCACCCGCCACAACACCCAGCTATTTTTTGTTGCAGTTTGGCCGGGGCCAGATTTGAACCCACCATCCTTGGTATATGGGGCCAGCGCCCTACTCACTGTCAACCCTTTCCTTCAGCGAAGGCACTCACTCCCACAGGGACACCCAGGTGAGAGCAGGTTGACTCTCTGCCTTTGTGTGCTCTGCGTTTCCCTCCCAGTGTGGTTGGAGGAAAGACAGGTCTAGAAGTCACGCTGCCCTCGGACCACTCAGCTCAGAACGGGTGACACAAGAGAACAGGCCCAGCTTCTCCCCGCAGCTCTGCCTTCTGGAAGGAGCCCTGGCTGCTCTTTGAGATAGCATGAGTGAACCTGAGGGACCAGTCCCTGTGGATGGGAGGCAAAGCTGAGTGGATACGGCTGATGGGAAACCGCAGCTGGGAGTTTCCAGAGCCGGTGTGTGCCCCCTGGACTCTGACAGACATCGTGCCTTCTTTGTATTTTGCAACAAGGAACCTTAGGAAGGAACACGATTGGTATTAATTAGTCAAACACCAGCATAGGAAGAAGCAGCATTGTCACAATTTTCCAATATTTGGATTTGGGAAAACAGTGGCAGTCTTGGCGAGTAAAGAAATACCCAGTTACCAACCAGCAGATCCCAGACGCCAGTCAGCAGCCCTGCCCCCACGCGGCACCACATGTCAGCCCTGCATGGGCACCTACAAATATTTAAACCATTTGGTTTTATTTCTTAATGAAAGTGAATTAAATGCAGAGTGAATGAAAGTAAGAGTTTATGAAGAACATGCAACATAGAAATGGTTTTAGTCTGCAGGGTTAACAGAATGCTGAGTCCCAGGAAGGCTCTCAGGTGTGGGTTAGAGATGGCGGCATCACTGTGTGTGGCTCAGCTCTGGCAAGGGTGGCGGATCTCAGCCGAGTTTCAATTATTACATTTATACTTTACTTTCAAAAGTAAGGTGAGGATTTATCTTGAATATGTATCTTTTCAAATTTTGCTGGGAAAATGTTAAGAAATTTTCCCTTGAGACAAAATAATAGCTCCTTCAATCACTAATATGCTAATATTCAGAAACTCAGAGGTAGCCCCGGCATAATGTTATATTCAGTTCCATATATTGTCATAAGATACTGTCAGAGTGTTTTATTATTGTAAGAGGCTTTTTTGTTTTCACAAAATGAAACAAGCAACATTTTAAAAGATAATATATTTTATAAATAGTAACTTTCCTAATATAAATTTTACTAAATAGCTATAATAGTGTACTCACCAAGATTCTTTATTTGTGTTACAAAGTAAAGTGACAGAAAAATTTCTCTTCTCTTCAATAATACTGGTAAATTCTCCTTGTTTGTCATATAGCAGGTTTTGGAATAGCAAGCTATATTTCTCTTTAAGGCTAGCGAGAAATTGTGCCAACATATACAGGTTAATTTTCCTTGTTGCCCTGTTATAAGATTTTGAAGTTGGCAAAACTATCACTTTATTCCAACAGTCACAATTAGGAGACTAATTAATCATGAGTCATTTTCAAACAATCTGACTTTCCCTGCCATGAGTTGTAGAGTGTTTTCAAAAGAGGCTTTTTTGGGTTGTAGAGATTTGTATCATGCAAGTTCAGAAGGATGAGTTGAAAAATAAACAATAACATGTTTGCTCTGTAACTACATGGGGGAGAGGGGTCCTGACATAGCTTCCTCTTATCACATACAACTTTGTGTATTTAACAGCTGAGAAAGACAAAAAGAGTGAAACGTTCCTGTCCTGGCCTGAGGACACCCTGGTAAGGGGCTGCCTCGAGGGTGAGATGCCCATGTGCAGACAGAGGAAAGGGACCCAGAATGGGCCATACAACTCCAAGGCTCCAGATGCAGTGATGCCCAGGAGCTGTGCTGACTTCAGCATTACTGGGTCTCTCCAGCCCTTCTTTATACTCTCCAAGGACATCTTTTTTTTTTTTTTTTTTTTTGTGGTTTTTGGCCAGGGCTAGATTTGAACCTGCCACCTTTGGCATATGGGACTGGCGCCCTACTCCTTGAGCCAAAGGCACCGCCCATCTCCAAGGACATCTTGATTAAAAGCAAGAATAATTTTACTTTTTTCCCTTCCAGGTCAGCTTTGTCCCCCACCTCAACTATTCACAACACAAAGGCTTCTGCTTTTTGGTGGGGTCGGGTGCCCGTTCCACATGCAGACTTGCTGAGAGTGAGGGGTTCCGGCTGCCCCGTGGCACTCTGAACATAGGGTGCACAGACAGGTGGCAGCAGAAAGTGGCTCCCTCCCATCCCACCATTCTTAGTTTTTTGTTTGTTTGTTTGTTTTTTGAGACGGAGTCTCACTTTGTCACCCTCGGCATAGTGCCCTGGTGTCATAGCTCACAGCAACCTCAAATTCTTGGAGTCAAGTGATTCTCTTGCCTCAGCCTCAGTCGCTCAGGGGGACTACGGGTACCCACCATGACGCCTGGCTATTTTTAGAGATGATGTCTCCCTCTGGCTTGGGCTGGTCTCGAATCCATGAGCTCAGGCAATCCACTCGCCTCAGCCTCCCAAGTGTTAGGACTACAGGCTTTCAAATAACTTTCTTTCAATGGGCAAAGGAGTAGTTTTGAATGGACCCAGGATGTTGTGGGTATGGCCACTGGAGTAGCCTCATTTTTGGTTTAACTTCTTTAAGCTCAAGATCAGGCTGCAGCCAGATGCCCCAAACCAGGCTCTGTGGCTATCTGGGGCATCTGCCTGGGGGGAGCAAGGTGCACCCAGCCCCGGGCCGCCACGAGCCTCCACCACGTGTATAGGTGAGCACTTCCCCTCGGCACCCACATCACCACATTTTCAGCCATAGGGTGGAGGGCCCTGTGAGAGTCGTGCAAGCTCTCAGGCCTGGCAGCCCTGCCACTGTTGCCTGTCCTTCAGGCTAAGACATCAGGCACGATGTGCCCACACAGGGAGGAAGAAATGCCTGTCCCCATCTTTTGGATGCCATTAGGTTTGCTACCCTTTGGGTTAGAGCTGACAGCACGGGGACACAGAGGAGGGGCCAAAGCAGAGGACTGAACAGGAGTGCAGCCCAGCCCCTCCTGAGCCGGCAGTGGGGCCAGAGGCCCTGGCAGTGCCAAGCAGCTGGCGTCATGCACAGCGGAAGCTCTTCCAGGATGGCGGCAGCAGCCTCAGCCTCTGTCAGAGGGAAGCGGAGGATTAATCAACTCGATATCACCCGTCCTGATTAAACAATGAGGCGCCCTGGGGCTCTGCTCCTGGCCCGATGAGCGCTCATCATAACTAATGTGCAAACCCAGCACAACTCCCTTGGGAGCAAACTACCTTTTAATTTTTCCTTCTAAAGATTAATTCCATTGTTACAGAACATGTATTATAAGAACCGTAAACTAATCATTAGTCATTTTCAAACAATCTGACCTTTCCTGCCACGCATTGTGGAGTGTTTTAGAAAGAGGCTTTTGGGGTTCTGGGGATTTGCGTCATGGAGTTCAGAAGGACGAGCTGCAAGTAAACAGTAACATGTTTGCCGTGTAACTTGCAGGGGGTGATCCTGAAATGACTTCTGTGTCACACATAACTGTGTGTTTAACGGCTGAGAAAGTCAAACAGAGCTCCATGTTTCTGCCTGGGCCTGAGGACACCCTGACAAGGAGCTTCTCCAAGGGTGAGAGGTGTCTGCACCTGGGCACCTCAGTCATTTCTCCCGGAAATCTAACCAGGTGGTAACCAAGTACACAAATGGGGTGACTGAAGCAGTACAAGGCTATTCTCGCACAGCTCCTGGGGGGGTTGAGGCATCAGAAGGACCAGCTTTACTGGGGAGGATCCGCCCCAGGCCTCCCGTGGTGCAAACCCCCAGGTACCTGTGTCCGAATTCCCCCCTTGTAAAAGAACACCAGTCCCACTGGAGTGGGGGCCACATCTGAGCTAGATGAAACCGCAGTGGCCCTATTTCCTGTTGAGGCCATCCGAAATACCCAGAGTTAGGGCCTCAGCCTATGACTGGGGGTGTCTTCCAGCCCAAGTGGTATAGCTGGGGCTATGCGGCTGACAGGTGACTGAGCTTAGTAAGGCCCCAGAGTGCTGCCAGCTCCCACCTCTGGGATGCGCTGGGCTTGCCTGAGAGCAACCCTTTCCAAAACCAGTACACTTTCCAAAATGCGAGACCTTGCCTCATGAGAAAATGGTCCAGAAAAAAATAAGCACCTGTAGCCTCAGCTTGTCATGAGCCGTGGGCCCCAACAGGCAGATGCCCATGCCAGTCAGCAGGACGGGCCCAGTGGCATCAGGGCTGCTGCCACCGGAGCCTTTCATATATTGGCAATATTGAAATTCTATGTGTGTGTTTACTTTATTTATCACCATCTTTCCCCAAAAGACTGAACATGTGCAGCACTTGGGGTCTCCTCTAGTGCCACACATAGTGACATCTAGAAAATAAGTGTTCACCAGAAGGTAGTTGACAATCACTAGCAGTCAGGGTAGGTCTGTAATAATGCACATTCCCACTAGTGAGAGAAGAAAGACACTGAGTTCCTGAGCTGACAGGCATTCCTGAAAACTATTAAGCCACAGAGATCCCTCACCCATAGAAGAACAAGATTAAAACTATGAAACTATGTAACAGTAACAGCCTCTTGGCCACTGGTCACTTAGACACACAGACACAGTCCAGACACACACCTTCACCAGTTGCTCACAGGCATTTGGAATTTCTGTTCAGAGCCCGAGCAGGCCATGGCAGGCGCTCTGTCCTGGGCCCTCACTCCACATCTGCATCCCCAGGCCCCACACAGCGCACACAGGAGGCCCCACCTTGTTCCTGTGCTTGGAATAACCCTCCCCTTTCTCTTTGCCGGCTCCAGCATTTAAGACAAAGACTGATATTCCTAATAAATAAAGAACTTCTGAAAACCAATAGTAAAAACACCAGGAGATGGACTGCAAGTGTAAAAAGGGGGAGTGGAAGGGGAGGTGCCCAAGCAGCATAAGGAAAACAGAACGTGACTCACAGCTGCGACCAAACACACCTCAGTGGTGGGTTTTCACCTGCCAAATTGGCAAGATATGCTTGGCAAGCACCCAGGGCCACAGACGTGAGAATGTCCCAGCAAGGGAACACGAGTGCATTTGGGGAGGCCAGTTTGGTGTTGCTCTGAGAAACCATTTAAAATGTGTGTGCTCACTGCTGCAGCAATTCTGAAAGTTTAACCAAAGAAAATCACTGCAAATGTGGAAATCGGTTAGTATCAGGGTTGATTATGCTGGCAAAAGCCTAACACCCCAAGTGTCCCAATGTGAGGGATGTGTAATTGTTAGATAGTTTCATAATAAAATGGTTTGCATCTATTTAAAATAAATTTGTGTGTGAAACTCGGCATACCATTAGGAGAAAAAGGCAGAATATACAATTTCATGAATGTTGTTCTATTTTTCAAAAAAAAGTACATGTATGTAGATCTCCTCACCACAGCGCCCGACAGGTGCTAAGCTCATCACGCTAACTAAAGGGATGAGGGTTTCTGCAAAGACATGGTACTCACAGCTTTTGGATCTTGGTTAGTCAGGTATGATTATTCTTAGTCTATTCTTCATGTACTTATTTGCATTTTCTGATTTAGGGATAATCACTATGTCTAGTTTTGTTATGTAAAATAATAATAACAATAGGTATTAAATTAAAACACAAAGTGAGTCCTACTCATCCTTCAAAATCCACTTAAAATTTTAGTCCTTCTTGTGAAAATGTTCTCTGATCCTCACAGCCCAATGGACACAGGCGTAGTACCAAAACGCACTGTCCCCCCATGGAGAGAGCAAGGGCTGTGCTTTCCCTCCCCTCGGGCACAGCAAGCAGGTGCTCAGCTCGCCTTCCTGAGACAGGTGAATGGGATGACCATGACCGTGACCCTCTATAGGCTGACAGGTACATGCAGTCCAACCCAGGCGCAGCTGTCTGAGGGACATGGAGAAGGTCCCTTGAAGCAGGACGCATTTGGGAGCCGCTGTGTGGACTTATGATGGGGTCCTGAGAGGGGGACCCAGCAGACACATCCTGAAAAGGGGACCTCATATTCCTTCAAGGGATTGGAGCTGAGGAAACTAAACACTAGCTCTAGGAAAAGTCGTGCCTAGATTTCAGAATTCAGAGACTAAGAAAACCTCATGGCTAAGTTCCTCTTACCACTATCTTTAAAGCAAGAAAACCTTCCTCGTACATTATCAATACATTAGCCCAACTGGTTAATCCTTCCTAAAGGATGAATACTGCCTCCTGTTCACACCAAAGTCACACCCCAAACCCAGCACAGGCATCCGTGGGGAGGTACAGACACAACTTTTCCCCCCATCCGGCCATGCTCAGTCCTGCCACGCCGGAGCCAGAGGCACTTGGCACACCTGTGTTCACTAGGGGACGAAGAGACAGAAAATGTCAGCAACCTGCCCTGTGTTGCATCTTTTAACAGTTTTTAAAAACTTTACTGAGGTGAAATTCACATAACATAAAATGTACCATTTAAAGTGGACAATTCAGAGGCATTTAAGACACTCCCAGTGTGCTGCAACTGCCACTTCTATCAGCAGTCCCCTGAGAAGTCCACTCAGAGAAACATCCGTCCGTGGGTGGCCTCACCCGCTCAGAGCTACCCATCCTGTGAGTGTGGGGCCCTGGACACTTGCTCTCCAGGTATTGGTAACTAAACCGGGTTGGGTTTGGAGGAGGTGGCTCAGTCGTCATCTCTGAACTGGAACCGCACGGCGCTGAGACCTGCTTCTAGGAATTCATTCTGCCATGCGTGCAGAGTAGTGGCCTCCCCTCAGCACTCTGCGGGCAGCAGGCACCACAGACACGGTGCCGTTAAATATGTCCAAGCATAAACGTATGATGAGATAGATGTTGACAGTAACAAGGTGGCCCAAGGGTGACACTATGTGACTGCAAGTGGGTAGAGACTCCTGGAGACTGCCCCCCTGGACGGCCCCAGGGGTGGTGGGGGTGCTGGAGATGGTTGGCCTCCACCTGCTCCATTTGAGGCAGCTCTGTGACCAGCATACCTGGCAAGGGCCCGGCAGGGTAAACCTCAAGCTGCAGGAGCTCAGCGCGTGAGATTCAGGTGCGGGGTCTCATGACATTGCTGGGATGTGCCCTATACTCCAGGGCCCAGGCTGCCAGGAGTGGGTGGTGGGGTTACCTAGAGACCCCAGGCAGGGGTTTCTCATAGATTGTACAAAAATACAGGAAAGGATTAAGCAGGTTGGAGTAGACAGTGCACACCAGGTCAACCTCAGCCAGGTGTAGAAAAGGTGACTCTATGCACCATGAGAAATGATCATCAAGGCATCTTGTTAAATAAGGCACAGAACAGTGTGTGACCTGACTTTAAAATCCACACTAGACACAGAGGACTAAACACAGAAGTTGCATGTGCAGCTTTGTGCATGTGTGATACACAGATACCTGTGATGTTTTTTTTTTTAACTGCAAGCGTATACCCTCCCAACTTCAACTACCAAAAATAAAATAAAATACAATGTACATCTACCACAAGGAAGACATATTATGTGTTCTTTGCACCAAATGCCATCTGCCCTATTGATTGATGTGACATTTTAAAGTCTGCCTGTCTTCTTCAAAGACCTCTTGGTGCTGAAATCAGACGCATCAATAAGTCATTAGCTCACGGCAGAGGATTCTCGGGGCAAGAGTCCTTGCCATTTGCAGCTGAAGAAATTGAAGTTCAGGGTAGCTCTGAGGCTCCTCCAAAGATGGCAGAAGTTTCAGCCTCCCCGGGCTGGACACTGGTGCCACTGCCTCTGGCCACCTCCAGCTCCAGCAGAACGTGCTGGAGCATGGCTGGCCGAGGGCACTGTAAAGAGCACTCCACTGTGTCCCCGTCAAAGAAACTTTACATCAACTGGCTCCTGGCTTATTTTCACCACAAATTGCTTCATAAATCCTCCTAAATGTCTGTAATTGAATGTGCTATCTCATCAGGGCCAGCTACTTGTACAGGCAGAAAAACATCAGACTGAACTTTATAAGAGCTCTCTGCAGTTTCTTTTAGAAATTAAATACCATCTTATGTTTCATTAAAAATACAAATTTGCCTGAGTGGATCCCCTCTTCAGTCTGCTGTGCTCCCCGTTCTGCTGCAGCTATGTCAGGAGGATCTGAGACAGCGTTAGCCCTGGCCCCTCCCTCCACTCATGCGCGAACAGGGGCTGGCCCACCAGGGAGAGTGAGGACTGGCTGCTCCTGATGCCTTGCCACAGGCGAACACCTGCCCTTTATCAGCAAAACCATCTTGGAGGTCAACCGGCTTTGAAGCGAGTATCCGTGTTTTGAATCTGGGCCACCTCGCCATCCCGTCCAAATGTTTTCTAGCCATCCTCTCCTGAGCCGGCTGCTATTACTGGGGCTGCCAGTACCAAAGCCTATGATAGGCAGAACCCCCTGCCACCACCTACTGTGATAGTCAAGCTCATAGACAGCAGAGTCAGGCCTGATCCGCCTGGACCGCAGCCTGTGCGGGTGTGGAGAGGCAGGGAACCTACTGGAGCCTCGGCTCCCTCACTGCACAGTGGACTCAGCCCGGCCCGGATGCTCTTTCAGCAGCGTCAAGGGATGGAGGCAAGGACGTAACCACAAGCCACAGCAGGACTCCAGGAATTTCATAAACTTTCCCCACTTCGCATGTTTTTGCTAGTCATTTATAACGTTATCAGTACATTTTTAGAATTAGCTTCTTTTCCCTGAAATCAATTCACATGAACCGGAAGTTGTGGGGAGCAGAAGCTCTCGGCCATGGGGGCCTTCAGAGCTAGGCAGCCCTGGGCTCTGCTCAGCCCATTCCTTCCTGCTGGTGACCTATGGCAGGAATGAAGTGAAGAACAGATGGAAATCACATGTCTCAATCCTATTTATTTTAAGTCATGGGTGCCCCTCAATGGCAAAGGTCACAAAGAACTCAAATGTCAATAAGAAGGTTTTTAGACGGCAGGTTTGTGCTGCTTCAGCCTCACCCTGTGTGGGAATCAGCCCCAGGCCCCAGGAACATCACCCTGCAGGTCTTGTGGGGATCAGACCTCCCGGTTATGTTTGCACTGGCATTGATGTAGAGACACACTGATCTAATTACATGTCAATAACCAAAGTCCTGATTCACTGGGGAGATCACAGCGGATTAGAGGCCTCTATTGGCAATTCTTAAAGAACAAGGACTCAACCTTCAGACTCAATTACAGCAAAGTTAGCCAACTGTAAACCCACAACTTGGAGGGAGTGGGAGGAGAGAATCAACCTCTGTTTTAGTAATTGGGCTTGGACTTGCCTCTGCTATTGTTATTGAACTTGCTGCCTTTCTGAAGCTTGTTTTCACTGCACTGATTGGTTCTTATTACCTAATTCATAAAACTGATAGGTTCCAGAAACTCAGCGCAGATCAGTAGACAAGCAAACGCCCCAACCGATTGCACATAACACTAGTCCGGCCCACGCTTCCCTGCCCGCCTCCCATACCACACCGCACTACAGAAGCCCAGCTGCCTCCACAAAGGAGCCAGCTCCCCGGGAGGCAGGAACAAAGAGGGCCCAGAAGCAGAGGGCACACCCAGCCTTCCCCCTCACTGCCACCACGCCTGGGGCAGGCAGGGCTCCTGAAGCTTTGATGGAAGGCAGGGTGTTCAGGGATGGTGGTTTGAAATTGGGACTGGTCTGGTCTGCCTGCTGTGCTGGGTCATCAATGTCAAACAGGCAACTGCTGTGCACTTTTATTTATTCATCAGTGTTTGCATCTTTGCTGCATCCTGAAGTTCCCACACGGCAGGGTGAGAGCAGATTGGAAATACTGCAGGTACCTGAAGAGAACTTAGCAGAGAGGGTCAGCGAGGCAAAGCAAAGTGCCAGGTGTAACGGCGAGGATGGGCTGCAGCAAACCTCTTCTCTAGAAGAATAGAGGGTATGTTTTGGGGGCTTTTCAGGGCACACAGGCTCCCTGGCAGCTGCTCAGTTCTGCCTCTGTCGTCTGAGGCAGACAAGGTGCTGTGTAAACCCTGGGGCGTGGCCGTGTTCCAATCAAACTTTGTTTAGGGACATTGACATTTGAATTTCATACAAATTTCACTCACCCTCCGATACCCTTTTTCTTTTAATTTGTTTTCCAACCATTGGAAATGTGAAAACCACTCTTAGATCTCCAACCAAAACCAGATCGAGCCAGATGGGCCCCACGCTAAGCTTGTGGTCAAGAGGCCTTGTTCTCAGTAAAGACACAGGGTCGATGACCTCAAAGTTATACCCTGTGCTTGGAAAGAAGCCAGATGTGGATTATTTACACCTCAACATCTTGTCAGCCCAAAGTACTTTCATGGTTGATGGAAACTGGAAAACACATCTTCCAGGAGGTCAGACAGTTTAAAACAATGTTTTCTCCTCCTCAAAGAGGCTGCCACTAACCCCATGCAACTTGGGCAGATAATAAAAGCAGAAATGAAAATAAACTGTGTGCTAATCTTGTGTGAAGACCTTATCTGGGTCTTTCTGCTGACTGTACCTTTCTGCTTTTCTAGAATCTGTATCCCAGGAGTCTCAAGACCACGCAGGTACGTGGGGTTTGAGCACAGCCCATCTCTGAGACACCCTCAGACTCCACCCCTCAGTAGCCCTGTCTCCTGGGCTCAATGAGGCTTAGAAATGAGCCGGATGACCCGTAGGCTCCTAGGACTCTAATGTCCTACAACTTCAGTGAAACACTTACTGGGGAACAAGGACTTTCTTAGTGTTACTGCTGTTTGAGGTGAAGAGATTAGGAAGGAGGCTCAAAGAAGACAATGTAATTAAGAACCATGGAAATTTTTCTCGGTACTGCTGGTGGGTAGAGGGGAGACTGTGGATGATGCAGGTGAGGCGGCAACAAGCACAGGCAGCTGCTGCCCGAGCTGAGTGGTTCCCCCATGGGCCCAGCACAGCGGCAGTGGCGGGCGTGTCCTTGGTCTGCTTTCTCTTGCACCAGGGCATGATTTCTGTATTTTTCTTTGAACTACTGATGCAGATAAATTCTTTACAATTCAAAGTTCAAGTTTGCTCTAATATACCACCCCCCTGTGTCATTTTCAAGGTATGTTATTGTCGGCAAGAATAAGTCATAATAAAATGGTCTGTGGTCGCAGAGTGCTTCAGAGAAACAGAAGACTGGGATAAATTATTAAATCAGTTTCTGTCAGGTGACTTCCACTGATTAAAAAATCAGCCCTGCTCACAATTGATATTTTTGTAGAGAACCTAAGAAGACATTGAACAATTTTCTTGACTCTCCCTCCCAAAGAGAGATGAACTCAACAAAAGCTCTGAGAGGGAATGGGAGGGCTTCAGAGACTCAGCTCCTGACTCGCCTCTCACCTGGGCTGAAGTGTCCCCGGCCTGGCCTCAGCCATATCGGGAAGGTGCCTGAGCGCCCAGCTGCTGGGGAGAATACTGGAAACAAATGACGAAATTGGGGACCGGTGCTGAGGAAAGAAAACCTTCAGAGTGAGGACAGTTAGCGACTCAATTTATACTTTTAAGTAGGTACAAACAATCTTAGAGGCTCGTAGCACAGTGGTTATAGCACCAGCCACATACACTGAAGTTAGTAGGTTCAAACCCTGCCTGGGCAGCTAAACAACAATGACAACTGCAACAAAAAGTAGCTGGGCATTGTGGCAGGTGTCTGTAGTCCCAGCTACTTGGGAGGCTGAGGCAAGAGATTCACTTAAGCCCAATAGTTTGAGGTTGCTGTGAGTTATGACGCCACCGCACTCTACCGAGGGCGACGCAGTGAAACTCTGTCTCAAAAAAAAAAAACCAGAAAGAAGCTTAGAGGCACAAATGATCATGAAATTTAACTGCTGCAACCCTGCCATCCCCATATCCACAGGCAGCTGGTTTTTGACACTCAGTTCCCTCGCCTGTAGATTCTGGACAGTGATGTTCATGCGGAGTACCTGCTGGGGAGGTCATGAGATCAGGTATGTGGGTCCCTCTGCCTGCCCAGGACACGTTCTCAATAAACAGCTGCTGTGACAAACCGTCAGCCCATTCTCAGTCCCAATGAGTATTTTTCAGACTGCAGTGCCCCCCCCTTCCTTCTCTCCACGTGTAACTTTCTTAGACTCTCTACCCCCAACTCCTCTGCCTTCTCTCCACCTGTAACTTTCTTAGACTCTATGCTCCCCTCTTCCTTCTCTCCACATGTAACTTTCTTAGACTCTCTGCTCCCCCCACTCCCCCTTCCTTCTCTCCACATGTAACTTTCTTAGACTCTCTGCTCCCCCCACTCCCCCTTCCTTCTCTCCACCTGTAACTTTCTTAGACTCTCTGCACCCCCCACTCCCCCCTTCCTTCTCTCCACATGTAACTTTCTTAGACTCTCTGCTCCCCCCACTCCCCCTTCCTTCTCTATACCTGTAACTTTCTTAGACTCTCTGCTCCCCCCCACTCCCCCTTCCTTCTCTCCACCTGTAACTTTCTTAGACTCTCTGCTCCCCCCACTCCCCTCTTCCTTCTCACCACCTGTAACTTTCTTAGACTCTCTGCTCCCCCCACTCCCCTCTTCCTTCTCACCACCTGTAACTTTCTTAGACTCTCTGCTCCCCTCACTCCCCCTTCCTTCACTCCACATGTAACTTTCTTAGACTCTCTGCTCCCCCCCACTCCTCCCTTCCTTCTCTCCACATGTAACTTTCATAGACTCTCTGCTCCCCCCACTCCCCCTTCCTTCTCTCCACCTGTAACATTCTTAGACTCTCTGCTCCTCCCACATCCCCCTTCCTTCTCTCCACATGTAACTTTC
This sequence comes from Nycticebus coucang, assembly GCF_027406575.1. Taxonomy (NCBI): domain Eukaryota; kingdom Metazoa; phylum Chordata; class Mammalia; order Primates; family Lorisidae; genus Nycticebus; species Nycticebus coucang. The sequence continues at coordinate 1,970,937 of NC_069794.1, forward strand.
TTAGACTCTCTGCTCCCCCCCACTCCCCCCTTCCTTCTCTCCACCTGTAACTTTCTTAGACTCTCTGCTCCCCCCACTCCCCCTTCCTTCTCTCCACCTGTAACTTTCTTAGACTCTCTGCTCCCCCCACTCCCCCTTCCTTCTCTCCACCTGTAACTTTCTTAGACTCTCTGCTCCTCCCACTCCCCCTTCCTTCTCTCCACCTGTAACTTTCTTAGACTCTCTGCTCCCCCCACTCCCCCTTCCTTCTCTCCACATGTAACTTTCTTAGACTCTCTGCTCCCCTCACTCCCCCTTCCTTCTCTCCACATGTAACTTTCTTAGACTCTCTGCTCCCCCCACTCCCCCTTCCTTCTCACCACCTGTAACTTTCTTAGACTCTCTGCTCCCCCCACTCTCCCTTCCTTCTCACCACCTGTAACTTTCTTAGACTCTCTGCTCCCCCCACTCCCCCTTCCTTCTCTCCACATGTAACTTTCTTAGACTCTCTGCTCCCCCCACTCCCCCTTCCTTCTCTCCACCTGTAACTTTCTTAGACTCTCTGCTCCTCCCACTCCCCTCTTCCTTCTCACCACCTGTAACTTTCTTAGACTCTCTGCTCCTCCCACTCCCCTCTTCCTTCTCACCACCTGTAACTTTCTTAGACTCTCTGCTCCCCCCACTCCCCTCTTCGTTCTCACCACCTGTAACTTTCTTAGACTCTCTGCTCCCCCCACTCCCCCTTCCTCTCTCCACATGTAACTTTCTTAGACTCTCTGCTCCCCCCACTGCCCCTTCCTTCTCTCCACATGTAACTTTCTTAGACTCTCTGTTCTCTACATCCTGCCCCCCAAAAAAGTTTACTCTCTCTTTTCCTTCTTCTTTCTGTCACCTCCCTCCTCCCTCTTGGCCATAATAGTGTCTCATTAACATCAGTGAACACCCCCAAATGGTAGAGACTTGGTATCTTCTTTTGGGGGGGAGCTGGTTACAACTTCTCATCCTTCCCCGTCAAAGCCACCATCCTTGGAAAATGGTAAATGCAGAGCAACCCTGAACTCAGACACAGGGCTCTGCCTTGCCCCTGAGTGGTCCCAATTTCCGACTCAGCCCAGATCAGTGGCCAGTGCCACCCAGGCCGGGCCCTAAGAAGCCAGGACCCTTCCCCCTGCCTGGGTCCTGCTGCCCCGCTTAGGTGCCCCTGCTAACATCATGTCTGTGGTCTTAGGGATCTCCAACTTCAGTGACTCCACAAAGAAAAGCAGGAAAATGCACATCCCGTACAGCACAGCTGTGGGCGCTGTCTTTTCTAGAAGCTCCCGTCGCCCGGGACAGGACTGTGTTCCTGAGCTGAGCCACTGGCGGGCCCAGGCCACTGTGTCCTGTTAGAAGGGCGGGCGTGAGTGAGCCCAGGCTGCGCCATCTGCCCTCTCACAATGTTAACACGGTTAGCCGAGTGCAGGGTCGGTGGATGGATGAGTGCAGTGGATGAGCTGCTCCCGGCTCTTGATTAACACCAGGTTTACTTGCGACGACGCACAACTTCTTTTGAAAAATACACAAACAACTGGAAGGCAGCAAATTCTCATCTTTCACTTCCTTAATCCAGAAGCAGTGCAATTCCCCATTTGGGGAGAGATGATTGTTTCTAATTTAAATCCATCACCCTACTGGAGAAAAAGGGACTGAATTCATCAGCTAGTCTCTGAAGTCTCGTAATTGCCTAATATTTGACTCCCTGATTACAGTATTTATCTTTTAAAGCCCTGGATAAACACACACAGGTGTAACAGAGCTGGTGTTGGGGGCTTTCTTATCTCCATCCTTTAAAAGGGCTCCACTGAATGTGATCGAGGTGTATGTAGCTGATAAATATTTGCTGATCCTTTTACTCAGAGGTGGCCATGTTCTGGGAGTGGATTAGCGACCCCATGATTCGAAGGCCCGTTATCTGCATTTATGGGATTTGTAGACGCTCGGGGATTCTGAAAGATGAAAGGTGCCTTGGAGGGTGTGTGTACAGGATTTCAAAACCCAAAGTCAGAACTATGTGAATGTACAGACATTTAATAAACTACTAAATGCTTTCACTGCCCCCCGCCACGATTGTAGGAAAGAGAAAAGAATGGTTGTTAAATACTCTCACTTTGCTGAGCTCTGAGGCACATGACTTGTATGTATTTATACGCATTATTTCGTTTGATCTCCAAAACCCTCAGTGCAGGTGGCATTCCCACATTTTACAAACACAGAGCCTTAAGCTTTAAGAGATTAAATCACAGGCTACATGGCCAGAAGTCCATGTAGACAGGGCCACGTCCTGTGTGACTCCGATGGCACAGTGTTTGCCATAAAAATCGGTGGCTTCTAAAGATACCAACATCTTTTGGGAAAAAGTGCATTTCTCCTCCCCTCATGTGCTGAGCGACGCTTCCTAAAACTGAGGCCATTTCATCAGACAAACTTTGTACTTGAGAGATGCGTATATTTAAAACGATGGGTGTCCTGTTATTTGTTATTTTTTAAATTATTTTTAGCTTGCCAGAAGCCTTGAGGCCCTGAGATATTTTGAAATTCACTATTCTGTTTTACTCGGGTGCCTGTTATCACCTAACATATGACGGAACCACAATTAATCAGGAAGGACTTAGCACCGATGCCCAGAACACACATGCAGGGGCCTGAGTCAATCTCATCCTGTCATCAGGGACTTCCAAGGGGGCTTTGCAGGGGGACACAGGCAGGGTGGGAGGTGTCACTGAGGGGTCATCTCCCTCTCCTGTGTGCCTCGACATCAGCAGTAACAGTCCGTAGGTGCCTTTTTGGCACCCCCAGGCACAGGCAGTTCCAATTACAGCCATTGCAACACCTGACCCTCTATATCCTCACCCGTGAGACAAGAAATACTAACCCTTAACGAGCTTGAAAGATGCCACCTTGGGGTGTCTTTACCTAGCAGGCATCACAGAAGCTACGGACTGTTGACCCCCTGGACACATAAGACTCCTAGGACATCCACAACAGCTCTTGAGGTAACAGTTTTATCTGCTTTGCAAATAAAGAATCTGGGGCCCAAAGACAGTGAGGGGACCAGGCCCTGCGGGGTGGGGACAAGGACACATGAGGTGGGGGTGGGGCTCAGGCCTCCACCTGCCCCACTCACCAGATACACCCAGGAGGCGCGGTCTGGATGCTGACATTCAGAACATTAGTTATGTGGGGGGTCCACAGGTGCACCAGCAAACGCAGGCCACCGTCAGGCCAGGAGTGCCTCCATGTGTGGGGTCACCTGCATTCTCTCTGGTCCCCCAGAGACATCATGATATCTGCACTCTCTGAGTTAGGGACTCAGGAGGTTACAGCAGATCCTTCAGAGTGGAACATCTGGAAGCAGCACTGGGTCTGGCCCCAGGTCTGTGTCTGACTGTTGTCTCAGACCAGCAACGCCGTCTCCAGAGCAAGACCAGCCAGCAAACAGAGCCGATGGTGGCCCCTTCCCCACAGTCTCAAGGCCAAGTCTGCACATCAGCCCAGACGTGGTAGGGACTGCCTGCCTTACTGACCGCTGAGACCAGCCATCACCGCTGCATGACCTCAGACCAGCCACTCAGGAGGTCACCTCCTTCCAGCCTGAGTATTGAGACATTACATAGAAACATCATCATTAATTATGCTAATGAGGCCTTTTGTGTTTGCTACTGTGGAAAATCACAAGTGGCGTTTCACCCAGTGGAAGGACAGGTCACCTCTTCCCTCATCTCGGGGAAAACGCTAACAGAGATGGCTGCCTTTGATAAGCTGATTTAAATGGAAAATGGCCTGTGTGTGCCGCATCCTGAGTTACTTTTGAATAGACCTTTCAATTGAAAACTAAAAATACAAAGCCATAAATCTAATTATTTTCTCCCGTCGGCCCCATAGTTTAACAGCAGAAGTTCTAACATGCAAACAATACAAACGTCCACAGGAATGGCTTCTAATACGGAGAGGGAACAGAGCGAATAAAGGACCTCCAGTTAATGGGCAAATCTCACACATTAAGCTTAAAAAACAGAAACCTGGCCTGAAATCTGGGCTGAATGCATCCATTTGTCTAATTCTTTCCTTAAAAAATTAAGCATTATTTAAATATCTCTTACAGCAGCAATTGTTCACCCCCAAGAAATGGAAATACCAGCAGCATCTCACACATGCTGAAGGTGAAGTAAACGGTGTCCCAGGAGCTGTCCCCTCAGCATGGGAACTTGTACTCACACCACGCCGGCTGCAGGGCACACAGCCTGCTTTGGGAGTGGTTGGTTAATGGCGTAGCCTCTGCCTTAACAAGAACATTTTATCTACTGACAGAAATGCACTTTCACACAACGGAAAGTTTTCTTGCAAGATAATTCCAGTTGGCTTTCAGGGTGAAGTGTCCTAGAATAACAGGGGTCCTTTCTGGGTTCCACAAACAGTAAGCCAAGTCGCAGTGGCCCTGACTCAACAACCACCCCCAATTTCGCCATCTTGGACAATCAAACAAAGATTCTTGTTTGATTCTTGTTTTTTTTTAGTGAAAAAAAAAAACATTTGGAAAATTTGCAAGGTATATCTTATGAAGTATTGTCCCAAGGGCCTTGTTGACATCATTTACATCCCCTTCAAGTATCCTAGATCCCAGGGGAATGTTCCAAAGATTGCATAGTCCCTGCCAGCATACCAGAGAGCATCAACATGCTTTAGATACGTTTTGAAGAGCAATAGAAGGGAGGCCGCATTCTAGAAGCACCGGCACTTGGTAAGGAGGGTGCCCCGGACTGACACTGCTGCCCATCACAGGTGGATCTCCTGACGTACCTGCCTCTGGAGCACGATGGTTTAGAAACTTTACCTCACACAAACAGGGACCGGGCTGAGGACGGGTCTTCCCCATCAGTTTGTTATTGGGGCAAGAGCTTGCTTCTTGTGTAACAAGCTTAAGAAAAGAAAACAACTTCGGAAACACACTTCTAAATGTAATGAGGGCTTCAGAAAGAGAGTGAAAGCTTAAGCTGAAACCAGAAGCATTTTTATATTATAAAGGTCCAAAATTTTAAAAAGAGTAATAGAAATAGGAAATGGCAAAGTTTATCAAAATAATGCCAAAATGTCATAAGAACATAATGTATAAAAATATAAGTGAAATATATTTGTAATTTCCCCTTTACCATAATATATTTTCTCCAATTTTAATATCAGGTGTATCCAGATCAAGCAGAATGATTTTGAAGTATTTCTTCTTTTTCTATTGTCTATAAGATTTGGCATGATCTGTTTTTTGAAATTATCTTTTACTTTTATTTATAAATATTAGTTGTCTATTTTTTGAGACTTTGGAACAAAAAATAAGAAAAAGTTAATTGATGACTCCATACTGAACCTCAGAGTCAAAGCATTCTATAATAGACATACTCTTATCTGACAATGTGAACATTACTTTCTTTGCACTATATTTTTATTGCTTAATATTTCGATGCAGCAATCATCTGATTTCTTTTTTGAATGTATTTATTGTTGTTCATTCTTTATGAGACTTTTGTTTCTAGTCCTTATCTTAAACATTGTTATTGTTATTAAATTTTAAGCGTTTTTAATTATGTGAAGGCAAAAGTGGAAACCTAAAAAACACACGTATATGTTAAAAAAAATAATAAAAAAATGCAGAAGAACTTCTGTGCCACATGCTGTGTTCAACAAGTGGACCATTTTATAGGTGAGTAACCTGAGGATGGAGCGGCATGAGTTACACGCTCGCCGTACACCTCCCCACTCCCCACAACCCTGGTGCTCTTGCCCAAGCAACTTTCATGTGGTGCCTGCCTCCTGCTTTTCAAACATGAGAAAATGGACTTAGAAGCCTTTAAAAAATTGAACTTTTAATTTAAAAGCTCTAGAAAATGAAATATCTATGCCCAGATAGTTTCACTGGAGGATCTTACAGACATTTAAAGAATTAAAACAAATTTTATACAATTGCCTCCAGAAAATAGAACAGAAGGAAAGACTCCCCAACTCATTCTTATTTGATGAGGCCAGTATCACCCTGCTGCTGGGACCAGCCTAAGACAAAATAAAATTATAGACCAATATTTCTAAAGGGCTAAGATATAAAACAGTCGAAATATATTAGCAAACCAAATACAGAAATTCACAAAAAGAATAATACATAATGGCCAAGTAATTTATTCTAAGCATGCAAAGGGGACTCGGTATTCAAAAATAAATCAGTGGGCTGGGTGTGGTGGCTGACATTTGTAATCCTAGCATTTTAGGAGGCTGAGGCAAGAGGATCACTTGAGCCTAGGAGTTAGAGATGTGCCTCTGTACTCTAGCCCAAGCAATACAGCAAGACCCTGTCTCAAAAAAAATAAATCAATGTAATCTACTATATCAACAGGCTAAAGAAGAAAAATCATATGCTCACATTAATGCAGAAAATTACTTGATAAAATCCAAGCCAGTCATGGTGGTGCACACCTGCAGTCCTAGTACTTGGGAGGCTGAAGCAGGAGGATGAGCCTAGGAGTTTAAAACTAACCCGAGCAACACGGCAAGACCTTGGTTCTTTAAAAAAATGTATATCCATTTATGATAAAAATTCCGAGCAAACTGGGAGTAAAGAGAAACTTTTATGCTGGGCACAGTGGCTCAGGCCTATAATCTTAACACTCTGGGAGGTTAAGGTGGGAGGATCACTAAAGATCAGGAGTTCAATACCAGCCTGACCAAAAGCAAAACCCTGTCTCTACTAAAAATATAAAAAATTAGCTGGGTGTGGCAGCACATGCCCATAGTTCCAGGTACTCAGGAGGCTGAGGCAGGAAGATTCTGTGAGCCCAGGAGTTTGAGGTCCCTGTGAGCTATGATGCCACAGAACTCCACCTGTCTCAAAAATAAATAAATAAATAAATAAATAAATAAAAGAGAGAAAGAGACTCCTGAAACCTCACAAAGCGTAAAACAAAACAAACAAACAAACAAAACCTCTGGAGCTATGACTTTTTTTTTTTTTTTTGAGACAAGAGTTTCACTCTATTGCCCCAGGCTAGATTTGTAATTTGCACAAATGGCATCACCCTAGCTCACAGCAACCTCAAACTCTTAGATTCAACTAACTTCCTGCCACAGGCTCCCATCACAACGCTCACCTAGTTCTTGTATTTTTAGCAGAGACGAGGTCTCACTCTTATGCAGGCTAGTGTCACACTCTTGAGCTCAAGGGATCCTCCCACCTTGTCCTCTCAGAGTGCTGGGATTACAGGTGTGAGCCACCACGACAGGCCCTAATGTACTTAATGGTAAGACTGAATGCTTTCTCCCTAAATTTGGGGGGAAGGGAAAGGCACAAATGACTGTTGTTACCACCCCTATTCTAATTAGTGCCTAATTAGTGCAGTAAGGCAAGAAATAAAATTAAAAGCATGTAGACTGAAAAGAAGAAAAATTGTATTTTCAGATGATATGATTTTCCATGTAGTTAACTGCAAAGAATTTACAAAAACTTTTAGAATTAATAAGTGAATCCAGCAAGGTTTCAGGATACAAGATGAACTTATAAAGATCAGCTGTATTTCTATAAACTAAGAATATACAAGTGGGATCCAAAATCAGAAATTTAACACCATTTATAATTGCTCCAAAGAAACAAACATGCACAGAATCTATGTGCTAAAAATGCAGCGTTGTGAAGAAATGAACAGAAAGTACAAAAATTGGAGGAACATGCTGTGTGTTAGAAGGGTTAGAGGAGTTAACACCGTGAGGATGTCAAATCTCCCCAATGGATCTACAAGTTCAATACAGTTGGTATCCAAATCACAAGAAAGGGTTGTTTTTTTTTTGTAAACATAGATAAGCTTCTTCTAAAATTTATGGGGAAATAGAAATGTTCCAGAATAGCCAGTTATTTTGAAAAAGAAGAATAAAGTGGAAAGAAGCAGTTTACCAAATTTCAAGATATGACATATCCACAATAATCACGAATGTGTGGTATTGACAGAGCAACAGACATGCACAGATACACAGGGACAAGGGACAGTCCAGTGACGAGGGACAATTTAGGGATGAGGACAGTCCAGTGACAAGGGACAGTCTAGGGATGAGGGACAGTCCAGTGACAAGGGACAGTCTAGGGACAAGGGACAGTCCAGTAACAAGGGACAATCTAGGGATGAGGGACAGTTTAGTGATGAGGGACAGTCCAGTGACGAGGGTCAGCCCAGAGATGAGGGACAGTCTAGGGATGAGGCACAGTTTAGTGACGAGGGACAGTCCAGTGACGACAGTCAGTCCAAGGACGAGGGATAGTCCAGGGACGAGGGATAGTCTAGGGATGAGGGACAGTCTAGTGACAAGGGACAGCCTTCTCAATACATGTTGCTGGAACATTTGCCTGTGACATCCATGGGCAAAAAACTTAACTCTGATCTAAACTTCATGCCTTAAACAAAAATTATAGGCTTAATTTAAAATGTAAAACTATAAAGCTTTCAGAAAATAAAAAAAGGAGAAAATCATCAGCATCTAGGGCTACTCATAATATTCTTAGATTTAATACCAAAAACAAGAAAAATTGATAAAGCAGAACAAATCAAAAGAAAAATGTTCATTAAGAAATTGTTGGGCGGCGCCTGTGGCTCAGTTGGTAAGGTGCCGGCCCCATATACCGAGGGTGGTGGGTTCAAACCCGGCCCCGGCTGAACTACAACCAAAAAATAGCTGGGTGTTGTGGTCGGCGCCTGTAGTCCCAGCTACTCGGGAGGCTGAGGCAAGAGAACCGCTTAAGCCCAGGAGTTGGAGGTTGCTGTGAGCCGTGTGATGCCACGGCACTCTACCTATGGCCATAAAGTGAGACTCTGTCTCTACAAAAAAAAAAAAAAAAAAAAGAAAAGAAAGAAAAAGAAATTGTTAAAAAGGGTGGCGCCTGTGGTTCAAAGGAGTAGGGCACTGGCCCCATATGCCGCAGGTGGCGAGTTCAAACCCAGACCCGGCCAACAAAGAAAAAAGAAATTGTTAAAAGAATGAAAAAAGAAAAAATAGCCTGAAATCAAATATTTACAAATCACATTATGTGGCAAAGGACTTGTATCCAAAATACATAAAGAACTCTCAAAACTCAAAAGGAAGGGCGGCGCCTGTGGCTCAGTGAGTAGGGCGCTGGACCCACACACCAGGGGTGGCGGGTTCAAACCCAGCCCCGGCCAAAAACTGCAAAAAAAAGAAAAAAACTCAACAGGAAAAAGTCTGATTAGAAAATGGGCAAAAGCCATGAATGGACATTTCAATACAGGAGACGTACAAGTAAACACATGAAGTTCAACATCGTTAGCTGTTAAAAAATGCAAATTAAAGCCCACAGTGAAACACCACTCTACACTCAACAATGGTGAGAATAAAAATGGGCCCGAGTGCTGGTGAGACCCAGGTGGAACACCATCACACCCACATTATCAGCAGCAATGTAAAACAGTGCAGCCTCTACGAGAAATAGTTTGATAGTTTCTTTAAAAACTGAAATGAACTCACTGTATACCCCAGCAACTGTACTGCTGGTCATTTATTCTGAAGAAAAGTATGTATATATAAAAACCTGAACGTGAATGTTCATATATATAAAAACCTAAACGTGAATGTTCATGGCAACTTTATACAAAACAGCCAAAAACTAGAAACAGAAGTCTAATGGATGAGTGGTTGAACAAACCAATGTATATCCACCCCGCAGATCACTACGTAGCAATAAAAAGGAACAAACTATTCATATGTGCAAAAATTAGTCGAACCTCAAGAAAATCAGGCTGCACGAGGCAGCCCTGTCACACACTGAGACGAGGTGGTGACGCGGCGTGATCGCGGGATGCTCTGCAGAATTGCACACACACCAGAAACACGGCTGCAAGGACCTGGGAAGACTGCACCCGCCCTACGGCCAGCGGCCTTGTCCATTTCCTGGGTTGTATATTGTACTATAAGAGCAAGACTGGGTTGGGTTCGTGTGACGCACATTTCTCTGCAACTTTTTGCAAATGTATCATTACTTCAGAATAAAATAAAAAGAATTTTTTAAGACAACTTAATTACAACATAGAAAAGGAAGGAATAAGCAGAAGAGGGTGGGGGGAGGGGAGCAGGATTGACTGTGTCCTGGGCACGTCACACCTTAGCAGTATAAAGCTGAGAAAGATCCAAACAGTCAGAGTCAAAGCCCGTTTTCCCACAGTGACGCTGGTGAACGACCCCCCGGAGTGAGAGATACTTCTGAACTGGTCTCCCACATGCAATTTACGGGCCAGACGACACCACTGCATTTTACTTCCCAATTTCCCTGGGGGACACCTGTTTGCTGACGTGGGGAACAGGGCAGTGCAGGAGAGGTGCTGGGAGCCTTGGGAGGCCACGGGGCAGCAGACTTTGCATCTGTCCTGTGCAAAGAACAGCCTACAGTACGGGGCTCAAGTCCTTCCAGCCCATCCTCCTCTCACCTCCGTCTCCACATACAGGAGGTAAAGACTCGCTGTGCCAACTGTGTGGGAATCACAGGCCGCACACAGCTGTTAGGGCTCCAAGCTGAGGCTAAGAGACCAAAAGACTAGGAAGGGAGAGGCTGGGACAAGGAACCCAGGACCTTGGCAGGGTGGGTAAGTATGGGACTAGGAACAGTCGGACAGGGCATTTATGGATGAACACTGCTGAAGGGACTCAGGGAGGCCCCCACGTGAACGCTGTCACTTGGGTCCACACCAGCCCTGGTCACAAACACACAAGAGACTCTGGCAGAAATCAACCTCAGTCCAGCCAAGACCAGAGGAACAGCCCTTCCTACTGTGCAGTTCTGTGGAAACGCCCCTATTTCTACACACTGCGCCCCGCCGCGCCACTTGGAATTCAGCACAGACGGTGGCCCTGCCCAGGACTCCCTGCCTGCCTGCAATACCTTTCTGAAAACCTATTTGGGCACCTATTTGGGTGTGGCTGCATGGTGAGCGAGACAGGTGATTCTCTCTGATTCTGAGCAGGACGAGAAAGGTGGCCACACCCAGTGACCTCTTGAGGAAGGATGACTCCACCAGGCACACCGAGGGGTGTCAGCCTCCAGAGTGTAGTGTGTGTGCATGAGGGCCCTGAGCAACTGCCACGGCCACCCAGGCCATGGGGGCTGAGACCTGCGTGATGGTGAGAAGAAAGGCAGGGCCAGCCCCGCACCCCCCCACCTTTGCTGCTCCCTGCCAGCCACACCGCCTCCCCCGGGACGTCTGATTTCAGCACACAAATCCTCTTGCAAAATGCACAGAGAGAGGGATCCCAGGCCGTGGCAGAGCAGCAGGGTGCAGAGTGAGGTTAGGTGTGCTGAGACCTCGCGAGTTCTCTGGCCTCGTTAAGCCCCTCCCCTGTGGGGTTCCTCTCGGGGGAGTGGAACAGAAGCGCACCCCTGCTCCCACATCTGGGATCTGTTTACACGGTCTTCACCCTCTTCCAGCTTTGCTTACTGTTGCATACCTTTCTTACAGTTCAATATTTACCAAAGAACTGCAGAATTAGAAGAGGCCCCATGGTTGCAAAAGACAGCATAATTATAAGGGTCAATTTGATAAGACATATAATCTTCAGAGACCTGAAGCTTTGCCTAATAAAATATTTACATCAGTCACTGCTGGACACCCAGAGAGAGAGAGTAAATGACTCTTCAGCTCAGCCCCTTGGTGTGTGCAGAAGTGCCTCGCGCGGCTGTCTGCTAGGGCCACTTGCTCAGCCAGGAAGTGTCCTTTCCACTCACAGTGCCCAAGATATTACTAAGACCTGAGGGCCTCCGTATCAGGCTTGTGCTCAATATTTTTGATAAATTTGAAAGCTATGTTTTCTGGGCGGTGCCTGTGGCTCAAAGGGGTAGGGCACTGGCCCCATATACTGGAGGTGGCAGGTTCAAACCCGGCCCCATCCAAAAAAAAAGACTGCAAAAAAAAAAAAAAATGAAAGCTATGTTTTCCTTTTTAGTTATATTTCATTAAAAAGAAGCAAACCAGAGAGAGCCGGTCCCTGACCTCCTGGTGGCTCCTGGCCTGGGGTTCCTTCAGCAGAATAAACAGGGTTTCTTCAGCACCATAGTTTTTATTCTCATACATTTTCATTTTTGCTTTTGAACTTAGTTATAATCAAGCATTCTAATAAAACTTTTTATTAACACATAAAAAGTGATGGTTTTACTGTTTCACTACATGCTTCACAGTGTGAACGGTCCTCGGCCCTGAGGATGTTGTTATGCATACTGTCTCTGCCCTCACCGAGTCCAGGTCTAGAGATGGTGGGGACGTCTGGGACTTTCTGCACAGAAGCAGGACTCTGGCCGTGGAGCACCCCCCTGGTCAGGGGCACAGTGGGGACAGCCGGCTAATGCCCCAAAGCAGAGCTTTGGCGGGTGCAGCCTCTCGCCTTCTATGCCTGTTGGATGCAGCCCCTCTGGCTGCTCAGGACACCACCATGAGCACTGGAGTCCTTCACCTGTAGTCGAGGCACAGGTAAGAGTGGCTCTCGGGGTGACCAGCCAGCCCAGGACCAGCACTGGGGCTATTGCACTCACAGCGGGCAAGGAAAAGAACCGGGTACCTGGGGACCCGTCCACAACAAGCAAAACAACCCCCATCCAGCAGGCCAAGGGCTCAGTGTGACCTCTGTCATTGGGAAAACAGGTGCTCACCACTCCCTGAAGCCAGAGTCAGGCCCGTGAGCCAGTGGGAGGCACACCCACAGGGCCTGGCCAAACTCACGGTGGTCCCAGCAGACAGACGCCCCTCCCACCCTCCCTAGTTGCAGCGGAACCGTCTGTAGGGAGAAGGGCAGAGAGACATCGGAGGAGACCTCAGTGCCTGGACCCTGAAAATGCACCCTCGGAAGCCCTACGTCCATGAAGGCTTTAATTCTGTTCCTCTACAGGCACAGGAAACCTAAGTGCTGTTCCTATCACTGAAGTCATGTGCATGATGGGACAAAGTCATTTTTAAGCTGAAAATGTGGTAATATGGTCTCTAAAGTCATTCTGAACCATCTCAAACTCAATGAATTTACAATTATAAAAATTACCTTTGTAATGCTACTTACACGTAGAGATGTGATCAGATGATCATATTGCTAAAACATGTTAAATTTAATATTATGGCAATTCTGTCATTTCATTCAAGCCACCATAAATCGCCATAGCATTCTGGGTAAGCCATTAGCTCACCTTTTCTATTCATGTTCCTTCTTTCTTCTCTTTTTAATATTGAAGAAATGGCTGTAATGAGTTGCTAATAAAATGACAAGTAGGAACAATCCCAACCCATTCAAAGACTGCCTACTCGGAAACAACCCGGTCTGGTTCTGGGAACAACTGGAGAAGGCAGCAACCTTGCGTCCCTCTAGTCCAGCTGGGTCTGGCTGGAAGAGCAGGCAGCGCAGAGACATGTGTCACTGCGGAGCAGCACAGCAGGCTCGGGGGCCGCAGAGCAGGGGGACCAATGCCCACGGTCTCCGCACCTGGGCCCCAGCACTGCTCTGCACATGTCTGTGGGCCCAGACACCCTCAGTTACTTTTCAAAGTGCCACCTGACATTGTTTGAAGTATTCACATGCCCATACGTCCCATAATAACCTAATTTTCCTGGTTGGAGTTTTGGGAGGATTTTATAATTGTTCTTCTGAGCCAGAGTGTGGAACAATGGCTAAGTGCTAGGTTAAAATCCCAGCTCTACCTTTATAAGCTGTATGATCTGGAAAAAATTACTTAATATCTCTATGCCTCACTTATAACATGAACTCAAATAAAATCCTAAGCCCCCCTGAACTCTTTGGAAAGGGGACCCAGAATACCTTAAAGTACTGGGTGAGGGGGGACCTTCTTTACTCAGTCCACTGATCTAAATACCAATTTGTTCTGGAAACACCCTCTCAGACATGTCCCCAAAATACTGCTTTACCAGTTACCTGGGCAGCCCTAACCCAGTCAAGGTGACATCTGAAATTAACTGTCACACACCTGCTAACATAAAGACTTGAAAAACTCCACAGTGATTAAGTTCCCCCAAGGAGGTGGAGAAATCTTCCCAAAGGCAGTGGCGTGTGAAGAGGGTGAACGATTCTGCAAGGCAGAGGAAAGGCGTCCTGCAGACCCACAGATCCAGGCTGGGAACCCTGGGGGCATGCTGACCCCGAGCTCGGGTATTGTCAGAGTCAGCTGCAGGGGCTGGCTCAGAGGAGCCAGAGAAGTCTGTCATCTCACTCACCTCTACATTCCTCAAAGCACCTAATCCCTGCCTGCCCCTCAGCAGGGGCCGCTGCCTGGGAGAGAGACCATGGACTCCGGAAGCCTGGAAAAGCTGAGTTAGCCTGATTCAACACTGCTACAATCCGATAAACTTACCTCTTCAAAGTTAATAAATTGCTTTTTGAAATGCTCAAAATAATCTGTCTACCAATACCTTGAAGCAAAACTTTAAACAAAGCTTCATTTCTTTAACCAATTACACCTTAAAGCATCTTTATACCCATCTGTAACCAGTAAGCCCCGCTTCAAGGTGCCCTGCCTTTCAGGCCAAACCAGTGCTCACCTTCCATGTATTTATGACTTTCCATCTACTTCCTGTCTCTCTAAGATGTGTAACAGCAAACTGTAACCCAACTGCCTGGGGACAACTGCTCAGAAGTCTTGGGCGTGGCCCTGAAGAGCTGGTCTCACATACTCAGCTCAGAATAAACCTTAAATTACTTCACAGAGTTTGGGTTTTTGGCATTAGTGCTGAAATGGACATGACAATAGTCCCCATAGAAGGGGTGGCTATGACGAGGGAGTTATTGCTACACGTGGGACCCAGGAAAGTGTTCGTACTCAGTGGGCCCCTCGCTTTCCTTTGGGTCACTGCTGTGATTTGGCAACAACTGACTCCCTTCGTTCACCAAGGGCTGTGCTGCCTTGGCAATCACCGTGCACACATGAGGAAGAAAAGCTAACAAATTATTTCCAAATGTAATACAATTGCGACAAAGACACGATGTAACCTTAACAAACTTGACATAAGATTATCTTCCAAAAACATTGAATTGAGACGTTTACATTCCAGTTTTCTGGTTTTCTTATCCTTAATGTTTTCAGATCTCATACAGAGTGGACGGCCTCAGGCTTGGGCCAAGAGCACCTCTCTGTCACCCCCTGGGCCCAGCCCAGCCCAGCTGGTACCCACCTGGACTCAGGAGGGAGAGGCCGTCTCTGAGGGTGGCACAGGGCCCGTCACACCTCGGGCAGTTGAACTCCCCTCTGCACTGTACTCGATCCACACCCACTGCCTCTGTCCCAACCCTCCGCAGGGCATTTGTCACTCTCCCCAGATCCATCTCCAGGAACAGAAACAGCAGTGACTCAGGCAGCGCCTCTGGTCCCATCTTGGATGGACTGTCCAAGGCCTAGATCCAGCTCACATCACTCTATCTGGCTGATTGTATCTTTTTAATGTAATCAATGATGTCACACATGCTGTCTCTTCTAATTAGATATAAAATGTCTAAAAAGAACTAAAAACGCGTTGTGTAATAATTCTTTATTTTTATGAAATATTTTACTATAGATAGCCTGCATCTGATACATAATATATAATCCTTAACACATAACCTTGGCTATAGTAATACTTAACATGTAAGGCTTAGCATAATTCCTAAAATATATATACAGTAGAACCTCCATAGCTGACCACCTCCTTACATTGACCTAATTTTCTTTTCTTTTCCTTTCTTTCTTTTTTTTCTTGAGACAGTCTCACTATGTCACCCTGGGTAGAGTACTGTGGTATCACAGCTCACAGCTCACAGCAACCTCACACTCTTGGGCATAAGCGATTCTCTCGCCTCAGCCTCCCACATAGCTGGGACTACAGACGCCTGCCATAACACCCAGCTATTTTGTTGTTGTTGTTGCAGTTGTCATTGTTGTTTAGCTGGCCTAGGCCAGCTTCAGTGTATGTGGCTGGCGCTATAACCACTGTGCCACAGCCACCGAGCCTGTTGACCTAATAATCTGCACAGACACACCACATGTGCCCTCACGACAGCAGGCTGGCTCCTTAGGGTGACCACCTCTGTGTGCTGACCAGTCTCTTGGGTGGTCAACTTACAGCTTCTGTAATAGCACTAAATATAAATTCTCCCATAAAACCCCCTCTCGTAATCAATACCGCCTGTCAGTTCATCCCTCTGAAGCACACAAGTCACTTGCCCTCCTATGCACTGTGTCCGCTGCTTGCAGTGGTCAGAGAGGTATTTAATACCATGGGCCACAGACAGTCTGGTGATCGGCAGTCATGGGGAAGGAGTAGTGAGCTGGATTAATTGCTGGCTGACGCCAGCGCTGACAGACACCCATCATCTTACAATGCACATGAAGGCGTGAGGGGCAGCCAAGCTGACCGGCCCTGTGCTCCCACTGGCATGGACGGTATTAAGTGCAGGTCAGTGGTGGCTGAATAGAAATCCTGACAGCTTTGATCTCAGCTCTCCAAATAAATATCTGTCCAACAGGCATCCTGAACTGGCCTCCCGGCATGCGCCATGAGCTCACGTGCCCCCTTGGCCAACTGACACAGCCCCTGCCTCCCCCGTTGTGCCGCCCTCCTACAAAGTCACACGTGGATGCCAAGGATTTCCCAGCAGAGGACCTTCACCCGAGCAGGTGGGGCGGTCAGGCTCCCTGGAACTAGGGGGCATTTACAGAGACAAGAGGTTTCCTTCTCGCCCAGTGTCTCGTGACTTCTTACTTTCACTGAATGCAACTCTCATGCTTTAGCTTCCTCACTCTGAGATAGAAGTCCCCCAAATACAACAGTATCCATTATCCTTTCAGTAATCTGAAAGACTAAAATATGTGTGTGTGTCTGTGTGATGTGTGTGTGTCTGTATAGGTACAGAGAGAGTGGTCTGAGGGTGTGTACGTGTGCGTGAGTGTGAGACGAGTATTGGGGATGAGTGTGGGTGAGGATGAGAGTGTGAGACTGTGAGCGGGGGTGTGAGTATGTGCAGGTGTGTCTGAGCATGAGGGTGAGAGTCTGAGTAGTGTGAGTTGAAAGGGTGTGTATGCGTGTGTGAGTCGGTATGGGGCTGTGCGAGTGTGTAAGAGGAGTGTGGGTGAGTGTGTGAGGTTGTATGGATGTGAAGGTCTGAGTGTGATGAAGGTGAGGGTGGCACGGAACAGGACTGCAGGGAGTTTTCCTCAGATGGTGAAGGTGGGAAGCGAGTTGTACTCGCCCTGTGGGTGACGCATGTGCGTGCGTCTGCCCAGCAGTGATCACGGAGCATGCAGGAGTTGGCTGCCTCGGCTCACAGACTCCTCTCAGAGGAGAGGTCTGCATGGGCCACAAGATAGAGGTGATGTGCCAAGGCCATGGCTACCAACTGCAGGGCAGTGAGGGAGGCCTGGTGTGTCAGCCCAGGAGATCCTGCCCAGCCTGGGCTGTGGCTGCCTCAAGCCAGCCTCCAGGAGCAGCCCTGCCAAGTGCTCTGAAGTGATGGCCGCCGCAGCCAGGTCTGTCCCACACCTGGCGGTGCTACTGAGGCCCACACGTTGGAGGAGCCTACGGGGAAGTGATGAGCAGACACACCACTGCAGGTGCCTTCATTTCTGGTGAGGAGCAGTCTGTCTTTCCAGAGCGTCACAGACAACCACGGTGCCTCCGTTCTGCTCCGAGGAGGCACTCAGCCCATAGGCCACACCTCAGAATCCCAAGGACCCAAGGACCAAGGCCCCGTGCTGCTGCCCCGTCTCACTCCTCCTGGTGACTTCAGGTGGCACCTGTCAGGCTGATCACCTGGCACTCCCGAGCCCTCTCTTGTCTGGGGTTTTCCTTCACCTTCTAGTAGAGTGTTTTCAACCTTTTCTATCTCACAGCACACTTGAACCTATAGTTAAACTTCCGGGCCACAATTAAGTTACATTGATCAAAAAGAACAGGAAGAAAGAGATATACTTAATGTGCTCTGAACTTTTTTCAAAAATAATTTAATTAATTATCTTTAAAAATGTTCGCAGTACACCTAAGATCTCAGGGCCCAGCAGTGTGCCACAGCACGCTAGCTGAAAATCAGGGCAGATCTGAACTTGTTTCACCTTTAACTCATCCAGAGATAGGGAATTTTGCTGGGTTAAACAGAGAATAGAAAACCAAATGAGATCTGAAGCGTTTGTTCTAGATGGGCCGCCCTTCCCACCCAGAACACCTCTGACAAGTCGCCTCAGAGGCTCCACAGCCCCATCCTGAGCTCCGGCACCTGCCCCGAGTTTGCTCAGCTTCCTCCCTCGCCTTGCACCGGATGCGTCTGCTGCACACAGGCTGGGTAACCGCGTGGTCAGCCTCTGCCTGTCCTTCCTCTCTGCAGCCTCATTTCTCACCTCACAAAGACAGGAATCGTTTGCTTCAAGTACCTCCTGTGTGCTTCATGGGAGCCACAGGCAATAAATGCTTTTAATGAACGCATTGAATCCTATGATGGCATAAATGTATTTATGATCTATGTACAAATGACTTAATAAAAAAAATAATAATAGAATTGTCTTTAGTGCTTGAGGTGTCACTGCCAGTTCCTCTGGCCCCTGTGCCCAGCGCCTTCCCCAGGCCACCGGGGTCCAACCATGGACGATACCATCTTACCCCAAAGCATCTCTCTTTGTGATGCATATTGGGGATTCTCAAAATTATACAGATGGTTTAAATATTAATTTGCCTTTCTGTATATTCTAATTTCAGAACATCAAGGAAAAACTTGGCGACTGGTGATTGCTATCACATTATTTAAATATAGCATGTATTTACTTGATAATACACAGTCATTTTTCTCAGTTGTATATGTAATAAATACACTCCCCATCCACATTTCTCTGTGATATTTATCTGAGTGATATAAACATTCCTTTGAATAATAATGCTTTGTGTAACCTCCCATGACAGTTTGTCTATTAAAAAGGAAATTGCATATACAAAGGCATGGGAAAATTCACCATAAGGCAATAATGAACTTAGTAAACTCAAGAAGGACAGTGCAGTGAGTCTCATCTGGAGCCTGGACTTCCTTTCTGCCTCTCGTGGCTCTTCACTTACCACCAGAACCGCAGGTGGAGGGCCCAGCCTCACCCCTAGGTGGCCCACACCCTTGTGACCATGTGCCGGACAGGAGGGAGCCACAGAAGCCACAGTCCACCTTGCTGGGCGGTAAGGAGTTAACATCTGTATCTCTGTGAATAGCCCGATTTCTCCAAGTTCTCGATGACTGACTTTGAGATGTTCCCCCAAGTTAATCTTCAATTCACAATCCAGTTCCTGGGTTGGTACCGCCAAGCCAGGAGTCCGGTGACTATACTTTCTGAAATAGTAAAAACCCTCCTTCTGGAGTATCACCCAGTCTCTACCAGTCTTTTCCTTTTAAAAAATGTACAGATCAGTATAACAAGGGATTATTTGATGTGGATATTCAAATGTATGCTTAGTAATATACTTGTGTTTTAGAACTAGCCAAGTGTTGCCTTTCAAACTTTGGAAAACTTTGCAAATTATTTTGGAGGAGAGCCAGGACTTCTGTGTTTCCATGGCAGTAACAATCTAGACCGTGAGTGCGAGTCTTAGGGTTATTCGTGATACAGGCTGGTTTTTCTTTTATTATTTATTTCCACCAACAAATTTGACTGAAAGGGTTAAATCAAGCATGTATGGCCACCGTGACATTATTTCTTTTAAAAGGAGGATGAAAAAATTTCAATTGGGGGATAAAAAGATTACCTACTCAAACAAAATAACATTTTGCTATCTTTCTGTAAACAATCAATAAAAAAGCTAGACCCCAGCTAGTAAGAAACATACCCCCGCCAGAACTAAAATTGTCCCTCCCTCAAATAGCAAAAGCATCATTCGTGACTTTGTGCCGCTGAGGGTTTTCTTGAGCTGTGCACAGGTCAGCTCTGTGTTCAGCTGAAAGCATGAAAAGCCAGCAGATTAGAAGGCAGAAGTCATCGCTTTAAAAGCGCTCCTGATAATGCTTCTAAAATCCGCAGTCAGAAGACCATTAGAGTAATTACCAATCCCCAAGAGAGTGGAGGTTAATCACTTCTGGAGTCACTCTGAGAGCAACGCTGGACCCTCCTTCCTGCCCAAAACCCCCACCAGCCCTGAGGTGGCCCAGGGTGGAGCTGAGCTGCTACCGAGGCCTGAAGAAGCCCCAACGTGGGAGGCTGCACCTGCTCGGCTCTGCAGAGTGAGAGGCTTTCTGCAAAGGGCAACTTGCGTTTCCTGAGTATTGGGGAGGGGGTGAAATCCTTCACGTGGGCCCTTCATAGTCAGCCTCCCACCGCAGCCAGAAGGGGGTGGATTCTCCGGAGCTGGGAGCTGGGAGCTGGGCAAGCTCCTGGGGAAAGCCACAGCGGTTCTCTGTCTCCAGTCCAGGTCTTCCTGCCCCTGGAGCCAATATCCTCACCAGTGGCCCTGTGGCATCACAGACTTACCTACGATCTGACCCTTGTTACTTGCTCATTCTAGAAGTAATGCTTTTATATACCTAAGAAAGCCAGAACTTTACTCCAAATAGAGAGTTCTACATATTTGCTTGTTTGCTGCTTTTGTTTTGTTTTATAGCAATAGACACCGGAGAACAGGGAAGAAATTCACAACTCTTGATAGCAAGGCATACAAAGGACTGAAGAACCGCCCTTCCGCGGGTCAGTCTCAGCAAAGACAGGGAGTGGAGCCGGTGGAGCTCGCCTCTGGGTACTGTCTCCTCTTCCCTTCCTCCTTTTCCCAAAGCCTAAGACCTCGTCATGCCTGCACGTGCCCTGAGTGCTAAGACCTCGTCGTGCCTGCACGTGCCCTGAGTGCTCACCCTGTTCACGACTAGCCCAGCCCGGGCCATGGAGGTCCCTGGCTCCCTGTGTCCAGAAGGTAGGAACATGCCCTGTTCACTGCTTCCCAGCCTGCACTTAAACATCAGGCAAGATACTGATAGGCTCTAATGACCAAGGTATCTACCTCGCTCCCAAAGGTCTAAAATTAAATAAAAAGGCATTTCATGGAAGGTGGCAGAGAACAGTTCTTGTGCTTACCTCCTGGTCAGCATTTATCAGCGCACTCTCAGCTGCTACCTTCCGATGAACCCTATTGCTATGGCTGGTAGAGATTTTAAATTTTGGACCATATAGATGTGTGCTTGGTTTCCACCTGCCATATTCCCAAATCCAAGTACTTAACTTGGAAATCTAATCCTAGTCCCAAATAAGATAGTCAGCAGAGGAAACAGTGTCACAGATACCCTGAACCTCATTTATGTGGATAAGGAAACCCTCCTCCAATTGATAGCACTTTCCATATGACTCATTTTGGAGGGAAAATTACTTAGGAGCACAAAGACACAATGTTCTTAAAGAAGAGTCCCGGAAAGCGGAGACCCTGGTGAGGAGAGGTGTGCCGGCAGCACCCTTAAGATCTGTTGATGAAACACACTCCCCTTCTGGATGTTTATGGGGGAAGGAGCCAGAGCAGCCCAGGGCACTCAGGAGCAGGTCAGCGCCCTGTTTGTTTACACAAACAAGCAAGTCAACAGACGCCGCTCTCCTGCTCCAAGCTCTAGCGCAGCGGAGTGACGGCTGCAGAGTTTCTCAGACTTAGCAAAGAGAGGCCAGAAATAAATGAAGTTTTAAAATTTAGTCTTACTGCTAGTATTTCAAGCCTAACATGAGAATAACTGCATCCCCATCACCACGAGTCGATGGAGAGCAGCTCGTCCCAAGTGTCTCCGTTTTCCCTGTTTCACGCTAGATTTGCCTGACAGACGAGTGCACTTGAGTCGACACACAGGCCATTTCAGGAGGACAGGTGCTTCGCATGTACATGGAAGGTCATCCTTATTTCAATTAACAACATAAGCTACAGAAACACACAAGGGTGCATTAATTTAAAGCTTTCATTTAGTGCTGCTAACGAGGACATCTTCGGGCCCTTGGTTGTCGTGGCAACTCCAGCATCCCCTGCGGCTCCCCTCCTGGCAAACACGGTTCAGACAGCGCATTAGCGAAGGAGACCATGTCCATGTAAATGTTGAAATATTGTTGTTGCCATAGAGATAAGAAGAATGGCAAAAATACAGGAGTACTTGACATACTCCAAGGCAGACTTTTAATTAAAAAAAACCTTAGATGACAATGCCAAGATGGCTGAAGTCATCACAGAGGCTTTGTGGCCACGGGTTGCGGTAGGGGGCGGTCAGAGGACCCTGGCCCGGCGGCCAGTGAGGAAGCCCCAAGCCACCAGAGGCACAGTGGCATGATCCGCGTCTCCTCCTGGGGCACAGGGAAAGACCAGGGTCGGGACGGGAGACCCTTTCCCATGTGGGCTGCACCTGTCTTTGGGGATGAGGAGCCTGTCAGTGACAGTGTTACTACACTGCCCAGCGAGAACCTGGACCTCAGCACTAACCACCTGGAACACGCCAGGGGCCTTTCCTCGTCAGCCGCCCCCCTGTGGAAACAGACCGTGCAGTTTTTTCCTGGGGGCTGGCCAGGCAACGCCGTGTGTGTGCTCTGTCAGAACCAGAGGTGTGGGGGGCAGGGGAACACTGGCACATCCCGTTTCCAAGAGTTCAAATAAGTTCTTCCAAAAACCTGCCATTCTAAAGCATTAAGGGGGGAGAACTTCACTTTTCTCCAAAGTTAATATTTCATTTACAAAAAAAAAAAAAGTGGACATTTTTGTGAGTTTCCATCAAAGAAATCTGCTACAAAGTATTTCCTAGGAAACTGATGGTAGCTGCGTCCACAGTGGTACCCTGTGGACAGGAAAGGATGCAGCTGTGGGGGGGGGGCAGTGGACGACCAGTCCCTGACGGCCAGCAGCAGCCTGGCGTTGACCTCTCCTTCCTCTTGGCAGGTGGCCCCACCTTGACTTGCTCTCCATTAGGAACCAGGGGTCAGTCCCCAGAGCTCTGCCCTGTCCTCTCTCTTCTCATGCTGTTCGTGTCCCCTTACTTGACATGTGTGCCCATGTGCTTCCACCCACATGGCACAGAGGTCTCTCCTAGCGCGGGACCCTCCCCTGAGCGCTGGGCTGACTGCTGGCTGATTTCCTCCACCTTGACGTTTCGTCTATAAATTGACGTGTCATGGACCAAACTGTGTTCCTCCTTCCTCCCCACTAAGTGTCCTCCTCCCCTCCCTGCACGCCCCATCTCCGGACACACAGGACCTAAAGGTCTTAGGTCTTTCCAGCTCCCCTGTCTCAACTCAGGGCGTCACCCGGTTCCTGGTAACCAAGGCCGGATGGGAAGTGAGATGCCGGGTCATCTGTCCATTGTCATCCCTCCTGCTCCCAGACCCTCCAGAGTGGCCCCAGCACCTTTTTCAGAACCTGGTTCTTAATTCTCACATTTTATTTGATCTAAAATAAAAATCTTTTTCTGCTTAAATTAGCCAGATTTGGTTTCTATAATCTGCCATAGCAGAACCCTGACTAGTACAGACATTGATGGCAAAACATATTCCAGGAGACATTCCAGATGGAAGAAAGGACGGGACAGAGTTGTCATGGGCAGGACAGATGCACTTCTAACTGTGAGCTCATCTGTGCCACCAAGGTCGAGTTTGCTGGAGGAAGCCATCTGCAGATAGTCCCCTCTGCAATTGAAGGTCAGCAGGAAGGCTTATTCATCTGCGCGTCTGCACGCTCCCAGAGTGGGGAGCTTAGTAAGTGGTCTGACCCTCACCCCAGACACACTTCTCTCGTTCAGAATCCCGTCCCAGAAGCACTCTGCATTCTAAGCCACTGAAGTGGGGGATGAGCTTCTAGGATTCATGGCCATTGGTGCCCAGTTAGAGCATCCCACAGTTCCTTCTTGGAAACAGTTATTTCTCATGAGACATAAAACCATCTTTCTATACTCATTCCTACAACCTGATAAGCGGGTTACTGACCTAACAGGGGAGGCCCAGGGACCCCACAATGGCCCTGCAGGCTGGGTTCCCTCCAGACACGACCCCCATCCCTAGGCTAGGCTTCTGCAGACATGCATGACCCCCTCAGGCTGGGCCCCCTGCAGACATGATCCCCCAGGCTCGACTTCCCCACCCCTGCAGCAGGCACAACCCTCCCTGTGCGCCCCCTTACTTCCCCAGCTGGCCCCACCCTCCTGGCCTGCGGACATGCCTGCCCTGTGCCCCTCCCTCTGTTGCCGGCGTGGCTGCCTCCCTTGTGCTCTTCTCACCTAGCACGGTGCTAGTGCCAAGAGCCGCACAGGGACACAGGCTGCCGTGGGGCCCTCAGCCAGCACACGGCCGAGTGAGAAGAGAAGCTCCCAAGCATCAGGATGGGAGCATGGTCACAACGTCTGTGAGGGGTGGGGGTGGGGGACGGTCCAGCCAGAGTGGCCTGAGAAGGCTTGAGGAGGACTCGAGACAGGACCGGTCTCCAAGTTTAAGTCTAGGGAGATGAAGGGACTGTCAGGGCAGGGCTGGGGAGGTGTGTGACTTGGGGATGAGAGATTAATTCCAGCCCTGAACAAGGGCAGCCCATGGCCACCTGAAGCAAAGGTTTCCTTGGGACGTCAGAGATGGCACTGGGACAGTCAGCCGCAGGCCAGTGGGGAAGTTAGAAGGTAGAGGAGGAAAGGCTCCTCTCTCATGGCTGCTTTTCTTTGGTGGCCAAGTAGAAGTCCCACCACCCTGACGTGTGTCAGAGGTGGCTGCCAAAGACCCTCAGCTGTGTTTGGTGCCTTGAATTCATCACCCTGGTGCCCAGAGGCCCAGAGCCCATCATCTTGAAGGAGCCCTTCAGCCACCCTGTGGATGTCGGCTTCAGTGACAACTTAAGCATGGCCTGCGCACTCTGGAAATGTGGGCCTGGTGGTGTTGCTCATGTGCTTGCCCCTCTGACAGGAGAATTGCACCGTCCTCAAGGCCACCCAGGTATACCACATCCAGGGCTAAGAATAAGCTTGCGGCCAAGGGCAGCTGCCAGGCCTACTAGCACCATCCCAGTGTCTGAGAGATGACGGCCCAGAGATCATGGAGAGGCGAGGCTGGCCGCCAGCCAGAGAGCAGGTGGTGAGTCCCTGGGAGCCAGGAGCCCCCTCGGCCCCCTCCTGTCCTTGTGGTGGCAACGTCCTCCCCTTGTGTTCTGGGGTAATTGGATGATGAGGGAGTGCCAGGCCTGAGTGCAGGGTCGGTGTGAGCAAGCAGAGTGGAGATCTCTGCAGAAGAGGAAAATGGGGCACCCTCACCTTCCCAGGGGGCCAGGCTCTGCCAAGTGCTTTGGCCAGGAAAGAGAAGAGGGCATCCTGGCAGGGATAATTGCATAGATGAGCTGTGCCAAGCCAAGTCTGAGCCTTCCACAAGGCAGAGCAGGCCAGGCACCGTGTCCAGCAAAGCCCCCCAGCCGAGAGGCCCTCCTGGGCAGAGCTCCCCTCCTGCCAGCCCCAACATGGGAGGGAACCGAGTTTCCGTGGAAGTGGGGTCTGCAGAAGCCTCCCACCCATCTGAGCGAGCTCACTCTTCCTCTCTGTTGCAAGTGGAAGCACAGACAAGAAGGCTGGGAAGGGAGCTGGTGGGGGAGGGGGTCTAGTGAAGGAGGGAGCACACCCTGACCAAAGGGGGTCTGAGCACGCTGTGGACACGGTCTGCCCTGAGGAGGGTCCAGCACCACGCACAAACTCAGCCTGCGGGGGCCTCAGGCTGAACAACATTGTCCACACCCAGGAGAGTCAGGCTGCTCCAGCCACCCCTTACCCCCCAAAGTCCCCAAAGGCTCTGGGCACAGGGACAGTTACAGTTCCTCCCACCTCCTGCCAGTCACTGCCTGAGTTGTTGCCCACCTCATAACTGTTATTTTAAGAATTAAACATAGTAAGCAAAATAATTAGAAGTTAGTACATATTACTAAGAGAAATGGAGCCAGGTAATAGTGAAGGTTCTCCAAAGAAACAAACCACAGACAAGGGGTGTGTGCACCTGCATGTATGGAGAGGCCTACACCTATTACCCACAGATGTGTGTCCTGCCCCATCTATCCAGAGAGAGACACCTGTGATCTACAGATGTGTGTCCTGCCCCATCTATCCAGAGAGAGACACCTGTGATCCACAGATGTGTGTCCTGCCCCATCTATCCAGAGAGAGACACCTGTTATCCACAGATGTGTCCTGCCCCATCTATCCAGAGAGAGACACCTGTTATCCACAGATGTGTGTCCTGCCCCATCTATCCAGAGAGAGACACCTGTTATCCACAGATGTGTGTCCTGCCCCATCTATCCAGAGAGACACCTGTTATCCACAGATGTGTGTCCTGCCCCATCTATCCAGAGAGAGACACCTGTTATCCACAGATGTGTCCTGCTCCATCTATCCAGAGAGAGACACCTGTTATCCACAGATGTGTGTCCTGCCCCATCTATCCAGAGAGAGACACCTGTTATCCACAGATGTGTGTCCTGCCCCATCTATCCAGAGAGAGACACCTGTTATCCACAGATGTGTGTCCTGCCCCATCTATCCAGAGAGAGACACCTGTTATCCACAGATGTGTGTCCTGCCCCATCTATCCAGAGAGACACCTGTTATCCACAGATGTGTGTCCTGCCCCATCTATCCAGAGAGAGACATCTGTTATCCACAGATGTGTGTCCTGACCCATCTATCCAGAGAGACACCTGTTATCCACAGACATGTGTCCTGCCCCATCTATCCAGAGAGAGGCACCTGTTATCCACAGACGTGTGCCCTGCCCCATCTATCCAGAGAGAGACACCTGTTATCCACAGATGTGCGTCCTGCCCCATCTATCCAGAGAGAGACACCTGTTATCCACAGATGTGCGTCCTGCCCCATCTATCCAGAGAGAGACACCTGTTATCCACAGATGTGCGTCCTGCCCCATCTATCCAGAGAGAGACACCTGTTATCCACAGATGTGTGTCCTGGCCATCTATCCAGAGAGAGATTTTGAGGAACTGGCTCCTAGGTCTTACAGCTGTAGGGAGGTGCCAGAGAGGAGCTGACGCCACCCTCAGGAGATGCTCCTTGTTCCCTTTGAGATGGGAGGGAACCGAGTTTCCCTGAGAAGAGAATGGGGACCGTTATCTCTGGGAAACCTCAGTCTTCTTTTCTGTCCATGGCTTGGACAGATTGGACAAGAGCCCCATGTTATGAGTCATCTGCTTCACTTGAAGCCCACTGATTGACATGTTAATCTCATGAGGAACATGGCTTCAGAGCAACATCCAGACGGTTTGACCACAAATCCGGACACTGTAGCCGAGGACAGTTGACACATAAAATGAACCACCACAGACCACGTTCACACCTCCTCCCTCCTGACTGACATCCTTTCCCAGATCTAGAAAATGTTAACCTCGACCTTGGGGTCCCGGGTCTAGAGCCATGTGGGCCTACTCTGTGTCCATCTCAGAGAGAGTTTGGACCACTGAACCGCATTCTGAACACCCAGGGGGGCTGGAAAGCTCCTTGAGAATCTGATGGTAGCTTTGGGAGTTTCTCCCCAGAAAATTGTGTACAGAATTTCATACAATTTCAGGTTTTCCGTGGCCTGGCCTTCTCAGGTGTCTGGAGGTGGAGTTTGGGAGCCCTGCATGCAGAGGTAGTGAGTCTGCCTCAGGTTCGGTGAAGACTGTTAAGAAGAGAACAGACTTCGTTAGGACCTAGAGAGACAAGAAGGGAGAGAGTGGGGGGCTGAGCCAGCCTGCCAGGCCAGGCCTTGTGCTAAAGCCCCACCAGGTAGGTGTGCAAAGGGGCTCATGGGCCATTTCAAAACAATCAAATGCCACCGCTCTTGCCCAGCCTGGACCTATGCACTCAGAGGCCCACATTCATTCCTCGACCCCTAACTCCTACACCCTAACCCTAACCCCTACTGGCCCCTTTATGCTTCTTGCTCTAGCCAGAGACCTAGGCAGGTGGCCCTGGCTCCATGGGGCAATAGGAGCACAGCGGGATGTCCCAATCACACACTGTATGTGGTCAGCGCCAGAACAGGCCCCTACTCCCTCTCTCCTGCAATTTGGTGACCCCTCTTGCCCTGGGAGTAGGCCACACTGGGCTAGGGGAGGGTGCCCACAGAGGTGAGGGGTGGCAACGGTTTCTCCAAGGTGTATAGTTGCCCGCACACCGCAGGGCCACGTCAGCACAGGCCTTCCCTCTCAGAGCTGTGGGGACACTCAACAGCCAATGGCAGGGCCCACCTGACTGCAGTTCAGGGACGGTGCGGTGGTGGCCCTGTAGGGGCGAGCTTGGCCTCTAAGGCAAAAACACACTCATTGCAATGAAAGGAACATGGAGTGTCTGGTGCTCTTTCTGAGCATTGTTTTAAATCAATGGCTAGATTAGACCCCGGTAACATTTTCTTCTCCATGAGGTGAGACGGCCTTGGTGTTAATACACATCGAGATGTTGTTTCAATTATGCCCAGAAAGTCAGAACACCAATGTCTCCCCGGGGAGGGAGAAACCTGCATGACCTCTGAGGCCACAGCTGGCTGCTACAGGGAGGTCACCAGTGCCCAGCAGCCCAAACTGTTCCCACCCACCGAGGCGCACTCAGAGGCTGGAGGACAAGTGCTCTAAATGGCAGACTACGGTCAGCATGCCAGGAATGTATCCACTGGGCTGCCACCCAAGTGCAGGTGAAGGTAAGATGTGTGGGCCCCTGGTGAGCCCCTGGAAGCTCCCAGCAGGGCATTTTCTGAGGGGCCTGGGCTCCCCTCTTACTGTCTGGCACTGCCCAGTGAAATGAGCCTCCAGGTGGCGTCATGCTAAAACTGGGGCTGCTGAGAGGAATGGACCCATGGGGCCTGGGGTACGGGTAGCCAGCAATGCAGCCACCCTAAGGTCCTGGGGGTCAGGTGCTTTCAGGAGCCCCACAGGAGATAGCAAGCTGATGGGCACATCCTACCTGAACTTCCAGGCAGTGGGCCAGCTTCAAATCAGAAAAGAGGAAGGCTCCCGGGGCCGTCCAGGAGGGGACACTCACAGTGCTGGGCCCCGCCCAGGCCCCTCTGCCTCACTGGCAGGCTCTTTCTTGACAGGGCTCCACAGGGGTATTTTTTAGCATGGGAGAAAAGTAATAACAATGCGAGATTCATGGAGAGCCACGCCTATGGAAATCGCCTACTGAAGTAGACAGAAAGAACTTTAGGAATTGTGACTTGACTTCTCAGCAAGAAGGAAGATTGCAGGGAGAGCAGAAAGAGCGGAGAGCAGGACAGGCCCTGCAGAAATGGCATCCGAGGTGCTGAGGAGCCACAGAAGATTCACCCCAAGTCAGAGCAGGGTCAGAGCAGCACAGCGGGAGATGAGCGTGTGAACAGGGAAGGTCAAAGCTGTGGACGTCATCATCAAGACATCAGTTCTGCAGAGTAATTCAGTACGAGCCAAAGGAAATACCAGAGGAAATCTCAAGGAATCGGACAAGCTAATGTCAAGATTTATCTAAAAAGAGAAAATATACAGGTGAACCTGTTTTAAAAACTCATCAGCAGTGTAAAATATCAAAGAATTCCTGGTAACGATAGTGCTCAAAACATCATGCTGTTGGCTCAGAAACAGAAAAGATGACAAATGGAATCAGAGGGAGTCAAGACAGGGGAACACGTCCGTGCAACTAGCATGTGCGGCAGGTGGCGTCCGCAGGTCAGGGGAGCACGGGCAGCAAGTGGTTCTGGACTACTCACCTGCTGACCGTCCTGTACAAAACACATTCCCCGTGTAACAAACACATCATACCACAGAGCCCCCCAAAATATACCACAGAACATTTTCTAATAGTGTTGGAAAAGGCCTTCTCAATCTAGATGGACAGGCAGGGGCCGCAGGTACTAGCCCAGGACAGGGCACCTGCAGGGAGACGCAGAGGCAGGAAGGGCCCTCACCTCACCACCTCCCCCCAGACAGGTCCCAGGGCCCTCACCAGAGAGGTGCTCCCATACCTCTGAAGACACAGGGACTCAGAGGGATCTGGTATAGGCTCTGCACATCCCCTCGCTTTGTCACACATCACAGGTCACACCCCACACCCTGTCTTTCCTCCCCACTCCTCACCAAGCCTGCCATGAACACATGAAGGTTTCTCTTTGGATCTTTATGCTGAAGACTCTTGTGACTCGTTAAACTTGTATGAAATCAATGTGTATGCTGGTCTCCTGTTAATCAGCTTTTGTTACAAGTGCTTCAGCCATGAACCTCGCAATGAATGGGGAAAACACATTTTTCTTCCCCTATAGCTATCTCTGAGCTCTATGAAAAGATGCTGAAAGCAAAGTTGGGAGACAAGTGGAAGGCCAGGGAAAAATCCCCTCAACAGAACCAAAATGTCTCTGAAATAACAGAGAACAGTTCACTGTCTATAGATTGTCAAATAAATTTTATAAGTAGGGAATTAGGGAAAGCCAACTTAACACATCATAAAGGTAAACATTTGTTCAACTTGACTAATAGTCTAAGAAATACATTTTCCCAACAAGGTGAGTAAGAAGTTTTCAAATGATAACATTCAATATTTCTGTGCTTGTGGTGAAAAACAATACCCTCAGGCTACAAAGTAAGAGGCAAACACGACATATGTCCCCAGCGTCCCCACATGTCCTGTCAAGAGCCCAAAGACCCACACACAATCCCAGTGGATCGCCTGGCAACACCTGCACTCACTCTCACAGATTAGCAACTAGCGCCAGGCGCCTCTCTAGCCAGAGTGCATTGCTTGGGTGAGGAGATCTCCCAATTTCATATAGCTTACTTTTTTTGTTTTGTTTTGTTTTTTGTTTTTTAAGGTTTATGTTTATAAAACATCAAGGGGCAAGTATCAAATCATCCTCTTCCAGGAAGCCTTTCCTGGTTCACTGTGTGTCTGTTTTCTCCCCAAACACCACCCCTGCTGAATTTGCTCCATATCTACAGCATAAAATGAAACTTGGAGTTTTTTTGAATCTGTAAAAGACTTTCCTGTCCCTTGACACTTGTTTCAAACGCTTGCTTTTAAATTCCTCGAGGGCAGGGCTGGCGACACTGGTCCTGTAACAGCCGGCTGGCCACACCACATTTTGTACCAGTGGTACAGATGGGACAGCGGTGACAGAGCTGCATGTGTCTTGGACTTTGGCTTTGATATAAATACAGGAGGGCACTGTCCCTCTCTACCACCTAGACAGGGAACATTTTTCTCAGGAGCGAACCCAAACCAGACCCGCTTGCCAGGGGTGCCCTCAGGGAAGTCACTACCCTCTGAGCCGCAGTGTCTTTACCAGAAAATGAGCCAATGAGCCAATGAGCCTGTCCCCTGGAGCTGTGATCAGGCTGATGCAACCTTCACACAGGGCCTCCCACAGTGCCTTGTACATACTCAAGTCCCTCCTTGCCCCTCAGTCCCTCCGTTCCAATCCTCATCCAGAACCTTGCCACACTCGTGCGTTAGTGAGAAGAGACAAAGAGGGCAAGACTTTCACTGCATGGAGCAGCTGACACCCGCAGGAAGCAGCAGATATGAGCAAGCTGGCCACATCCCCATGTCACACAGGCCAAGGAGGGGGATGCAATGAGAAGGTGAAGCGTGGACAGTGAGGAAGGCTCAGCAGAGGGGCAGGACCTGGTCACCTCATGCTCACCTCTGATCTAGGCCTTGTCCCCCTAACTGTCTGCAGTCAGCTTGCTCCTGCCCCGCCCTCTTCACTCCCAGACCCAGCACACACCTCCTCCCGACTCCTCACACATACCCACGAGCCAACCCCCCTGGGCTCCTCCACAGGTCTCTCTCTCATAGCTCCAGAAGGAGAAGCACCACATGGCCACCCCGTGATCCTCCCTAAATAACTCTGCAAGACGCTCAGCAATAGTGCACCGATTCAAAAAGTAAAATAAAACAGAAAGAGAACAACTAAACTACAAACTTCGTCTGACACCAGGCCTGTCCTTCCCAGAGACTGTGATATCAGACAGCAAATTAAGAGAAAGGAAAAACCCAGATATCCCAGTCAATGTGGCGAGGCCAGACTAGGATGGCTCTTTGAGGTTTTTATGGTTTGCAGCCAGCTGTTATTGAAAAACTCTGCATGAGGTTTGCGGGCCAAACAGGACTCTGGCTCAATGTGCCCAGAATAAATGCAGGTCTCGTGCAGCAGCCTGGAGCCCTGATCCCTGGTCTGTTTAGGGCAGGGGCCAGGCAG
The DNA here is from genome assembly GCF_027406575.1 of Nycticebus coucang. Lineage (NCBI taxonomy): Eukaryota > Metazoa > Chordata > Mammalia > Primates > Lorisidae > Nycticebus > Nycticebus coucang. The sequence continues at coordinate 2,003,137 of NC_069794.1, forward strand.
GAGAGAGCACGGCTCCAGACACACACACCAAGGCCCAACTTCACACCCAGCCTGTGCAGGGCACAGCCCACACGGAGTCTCCCAGCACTTCCAGGCCTCTCTGGAGAGGAGGTAATGATATCGGCAAGGGTGATCCTCCTTTGGTGTGTGTGGTGGGATCTGTGAACGTTTACAAGACCTGCCTCACTCTAAATGCCTAATGCACAATGTTATGAAATCACACTGCTGTAAGGAAGATCCATTCAGAGGTGTAGATCTCAGGACGATGGGATGGGCAAAGCTCCTGGGTTTGGTCATAGACCTCCCCTGAGACTCACCCCCAAGACACTGCCTTGGCTGAGCTTAGATGCTGTATCCAAGCGGAATATTAACAATTATCTTCAAGCGTATTTAAGACCCCTCCTTTTCCAACTGCTTATCTGTGTAAGGCTGGGTTTTCTTCATTCAGTTCAACCAAAACTACATATTGTAACAGAAAGAAGGCAGAGGGTGAGCATCTTCCCACCTGTACGAAGCCAGATACCAGGGAACTTTGCAAAGTCTAAAGCAACACCATGCTTCTCACTGATGGCTTTTGCTTGGAGATATATAGTTATTTTTCAGGAAAACAACATGTTAGTTATGTTACCATAAAATGGGTTTATTATAACTTTCAAATGAAAGAATGTTCAATTATTTTCTGTTTTAATTTCTAACATGGTTGGTATCAAGGAGTATAATCCACAGAAACAAAATCTTTTTAGAGTTCTCAATAATTTTTAAGAGTACAAAGGAATCCTCAGAGTAATCATTTGAGAAATGCTAACATATTATTTCAGTTTTATAATCAGATTTATTCTGAAAATGAATTTTATTATAATCCAGCAAAATCTTTCAGAAAAGCTCAACTTGCTTGACTCAAATTTTGGACTGAAAGCAGTAAGCCTGGAATTCCTAATGATACCTGGCGTCTCCAACATGCCTGACAATCGCCTGTACAACCTGGGACATTCTGCCTATGGCAGGGGCTTAGTAAATACCTCACTTAGGTAATACTTCACACTGCCTTGGTTTGAACCCCTACTCTGCTACTTACTAGCTGTGTGACCTTTGCAAGCTACTAAACCTGTACCTGTCTGTAACGTACAAGACCGCCTCCCGCACAGGGCCACTAGGAGCACGGCCTGAGTCAGCACACGTAAGGAACTTGGCCCAGAGCAGAGCATAGACAGTGAGCACCAGCCAAGTGCAAGGTAAAGCTGTGTTTCCCAGAGGAGCACCAGGCTGCTGGCTGCATGGCCCCAGGCCCTGCCATCACATCAGGTCTAGTGCTAACACCATTGCGGCCTCCTTCATCACAAAGCAGGGACCATGCCCACCTCAGCTTTAGACAGATACCTTATGCTGTCACAACAGGGCAAGAAACAAACACTGACAGCTTCATGCTCATCAAATCCTCTGTGGGAGCCGGGAATGTGCAGATGTGCAATCACAGGCTGGCTCAATTCCTGCTCACATCGTTTTTTTCTTGGTTTTCATTCAACTACAGATTAAATATGAGGGAGCCATCTCACCATCTAGAGACCATGTTTTCCAGACCATCCTCTCATTCCACCTCCCCCACCAAATACATCCAGAACAGCTGGAGATTGAGGAGAGGGTCCCTCCCCTTGGTAGGTAAAGGCACATCTGTGCTCCACAGGGCCGTTGGCGTCCTATAATCCCCGACCAAAGCTCAGAGAGAGGAGGGCCTCATCATCTTTTCCAGTGCCTTCAACTTGGCTCAGCACAAATTTGTATTTACATCACTATAGAACCAGGGCCACGGGCAGAAAGGCAAGATCAAGGAAAAAACTTTGCAAAATGCTTTCAGTTTTATTCCTGCAGTTTTTGCCTTGACCAGAGGTATTCCTAGTGAGGATACAGAACAACGTCTTGCATGAAACAAAACACTTAGAAAAATAGAACATAAAACCTAGACAAGTAAACAACTTCATTTGGTTGCTCAGAAGTGTCATCAAAGAACGTCGTACTATTGCCAAAAAAGATGTTCATGGGTATTAACAGAAATGTCATCCCTGAATTAAATGTTATTTTCAAGGAAGAAATCAGCTGGCCTTTAAAGTTTGGTCTTCCCCAGTGATTCACTATATGATTTTATAACATATGAAAACATGTAGCCTTTTACTATCTCTGTGGCATATGATTAAGCCAAAGAGTAGTGACTGCAGATTAAACTTGAATCAGAAAGAGATGTACCAAGGAGAGACAAGATGGGGGGGCGGCGTCCGACACGTTAATCTACACGGACCGAGCTACAGGGCGGCGTCCTACACGCCGAGCTACGCGGACCGAGCTACAGGGCGGCGTCCTAAACGCCAAGCTACGTAGACTGAGTTTTTACACGCTGAGCTATGTAGACTGAGCTACAGGGCTGCGTCCTACACGCTGAGCTACGTAGACTGAGTTTTTACACGCTGAGCTACGTAGACTGAGTTACAGGGTTGCGTCCTACACGCTGAGCTATGTAGACGGAGTTTTAGGACTGCATCGTACATGCTGAGCTGTGTAGACTGAGTTACAGGGTTGCGTCGTACACGCTGAGCTGTGGAGACTGAGTTACAGGGCTGCATCCTACACGCTGAGCTGTGTAGACTGAGTTATAGGGCTGCATCGTACACGCTGAGCTGTGTCGACTGAGTTACAGGGCTGCATCGTACACGCTGAGCCGTGTAGACTGAGTTTTAGGACTGCATCGTACACGCTGAGCCATGTAGACTGAGTTACAGGGCTGCATCGTACACGCTGGGCTATGTAGACTGAGTTACAGGGCTGCATCCTACACGCTGAGCTATGTAGACTGAGTTTTAGGACTGCATCCTACACGCTGAGCTATGTAGACTGAGTTTTAGGACTGCATCGTACACGCTGAGCTATGTAGACTGAGTTTTAGGACTGCATCCTACATGCTGAGCTATGTAGACTGAGTTTTAGGACTGCATCGTACATGCTGAGCTATGTAGACTGAGTTTTAGGACTGCATCGTACATGCTGAGCTATGTAGACTGAGTTTTAGGACTGCATCCTACACGCTGAGCTATGTAGACTGAGTTTTAGGACTGCATCCTACACGCTGAGCTATGTAGACTGAGTTTTAGGACTGCATCCTACATGCTGAGCTATGTAGACTGAGTTTTAGGACTGCATCGTACATGCTGAGCTATGTAGACTGAGTTTTAGGACTGCATCGTACATGCTGAGCTATGTAGACTGAGTTTTAGGACTGCATCCTACACGCTGAGCTATGTAGACTGAGTTTTAGGACTGCATCCTACACGCTGAGCTATGTAGACTGAGTTTTAGGACTGCATCCTACACGCTGAGCTATGTAGACTGAGTTTTAGGACTGCATCCTACACGCTGAGCTATGTAGACTGAGTTTTAGGACTGCATCCTACACGCTGAGCTATGACTGAGACCATGAACCGCTTTGTGGGCCTTTTTTCGGGCTTTCCTTTGATACGCCTGGTCTGACTGGCATGAACAGTATTAGGTAAAGCAGACTGAAGTTGCAATGCCAATGTTGTCATGACTCTTTTTCAATCAGCATTAATCAATGAGCTGGAACTGTAATTGCTACAGCTTCCTGTGTCTCCAGCTGCAGAACACACAGACACTAGCACGCTCCACGTCTCCTCACCACCTGCTATTCCCCAATGCCATATTAAACACAGTACCTAACACTGCAGCCTGGCACTCCATTCTCAACTTATTTTTCCAAATTCCTTCTGGGGAGCCATGAAGACCTGGGTGCCAGTGCCACATACAGAGTCTTGTCCCCCCATTCCGCTAAGCTCCGTGGCAGAACCTCGTCCTGGAAGCTGTCGTGTTATTTTCGTCTCACAGCTTCCTAACATTTCATGAATTCAACTTCATTTTGGAAATTTTTCAATCACTTTGGTGACATTGACTATTTCCCATTTCATTATAATGCTACAAAATTCAAGCACCTGCTTTGCTTTTCAAAATGTAAATCTCCTGAAAAATCAGAGGAAAGCAGGTGCTCTACCTTAGCTGACAGTACTGAACTCCTGCCTGTAAACAAGCATCCAGATCAAGACAGGGACACCAAGAAATGTCTCGAGCAGCGCTCGGGGGTCAAGGCTGGAGCCTCGTCACAAACATTGGCCCAAGGAACAGCGGGCCATTTGACAGAGCAGAAATGACATGGGAGTGACTCTTCCATGCCTGAAAGAAGAGTTCTGTAAAGAATGTACGTCTTCGACTTGCAGACTGTCCCTCCCGCACATGGGCGTCTGAGGGGCTGAGCTGCCAGGGGCTCCAGCACACTGAATTTGGAATCAGAGGCAGAAATTCTACTCCAAGGAGGAAAATACTTCCAGAAAAACTTAATTGTACTTTAAGTTTTCCCCCCTTTAAATTCACCCAAGAGTCTATACAAGTTGAGGAACATCCCTCTATCCTAATTCCCCGGCAATCTCCTCTTGTAAATGTCAGCGTTATCCAGCCTGACTGACTCTGGCAATTTCATCTTTCACCAGTGTTCTCCTCTCAAGCTGCCAAACAAAGATTCTTCTATTTCATTATTCAAAATATTAAGTGAAGCTCCAAAGCCACAGTGATAGACTTTGAGGTAAAGAAATATTGCTGTCTGTCAAAAAAGCTGCGAGTTATTTCATTACATAAAATAGTACTTAGAGCATTGGAACCAGCAATTCTCTAAGAACAGAGTGGGAATGGCCACGTCAGACCCAACCCTTCATCAAATGTGTGCCTCAGTACTCACCAACCATTACCAGCACCTAAAAAATAATGTAATTAACTACTCTAATTTTACTTCTCCAGCTGCTGTTCCTATCTGGGTAAAGTTGCTAATGAATAAACTTGGTGAAGATACTGACAAGTCAGGAAGGAATGGAAATTGAGTTGCAATTCACAAACTGGGTAATTTATACCTGAATGATTTAAAATTAAATCTAACTTTTTCTGGCATGAAGCATTTGTGATTCTTAGCTTCACAGGAGGAAAATATTTTTGTTTGTGAAGTATAAAAAAGGAGCCAGAAAGTTCTACAGTACAGTCAAAACCATGCAGGGGCCAGGCTCAGGTGTTGTCTCAGGCACACTGAGTTTTATGAACTGCTAAACATTTAACTTCTGTGCCTCAGTTTCGACTGGAACAAAAGAGGTGGTACCCATGTTTACCTTGCCATTTTGCTGTAAAAGGTCAGGAATCCCAAGCCTGAGACCTATGTCCAAGACCCAAGGCCCAGGGAGGCAGCTGTTGCTGAAGAGCTGCCTCCTCCACTGAGTAAGGAGATGCCCAGCTGCCGTCCAAACTGTCACCGAGCACAGGTGTGTGTGTGTTTATAAAACTCCCCTCAAAAAAGGGGTTTTATGGATGTAAGACTAAGTCGGTGATTAAACTATATACGTCAACACCCAGATTCCATGATCACAGCTGCAGGGGACTGGCTGTAACGAGGCAGTGGCTGGGTGGCTCTGGGTCATCCCCTGGCCCTGGGCTTACCCCCATTAGGAACCGAGGACACTCCCTGAGCTTCAAGGCCTCCTGACACAGTGTTCCCACCTGACAGCACACCTACCAAAAGAATGCCAGTAATCCTTTGTCAGCCCTCATGTACCCACCCCAGTTATGTGATGACCCCCAGTCCCACGGTCTCTGTCAGCCCTGTTCTCCCGGTGCCACCACTGGGACATTGGACAAGCCTGATTTTGACTGTCACAGCAGTCAGCTGACACTGCATTTGCCACAGAGACAAGGATGGTAAATGCCTCCCATGTCCTATGTCCTGTGAGCAAGACACCCTATTCCTGCATGACTTTCAAATGTCCCAGGAAACATTCAGAAGTATAATTGAGCTAAAACTGTCAATTTCAACACACACCAAATTGCTCAGGAGATCAACTACCAGGAAAGTTGAGGGGAAATTATACTTGGCTTTGATGGAAAACCCACAATGGGTTGCTCACCATCGTGGGAAAGTCACTGGCATAGCAGACCCATGTGAGTCTCCCAGACTCTTCCCAGGAAAGTGGCCCAAAGCCTCGGTGTGTGCTCTGAGCTGTCATCTCAACTGTGCTTCCAGGGAGCCATGCCTATGCTTTCTGCATACAGAAATATACATTGCCTTCCTCGTATCCCTCCTTTACGATACAGTTAGAGCATTATGTTGTTATTATTGTTGTGAAATTATGTATGCATGGGCAGCGCCTGTGGCTCAGTGAGTAGGGTGCCGGCCCCATATACCAAAGGTGGCAAGTTCAAACCCGGCCCCGGCCAAACTACAACAAAAAAATTAGCCAAGCATTGTGGCAGGCACTTGTAGTCCTAGCTACTTGGGAGGCCAAGGCAAGAGAATCGCCTAAGTCCAAGAGCTGGAGGTTGCTGTGAGCTGTGATGCCACAGCACTCTACCAAGGGCCATGAGACTCTGTCTCAAAAAAAAAAAGAAATATGAAGTTTCATTTCTAATTTATTTGCTGACAAGTAAAAATCATATATCTACATCGTGTTTTGAAACGTGTTCCCACTGTGGATGGGCTGCATCGAGCTAGCTGACATGTGCGTGATCCCAACAACTCGCTGTGTTTCGTGTGGTGAGGATACAGAAAGTCTATCCTCTCGGGGATTTCTGAGGACACAGCACATTGTTATCAACTGCAGTCACCATATTGTACTACAGGTCTCTGGAAATGTTCCTTCTGTCTACCCGAAACTGTGTGTCCTTTGACCGACATCTCCCACCCACCTGCCCAGTCGTTGGTGACCACCACGCCAGTCTCGGCTTCTGAGCCCACCTTTTGGATTCCACATACAAGTGAGATCACGCAGTTTTTCTCTCTGTGCCCAGTTGATCGGGTTGGAGCAAAGGACAGGCTCTGCTCTTCTTCAGAGCTGAGTGGGATTCCCTGGAGTGTGCAGCTCACTTTCCCTGTCCATTCATCCGCTGATGGGCACTCAGGCTGCTTCCAAAGCTTGGCTGTTGTGAACTGAGCTGCAGAGAGCATGACGCGAGAGGGCAGAGGCGTCCTTGCTGTACTGACCATCTCCTTTGGCTATGTGCACTCAGTGGTGGACCTGCTGGGCCGTATGGTATTTCTGTCTTTAATTTCTTGAAGGCCCTGCTTTCTGTTAGGGCCGTATAGATTTATATTTTAAGAGTACACAAGCATCCACTTTTCTCTGTTATCACTTTGGACACTTATCTCCTGTCTTTTGGTGATGCCATCCTAATAGGTGTGAGATGATAGATCTTACTATGGTTTAAATTTGCATTTCTCTAATGATTAATGATTTTGAGCATTCTTTGTATACCTGTTGGCCATTTGTATGTCTTCTTTTAAGAAATATCAACTCAGTTATTTTCCATGTTTTTTAACCAGGTTATTTGTCTTCTTACTGAGTTGAGTTCCTTATATAATTATGATACTGTTATTCATACGTGTGTGCACAGTGCCAAAAAAATGTATATACATTTTAAGAAAGGAAAAAACTGCATTAAAATTGTAATAATCAGTCACATTTGACTTCTGTAATTCTAAGAGGTGCAAGATACAATATACAACAAACATTATCAATATATATACAGAGGGTGCTGAAAAATGTACACACATTTTAAGAAAGGAAAAATCTGTATTGAAGTTGTAATACTTAAATCACATTTGACTTCTGCAATTATAAGAGGTGCTCAACGTGATTTGTTTTCATTTTTTCCTATTGGTAGATGTTGAATATTACAATTTTAATATAATTTTTTCCGTTCTTAAAATGTGCAGACATTTTCTGGCATCCTGTGTGTGTGTGTGTGTGTGTGTGTGTGTAGGATGTGTTTACAAATATTTTCTCTTCAATTTGTTAATGTTTTTTGGCTGTGAAGATGCTTTTTAGTTCCATGTAATACCATAGGTTAATTTTTGGTAACCAAGACTATCACCTTTCAGGGCAGTGTATTTGTTTCCTAGAATATAAATCACCATAACAAAATCACCAAAAACTGAGTGACTTAACATCATAGAAATTTATTCTGGCAAGGTCCTGGAGGCCAGAGTCCCTAATCCAGGTGTGGACAGGCCAGCGCCTTCTGCCGGCTCTCAGGAAAGCCCTTCCATCCCCTCCTGGCTCTGATCATGGCTGGCAAACCTTGGTGCTCCTGGGATCCTGGGCTCTGCCCACTACTGCAGCACAGTCTTCCCTCTGTGTGTATCTGGGTCCCAACATCCCTCTTCTGACCAGGCCCTGGATTAGGGCCCACCCCAATACAACCTGCCCCCCTCTTAACTTTGTTAAATCAGAAAAGACCTTATTTCCAGAGAAGGCCACATTCTCAAGTTCTAGGTGGACATGAATGGGGTGGGGAGATGCTAGTAAACCAAGCGCAGGCAGAGAAAGGGGCATTGTGAGCCATTTGCTCCCAGCCTTGCAGGATTGAGAACTGAGACTTGGATGAGGCCTTTCCAGATCAGGGCTCTAGGACCAGCCTCGGGCTCCTTCCTGCTAGCCCCTCTCCAAACCACAGTCTGTGAGGGCTGGCGAAGGTCATATTTCAGAGGTGCCAGCTAAGCAGCCCAGCCAGCCCGTGGCCCTAAGTGTCACCTGCATGTCCTACGGCCACTCTCAGGCTTAGTTTTCCTCCTCCACAAGCACGGGAAAGGGCACAGCCCGCACCGCCACCGTGCTGAGCCCCCACACAGTGCAGGTGTAGCCCGAGGGGTTTTGTGGATCACCTGAGGTGACCCCCCCCCCCAGATACCCCAGGAGGGAAGCAGTATTATGCTCCCAGTTTTGCAAATGTGGGAACTGAGAAAGGAAAAATAGGTAAGTCCTGGGGTAGCTGTGCAGATGACATAAAATGTCCAAAGCAGCGCCCGGTGCAGCGGCTGGTGCCCCACAGCACGTCTCACGGAACTCGTGTCCTGACTCACCCCATTCTGCCAGGCTGGACACATCACTTTACTTTCAAGATCAAATGTTCCCCTTGGGATTTGGAATAAGATTCTTTATCTCCCGAAGTACAATAAGGATAGACTCTCAAAACTCGTAAAGCACTCTGCAAAGTACCTGGCACCCGCTGGCCACTCGCTAAGTGAATCATGGTGGCAGCTGTAACTGTGGTGGTCACTGCCCCCCACCCTAGGCAGCTGCTGACCACCTACCTGGCCAAGCAAAAATCCACAGAGCCTGAGGGTTGCCGCCCAGCCTTCCACCAGCCCGAGGGAAGAGCCTGCAGCTCTGGGTCCTGATGTTGATCAAAACAAGCAACACCAGGCGGCACCTGTGGCTCAACGGAGTAGGGTGCTGGCCCCATATGCTGGAGGTGGCAGGTTCAAACCCAGCCCCAGCCAAAAACTGCAAAAAAAAAAAAAAAACAAGCAACACCCACCCACGTGCAGCATCAGGAGTAGCTTGAAAAACAAATTAGGTTATAAACACTTATTTTTTTTTTAAAAAGCTAGTAATATTTGGAAAAACTTAGTAGCATGTACTTCAGCCTGTTTTGAGAATATGAAGGCACATTTGTTGAATTTGCCAAATTTCTATGGGTTTATCTTGCTATGATTTCAATATGAGCTCTAATTTATGTTAGAATCCCTGTTAAACACAATCACACAAGCCCTCTTCGCCCCACTGTAAAAAAATACAAACCCATCTAGACACCTGGGAAGATGAGCAAGTCGCTCCTACCTCTGCTTTGAAGGAGCACAGCTGTTTTCCATCAGCGCAAACAAGAATAAGGTGCAGAAATGACCTCCCGTGAGTCCCATCCAGAATTCACTTCACTAAGCAGAGTGATATGACAATTCAATCTGTGGATTAAAGACTGCCAGGCTGCTTTTGAGAATCATTTTTAGCTCATTCTGTGCATCATTGTATTTCCCAAGCTGGCATGGTGAACCATAAATAATCCTATCATTTATTAATTACATCTCCCAATCTCGTCAAGCAGAGCCCTGCAGTGTGAGCAGCGGATCGCAAGTAAATGGTCCATTGAAAGGCAGCCCTTACTGCCAAGTAGCTGTAAATTAGGGTATGATAATTACCCACTTTAACCTTTTTAAACAGGTTCCTCTAAAAAGCTCCAAGATGGATGTTTTATTAGAACAACTTTGACCTCCAACACACAACAACACCATGTGCCCTGACAAAGGGATGCTTTGACCACAGCTCTGGGGCAGCACACGAGTGCAGGGCATCGCCTGCACAGGTATCGTATGTGAGGGTACACGTACGCACACGGCACATGCACACGGCACACACACTCACGGCACACATATAGCACACGCAGATAGCACACACAGCACACATGGCACACACACAGTACATGTGCACACACACACAGCACACACACGGCACACATGGCACACACACAGCACATGTGCACACACACAGCACACACATGGCACACACACAGTACATGTGCACACACACAGCACACACACGGCACACATGGCACACACACAGCACATGTGCACACACACACAGCACACACATGGCACACACACAGTACATGTGCACACACACACAGCACACACACGGCACACATGGCACACACACAGTACATGTGCACACACACAGCACACACACGGCACACATGGCACACACAGAGTACATGTGCACACACACACAGCACACACACGGCACACATGGCACACACACAGCACATGTGCACACACACACAGCACACACACGGCACACATGGCACACACACAGCACATGTGCACACACACACAGCACACACACGGCACACATGGCACACACACAGCACATGTGCACACACACACAGCACACACACGGCACACATGGCACACACACAGCACATGTGCACACACACACAGCACACACACGGCACACATGGCACACACACAGCACATGTGCACACACACAGCACACACATGGCACACACACAGCACATGTGCACACACACAGCACACACACGGCACACATGGCACACACACAGTACATGTGCACACACACAGCACACACACGGCACACATGGCACACACACAGTACATGTGCACACACACACAGCACACACACGGCACACATGGCACACACACAGTACATGTGCACACACACACAGCACACACACGGCACACATGGCACACACACAGTACATGTGCACACACACAGCACACACACGGCACACATGGCACACACACAGTACATGTGCACACACACACAGCACACACACGGCACACACACAGCACACACACGGCACACATGGCACACACACAGCACATGTGCACACACACACAGCACACACACGGCACACATGGCACACACACAGCACATGTGCACACACACAGCACACACATGGCACACACACAGCACATGTGCACACACACACAGCACACACACGGCACACGCACACGGCACACACGCACACGGCACACATACAGCACGCACACGGCACACACAGCACACGCACATGGCACACACGATGGGCTCTTGGATGTCCTGCACACGTGTGAAGTGAGGTCTAGCCAAGTCAGGATTAGTGAGTGAGTGGGGCTGTGATTACATAAGAAGGTGCCAGCTGTGTCATCGTAAGCCATTATGAGCGATGCTCCCGCGGAGTGTGCTGTCCCCTGTGTGCCACCCTCTGAGCATCTTCACTCATGTCACAGACAGTGCAGCCATTCAGCAAAACCAGGGAAAGTGCTCAAGCCACAGTCATGCTGGACCACACACAGTCTTCAGGAGAGCCCAAAGTGCCACCATCTGCATACTAGGACCCCGGGCTCCCAGACTGGCAGCCACCGTCCCCCATGCCCCTGCTTCTGAATTCTTGCTTTTCTGAATTCTACCCCATCTTTGCCACATCTGTGGCCCTCAGCAGAGACAGAGTGTCCTCCTCACTCCCCAGCACTGGGACCCCAGCAGGTGCTTGTACCGTTTGTGGCCATGCCCCAACCCCATCCCACACCATGCTTTGCCCAGCACCTACTTCCTCTTTGCTTACAAAACCCTCCAGCAGGGCCTAGTATTTATTTTACTAAACAATGAAGTCAAACCAGAACATTTTAAATCCCTGTGAAATAGGAGCTTTCTGCGTGGAGATGGAGGGAGGGGACAGCAAACTTTGAGCGAGGGCAATACCAGTGGTGTCCTCCTTGTAACTGTCACTAACCCAGGGTTAGGACAAGCACTGCCTTGCTCAGGGTTTACTATGACGAGGGGACATGTTGTCGCAAAGATCACAGCTCCCTAGAAAGAGGGTGGCAGGGCCTCTGATCTGTGGAGTACCTTGGTCCTCCTACCTAACAGGACTGGCCTTGAGAGCATCTGGGAAGGGTGGGGAAAGGGTGGGGGGGGTGCGGCACTGAGCACAGGAAAGGAGTCTGCAAGTTCAATCAGGGTCCCTGAGGAGCAGCTGAGGTGGGCAGAGGACACAGGAACCTGCTGGAGCAGATGGGGAGCCTGGGGTCTTCTGTGAGCAGTGTCCAGGGGGAGATTCACCCCGTTTGGGCAGGCTCCCGTTTGCCTGCTCCATACTCACTCCAAGTCCTCTGTCTTTTCTGCTCTTCCTATGAGGATTAGGTTTTTGTGTGTCTGTGTTTGTCGAAGAAGGGCTTGAATTTCACACCTGTGTCAATATCCAATTTAATAAAGTCAGAATAACCAGGAGGAAAATACAAAAATTGAACAACTTGGCAGAAGCGTGAGTGAAGAACCTGAGATGTTTATGAGAAAGTAAGCAGCCAGACAAGGCCTGGCTCCCACTCAGCACAGGACGGGAAAGCTAAGGAAAATCATCCCTGCATCTCTGGGGCTGAAAGTGGTGTCATCCCACGAAAATGGGAACTCTCCTCCCCACGTCTCACCCCAAACAGCCTGGTGTTAAGGGGAACAAGGCTGGTCTTCACATTGGAACACTGGGATTGAGTTCAGAAAGAGCCTGTGGGCTGCCCACTCAGACATGGTTTGGGGGGTACCACTCAGGTGTAGTCTGGGGGGTGCATGCTCAGATGTAGTTTGGGGAGTGCACACTCAGGTATAGTTTTGGGGGCACATGCTCAGACTTTGATTTCTCTGGAAAGGCGCTGGGGGTGCCTTAGGAGACTTAACTGTACTCACCTCTCTATTAAGGTACCTTCACTTCTGAAGATCTATTCTTAGAAAATAAACCTTAATTCACAGATGCTCACTGCAAGCTTATTATATGCCCCAAACAGAGAATGAATGTCTGTACCAGAGGCCAGGAGATGGGACTAGGCTGTGGCCACATACTAGGACATCCTCTACTTACGGGAATGCTGTTGACAAGGAGTTTTAGCTACATGGGAAGTACTTATCCTGTCAAGCCACAGGAACAACTCCAGGACGCAAACTTGTGCAGCACGAGGGTTGCAGCAAGCGGCAGTAACCCCAGAAGGAGAAATGTGGCGCCGTCCCAGTGGCACGCTCCACTGTGTCCACCCTGTCTTCCACACATTCCACATTTTTATAATAGTCATGAAGTACTTTCAATATAAGAAAACAGAGCTTTATTTTAAAAGGGATCATATAAATACATGAGAGGGATCATATAAATATATAAATATATTTATACCTATAAATAAGAGACCGTAACCAGCCACCTCATATATTGTTACCCTTAATCTTCTCTAGTCACTACAGAGCAAAGCGCAGTCCTTGGTAAATTCACCATCAGGAACTGAATGCAGGCACCCAAGCACCAGCGAAACCTGACATGAGTCTGAAAGTACACAGAACGCAAAGCTAAATAGCGGGCGCGGGGCTGTGGGAGTTTCCCAAAACACACTGCCCGAGTCTGATGGCACAGCTGTGAGACAGGCTGTCTCTGTGCACGTGGGACCCTCCACATACGTCCGTGGAGACCTCTCTGATGGTGTGTATGCCGGAGGATGTGTACATGCTAACATGCATGTGAACATGTGTGTGTGTGAGCTCAAGTGCTTCTAGTTGCATGACTCCAGGAGCTAAGCTTTACCTTTAAATTTGTGACTTCGTCCAGATGACAGCATTTACTCCTGAATGTGAATTTAAAAATTATTCAAATTTAAAAGTTAAATAATCATATTAGTCCTGTACAAGCTGACATCATCTATTTTTTCACTTTTGAAATCATTTTCACGCATAGCTGCTTAGAAAATATATTCCTGGTGATTTGCAACTTCTTACTGTTGATATTTTGATACGATGGCCCAATGGGAGGGACTCTATGTTTCCCTTTCTGGAAGTGGGATATTTAAGGGAATGAAATTCCAACGCAAAAATCCACTGGAACTTCCATTGAACTTTTTCAATATTATGACTTTGATTTAATTGAAGCACAGAAATTTCCAGTCTGACAGAACATTTTGAGAAAGTTTAAAAACAACAAAATAGAAGAATTTGCAATGGAATATCTTTTTAGCCTAAACAGCAGTCGACATTACAGAAAACACCATTATATCATCAGTAGCTTTCTTCTTTACCCCTCGGGGGGTCTGTAATTATGTCATAATTCACATTTAATTGTTTCATCTGAAGACTATTATCTCATCTCTCCATGATTGTCTTACTCTAGCTGTTTATATTTTTTCCTATTCACAATGTCATAATTTCTCTACTAAAATATTGAGCTTAGAAAATATTAGTTTTGTTATAATTGATATATGTATATGGTTTAATTTTTATTTTAACTTTTTAAGAAAATCAAAATGTAATCATAAAATGTCTTGTGTCCTAACTATAGACCTCTTCATTCTGAATGCTTTAAAATATCATCATGCAGTGGGTGTTCACAGCTATAGTTCCCTTTATGGCAAATATTAAACATTTCTTACAGGGTATGGTGTTAATCACTATTATAAATATTTTCGAATAAAAGAATAGGAAAAAAATGATGCATACCCTACAAAAACTACAGTTTCTTAAACATTCAGAAGAACTAAAACCCAACATCCCTACTGAGAAGTAAAAGCTAAATTGAAATAGCCTTGTTCTTTGGAAAGTAATCATTTCAAAATTGTTAAATGTGAATATTTTTATAAAATGGTTCTGTGAAGTACAGAAAGACTATTAGTCCAAAGTCTTGGTCTGTGTTCAGACCTACCAGTGGAGGAAATGGAGCTCTGACTAAGGAAGGGATCTCTGCTGCTGTGTCAGAAAGTTTGTTCACAGGGGCGTGCCTTTGTAGGTCCTTGGGCTGAGGTGAGGCCGTGGGACCAACAGGTACAAATTCATTCTCTCATTTGGAAAACAACCCAAAATGGACATCGTATTAACAGGTTCAATAAGCACCAGTTCTAATTTAAAGACTGGAGATACTGCAATAGCTTCTGCCAGGAGGGACAGAGACTTGGGAAAGCCTGTTCTACAGTGGTGCCAGTTTCCATGGTGTGAATACTACTCCACCCCACCCCCCGTGGTTGGTGCAAGTCGCCACTGTGATGTGACTAAACATGGTGCTGGGAAGGAGAGTGTGATGGCGTGCCGTGATTTAGTGTAGATCCCACAAAGAGACACAGACTCTCAAGAGCATGGGTAACAGTAAAATATAGTAAATAAAATTAGGGCTATAAGCATTTAAGTATTTATTACCTTTGTTTTTCTTATAAATTATGAGTCTATAAAATCATTTTTTAATAATAACTATGTATAACAGGCTCATGAAATTCCTAAAAATTTAATAGTTCTGATGAGCCATCATTCTAAGCCTACTCCAGCATGGTTGTTCCCTGCCTCTCACCCGCTCATATGCCTGGCACCAGGTATTTCAGAAACTGCTATTGTTAATTAAGACAGAAGCTAAATCAAACAGAAAAAATAAATAGCAGAAGGGAAATTAGGGAGCCTAGATCAGAAAAAAAATTAACAATAAAAAGTAACTACTAATAATGTTACAGAGAAAAGACACTGCACTATAGTCGCAAAAATGCCTAGCATTCACTTCCAAACAAAAAATAAGACTTCTTAGAAATTAAAAATATGATAATTGGAGTAAAAATTTTAATAGAGAAAAAGATGATGAAAATATATAGAAATAAGTAACAATCTACAATGTGGGAAACAGAAAATTTAAAATTAGATGATTTATAGAGAAGATAGAATATTTGATTAGTACATGTTCTGGAAAGAGAAAATAAAGAAAATGTAGAAGAGGAAATTATAAAAAGAATTAGAGAAAAAGTTCCAGACTGAAGATGAGGAGCATCTAGGCTGCAGGTACAAATGCTGTAAGTAAAAAGGGACATAATCTGGGAGCTTCGGTGTGGTTGTAGCAAAATAAAATTCTTTTAAAAGCGTCTAAGAAAGGAGGGGTAAAGAGTCAGTTACCATTAGTTTCATAATAAGGGTGAGTACATTGGGTACTTTTTCTTCCATTCTTGAGACACTTTACTAAGAAGAATATGTTCCAGCTCCATCCATGTAAACATGAAAGAGGTAAAGTCTCCATCTTTCTTTAAGGCTGCATAATATTCCATGGTGTACATATACCACAATTTATTGATCCATTTGTGGATCGATGGGCACTTGGGCTTTTTCCAGGACTTAGCAATTATGAATAGGGCTGCAATAAATATTCTGATACAAATATCTTTGTTATGGTGTGATTTTTGGTCTTCTGGGTATATGCCCAGTAGAGGGATTACAGGATTGAATGGCAGATCTATTTTTAGATCTTTAAGTGTTCTCCACATCTCTTTCCAAAAGGAATGTATTAATTTGCATTCCCACCAGCAGTGCAAAAGTGTTCCCTTTTCTCCACATCCACGCCAACATCTCTGGTCTTGGGATTTTGTGATATAGGCTAGTCTCACTGGAGTTAGATGATATCTACATGAAAGCTATATCCCAGTTATAACCTAAGAATAGGGAGAAAGGGGAAAGGGAGGGGAGGGAGGGGGAGGGAGGCGGAAGAAGGGGGACTGGGATTACACCTGCGGTGCATCTTACAAGGGTATATGTGAATCCTAGTAAATGTGGAATGTAAAGGTCTTAGCAAAATAAGAAAATGCTACAAAAGCTATGTTAACTAATGTGATGAAAATGTGTCAAACGATATATGAACCAAGTGTATGGTGCCCCATGATCATACTAATGTACACAGTTATGGTTTAATAAAAAAAATAAAATAAAATAAAAAATAAAAAAAAAAATTAAATAAAATAAAGTGTCAGTTACCAAAAAGGGGGAACCAGAATGCTGTCAGGTCTCTAAACCCTATAACCTCAAAAACAGTAGGGCCGTCCACACCCTTGAACCCAATTTAGATACCCCAGACAAACCACCAACTAAGCCTAAAAGTGGAAAACAAAATAATTATTTAATTTTTCATCTTCCACATGCCCATCTTCAAAAAGTTCATGAAGGATCTAATTTACTCAAAGGAGGGAAAAACCATGAGCCAGTGACATGGGATCCAGCAAACAAGACGAGGCCCAGAGGCCTGGCTGAGCCGGCCGGGGAGTGCAGGGAAGGGAAGTCTAGGACAGCAGTGGCAGGTCCAGACCAGAGGAAGTCAGCGAGGAGGATGAAGGGGTGCCGCCAGCAAGGGAGGACAGAGAGAGTGTGTCTAATAGTTTACACTTAAATCACGAGGGTTTCAAGGGTGGATTCATGGGAAGTATGAGGAAAATGGAGCAAGGGGAACAAGAAACAATTATTAACTCCAGGGAAAGCAAAAATCTGTACAAGGAAAAAACTCAACCATTGTGTATTACATGACTCAGCCATAAACGGTAGAAATTTAGACAAGTTGAGGTAAATACCATGTATCAACACAACCAAACATGGAGACACTGCTACTCAGGATGGGAGGAGAGACATAAAGTGTGCACTTGGTGGGTGTAAGGAAGTTAAATCTCCCACAACATCGATCTTACTATCTACATACCTATCATCCCAATAAATGACTACAACCGAAAAATCAAGAAATACAATATAAGCATGGTACTTAGAAATATGGAGAAAATACTAGAAGAATTGAAAGTCGTTGCCTCCAGATGGCAGGGGGACTTCCCACGATGGAGACCTACCTCACCTCTAACTCGTGTGCCCAGAGACCCAGGCCGAGAGGTGAGCAGACCATGGCGGCTCTCTCCAGTCCAAAGCTGTGCAGAGGAAGTGACAACCAAATTAGTATGTCACCGACAATCCACATTGTCACAGCCTTATCTACAAGGAAGCAGGCGAACCTCCATGACCCCAGGACCTCAGGTCTATTGCCCTAACAAAGGCTGTCACTGCTGGTTGATGCTGCCCTTTCTAAGGTCCTCATTATTAGCCTTTTTTACCAAAATCACACATAATTATGAACCTTCAGCTCAAGGAATAAGTTTGTTTTGGTAACATGCAAAGTACTGTCATACTCCTTTGAAGGGATTTTTGAAAAGGGGAGAGGATTTTTAGAGTTACTCAAACTCCACCAAGAATTCTTTGTGAAGCCTGCATTGCCCATATTCAGAATCAGCATCAGTCTTGAATACTACACCTGCATCTACTTTGCCGAGGGATAATGAAGCCTACTGTCATAATAAAGCCCATTCTGCCTTCTCTCATTTTGACAAAAATGAGTGCTGCCAGCTGACTTCCAACACAGACCTGAGAGTTGGGGCCAACAGGTGACATTTCCACAGCATCAACAGAAGACAGTAAAATTAGCACTCCCACAAATGAACACTCACTCCAGTGGGGCCAATATTTAGCTGGAGAAAGAAATCCCGACCAAACTGGCTTCCCAAACAAAACTATACAAGGCTCACAAAGTCAAACCCCCTGTCTGAATGCACACAGGGAGCCCCAGCCCCACAGCAGTTTCCACGTGACATCTGCAGTGGGAGGCCATGTCACTGCAGTGCGTCAGTGTGCAGTGATGCTCAGTGGAACATCAACCCAGCCCTTTGCCCCTCTGGATGTCCCCTGGGGGCACACCAGGGGGGCTGTCTGTGTTCTCAGGGAGTCTGGACAATAGGAGGTCCGGGGTGACTGTCTGAGTGACCTTGGCCCAGCCCATGCCGCTCCCTGCCTTGAGGGATCTGTAAGAGCTGGTAGTAGCAGTGAAAAGCATCTAGAGCACTGAGGTAGCCACTGGACGACGACCTGGTTTCCACTTTTCTGCTGTAAGGAAGACCCTGTTTAAAGAGGATGTTGCAGGAGGTTGGCTACGGGAACCTCCCTCTGACGTCACAGCCGAGTGTCTGGAGCCTGGACTCCTTTCTCCAAGCAGCGAAGTCCCTTCTGAGTGCAGTAAAGGGAGCAACTTTCAGAGACAAGGAACCCTGGCCAACCCCAGCATTCTGCAAAGTCGCAGACAAAGGAAGGAGCTCTCACCCCAAGTGATAGTCCAGCTTCCCTAGAATATTTTTAGAATGAGAAGAAAAATTAATCCATGATTAATACAATTAGTAAATGGATTTTTACTTAATAACATTTTTTAATTATGTGATTAAGACAGAGAACAAACCCTCATTGCAGATTTCTGAGAGACCGGGGTGTGACAACCATGGGAAAGGCTTTCTGCACCTCCAGGATTCTACGCTCAGTGGCTTCAGCCCTGACAGGTTAATGCCAAATCCACAGGCCACCAAGTCCCCAGTCCACAACTGGTGTGGGTGTTGGGACTTGGGAAAGAACAAATTTGACTGGCAGCATAGTGGCCTGACATCTCTGAGGACCCACAGCTCATGACAGAGACATACTGACTTCGGAACTACATTCGACTCCAGTTTAATTTTGTTTCAAATCGGCACAGCATGATTTTGCTCTAGAGACAGTGATGAGGCCAAGTCATTTCTCCCAAGCAGACTGTCCTAGTGCATTTATGGAGGTGTAACGGGTTGGCCGGTCCAACAGAGAACACTGCTTTTTTCCCACCTCCCCTTACTTCTTTTTTTTTTTTTTTTGAAGGCAAGATTTTTCTTTTTTTTTTTTTTTTTTGGTTGCAGTTTTTTTGGCTGGGGCTGGGTTTGAACCCAGCACCTCCGGCATATGGGGCTGGCACCCTACTCGTTGAGCCACAGGCGCCACCCCCCTTACTTCTTATTACCAGTAAGTGTGCTCTCTTCCAACACCCAAAACAGAGTTAACCTCAAAAATAATTGTTCTCAAATATACTCCAAATAGTAGGATCATCATTGTTTTCAAAGAGTATACTCATTATAGTTCATGGAAATGATCAACATTTGAACCATGATCAAATTAAAGAGTCCTCGCAGAAATCCCTGAGTGTGCCTGCAGTGACGGACGGAGAGACAGGCTTCCCTGAAGGAGGCACAGCACTGAGGCAGCGTGTCATCTTGGCTCCGCCCCATGGTGTGTCCCCTTTCCTAGTGACAAAGAGAGAAGCCGGCTTGCAAAACGCGAATGAGCACCCTGAAAACGGGCCTCTCTGTCTTCACAGCTTCCAGATCTCTTTCCCAAAAGGTACCTGGCAGAATGATGCCACTTGTGACGCTATTTGCAATTTTAGGGCAAAAAGATAGGTTTCCAGGTAAGAAACAGGTGTTGCTGTGTGGTCTAGTGGAGTAGAAACAGGTTTTCCCCAGGGCCCAGCACGCACCACATACGGTAGTCTCAACTTTCTGACGAGGAATGTTCTCACCTGTGCGACATGTCGCCCTCCAGCTCTTTCATCTGGACCAGTGACTTTAAACGGGTGTGTCACTGTGCACTGATGTGCCTGAGAGGATCTTAGGTGTCCCACAAACATTTTAAAGGATGATTAATTATTTGTAAAGGAAGTTAAAAACACAGTATGTTCTTTTTTACTGTTTTTTTGATCAACATAATGTAAGTGTGCTGTGAAAGTTTAATTATAGGTTCAAGTATGCCGTGAGATAAAAAAAGATTGAAAAACACTCGTCTAAGACTGATTGCACCGAAGGGCTTAGGGATTCCTTTAAATTCCTATCTTTGCAAGGAGTCAGAAGTAGGAATACAGGAGGGGAATTTTACAGAAAGACATCAACCAACGTGCAGTGGTCTGATTGCTTGCAAATAAAAAGAATCATTAACTTAATGCAAAAGGCAAATTAAAAATTGAAATAAAGATAACTGAATTTTCACTAGGCATGAACACTTTTCAAGGCTGTCCCCAAACATTTTAATCACACTGCCACAAATCTAGAATATCCCTAGGCTTGGGTTCCACCTAATTAACTCCCCCTTTTTGCCCATTGACCGATGGATGGTTCAGGTCACAGGATTCTAGGCCCCAAATTCCTGTGCAAGCAGAATGCACACAGTGAGGCCGCTGCCCCAGAACATCCTACTGCAGAAGCTGAATCTTCCACCAAAGTCTCTGAGGCATCTCCTCCACAGGCAGTAGCCTCCTTCCTGGAGCACCTCTTGGGTGGTTCATAAATGCTTCCCACCTCGAGATGGTGTGCAATGACCCGTCCGCCCACTAAAGCCAAAGAAGCACAAAACAGGGGAGAAATAGCGGGTGGAGAAGGCCTCCCAGTCACTGCTCTCGCTCTCTGCCCTTGTCTCCCACATCCAGCAGCACAAAGCCCTGCTCCTGCGTCTTGGTCCCCTGAACAGTCTCCAACCTGCACTGGGCCTGCTTCTGCTGCTCCCCCAAGGCCTGAGCTCACCCAGCCTGCAGTGGCAGCCACACCACCCCCAGTAGATGCCCATGAATCAGGAGATGCTGTCCCCCAGGGTGGCCAGTCAGTGCCTAGGCTTTGCCAATACGAGCACAGACAGAGAAAAAGTGGGGACTGGAACTCACCTTGGTTCTGTCCTGGGGGATCCAGCTAAACACACATAGAAGGAAAAGAGTTTTGCAATGAATGGAACTAAGAAGGACCTTTCTCCCCTTCCCAGCTCATTAATACACTGGAATGTGCTTCTCAGACACTTTGCTGATTGGTGAGGTGACAAAGGATTGCTCAGGTGAAGACCGAAAACTCAGAAGCAGTTGCCATGGCACAATACTCTCCCCCACCAAAAAAGCTGATTAAATAAATATAATCTAGGCTGGGCACATGGCTCACACCTGTAATCCCAGCACTCTGGGAAGCCAAGGCAGTGGGATCTCCTAAAGCTCATGAATTCAAGATCAGCCTGAGCTAGAGTGAGACCCTGCCTCTAAAAATAGCCGGGCATTGGGGCGGGCACCTGTAGTCCCAGCTACTTGGGAGGCTGAGGCAAGAGCATTGCTTGAGGCCAAGAGTCTGAGGTTACTGTGAGCTGTGACGCCACAACACTCTACCCAGGGGCAACAAAGTAAGACTCTGTCTCACATAAATAAATAAATAAAATTCTGCTGCCACCTTTTAAACTTAGTCACGAGGCAAAACTTGGATGGAAACAAATTAAGGCCAAGAGTTTCACTATGTCCTAACCTAAAAGGCAGCTTCACAGCTGTATTTTCACCCTTGCCTCCTTTGACAAAATAAGTAATATTGAGGTGCCACTGACACGCCCTGCACATGATACACAGTGACGATGTTAGGGCACTGTAAGCGCTAACACCAGACCACTCTCAAAGCAGCTCACGTGCACTGTGCCACTGTTAGTCCACTTGACAGTGTGACATCACTTTCTGCACGAGGAGACAGAGGCCGGAGAAAGTACATGGCCTCCCCGGGCCATACAGCTTCTAAGGGCCAGGCTGCTGGGATGCCGCCTTCAGTGGGCGCCACACACCTTCCCCATCCCGCAGGAGCAGCCCTTCAGCTCAGTCCACCATCCGCCGCCTGTGCTCAGGCCCTTCCTGCCATCTGCACATGCTTCTCTGTTAAGATCCTTCAAGAGTCAGATAACAGAGCCCGCAGGGGACTCACACCATCCTGGCAGATACCTGTGAAGGGGCATGACCTGCGTTTCATGGTGAGTGTGCACCTCAGAGGCGCAGCTGGGTGCCTGCTACCCTCAGCAGTGCCACCCGGACACTTGCACCTTGTCACAGAGCAGCTCTGTTGGTTTGCCCCTCCGCTTTCTCAGGTGTGGGATAAGAAGCCCTCATAGTCAGGGGTTTCCTTACCTCTCTGTGGGTGAGGCTGATCCTGTTCATGTGGTCTGCATGGTCTCAGGATAGCACAGTGATGCCTGCAGACCTCTGCCCGAGGCGGTGTTTCCTAAATGCTAAGCTGTCTGCTCAGGTGCCAGGCAGACTGCCTGCCTGGATATATGGGTGATGCCGTCATCTGCACCCTGCTCACGGGCTGTGCACCCCTGGGGTCACACTCCAGCTGGATGCCACGGGGCCAGCGTTGCCTGGAACAGGTTCAGCAAAAAGCCTTGGAAGCGAAGATGGGCCTGGACATGATGGTCAGCAGGGAGAGGAAGCGGGTGTGAGAACAGGGCCAGGGGAGGCTGTGGGTGGCGGGGGGAAGGCCCAGCTCTCCTAGTTCTTGGGGGCCACTGGTCTGTGCGGGGAGCATAGGAATCTCATGGGGTTCTCACAGCCTCCTGTCACCCTCCCTGTGCTGAAGACTCACCCCGCAGCCTGTATCAGCCTGAGAGTCACATACCAGTCAACTCGGCCGGATGTGGTGCTGTGAAGTCACTCGCCCCTGTTAGGGCTGTCTCGCTGCAGCCCATCCAGGAGAGCATGACCTGGAGACAGCACCACAGTCTGCGAATGGACTCTGTGAGCAGAGGGAATGTTCCAGAGAGTCTCAGGTCACACGTACTAAAGGACTGTTCCATACAAAAAGGACTCTCCCTGCTCAAGTGCAAGCCCTCTCTCTGTCTCTCCTTATCTCTGTGTGTCTCTACATCTCTGTCTCTATCCCTGTCTCTGTGTCCATCTCTGTTTGTATCTCTGTATCTGTGTCTCTCCCTGTGTCTCTGTCTCTCACCCCCATGCCCCCCAGTCTGCTCACTGCACAGTCAGGTGTCCAAGGTAGGGCTGTGTCTGGAGCCTCCCACTTTGATCCTGCAGGTCACGGGCTCATGGCCCCTGAGCTGATCTGAGGCTGCTTTCCCTCAGACAGGAAAGGACCCTCCGGGACACGCAGGCCCAGCTGTCAGGTCTCCTGGGATTACATGTGGCAGCCCCACAGCTAAAGTGGCCCCAGCTTTGTGGGGAAGGGGCATTTTTTTCCTTATTTGCCACCAAACACCTGCTCAGGGCCCCAACTACCCTCGGCTGGGGCACCCACTAGGACCATCTCTGGGACCATCTCCGGGTTTGAGCATATCCACCACAGCTGGTAATTGTGATATAAATTAATCACCAAATACTTTTAATGGCTGGGGCTCTTATGTTGAGTTTAAAATGCACCAGTTCAGAATCTAATTTCTCCCAAAATGGTCTCCCTGGCGGCCAGCACAACCTGTCCACCTCAGTGAAATTACTAATTAATTATGGGGCAGCAGCAGCTCTTGATAGGCACCAGATCAGATCCTGTTCTCAAATTCCACAACCGAAGACTGGGCAGTGGGGCGGGTGGCCTGGCAGTGTCTGGGGTTGGTGGCGGGCGGGTGGCCTGGTGGTGGGCAGCCTGATGGTGAGCAGGCTGGCTGTGGCCTCTGCGCTGGGTTCACGCCAGCACATGGCCCTTTGGGTCCGGGAGCAGGGGACACGATTAAGTATCTCTGATAACGCCACAAATGTAATGAGCAGAGGAAATTGACGGCAGCTCCAACTAAATTACAGTTTAAAAGACAAGGAAGGTCCCGAGAGAGAGATGGCCAACAAAAGGGAGCTCAGCTGACCAGGCGCAGGTAAAATTGAATTGGAAATGTTCCCCAGCTGATTAGCATGACAAAAGTTCCAGTGTTTAAAGGGGGAAAAAAGTCCCGCTGTTTAAATGAAAGGGGGGAGAAGCTCCTCTTACAAACATAGTTATCTTTTAAAACATCCAGTCTAGACGGATCAGACCTGATCCAAACTACATCTGCAAGAAACGGCTCTTACGTGAACCCCCCACAATCTGGATTTTCCTCTTTTATCTGACCATTTAAAACTCCACTTTAAATGTGTCTTCACACATACACACACATATGTACACACATACAATTTTCACTTTACTGAGGATCAAAGGCAAGCTTGGCCTCTAGCAAGTTTACCAACCCAAATTCAGAAGGATGATAATTCAGACAAAGACATATAGGACATGTGTGGAGATTTGCCTTATACCAGGGATTCTGAGACAGTCCCCATCTATCAAAACATGTGGTTGACTATTTTTATTACTGTTTAAATTCATTGCAAATTACTAGAATGAGCAGCAAAACAAAACCAGCAAAGAAAAAATAAGAATCAGAAGATCTTTGCAAGGAATGCAAAATATTTAACAGTTAAGGATCCCTCCTTCAATTCTATCCCAAAATACACTGCCTCGACAGTAATGCTTGGCTGTAATGCTTGGCCACAACCAGCATGGCTCAAATCTGTCCTATGTGTCAGGCACTGTGCTGGGCAGTTCAAAGCAATATTTTATACCCTTGACAGAGATAAGGAAACTGAGGTTCACAGAAATTAACTAAACTCATGTAAAAAAAGAGTGTTTAACCCAAAAAGAAATGCTTGGATATCTTACACAGAGATCCAACCAATGACAATTTTATATTTAGAGCCAGTGCTAGCTTCCCCTAGAAGCAGCGACGAGGCAGGGAGCCTCATCACCATAACTCACTCTTTATAGACTTTGTTTCTTCCTGTTTGGTGTGATGGGAAAGCCCTGGCCCTAAGTATTAGCTGAGATTAGGTTTGAGGGAGTAACAACAATAAAACCCTAAGAGAAGAATTTCTTTCTCCTCTTGTGAAGGGGGCTAGTCAGGAAACCAGAGATGTGGCTCCTTCCCTGAAGGCTGCCTCATGACCCATGTGGCTGCCATCACACTGGCCTTCGCAACATCTTTCCACCTGGCAGGGAGGAGGAATGAAGAAGAGCACATTTTTTACTTTGAGGAGCTGCTCCAAGTGACTCCCCAGAAGAGGACTCAGGGGTGCTTGTCCTCACTTCCCCCAGCCTTGGTACCTTCCTGGTACCTTTTCCGGTTGCTGGATTTACTTGGTCCCTTCTGCTGTTAACAAGCCATGGTCCTAGGAATGCTCCTAAAGAAACATCGAACCTGGGGTGGGGGACCCCAGTCATCCCTGTCTTCAAGAACACACGGGCAGAATGGCAGACAATAGAGCATAGTGAAGGAAGTGTGACCAGTAAGGCAGCACTCCTGGGTGCTGAGGAGGCTCCCACAGAGGAAGGGGTGAGGTGCATGGGAAGGGGGGGCTCCCATGGAGGAAGGGGTGCGGTGTCGGGGGGTAGCATGTGGCTCTGGCTGTGAGCTGGCCTACAGCCACGACCTTCCACCACTAAGCGGAATAGTTAAAGCTAGGTTCTCTTCAGTGGGATGGCACCAAAAGTCAGTGGCTGTGGATAGTCCATAGGGTCCAGGAGTAACTCAGACTAGAAGGGTTGGTGCAGGTCACTGGTGAGTAGTCGTATAAAACTGTTCTTACCACAAACTAAAGATTTGCTATTTCTCTAATTGCTTAATTCTTATCACTAGATGCTACACAGATATTTTTTAAAGTTGGTCTGAAGGACAGGCAATTCTGAGCTGTCTAGGTAGCCACGATCTGACCTTGAACACAGATTTTTATTAATGTGTCCTTGTATCTGACACCTGTTCCCTGTTCACAGCAGCCAGTGACACCAAGAGCTAATCTTCATAGGTGCCTTGTGAGGCCGACAACCTCATCCTCCTTTCTGTTAAGAAAACCGGGGATCAGAGATGCCAGTTCAGCTCCCCAAAGTCACACAGCCTGGAAGTCACAGGGTTAAGGAAGTAAACAGAAGCATTCCAACTCCCAAGCCTGTAACCTCTGCAACATTACAAGTCTGCAATAATTGGTGATTCAAAGAATGAATGAGCCTCCCAAATGTCTTTAAAAGTATACTGACTCCAAAAGCAATTCAGATTATTTTTGTTTCGTATTCATATTCAAAACTTAGTCTAGTTGAAATATATAACCCACTTCTGGAAGACTAGAAGGAACAATTAGAAACCTTGCTGCTTTTCCCCTTTCTAGGGCTCCTTGGTTATATTTTTATCTCTGTTTCATGTATTAAGAGTTCTCTCCACTGCGGGCAGAAGCTCCTCCATTTTGGCCTTTTTCTATCGAAAGAATCAAAATAGAGAAACTAGCAAGGAACTCCACTGTAGCACATTTGATCTTATTTCATAGCATAATAAGTCAATTAAAGCCTCTGAGCTGTGTTTCTGGGTCCCTGGCATGAACAGGCAATTCTCAGGGGCACACGCCCACTGGTAACTGCCAAGAAGATGAAGGTGACCCACACAATGGCCACCAGAACTAAAACTCTATTTAATTTTAATTAATTTGAACTTGACAGATGCACACTGGGCAGGAGCATCCTGGAGAGCATGGCCCTGTGGGATGCAAAGTGTTTCAGCCCGGGTCCTCCCGACAGTGGGTGCTGGTTCTCAACGACATCCTGAGAGCAACAGGCTGCAATCATCCACACCCCTGAAACTTACTGTTAAACGGTAAGTCTAGTAACGGACACCTGTGGACATTTATTTATCCTTCGGCTCACGCAGGACTGTGGTTCCTGCAGAGAGAAGGTGACAATGTGCTGATGGGTGAGAGTTAAGATGGGGAGGATGAAAGAATGAGAATAAAGAAATCAGCAAAAAAGACCCCAAAAGACCCACAAAACAACAAAGAAATAAAGGAAGAACAAGAGAGAAAAGAAAAAGAAAAGGAAACAGGGCGATAGCTGGTGGTCACCCCAGACCAGGAAGAGCAGGAGAGGGGCTGCCTGGGGAGCCAGTCCCACGGGAGCTGCAGACCATGTGTGTGCAGAGTGATGGTCCTGCTGTGGGGCAGAACCGGCCAAGCAGCCCAGTGGAGCTGGGCTAGTGGACAGAGGTGACCCAAAGGCTGGGGAAGGTGGCAGGGCAGGGGGTGAGGACCTGGCCCATTTCTAGCTGACCCTCACACTGCACAGAACTGCCTGCCTGGTACCCAGAGGGTGTCTTCACCCTGATGTCCTCACTGCCCTTTCAAAGGCCACATCCCCAAGCTCATTCCCCCCACAGCACAGCGCACCATCGTCTGTCATCCACTCCTGCAAACAGGTTTATGGGGAAGAAAGTTGCTGCGCACTCCAGTCAATCATGGCCACCCTAAATGCACTTGACATTGACATTGACAATGTCAAATCCTTTGACATTTTCTACAAAGCATCCTTGGCACACGTGTTCAGAGGCAGTCAGAACATTGAGCAACTCTGCACAGTGGTGAGCCCCAAATGTGAACAGAGCTGTTAGACCACGAAATGCATGGCGTGAAGCTTTGGGCCTTTTTTACTGTCTTCCATTCCAGACTCAGTGTCACCACCTGCCCCAGAGTCACAGGCCTGCCCTGGGCTCAGGGACAGGTGGACCTGCCAGCTATTGGTTAGAGCCAGCACCTGAGTGTCCGGCACCGTTCAGGGCCACCCATGTCCAGCTGAATTAACACGGCCTTCCAACCCCACACAGGACTGACTTGCTGCCTTCCGGCCTCTCCCATTTCTCCCATGTTGTCGCCAGATCCAGTGAGTCGCACTGCTCTGCCCTACCCCATGCCCAAGGGAAGCTCCAGCCTCTTGCACCTGCCAGCACTAGGTGCCCACCAGAGGCTGTGCTCCCAGCCCTGGCCTGGCCTTGTGGGGCCAGTCAGTCCCCACTCACACACTGTGGCATGGCACATGGTATCACCGTTCTTCAGGGCTCAAAGCTTCCCTATCCTCTCCAATACTTACGCTCTCTATCTACTCACTGATAGAGGCAGCAGGACCCATGGCATGACAACTTCTTTCCCATTTGTGAATTTATATCCATATGTGTAGTTGTACAGTGTTTTCTTAAATCACCCTTAAGTGTATATGCAATAGATTCTTTGTAGAAATGTTAAATGATGTGCTATGAGGTTATCTGGTGTTGGTTCTTTACAGTGGAACAGTTTCTAATTTGGTGTCTTCTACTGAAATACACTCTCTCCTCTCCATCCATCCTGCAGAAGTCACCACTTCACCCCCAGATTATTACCCCAGGCCTCTGCCCGGCCCACCTCTGCCAGCTGCCTCCCCCTCTCATTAAGTCAGCCTCCAGTCCGCTCCCCAGGCAGCCCCTCTCCTGCTCCTCCTGAGCACTGACCCACAGCCCACAGCTGGCTGCAGACACCTCCACTCATGTCACAACTTCTTCATCTGCACAAGCAAATACCCCTTCCCATGCCATTGGCCTGCCCAGCCCCATCTCCCCCTCCCTACAGTCCCTTTCTAGTTTAGGGGACCTGGGGGGGCAGCATCATGACCCACAGCAGGGTCTTGGGCCCAAATTGACAGCCTCATACAGCTCTCAGTCGAGAGCCCTCAAGCAGATTACTCAGCACCTCAGGAGCCCACAGTTCCCTGTCTAGCCCAGGGATCAGGTCAGTGAGAGGCACAGCCTGCACGGCCTGGGAACCTCAGGGCCTTTCCCACTGTGTGCAGTCATCACCCTGTGGGCCTCCCTCAATCCCATCCTACCCAGAACAAAGCCTGGTGCATGGAAAACACACACAGAGGCTGTGAATGCTGGAATCTGAGCTGGAATTCCACCTGCGGCCTCGCAGAAGTCAGGGTGTCTTCAGCAAGAAGCAGATTCTGTGAGGCCAGTAGGGATTTGCTGCCCAAAGACACGCTCCCTCCCTGACAGCCAAGACCGGAGGAGCTTCCAGGCCCCAGACCTGCATCTCCTTTCAGCCACGGCGTGCAGCTTATTCCATGGATCAACAGCAGGGCCATCCACCTGTCTCTCTTCTCTGGGACTTGCAAACGTCCCAGAACATGAAACCAACTAAGGCACCACAGGGCATGGCTCTGGCACCTTCCTGGGCATGTGGCATCCACCCTGCCCATTGACCTGGTGCTGGTCTCTGCCCTTTGTTTCTCACCCAAAATATAACTGCTGACACCAATGCTGTGGGTTGAATTGTGATCTAAGTTGACATATTTAAGTCCTAATTCCCAGGACCACAGAGCTCACCTTGTCTGGAAACATCATCATTGCAGATGTAATGAAGAAAGGGTGAGGTCACACCTCCAGGGTGGCCCCCAATCCAACAGAACGTGTGTCCTTGTGAACAGGGGGATATGAGCACAGAGGAGAGGCCAGCATGGTGCACTTAAGGACAGGAAGGACAGGAGCTGCCACATGCCCAGGGCGATGGAGCCCCAAGCAACTCCTGGGACAGTGCTGGCCTGGCTTCAGAGAGCCAGGCCAGCCCAGCACCTCAATCTCAGACTTCCTGCCTCCAGAGCTGTGAGAATAAATTCTGTTGTTACAGCCAACCTTGTCTGTGGCCCTTTGTTATGGCAGCCCCAGGACACTAATATAGCCAAAGCCTTTGAACATGTCAATAACCTGCCACCTACACGGCTGGTGCCCTGTACAATAAGACACGTGGCTGGGAACCACTGATGGCTTCGCTCACAGCTGTTTTCTCTGGGACTGGAGGAGAGTGCAGGCTGAGCTGATCTATGCGTCTTCCAGGGTAATTAGCCCAGGAACAGTCAGGTCAGAGTTGTTCACAAACATTTGTTCATCTTCCATCAGGACACCTCACCCAACAAATTCATCATAAATCTCTTTTAACAAGCAAATTCTCCTAGGACATTAAGAAACACGATTTCATGTACAAGCGTCTGGGTACAGCAACTCTACAAGGCTGAGCTCGCTGGTGCCCCGCTTTGCTAGGAGGAAGCAGCTGGGTGTGCCCACGGCCCGTGCCTTTCAGGTGGGAACTGCTCCCGCTGTTGGCCGTTGTGTGTCTGCTCATCTGCCATGGCGGTGGGCAGATGGTGGCACAGCAACACCGTAATTAATCCCGTATTCTTGTAGCTGAAGCCACAATACTCATTTCAGGATAGCGCTAGAGTGAGGCAAGCCTATCTATACCTGTAAATGAATGATATCATTATTTTGGGAAATGAAAGTTTAAGCTCTGTGAAACATACAGTCCCACGGAGATCGCAGCAGAGGAACTTGTACGTGCAGGTGCTCACCGTGATAAGGTGCGTTACTGTTTATCTGTGTACTTGCAGACAAATATTAACATAGTCACGAATTAAGCTTTTAATCCCTTTTATTATAAATTGAATATCTTTATTTTAACAAACACCAACAATACCCATTATCCTGCTCCTCACTATTCATGCCTGTTCCCGAGTGCGCCATTACATGAAGCGCCACAATGCATGTGTCCCCAGAATGGAGGCTCCTGCCGAGGGCCACGGAGCACGGTTTATTCTGCCTTCCCCTCCAAACAAAGAAGTCCTCTCACAAAGACACTTTTTATGAGGAGAAAGAGGACCAGGGCTCCGTTTTGTGTCCAGGAAGCCTAGGAACAAGTTTCATGCAGGAAACATTTGTCAGAAACTAAGTTCTTATTTCTTTAAACCTTGGCTGGAATCCAATTAAAGTAGTGGGATCAGAACAGCAAACCTGAGAGGCGAGGAGAAGGTAGGTGCCCAGCCAGGACCTCCTGTAGGGGCAGAATACAGCTCCTGTTGCCACGTGCTGGACAGCACGGCTCACGTCAGGCTCAGGACCAAGGCAGGTGGGATGGAGCTCTATCGTTCCCTGAGGCACTCGAGTTCCCACTCCAAGTGGGACCCTGCAGCAGGGATCCCTAGAGCTCCTGCTGTGATGAGGTCCAGGCCAGGACCAGCAAGAGAAACTCTGACTCTAGAGGCAGACGGCAGAGCGGCAGCAGCACACAGAAACTCGGGGTGCCCATGGTGGTGTGAGGGCAGAAGGAAGAGGTCCCCTCTGACCTTAGGGACTGGGCTAGTTTCAGGTGGAGAAAAAGGCAACACAGCTGCAGGAAACACACAAACAAGCCTCCACACAAAGAGGCAGGTAAGGAGAGGGGCCGTGGCCACGAGGACACGCTGTAGACGAGGCTCTGCCAGGGCCCGGCTGTCCACATGTTTCAAGAAGCCATGCGTGGCTCATGTGGTGGCTTCCCCCCTGAGCCCCCAGAGGCTTCCCCGGAGCTGGCTTTCATGTGCCGGAGACTGGGGCACGACTCTCTTCTCTCCTGTCTCTGTGTGTCAAACCCCGAGATTATAGCAAAGTTTGACGTCCTGACAGTGATCTGTGACTCTGTTCACATCACTCTGCAGCTGCCTGTCAGTCCTCACAGCGATGCTGACGGCCTGGGATGGAGCCGACCTTCCAAGGAAGCCATGTGCTCAGAGAAGGAGGCTGCTACCAAGGCTTGAGCACTTCCAGACTGCGTGACAGAGAGACTTCCAGGCTGTGATGCAGATGAGGAAAATCCTCTGTGCCCTCGAGTGCTGGATTTATCAATAATACACTTTGCTTCCCAAAGTCAATGATATTTCACAAAAGAGTGAGATGCCCAGGGGCCCCACCCACTGAGGGCGGAGAGGAAGACAGGTGATTTCCCGTCTCGTCGGCATTCCATCCCTAGGCCGGGCACATGAAGACCAGGATCAGGCTCAGCAACTTGGAGGAAGCCAGCAGGGAGGGAACGAAACTGCACGACTGGGTGTCGGCACCAGCACCAAGTCACCTGGCGACAGACTCCCACCTCTGCCCTGGCCTCTGTTTTCAGTACTTGTCATTCCCTGCATGTAAAAGAACATTAGTTCTCTAGTTGATGAGAACTAATAAAGCAGGAAGCTTCACATTTGCCGTATGAAATGGGAACAATGTTTCTCCAACAATATTACCTAGAGATCTAGTTTAATCTACAATAAAGACAAACAATGGGAATGAATTCTGATGGCAAGAACAAACTATAGCTGGGCGGGGGGCTGCCTGGGAGCACACAGTTTGTTTTAAAAGCTGTACATTTACTTTAAACAATTCAGAGTAATCTTCATTATCACCAAAAAGCCTCTGATTGTTTTATTCCTTCAAATGCTACCTATTTAAATAATTTTTTCTAGCTGTACATATGGTGCTACATTATTAGCTCCAAAAAGTGTTTGCGTGACGTCTCCAATGCAGCCCCCGAGGCTGTGCAATTTGCTAAGAGGCTAACGCTGTCACAACAACTCTCTCCCACAGCACAGCAAAGCTCCCGGCAGCTTGCTAGGGAAGACAAATCCGCAAAGGCGAACACACCAGCAGCCCCCGCAAGGAAAGCACATCCGGCCTGCACCAGCTGCACTTGCCCTGCCCCAACTTGTGACTAGGGTGGCTGAATAGCCACATGTGGCCCTCAAAGTGGGGTGAGCCCTGGGGAAGGTCCTGTCACCTGTCCACATTACTCTCTGCAGAAAAGGATCGCGACTCTAACCAGCACCAGCAAGAAGGAAAAGCTTGTGAATCTTGCAGAGAGCTGTGTCTTTACTGTCTATGGTGCCGAGTGCTCAGAGGCCTTTATTCTGCATTGTCTTCCAACAGCGGCAGGACTTGGACACAGCCACTGGCCCAGCAACCTTCTCTGGGTGCGTTCCCAAACAGAATTCTGTGCTAAGTGTATGCCTGGTGCCTCACTAGTGGGCCCACCCTAATGTTGACACACACACAGCACTGGGTTTGGAGCCCCACTGAAGGGCTGAGCCACTTGCAGCTCTGCAGACAGGCATGTACCACAGATGGCCACCCACTGCACAGACCAACGGTGGACTTCACAGACTACCACCACCCACTGCAGCCCCAGGCCAACAGGCGTGCTCCACAGACAGCTGTCCACTGCAGCCCCAGGCTGACGGGGGTGCTCCACGGACGACCGCCCACAGCAGCCCTGGGCTAATAACCTGCTCCATGGACAGTCGCCCACTACAGCCCCAGTGCTCACAAGCCATATCATATGAAACTATCTCCCCTCAGCTCAAAGATAGGGAAAGAAAAACTATTGTGAAACCTTTGCAAAATGTTTGCTGCAACAAAAAACACAAATCAGAAGAGGGGCAGTGCCCGCCAAAAGATAGCACCACGCCACAACAGCAGCACCACAGGGCTGCTCTGTCCTCATGGGAACCGCAAAAGTAATGAGTTTTCAAAACAAGGGAAGAAATGTGAGATGATAAACAGAGAAAACAAGAAGGAAGGGAAGCTAATGTGTGAAAGGAAGAGACGGGGGAGGTGACTGTGCTGCTTAGAACCAAGGCGGCCCCCGCAGACACAGACCCAGGACTGCGGGAAACTGGCGCCAGGCCCCAAATGCAGAGGGCGAAGCAAGGATGGTGAGTGAGGACGTGTCCAGGAGAAAGATAGTGGAATGTCCCCAACCGTGGGTTTTCACAAAATCAGAATCTCAAAAAAAGAGAAAACTTCAAAATTATTTGTAGTAACTAGTGTACAAAGATGCCACTTATGAAACCTCCTGAACCAAAGCAAAATACAAGATTTTAATCAGAACTGATTCATGTACATAATCGTGTACTTTACAAAAGATAGGAGCTCACATGGTTCACAAAAGGGAAGAGGTGGAATATACATGTGCGTTTTTGCCTCTTCCTCACACCTTGCTAAAACAAGAGGCAAACAAGAGCTCGGAGGAAGGACCCCCACAGACACCACACGGATGGGCTCTAGAGAAAGTAGGACCCCCACAGATACCCCATGGACAGGTGCAGCTGGTGCCTCATGGGGCATGGCGCAGAGTAACAGGAAGCCCCAGCTTGGGGCCCCCAATAGGAAGGACAAATTGATGCAGGACAAGGCAGCACCATGACCTGCTGCCTTAGCCCTGGAGGTGTTGATGCTCCTGCAGATGGAGGAACCAGCTTGCTGCAAGGGCCGGACACCTGCGGGGGAGATGCTAGCACCGTGCTGTCTCCTCCACTTGGACTTCTGAGCAGATGGCGCCTTGCTGCCCCCTCCACTTGGACTTCTGAGCAGATGGCGCCGTGCTGTCCCCTCCACTTGGACTTCTGAGCAGATGGCACCGTGCTGTCCCCTCCACTTGGACTTCTGAGCAGATGGCACCGTGCTGTCCCCTCCACTTGGACTTCTGAGCAGATGGCACCTTGCTGTCTCCTCCACTTGGACTTCTGAGCAGATGGCACCGTGCTGTCCCCTCCACTTGGACTTCTGAGCAGATGGCGCCTTGCTGCCCCCTCCACTTGGACTTCTGAGCAGATGGCGCCGTGCTGTCCCCTCCACTTGGACTTCTGAGCAGATGGCGCCTTGCTGCCCCCTCCACTTGGACTTCTGAGCAGATGGCGCCGTGCTGTCCCCTCCACTTGGACTTCTGAGCAGATGGCACCTTGCTGTCCCCTCCACTTGGACTTCTGAGCAGATGGCGCCTTGCTGCCCCCTCCACTTGGACTTCTGAGCAGATGGCACCGTGCTGTCCCCTCCACTTGGACTTCTGAGCAGATGGCGCCTTGCTGTCCCCTCCACTTGGACTTCTGAGCAGATGGCGCCTTGCTGTCCCCTCCACTTGGACTTCTGAGCAGATGGCGCCTTGCTGTCCCCTCCACTTGGACTTCTGAGCAGATGGCGCCTTGCTGTTCCCTCCACTTGGACTTCTGAGCAGATGGCACCTTGCTGTCTCCTCCACTTGCACTTCTGACTGGTGGATTTCCTGTCAGTTTCAAAGGCCTGAGCGTTCATTGGACAGCTGGCTGTAACTGCCCCCTCCACTATATGAACCCCTGAGCAGAGAGCCCAAAGGCAGACCTCCAGGAAAGAGCAGCAGAGCTTGTTCCCCTCCTGGGTTCTCTCTGCCA
Organism: Nycticebus coucang; assembly: GCF_027406575.1. Classification (NCBI taxonomy): domain Eukaryota; kingdom Metazoa; phylum Chordata; class Mammalia; order Primates; family Lorisidae; genus Nycticebus; species Nycticebus coucang. Next base: position 2,038,775 of record NC_069794.1, read on the forward strand.
GGAAGTTTGGTTTTTGTAGTTGTTGTAATTTTTGTTTCTGTAAATAAATCCTGACTTACCACTGATCCTGTGATCCATCGATTTATTCTTCAATTCGCTGCAACCAAGAACCTGAAGTTCAGGTATCAACAGGACATCTGGCACCAGTATTTAGAGCTGTGCTGGCCAAGGTGACAGCCATTAACCACCTGTGACTAATTAAAATTAAGTTTCAATTAATTAAAACCAGCATCTATTTGTAGGTGTGTGAGATTTGATGCACACACCTGAAATCTGTTTGCTGTCACCTCTGTTCCCTACCAGTGATGGTGGCTACAGCGGTTTTTTGTGACTCAGACAGGCCACACTAGAGATTTGCTGGTCAGGTCTGGGCTTCAACACCCCAGAGAGATTCACTGGATACAACTTGAAAACCACTGAAACACAGTGTTCGTCAAGGTGCCTTGACTTCTAAATATTTATGACTCCATGATTCATTCCAGTCTAGAACATTTAATAGAAAACTGATTCACAAGTAGACAGCAATGCCTGGAGATGACATGTGGGCACCCCGTGCCACCTTGCCTTTGCCCAGGGCAGTGATTGGTTCACTCTGTCATCACCTGCTCAGCGTCTGGCCATCCAGGGAAACCGTGTGCACCTCAAGTGTCAGGTCCATCCATCCTTCCCAGCGCTGACCACTGGGCGTCTACAGGACCTCACCCCTGCCCCTTCAGTGGGTCAGGGTGGAGACAGTGCTGTCACCACTGGCCCAAAGCACTGAGTGGCCAGAGTGCAGCCTTTCAGGCCTCCCTTCTCTCTCCTACCTTGGCTGGAACAGAGCCCAGCTGGAGCTGGGGTCACCCTGCGGGAGCAAGCAGTTACCCTGCTGTGTCAGGGGCTGAGATTGGGGTACTGACTCCTTCATGCAGCTGCACGGTCTCTGACTGCTGTACCACCCTGTCCCCAGTGCCCAGCACTATCCCTGACCAGTGTACAACCCTGTCTCTAGTGCCCGGAACACAGCACTGGCCCTGACCACATACCACTCTGTCCCCAGTGCCCAGGACATAGAGCTGGCCCTACTGTCTGCCTGGTGAATGATTGAACATGTATGAGCACATCTAATAAAACATGGTCCAGAACGGAGGTATCCAAACATGGTAGATGAGATAATTACCACTGCTCTGGATGGCACACCAGAGCTGCTAACAGTTCTTCAATGCTTTGCACATCCTGACATCCGCTCCTTGATCCAAAGCACAGGCAGGAGGGGTCTAAAGCCGAGGGCCCCGGGCAGCCTGCAGGAGACAGCCACACATGTTGATGTTCTGCCTGAGGTCAGGAAGGCCCACTGTTCCACGGGTCTCCCGATGTCAGAGCTGTGACCATTTACTTTCAGTGTCCAGACCAGTTAGAAGGGGAAGGGAGACAGTTGTCACAGCAGGTTCCATGAGAAGGTGCCCAGCAGTTTGTAGAAATCCCTGTCCTCTTACTGAAAGAGCTATGCCACTCTGGCTCTGGAGGCTTTGGCCAATGTTGCTGACGGGGTGAAAGCATTTTATGCCCAGGCACCAGCTACTAAAATGAGATAACAGCCCTGAGGCTACAGGACTGGGTGGACTGGGGAGCACTCCCTCCTGGGGCAGAATTAAAAACTGCAAGCTAAATAAACCACCCTGGGAAGATTATCTCCCTTCATAATTGAATTGCAAACTGTGGTGCCTGGGAGTTCCACTGTCTTAAATTAATGAACCCTGTCTGATGGGATCCTGGCTTCCTTAAAACGGAAATACATCCCCTCCTCAACAGTGGCCTTCCATGTTCTATTCATACTATTTGCTATGTTCGACTATTCCAGTCTTGTAGAATTAAGCATCTGCACTCCTCAGGATGATGTTCTTCATGAAGCCTGTGCAAGATTCTAGGCAAAGCCATGGGTGACGGTTAGGCTCTGGGCCATTCGGTAGAACTCAGGTTGGAATAAAACAGGCACACTTGCAGTATTTATTGATTTAGACTCAACCTTTGAGTATCTGACAACATGCTAAATTGATTGTGTTCAAGTTTTGCGTGTGAGTCACTGTCATATTCAGAATCTGCACCTTACCACCACTATAAGTGTCAGCTCAGGCAGCAATGTTCTCTTGGGAAATCACAGCGATTTCTGATGGGGTGAGCACAGAGTGTTATTAATCTCGTGCACATCGGACACACTCCCAGACTTCTCCACACTCCATCAGCTCGAGATTGGCAGTGTGGGTATTTCCTGCCACAGACCATGTTGCCATGTTCTCATAAACAGGAACTTTCCACATTACTGGTGATGATCCCTGGTTTCACATTCTGCCATCACCTTGAGTGTGTGGCTGTGACATTGTCTTTGTAGCTTCTCGGGACATGGCATTTTTTGAAGTTATGTGCGTAATTTGTTTACATTTTTTTCCTAATGGCTGAAGTGAACACTTGCTTTAAAAGTTGTTTTTCTCCCAACTTAAATAATTGCAGCCATTGAGAGCTTGAACCTCAGAGCCTTGATCAATGTCTAGTCTGTAAGAGAAGCGAACACAGACCCCTCACACCGCTTCTTCCGGGCTGTTTATGTCCTCAAAGTCCATGTTGAAGCCCTGACCCCCCACTGTGACTTTGAGATAATGGTCTTTGCTAGGTGAGGTCATGAGGATGGGACCCTCTTAATGGGATTAGTGGCCTTTTAAGACACCAGAGAGCTCACTCCCCCCTTTCTTCCTGTACCTCGCCCTCCCCCCTTTCTCTCTCTCCTGAGTGAGGGTATTTCAAGAAGATTTAATCAAGGCCACCGTAAACCTGCCTCCCTCCTACAATAAGGTTACACAGGGGGCTTAATAGATAATTCCAGACACACCTCTGGTCTGGCCTAACTGGAGCCGTCAGAGCCAGGTGGGACACACACAGTGTCAGCAGGGCTCCCGTCCTTTCTCTGGGTGCCAGCCTGAGGGCGCAGGCTCTTGCACCTGCACAGAGGCTGCCACCAAGCGGCTTCGGTCACTGCCCAGGGCACAGCCAGCCCCAGCCACTAGAGTGGGTGCTCCCCAAATGTCTTTATCCCTCTACGACCTTCCTGGTGCCCTCTCTGAGTGCCACTGGTACCTAGAGTTTGCTTCAACTATTTCTCTTCATAAAATGTAAATAACTATCTTAGTTTTCAACCAAGCACAGCACCATGAACTCCAGAGCTTGCTGTCCTGCTCATGGCTCTCCTTCTGGTTACCTGTCTATCGAGCATGGCTAAAATCACCCCCACATGCACCTGAGGCTGCTGAACTAGGAAAGAGTCAGGGTCTCTGAGAGAAAATGAGGGCCTGGCGAGAACAGGCATCCCTGCCCGAAAGCCAAGAGCCTCAAGCCTCCCAAAGCAGCGTGGGCATGAGCCCTGCCACAGCAACATACACACAGAGAAATCCAGACCCAATCTTTGGCTTAAAAGTCAAGTCCCCTGAACAAGATCTTGTCCGTGCCTTGGGGATGAAGGGATGCTCTCACACAGCCCAGCCCCACCTGCTCCTTCCCTAGTGAGCAGCACCAACCACGGTTGCCAGATTCAGCAGATGAAAGGGAGACACCTGGTTAAATTTGAGTTTCAAGTAAACAGCAAAGGATTGTTAGTGTGTATGCCCTACAAGGAAACAGTTGCTAAAAACTTCTGCTTTGTTTATCCAAAGTTCACATTTAGCTGGGCATTGTGTGTGTTACCCAGTAGCCTGACCCCAGCATCTGACCACAGGTGACACCACAGGGTGACCCATCTGCCACCCACGTCTGCACACAAGCCTCCTGCATAGGCCAGTTTCCCTGCAGAAGCACGGCCACGAAATAAGCCCTCTACACAGCTTACTCCAAAAAGGGAAGAACACAGGGGCTCCAGGCTCTGTTCATGTTAACCCTGCCACTGTGCCATCCACAAATTAAAATCAATTGAAATCAGTTTCACCAGATCCCTGGCTGCAGATCATCTGCGTGCTCTCGGCTCCCAGCAATGAAACAGGTGCTTGTAAATTAATTAGCCTACTGAAACACACCTTAAAATGAATTTCCCAGAACTCCCTGGCAGGGAGCCATCCTGGCCCACAAGCTGATCAGCGTCTGTAAATATTGAGATTTGATAAAGTGGGGCTGCTCTGGCAGCAGATGGCTGGGGATGGTCTGTTGACACTGTGCGATTACTCGTGTATGAAGACTTCACTCCGAGGGCCTCCTCTGGGAGCCTCTGGAGGACTCGCGCCCCTGTGCAGCGATTTGCCTCCTAATTGAAAATCCTTATTCCCAGATGAAGCCGAGCGCGCTACTGCCGGCACCGCACTGTGCTGCTTGACTGTTGATACACCCGTAATTGCTTTCAGTAATGCAGGTTAAATGTGACATTTAGTGCTTAATAAAAATTATCAAGGCCAAAGCCGTTTATCATTCTCACACTTTGGGCTGTCACTTCTAAGGGGATTCTCAGTTCATCTGAATTCTTGAGAAGGAGACAGGCAACCCACTGCAGAGACTACTTGGAGATTTCTTCCTTTTCTTCTATTCTTTTTTCTTCCCCCTGGTACTTTTAAAAGATTTGTTAATAGAAAAGCATTCCAAATTAACCTCTCAAGCGGTGCAATGCTCTTCCCTTCTTTTTGGTGGTCTGGGGAGCGGTCTGTGGTCAGCCGGTGCTGCGTCCACAGGGCACGAGCGGCTCCAGCTCTGCCCTCCTGCGGGTGGACAGTGGGAAGTCACCCCAGGAGATGCACCGAAGAGGGGGCGGGCTGTGCACTGGGATCAACTACAGCACTTTAAACAGAGGACAGGCTGTTGTTCCTCACCCTAATTATTTTTCACCAATAACAGGAGCAATTTGAGAGCTGGCCTTTGGGAGAAGACACTTTCTAGAAATAAGGGACCCCAGGAAAGGGCCCTCCTGAGCTGATCTGGGCTTTTCCATCAGGGCTTCCAGAACGGACTGGGGATTCCCAGACAGTGGCCCACTGCTCAGTGGTGGAGAGTCTGGGAGGAACAGCTGCTCCAGGTCTCCGGGCCACGTGAGTCCCAAGTTCCCTCCAGGTCCTCCCCTAAACACTGCCCGAGGCTTCACTTGGCCCTAATAAGTCTGTTACCCACCACCCCCCCACCATGTCTGTCCATCACCTACCAGTTTTGTTACTGTTCATTGTTCTTTGGTTTTGTTTAATTTGTTTGTAGTGTTTTCATGCCATGTTGCAGTCCAAACAATGGCTAAGCAGTGTTTGCTACGGTATAGATTTGTCCTAACTTACGTGTTTTAAAGTGAACATTTAAGCTGTTTTAAATTTTTTAACCATTGATAATAAATCTTGTACCTATTCTCACCTCTCTTTTTTACAGTATATTCCTAGACAAGAAGTTGTCACGTGCAAAGGCAACACATTTACATTTTCTAAGACATTTAAGGCCCAATCACACCTTAATGTTTGGTACCAGCCTTTCCACCTGTTGTTAATGGAGGGCTGCATCTGCTTCCTCTGCCTTCCCGGGGCTTTGCCAATCTAGTGGATAGGAAATGACATCTTGTGTGCACTAGTGTCTCACTCGCTCCTAGAGAAGCCGAGCATGAGGAGGGATTTACTGGCCATCTGTATTTCTGCTTTTCTACACTGTGTGTGTTTGGGGGTCACACATGCCGTGGCTGACACATTTGTTGCTAATATTTTTAACTAGTTTGTCATTTTAGGTCAATTTGTATATATTTTTGAGAAGACACAGAAATATTTTTTGTTGTTGTTGCCAAATTTATCAAACTTACTTTATGCTTACTTCCTTTAGCATTAAAGAAAGCCTCATACCCCAAGATTATAAAAATATCCATTTATATTTTTTTCTTGCTGTCTGATTTAATGTTTTTGCATTTAGTCTGTTAAGCCATTATAGTTTGTATATGATATATGGAGTATTAACTTTTTCTACTAAGTAGGTAACCGATTATTTTGCATTCTGTACAGAATAATCCTGTTCCTCGATGACTGTAATATTACATTTATCTCATGCTAACTACCTTCCTGGGTCCATTTGGGAGTTTTCCTTTCTGGCTTCTTACAGCAGCGTAGCACTCTCTCAATTATTACAAAGCTGTAATAATTGTAACACATTTGAATATCTGTGGCTGTAGATATCTAGTGGGTTTTTATAAGTTTCTTGGGATTTTATTACCAAAAAATTACATACAAAATTGAGAATAATTTTGTCATGTTCCAAGAAAAGCCCCACTGCAGTTTTTACACGCATCACCGTAAACCTTCTGAGTCACCTCAGGGAGGTTTGGCCTCATGCCAGTGAGTTGTCCCCGCTGAGTGGCGTGTCTCTGTGTCTCTTCGACTCTTCCCCTCTGCCTGTGGTGGGGCACTACTTTCTCTGCTTGGGCCGCAGGCAGGTCTGTCCAGTCAATTCCCGGGTAAACTTCTGTGGCTGCTGCTGTGGAGTGGACATAGGCTCGACTGTGATCTCCATCATTGGCATATGAGAAAGCCGTCATCTTTGAATGTTTATTTTGTGACCAGCCCCCTCAGCCTACTCTGTTTTCATTCAAATAGATTTGCAGCTGATTCTCTTGGGTTTTCTAGATGGGCAGCCTTAATCTGAAAATAATGATGTTGTTTCTGCTTATCTGAAAATGTTTGTCCTTTACTCTTTCTGTCCTGGTGCATTGCCTGGAACCTCTAGAACAAAGTCCAGAGTCTGTAGCACAGTGGGCGTGTTACCCACAGGGAGTTACGTGATTTGGCACAGTGGGCATGTTACTCACATACAGGATTTGGGACAGCAGGCATGTTACATACATGGAATTATGTGATTTGCACGTGAGGGCCTGCCTTTCAGAGCCAAACAGAATCTCTGGCCACGTGTCTTCACTTGAGTGTTTTTCTTAGTCTCTGGAAACTGATATTTAGATACACAAATTTTTAAATGTGCCTTTGATCCCAGGCGGACAGTACGAGGACAGACACAAAGCTGGGCTGAGTCCAACAATGCAGTGACGCTGGCTGGGTTTTTAATAATGTGATTTTTCCTATTAATAGTTTTTCTATCTTAGGTGTAATGAGCGGTGTTTCTCTCTTCTAAAGGAATGGATACTGAATGTTTCACATATCTCTCAGGCGCTAGGTTAGGTTGCTAATTTTCTGTCCGTAACAAGCCAAGAAAGCCATCCCGTATTGCCTTGCTCCTAGTCAGAGATGGGAGTGATTGGCCTGAGGTCACCAAACCTGTACATGGACAGCAAGGAAGCCAGGACTGCACATCCCCAAAACACTTTCCACAGCATCTGCACGCCTCCCACCCAAAATGTTTTTATAGCACATTTACATTTCTGACTGTAATCCTTCATTTAATAATTTGCTTGCTCATCAAGTATTCTGTTTTCTTCATTTGTCCACATCTTACTTATTGCAAAAAAGAAAAATTAGCCCTTGTTTCACAAGCTTCCAGAAACCTTCCTGTTCCAAATCTGGGCTTGCCTGTGTTCTCAGCACAGCGGGTGCTGCTCCTAAACTCCTGCTCACCATGCTGGGTGGTAGCTTGTTTCCAAAGAGGCCCCCAAAGCACAGGCCTCCATAACCCCTGCCACATTGGACCTGGGCTGAACCTGTGAGTACCAGGAACCAGTAGAACATGGCTGGATAACACTGTCAGATTCAGGCCTAGTCAATAGAGGACCCACACCTTCCAGCACCTTCTTCTCAGAACAGCACTTCTGGAAGTTCCGAACCACCACGTATGCAGTTGGATCTCCTACTGAAAAGACTACATAGATGGTCTGTGGGGAGGGCTCATACCGGCATCCACATTCAGCCTGCAGGTGACTGCAGTGCCAGGAACCTACCTTCTGGTTGCAGCCGGATGAGACACTGAGTGTGACCTGCAGAACTGCCCAGCTGGGTAGCGGCTGCTGTTTTGGTTCATTACAGCACAAGGTAACCCACCCACTTTGTAATTGGCAGATTTTCTCCTCTGTCCTCCTAAGTAAGCGGAGAACTCCTTGGGGACCTCGGCCAATTTTGTATCCCCTCAGCTCTTTGGGGCACCAGCCCAGGACATGCACCCATCAAGGCATTGCACAGATGCATGAAGAAGTGTCAACTCTGCAGACACTGGTCTGTCCCCAGTCTCATGAGGAATAAAGCAAAATACGAATCTGCTAGCATCTCAGTTGTGTGAACACATACCTGCGAGGAATGATTACACAACTGTCATGGAGGTGTGAAGAAGGGCTTAGAGAACACAGGTGCAGGTTAACCTTCCTGTAAGAGTTAGGGAAAACCCTGGAGATGACATCTGGACTAGAAGATTCTAGGTAGAGAGGCAAGAACAACCCAAGGGACTGTCCTTGTGCACAGAGATCAGGAGAAAGAGTCAGGCTCCAAGTCAGAATGGGGGGGGGGGGGGGCCTGAAAGATCTCTGGGTGATTCCAGTTTGTCCATAGGGATGAGAAGCCCTGCTTTGGGGACAAGGCTCAGGAATGTCACTTGTGGTCTGATACTAAAGGGCCTTTTTGCCAACTCACGAGTGGGCATTATGGCCTTTGGAGTCGGAGGAGATGCAGAGACAGCCAGTGAAATGAACAGAGGTGTGTTTGTGGACACACTGAGGGCAGTGCAGGTGCAGTACAGGGGCAGAGACGGAAGGACTGAAGCCAGTCAGGCCGGGGTGGTGGTTCAAATGGAGCCATTGAAGTCCAGAGCCAGCAGCCAAGGCAAGGAGTGGAGATGGCAATGGTTTGGCCAAAATTTCCTACAAGGACTCAGTGAGACACTGTAAACCATGCAGCAGTGCAGGCCCCTTTTCTGCACTCCTCTGCTGATAACTCCCTCTCTCCTTTTTCACCATCTTTACTTTGCTGTTGTTTCCTTTCTCTTATGAAGGATGAGGCAAAATTCAGTGAGAACTCATGATTCCAGGGCTCAACCCTGGATACACCAGGCTTCTGGTGGAGGGACATAGACATAGCTTCACCTGCACCTGTTTGGGGCAGGAAAGGGCTCAGCCTGGACAGGAGAGGTCACATAGCAGCTGCTCAGGAGCACAGGGGCCTGGCCTGAACTTCACAGATGCCAGCAGCAGCCCGGGCTACATGAGGGCCTGGCTTTCAAAGCCAAACAGAATCTCTGGCCACGTGTCTTCACTCGAGTGTTTTTCTTAGTCTCTGGAAACTGATATTTAGATACACAAATTTTTAAATATGCCTTTGATCCCAGGCAGACAGTACGAGGACAGACACCAAGCTGGGCTGAGTCCATCCACAGCTGCTTACTTAGAAGCACAGTAAGCAGGGGCTCAGATGACAGCTCGTCATGCTAACGCCAGGATCAGAGCTGACCCAAGCCTTCCATCCAGTTCCTGAGTCACCACATCACTGGCAACCACCACTCCCATCCACTCCTGCAATCTGGACCTCCAGCCGGCCTGATCATAAATGTACCCAACAGGTGAACCCTGAGGTCCACTGTGCAACTTGGCTCACGGCACTGTCACAGAATCAAGTGGACTCCTGGATGAGTCTCCCAGTGTTAGAGAAACCTCCATCACCTACAAATGTGGAACTATTGTCAGCAGCTCCACGACACAATCTCCTGGTCAGGGGCCTGCAGGAAATGTTAAGGTCTGTGCGGAAGAAGCACCCTGAGCAGAAGCCCCCACAGGACACATGGTGACAGTGACTGCCCGGCTGAGCAGTGCCCATCCCTGGGCTGTCCCCTCCTCTGATGACCCACAGCCATCAGGGGTCCTCAATGGAGCCCTCACTCCTGAGGACACAGTATCCTGTGGCTTTGCAGGCCCCGAGTCTTGGGCTTGCCTGGCAACTCCAGGGCTTGGCAGCTGCCAGCTATTCCAGTCTGCAGAGAGAATTGTCAGATTTAGAACTTCAAGTGATGAAAGTGGGATCTTTATCAGAAAGTGATGTGAGGTTGGGAAGTGTCTAGAGAGGAGCAGAGAACCTTTCAGACACCACTTTTCTGGACCCTGATGCAGGAGTGTTCCAGGGCTCTTGGAACTGAAACCCAGATCAGAAATGGTCATGGATTCTAGAATTTCAGAGCTGGCGGGGCAGGTGTGGGAGAGACCAAGCAAGACAGACCCTTGCATGCTGAGCAAGCCAAACTGAAACAGCCAGTGTGGAGACAGCAGTGCCTCTGGGACTCCCTTGTCATTTGGCAAATAGCTACAGCCTTGGTGCCTGAGGGCCCCCACTGCTCTGACAGCCCACAAGGCTGAACGCTGGTGGCAGGAGGCCTCCTGGACGTGCACCTGTATCATGGCTGGCCTTTCATCCTACCTGGTCAGGTTCATGTCACACCAGCTGTGAATTATTCTGACTTTTCCCCCCTGAAGCCTCCCTATGTTCAAATGGCTTGAGGAAGGCACCCTGTGAACAGCTTCCATGTTTACAGAGCCCACGGGGCTGTGTGATGACCAGCACACAGGGAGCATACCCAGCCGGCCATCAGGATGGGCCAGGTCCCATCAGGGGGCATGTTTGCAGAAGTGAGATTAGAAGGAGAAGCAAGGAGGATGGAAGAATCCATAATGTTAAGACGTCGAGATCAAGTTGGTCCCTGCAGCAAAGGTGCACAGGACTCTGAGCACAGCAGGGCTGAGCGGGTGCTCCCCGCAGCGGGAAGGGGCACACCCCTCTTGATTTGCACAGCTCTGGGAACACTTTATCACTGACTTTGAGAACTCACCTTGGTGTGTAATTCTCATAGAAGGAAGCCTATAGTCCCATCTCCCCACAAGTCCCCTTCCACATACCCTCAGGACACTTGAGTACCGGGGAGTTCCTTCCCCAACAGCACTGCCAGTCCTGGATGGTGCTCGCCACTCAGTCGCATCGTGGACCACGCAGGCCTCTCCTTTTCCAGGTCAGGGACCCTGGGCCCTCCCAGCCCCACCACTGACAGATGCTCTGAAGATCTGTGAGTGTGAACATTTCAAAGTTACTGAGGCTCAGCCTTAGATTACAGGCTGGGGGGGAGTTTGCTGGGGGGTTGTTCCCACTGATGATGAAATGCGCCCTGCCCAGAATCTGCCTATCACGGCCACTGGCAGCAGGGGGAAGGGTCCGTCAGAACCACCTGTACCTTCTCATTTAAACTTACCATGTCCCTATGGGGCGCAGTATGCTCTCAAGCTATAATCTCATCTCTGGTGCTCATTAACCTTTCTGAAGATCTGACAGACGCCAGATTCTTGCTCCCCCACAAAACAGAAAGTCTGTAAGGGTGTTACCCAATATTTTGCATGCAGCTTTTGAAGTTTGAAGAATTTCTGAAAACTGTGCTGCTCGAAAGCTTCTGGTGTTGGAACACTTAACGTGACAGGCATCAAGTTCTCCTCATTCGGGGCTGAGCAGTGAGGGCCTCCTGGCTGTACACACCAGATGCCCAGCCAGACAGGGCCTTGCCAGGGCGGTATCACCTCCTCCTCCTGACCTTCTAGGGCCTTATGCAGAATGAGACGCAATGGCAGGCTTAGTGCCAAGGTCACCATAGATAGAAACAACTGTAACAGGTGTGCAGCAAGCTCTCCCCACACAGCCCCAAACACACTCGAGTTTACAACAGCGTCTGAAGACTTCCTTTTTTACTTCCTGTCTCAAATTTGATGTCTGCATTTTTCCTAAATTATAAAGCAAATGCAATAAGAGACTGCTTGCAGGATACTCTCTTGTCAACAATTTCTCCCTTCTCCTCTCACCACCCTTTTTGCAAGAATACTGTATATCAGCCAACCCCTCTGGGGAAAATAACTTTGAAAAATTGTATAGTGGATGCTAAATGACTTAATGGATAATAAAATGGCTTGCGCTTCTGAGACTGCTATTTAAAGACCAGCTTGGCATTTTATGTAAAATGAACACTAGATTTTGTACAATCGTGGGACCTCACCCAGTTTTCCTGCCAAGTCTGCTACTTACAGCGCAGTTCGTCCTCAGAGCCACACACAGGCTACACCTCTAGAGGCACAGAAGACTCTGGAGGACAGATGGTCCTTGCACCCAAAATTTTGGATTAAAAAAGAAGAAAGGGTACCTTGAAGCCCAAATGGTAACCCTAAAATTTAACCAAAATTGTTGGACAGGCATAATCTCACACCTATAATCCTAGCACTCAGGAGGCTGAAGTGTTGTATTTCTTAAATTCAGGATTCTGAGGCCAGCCTGAGCAAGAATGAGACCCATCCTCTACTAAAATTAGAAAAATTAGCCAGGCATTGTAGCAGGAGCCTGTAGCCCCAGCTTCTCAGGAAGCTGAGGTAAGAGGATCACTTGAATCTAGGATTCTGAGGTTGCTGTGAGCTATGACGCCACAGTACTCTACCCAAAGTGACAGAGTGAGACTCAGTCTCCAAAAAAATAAAAAGACCAAATTGTGAATATGAACCACTGGTATCTGCATTCATTGGAAAGTGAGCTAGAACCAAGCCCGGGAACACATAGGAACTCAGGGCTCCCATTGGTAGCATCCCAGACACCAACCTGAACTGTCCTGCATGAGGACACTCCCTCCTCCAACTGAGCCTCCTGTGCAGCTCATGCCTCTGCCCTTCTCCGTCATCAGCCATTTTCCAAGTAGGCCAGGCACAGTAGCTCATGCCTGTGATCCCAGCACTTGGGAGGCCGAGGCGGGTGGATTGCCTGAGCTCATGGGTTCAAGACCAGCCTGAGCCAGACAGAGACCCCGTCTCTAAAAATAGCCAGACATTGTGGCCGGCAGCTTTAGTCCCAGCTACTTGGGAGGCTGAGGCAAGAGAATCACTTGAGCCCAAGAGTTTGAGGTTGCTGTGAGCTGTGACACCATGGCACTCTACTGAGGATGACAAAGTGAGACCGTCTCAAAAATTAAAAAAAAAAAAAAAAAAATTCAAAGCAGAACTTGGAGCCTCCAATCCCAGGTTAAGTCAACTTTCTTAGCCTCAGCACCCTCCGCACTTCCAAGGATGCTTGTTGGAGCTGCCCCGCCCTCTTCAGGGTGTTCAGGGACACCCTGGGGTCTACCAGCCTGACAACCAGCACCTCCACATGTCCCATCACAATACTTGCCGGGGTCCAAATCCAAGGGGAGGGTCTTACCACCCCTTTCAGCTCCTGGTGTTTCCCCACAGCCTTCGGGGCTCATTGGCCTGTGGACACTTCAGTCCACTCTCTGCCTGTGGTGTCACATGGCCATCTTCCCTGGGTCCGCACCCAGACTTTCCTCTTCTTCAGGACACCAGTTACCTTGGAATGGGACTCACTTTATTCCATTATGATCCTGTCTAATTTCATCACATCCACAAAGCTGGGGAAGTTTTTGTTTTAATCGTGTGTGCAGGCGAGTGCATCCTAAGCACCACCATCAAGCCCCTTTCTTCCCGGGGCTTGGTCACAAAGCTGTAATAGCCCTGTTCCAGTGGGTAGAAACTGAGGCATGTCCAGCCCGTGATAAGAGGCCACCTGTGGAAAATATAACAGAAAGCCGACATAGGGTCTAGGTCTTGGCCACTCTCGTACCCCCTGGTCTACTGCTGGGCGGCCACACGAGGTTCCGTGAGTGTTGAGTTAGAGGAGCAGGGTGCATGCCTAGAGCCACAGAAAACGCCAAGCTGTGAACTCGGTTCCCAGCCCCACTGTGTGGCTGAGGAAAATGAAGCCAGTTCCATTAAAATGATCACAGAACAAGCAGCAGCACACTGAGCCCACCTCAGAAGTCCCAGAGTCACACCAGTGGAGCAGCTGGGACAGGCATAGACATGGGCCAGGGGTGACAAGGCCCTCCCCTCCACCTCCTCCTGTAGGTGTCTGAGGGCAGGGCAGTCGTCCTGGGGTATGTCTGGACCTCTCATTCCCAGTTTTGTGCTACACAGTGGTGGTGACAGAGTGTGATTATTAGGACAGGCACAAATAAGGTTAAGCTCAGAAAAAAGACCAACTGTTTGTAGATGCAAAGCAGATGGGGCACGGGGGATGACAGAGAGCCAAGCTCTGCAGACAGCAGGGGGCAGGAGAGTGAGCTGGAGACCAGCGGAGAAGACAGAGGCTGTGACAGAGGCAAGGCTGGGCCTGGGGGTTTCCAGGGACCAACCCACCCTCGAAATGCCAGCTCCGGAGCATCCAGAGACAAGCCTAAAGGAAGCACAGCAAACAGTACCTCACCCACCTACTGTAGGCTTTGTAAAAAACAGCACTTAAAAAGTATTTTGCATTGGAGTGGCGCCTGTGGCTCAGTCGGTAAGGCGCCGGCCCCATATACTCAGGGTGGCGGGTTCAAACCCGGCCCCGGCCAAACTGCAACCAAAAAATAGCTGGGCTTTGTGGCGGGCGCCTGTAGTCCCAGCTACTCGGGAGGCTGAGGCAAGAGAATCGCTTAAGCCCAGGAGTTGGAGGTTGCTGTGAGCTGTGTGAGGCCACGGCACTCTACCGAGGGCCATAGAGTGAGACTCTGTCTCTACCAAAAAAAAAAAAAAAAAAAAAAAAGTATTTTGCATTTATAAATATGTGCACTGCAAACTGTGTGTGTGCTCCCTGATCATTTAGCAGGGGAGGGCACAGAAGACATATTCCTAAATAGAAAATGGAGCTAGTAACTTATTTTTAAAAATGGCCAAACTAGGACTCCTAGGAAATATTATCCTAAAAATATGCAAAGGAACATTGCCGATATAGATTCTAATACATACTTCATGAGCTCCATGTCTCGTGAGCTTGGAACAAACCCAGGCAGTCCTCACTCCTCAACTGCCTGGACTTGCTGATGAGCTGATGCCCATGAGACTCAGCCAAGGGACGCTAGACTGCACTATAACGTGAATCTATCTGTCCTCAATACTCCTTTTCTGTACACTCATTGGCTATACATGAATGTTCCTCAGAATACAGTCTTGAAAATGCCTATGTCAAAAATCATAAGAAGAAACCTTGAACTTGAATCACTCAACAGGAGTAAGAGTGACCAGGAGCAGATGTATTACCCTGCTCATCAAGACTTCCCCCAAAATTAGATTAAAACTACAAACTACTTTACTGCTGAAGTATAAAACAAACCAGAAAAACCCAGAAAACATTCCTCATTCCCTCTTCCTTCCAGACTTCCTGATGCCTCTACACAAATAATTCTTGAACTTGGGACAGAGCAGGTGCCTTCCCTCGGGTCCTGGCATCATGGCAAAGTTGGCAGTAGCATCCCAGACTCTTGAGAAAGAAGAAAGAAAGGGAAGCTGGCTCTGAGCCTACTGATGACACAGACCTGGTGAAAAGCCCCCAAGGAGAGTGGAGCTCAGAATAAACTCTGTGGTCAGACTCTGTCACAGATGCTGAGGGAAGGACTGTTTCCTTGACAGAGAGGTGGCATTTGTCCTCTCCAGACAACATTCGCCCACCCTGAACTGTGCCCTATTTATATAGCCATTGAGACTCCCAGAGGCAACACTCAAATAGGGCCAGCCACAAGGTTCCCTCTGCAAGAATGAGACACAGGAATCCAAGGGGGCACATGCACCGCAGCAGACGGAAAGCCAAGGGCCTCCTCCCACAGCCGGCTCACAAGGTCCGACAGCCAGCTCCCAAATGTCGTCTCAGAGGACACAGAGGCTATAGTCTGTCCTCCCTCCCTGCACAGGCTCTTGATAAGAAGAGCAGACAAGGCTTCATGTACAAGAACTACCCGAACCGCACTAAGCACCGCAAGAACAGGAACGAGCCGCCTGCTTCAATCTGCAGATAACCAGGCAGGTGGCTGGGCCCTGGGCTGCCGCAGGTTTGAAAGGGGCACAGTGATGGGGTGAAGGGCCAGACTCCCGGCCTCAGGCTCCAGCTCCTCCCTCTCTTGGGACCTCTGTTGTATCACTTGTGAAGTGGGATCGTTATTATACAATGATTCCATACACAGAAAGTGCTCAAAGAACCTTCCAGAGCACGGTGGGCACCAGGAGATACTTGGGTTAGAGTTTGCTTCACATACAATATTTCCATCCCATGTGCACTTCACTTTTTTTATGTATGGATTAAATTATTTATTTAAATCCTTAAATTTTTCTTAAATTTAACTTTATTTCGATTAATTTTTTTTTTGAGACAGTCTCACTCTGTGCCCTGGATGGAGTGCTTGATCTCATCACAGCAACCTCAAACTCCTGGGCTCAAGTGATCCTCTTGCCTCAGCCTCCCAAGTAGCTGGGACTACAGGCACACACCACTACACTAGCTAGTGTTTATTTTCTGTTTTTAGTAGAAACGGGGTCTCATCTTGCTCAAGCTGGTCTTGAACTCCTGAGCTCAGGCAATCCACCTTCCTCAGCTACCAAGAGTGCTACGATTACAGGCGTGAGCCCAGCCTTGGATTAAACTTTTTAAAAATAACTTTGAGCTAACAGAAAAAATCCAAAAGTTACAAATCTTAAAAGTTTCGTTCTGTTTGTATCTAAGAACTGTGGGTGTTCCCTCCTGGACTACCTGAGTGCAGGTTGCAGGCATCCATTTGATCCACCCTCCGCCCCTGGGCACGTCCACACCTGCATCCTGAGGATGAGGATGTCCTCTGAAAGTTACACATGGAGGAAATCCATGTGCACCTTTAAACATGATCACCCAGAATAAAGTGTGTGCACACTCAAAGCAGCAGCATGATGTGAAACTTTGGGTCAGATGACCCGAGAGCCAATCTTCTCTGCTCCTCAACCAGCTAAGAGACTGGGCTTCACCTTCCCAGGGAATGAGTCACTCTTGGAGATGCCTCTGTCTCTGAGCACATCTGCTACACTGTAGCGCTATCTGTGGCACATTTTCTACAATCTGATACATTTAAAAGCCTGTGGAATTGGCTTTTCCCAAAGAGGGTCACTTTGCTGACATCCATCCTGGTGACCAGCATGGCAGACCACACACAGAGACTCACACACCTGTGGCTGAGCAAGGCATCCCCACTGACCCCTGATCCATCTGTTACCAGGTCACACCCTTGGGTCCTCAGGAACCACAAAATCAACCAGAATTGGGAAACAGTAAAGATCATGTTAAAACTATTGATTTCTAGGGTGCCCCCTTCAGCCCACAAAGCTAGAAATCTAGGAAATGTTTGCAGAGCCTCCCTTCTCCCAACTCCTTTTCTCCCTCCACATTAGAAATATCTCCAAATCCCACCCCTACAGCCTGGCATTCAAGGGTTGCGACAGCCCAGGGACCCATGGCATGGCTCAGTTACCCTCTTGGGTGGAGACAGTTAATCCTAATGTGCTCCAAGTCCCAGGCACCCAGGCCCCAGCCACCTCACCCTGAAGTCTGGGTCCCGCCACATTCCCCCCAGCCTTTCAGAACCCCCACAGCTCCCACCCTGCCTCCCCCACACCCCGAGCTCTGAGAAGCCCAGCTGAGCAACATTCAAGACCCAGGGACCACTGCTAAATGCGCAGTCATTTCCCTGATGCCTAAACCTGTATCTATGCATCTACTGTCCTATCACTGTGTCAACCATGTTCTTTGACCCAGGGGCACCAACTTATGCGGGGCATCATGGAATCCCGTTCTAATTTCAGGGTGCCTCAGACAGCACCAAGGACATAGCAGGCCCCAGGTCAGTGCTTGCTGCTGCCAGGAGGGACCTGGGGGTCAGACGCAGCCACAGACCAGCCTCACCCCCACACCAGCATGCTCATGCTTTCACTCTGCACCTCCGCCACACTTATCTCCTTCCAGGAATGGGGCAGGGGTCAGACACGGTCTCTTGTCCATTTGATGACAGAAGGAGGAAGGGACAGGAACTGAATTGTCTCAAATGTCCAACGAGCAGAGCCATCGCTGGCTACTGTCCTAGCTCCTGGCTTCTGTGCCTCCCATGCACGCTTCTCCACTCACCTCCTGTTTTATTTCCTCTCCATCCCCACACAAAAATGAAAATGCAGATGGGGAAGGACCACACTATTTACTGACAACTGGAACACCCAGACCCAAACAGCCCATGTCTGGATAATTAAAGGCACACTATAAAGACCTTGTATGCTTTGAAAGAAAAATATGAATCAAAAGCAGTTTTAAGTTAAAAATATCCACTATTACATATAAGAGTAAAATCATAGGCAATTTTGTAATGAATCGGGAAGCTCACATTTTTGCCACTTTGTTGTGAAGTCTTATTTAAATTACTGATTTAGGTCATAAGACTAAATACTTATGCATTTCTTACAACATGCAAAACTCGAATGATAAGGTTGATGAGAACAGAGAACACTTGAAACTATAAATAAAATCAAGAGAGAAACCATACATGCATCTTCTGTAGTGTGCGAGGACACAGCTCGCGTCACTCAACGCGGAGACACTTTCTCATCAATGCACCGTGGGAAATGTCGTCTTCTGCCACTACTGACAACGCCCTGCGCGGCACAGCTACCAGCTGGCGACCGTCACCCACTTGGCGCGCTGTGGAGCGCGATTCTGAGGTGAGGGGCCGTGGGTCCACACCCAGAACACCGGAAAGCCGACGTGCTAGCTTAACGTCACAGTGGCTGCAATGCCACTGGGTGACCTGAATCTTTCAGCTCCAGTTTAATCTCAGGGGACCATAGTCATATCTGTGGTCTCCCAGCCCCGAAAACTTCCTCACACGGTCCAAGACTGAGCACGCAGACACACAAGGTAGGTGTGGTTGCTGCGTGCTGCAGCACAGAGCATGCGTTCAGCGCGCCGACAGGGAACGTGCGTTCAGCGCGCCGTCACGAACGTGCGTTCAGAGCGCCGTCTCGGAACGTGCGTTCAGAGCGCCGTCACGGAACGTGCGTTCAGAGCACCGTCTCGGAACGTGCGTTCAGCGCGCCGACAGGGAACGTGCGTTCAGCGCGCCGACAGGGAACGTGCGTTCAGAGCGCCGTCTCGGAACGTGCGTTCAGCGCGCCGACAGGGAACGTGCGTTCAGCGCGCCGACAGGGAACGTGCGTTCAGAGCGCCGACAGGGAACATGCGTTCAGAGCGCCGACACGGAACGTGCGTTCAGCGCGCCGACACGGAACGTGCGTTCAGAGCGCCGACAGGGAACATGCGTTCAGAGCGCCGACACGGAACGTGCGTTCAGCGCGCCGACAGGGAACGTGCGTTCAGAGCGCTGTCACGGAACGTGCGTTCAGCGCGCCGACAGGGAACGTGCACTCAGAGCGCCGTCACGGAACGTGCGTTCAGCGCGCCGACAGGGAACGTGCTCTCAGAGCGCCGTCACGGAACGTGCGTTCAGCGCGGCGACAGGGAACGTGCGTTCAGCGCGCCGACAGGGAACGTGCGTTCAGCGCGCCGACAGGGAACGTGCAGTTCAGCTCACCTATGTAAACGGTACATTCAACGCACCCTCATAGAACGTACATTCAACATGCCGTCATACGTTTGTTTAAAGGAGAAAAAGTGAAGGTGAGAATTTAGAAAAGAAAGGGACAGAAGAAAGAAATGATCAAAGACCTTAAAATGCCTTACATCCCAGAGGTGGTGTCCTGCCATTCACACCCTGGGCAGATTTCGCGTTCCAGAATCTAGAGAGAGGTGGGCAAGGGCAGGACATCAGAAAGGGTCAGAGCTGCCTGGAGCGTGTCACAGGGTGCAGCCGCTCACTGGGTCTCAGCCCCATCAAATCCAACACACTTTTTTATATCATAAGATTTTAGTATCTGCTATGATAAATTGAAAAATAATGATAAAATCTACCTGGAGTTTCAGATGAGATCAGGTACGTTCAGGGTGGTATGGCCATAGACCTACCCGTAGCTTCAAAAACCAACATGTTGCCCTAAACAAATTAATAGGAAGAGGATTGTGGTAGAAGTGACCTGCATTTCATGCATCTCCACATGTAAGTTTCTAAGCCAGGCGCACCTGTTCCAGAGGCCACAATAAAGTCACCAGTGTTTGCGCTGGTATTGTTGTGAATACAGTAGCCACAAAAATAAGGCAGAGACAGTTGAGCTCACAGGCACAGTCAGGAGAGGTGGATCCTGGCATGACTAGCTCGTGGTAAAGAAATAACAATAACTTTCCTTCATTTTAAGCGCATGGATATTTCTGGAAATTGTGACATAAAACTATGCAAAATGATCTGGAAAAACAAGTGGGTCTGAGGCTCAGATACTCAGAAACAGGGACTTCACCTCCATGAGGAAGCCAGAAAGCTGCACATGACACGGAGCGTTGCTGTGTGGTGTGGGCGCCCTGCGGGGAGGGCAGGCACTGATCAGCACCCTGCCCACAAGGCTCCCCACAGGTCTAACAGGCCCCCTGGGGCAGTGCCCACCGCTAGACAGATTCCCACACTTTGGTACTGGTGGGAAAGTTGGATTTGAAAAAGACAAAACAGAGGGCCCAAGGTGAAGTGGGGAGAGTGTGAGTACAGCTGCGGGTGATCCTTCCTGGGAGCATGAGACAGGAAAAGCAGAGTACAGCTGAGACCCCTCCTTCCCGCCCAGCCCTGTGGCTACTATGTTGAAGCCCCTGCTATCCCACAGCACTCACATCTCTGCTGAATACTGAGCTGCCACCCAACAAAACAGCCAAGAAGGCACCCGAGATGCAGCGCAGCCATCAGGAAAGACCATGGGCCGCTGTCCGCTATGTCTGCCTCAGACCCAGCAGTCACCCACACTGGGCACATGGCCTGGTGCATCCTGGTACACATGTAATGACACGGTGACATGTTGTTAAATGTAATTTGGATACATGCATTGTGTGTTTGACCTTGAAATGGCCCATCTGGGAATTTATCCTGGAGGACCTGGGCTAGCTGGCTCCATCGTGATTCTGCGACCTGGCCTGCTCCATCATGGTGGTCTGTATAGCACAGGCAGACAGCAGGTGCACCCCACCAGAGCATGTTTCCTCCCAGGGGTCACAGGAGAGGAGCAGGCCTCTCTTCTCAGAAGAATTTAAGCAGAGAGCAATAGCACTCAACCATGAACTCCCAACCACACAAACTATCTCTCAAGGGTCACTAATGAAGACAGTCAAAACATGTAGAAAAATACATATTTCTGCAAACCATCAAAGCATGCTGTCCTTTATGCTGAAGTATTGACTGCAGCCCCCACTTGGTCAGCACTTGCCTTTCTGATCGATACACCTGATGAGAGTCCTCAGCAAAGTCAATAACACATTATTACCCAAGAGGTCTGCCACGCAAGTTGCCAGAAAGCGCTTCCTCTTACAGTGGGACAGTGCTGCTGCCCAGGGTCCCAGCTGGTCCCCAGGGTGTTAGAGTCATGGCCAGGTTACCCAGGACCCTCATTAGGAGGCAGGACAGGGATCATGAGTGCCGCTCTGGAAAGGGAATGGTACTAGAGGCCACAGCTGTCGGGAAATGTGTCACATCTGCTGTTTGAAAGAACTGCAGCCACAGAGCCTCAGACCCCACCCATTTCTGTTCCTTCCTTCATTTGGGCCTGACGTGTGGAGATGCAGAGCCCTGGGAGTGTAAAGCAGAGGCCTTGAGGGGAGGCGGCCCAGGGCACAGGCTGCTGGTGGAAGGCTCCTCCACGGAGCCTGAGGCAAGTCCCTGGAAGGAAGTATGATGGGTTAGCAGAACAGGAACCTGTCAGTGCACTGGGGATTCCACATGACACTGTTCACCTGGGTCAGACCTGTATCAGAGGGGCTTACGAGAGAAGGTGGAAGAGAAAAGAATGAGCTCAAAAACATTGTTATGCTGTGTGAGAAATAAGAACACCGTCCTCTGTAGGGCGGATGGGGTTAAGTCGTGAGTGGCAAAAAGTGAAGGACAGTTTTGAGTGTCCACCCTGATAGCTGGCGAGGTGGGGCCTTTAAGGGCAGGAACATAAGGTCCAGCCTGCTGGACTTGCAGCGACCAGGTCAAGGTGTGAAAAAGCTGCAGGAAGGCAGAGGAGGGAATGCTGGGCCAAGCTGCTCTTACAGAAGGAGGTGGATAGAAAAGGGTTTCTCAGAGTGAGTCAAAGACAACACAAACACAGCAAGCTGTGGCAAGGGTGACATCCATCCACCTCCCACAACATGCATGCTGTGTGGCCATCCTGCACTGTGTGTGCACTGCCTAGTGACATGCATGCTGTGTGACTATCCTGTCCTGTGTGTGTACTACCTGGTGACACACGTGCTCTGTGACTGTCCTGTGTGACCATCCTGTCCTGTGTGTGCACTGCCTGGTGACACGCATGCTGTGTGACCATCCTGTCCTGTGTGTGCACTGCCTGGTGACACGGGTGCTCTGTGACTGTCCTGTGTGCGCACTGCCTGGTGACACGCATGCTGTGTGACTATCCTGTCCTGTGTGTGTACTGCCTGGTGACACATGTGCTCTGTAACTGTCCTGTGTGCGCACTGCCTGGTGACACGCATGCTGTGTGACTATCCTGTCCTGTGTGTGTACTGCCTGGTGACACACGTGCTCTGTAACTGTCCTGTGTGCGCACTGCCTGGTGACACGCATGCTGTGTGACTATCCTGTCCTGTGTGTGCACTGCCTGGTGACACGGGTGCTCTGTAACTGTCCTGTGTCTGCACTGCCTGGTGACACACATACTCTGTGACTGTCCTGTGTGACTATCCTGTCCTGTGTGTGCACTGCCTGGTGACACACGTCCTCTGTGACTGTCAGGCCATGGTAAAATAAGACTTTTTGAATATCACCACATATGTAGACAATATAACTGACCACACCAGGCAGTGCATATTGGGCAGCTTAGAACACAGAAGAGGTCTGTTCTTAGAGGCCTTCCAGAGTCTGGCTCTAATAGAAATACCATCCAATGGCTTCAGGAGTAGAGGAAGTAGGCTATGCAGTAGAAAGTGATGAATTTGCTTTGGATCAATTTTGGGGTATCAGAGATTTACAAACTCAACATAGCTCACATTAGGTAACAGAACTGTGAGTCTGGAGTCAAAGTTGAGGTCTGGGATAGAGATTTGAATAACGCACGCTCAGTGGAAAGGGAAGCTGGATTAATGGGCTTTAGTAAGTCTGATTTGTATTTTACTGAATTAATTGATTTATTTGAGGATAAAAATCTAATGGGAGGTAGGTTAGGAAAGGTCTCCCATACCCTGAGGGGTGGTGGGTGCTAACCTGGGCCTGGGCTTTCTCCCAGAAAAGTGCAGCATGTCTCCCTGTTGGAGATGCCTCCCCCCACCCATCCTTCCTCTTCCCTCTTCTACAGAAAATGCTGGGATGAGCCAGAGATCACCTGAAGGGCAGCAGGTCTGGGGTGGGCAGGGCAGGGTGACAGAGGAGGCTATCTTGCTCTCCTTCAGTGATGGAAAATGTGTCCTGGACTCTGCCCCTGGGTGGTAAACACATTTGTGAGCAGCTAAAGACAGGAGCATTCAGTGGAAAGTTTTAACGTCTGATGCAAAAACAATGCCCAATAACAGGCCCAGGGCAGAGGTGACGTGGAAACACAGCTGAACACCTGGAATCCAGGGCTCCCAACACTTCTTGGAGGAAAACATGTCATCTTCTTGGCCATGAGCAGCCGAGACTCAGAGAAAGCCAGACTGGTGCCTTCAGCTTTCCCTTTGGCAGGGGGAGCAGAAATCACCACCTGAGAAAAGAGATGAACTTTCCTGGTGGGTTCCTTGGTGGCAGCAGAACACATGAGAGGGTGGGAGGACTGTGTGCAGATTCCCATCAGTAGCTCCAAGACAAGCACAGAGACTCAGGGCTCGCTGCAGGTATGTGGTGTGGGTCTGGCCCCCATCCTGCTCTGGCGGGACCTGTCTCCATGTCCAGGCCCAGTGATACAACCTCTTCTGTTCAAAAGTCTTCTTGGTTTGGGGGAGACCCTCCTGCATTCTGTCTGAGTCCTAGGGACACCCCATGCACAAGTGCTTTGTGGGACTCTGTCGCCATCACTGGCTAGGCTAAGCCTCATTACTTACTTCCCTGCCATCCCGCTTAGAGCACTAGGTGATGTGAGGCGGGAGCCCCCACAGCACCTTCCCTTTAGAGATTTGGACTTACACATTTTTTTAAAAAATCATCAGCATTTTATAATCAGCTCAAGAACTTAGTTCCAACAAAAATGGTCTGAATGAAACATCATTAATCTCAACAAAGACGGTGTCCCTAGGGAAAGAAAGATTCCACTCTTTGGAGGTCACATTGCTGTGTGTCTCAGGGTGAAGTCTTCCTGGCCTGGCCTTGCCTTTGGGCTGTAATGTTCATCATTCCAAGAAGCCTCTCACTGGTGCCTGGGAAAGCTGTCCCTGCAAACTGGCCCTTGTTCTTGGCTGCAGTGCCATCGGCCAACTCTGCTCAGGCTTCTGGGGCTCCCTGCAGACAGTCTGATCAAAGGGCAACTGGGCTTTGCCTTATTGGGTCTGGCCAATAATGCAAATGGTCATGTCCCACCTGAGAAGATTCCTGTGACCTCATGGGCACTGGAGGCAGCAGCCACCTATAAGACGGCCCCCACACACACACCTGGACACTGAAGCTAGGCCCTTGACAAGGTCGGTCGATGCCGAGGGACCTGATTTGACTTCTGCAGGGAAGCTTTCTAGCCCAGCTCCTATACCTGAGGCTGGGACCCGGGGCTGGGAGGCCACAGGAAAGACACCTTGCAAACACCCCACCCCCACCCCAATTTGGCAACCTTGCATGGCTCTTTGTGAACTCTGAGTGCGCAGCCGATGCTGCTTGTAACTTTGCATTTTTGAGCTTATCTCCTGATAACTACATTATCCAACTGGTGCTTTTATGTGACTGAGCTATTGATCTTGCTAGGCTGCATTTGACCACTTCATAACTTTTGTTATTTATAGAAAAATGTTATCAACAAAGGGATGATGTCTCTACAAACCCCCCTTTTAGCCTGATTAATGTGAACTTCCCCAGAGAGAATATTACCAAATTTGAGAATATTTGTAATGAAGATAGTTGTTTTCACTAGGACTTTTCTAACAGGTGGATGTGAGTTCCAAGTGATTATAGTTTTAATTTCCATTTTGCAGTCAGATCCTCCCTATTGGAACCATTTTGAAAGAGAAAGAGCAGCAGCGTGCCCAGGGCCTTTATCATTCTGAAAGTTGTGTTTGTTCTTGGGGTGCGTTTTTCCCACAAGCCCCGTCCATCAGTGCTGACTGGGCAGGAGTGATAGGACCTTTGGCTGGTGAGGGTGTCGCACATTCCTGCCCTCAGAGGAGCTGCCGTTCCAAGTGCAGAAGGCTCTGGAAAGGATGTGAGGGAAAGCCCCATTCAAGAGCTGAATTTCGCTCACTGACTTGGAGAGCAAAGGCTCTGTTTGGAAAGGTGAAGCAGTACGTCCTGAGACGCAGCAAATCTCCTTATACTTCTTTATGCCCAGAGAAAGTCACTTGCACATGTGCCCACAGAAACACACGCAAAGCATCCAGGCAATGCCTCCAAAGAGGAAAAGTGGGTACCACCCATCTGTTCTTCAGTAGGACTGTGAGGGAAGCTGCTGCCTGCTCACACGTGGAGCGCCACAACAGTGACGTGGGTGTGTGGTGTGGACTGGCCCCCGGCCATCAGGAGTAAGTCTTCAAGATACACCAGCCCTCCCAGCAAGAAACACGAAAATACGGCTACAACTGGCTGCTATTTGCACAACATTTTCAAACTGCAAATAATGCCGCATATTGATCTTAAGAACCATCACGCAGAATGGCAGCACCTCTGGGGAAGGGGGTGCACCCAAGAGGCCTTTGTGAGACGCTCAAGAGGCTTACAAGGGTGTCTGTGAGACTGTGTCTTGTTTCTTGTGTGTCTGCCAAAAATAGTTCATCATAAACTTGCATGTGTGTTATTTATAAGAAGACTTAATTCTTACATTCCAAAGAAAAAGAACATTTTTCACAAATCTAGCCCCTTCTGTTTCCAAACTTACCTTGCTCCCCACCCAGAAGCCCTCCCAGACTCCTGCTATTTTGAGAAGCCACCCCTGATGCTCCAAGTTTGCCTACCAGGAGCCCTGGAGCTGCCCGAGCACAGCCCTAGCAGTCTTCCTGCTGGAGGGCAGGAGCGGGTGCAGCCAGCTCACCTGCAGAGCAGAACCTCTCCATCCTCAGACCCCAAGATAGAGCTCTGGGAGTTTGGAAAGGGCAGGGCTCCAGCCCAGTGATGCCGTTTCTGGCCTGAGTTCCTTCTGCCTGGGGAGCACCCCTGCTGTGAGTCCCCAGAGTGTGGGGCCCTCCTCATCTGGGCTGGCAAGGCCTGCAGACCAGCAGCATCTGCACCTCTAAGAGCTTGTTAGAAAAGCAGGGTCCCCCCACATGTGAACCTGCATTTTAACAAGATGCCCAGAGAAGTCAAACATGCACTGAGGCACCACACAGACCAGCTTACCTGTGGGTACACAGGTATCCCAAGAGCCTGGTCCCTGAGCCACAGAAAGACCTAGCACTTAGCCAGCCCCTCAGGAGTCAGAAAAGCCTCTACTTTGGCCCACTCCAGTACAATTTCCACAAAATGGCCTAAGTCAGTGGTTCTCAACCTGAGGGTCGCTACCCCTGTGTAACAATGAAAATGTATCTCGGCATGAGAAAGATTGAGAACCACTGGCCTAAGTGATCTCTCAAGGAAAAAAAGCAAGAGAAAAAAAAAAAAAAAAAGAAAGGCATGCCTGGACTGTGGCTTGCATTTCCAAATCGAATTAGTACCAGGGCTCCTATTCTCAAAGTACACAGGACACCCCAATTCTGGCCACTGGCCCACCTGCCTGTACCTGCTTCTGGCCCTCATCTGCCTGCATGAAGCCTGTGCCCTCCTCCTCCTTTCTCAAAAAACACATCAGGCCGGAGACACCCCAGGGCCAGCTATGTCTTCTACATGTCGCCTGAAGAATGCCTTTCTCGGTCCCCTCTGAGACAAGTGCTCCAGGATGGGGCCGTCTCCATCCACCCTCAGGAGCTCAGAGTACCTGGCCTACCCGTGCTCATACCACAGGGTGTCCTGGCAAGCTCCCGTCCCAGGGAAACATCCTGGGCCCGCCCACAACTTGAGTGTCACCTGTGGCATCCCTGCTCCCTGAGGGTGCACAGCACCCTTCCCATGTGACACACAAATGCCCTCACCAGTCCCACTTGCCCCACAGGGACCAACCAAGCGGAAGACAGGCCAGGCAAAGGGAGATGGCAGTTCCAGCGCCACCCTCCCACCCTCTCAGAAGAAATGACCCTGCTGGCTAGAGGCCAGGGACAGCCCGAGGCTGCCCGGAGCAAGGTGATGATGCCACAGTGAGCGGACATGGTGGGAAGTAGACGTAGTCACTGATGCGTTCAGACCACTCTGATACCGTCTTCTAACCTGGAGTCTTCATTAGAAGTTCAAAACCAGTGAATAAACATGCTGTTATTTATAAGTTACGTTGTCTTCAGGGAAAAAAATAAACACATGAGTCAATTAGGTACCTAACACCTTGAATACCAAAAGGCCAATTTGCTTTTCCTCAGCTGCCCACATAGAAAAACATGGGCCTGGGGGTGTGGGTCCCTCCAGGCAAACTGGGCAATCCTGTGAGATCCTCACCTGAGTACCTTACAAACCATCCAGGGGGAGCTTTGAAAAGACTTAGACCTGTTTCTTTCCCCCAAACATCTTTTATTTCTTTCTAGTTTAGTCATCTCTTACCTGAATGTTTATCAAATACCTGTAGTTCCTGTGCATTTGTTTGGCTTAACAACCTTTAAGTGAAGTGTTTTGCTTCTGTTTTTGCTCTAGGATAAATAGACTTGCTTTTCTTCCCAGCATCCACTTTATACCTGCTAAAAACGCTGGGCGGCGCCTGTGGCTCAACAGAGTAGAGCTGACAGTAGGTGGTAGGTTCAAACCCAGCCCTGGCCAAAAACTGCAAAAAAAAAAAAAACACAGGGTAACAATTCTGTCTCCCCACCAAGTGTACCTAGACAGCAGATCTGTTTTCGGTGCTAATTTGGTTCATTTTTGGCTACTCAAGGAATTAAGTTTTCCCAAGAGTTAGGAAGTCACTGGACACCTTCCACGCTGCAGGGACTAGCTGGGGAGGGATGCAGAGGCCTCAGGAGCCCCTGGGCTGTTGCTCAAGTTTATGAGAAGAATCTTCAAAATGTTTGTCTTGCAGTATTTTACCCATTTCAATTAAATTTTAAATCAACATTTTATTTTTAAAAATTATAATTAATTTTTTTAAACCTGTAAGCTTCCTCCCCATCCAGCAGAGCTCAGGTAAACGTCTGTTTTTAAAGACACTAATCTTTGTTACTCCAAGCACATACCTTTCCCTCCAGTTTCTAAATTACATTTTTTCGTTCTCCTCAAAAATCAACCAGAAGAGGAAAGGTAGAAAGAGCTTCTTCCTCAGCTCTTCCCAGACCCCCTGGGACATCCCCCCGGCCCAACCTCTGGCCCACCCCATACCCCCACCCTCTCCTCCTGGCCCCCCTGGAGTGTCTCCCCTGAACCCCTCTCTGCCTGGCCCCCTGAGGCACCTCCCCTGCTCTCCCTTGCCCCCCCCCCAACTTGGCCTTACTGGGATGTCCTCCACAGACTATCTCCCCACTACCTCTTGCCAGTCCTAGGGTGTCTCTCTTCCCCCACCCTAGGGAGACTCTCCTGCCCCCCAAGCCATCGGACAGCCCCCCACCCCAGCCCTGTACCCAGTGGTCCCTGTGGCACCTAAATTCCATTCCCAGCCCTCTCCATTCTTGTCAGCTAGAATTTTCATTTTAAAGAGTGGATTTAATAGTAAATAACTGTGTCCCTCCACTGTCACCTTCTAAGATTGGGAATGTCTCCCAAGCTGGTGCAGAGCCTGTCCAGGAAGGCAGGTGGCTGGAGCCCCTCTCCTCTGACCACCCACAGCCTCCTGTCCAAAGAACCCTGCCAAGATGGCCAGATAGGTGGCCAGGGTGAGGGGCAGCAACTGTGCTGAGATAAGCATCCACCAGGGAGTGTCCCTTGGAGGGAAGCAGAGATCCCAGGAGCCGTGCTTGCTGGGACCTAGTGACAGGGAAGGACAAGCTGAGGTTAATAAAGGGTCCCAGTCCCCATCCCTGAGGAAGGAGGAGGTGGCCACAGGGCTGAGACAGGACGCGGAGGTGGGTGGTGGGCGAGGCCTGGGAAGTGAGAAGGTGGGGAGGGTGACCCCAGCACACACCAGGGCAGGTGGCCTCAGGGTGCTGCAGACACAGCAACGCCTGTGAGCAGCCACAGCTTTAGGAAGGCCCAGCAATCCTGCTCCTGGAGATGGGAACTTGGACATACCTCAAAGTCTGTGGGCCATTGATCACAGCAGCTTCATTTGTGAAAACCAAAAGCTGGACATGCTCCTGAGGCCTTTAGATAGGTAAAAGAGTGAATGGCCCATGGCAGGTGCTCACCCAAAAGTACCACTCAGCCCTCAGGAGGGAGCTCTGTGGCCACATGGACAGCCTTGTCACAGCTATGCCAAGTCAGAGGAGCAGCCCCTGGGTGCCAGACAACCCCACTTACTGACGGTCTCAGAAACACTCTAATGGTGGGAACTAGGCCAGAGTCCCTGAGTTAAGTTGGCGGAGTGAGGGAGACCACCCTGTCTGGTTCCCCAAGTAACCCCAGGTTTTATCACTGAAAGTCCCACATTCTCACAGGAAACCCCTGGGCCCAGGAAAACCAGCATGGTTGGTTTCAACAGGTATGACCACAGGAGAACGGAATGAATGGAATGGGTGGGTTCCTTCGGCAAGTCGGCCACAGTCTACTTTCTGTCACCACAAAGTGATGATGATGACGATGGGGTGGGGGTGGAGGAGGAGGTGCTGGTGGAAAGGAAAGGGAGGGGGAACCTGCCATGCTCGGGCAGTGCCCTGAGGTCAAGCCCTGTTGGCCACATCCGGGAACACCAGACCTATCAGTCACTGAAGCCCCCAAGGCCTAGTGTCCTCGATTTCAAAAGGTAAAAAAAGCAAGACCAGGACCCAGTAGATCACGCACATCACTGTTCTCATGCTCTATTGCTGGGCCCCACTTGAGCACATCTTACGTTTTAGTCTCTGGGCTAAGAACAGTTTCCAAACAGGTTGTGCTACAGGTGACATGTGACCTCAGTGGACCTCATAGGCCTGTCCCCAAACTGTTTTCTCCTCAGAGCAATAGTCTCCCGGGAAGAACTCTGCTCACAGCAAGGCTCACACCTGGCTTCACAGACTGGTGCCCAAAATCAAGTTCCCAACGTCCTCTCAGGAAGGCGGGCCGATGGCCCTTCCCCCAGGCGTGTATCCTGCCCTGTGTCATGGCCAGCATCTCTTCTAATAAGCAAAGGCCCGTCTACCCCAGTGTCAGTTTGGAAACACAAACTGTGATTAAACTGAGAAAAATCATTCTACAATCTATTTCCAGCCACCAGTCTCTTTCCTGATTCTTGGGCTGAGCAAAACGGAGGCCACTTCCCTCTGAAGGCAGAAACCCTAACCAGATGCCAGCTATGCAGCTAGACCGAGCTGTGATCGCTGGGAGAACTGGAACGCTGGATTTGTGACTTCTGTGCGTTTAAACGTTCTTCCAGAATGTTGCATTAACGAAGGGTGTTTCCTTTTGCATTGAATTTATACCCAATGTGATTCCATTCTGCTTTCTTTACAGATGCAAATAAGGCATCTATAACATTCCTGATGCAAAAACTGTTTTTGCTAAATCATATCAAAATGTTTCATGGATCATACCAAAAAGTGTTGATATATGGAAATTGCCCTTTTTCAAAAACTGTCCTCAAAATCCACAAGGTATGTTTTGAATTTCTTTTCTCTACACCACACCCTTCCCAGTATTTGTGGAAAATTAGAGGAAATAAGTAATATATTAATGTCATGTTGTGAGGCCCGGAAGCAGGGTGCCCAGCAAATGCTCATGTTTAATTCCCACTGAATATAAGGAGGCTGGTTCTGAGTTGGGAGTGTCCCTAGCAGATGAAGCAGCCAAAGTTAACATTTAGAAGGTCAGAAGTGTTTTCTTACCTCACTTCTAAAATAGCTAAATAGCATCGTTTTCAATTAATCACACAAGACTTCTATTTCTTACATGCAAAAGATGTAAGAAATAGTACATGCTTCTCCCGGTCTTAATGTCGCCTGGGTGTGTATTTCCATTGGGGCAAATAGAACTGAAGCTGCAAAGTTAAAACGGTGAAATCTACAGCATGCCACAGCTGGGGGGCCGCAGGGGGGAAATCCTGAGAAACACTGTTTATTTTCACACACAAATTTCCTCAGTTCTTCAAGTAGACTGAAAACCACTGCAAAATCTGCCGTGTGTGAGAAGGAACTGTCTCAGGTCATACGCACCGAGTAATGAAAATGAATGTGAGTACAATTAAGCAGATTAATGTGATTAGAAGGAGGTACAGTAGCCAGATATCAAAGGCATATTCTGAGAACCTCAGGAAAGTCCAGGTGGAGCCTGGAACAAAGCTGGTGAAAAGACTGGGTGGTCTTCTTGGCAATTAACAGAGCTGAGTCAAAGAGGGACCTTGAGAGTCTGGGAAGGAAGGGCTGGATAGCGAAAAAGCCTCAAAGCTGCAGGGGTGGGGGTGCCCGGAAAGACAGACACACCAACAAAAGCGAGCCCTTTACAGTGGGCCCTGTTCTTTCAGACGGGACATACGTCGGTCAGGGCCATTTATTTTTTTCTTTTCTTGAGAGGAAGAAAACGTGTAGTGCAAATGATGCCGACATACTGGTTGCCCCTGACTGAAAGGGCCTGCCGTGTCCAGAATGGGTTACCCGTGCTCAGTGGTCCGGTGGGGCTCTGCTGCACTGCCTGACATGGAACGACTCTGGCGGCTGGTGGTCCACAGGGAGCAGGGACACAGGTCTCAGCATCCTTCATCCCAGGACTAGGGATTATTTTTTAAAAACAGGTAACAATAGCCAGCCATGACTTTCTCATCCTTTAAAATGTTCTAGCATGGCCTGGCTGCAGCAGGCCACTTAGACACTGGGCACACACTGGCCTTCTATGCCCCCAACCACAGCAAATGGTTTCTTTCCTATGTCTTTGCCATGGGTGGGGGGGCACGGTGAGGAGAGCTGACTTAGAAACTCTTTAATAATGCTGCTCAAATGGCATATTTTCCAGTTTAATCATTTCACTCTAATAGAATAATATACCTGGATTTTTCATCAATGTTGAGTGTGTTTTTTAATATATATAATGGAATTGAATGACATTCATTTAATAGATTCAAATTGTGCCCTGGAAATCTCTGTTATTGAACTGGGCTCCTTAATGTCACTGAGCACCTCGCCGCTGTGTCCAGGTTCTGCAAGGTGGACTGTCCCCACAAAAGCTGGCTCGCGGACCCTATGCCTGCCTCCTGGAGCTGAAGGGGAAAAGCTCAAAAATCCCTGGAAATGTCCCTCAGCTTCGATGTGTGTGCCGCAGCCCTGACTGTGACATTAGCACTCATTTATTGCTTTTGCTCTTTCATTAATAACTATTAAAAAAAAAAAAAAAAAAGCTCCTCAAAGCAGGGGAAAAAACTCATTCCGAGCTAAATAAACTACTTTTTCGTCAGAGCCAAACGTCTTTGTGTTTTGAAATGCCAGTTCTGTCACGAAGGCTTAAAGCTCCTGATTTGTAGAAAAGGAAGTTTCGGTGGAGAGCTAACCTCTCCGTGCTCCGTTAATTTGCCAGAATTGAGAGTTGCCTCCTAAGGACTGAGTGTGCGCACAGTGTCATATTTTCAACTTAGTCGCCTTTTGCTCCCGCACAAAAAGTAGATGTGTTTATTTACACGGATTAAATCAATAACGAGGGCCACTCTCCAGATAGTTCAAATACGTGGCTTGAAAGTGAACTGTTATTACAGCGTCTCCAAAGTCATAGCTTCAGCGCCGACCCCACTGTACTCAGGAAGTGCCCTTTGGACTTAATCAGCAGCCTCTGCCTTTTG
Organism: Nycticebus coucang; assembly: GCF_027406575.1. Classification (NCBI taxonomy): domain Eukaryota; kingdom Metazoa; phylum Chordata; class Mammalia; order Primates; family Lorisidae; genus Nycticebus; species Nycticebus coucang. The sequence continues at coordinate 2,071,635 of NC_069794.1, forward strand.
AATGGGATCATCCAGGATATTATGAGAGAGATGCAGAGCACTGTGTCCTCTGCCAGAAGGACATACAGGGATCCCAGTGAGAAATTGGATTTCTAACCAGTGAGGCCAAAGGCAATTCCACAGAGGAGGCAGGACAGAATGTGCAGCCCAGCTTCCAGGGAGCATTTCTTGTGACCGGGCTGCAGACGCTGTGGACACAGCCACCTCGCTGGGCCTTCCCTGGGATCCCACCTGAGAAGGGGAAGTCTCTGCCCGCCCTGCCCCCACCCCCTGACCTTTGTTCTAGACCACACCCTCAAAATTCAGTTCCAAAGGACTCCTGTTCTCTGGGGCACAATCTATGTAATCTGCTGTCAAAGACTGTCAAACAAATGCCTGACTTCAGACACCCCATTTCAGTAGCACAATCAAAACACCAGAAGGGAAGCAAGGAAGGAAGGAGGCTTGTCTAAGCTGGAAAATCCACAGCCTAGGATAAGGGCAGGGCACTGTGAGGGAAGCACCCTTCGGAGGGCAAGAAGCCCAGCCCTGTGAGATTGCAGACGCAAACGCTGGCTGTGAGCACCCACGGGAGACGCAGGATTGAATTCTGGAAAATGGAAGCGTTTTCCATTTCCTTGACAGCCCACGGACATACAGACACGAGTTCTAACGGCTGTTTCGGAGGAAATGCTCCAAGTTTGCTAACGTCTTGAGAGTGTGCCGGTGGGACCAAAGGAGCAGCAGAGAGCCAGTGTGGCAAATTCCCCTAAGGCTACCCGCTTTGTTTATCCTGTCTCCAAAAACAGTTTAGACTTGGACTCATAGTACAACCTCCAGGATGAAAAAATAAATATTACAATTTTTCCTTAAGTATACCTCGATTTTAAATTGCCCCATCCTTTTACATGTGATTATTTGATGGTAATAAACAAGACAGCATTTGCAATATGCTAATATTCTCCAGCACCCACTGTTTCTTCCATAACAGAACCACTTAAAAGCTAAACAACAAATGTATTTTATTCCAACCCAGATTAATTTAAATAAGTCATCGTCTCATATTGTTTTTTCAGACATTATATAGGAAAGGTTTCTTTTTTCCTGCATTTTTTACTTCTAAGGACTTAATGTTTAAAAACTTACTTATGCTATTGGATTCAAAGATCACTATAGTTTCTTAAAGGTAATGTACTATTTTGCCTCATTATAATAAGCACCAATGTTTTTACAACTGCAACAGTTCACCACCGCATTAGCATATTTTGGCTGAGGTATTGTTTTACTGTGACCTGTATAATAAGTGTCACATTAGCAACACAACAAATCAAACGTTTGTTAATTTCCCTGGCTTTCCCACACAGCTGGTGGTGTTATCGTGTCACCAGATTTTAATTAATATGATAAGTAACACTTGCAAGACAACAGCCTGGTTTTTTCCCCTCTGTGTGCATGAGGGTCCATGTGCCTCTCGTGTGTGTGTGTGTGTGTGTGTGTGTGTGTGTGTGCGCGTGCGCGCGAGCGTGCGTGCATGTGCAGGATTCCTCACACACGCATCTGCAGATAAGAGAAAAAGGGAAGGAAACCAAGATAATCACAAAGGCCTTCAGAGACAAATTATAGCCACTAAAAACACACAGACCCACATAACCCTATTTTCAAATAAAACTTTCTTTATACTATTTGCTTTTGCTTTTCCAGATCAAAGACCACCGTCCCCCACTGCATAATAAAAACCAGAAAAAGATATAATAAAACACACTCATTCTCATACCCGGGGTGGTTGTATGTTTACGGTTTTAGCATTTAAGAGAGAGATGCGATACTGCTGTCTCCAGAGAGGTTTCATTTTAATTTCTCCAGCCTCTGGGTGGATAGCAACCGATACATTTCTGACTTAGACACCATTGTGTTTTCCTTTTGCCACAGGCTGAGCAGCAATATTCTAGGGTAAGTCAAAAGTGCCATCTATTTGCAAAAGCTAGAAATGCAACCTCCAGGAATGGAAAATCCCTCAGCCCAGCCCAGCCCAGCCCAGAGCCTAACCCACACGGGGAGCAGCAGAGCAGGCTGGAAGAGGAAGGTGCCCAGACACAGAAGATGAAATTACAGCCTGCACTGTTCACATTACATATAAAATATGTTTGCAGTGTCAGTGCCAAGATTGTGTTTAACTGTTTCTATGCATTTTTTAGTAAAACAATGACAGTTGCTAATTCCAAATAAGCTACATAATGTAAAATACTACCTGAGAATGAATGTATTTTACCTTTTAAAAGAGAGGATTTAATTAATAAACAATAGAAACTGTAGAAACTAAATCTATGACAAAATACCAATAGTGGACATTTTTAAACCATGTCTAGAGGAGAAAATTCCAATAAGAAAAATAGTGCTCTATTACAGCTCTCTGATGCTTTCCAGTTTTGAATATTCTAAAGAGAAAGGAAACCGCTTTCTTCTGAGAATGGAAAGCAAAAAATGAAACACTGAATTAAAGGTAATGTACAAATCTCTTATTATTTCACATCTTTCCTTCTGTTGCAAAACACGAGATTTCCCCCCATGAATCCTCAACTCTAATATTCCACCACTCAGAGTCAAGGCCGGCAGAGGCAGGGTGCCTTGGGCACACAGAACGGTGGGAAGGTTTGGTGAGGGGCAGGGCTCCCGAATCCCACACCAATTGTACCACAGCATGCTATCCTCCTTCCCTCCTGGGGCTGCCCAGCAAACTCAGCTTGCACAGAGCAGACCACACTGCCGTCAGCTGGTGGTGTAAAAACAGGCTCCAAAATCATATCAGTTATGATGGCTGGTTGTGGTTCCAAAGGTAACTCTGAAAGCTGGAGTCCTCTTCAAGTCACCTTCTCTGCAGCTGTGCAGGGCGTGCAGAGAAGCCACAGCCAGAGATATCTTCTAGACAGCTGGAGACCCCACTGCCCCAGACAGTTGGCGACACGGCCCCTCCCTGCCCTCCACTGCCCCAGCACACACAGGCAGAGGGGTCCACCAGTGTCACTTGCCCCCTTGATAGAGGCCTCTGAAGGGGGTGTCTGGGGTCTTCTCTCACAGAGCCGGGTAGGCATGGCTGCGCTAAGTGCTGCTCCCGGGTTTGGGGGGGTCCTGCGCACTCTGATTCTAGAGGTCACCAGGATCCCCAGAGATCATACTTGCCAGCCCCATCTCAATAAGGGAAAACTGTCTGGACTGCCAGTGTGAGGCCCAGGGTCAGGAGCCAGAGGACCAGCAGGACAGCACAGACTGCCCTGCCAGAACCCGTTCTGCTCTGGGGTTACAGAAATGGAAACTCAGCCAGGCTTAGCACAGGCTTCAGAGGCAGGGAAGACCCCCAGCAGGTATCTGTCTTTCCCTGAGAGGAGCACCTGCCCAAGATGATTGCCAAGGGATCCCCCAAAGAACTGGGACTCAAGTTACCTTTGTGAGTTGGAGATGGGTGCCCAAGAAGTCAAGGGACCTCGTACCCAGTGAGAGCAACCCGGAAGGAGAAAGAGCCAACATGCCCAGAACCTGGCTTCACGAGGAAGCAGTTCTGAGGAACCAGGCTCCAAACTCAAGACCCAGAAAACACATATTTCCTTCTGACCAAACAAGGACAGAGGCTACCTGTTACGGACCAAGAACCGATGACAGGTTGGTGTTGGCAGGAAGGAGAAGTTACAGGGATATGTCACAGGCGGCTTGGAGCTGGGACCAGCAGCAGCTCAACCCAAAAGAGGGGAGGGCAGGGGAGGGAAGACCAAAAGATTAACCTATTTATCTCCCAGAAAACTATTTGGAATCTGTGAAGCACCCTGGCCATGCACTACCCTCCCCTATTGTAACGCACATTGTGCTGCAGATTGATTGTGAATCCTAGCAAGCCAGACAGCTGCAGCTCAGGGTTGTCCAGGGATGACCCATCAGTGGGCGCTGCACCAAGACCCTGTGAGACCCCTGTGCTTCCCTGAGCGTGGGGCGGCGCATGACACACTCATCTTCAGGGAGGCAGGGTTGCACACCCATAATATTTTTAATTAAATGTACAGTAAGATTTTTTCGGTTATAAGATACACCATTATTTTGTATACCATTAAGAAGAAAAAACACTCATGAAAGTTGCCAGGATGTATCTGATTTTAAAATTACTAAATGTGAAAAGTATTTACCTTAGCATAAATGAAAAATGCAGCTCAAGTAGCAGTGAGATGGTATTGTCCCAATCAGTTTTATTATTAAGACTAGAGAGAATTCAAAGAAAAGTTAAAATTCCCTTGGGATAGCCAACCAATTAACTTTCTATATGTTTGGAAAGTAACTCCAAAAAATAAAATTGAATTTTAAGAACTCTTCCATTCCATGAAAGCAAATTTCAGGGTTCATGCCTGAGAGGCCAGGTGGACAGCTGCCATCAGCAGATCCTGGGCTACCAGAGACTGGATGGATGGCAGGCAGCAAGCACATGCACGGAAGCCCATGCCCGGATTGAAGACTCCACAACAATTTTTCAGGGGCAAAGGAAACAAGAAGGAAGGAAAGAGAGGACAGAATCCATGCCCTGAGCACACAGAGACACACCTGTGTGTGGCACAGGCATGGACGCACTCTGGGGACGACCATCTGCCCTGAGGAAGCCTGAGGGTTGTGCTACGAGGCAGTCGAGAGGCCTGGTGGATCACGCAGGGCAGTAAATGATGCAGGAAAATTGTATTCTTGGTTAGGTTGGGGTTTTTTGGTCAAATTCTTGCAAAATTATACTTGTAATGCAACATCATGCTGCCACAAACGGGTGCTTTGTCACTTATTAACTGACCATTGGGCTGTTTTAAAAATCAAAAGGAATTGATTTTGATGAGCTGACATGCAGCTCAAGGGAAACATGAGCTGCAAAGGAACAAAACCCCGCTCCAGCACTGGTGTATGATTAATCAGCACCGATGTTAGGTGTCTGTGGCAATAATGAGAAGAAAAACAAAGCCCTGGGGCCCTGGGGTGCCCGGCCCTTGCCAAGGTGCATCCACTTGGGGGCTTTGCTATTCTTACTTTCTGTTCAGAGTTGTGTTATTTTTAGCCCCCAGACCCCAGCACTCTTTTTAAAATGCCCGGTCAAGCAGCAGGACAGAGTGGGAGGAGGAGGAGGAGGAGAACGGAGAGGCAGAGAGCACAGATTCTCACATTTAACCCCAAGCACCATTCATCCGTGAGTGTGGATAATAATCAGCGGAGAGCCAGGCCCTCCCTGCCTGAGTGCGCCTGTTCTCCTGCACAGGCCTGGCATTACTCACCACCCAAACCATTCAGTTTAGCCCAGGAGCACCAGAGAAAAAGGACTTTCACTGCTTGCATTATGCAACTAACTACTGCTAATTTTAGGAATTACACTGGGACTGGATGTATCATTAATCTCACTTCTTGCGCCTAGTTTATTTCAAACAAATAGGAAATGTGTTATTATCCCTGGGGCTCAGGAAGCCTGGCCATGCTGCCAGGACAGTCCTTCAAAGAGAGATGTCAGCCCTGCCCGCAAGCCAATGCTTCTTAGGTCATCTCTGTGTTATGTTAAAGCTGGTTTTTGTCTTTCACATACACTGGTGGCTTTGCTCACTGCAACTGCAGAGTTAGATTTTACATGTATAGACAGTCTTGTAAATTTCTGCTCATTGCTGGAAAACGCTACCAAATTAGGAAGAATAATGTATAGGAGTGTGCAAAAATCAACTCTCAGGATGCGCTGCAAAGTCTTAACTGAGTCGTTAGGAACACTGCACCAAGTTGCTGTCCACCACAATGAGGCCGCAGAAGGCACAGAGCTCTCAGGGCACACTAAATCCCCGGAGCAGGCTCTGGACTAGCAAGAAGGTCCCTTCTCCAGTGATCTGACTCAGAGCAGGAACAAGGGACACATTCACAGTGTCCCAGAAGCAGGAGAGAAGGTTCTGGTGAGACAGATGTTTGTGCACCTGCTCTCAAGGACTGCTCAGCCTGGCTACATTTGCACTGGCATCGGGCACCTGCACTCATGTTGGGCTCGGAGCTAGGATGTGGCAAGGGGTGTTAGGGCATGGTCAGAAACCCTGATGTGACCACACAAAGTCACATACATCCTCAGTCCTCTCATAAATGGAGAGAGTACAATGTGTATACTTTTCTTGTGACAACTTATGAGATGATGCTCTTGAAAATGCAAAAGTTGAATAGAAACTTGTTCAGGGTCACAGAGGTCTGTGAGATTGAATAGCAAACAGAGAGAAAATAAGACTTAGTAAGATACTGAGAAAATTTCCATGACTACATCACCTTCCATCCACTTTCCATCATCCCCAGCCATGCACCTATCCAGCCATCTAACCATCTATCTATTCATCCAGCTGAACATCCACCCTTCCAGCCATTGGATCATCCACTCATATATCCAATAGATCATCTACCTGTTCATCATCTGACCATCTGTCCATTCATTCATCCACCCACCCTTCCATCCAACAAACACTTACTGAGCATCTCCAAGTTCCCTGTGATCAGAGTCCTCGTCTTCATAGAATTTGGTTTCCAATGGGAAGGCCAGAAAATGACCAAACTTTCCTCAATAAATGCAGAGTTACACTTATGATATACACTCAGAAGGTAAGAAATGGGGTGAAAACATTAAGTGATGGCCTAGGCAGGTCTGGGGTGGGGAAGTCTGAGACAATGTCTCAGAGGCAGAGGCTGGAGCTGGGATGAGCTGGAGTAGAGAAGTGAGTGAGTGAGGGGAAGTGTTTTGGGGGTGGAAGGCACTCTACGTGTGGGCTACTGTGTGAGTGTCCTGTGGCTACCGTAAGCTGCATGGCTAGAAACAACAGGCATGTCTCCCAGCACTGGGGGCCGGCAGAATCAATTCCTGCCAAGGATTCAGGTGGAGGGATCCCCACTGGGCTCTCCTGGTGCCCCGTGATGGCCCCGAGCCTTGGCATCCCTCAGCAGGTGCCACTCGGCTGCTTCACTCCAGCATCTGCCCCCATCGTCACACAGCGTTTTCCCTTGGTGACGCTGTGCCTACATTTCTTCCTGTGTGGATACCAGCCTTGGGTATAGGCCCCTTGTGATCCAGCATGACCTCCTTTTAACTTGCCACATCTGCAAAGATTTTATTTCCAAATAAGGTCACATGCAGAGGTCCTGGGGTTTGGGACCTCAAAGTATGTTTTTAGGGACACAGTCCATCCACCCCACAGTAGCTGGAGAGTGAAGGTGACATGGCTTCAGAGGAGGCTGGGCCTGGCAGGCTGTCATCACTTTGGGAAGAGCGGGAGGCTGCCTGACAAACACTGTGGTGGCGAGCAGGTGGCAGTTGTGATGCTGAGAGCAGCGACTCCGCACTCACTGCTCTGGGAGTTTCCTGTGTCCCACATGTGCAGGCCTGTACCACCTCTGAGGTCTGCTTGGTTAGCACAGCTGATGACAGGATTCCGGGGGGAGACGCTGCTCCCTGTTCACAGGGTGGTGTCCTGGGGGGCAGGAGGGGCACTGCAACCCAGGTCAAGGGAACTGTCCAGGCTGCTCCTGAAGGGCCGGGGGCAGTTCCACCATGTCCCTTGCCAGTCCCACCGGAGACCTCTGCGAGGTGCTGCCTTCCAATAGTCTCTCCTAAGATCAACGTTCTGAACACAACTGTGCATGCTCACCCTGCCGGGGACCCGGGGCCACACAGCTGCTGCTCCGGGAGCACAGGCCCCACTGTCTACACCGCTGCATCTGCCATGAGACATAATGCAGCGTGACAGAGGGAAAGCTAACAGAGCAACAGAGGACACTGCTTCTTAAAGCATCTATTCGTCAACTTCATTACTGGAAGTGCAGCCTGCAGAACACAGTCCAGGAGGCTATGACCTCCCCACACTGCCCACAGCCAAGGCCCCCAATACCATATCTTCCTCTGATATGGTAATGGCCCTGTGGATCAGCACTGCTTAGCTAAACAGAAGCCATTTCTAATCAAAATTGCCCTAATCAGATGGAGTCTGTTCTCTCCCTCCCTGATTCCAGAACCCAGCTCATGGTGGAGGCTTATGAATAGTCGCTCAGTAAAATAATCGCTGGCATTGTGGGTTTGTCCCTTCCCTGGCCCCAAAGGGAAAGCCGCGGAACCCCAGACATCTCAGGGGCTCTGCTGTACTCCACAGGTCCTCCTAACAGTTCTTTCCCTGGACACCAATCAGCCAGAACTTAGAACACTTGCCACTTGTCCGTGTCACACCAGCCCTAACTTGGTCCCTCCCTCCCAAAGCCCTCCCTGTTGCAGCCACGGTGGTGACCCTCTGCCTGGACAGTCCCCTCCCTGCTCCAAGATCCTGGGTCTTTCTCTTTCCTGAGGTGAAGTTTCAATGTCACCTCCCAACCACCCACTTTGAAGACACCTTCTTGGGTTCCTCCTCAGAGCCCTCAGAACCTCTCAGAATTTGTCTCCCCCCTGCCCTGTCTACAAGCCCCACTGGGGTCTACTGTCTACCTCTGAGAAGCACATCGCATGGCTATCTGTGGTGCAGGGACACTGCCAAGGGGATGTGGAGGCTGAGACCCAGCCTGGTGCACAGGGCTGGCCTGCTCTGGTACCCCCCACACACACACGCAGTTGTCTGGTGTTGCCCGCAGGTAACTGGAGATGCTGCCCCAGGGAAGTCGCGTGACCTGTGATGCCAGTTAGGTCGGAGCTGGCCCTGCACACACCGTGGCCCGTGGATCACAGTGCTGTATTCACTGTGCATATCTGTCCCCATGAGCGGCAGCCTCTGCCACCCTGCGTCTGCACGCACAGCATGACAGTCACACAGTGAGGACAACACCTGACAACACGCCATCCTGAGACTCGACTGCATACATGTCTATGCCTGTCACTGGGGTCTGTCCCCACACTCACAGGGCCCACGGGACCCCCCGTCCAGGCTGCCCTGGTGAGGAATGACCCCAGTGAGTATGGCTTCTCATTCTCTGCTGCCAGCAGCACAGGGGAAGGAACGGAGAGGGCAGAGTAAGCAGAGGGGTAAGGGGTGCGAGTGGCCACACAGCACCCGTGACCCTGAGCTGAAGAAAGAGAAGCCAGGACGGCCAACCTCACAGGCCACCGTCACACAGACTGACCACAGAACTGGGAGAGCTGATGGCTATGAATGACAACTAGAGGCTGGTCCTGTGCTCTGCCCTGGGGGCGAGCCCATGAGTGTCAGCATCCTCACCCCACAGAGTCACAGTCTGGGACTGGACAGGTGGAAAATTGCCGGTGACCACCCGGCAGGGAAGGGGAGCTCAGATTCATACCCTGGGGATTTAGGCCCGGGCTCCCCTCTCGATACTATTTCATTTCCCTCCTTACATGGGAACTGTTGTCAGCATAACGGTCTCTCGAGTGGGACTGTCACAGTCCAGCATGCTCAGCCTCTATGGGGACAAGCGCAGAGTGCTGGACACCCACCCCACGTCCACCACCACCATGTAAGGAGATGCCCAGGGGACCTTCTGTGAAGGGCAGAGGGACTTTGGTGGCAGGAACATCTTATCACCAGTGGTTACGGCCAGGCCGCTAGAGAGACCTTTGAATCCACTGAACACTGACAGAGGCCAGCAGAGGCCCAGGAGGAGAGGGACCCCAGAGCAGGCTCACCTGGGGCGGTCACTGCCTGCCCCCCCGAGCAGTGGTTCAGTCGGAACAGCTCAGAGTCCTACCGTCTTCCCTGCTCCCCAGCCACAGCTCGTGGTCTCACCAGCAGCCAGGGGGACAGCAAAGTACAGTGAGGCCATACGGAACTCTTAGTGAGAGAAAGTGACTGACAATCTATGGTGTTTGTTTTCAAATGTTTATATGAGATATGCCTGACCTTATTGCTGACGATGGTAATCGCAAAAAAATACGTAAAGTCCTCTAAATATAAATCCAATCAATAGTCTCAAATAGTGTCATAAAAGAACGATTCTACCAGATATAAACAGCCACTGAACACAAGTGTCACTGGAAATATGTTGTCACTGTTTCAAATATAATAATAGATGCATAAAGAGGAAAAATTAAACCCAATGTTGACCTGTTACTAAAAGTCATCCATACTAATGACAGCACTATAACTGTTCTCATGTGTGGAGAGAGATTTTTCTCTTAAGTAAGGAGAAGAGAGGCAGAGATCAGGAAATAAATATTCTTTCCTTTAGTAATAAATGTCTGGAAAATGGCATTTCCTGCCTTTGTAAGTTCCAACTTGCTGGAATGCTCAAGCCTAGTTGCTCAAGGAATCATCAATCATTGAACTTTCCAGGGCTGTAAAGGTAAACCTGCTCCCTGTGTCAGGGCAGAGCACTGACTCTGGGGACACCCTGCATGCTCGGCAGGGATGGCAGGGATGGCGGGGACAGCAGCTCCCAGCATCAGGTAAAGGGAAACCACTCGGAAGAGGAGATGGGGCAGACCTGGGAGGATGACTGGGGCAAGTCTGAAGAGCGTCCCAGAGGGGACCACACAGGAGGCAGTCAGAAACAGACAGCAGGGAGGCCAAGAAAAGACAAACGTCCCCCGTAGGGTCGGCTGCCAGCTCTGAAGAAGGAAGCTTGTGTCCCGCTCAGTGGGCGAGATAGTGCAGGTTCATGGTGTCTGCAGGGTCAGGGTTGGGGTCAGGGTCAGGGAGGGATGGCACAGCAGGAGTCCTCTGTGGACTGAGCAAGTTAAAGCCTCTACTGGGCCCAGACCCAGAACAGCCCTTACTTAGATAAAATTCTTGGCAAATAATAACATAATGCTCATATCTGGGGGTAGGAAACTAAGCGGAATCTTATACAAAAAATTTATAGCTTTTCCTTAAAGACAATGTTCAGTTTCATCGAGTGATGCACTGGTGTGTCCTTTAGGCAGTTATGATCTAAAGATCCTTCCAGAAGCCCCACCACAAACAGAAGGTATTCACCCACGAAGCTACTCGGTAACATGAGTGATCGGATTCCGAAAGCCCCACCACAAATGGAAGGTATTCACCCACGAAGCTGCTTGGTAACATGAGTGATCGGATTCTGGAAGCCCTACCACAAACTGAAGGTATTCACCCACGAAGCTGCTCGGTAACACGAGTGATCAGATTCCGGAAGATGGGAAGGACTCTAGAAAGCTGCAGACCCGGCAGAGAAACAGTCAGCCCATGTTTCCCACGTGTGTCTCTCACAACCAGAGCACTCACTCAAGGGTATGAGATCCCGCGTGGCTGTGGGGCTTGCTGGGACCGTGAGTGGGAGTGAAGGGTGAAGAGGGAGGACCCCAGGGACCCCCACGGGGACGGACGTGTGGGAAGAAGCTCCCGGAGGGCAGTGTAAGCAGTTTCCAGTGAGGAAAGAGGGGTGATAAGATGTGGTGACCAGTAATGGCTGCAGGAATGGATGGACAGGGACATTTAGGCAGCCTGTGAGGCCACGCTGGGCCATTCTGGAGGAATAAAGTAAGGGGGTACCCTCTCAAGTCATGGCTTGTCCAACAAGAGTCTGTGGATACATGTCCCCTGCTGGGCACAGCACAGGCGCTAGGGACACATGACTGAAAGGGGAGTGGCTGACAACAGACAGCCTGTATCTTCCAGGTCTGGTGGTTCCCCTGCACAGCATGGTCTCGCTGGGCTAAAACCAGGGAGTTTCCAGGGCTATACCCTTCTCTTGGGACTGCAGGGAAGAATATGTCACATTTGGGGAACCAGGACACAATTTCTGAGGCAGTGGAAGTTTGGCGGGGTGGGTGGTAGTCACAAGAGCCATCCGCCCAGAGTCTGGGGCCCATGACACAGGAGAAGCCCAGAGGACAAGGACCAAGCTCTGGGAGCACAGTCAGTCGCTTCAGTCAAGTCCAACAGCCCCTGCAGGACAGAGACTCTTCCAGCAATGGGCAGGGCAAGCACAGAGTCCTGGGTTGCAGACGAGATGCCCCAGAGAGAAACGCATGTCCCAAGGTCAAGGGGCCAGTGGGGTGGGGACATGCAACCACGAGGCTCTGCAGGACCCATGACATGCCCCATGGGAGGACACGTCAGCTTGGCCGACTGTCAGACCCCAAAAGGCAGAGTGGGGACTGCCTCGTCCCTGAATCTGCCCCGGTCCTCTTCCACGAACCCAGAGACCCAGAACCGTCGTCTGTAAGGCTGGGAGGAGAAGGCGGCAGGCCTGCAGTAGGACACCCCAACTTTGGCCTCAGCAAGGGGGGAGTGGGACACGGTGCCTCTGAACACAGCTGTGTTTGACTGAGGCACTCACCGGACATGTCCCAACCCGGAGCTGTCTGTGGTCATCAGCAGAGCAGCCCAGCAGGGGAGCCCTGACGAGATTTTCCAGGGCAGCAGGAGACAGAGCCCACTGGTGACACTCCCTCAGCACGCCAGTGCAAGCCCTGCCGCAGGCAGAGTGGACACACGGTCTCTGTCCAAGTGGCACGGCCACCCTGTGAACTTGTCATAATGAGGCCGAGAGAGTCAGGCGTCCTGCCTAGCTCAATGACTGAAACGCTGGGTCATGGGGGACTTTCTCTTCAGAACCTCACAGCTGCTGCTGCTCAGGTTACAGCAGCTGAGGGAGGGATGCTCCCAGCAGATCACCAGGCCAGGAGGAAGGGAAGTCGGGAGGGTGAACCACCAGTACAAGGGCTGGAGGGAAGAAGCTCTTCACTCAGCCAAGCAGCTCAGTCCCAGGGTTGGGAGGGATCTGGTCAAGGACAAGGGGGCACTTCCTGCAGGGAGGCCTGGGGTGAGGGCGGCTGAGGATGGAGGGCACAGGACTGGGCATGGTGGGTCACATAGGTCATTTGTAGAGGTGAGTATGTGCTTATGTGTGAGTTTGTGCACGTGTGTACACATGTGTGAGTGTTTGCATGTATGAGAGGAAGAGCCAGGCTCACCTTTTCTGATTGGCTATCAGGGTAAGATGGAGCTGAGAGGCAGGGTGCAGAAGGGGAGCCTGTGTCCTGAGTGGCCCTAGTAAGCCACCTAGGAGTGAGAGGATGGTTTCTGCAGAAGCTTGCTCACTCACACTGGTACACTCATCACACACCACACACGCTACCCAATACACCACACACACCACACATTTTGAATGGTCCATCCAATTCCTCCTGGAGAAAGGAGAGAGAGCCACCTGTTATCATTTGCAGAGTGGTTTACTTTGACTTAGGTTGTAGAAACAATTTTAAAGATGTATGAAATTGAGGTTTTCTCCCACGCAGGTGCACGGACTCACAGAGTCTTGCCAGCAGTCCAGGAGACACATGTGCATTGGGGGTGGTTTTTCTTCCATGAATGCTTATAACTACCAACTTCAAGATCAGTAGTTAGTAACGATAGGCACTTATTTCTTGCTCAAGGGTCTAAAGGGCTACCCCCATTGCTCCCAGGTGTAGATGGGTCACGTCAGTCTGCTCATGTCCTCATCTGGGTCCAGCAACTGCCCGAGGCCTGTTCTTCTCGAGGCAGATGGGGATGTGCATGAGCCCAGCCAAACCAAACAAGTACGTTGAGAAATCAGGTGAACCAGTGTCTCTCACCCGAGCACGTCGCAGGGCCGAGCCTGAGTCCAGCCTTGTGAGTTTGGTGCCCAGAGTCCTGGGAGGACACAGCTGGTGCCATGGCAGGTCAGGAGAGCAAGCATTCACAGGCCACTGCCTGCCTCTGCCACCAGGTGGCCGGGCTCCTCAGACACGGGTGGGTCACAGCGGAGGTCTCCCTGCTCAGATAGTACCAGGTGCACAGGAGAGCCCTGACCGCAAGAATGGACAAACCAAGAAAAGAAAACTATCAAGTTCCCACAAAATGTTCCTTCCAACGTGAACACAGCTCAAGGCAGGCTTCCAAGTGGGACTCAAATGCATCTTGAGTACTATGACAGAGAATTCTGGGTGTGTCCCAGACCCCAGACGGAGGTGTCACTGAAAGTCCCATTCCAAGGAGAATAGCTGAGGCCTCTGCCGATCCCCCCACTAAGCTCCTCCCTCTATGAGCCCCAGCCCCAGAGGCATGGCAGAGAGGGGGTGGGGGGGAGGGAGGACAGGCTCTGGTCTGCCAGCCTGAGGCAGCACCTGCTTCTGCTTACAAGCACCAAACCTCTCCCATGCTCTGTACACATTACAACATGCGTTCCCCTGCCATCACCCATGTGTTCTCAAGGCAGCACACGCCCAGCAGTTTTCATCTGCCAGGCAGAGCTGCCTGGCCCCTGGGTTTTTCTCCCTGCTGAGTTGAACAATGAGGGGTTTTTTTCCATCATTATTTCAAATGTTTTTCACAAGCTTGATTTAAAAAGGGAAAATTCCCCACCATATTTTCGGTTTGATTATCAGATGATGATGGACAATGGATTGATAAGAGTCACTCGAGGAGATAGAAGCCCTTGTCCATAACAGCTACGCCAATTACCAGGCACTGCTAAACTACTATTGATCCCTCCGCACTGGGCGACGACTGAGCAGCTTCCACTTCTTTAAAGTGCTGCAGGCTAGAAACTCCAGCCCCGAAAACGCAGCAGGCTTCGCTCCAGACACAGCTCGATACAATAAATAGCACGCACGGAAAGTTCAGGGTTCTTTAATTTCAGTGAAGCAAATAACGGCGGCACAAACAGACAGACTTTCCACCCACTAATGGTTTATGATGAGTGGGTACCACCGGAGGCCATCTAATATGTGACGTTAGCGAGCCCCGCAGACACACTCAAGGAAAAGTGCAGTTGGCACCATTTTATTTCAGGGACTTAAAAACAGGGATGAGGTGGGAGTTGGTGGGGTTGGAGAGTGGCAGGTGGTGACCAGAGGGCCACCTTTGCCATCAGGGCAATGTCCTCCCACCCTGTGCAGCAGACACCACTTTTGTGAGAAGTCACGGGATTTGCCGGCGGACGGGGTCCTCTGGGCAAGTGTGGGTCAAGTAAATGTTTCTGTCCATGTGGGTTGTCAGCCTGCTGGCCCCAAAGATGCTGAGCTGTGACTGCCTCTTCCTTGGGTATCTGGCTTGGCCTGTGACAAATAGAAGCTGTTCTCGCCACAGACCAAGCTGTCAGAGCAAACTCAAAACATAAAGCTAAGGAGTTGATGGATAAGGACATCAACCCAGATTGTGAAGTTAATCTCATGATACCATCAGTAGTTAGCAAAGAGCTGACCACTGAGACCTGAGGTCAGGGCGAGTGACCCGAGGAGTCAATGAAAAGTGGTTTCTGTTATTTATTTTGCCATATTTTCCCCATTGTGTGTAGTGTCACCTTTTATTGTTAAAATAAAAGCACAGGTTTTCCTAAAACAAAGGCTACTGGCTATCATTCCAGGATGAGGGAGTGCTCTGTGTGTGCAGCCTGGGGCCTCGGCTCACTGCCCATTGGGCATCTGGCTGTCAACATGCCAGCACCCCTGGAAGGTGCCATGGCAGGAAGAACGGCGGTATCGAGGTAGGAGGGATGATGTAACCGAAGACTGAAATGAGTTTGGAGATGGGTCCCCACCACACTGTCCATAGCACAATTGTCTTTTCATTAATCAGTCCACACATTTATTTGCAGGGGTCATAAAAGGTTTAGCCTCATCCCAGTCTAAGTGACGTGTGCTGGCAGGGAAGCCACACAAGGATGGCAGGGTCCACAGTCAGCACAGTGAGAGGTGGCTGAGGTGCAGTGCGTCATGGGAACCTGGAGGGAGGCTGCACTCAGTGGGGGACACAGGAGGCCCAGAGGCAGGTACTTGCTTTGAGCCTCAGAAGGGCAAGCGGATGCTGGCAGGCTGGTGACCGTGTGTGATGATGGGCCAGAGGTGGACAGGGCCTCTAGGAGCCCACCTGCGGGGCCTGGGGCAGGAGCTTTCACCATGATCACAGAAGCAGCGTTCACGGCCACTGGAAGAAGAAAGAGCTCATGTGCCCTCTGCAGATGGCCAGAGCTGCCAGCTATGGTCCGTCCACACATGGAGCTCACTCAGCCTGCAAAGGAAACCCAGACACCTGCGACAACCTGGAGAAACTTTGAGAACATTGTACTGAGTGAAATGGGTCATGAGAGGGTACACGTTGTGTGACTTGTCATGAGATCCCCAATGTTGGCAGAGACAGGAGGTGGAAAGACCAGAGCCAAGGTGGAGCAAGGGACTCCAATTGAACATGGATTGAACAAGAGATAGAGCTTCAGTTTGGGAAGATGAGACAGGTCTGCAGACGGAGGGTGGTGATGGTGGCACAATGAGACTGTGCTTAGCACCACTGAGCGCGACTCTTAAAAATGGTTAACACGGTGAATCTTATGCTATGTGTGTTTTACCACAAAGAGAGCAAAAGTACCCACAGACACCTGGTGGAGGGGACGGAGCCGGGAAGGCGCGAAGTCTGCCTCTGTGTTTGGATGGAGCACAGCCAGGTCTGCGCTTCTAGCAATGGCCCTGACTCTGCCAGAGGCTCTGGTGGCTTGTGTGCCTCCAGGATGGGACTCCACCCTGGGCACTGGCAGCCAGATCAGTGTGGAAGGAGCTGCCGAAGGCCCTCGCTGTGGTCCATGCTGACCAGAGCATGCCTCACAAGCCATGAAGGACAGAGCTCTGAGCAGGGGCAACGACAGGACAGAGGCCATGAGGTCCCACAGTGGATATCACACCCAGGCGCTGAAATCGGAGACCTCAGATACGTGGCTTCATTTACTTTTTGTTTGCAATACTTTGTAATAAATTTAATTGAGGGGCCTAGAGTTTGAGAATGCCTAGTGTTGTTCACCATGGTCTTCACAGTCCCTGTCGGCATGCGTTAAAAAGAGAAGGCTGAGAGAAACAACGATCCGTCCAACCCCGGCAGTCCATGGGCAGGGGCACAGAGAGAGCGGGAAGAACAGTTGTCTCCCAACATAGAAGAGCGACCAAGAGCTGACACACCACTCCTTGTCCCTTGCTTCTCACACGGAGATTTCTGGGGTGCACAGCCTCAGCAAACTCCCACTTTGCAGAGGAAGGAGGAGGCCCTGGGTGCTGTGCTCCCCACAGGTGCGAGCTTCGGTCTACCTGTGTTCCAGGCCACACTGAGTGTTCTGTGGGAGCACAGCTACTATGAACAAGGAAATTGATGAATGATGGTAATTCTGAATTTTAACATTTTTTAGAAAAGCTATATACCCCCTGCACTTCTAAAATTCTTGAACTCCTGGGGATTAATTGAAGTAAAATTTAAAGGAAATGCATCTCACTCCTGGGGTTGGCCGTGGGAGTGCACGCTGAGTGGGCGCGGAAGAGCAGCGGCTGACAGCAGAGGGGCTGATGCCACCGGGCCCACTCAGATGGAAATAGGCGCCGTTGCTAAGAGCTCTTGGGCGCAGCGGGGAGGGCCCGGAAACCACGTGCTGGGAGCAAGGACTGCCCCCCACACAAGCCACTGGCGTCTGCTGGCAGTGGAGTGGCTGAGAAGGAAATAAGTTTAAATAGTGAAGTTTAGGGGAATGGCACCAGTGGAGCTGCCTCAGAGCTCGATGTCAGAGAAGGCTCCTTTGCCCTCTGACCAGCAAGGCCAAGGTCAGCCTCCTCTGTGAGCTCCTGCCCCCTGTTTTGTGAAGGGGCTGAGCACCTCACAGCACATGGAAAACCGGAAAGTGGTTTCCCCAAAGTTGAGTTTCCTGATGCGGCAAGTCTGTGCATGGTTACCTTTAAATGGCACCCAGATTTCTGAAAATTAGCTGGTAATACAACCAGCTCTCTCCCCCACAGGGCCAGCCCTGGCACACTAGATGTCATGAGCACTGGCCAAACATCCAGGGACAGCCGGGCAAGCATCGCAGTTCCTTCCTTCATCACTTAGGATCAGAAGTCCCAATCCAGGCTTCCCCAGTTCATGGGAGATAGACACGTGGTCAGACAGATCAGGAAAGGCAAAAAGAAAAGTCATGCATCAGGGTCCCCAAGCAAAGTATCCCAGGCATGAAAGTCCATCTGGTTCACCCTTTACTTGGTGCAGAAATTGTAGGAAGGGCCTCTGAGCTGCTCTTCCCTGGGCACAGTCTACCCCAAAGGCCTGCAGCCACTAAGGGCCTTCCTCCCCTCCCTGCCTACCCAAGCCCCCACCCAGCTCAAATCCCATGCCTGCCATCCTACCCTGGACAGAGTGTGAGAAGGAAGATTAGAAGAATTCTGTGTACCAGTCCTGTTGTATCAGCCATCAGAGCTGACTCTGATGATTCCTGGCACCAGGCCCTCTGCAAATAGCCTTACACCACCCATGGACCTACACACAGCCAGACAGTAGTGTTGGCCCCACTTTTTCAGTGAGAAAGCAAGGCCCAGAGAGGTTCAGGAGAGCAACTTAACCCAGGACATGGAAGAGGCAGGAATCCACCAGAGTCTACTGCAGAGTGTGCCTCAGTCACCAATCCAGACTGGTTGTGGCTTAGAATTAGATCTACAAGAACTTCAGCCTGCCCTCCCCACCAGGCCTCACCTGCGTAAGGGTCCACCTTCCCAGTGAACTCCCAGCTCCATGACACTGTCGCCCTCTGCAACCAGCCCAGTGCCCTCGGTGCTGCTGGTGTCACCTGCTGTGGTTAAACACTCCGGGCACATAACTGACTCTGCGAACTCTGCAAGCCTCATCTACCTGTTTTTTACTAGAAATGACCTAAGAGCTCATAAATAAAAGGTCTCTGCCTTCCCATAATTCTGGTGACCCTGGTTCTGGTGATTGAAGTAGGGACAGATGATCCAGCAGAGGATTCCTAGACTACAAGAACCAACCACGGAGATGCAGTCTGAATGATAAATATAGATGAAGGGAACATTTCAAGAGCTCAGGAGGCTTCTCTCCATAGGAATGCTCTGGGCTGTAAAAATGAAACAGGATGCACAGAGCTGGAACATCACCATTTTGTGTCCCCTGAAGAAGCTGAGCACTGGGGGAAATGAATGTGATGTCACAAACACAAAGACAGCCAGGAAGAATGTGCCCAGGGGCAAAGAAATGCAAGAAACGCATCATCGTCTAAGAAACAGTTTTGCCAAAGGCTACAGTCTAACTGATCACGCTGTCATGGTCTCTCAACCTTGGCACTACTGACATTTGGAGCTAATAATTCTTTGTCTTGTACACTGTAGGGTGTGGAGCGGTGTCCCTGGCCTCTACCCACTGGAGATAGTGGCAGCCTCCCCACAGTGGTAGCCAAAAATGTCTCCTTATGTCACCAAGTGTCCCCGAGCAGCAGTGACACTCCCCACAAGAGCCTTTGCATTCAGCAACAAGTCTGGAAGAAACACAGAAGATGTAAGCACAACTTAGACACACAGATGCCATGGGTGAAATCCAAGCTGCAGGGGGGACTCCATGTCACAAACAACTCGACTTCTCCAACACATGAACAGCAAAGGAAAGAATGAAGACGGTGGAGGGAACCAAGAGATCAAGAGAGATGTAAGAGACGTGTCAGTTAGCTGAAATTGATATTACTGGGGTGTACACATTGTAGAACTAAACAAAAACTGTTAAAAATGACAATCTGAGACTTTGGGAAACGTCAACACTGGTTTTTCTATGGTAGTAAGGGGAAAAGCAAAGGTTTTCAAGTAAAGATATCATTGTTATTATATTTAAAATTGTTCTTGCCTTTTAGAGATGCATACAAACATGTTTACAGATCAAATAAATGACATCTTGGATTTGTTTAAAAAATATGATCTACGGCATGTTTGGAAGGGCATGGATGCACCAAGGTTGACCATGGCAGAGACATGGATGCACCATGGTTGACCATGGGAGAGACATGGATGCACCACGGTTGACCATGGGAGAGACATGGATGCACCAAGGTTGACTGTGGGAGGGACATGGATGCACCATGGTTGACCATGGGAGGGACATGGATGCACCAAGGTTGACCGTGGGAGAGGCATGGATGCACCAAGGTTGACCGTGGGAGGGACATGGATGCACCAAGTTTGACCATGGAAGAGGCATGGATACATCAAGGTTGACCATGGGAGGGACATGGACGCACCAAGGTTGACCGTGGGAGAGACATCAATGCAGCATTGTTTACCGTGGGAGGGGCATGGTGGATGCACCAAGGTAGACTGTGCTGGTCACTCTTAGCATTTTACCTGCAGGGCCTGGCCCAAGGAAGGTGCTCCATGAGCCCTGTCAATAGAATGAATGAATGCAACCACACCAAGAGCTCTGTGTTGACAGAGAGCCCAGAGGCATCCTGTATGTCCACAGATGGCCTCGGGCTTCAAGAAGAGATCCAGCAGAGGGGCCTGAGGTGAAGCTTCCAGTATTTAATGATTATGGATGTTCACGTCCCTGGGAGCATCGTGTGGGGCCTAAGAAATCACATCCAACTTACAAGTTGCTATAGTGTCCACCCCAGAGTTCATTGCTACTTTATAAACCATAGATAATACATATTTTAATTGAAAATTTCTTAGAGGAAAGCATTCTCCTCCCATACATTGTCTGGAGTTGAGCCCGCCCATCTACCATCATTCTGAGCACTATTGTTGGCTGGCATACGGGCCACCTGCAGGTGTGCAGAGCCAGGAGCTGACCGGCCCTAGCAACATCCAAGCAAATCTGTCTTCACGAGGTGCTCACACAGTCAGCGCTGCCTCAGGCTTTCATGGATGATCCTGGTGTCAGGCAGCTCAGACGGCTGAAGAGATGACATGCGCTTGGCTTGGGCCACTAACTGTCCATTACTTCAGACCTCTCAGGCCCTATAGCTCTTTGGGAAAAGGGAGATTCCAGCAGGGAGATACTCAGAGCCCTGGGTTCTTCTTCCCTGGCTCCCCTGGGGCCACAGTGCAGGCTTCACCCTCCACCCTATACTCTGTAACAAGACTGTTGTTTGTCTCTTTGATACTGCCATTATCTGGGGCACCTTTTATGGAAAATTTTAGGGAGCACATTTTTGAGGGGCTCTATGAACCCAGAGTTGCTGGAAGTCAAGAAAAACCATACACTAAGCCAACAGTCAGATTGCACATTGCCAGGGCTTTGAATCTGAGTATAAATAAAAAGATGTAACCCCCAGTCTGCTTATTGGAAACAGCAGTCAGCACAGGCTGAGCAGCCTGAGAACATAAACCACAAGAGCATTGGCATTCTCAGGGGGGTTTGCGGGGACCCAGCACGGCTTTGAGAAGAGGGAAGTGTGGGACAAAGAGCACCCCAGACCCCGTGCCTCTTGGCACGCCTGGGGACAGCTGCCCCACTGCTAGGAGCTTCATTCATTAGCACCACCTCCAGACAACACCATGAAAGAAATGACAAATTAGCAATTTTGAAGCCTGAACATAATACTATCATTTGTATCACCAAGTCAGCAAAACCCAGCCTCTAATAACTCAGCTCACCATTCTAACCCAAGACTGGCCATCAGTACAGTTTTATGTGCCTTGTACTAATCACCGAAGTCAGATAATATGCAAGGTTAATGGCTGTGCACTTTGGGGCGGGGGGGTATCTAAGATCTGATAAGGACACCCCCACAGCACAGCCACCTCCACATATGTATCCCCAGCAAGAATAAGCCCAGGAAGGAAATCAATGTGCGAGGCGGCCCCGATGCATCTCTCTGCGCAGCATATAAATCGGCCCTTCATTTGCCCATTCAGTTCTCAGCTAATAAATAGCTCAGGCGCAGGCCACCCTGATGGTGAAGGAACGAGCCCATTGTGCACCCGTCACCCCCCTTGAGATTTATGCTGCCACAGAACAAGGGATGTGGCCAAGCCTTTCCAATCACCTCACTGAGCTCTTAAAGGGAACAGAAGCCATGTGCACAGGGTGCTGATGAGGCCTGTAATATCCACATGTCTGTCCAGCCCTCAGAACCAACCAGAAGCACGCTTTCTCCTCCCAGCAAACCTTTAACTGATCTCCAAGCACATCAAGCCGGATCAAGACTCACAGGCCAGCACGGGCACCGGGTGTGTGCAGAGCCCAGGACCCCTGCACAAATTCCCTTCCTCTGCCCCAGACCTGCAGCCCTTTCTATGGTCTCCAACATGGTTGTGGCTGTCCAGTCATTTCAGCATGCCCACCCTGCAGGGGACAGCCCCAAACTGCACACATACTTCCTCCTGTGCGAGGCCGGCACCAATTCCACCATATGACAGATTTTAGCCTCATGAGGTCATTTGCCTCAAACTTAAGTATGCGTTTCTGTGTTCCAATATAATGACTACAATTTACCTTTCCAAGCCAAAATAAAGCGTGCTGGCAACATGTTTAATCTATAACCGCACTACCAAATGCAAATTTGGAATTGGCAGCTTGCAGTGGCAGCACCCGAGGAAGTTTATCTCACCAGTGACAGTGAGAAAGACGCTCTCTGAGGACGTGAGTTTTGACAGTCCCTCCAGCAAATGAAAAATCATCCCCGCACAGCTGCCACTGTGAGGCTCAAGCGGCGCTTGGCGTGTCCACTGCGCACTCAGGACAATGCGTTTGCAAACAGGATGCAAGTAGCTTCTTTTCCTGAGCCCAGAGTTCCCATCGCCCTAGGGTGGAGAGGGTGTGATGGAAGGAAGCCACCATCACGTCCTCCCACTATTCTAAAACGCTATGCTGGCAAAGTGAGAGGGGAGCAGACGAATGACCGAGCTGGTGGTTGGCTGGGTCTCCCTCCCTCGCAGGGTGACGAGCTCCACACAGGCCTCACTCACACCCCCGGGGCCTGCCGAGGGCCAGCACCGTGCTGCACCAGGGTCTCCCCGCCGTCTTCTGCAACATTCACTGCCCCAAGGTTGAGGGAGCAGGTGCCCCACAGGAGAGGCCTGCAGTCCAGCTCCTTCCCAAGGGACCTAAAGGGTGGAGGGTCAAGTGCTGCCTGGCCACAAGGGAAAACATGGTGAAGAAGGATTTCCTGAAGAAACCACAGACGAACTTGAGGAAGTAGAAGGCCCCCTATGAGTCCCCAGAGGCCTGAAGGACTGGACTCTGCCCTGAGCACCCCACAACCACAGGCACGGTGTCAGACTGGGCCTGGAGGAGCCTCATCCTGGCAAACACCACTTAGATCCAGGTCTGAGGCAGGCACCAGCCCCCTGTCCCAGTCACCAGCCCCGACAGGTGTCCATCCATCGGTTGGGAAGCAAACATGTCAGGTGCATTCACAGGTCCCATGTGAGGGCACGGCCCCACATGGTGATACCCTACGTGGCAGCCTTGCTCTCCCACCCTACATGTGGGTCGACTGCTCAGCCAGCCATGCTGGGCTGGGAAGTCGGGTCAGACCAGGGCATCCTCGCCAAGCTGCCTTTTGCTGCATTAAGGGATAACTCACCAAATGCGCCCTCTGGAGAGCGAGAGGAGAGGGAGGCTTTATTTTCTCTGTTGTCATCATGCCTTTGAATTCTCTTGCTCATGTGTGGTTTTGTGAGAACTGCCTGTCAGACTCCCACCAGGGGACTCCTGCCAGGACCCTGCGCCTCTGGCTTTCCCAGGCTGCTCCCCTGCCCCCGCAGCCACACCTGCATGTCGGCGCTCAGCCTGCTGCTCTCCACCCCTGCTCTCCCAATCCTCAGCCTTTCCTTTTATAAAGAATCACTTTACTGAGACATCACTAACATATAAACTGTGTCATTTAAGCTGGACACTTGGTGTTTGGGTACAGTATCCACACAGCAGTGTCGCCACATCCCAGCTGATGAGCATGTGCGTCACCTGTACGTGGTCGCTATGTGCGTGTCCTGCGCCTGTGGTGGGAAGATTCAACTCAGCATCTGTCCTCGCGGCACACTTCAAGTGTGTGCTGCACACGGGACTTCCTGTGCTCCCTCCTGACCCTCTCAGGGCAGCAGTGCTGCGGGGACCAGTCACAGAATCCGTCCGGTCTTTGCCCTTCCAAAAGAACAATTCAGTTTTCCAATGGAGCTGAACAGCAATTCCCACCAGAGAAACATCACAGCATCTTCCAGGAGGCAGCCTCTCATGGCAGGACACAAGCTCGGGGCACATCTTCCCCAGGGTAGCAGGGAAGAAGCCCTTTGCATGGATGCTCAAGTTGCCCCTAGGGAGAGCTGTTCTGTTGCTTCACTTTGCTCCTGTTTTCACCCATGTGTTGAGCCCCCCCATTACTCAGCTCTAACTCCCACACTCAGCCCATTTCTGGAAACTTCTCTGGGTGGGCTGGAGGCTGGTGGTGAGGTTGAGGCCTGCTCCTGGCAGCTGCACCCGTCCACCGTGCTCTTTTGTGGCTCACCCAGGGCAGGGTCTCCAATGCCACCTTCACGCCCCACAAAGGTCATCCTGCTGCCCATTGACATCGGCCGCAGGTATGTCCACAGAGGTGATTTCCTGGCTGCCCCAGTAGCTTAGAAATGACAGAGAAACGGTGACTTTGGTTGGCAGCAGGCCCTCCTGTCTTGACATCTATGAAGGCACAGAGGCACATCTGCCCCTCCTTCTGCCCCAGGGCTGGCACAGCAGAAGACATATACCCAGGGAGCCTTTGTCCCTGAAATCAAGTCACCCACAGCCACGCGAGTGTCCTCCAGACCAGTGGCTGGGAAAGGGGCCCAGGCTTCTGGCATGGCTAAGGACTGCAGGGGTGGAGGAGGGCTGGGTGAGTACCAGACAGATGGCCCTAGAGCAGTCACCAGGTGCTCATGGCTGCAGGGGGACACCCAAGGTCAGCCCTGGTGGTGGCTGCAGCAGAGCCGTGGGTTTCCACGTCCAGTCCCACACCAAGAGTGAGCAGCTTGCAGGCCGAGGAGAGGTCTGCTGCAGGCCACCCAGAAGCCCTCCCATGCCCCACTTGTCCCAGGAGGGAGAGGTCTACACAGGATCATCAGGAAACCAGACCAGCAGTTACTGAGCTTCCATGCATATCTGAACCCCCACAGAGCACGGCACCCCAACCCCAAGATTCAAGTTCAGAGGATCTGGGGTGGGGCTGGACAACGTGTGCTTCTCAAAAGTCCCCGGTGCCATTGCCCAGGACCCCACTTACAGACCAGAGACCAGAGAAGTATCCATGCCCCTGAGGCTAGGATATAACCCAGGCTGAGGAAGGGATGCAGAGAACCCAAGGAACAGGCTCCCCTAACCTGTAGAAGACCCAAAATGGGCAGGGGCTGCCTCGAAGCAGGCCCCAGGGTCTCTGGGGTGGGGACTGCGGGCTGGAACCTGCTCCATCCAAGGAATCGTCTGCTCTTAGCGGTGCAAGCTGGCGGCTCTCACTGGGGCAAAGGAAAGGCACTTAGCCTTCAAGAAGGAGAGTTCAGCCTGGAGCCAGACCCAGAGCCAGACCCGGAGCCAGAGCCAGAGCCAGAGCCGGAGCCAGAGGCAGGACGGGTGGGGGGGTTCGGCCAGCCCCATCCCACCCTGAGACCCTCCAGGGGTCCTTTAATCCCCCCACCATCTTCTGGAGTGTGGTGACAAGTAAAGCCGAGGGTACAGGTCAGCACCCACGTCAAGGAGCTGCTACCTGCAGCAGTGGGCCCCTGTGGCCCCAGGCTCATCCCTGAGACCAGCTGGTTTACATGCTTGGCATTTGAGTTCTGGAATAATAGGGTGAGAAGTGGTTATGTATCACCCCCGCCTTGGGAAGATGTTGCTGGGATTAACTCTAATGTGTCTTTAATTGGTGTCATTTTTAAGGAAGAGAGATTTTTTTCCAATATGCCTCGGCAGTAAGAAAGCTTTCAAGAAACATCCTACATTTTCATTCCTCAACTCCTTTCAGGTCTAATTTGTGTTAATTAAATTAAGGGCATGTAATTTGGCTGTCACCAAAATTAAATATAAAGAAAAATGTATATGAATGCAAAGGTTGAAGAGCGCACAGAATCCAAGAAGTTCACAAAAGTTACGTATTTCCTCCTATCGCCAGACCTCCCTAAAGAAGGAAGAGAGGAGAGAGGGAGGGAGGAAAAGGAAGGAAGCCAACTATGTGTGTGTGTCCCTTCCTTTAAATTACTGTCTTGTAGAAAAGATTAAAAACGAGTTATGCTACAAAATCTAAATAGGCAAAGATGCAGTCAGAATTTCTTGCTATAATTTCCTAATTCATACATTTAATCTGTATGCCATTATGCTCTTGTAACATGTGACAATGGTGTTTATTGAGCACCACACTATGTTCAAAAAGTGGGCAGGTGATGGTGGTCTGTGCCCTTGGTGAAGTTGCCCTCATACAGGACCACATACAGTCTGTCTGCAAACACCACCACAGCCAGGCTGCCCCAGGCTCCTGCATCACGCGCCTCTAATTAACACAGATGCTGTAAAAAGTAGGAGCTTTTCTACATAGGACAGTCCTGTGAGAAGTCAGCTCCACTAGTCCATTCACCTTTCATAGCGCAAGGCTCCCTGGGTCACACAACGTGGTCTGATTGCCCAGCTGTGGGAGAGCTGGTCCCCAAGTTCAGGCCCCATGGGTGGCATGCTGTGGAGAAAGGATGTGACAGCAGCCACCTTGGGGGACAGTGGTGGCATCGCTGTTCTCAAGGTTAATTCTGCATGTTCCCTGTGGTATCCCGGCACCAAGAGCAGGCCCTCAGCAAACTCTAACTGCTCAGAGGGTTTTTTCACTTATATCCTGCACAAATTCCCTGATAGCTACTAACGTCTTATCTTACCAATGAAGGAGCAGAGTTCTACAAAATTAAATGGCAGGTCTAGGAGCCCCACACAAGTCACTGCAAAGACAGGGCACAGATGCCAGCCCTGGGTGCAGCGGAGAGCTCATGGCAGAGGGGCCTCCTGATGGAAGTGGGTCCCAAACAGAGCCATGCAGCTGGGCAGGGACCCAGACAGGCTGGAAGGCAGTGAAGGCCCAGGGGCACTGCCTGCCCAGTGGCCAGGAGGAAGCCGGGCTGATCAGCCACAGGAGCCCCAAGTGTGGAGAAGCAGCTTCCGGAAACTGAGGCTGACCAGGGCTTACTTGGTGAGACCTCAGAGTTTAGACTTAACTCCGAGGCATGGTCAGCCACTACAGGTGCCTGAGCAAGGGAGATAGTGACCTCAGGGACCCCAGGGAAAAAGCTGGTCAGAAACCACTGCAGCAATTCCTGAGAAAAACTGGAGGGTGTGAGTCAAGCCTAGGACACAGGCAGGCTTACGAGTGTATGTCCGTATCTATATATTGATAATAGATTTTTTTTTAGTTAACAAAACTTGGTGGAAGAGCGAGTAATATTAGGGCCATTCTCCTGTGCTAACAGGGCTCTGGTGTGCTATAAAACTCAAGTGGTCCCAACATAAAACTGGGCAGTCCTTAAGGCCCCAGCCCAACTTGGAGGGGCCCAGAGGCCGTGTCTAGGAGGTGGCACCTCCCTCCTCGCCCTCTCTGCTCCCCGGAGTGCTCCCAGCTCCTCAGCTGCTCTGTGACTGCATCACCTGCGTTCCTGCACCCTGCCTTGGAGTAGTCACCCAGCCAGCCAGTCAGTCCACAAGCCAGCGTGCAGCAGCTGGGGCCAGTCTGCCTTTGAGGGACTGACCCAACCTGGCCACTGGTTTAAGGAGCAGAAACCCACCTCGCCTGCTTTAAAACATGACTCTGAGAAATGCATTCCTCCCCATTTATGTTTTGGGCAAGGAGTGTAGAAAAGAACGAAAATTATATTCCAAACGCCATTTTCCTGTGATCATGCATTTACTAATTTCAACACAAAGAAGCCGGAAAGCGAGAGGCTGAGTGAGCTCCCCTGCTCGCTACGCCCCCACGTTGCCAGCAGCGCCTATTAAGCCATCATTTCAAAGCGTTCAACGGGAGACAAGACAAACCACGAGCCGTGCAGATGAGTCGAGCTGTGAAAGCTTCCTCATTTCCCAACTCCATTATTCACTAATTCTTTAACTTGTTGCATTATTAGGTATTTAAGTTTGGGTTCTGAAAATACTGCCTTTTATAAAAGGTCCATGGGGCTTGGGGAGAAGTTGGCATTGAACTGAATACCCAGCCTGCTAAAAATCTAAAATTCAAAATCAGATAAAGTAGGAGATAAGTGTGTATTACACAAAAAGAATTATCACCGGTTTCTTTTTTTTTTTTTTGAGACAGACTCTCACTATGTCGCCCTTGGTAGAGTGCTGTGGTGTCATAGCTCACAGCAACCTCAAACTGTTGGGCTTAAGCGATTCTCTTGCCTCAGGCTCCTGAGGAGCCGGGACTACAGGTGCCCTCCACAACTCCCAGCTACTGGTTTCTTTTGTAAATAATAAATTCCCAAAACTAACTTAATTTGTAATTTGATTCATAAAATGAAACCCGTGTAGTCTGAATGCACCCTGTGGACAGGTCACCTTCCTGACTGGGCCTGAGCTCTGGAGGAGGACAGAGGTTCAGCTCTTCTCTGCAGCCACCATCGTGCCACCCTCAGAGTCACTGCTGGGTGCATGTCCTGTACCTGCAGTGGTGGATGGTGTGAGCAGCCTCCATGGGACTTCGCACGATCAAGAACATTTGTAAGGTCATTTGAAATGTTGGCTGCTAGGTCAGGATTGGGACTCTCTAGAGCTGTGCTGCCCAAATGGTGGCTGTTGGCCCATGGGACGTAGTTCTGTTTGAGATGTGCTGTGAGTGCAAAACACACACCAATTCTGAAGGCATACAGCAAAAAGAGTACAAAATAGCTCAGTAATATGTTCCTGGGCACTATATGGTGAACAGAGGCATTCCCACATTAAGGCTCCACTGTGCTGGGCATGGGGCACGCAGATGTGGGAGACATTCCTTGAGAGCCAGTGGGAAGCCAGGGAGACTGCAGATCTGCAGATGCTCCCAAAGAAGCCCCCAGGTGTCCCCTGCCACACATCAGCACCTCACAGGTGAGGTCTCACCGGGGCTGTAGCCCAGCCTGTGTGACACGTGTTGCCTCCTTGTCAGTGACCCAGAGCTGCCATTAACAAACAATCAAAACCACAAAAATCTGTTCTTCACTGTCCCGAAGACCAGAAGGCCAGAACCCAGGTGGTCCTGCAGACACAGGGCAGCATCATCTGTTCCCTCCATCTGCCTGCAATCCTGAACCCTGGGCTCTCCCCAAGCCACGCCAGAACCACCTCATCTCCATCCACCATGTGGCTGCCTCCCTGGGGGCAGCCACACGGACCTTGCAGGCAATTTTAGAAGGGATGTTTCAAGTTATTAGAAGTCTAGGTTTATGATAATCATTTTATGAAACTTCAATTTCCACACGTCTAAACAAAAGGAAGATTGTGAAATAGGTCTTCTCCTAAGCACTCAAGTCATACTGATAGGAGGACAGAAAGTCAAGGTTTGAAGTACGCTAAGATTTAATTATGATCCAAAGGAGAGGTCATTTAGAATGTTTCTGTCCTGAGCCTGAGTTACTCTGGGCTGGCACAAAACAGGACACTGGGGATCCTGCTAAACACAGAACCCAGCAAATCCCAATCCCACCGCTACAGCTTCTAGCTCAGTTTCCAGTCCCTGCCTGAAACCATACACAGACAAGGTTCATCCATGTGGCATGTACTGGTACTTTGTTTCTTTTTATGGCCAAACAATATTCCATTATAAGGATATAACACATCTTGTTTATCCATTTATCAGTTGATGGACACTTAGGTCATTTCCACCTCTGACAACTGTGGCTCATCCTCCCATAAGCATTTGTGCACGAGTTTTTTTGTGGTCGGGTATTTTCATTTTTCTTAAATATAAACTCCTGGAAATGGCATTGCCGGGTCATATGGTAACCTGGTTTGAAAAACTGCCAGATGGTTTGGTTCTATGTGTTTTTAATCTACTTCCATTTACTTCTTTTGAATAACAAAAAACTCTATGTAGAATTTGCCTAATTTTTCTCATTGTAATAATTATCACTACATTTTTTAAATCCTGGAAAGTATATCATTATGGAAAATATTGTACACATAGAAAAAAAGCCTTTGAAAGATAGCGCATAAAAGTGGTTATGACTAGAAGGAATGAATTTTTATTTTTGTGTTTTACTTTATATGTAAAATCTAAATTTGTAATAATAAAGATAAATAAGAAAATAAATTTTAAAATGGGGAAGATAGCTTTCCAGACAATGACAGAGAGGTGGTTTTGTTTTTAGATCAGAGTCTAAAAGACATCTTCCCATAAAACACCTGGAAAGTGAGCACACGGCCCCACCTCAGCCCCAAAGTGCAGGTGGTCTTGGCTTATCAGGGGCCAGTGGCCACACCTGGGGCTCCAGAGATCTGTGGGCTCCCCTGCTTCGTAATAGAAGGTTTAAGAGGAAATTCTAGATACAAATAGTTTACCCAATACTTCTCAAACTTTTCAGATGAAGAGAACCAGCAACCAGCCTGCTCAGAAAATCTTTGATCTGAAATAATCAGTAAGTCTTATGCTGCCTTCAGTGTCGCCCTGAGAGATAAGGAGAAGTTTCCAACTCCTCCCTCCAGCCAATTTTTCAGGGGCTGCCTGTTAGCCACAGCCCCAGGGGGTCCCCATTAGCCACAGCCTCAGGGGCACAGGCCGAGAGCTGTGGTTCTCAATGTACCCCACTTGTCACCCAGGAGCATCTTTGAACCCCCCGGGCCTCTGACAAGGCAGCTTAGTGGAGATTCCGCAGCAGTCAGGGCTGGAGCCCCCAGAGCAGGAGCTGTGGACTTGACAACCTGAGGGAGAAGACCTACTCTTATCCCAGAGGAAGGCCCTGTCCTCACCAAAGGGAAATAAATAAAATGCTAATTGAGTTTTTAATGTAATTTAAGGGAAAAAATAGCAGAAGCACAAAGATGTTCCTTCTCAACAAAACACCCTGCAGGTTTGAAACAGTAAAGCAAGACAGGCAGAGGAAACAGAGTTTGTGTGCATGAGAAAATACAGTGTTACCCCCAAGGAACTTTCAGTGTTCAGGCAGTACCTTAGGTTTGGGTTTGGCATTCAGATTAGGTAGCCAATTTCACTAGCTCAGGGAGATGTGGGAAGTCACTAAGCCTCCTGCCCATTAGGATAGTTTGAGGCCTGTGCACTGGCCAGAGTAGGAAGCTGGGTTAGGAGGCTGGGTCAGGAGGCCGGGTCAGGAGGCCTTGAGCTATACTCCAGCTCAGTAAGCAACATAGAGTTGCCCCGTCAAGGTACCTTCACTAGTCAACTCACCTGTCCAACAAGACCAAGGCCCCTAGCCCGGGTCTGCCCTCCTCACACCCACTCTTTGCCCTATCACTGCGTTGTCTGGTGTGAGCCTCATGACACCTGTGAGGAGAGGAACTCCTGAAGTGTTAGGGGTACAGGAACGCCTCAGGTACTTGGCGCCACGTCCCTGGGGCATCCATCTAGCGAGTGGCCTGGGACTGCAGCGCATCTCTATATGGAGCTCCTGAGTCCCACCAGCTGCATGTGGCCCCACCCCAGCCCCAGGCCAGCATGGCTGGGAATTTCTAGAATCAGGGTCATCCTCATCAGCAAGACAACAACAAAATGTCAGTGGAATCAGTGCCACCTGTACACTTCCAGTGGAGCAGATGGCGGCAAGAAGCCAAGTGCAGGGCCAGGCGCGGTTTCTGAGGTGGGGTAGAAAAGGCTAAGAACTACACAGACTGTGCTGAGGCCTCTGCTTCCTCCTACCAGCCTTCCCTGCCCCATGAAGAGCCATCCAGACAAAACTCCCAAAGCCTCCCCTGCAGCCATAAACACTGTGCTCAGTGGTGGCTGAGGGCAGGGCCACTGGACAGTCCCCCAAAAGGCATTCTCTACCTTGCCCAGCATCACGGTGGCTCCTGCACACAGGGGTGGCAGGCAACTTAGGGGGCTTTCAAACTGAGCTCCCACACCCCAGGGAGCAGACAGAACCCCTGCCTTCACTGAACCTGGCTGTGCCTCCTGTTCTAGGCACCATTCCCTTGTCTGGGACTAACTGTCCCAACGGCACATTTATTTTTAGAGGGATTTTACTGACATCTGGTGGCAATCCCAGAAATCTCACCCTTCAAAAAATAGAATCCAGGAATTTAATCTGCCTCTACCAGGATGCCATGTGGACTAACAGGGATGTGAAAAGGTGCAATTCCAGGTTCCTGGGCCTCAGGCAGTGGCCACCATCCACCCACCCTGCACCTGCATCCCAGCATCAGGACGGTGAGCCACAGCCAAGGTCAGACATGCTCGCTACCCCTGAGCCACCCAGGAGCGGAACTGTTTCCATCTTTAACAACAAAAGCTGGGAAACCCCAGGGGGTACTGAGATGGAGTTGTGCTCCCCAACACACCTGGTCTTCCTGACCCCACACTGAGGGGGTAGCTCCTCTCTGGGGAAGAAAGGCCAAGAGCCTGCCCTCGGGTCCTCTGTGTCCCCACAGTATAGACTACCACCTGCCAGAGCCACGGCAGAGTCCTGGGGAGCGAGCACAGGTGACCTTGTGTCCCAGTGTGCACAGTGACATGAAGACACAGGTATTTGTGTGATCACAAGTAACTTTCATGTGCCAGAAGCCCCCTGTGATGGCACCTCAGGGCTGGATGCAGCCTCTAGTCCTAGGTCAAGTCACCCAAGTAAATCAGGACTGATTGTAGGTGGAAAAAGGGAAGATGTTGGGTTTCCAGCCCAGGGAGAAAGATTTACTTTTTAATTGACAAATGGGAAGGACCCAGCCCGTGGCTCACAGTAGTACTCAGTCAAGATTCCCAAAGATTTTCCACACAGGGACAGTCGCATTTGGCTGGCACCATTACTGGTGACCACCATCATGTACCATCTACATTTATTTTCCAAACTGTCTATGATGATAACATGGAATTTATATCAGACCGAATAGAAAGTGGGATGTGGTGACCAGCAGACCCTGCGGTCAGCGCAGCCCTCCCTGGCATCCCTCCGTCCCTGCCCAGCCCCATTCTCACTGTGATGCCAATGATTCTCACGTCCCTTCCCTGCCACCCCATGGCCCACACGGGCCCCACACTGGGAACTCGTCTTTAGTTTCCGAAAGCTACAAAGTGCAGTGGAGCCCCACAGTGGAGGCCACTTCCTGACTCCCCCATGCCTCTCCATCTACTCAGCTGCACACTGGGAGGCAGGGTGGGTACTGGGCCCGTCTCATGTCTGCTGCCAGGGCCAGGCCATGCCCAGTCTGCATGGGGCCCCATGTTCATGGCACAAGAGTAGACATTGTATCTTCATTCTCAGGACAGGCATCTCATGCACACTGCTCCTGGGAGACGTGCCTGCTCACCCCAACCTTGCTTTGCAACTAGCCAAGTGCACCCTACCCGGCTCAACCCTCCCCACCCAACTCTCTCTTCCCAAGAGGTCAACACCACCTCTCAGGAGCTCATTCTCTGCCAGTAAGTTCTTAAGAAAATAAATCCATTGCACAGGGTCTCCCAGAGGAGTCTTGGACAGGGATCCCCACCTTAGGGCCCACTTGAAACCTGGTTGAGCAAACAGTGGGACCACACACCCACAGTCAAGGAATAAACTCCCTTCTGCTTCCAACAGGGAGTTAGCAAGGAGCAGGTGGAGAAAGCATCAGCCCAACCTCTTGTCAAGCAGGTATCACACAGAAGGCATAGCACGGTCTCCATGATACGCAGAAACACACTGATTATATTTCCCTCTGATCTCCCTCTCCTAGGAGGTTCTATGGCTTCTAGAATCTTCCATGTTGGCTCTTCCAGGTTTCCAAGCCAGTGCAAGTTGGCCTGGTTCTTCTGCCAGCCTCTGCCATGTTGAAGTTCACCTGATCTGGCTGCCTGGCCCCGGGAGCCTTCCCTGCTGATAGTTATAGCCCAACCCCTGCCCAAGGTTAATGGCGGGTCCCTGCACCCCTCTCAGCCTATCTAGGAATCCTTTGGCTCTGTGATTCATGCAGCACTTCCACAAACCCCTTGGGGACCCTCCCTAGGCAACCAGACACAGCCCCAACATCCTACCCCAGGGTCTGCTGAGCTGCTGCAGCTAAGCTCTGCCCAAACTCCCTCCTGTCACCTTTGTCCTTGCAGGACTTCTTTGGTCTCTGTTAGGTCAGGACAGCTTCTCAGGCATTCCCTAATCTATAGCTCATGGCGCCAGTTCTCTCATGGGTCCCTCAGGCTCTGATCCACAGGCAAAGCCTAGTCTATACAATTTCCCCCAAATCTTTCCTCTCTCAAACTCTGGCTTTTAAAAATGAGATATGTCTAGATAGTAGTCTGTAGATACTGCCTCTGCAGGAAAATCAAACCATCACAATTGAAAATTTAACCACAAACATTGATTTCTTTCTTCTAAGGTAGATTCCCTGAGAATCACGTAGACTGAACGAAGACACCAAGGTACCTGGCAAGCGCAATGTGCAGTAGTGCCTACGGGTACCACCTCTGCATGGGCAGCCGCTGAGAGCGAGTTGCCACACGGCACACCCTGGGCACCTCCCTTTACTCACCCTATGTCAGCCATGTACCCGAGCAACCGATTAGAAAAACAGCACATGCAGGGTGCAGAGGAAAACTGATGTGACAGCACAAAGAAAGAATATTCTAATGCCACATGCCCTTAGTATTGCAAGGACAATGCACACACAGGCAGACAAGGACCTAGCCTACGATTGCCTGCACCTGCAACTAGGATCTGTCTTGTGTAGATGTACACAGGCACCTGCAACTAGGATCTGTCCATGGGCAGATGTACAGACGCACCTACACACTAGGGTCTGTCCATGGGCAGATGTACACAGGCACCTGCAACTAGGAACTGTCCATGTGCAGATGTGCACACGCAACTACACACTAGGATCTGTCCATGTGCAGATGTGCACACACAACTACACACTAGGATCTGTCCATGAGTAGATGTGCACACGCACCTGCAACTAGGATCTGTGCATGAGCAGATGGACACACCCACCTACACACTAGGATCTGTCCATGCGCAGATGTGCACACGCACCTACACACTAGGATCTGTGCATGAGCAGAAGGACACACCCACCTACACACTAGGATCTGTGCATGAGCAGATGTGCACACACACCTACACACTAGGATCTGTGCATGAGCAGATGTGCACATGCACCTACACACTAGGATCTGTCCATGTGCAGAAGTGCACACGCACCTGAAACTAGGATCTGTGCATGAGCAGATGGACACACCCACCTACACACTAGAATCTGTCCATGGGCAGATGTGCACACGCACCTACACGCTAGGATCTGTGCATGAGCAGATGTGCACACGCACCTGCAACTAGGATCTGTCCATGAGCAGATGTGCACACGCACCTACACACTAGGATCTGTCCATGTGCAGATGTGCACACGCACCTGCAACTAGGATCTGTGCATGAGCAGATGGACACACGCACCTGCAACTAGGATCTGTCCATGAGCAGATGTGCACACGCACCTGCAACTAGGATCTGTGCGTGAGCAGATGGACACACCCACCTACACACTAGGATCTGTGCATGAGCAGATGGACACACGCACCTGCAACTAGGATCTGTGCATGAGCAGATGTGCACACGCACCTACACACTAGGATCTGTGCATGAGCAGATGTGCACACGCACCTACACACTAGGATCTGTCCATGAGCAGATGTGCACACGCACCTGCAACTAGGATCTGTGCATGGGCAGATGTGCACACGCACCTACACACTAGGATCTGTCCATGGGCAGATGTGCACACGCACCTACACACTAGGATCTGTCCATGGGCAGATGTGCACACGCACCTACACACTAGGATCTGTCCATGGGCAGATGTGCACACGCACCTACACACTAGGATCTGTCCATGGGCAGATGCGCACACACACCTACACACTAGGATCTGTCCATGAGCAGATGCACACACGCACCTACACACTAGGATCTGTCCATGAGCAGATGTGCACACACACCTACACACTAGGATCTGTCCATGTACAGATGTGCACACACACCTACACACTAGGATCTGTCCATGGGCAGATGGATACACGCACCTACACACTAGGATCTGTCCATGGGCAGATGTGCACACGCACCTGCAACTAGGATCTGTCCATGTGAAGATGTGCACACGCACATACATACTAGGATCTGTCCATGAGCAGATGGACACACGCACCTACACACTAGGGAGTGTCCATGCGCAGATGTGCACACGCACCGGCACACTAGGATCTCTCCATGGGCACATGTGCACACGCACCTACACACTAAGATCTGTGCATGAGCAGATGTGCACACGCATCTACACACTAGGATCTGTCCATGGGCAGATGTGCACACGCACCTACATACTAGGATCTGTCCATGGGCAGATGTGTACACGCACCTACACACTAGGATCTGTCCATGAGCAGATGTGCACACGCACCTACACACTAGGATCTGTCCATGGGCAGATGGACACACCCACCTACACACTAGGATCTGTCCATGAGCAGATGGACACACGCACCTACACACTATGATCTGTCCATGAGCAGATGGGCACACGCACCACACACTAGGATGTGTCCACGTGCAGATGGACACACGCACCTACACACTAGTATCCGTCCTTGAGCAGAATTGCACACTCACCTACAGTCTAGGTTTGGTCCATGAGCATTGTGTACACACACCCACAGACTAGGATCTGGTCTGTGTGTAAGTGAGCCATACCTACAGACAGGTATCTGGCATGTGACCATGTCTACAGATATCTAGACACATATATGCAGGGACATTTAGCTGTGTAGCTAGGATCTGGTCTGTGTACACATGGTGTTACTACAAACACAGCTGCACGCCAAGCTCCTAGGGAGTTTCTTGGGGTAGAGGAAATAGACCTGACTAGTGCATTTGCAGGCACGTGCCTTCTGCCCTCCCCACCTGCCAGCATCCAGTGCCCCCCGCCATTTTCTCCAGGGGGGCATCTGCAATGTGGGAACAGTGTGGAGGTGACAGCAAGCTGCAGGGTGTATCCCAGCAGATGATCTCAGATGAAGTGACTCACTTTTCAGTCTTCACAGGAATGGTCCATACCAAGTGCCTTGGTGACAGACGCTAAGGAAGGGGCTAACTCAGGCCCTCCGTGGGTAGGTTGGGACACAGGACCTAATATTCTTGTGGGACCCCTGCTGGGAGTGGCTGTTTGGGTGCTGGCTGGAGGTTTGGGATTGAATGACGAAGAAATCTCCCCTACTTCATTCTCAAGGAAGCTTCATAAACTGGGATTCTGTAAAATTAGTAGATTTTCTGTTCCTATACTCTTTCCATTCAGGACATAAAAATCTAAACTCATTTTTGCAATGTTTCCGATGACATACATAGAGCTCACATGGGTTCAAGAGCAGCATGTTCATCACTTTCACGCGATCTTGGGGTAACGGGTGACAAAGCCTGCTTTGGACCACACGCAGGGGGTGCAGTGCATCTGTGTGTGTGAAAGACGAGAAGATTTGGGGAGTTGAAGAAAATTGCCACAGTGGAATCTGGGTGCCACAACTGGGCTCCAAGGGGCATGTGGCAACTTTAGGGCTCAACACAGCTTCACCCCTAGAGCAGGGGCTGCCTGCCAGGTGGTGCCAAGTCAAGGCTTGGCAGGCAGTGGGCCCATTCCCAACCAGCACCGCTGACACTGGCCTCGGCTACCATCATCCTTACTACAGGAGAGGAAACTGAGGCTCAGGCAGGTAAAGTGACACAGCTGGGACAGCAGGGAGGGGTCAGCACTGCTCTGTAACTGGGTGCACGTCATCGGGGACAGGACAGACCCAGAAGGCACCCTGGTTGCTGGCCCATCCTGCCTCTGATCAGCCATGAGGCTGTGGAGAGCGCTTCCCCTCCGTGCCCCAGTGTCCTCATGTAAAATGCCGGCTCCTTTCTGACGTTACCGTGGGTGGCACCAGCAGCAGGTAGGAGAGACGGGGTGTGAGCCCCTCCACGGGCTTCAGAGTCCTCGGGGAGGATGCGGATCCTAACTCTTCTTGCCTCCACACACTGTGGGACGAGGGGAAGGGACAGCAGTGCCAGCTGCATCTCCACCCCACAGCCAGGGGAAGTGTCACCAGAAACGTCACCAGCAGACTTGATGTCCGTCAGTCCAGAGGGTGGACAACAGATGAAATTCGTGGATGTGACTGAGGCCTCCATCTCCTGTCTTTTCTCCCCAAACGCCCTTCCCCAGACGTGTGATCTTTAATAGCACCACACAAACGCTGTCCAATTTTTAAAGAGAGAAAGAAGTCAGGCCTCTCAAAACAGAGGACGCACAGACATGGACAGCTAGAAGAACGCGAGGAGCTTCGCAGCCTGCCCAGCCTCTGCCTGCAGCCGCAGCCACACTGGGCCATGCTGGTGGCCGGCGTCTTCTTGGCTAACTGAGTGATGGAAGGCTTTGCACGTGAATAAATCTATGAGGCAGAGACGCCACCAGATCTGCACATGCCACAAACATGTGGACAGAAAAGACAAAGGGGCCA
This sequence comes from Nycticebus coucang, assembly GCF_027406575.1. Taxonomy (NCBI): domain Eukaryota; kingdom Metazoa; phylum Chordata; class Mammalia; order Primates; family Lorisidae; genus Nycticebus; species Nycticebus coucang. The sequence continues at coordinate 2,109,939 of NC_069794.1, forward strand.
GGAGGGCTGCTGCTCAGCACCCAGTCCCCCTGCAGTGGGTCTCCACACAGAACTTCTGCAACATTGGGCCAGGAGGGCTGCAGCTGAGCACCCTGGTCCCCCTGCAGTGGAGCTTCCGCACAGAACTTCTGCGGCAGGGGCCAGGAGGGCCGCAGCTGAGCGCCTGGTCCCCCTGCAGTGGGGCTTCTGCACAGAACTTCTGCAGCAGGGACAGGAAGGGCCACAGCTGAGCACCCCGGTCCCCCTGCAGTGGGGCTTCTGCACAGAACTTCTGCGACAGGTGCAGCAGGAGCCACTGGGCTAGACGGCCTCTGGGGATGCCTGGCCTTGGGCAGGGCTGACAGGGGTAGTGGAGGGGGCCAGGAGCTCCTGGAATGAGAGGAGGTGCCCAAGGCTGCTGCCATGACAGGGACCACAGGGAGCTGAAGGAGGGCTGGACACAGGACCATTGGCTCAGCCACATGCAGGGTAGGCCTTGAAGAAAGGGCCAGCAACACTGCCCACCTCCTCTGGTGTCCCCTCAGGTCCTGCCCAGGGCACAGCCACACCACTGCACCTCCTCTCCCCAGGTGACTCTCTTGACATCCCTCTTCCCTCACAGGATCTCCCAGGGATGATGGCCTTCCCAGCCGGCCTGCACTCTCCACACCTCTCGGCCCCACACCAAGGCCAAAGCTCTGTTTGCGACAGGCAGATCTTGTCCAACACCTGCAACCCTCCTAGACTGTATCCACATATCACCTGGACCCCAGCCTCAACATTGTCTTCCCAGCCTCGAACTTTCCCTCCAGCCACCTAGAACCCCCTGTTGAGTGCATGCAACCTGCCCCGAGGCCCCTCTGTGGTTGCCATCCCTGGTGTTGGAGGTGTCCCCTTCCTGGCACTCGCTGCACTGTGTCCCCCCTCAGCAGTTGGGCTCCTCCACCACCTTCTGGCAGAGCCTCCGGTGGTATCACTTCCACTTCCCCCCTCACTGAGCTGCCCCCACACCCCAGCCTGCAGCCCAGAGGGAGGTGTGACACTCACTGACACTCAAGCATTTACTGAGTGGCAGGAGGAACAAAGGAGGGACCCTGCAGCCAGAGAGGGCCCTTCAGGCATGGAAGCTTCGTAACATCCCCGATCATGTCTGGGTGGGGCGGAGCTGGATGGGTTCTACAGCCTGATGTTCCTCGTGTGAGGGAAGGAGAGCACGTGTGCCCACGCGCACAGTGTGCACAAACATCCTGCACCTACATCTGTGTGCAAATTTACACCAAGGCATTGTGGAAGGACTTTGGGGATGTCTCGGAGATGAGTGAGCTCTGGGGCAGGAGCCCAGAGAGGTCTCAGGGGTGGGGGTTTGGGTTCTCAGGTCTCAGCACACACAACTGTTCTGTTTTAAAGGCAAGATTTTAGAGGAACTAACGAACGAGATACACACGTTCTCAGGCAAATCTACATATTCATACTTGGAAGAGTGCGTGAATCCACTCACATCCCCCCATGCACCACCGTGTTTACTAAAAATAACTAAAACTCCAGGTCAACTGCACAGGTTAAGGTTTTGTCTAAGCACAGGTGCCTAAAATCTTCCATGGTACCAACCACTTCTAGGAAAGAAAAATGTGACATTTCAATCAGTAATAAATTTGCTTGGAATTGCTTTCAGGTTTTATCCCTCCTAAAATATTTTATCTAAAATCTAATCTTTCATGATTTTACTGGTAAAGTCTCTACAAAGTTTTAAGTTGTAATAAATTAAAAACTATGAGACTGGAATTATAACTCATAAAATGTTCATGACATATTTCATCTCGATTACAACATCACTGTAGGGAAAATTGTTCCCTGACCTTGCACATCAGCCGGCTTTCTGCTTGAGAGACCTAAGAACGGCAGGTGCATTGTGTACATGCAGGAGGGCAGAAAACTGACCTCCGAGAGAGAATGTATATTGAGGTGTGGCAACAAAGATTCTCTGGATTCCCAAGGTCTCTTGACACTGGAGGCAGAGTTGTGCTTGAAGTCTGCAGTTTTGTAAACACAAGGTGGAGACATTCTTTCTGATCGCCTCTGTTTCCTCTGGACCAGCGCAAACATCTAATGAGCAGCTTTCATCTACTCCTTCCTATTTTATGATATGAAATATGGACCCACAGTTTGCTTGCAAGGACTCCTCCCTGAGCTCCTCAGTCCTCCAGCACAGACTCTCTGCCAAGCCTCTTCATTCCTTGCACCAAAACCTTTCATCTGGTCACCCCAATGTGACTGGGGCCAACATGCTCCGACCAACATGGTAAGACTGACGCACAGGAACAGTGATTGCAGGGAGCTGGCCATCCATCAGCTCAGATGAGAAGCCCAGAAATACCCGTGGGGTGGGGAATTTCCCTTTCTCTGCATTTATTTCAGAGGACTCTTAAACCCGGGACAAGAATTTTCAAGAGAGCAACGCTTGTATGTTGCTACTCTCAAACAGCTGTTAAAAGCTGCTAATTGCACATTTGACAAAAAAGCCCTGGTTTCACTTTTTTGGACAGTACAACAACATTGCCCTTGGTTCCTGGGGGAAGGAACCTTAGACTTAGCTCTATGGGATCAGGTTAGCCACATATTTAAACTACACGCCACCAAAGTTCAGAAAATTCCTATTTCTCCTCATGGCATGGAGCCTTATTAGGGCCGCTCTCCTGCCTTGGCACATTTCTGACACAAAGGAAGAAAGTCCAAGAGTAGAAAATACCAGGCAGGAAATGTTAAGAGAACCCCCATCTCAGCAGGTTAGAGTCAGCCGTGCCCTCCACCACCTCCGGGGGAGCCAGAACCCACTCCTCTCAATCAAATAGACAAGGAATCTCCTTCACCAACACCCAAAGAATTAGCCCCATTGGCAACTTCAGCTCTGAGGACTGGGAGCCTTATTGTAATAATTACAAATCCTCTTTTCAAGAGCGTTTAAAAGAAGGATTAGCACAGTAGTTATAAAAAAAACAACTACATGGAATTTAAACATTTACTTCACTCAGTCATTAAAGAACTGAGGAAAAGTATCCAGGAATCAGGAACTCAGAGCTCCCTTCCTTTACCACGGACTCACTCACAGGAATTGGAGATGGTTATGAGCTGATTCCCTATGATTGGTTTGGATTCGTCAAAACTCTTCTTACTCCAGCACAATTTGCCATTTGGAGGTCAGAGCGCAGACGTGTGTGCTCCACAGGTTATGGAGAGCCTGAGTGGTGCATTCCTAGTGCCATGGACCCGCTCATGTTGGGGGTGGGGGGCGGTATGTGCAGCCCACCTGCAGGTTTATGCACACCACTGTGCATTTCAACAATGCGCCCAGACCACATTACGAGCATGGAGTAAATTACCAGACACCAGCTCTTCTCACGGCTCGTTTGCTTCCATTCACCAAGGGTTCCAGAAGCCATGTATCAATTCATACATTGCTTGCATTCAGCCCACTCTAAACAAGTGGACATAGCTGCTGCGGCTGACACACTTCCACAGTTAGCTTTTGAAAATGCAAACTGCATTACTGCCTATCTATAAAGATACTAAGAATGTAGGAAAGTTTATATTGGCCTGTCAAAATATTGGCACAGATGCCTGTAAGTCGGGCGTTCTAGCTGCCTCCTTAGAAACTTTACAGAAAGCATGATGCATTCAATGCAGAGCTAATGATCACTTTGCAAAAAGTTGCCCAATCTGGAAAAAGAAGTCATTAAAGTTAGCAAGCCACCCAATGAACCATGCCCTCGATGTGGCAGAGGTTTGGCTGGGCCCCTGATGGGCCAGTCAGTGCTGTTCCAAATATCACACCAGCAGTCAGCCTTTAAATAAGCCTGGAAACTCCCAGGGGGTGCGAGTCCCGGTGCCCTGAACCACCCAAGAGGGGTGTCAGCCAGTTCCCAGTTCAAACCAGCCTCCTGACTCCACAGACAACTGGCCGCACTCACTAGGGAAGTGCAGGACTTCATCTCCCTGCTTTAAGATAGTATTCATTAATTCCATTTCAAGTTCAACTTTTAGAAACTGGAATAAATGGGCCCTTGACTAAAGGCAATGTTGGCCTTCTAATGGGCCGGTCCAGATGGTCTAAAAGGGGAATCATAGTCATTCTAGGAGTCGTCAACTCTGACCACGCCAGATAAAAATTATGACCTATTCCCTACAACTTGTAACTATCCCAGAAAAACAAAACAACACTCAGTTCCTGCTCCTGCCCTACACAGTGCTGGGGTTCTGCCCTATCACAGAGGAAGGAAAGGGCTTGGCAGCACTGATGTTAACTGGACCGCCACTGTTGACTCCTCCAGACCTTATATTACGGTCCATACAGGAAAACACAAGTTTCACGGGTTACTAAATACAGGGGCCCATGCTTCCGTTATTTCAACCTCTCAATGGCCCCCTAATTGGCCTAAAAGGCCATCAAGTTGTGACATCACAGAAATAGGCGGGCCATCTAAGACCTGGGAAAGCTCCCAAACTTAACTATCATTGGGCCAGAAAAAAGAATGGGAATTATAAACCCTAATCCTCCCCCTCCTTATTCACGTTAGGGAAGAGCTTTGCTTACTCCGTGGAAAGCTGTTGTCCAGATACTGCCTTTTTAGTAGGGCCTGATCACAGTCACCCCGTTCCTTTAACAGGGACCACAGCTACACCACTCTGGGTAGATCAGTGGCCCCTCTCCAGAGAGTGACTTTGCGAACTACAAATCCCAGTAGAACAAAAGCTTAAAGGAGGACAGATAGAAAAATCAACTTCTCCTTAGAATACCCAGTGTTTGCTATACCTAAAAAGTCAGGGAAATGGAGACTTCTCCAGGCTCTCAGAGCTATTAACACTGTCATCCAACCCATGGGGGCCTCACAACCTGTCTCGCCAGCAACTCAAATGATACCAAAAGACCAGCACTCGACTGTCGTAAGACTAAACAGACTGCCTGTTCATCACACCTGTAGCACCTCAAGACTGAAAAATTTGTTTTCTCAGTGGCCAGCATTAACTTACAAGAACCATTTCAACGTGGACTATTTGTTCATAGGGTCCAGTCACCTCTTCTCTCCAGAGAGAGACCCACTAGGACCTGGCCCTAAACTCACCAGTCTTAGGTTCCCTGGGGCTCCCTGGACATCCTTAGAAATGGGACAGTTAACAAGGTGAGTAAACTGATCACTCTTGCTCCATCCCTAGATAATTTTATACAATTTATAAACTTAAATAAATGTATGAGTAAGCATATAACTAAATGAATTTCTATTTATAAGTAATTTAAAGTATAATGCTTTAAGTTAGAAAACAAAGAAATGTCGGAGATGAAATTCACCTGGACACAGAATAGAAATAAAGGGAGAAATTCAAAGAGATGCAGACAGAAATAAAACCCCTGGGGGGAATATTCTGAAAATCTCAAGGGGTCCAGTGAAGAGCAGCCCCCACACATGACCTCAAACCCAAGGATGACAGCCCACAGGGAACTCACAGCAGCCAGTCCGATGGAGGCCCTGGTGCAGACACTCCCTGGGGCTCTGGATCTGGGGGATGTGTGTGCCAGTGCAGCCAGCAGGTGACAAGTCAGCACTCGTGTACATGACACCCACCCACACATCAGCTTCAATCTAGTGCTGGTCAACAAAGACATCATTCTTACTGACACTCTAGGAAGCAATGAAAAGAGGGGATCAGGCCCATGATGTCCAGCTCAGTTTGCATATCCTAAGACCAAAGGCAAAAGCTGAATTGTCAGGTTTGACTCCACTTTCTTCAAAACCATGTTGAGTGAACAGACTGCCCTGCAGAGCCAGGCTGGGCACCGTGGGCTCCTCCAAAGCTCCAAGCCTGCGTTGGCTCACAAGGGTGAAGTCTGGATTCAGTTTCTCGAGCCTGGGCTTAGGTGTCCGCAGGGGACATACAGCAGTGCCAAAGTGCACCTCGGTGCTCCAGGCAAAGCCTTTTGTTCAGACTACGTTTGGCCCTTTCCATATGCTGAGGCTTTTCTGGACTTGAAGTTGGGCTGAAATCCCTTATTAAGAGGGGAATGCAGAGGAGGAGCAAAATGGTGGCTGAGTAACAGCTTCCTTGCAACTGGGCACAGTGAGACTGGGAAGAGAAGACTCCAGGCATATCTGGCTGGTGGGATCTTCCCAGAAACAGCCCTTTGGGGACACAGGGAGTCATTGAGAGCCTTCTGGACCCCATGAGGAGGACAAAAGCAGTGGAGAACTAGACTCATTCAAACCCTAGGCCAAGGCACGGTAACTTGAAGAGCAAAAAGAAGTGAAAGAAAAATTAGGGCAAGGAAACAGATAAAAGAAAACTCTCATGAGGAAGAATCAGCAGAAAAATCCTGGCAACATGAAAAACCAATCCAGAGCAATCCCCCCAAGGGACGGTGAGGTAGCTACTGCAGAGGATTCCACCTATAAAGAAATGTTAGAAACGACAGAAAGGGAATTTAGCATACAGATGATGAAAACAATGAAGGAAATGATGGAAACAATGAAGGAAACTGCTGGTACAGTGGAAAAATAACCAAAAGGAGCTCCAAAAATAGAATCAAACAAGAGATGAACAATATGAAGAATATAGAAAGGATATAGCAGAGCTGAAGGAACTGAAGCAATCAATTAGGGAACTTAAAGATGCAATAGAAAGTATCAACAACAAATTAGACCATGCAGAAGAAAGAATCTCAGAGGTAGAGGACAAAGCTCTTGAGATAACTCAGATCGTTAAAGAGGCAGAAAAGAAGAGAGAGAAAGCAGAATGTTCATTGACAGAATTATGGGACTTTATGAAGCATTCAAATATATGAGTAATAGGTATCCCAGAAGGGGAAGAATGCCCCCAGGGGAATAGAAGCCATACTAGAAAATATTATAAATGAAAATTTCCCAAATATCACGAAAGATTCTGACACACTCCTTTCAGAGGGATATCAGACCCAGGTCGCCTCAACTCTAACAGAGCTTCTCCAAGACACATTGTGATGAACCTGTCCAAAGTCAAGACAAAAGAAAAGATTCTTCAAGCTACCAGGAGTAAGCACCAGTTGACCTACAGGGGCAAATCCATCAGGGTGACTGCAGACTTCTCTAATGAAACTTTTCAAGCAAGAAGACAATGGTCATCTACCTTTAATCTACTGAAACAGAACAATTTCCAGCCCAGAATTCTATATCCTGCTAAGCTAAGCTTTAAAATTGATGGAGAAATCAAATCATTTACGGATATACAAACATTGAGGAAATTCACCACAACAAGACCAGCTCTACAGGAAATACTTCAACCTGTTCTACACACTGACCATCACAATGGATCAACAGCAAAGTAAGAACTCAGAAATTAAAGGACAGAACCTAACTTCCACACTGATGCAAAAGATAAAACTAAGCAATGGACTCTCACAAAATAAGATGAATAGAACACTGCCATACTTATCAATTATCTCAATAAATGTTAATGGCTTGAATTCCCCCACTGAAGAGGCATAGATTGGCTGATTGGATTAAAAAACACAAGTCATCCATTTGAAACACACCTAGCTTCAAAAGACAAATTAAAACTCTGAGTTAAGGGTTGGAAGACAATTTTTCAGGAAAACGGAATTCAGAAGAAAAGAGGGGTTGCAATCTTATTTTCAGATACATGTAGATTTAAAGCAACTAAAGACAAAGATGGTCACTTTACATTGCTCAAGGGAAAAATACATCAAGAAGATGTTTCAATTCTAAATATTTATGCATCCAACTTAAATGCTACCAAATTCTTGAAACAGACCTTACTCAGTCTGAGCAATATGATATCCTATAACACCATAATAACAGGGGACTTTCACACTCCTCTTACAGAGCTGGACAGATCCTCTAAATAGAAATTAAACAAAGATACAAGGGACTTAAATGAGACCCTAGAACAAAGGTGCTTGATAGACGCATATAGAACACTCCATCCCAAAGATAAAGAATATATATTCTTCTCATCACCCCAGGGAATATTCTCCAAAATTGATCATATCCTAGGACACAAAACAAACCTCAACAGAATCAAAAGAATTGAAATTTTACCTTGTATCTTCTCAGACCATAAGGCACTAAAGGTGGAACTCAACTCTAACAAAAACGTTCGACCCCACACAAAGGCATGGAAATTAAACAACCTTCTGTTGAATGACAGATGGGTGCAGGAAGAAATAAAACAGGAAATCATTAACTTCCTTGAGCATAACAACAATGAAGACACAAGCTACCAAAACCTGTGGGATACTGCAAAAGCAATTCAGAGAGGAAAATGTATCACTTTAGATGCCTACATTTGAAAAACAGAAAGAGAGCGCATCAACAAACTCACAAGCCACCTTATGGAATTGGAAAAAGAAGAACAATCAAAGCCTAAACCCAGTAGAAGAAAAGAAATATCCCAAATTAAATCAGAGATCAATGAAATTAAAAACGAAAGAATCATTCAGAAAATTAATGAAACGAGGAGTTGGTTTTTGAAAAAATAAATAAAACAGATAAATCTTTGGCTAGACTAATTAGAAATAGAAAAGTAAAATCTCTAGTAACCTCAATCAGAAATGATGAAAGGGAAATAATAACTGATGCCACAGAGATACAAGAGATCATCTCTGAATACTACCAGAAACTCTATGCCCAGAAATTTGACAATGTGAAGGAAATGGATCAATATTTGGAATCACACCCTCTTCCCAGATTTATCCAGGAAGAAATAGAGCTCCTGAACAGACTAATTTCAAGCACTGAGATCAAAGAAACAATAAAAAATCTTCCAACAAAAAAATACCCTGGTCCAGATGGCTTTACACCAGAATGCTATCGAACCTTCAAAGAAGAGCTTATTCCCGTACTGCAGAAATTATTCCATAAAATTGAGGAGGAAGGAATCTTCCCCAATATGTTCTACAAAGCAAACATCACCCTGATACCAAAACCAGGAAAAGACCCAACTAAAAAGGAGAACTTCAGACCAATTTCATTAATGAATATAGATGCAAAAAGTCTCAACAAAATCCTACCCAATAGATTACAGCTTATCATCAAAAAAGTCATACATCATGATCAAGTAGGTTTCATCCCAGGGATGCAAGGCTGGTTTAACATATGCAAGTCCATAAATGTTATTCACCATATCAACAGAAGCAAAAATAATATGATCCTCTTAATAGATGCAGAAAAAGCATTTTATAAAATCCAGCATCTTTTCCTTTTTTGTGTGTGTGTGTGTGTGCGTAGGTGGCACATTTCTTAAACTACTTGAAGCTATCTATGACAAACCCACAGCTAATATTTTACTGAATGGAGTTAAACCGAAAGCTTTTCCTCTTAGAACTAGAACCAGACAAGGTTGTCCTCTGTCACCATTACTATTCAACATAGTCCTGGAAGTTCTAGCCAATACAATTAGGCAAGACAAGGAAATAAAGGGCATCCAAATGGGAGCAGAGGAGGTCACACTCTCCCTTTTTTGCTGACGATATGATCTTATACTTAGAGAACCCCAAAGACTTAATCACAAGACTCCTGGAAGTCATCAAAAAATACAGTAATGTCTCAGGATATAAAATCAATGTCCACAAGTCAGTGGCCTTTGTATACATCAATAACAGCCAAGATGAAAGGCTAATTAAGGCCCTTCACCATAGCTTCAAAGAAAATGAAATACCTAAGAATATACCTAACGAAAGAGGTGAAGGACCTCTATACAGAAGGATATTAACAAATGGAAGAACATATCATGCTCATGGCTAGGAAGAATCAACATTGTTAAAATGTCTATACTTCCCAAAGCAATCTACTGATTCAATGCCATCCCTATTAAAATACCAACATCATACTTTCAAGACTTGGAAAAAATGATTCTACATTTTGTACGGAACCAGAAAAAAACCATATAGCTAAGGGAGTTCTTAGTAATGAAAACAAAGTCGGGGCATCAGCATACTAGACTTTAGGCTGCACTACAAAGCCATAGTGGTCAAGACAGCATGGTACTGGCACAAAAATAGAGACATACACATTTGGAATCAAATAGAAAACCAGGAAATGAAACTAACATCTTACAACTACCTAATCTTCCACAAACCAAACAAGAACATATGCTGGGGGAAAGACACCCTATTCAATAAATGGTGCTGGGAGAACTGGATATCCACATATAAAAGACTGAAACTGGACCCACACTTCTCTCCACTCACAAAAATTGATTCAAGGTGGATAGAGGACTTAACTTTAAGGCATGAAACAATAAAAATCCTCAAAGAAAGCATAGGAAAAACACTGGAAGAGATCAGCCTGGGGAAAGATTTCATGAAGAAGACTGCCATGGCAATTGCAACAACAAAAATAAACAAATGGAAAAGGGAACACTTTTGCACTGCTGGTGGGAATGCAAATTAATGCATTCCTTTTGGAAAGAGATATGGAGAACACTTAGAGATCTAAAAATAGATCTGCCATTCAATCCTGTAATTCCTCTACTGGGCATATACCCAGAAGACCAAAAATCACGTCATAACAAAGATATTTGTACCAGAATGTTTATTGCAGCCCAATTCATAATTGCTAAGTCATGGAAGAAGCCCAGGTGCCCATTGATCCACGAATGGATTAATAAATTGTGGTATATGTACACCATGGAATATTATGCAGCCTTAAAGAAAGATGGAGACTTTACCTCTTTCATGTTTACATGGATGGAGCTGGAACATATTCTTCTTAGTCAAGTATCTCAAGAATGGAAGAGAAAGTACCCAATGTACTCAGCCCTACTATGAGACTAATTTAGGGTTTTCACATGAAAGCTATAACCCAGTTACAACCTAAGAATAGGGGGAAGGGGGAAAGGGAGGGGAGGGGGGGAGGTGGGTAGGGGGAAGGGGATTGGTGGGATTACACCAGCGGTGCATCTTACAAGGGTATATGTGAAACTTGGTAAACGGTCTGTGAAGCTAGTGAATGATGCCCCATGATCATATCTATGTACACAGCTATGATTTAATAAAAAAAAATAAATAAATCCAAAAAAAAAAAATAAACAAATGGGACTTCATTAAACTGAAAAGCTTCTGTACAGTTAAGGAGACAACAACTAAAGCAAATAGACAACATACACAATAGGAAAGGAAATTTGCATATTTTGAATCAGACAAAAGCTTTATAACTAAGATCCATAGAGAACTCAAATTAATCCACATGAAAAAAGCCAACAATCCCTTATATCAATGGGCAAGAGACATGAATAGAACATTCTCTAAAGAAGACAGATGAATAGCTAACAAACATATGAAAAAATGCTCATCATCCCTAATTATTGAAATGCAGATCAAAACCACCTGGAGATACCATCTAACCCCAGCAAAAATGGCCCACATCACAAAATCTCAAAACTTCAGATGCTGGCATGGATGTGGAGAGAAGGGAACACTTTTACACTGCTGGTGGGACTGCAAACTAATACAACCTTTCTGGAAGGAAGTATGGAGAACCCTCAAAGAACTCAAGCTAGACCTCCCATTTGATCCTGCAATCCCAGTACTGGGCATCTACCTAGAAGGAAAAAAATCCTTTTATCATAAGGACACTTGCACTAGACTGTTTATTGCAGCTCAATTTACAATTGCCAAAATGTGGAAACAGCCTAAATGCCCACCAACCCAGGAATGGATTAACAAGATGTGGTATATGCACACCATGGAATACTATTCAGCCATTAAAAAAAAATGGAGACTTTACATCCTTCATATTAACCTGGATGGAAGTGGAACACATTCTTCTTAATAAAGCATCACAAGAAGGGAGAAGCATGAATCCTATGTACTCAATTTTGATATGAGGACAATGAATGAGAATTAATGACACAGTGGGGGTGGGGGAAGGGGAAAGCGGAGAGAGAATGAAGGAGGGAGGGTGGGGAAAGGAAGAGCAGAGAGAGGGAAGGAGGGACGGGGTGGGGCCTTGGTGTGTGACACACCTTTTGGGGGCAAGACACAATTGTAAGAGGGACTTTACCTAACAAATGTGTTCAGTGTAACCTGGTTTCTTGTACCCTCAATGACTCCCCAACAATAAAAAGAAAAAAAAAGAGGGGGATGCATACGGAGGGGAGCTGGAATTCTTCGGGCTGTATTATCTGGACTCTAAGGACTGAACGATGTCCTGCTGTGTTGAACTGACCTCACAGGCCCCAGGTGTGTCCATCCTCAGGTAAGAGGCAGAAGGCATAAGTGGACACAGTCACAGCTCTGGAGCTTGTGTGCTGGCCGGAGAACACACCTCCTCACCTACCACCCAGCCCACACCACTGGCTTCTCAGTACAGGGCACAGCTTCTTACGTCTATTTACACATGAAAAGAACGAGCCAGGTATGTCGACCAGTGGTAGGAATCAGAGGCAATTGTAGTGTTAAGGCAACTGGGCCTCCCCATGCCAATGTGAGTGTTTTAAAATTGTGGTTAAGCAAATTATTAATAAACCCAACCACCTCACCCGTGTATAGGGGCACAGTTCCATGGTCCGGACTCTCTTCATGCTGCTGTTTGGATCTCCAGAGCACACAGAGCTGAGCTGCCCAGCCTCCACCTCTACTCCCACGACGGGCTGCTCCCACAGGGCTGGGGGTGGGACAGGGTAAAGGGGGTGGGGGCAGCTCGGAGCCTCGGCCCTGCACAGCACAAGGCACAGAACACACCTGCTTCACACTCAGGACACACTGCAGCTGGGGACCTCACCTGGGGCAAGGCTCCTTCACTGCTCAGGACACACCTGCACGGAGGTCCCCTCACCTGGGGCAGGCCCCCTTCCAGGACAGGGACCCCTCAAAAAAGCCACACTTGGCCCACACTCCGCACCTTTCCTGGAAGCCACATTCTCTGCTGTATTCCTAGCGAGCCCACTAAATTCTGTGACAGTAACATGAACCATGCTCGTGTTCCTCCTGCCTGCCCTTGTCTTTATCCTCAACAGCGCATCAGTCCTCACACAGGTGTGCGGACAGCCATGTGGCACGTACCCATGCACAGCGCTGCCAGGCTGCTGCCGGGATCAGCAGCATCACTACACCCCGCATTGCTCCCTGCAGTGACTCTTCTGACCCTGCACCCTATCCACCCCCACATACACCTGTGGCCTCACCTGTGCCCAAAGATGTTGGCACCTTCCTTTCCTAAAAAGCAAGAAACAGCTGTCTGCAGAGGCCTCCCTTCACGTCCTCAGAAGGGTGACAGTTACTCATCCCAGTTCTCTGGCCGCTCCCCCCACCCACCCACCCACCCATGGGTTTTGTCATTTATTGAGTCTGACAACAGGGACGATGGCCCTGAGCCTATCTGCGTGGTCTCCCTGACATTCCAACATCTCCCACTAGATGGCGACGCCCTCACCAATTCCTCTCCATCTCCCTCTCCCTCCTTTCTCTCTAAAGCATTCCTGAGTTATTTCAATAAGGAACACAAGGTGAAAACAGAAAACATAGAGTGTTTTTCTGTACATTTTTCTCTATAACTTTTTGTCAATCAATTTTTATGCGAGCCTAAGCACGTTTTTAAAAGAATTAACAAAATTTGAAAATGATTTCTGGTTCCATGTCTGTGGACAAGATGTGTAAATCTGGACCATAAAATACAAATGACTTTCACAGCTGTCACCTCCAGTGCTGTATAAACACTCTGAGCCCTGGAGCACACTCAAGGTTCCAGGTGTTTGCAGCCAGCTGGCCGCAGACAGGTGGTACAGAGAGGCCGCGGCAACCGGCATTTTAGTCAATGTCCTTGTAGCTCGTGTGGGTCCCCCACACCAGAGTCCTCACTCAATTTGCTGACTGTCCCCTGTCTTCACTTAGGAAATGAATGAGGAGGCTACAGCTCTGACCATGTCTATTCACTTCTCTGTCCATGGAGGGGAAACACACCCACACCTGACCCAGTCACTGTGTGGGTGCCATAGACACCCAGCCCTTTCCTGAGGGTGCACGTCTCCCCTGGGGCTCAGTGAGGGGAGGGGAAGGACATGGACCTGTCCCCTAGCAAGGCAAACACATGGTCTTCAACTACCCTGCTGCCTCCTGCCACTGTCTGCTCCTGGCCAGCCAGGCAGCCTGTGGGGGGGGGGGGGCCGGGATTCAGAGGCAAATGGTCTATTGACAGGCTGGGTAATCAAAGGACACCAAACTACCCCCCAGCACAGAGATTCTGTGGTAGATATTAGACAGGCTGAGAAGACCAGTCCAAAAGAACCTTCTGTGTTCAAAGCATTAAAGATAAAGATTCCTGGAACCCAGGAGCCAGCGCCAAAAACAGGTGCCAGAGTGTCCTTAGCAGGAGGGCAGTGCAATGCCCCTAGGGACAAATGGCCTGGGATGGGACCCTGATGTCAAAACATCAGAACATAGAAAATCAAAGGACCTGGTTGCTACGCCCAGGCCACACAGCTGGGAAGTAGCAGAGCTGGGGTCTCTGTGCCCAAGCCCCTACCTCCACATCTGCACCTGCCTCCACTCGGGAGATGGCCAGCCCTGTACCACTCTCTGCACTCTGAACCCCAAGCACCAAAGAACCCTGGCAGGTCAACAGAGCGCCACAGACCTTGTCCTGAGAACAGCCAGTAGCCTGCAGTGGAGGAAACCAAAGCTCTTTCTATGAGCATTGACTGCAAACGGAAGGACACCCCTCCAAAGGCAGCACTCAGCCAACCTCCTCTTGCTGCTAGGAGCTCCTGGTGCTCGGTCATCACGGTGTGGTTGGCCCAGGAGATAAGAGTGCAGTAAAAATTGGATTCCATTAATACTGGGAAAGTATACGCGGAGTTAAACTGCTACTTTAATAAGTATAAATAGTCCCGGAGATACCACAAATTCAGGGTCCGTGCAAGTTGTGCAAATGTTACCTCAACACAAGTGGTGAGAGGAAGGCTAAGGAACATTTGTACAGAACTACAACCTCCTCCTTGCCCCTCACCTGGAGTGAAGAGCTCCCCAGGAGCTCAGTCAACGTTAGAATTAGCTGCATGCGTCACTGGAGAATTTTCCTGATGCTCACTCTGATTTGCGGTGCTATCTCTGGGAAAGGGGCCTCTGGGAAACAGAGGCACGGAAGAGTCCTCTCTGCCCAAGAAGCCAGGCTCGCGGAGGGTAGACAAGCAGCCCCCGACTGAGCGTCACTGCTGGCTTTCTGTCTGTGAGCTGGGGGACGATTTCATGGTGTCTATTGTAGCGTGAAATCCGTCACTGATCTGTGGTCACTACAGTGAGATGGCCACGCCGCAGCCCTGTGCACATGGGGACAGAGAGCAAAGGGTGTGCCCAGACCACTCCTGGTCCTCGTCCAGGGGGAGCCCCTTTCTGGGGCAGCACGGCTCCTCCTGAGGCCAGCTCCTCTCAGCCCCGAGGCTGGGGAGTTTGCACAGGTGGACTCTGCCCAGATTGTGGCCAGAGTCTCACCAGGCACACCACACACGTCTGTATTTCACATCCTAAATCCCCTACTGAGAGAAAGGCAAATTATTGCACTGTTTCTTTCACATAGGTTCAAAGCACCAACACGTGGCCTTCCAGAACCTTCCTTCCTCAGGCTCACCCACAGGCCTTTGGTGTCTTCCAGAGAGGCGGATGGAGGAAGGTGCTCTGGAAATTGATGAAATGTGGGGATGTCTCGATAGGGCTCAGACACACCTCGCACCTCTAGAGATGAGCCTGGTGACAGGGACACACAGGACGAGCTTCAGGACGTCTGAGGCTTTCCACAGTTATAAACAATAGCTACAATTCAGGATTACTTCAACACACAAGGATGGTAATCTAAAAATGAAGATCAGATTCATCGGGAGTAGCACAAATACCAATGTTAAATTTGAACATCTACTCTATGAGTGCAGCGCGGGGAGCCCACCACGTCTAACTGATCAGAAGTCAAGTGTGAACAAGTAAAGAACACGGAAATCAAATAATGTCCTGGACTATACAGTCACAGGGGCCAGACTACACCTGCCATCCCCAGCCCTCAGGTCACAGACAAGTACCAGTCTGCAGCCTGTTAGTGGCCAGGCCCCAGAGCTCTGGCTGGGAAAACTCTTTTCCATGAGACCTAGGGGCCGGCCATACAGCAGCAGGTGGGCTGAGGGTCGTCAGGCAAAGCTGGTCCCTCTGTGCTTACAGCCGCCAGTGCCACCCATCACTTACATCATCGCCTGAGCTCCACCATCCCCACCCCAGCGGTGGAAAATTCTCATCCATGAAACCAGTCCCTGGTGCCAAAAAGGTTGAGGACCACTGCTCTACACCATGGGCACCAACGTGCCCTCTTTCCTTCACCACACGGAACACAAACCCTGCTGATTGCCATGTTTTAGGAGAAACACGGACGAGAGGGGCATAGCTAAAGGTGATCGCCAAGAAGGTCGAGGTGTGTGTATTACACAGACAGGGTGGGAGGAGCTCGGCACGGTCAGCCTGGGAAGGGGGAGAAGGTGAAAATCAAAATGGGCAGCTTCAGGTGTGTTCACGTGTACCTGAGACGTGCACGTCACACACACACACACGCACACGTGCTGTGTGCCTGAGGGATCAGGTGTGTTCACGTGTACCTGAGACGTGCACGTCACACACACACACACGCACACGTGCTGTGTGCCTGAGGGATCAGGTGTGTTCACGTGTACCTGGTACGTGCATGTCTCACACACACACACACACACACACACGTGCTGTGTGCCTGAGGGATCAGGTGTGTTCACATGTACCTGAGACGTGCACGTCACACACATACACACACACACACACACACGTGCTGTGTGCCTGTGGGATCAGGTGTGTTCACGTGTACCTGAGACGTGCACGTCACACACACACACACACACACACACACACACGTGCTGTGTGCCTGTGGGATCAGGTGTGTTCACATGTAGCTGAGATGTGCACGTCACACACACACACACACACACACACACATGCTGTGTGCCTGAGGGATCAGGTGTGTTCACGTGTACCTGAGATGTGCACATCACACACACACACGTGCTGTGTGCCTGTGGGAGACATCCACCAAGATGCATGATATGCATGTTAATATACACACAGGGTGTGTAAGTATGCATGGGACATGTGCTCATGCATGTGAGATGAGACAGGGTCTGTAGAAATTCTGGAGTAAGATAAAAGCCAACAGGTGAAAGGTACAGAAGGAAAATTCAAAACATCTTGGAAACTTGGTGGCCTTCCTCACGTGTGTGACTGTCCCTGACAGCAGTGGTGATAACCAGGGGAGGCAGCCCTATTGCTGAAAAATGCACCAGGGCTCTGCTAAGTCCCCTCCACTGAGCGTCCAGACATGGTTGTCAGGTTGCTTTGCTCATGTTACTGGTCCTGAAGGACTTAAAGGTCATGGTTGGTGTGACTGATCTTGACACGAGCCATGTAACTTCTGTTGAGTAAAGAGACGTCACCATAGATTATCTGCAGCTGTGAGTGGGCTCAGCAAAGGGACAGCAGCATGGCCCTGTTGAGTTCTCCCCAAGCAGAGAGCTAGCCAGAGGGGACGCCATTCATAAGGAACTCTGGGACAACATTTATGCCCAGAGAAAACACCCATGCACATTAATTCCTATTCCTTGGAGAGCAACTCTGTAATCTGGGGTTCATTTTCTGTTTAACCTGCATGTCAGGACGTTACTCTGTCACAGGCTCCCTCAAAGGTGTTAGACTGAACGTCCAGGTTGGAAGAAAGTGATTTGGGAGGATGGGGAAGGAGAGGGTGCAGCCTCAGCCAGATGCTGCCAGGTGGGGCGGGCTCCACCCTGTCTCCCGCCAGCAGTAGTGGCTGCAACCATCTGAGCCACTTAGCCCCCAGCTGTGAGGTGGCAGGGCCAGATGCCAAGTTACATCTGAAGCCACTGCCCGGCCCTTCCCGGCACCTGCCCTGACACAGGGGATTCTCCAGTAAAAGGCGTTACAGAAGCCCAGCACGGCACAGTGGAGAAAGGACCGCCAGCTTGCCCATCATGCTCACAGGGCACAGGGCTCCGTGATCACCTCAGGGCCCCCAGGCTCTCTGCAGCCTATGGTACAATGTGTTTTCCTAAAAATTACTTACTAGTTATGTGTACATTGGGCCTTTATTCAATTAATATGTGACCACCCGTTTTGTTCAATGCACCCTGGGGTCGCCAGAGAAGATGAGCCCCTTTCTTCTGGAGATTCATCAGTGGGAGGCTGGAAATCAGAGGGAGCAGCTGAGAAGGAGAAGAATCATGGGGATGCCTGGTGTGAAATACCGCGATAGTAACGAGACTGTTTATCGGGCATTCAGAACCATCCAGGAACCATGCTGAGCACTTTATATGTGTTGTTTCATTTTTCCATCCTGACTCTGGCTGATAAAATAATCACAGCGTCAGCATTAAGCCAAAGGAGCCAGCCTGTCCACGCCTGTCAAAGCGTGATCTGTCCTCTGTCTAGAATGCTCAGCATATGCTGCCCCGTCTGGCCTAAGCATCTCCAGTGAGCCTCCATAGAACAGAGAGGGATGACTGACCTCAGTGGCTGTGCTGAGAAAAACCCAATCAGATCACAGCTCCCACAGCAGTGTCCCCTAGGGAGACGAGGACAGAGAGAGAGAGAGAGAGTGGACCCCTGCCAGCTTCACGTGGGTGGGCGGCCTTCAGATCACAGGCTATACCAGCTATTCCCCACTGGCCGTAGGGCAGGGCCTGGTCCGCAGCATCTCCAGAAAGATTTGCGAGCCCAACCCGTGAAGCCGACAGCACTCATGGAGGGCTCACAGTTGAAGATGCAGGACTGGCCCTCTCAGATTTGTCCTGAAGCATTTCCCCAGGAAAAGCCAGTCCCAGCTCCTTCAAGGAGCCCTACGCCTTCTTGGCAACCATACAAGGCAACTGACATCAGATATTCACCTTTGAAAAGCTACTGCACATTTGAAAGAGCAGCTGCTGGAGCGGCTGGCAGAACGGCCATTGGCTGGTAGATGCCTGGTTATTGCCGAGACACAAAACATTCTGGAGACAAAGCCGCGTGTGTGGGCTGGGTTTTGTGCCAGGAGACACAGAAGCCAAGCGCCTTCTGCATCTAGTGCGGGGTCTGCTGGCAGAGGCCTCTGCTGTTTCTGCTGTGACAATAGAAAGGCCCTTTCTGTGTGCACATGGGCCAGCGAGTGTCGGGAAGCAGGAGGACCGCACAAAAGGAGCTTCCTGTCTTCTGTCATTTCTAGACAAATGGCTTGGATATTACTCACACCTGGTAAGAAGACACAGAGAGGAATTAAATTAAATCTTCTGGGGCACAGAGGGCCTTCCGCTTGCTTAGATCAAAGCCCCTGATTAGCAGAATTAACAGGCTGAGCTGGAGTTTGTGGATATAGTGACACATTTGTTGACAAGGGGGCTCTGGAGGGCACACAGCTGTCCACTGCACCCTGACTCTGTGTGAACTCCTGACCGTGGTGTCCAGGCTCTGTCCTGCCTGCTCCATGTCCCACCTCCAACAATGATAAAGATAGCCCAGGGTTACTGCTGGAGCATTCGCCTTCAGGTCCTGCACATGGTGTGTGCCAGGGGGATGAGGTGGGGAGAGAAGACTCATTTGGAGATTTTGAAGAGTGGTTTTTTTGTTTGGACGTTACCTTGCAGGAGTAAAAGACGCCGATAGTGAAGCACAAGCCAAGTCCTCCTCTCAGGTGGCTCTGACGTTAGAGGCATCGCATGGCTGACATTTGCCACCAAGCGGCCCTCTTCTTGGGTCTCTCCCCCTTCCATAGTGATGTGTTTCCATTTTACATGTCACAGACACCTGTCTGAAGCAGAGTCCAGAATGATGCACATATTTCATGAATATCCAGGGTTTTGCCAGGCCAGAGTCCACCAAAGATTCCCAAACATTTTCTTAAAGGACCAGACGCCAAACACAGCCTGGACCTGAGCCTGGGGACAAGAGTGCATTGCAGCGTCCCTGTGCTAGGACAGCTCAGCGCCTGAAGTGGCCGTGGCCAGCCTGGGGACCCGCGGGTCTCATCTACACCCAAAGAGTCCACAGCCCGCGGGCCACTGAGTGAGTACCTGCTCTATGCAGGAGTCAGTGGAGGAAAGCCAAGGGGACATCCTCGGCCCGTGGAATTAGTGGCAGGGTGAGGAAACATGACCATCTCAGGAGAGAAACACGACACATACGCTGAAGGCTGCAGATTGTGAAGGGAGGGCCTGGCAGGTGAGGGGATGCACCAAGCATACGTGGGGTGGAGCTCAAACTGAGGAAAGGAAGGGTTCAGGGAGCAGAGGCTAATGCCCTGTATAGGGGCTGTGAGCTCAGGGGGAGGTGGCAGGAAGCAGCCCAGGGCCACTGGAGTGTCTGCAAGTGAGGGGGGACCTGGGCAGGCAGTTCCGAGGATGAGAGACTCTGCCTGGGGGCGGAGCACATGCCAGGCCAACCAAGACTTCCCTACCTGGCAGCAGCGTGAGCAGAAGACCCCACCCCACGGGCGGCCCCCCCCCCGTTCATAGTTGTTTGAATTGTATTAGCCATCAGTTACCCAAGCCACAGTGACAACTAGCATAAGGCTAAGATAAGGTATGGAGGACGCACTCGGAGTGCTCAGAGGGTGACCACTCAGCTGGGGAGGGCACAACACAGGAGATGTCACACCACAACCCAGAGATGGAATGACTCTGGCCCTCAGTCAAGGACACGCCACAGGGCCTAGGGCAGGGAGCTGCGGCAGCACCTTCCTGACCACGAGGCCTGCAGCTGAGACGGGCTCATGGCATGGGCACAGCCAACGTGAGTTCCGTGAAAAGACGGGAGGGAAGAGGGAGGAGGGAGGACACCTGTTCAGGCCTTCAGAACAGTCACCGGGGACAATGATGCCACCTCAAGCAGGAACAGGGTGGAGAGCGCCAGGTGCCGAGTCAGACAGCACTGTCCATGGCCCTGTCCCCAGAACTAACTCAGAGCTGGTCTCAAGTCTCACACGGTTAGAATTTCTCACGGGCTGTGTGAAGTCCAGCTTCTTCTTTTTTTTTTTTTTTTTTTGGAGTTTTTGGCCAGGGCTGGGTTTGAACCCGCCACCTCCGGCATATGAGGCTGGTACCCTACTTCTTTGAGCCACAGGCGCTGCCCTGAAGTCCAGCTTCTGAGGTAGACAGTAGACACTCAGGCACAGACACTCGTCAGATGGCTTCTCACAGCGTCTGGGGCCAGAAACAAGGCAGACAACAGAGCTGATGCCACCCACCCTCCCCCATCCTCTCTGTGGAGGGGCTTCTGTCCTTCCCCAGCCCTGGCTGTGGGCAGAGGCCCCGAGGAGAGGCAGGAGCCCTGGAGCCCAGAGTGCCGAGCTGGGCAAGTCCCTCTTGGGCTGCAGGGAGCCACCTGGGTGTGACACATGCCACGTCCCTTCTCTGGGCCTTTGTGACCCTGTCAGCCAGATGGAATTATGAATCCTGCTTGAAGGTTAAGAGACTTCAAGACCTCAAGACCCCAACACTGAGCCTCCAGGCGTGGAGGTGCCTCTGTCCACCCCTGCCCCGAGTGCCCACCCTCTCAACTCTCCTTCCTCTGGGCCCTGGCTCTTCCCCTCCTGCCATGTGGATGACACAGTCAGACCATCACCCTCTATTCACCCACTCCTGCTACCAGGAACCAGCCCTTCCCCTGCTGGGGCGGGGGGAGAGGGGCGCCAACCATGTTTGGGGTCTCTAGAGAAACAGGACAGGATGTGAGAGCAGACACAGAGAGGACAGGGAGGGGTTATCTCCAGGATCACCTCCTGTGGCTGTGCAGGCCACAGGTCCACCGTCCCCTGGGCAGCCAGACACCAGGGGAGAGCAGGCAAGGGACAGGAAGGCCGACTGCTGGCAGAAGTCTGCCCTGCTCCAGGGAGGTCAGTGTCCTGCTCTCTGGGCCTTCAGCTGGTTGTGAGGCACCACTTGGGTGTCTCTACTTGACTCAGAGCCTACTGCACCAAAAGCTGAGCTTACCTACAAAGTTCCAGCTAGGTGAGAAACTGGAAACTGACATGTGGCCAGATGTCCAGGAGCCACGAGACACTGGACTACCCAGCATGCCCGCTTCCTCCTTAGGCCAGAGTCCCACACGCCCCGGCACCCAGCCTCACAGGAACTCCTTCCCTTCCTTCCCTCTGATCTCTGCACAAGCTGCTCCCTTTTCCGGACATGGTCCTTCTTCTGCTGAGTGTGGCCAGTGTCCATTCTCCAGGCCTCCCTCAACGTCACCTGTGTGGGGAGCTGCCCACCTTCCCTCATCCCAGGACCACTGCTGGTACCTGCTGTAGCTCTCAGGGGTTAGCTCTGCCCATGGTGCCGTGCGGTGCCGTGACCACCATCTGGGATCCTCCCTCTTCCCTGCTCGGGTTCCACACTGCAGAAAGGACCACAGCTTCACGCATCACTGCTGTGTTCCCCCGCTGAACACAGAGGAGGACAGTAAAAGTTTATTAGACTATCAATCGCTTTGAGCTAGGGAGAGGGAGGTTTCTGGAACTTGGGGTCTCTGCACTGTCACTCACAGCTCAGCACAGGGGGGTTTAGGAAGCGAAGTGGAAGGGCCACCATGGCAGCGGCTCCACTCCACATCCTCTGGCCCCAGCAAGCTGGGCTGGCTGCATTTCCTTCACTTCTCTACCAAGAGACTGAAGCCAGACCACAGCCTCCTCAGTACGCTTCCTCCAGGAGTTTATCCCGATCTCAGTCGCCCAGAGGAGGGTCCTCACCCCAGCACTGTTGATACCTCAGACCAGATCACTCTGGGTTGGGGAACTTCCTTCTATGCTGAAGAACATCAGCAGAATCCTTGGGTCTCCCTCATTGATGTCAGTGGCACCAAAACTATCTCTAGATATTACTAAGTGTCCCCTGGAGGTGGGGCAGAATTGCCCCTAATTGAAAATCTCTGCTTTAGATTTTACTACTCTGGTGATGAGAAAGGATAAGGAAGAGAAATGGCCAAGGAAAGAGCACGTCCCCAGTGCAGGAAGAAACTGGAGCAAACTAAGATAAAAATTCTGGCTGTGCTCATTACAATTTTTACCTTCTGCCTCCTTTCTCCCAAGAATGTTCTCCCATTCTTAGACTGGTTCTCCCATTCTCTAGATATTGCTAGATAACATTCTTCGAGATGTTATTTGTAACATCACATCAAAGGAAGATAGAGGGGGATAAAGATGTGTAGATTACGAAAGGAGATGTAAGCTCTGAAAACATTTACAAGAAATTTTGGAGAACCTAATGGGAGAAGAAAGGGCTTTTGAAGATTTGCTATCACCCCACAGCCCAGCAGAGTGTCAGTGATGTACTTAGAAATCATGGGTCACTTTTTAATTGATTTTTCTTTGGTGAGACACTATCTTTTGACCTTAAAGCAGAGGTTCACAACCTGTGGGCCATGGCATTAGGAAGGCTGAGAACCACTGCCTTAAAGGCTCTGAGACTAGACAACTTGAATCATGTTTTAATAGGATTACAAACTCATAATAATCTCAGTCTCAAACCACAGATTACATCATCAAAGGCTAAGAATGTGATTAGTTAGGGAAGTGGGTCGCCTGATATGGTGGAATCAAGAAATAACATTCTTTAATCCAAAAAATGTAGATTTACAGGAGGAGGTTTAGAAAAACTTAAAAGGTAAAAATAACCACAGGTATGTATATGCTAAATAACCACAGAAGATAAAATAAGCAAAGAACTAAAAGAAAGTAACAGTAAGAAAGCATAGAAGGGAAAAACTCATAAAAACAACCCCGGAACTAGGAAGCGCTCCATCCCGTTCCACCCTTCTGGACTGGGGTCTCCTCAGCAAACCCCACAGGGTACAACCCTGCTTTCTAGACCCCTCTTCTGTCCCCTTGCAATTCTTCTTACAACCGAAATAAGGAGTGTCCATGTTAGGAAATGAAAATTAGATGATTATCTTCAGTTATTAATATAATTATATATTTAGATCAACAAAATCAACAGTTAACTGCAACCACCACGGCAAAACTATTTTAACTCAGGAGGAATTAATGAAGTACCCAGACGTGAGCTAAACACATCCAGACTGTGAGCTAGCCTAAGGCCAGTTGGCTCCTGGTATTCCCTTCCGTCAGCTCTTTTCGATCCCCCAATAGCTGTATGATGTTGTGATCACAAGACTACTAACTCCCACCATTTATCAAGTACTTGCTATGTTGCAGACCCCAAATGATAGGATCTGTGTCACTTAGGTCATCTTACTAACAGCCCACAAAGCATTCTCTTCAGTGGAGAGGAGAGACTGGAGTTGAGGAGGGCCAAACGCTCCACCCAAGCTGCATTTACGGTGAACAGACGTCAGCCTGTGTTTCTCTGGGTGGAAGCCTGTGCCCTTTACCACCGTAACCACATGGCCTGTCACAGGGATCCACGTGTAAACGCTGGGTGAGTGGTGAGGAGGGCTGCAGTGTCTCACCCTGGCAGCAGTAATTATTGGCAGCAGGTGTGTCTGTGGCAAGGGCGGCCCCTTAGAAGACCGTGCCCTCCATGCAGGACATCTGAGTCCCCTCCATCCACGGCAGACCTGCAAATGTGGTTCAGGGATCCGTGGAGCCAGGCCGCCAAGGGCAGTGTCATCTCTCCCAAAATAGACTTCCCAGCACCTGGGCCGCACTTTCAGAGGACTAAAACTCACAGGCCACTTCGGTGATCTCCAGCTCAATTCGCTGGCTGACGATGATTAGTGATATTTACTTGAAATATTTTTCTAGTCATTTTATTTTAGTCCTCATCCAGCTGACATTCTATTTTTCACGCTTTTTTTTTAGTTTCTTTCACATTTTATATTGTGTTCCCTGAGCTCTTATGTTGGATCTCATTTTTATACTCAATTTAGCAGCTAGAGATGTGCAGCCTGCTCCCACCAGCACCGCTGCCCGTCCTTGCCCTGGGTTTGGATGGAGACCAGGCTCAGTGTCCACCATCATGGCCAGCCATGGGCACGTCAGCCAGGGGCTATCAGCCGCCAGGGCTGAGGCCTCTGTGGGTGTGAGGCCTGGGCCCACGTGGAGCTCAGGGGCTCAGGGGCAGGGGAAGGTGTGGGGCTGGGAGGTGGTTGGTAGTGGTTGGTGGGCAGTGGTTGGTGCCCAGGCCTTCCCTTCTCTAAGGTAATGAAGTGAAGGGATGAGTAGGTGGAATGGGAGGGAAACGTCTAAATCTCCTCCAGTGATTTACCTCTGTAGACACTGCATTTTCATAGTTTCTTTTAAAATGAGCTACTAATAAATTCATGGCTAAGAAAGTTATATCTACCTCCACCTACCAAAAAAAGATAAATTTATATTCTTATAAAAAGGGGGGTTGAGCATGAAAAGATGCTCAACTTTGCTAATCGTGTGGAAAGGCAGAGTGAAAACCGTGAGGTGCCATCTCGCACTGTGGGGACAACCACTGTGTGTTAAAAGGCTGTGTGAGCTCCTCTCTCAGGGTCCTTTGTCATGTCCCCTCCCCCCCATGTCCACAGCTGTCCCCACACCCAGTGGATTGACTCCACCCTGGGGTGCTTTCTCTCAAGGTGCCCAGTCCATCAGACTAGTGAGACTGGACAGCATGGGGGGAGGGCGTGTGGACCCGTCTGCCCACGGACACGGCAGGAGGACCATCGAGAGCTTCAGAGAATCCACCACCCACCGCACCACACGCAGTTCACCCCAGAAAATGTCTCTCCTGACGTCAGCCTGAACTAGGACATGCGTCCCACCCCTACCTCCCCCAGTGACAGATTGATAAACGTCCACATTTCAGAAACACAGACTATGTAATCCTTAAACTCAGGCAAGGAGCTGGGAACCCGCGAAGGGCTCCTCCCTTTGGGAAGCAGGTTGAATGTTGTAAGAGAGACACAGTCGGGCGGCACCTGTGGCTCAGTGAGCCGGGCGCCGGCCCCATATACGGAGGGTGGCGAGTTCAAACCCGGCCCCAGCCAAACTGCAACAAAAAAATAGCCAGGCGTTGTGGCGGGTGCCTATAGTCCCAGCTACTCTGGAGGCTGAGGCAGGAGAATCGCCTAGGCCCGGGACTTGGAGGTTGCTGTGAGCTGTGTGATGCCACGGCACTCTACCGATGGCGATAAAGTAAAACTCTGTCTCTACAAAAAAAAATTAAAAAAAAGAGAGAGAGACACAGTCTCTGTGTGGAGAACTCTTCTGGAGAACAACTTATCCTGTGCAGGTAAACATGGAGAAACAAAGAACCTGTTTGGAGCTGGCGGATTCTGGGCTCACTGTGCCCCGTGAGAGCAGTGGGGGCAGGATCACCAGTGTGACTTCTAGCCAGGCCAAATGGGCCCTGCGCGCTTTCTCCCGAGAGCGACGGGGCTAGGCTCACACGCATGCATTCCTGACCGCAGCTCACGGGTCCTCAGCCCTGAGCCCACTGCTCAGCTCAGAGCAGGGGACCACGGAGGAGAATTCGCCTCTGCCCGGCCCCTGCGGGAGGCCTGGGTCTCCAGGGCTGAGAATGAACAAGGCGTATACAGGCCCTCCACAGGCCTCCCACCTGCCGTCTGGGTGGTGAGCACTGGAGGTACCTGGGAGTGCAAGTGAGCTTCATCCTTTGGAAATAGCGCATCAGGTTTATTAAAATCATTGGTTCATTGGCTAAAACACTGAGTCTCCCAAACATCTCCCTTACAGGTGCCTCAGACCGTCACAGTGCAGGACTAGGACTCTGCCCCCACCTCTCGCGGGCATCAGATGTCGCCCTCATGACTCGAGAAGGAGCTACAATTGTTACCATTTTAAAGACAGTGAAAGTAGCCAAGCCCCAGAGCTGGCCAGTGTCTGGCCACAAGGCACAGCCTACAGCAGGTGATTCCAAGACCATCCTTAGCTGTTTAGCCTCCTGCCCACCTGGATGGCAGCCACCTAATGTCCTTGCAAGGCCAGGCACAGGGCCACCTTGTCTCGTGACCCGCAGGCCCACGTTGACCTCTAGAGAGTGGCCTGACCCACTCACCCCCAGCCCCCAGTAGAAAGTCAGGGTGGGGACTCCAGCTTGCCCGAGAGACAGTGACATTGCTGAGATCTAGACACTGTTGTGCCCTCAGAAACATCAACCCTCAAAGGGCGAGAAGCAGAAAAGAGCAGTGTGCGGTCAAAGTCCCAAGAGCAGACTGAGACCAGCAGACCCACCAGTGACGCTACAAGGAATCAGGTCTCAGGCTGAGACACGTCAGCCCCACCTGCAGGGCTGGCACAGGCCACACCTGCAGCTCTGATTCAGCCATGGATCAGTTATCTACGGCACTGCCAAAAGCCACCCCAAAGCCCAGACTCTCAACCTGTCTCAGCTCCTGAGGCCTCACTGGCGGCCGGCTCAGGGGTCTTAGAGGCTGCGGGGAACTGCCCACCAGGTCAGGGCTGGGCAGGGCCAGGGCACCTACTCCTGACTCACAAAGCAGCTGTTGGCAGAGGCCTCCTGTGCAACTCAGGAGATGCTGATGGCATACCCCAGACTGAGAACCCGCAGCAAACTTCACCAGGTGCACGTCACCCACACGATGAACTTTGACTACTGTAACTGTTAAGTTACCAAGTCTGGGGATGAATCTGCCTGGCTTTAGCCATACCTTCCCCAGCTGTGTGGCAAAGTGCCTGCAGCACCCAGGGCCTTCCTGCCCACACAGGCCCCTCTGGCTGACTCTCTACTCCTCTGGCCAGAAAGCCTGAAACCCTAACAAGTGAGGCTTCACCTGGGCAGAGCCTGTCACAGATGCCCTGCTGGGATGCTGAGTCAGAGCCCTTTGGGAGAGACTGGAAGGAGAGGAGAGGTGCCCAGAGAAAGAGGCATGTCCTGGGGCAGGAGGGATGGGGAGGGCCTAATAGAAGTGCCCCCAAGCTGGGCACTGCAAACATAGGATGCCCATGGATCCTGGGGCCAGGTGGGGGAGAGGGGACAGGGCAGATACAGGACCAGGACAGCTGCAGATCCTGGGGTCAGGTCGTGGAGTGGGGATGAGGCGGACACAGGACCAGGACAGCTGCAGATCCTGGGGTCAAGTGGTGGAGTGGGGACAGGGAGGAGCCTCCTGCATGGACAGCCCTGCCTGGCTGTCCTCCTCCACAGAGCCCTCCTGCTCCCAGGCTGTCCTGAGCCTGCCACTGTCCACTCACACTCCCCTGGGGACTTGAGACAAGTGTGCTGCACCCACCACAGAACAATCACCAAGGAACACAGCTCAGAAGTCTGTGCAGTTCAACACCGTAGCCCCTAGTCACTCATGGAAATTTTAATGAAAATTAAATTTACATTAATTAAAAACAAAAAAAACTGTGTTTCTCCATCACAGAAGCCAGCGGCTATTGCACTGGGCGGCTTATGGGAAGAAAATTTCTGTCTTGATGGGAACTTCTACCAGGCAGCTCCATTATAGATCAGAGGATGCCCTGACATGAGATGAGACTCTGCCGCAGGGGCGGCAGGAGCCCAGCCGAGCCAGGCGACTCCCTCTGTCCTAGCACAGCAGGCCACGCACACGCTTCTCCCTCTCCCCCTCCCAGAGTCTCCCCCTTGGAATGTAATTAGACTTTCATGTGCAAGTTTATTTCTGGATGGTCAGAAAAATGCCAGGGCATCACAGAACCTTGTGAGGGTCACCACAGGCCAGACACACTCACAGACAGTTGATTCCTGTTACCAGTAGCAGTCATAGCCCGTAAGGTCTCCACCGGGGACGTATCTGTGGGCAGGGTGAGGTTGCCGTGAGCCTCTGCTCACATCGTTTTCAGCCAACCTGTGTGTGACCTGGTTGAGTGTGTGTTTCTGCCAGAAGATGCCTTAGCTTACACACACCACCGTGGGGCTCACTCCTGCAGCTCCGTAGCACCAGCCTGAGCCAAGTTCACCTGACACAGCTGCTTGGACACACTTCCACACTACATTTGGCAGCAAAGTCACCAAAAAAAGTGATGATGAAAGGACATTTGCCCATACCATGAGAGCTGAAGCGAGAAGGCAGAACGTGGCCTCATTCAGCCTCAGCCGGGAACATGTAGAAAAAACCATGTGACGAAAAAAATTGTGTCTGGCAGCTCAAATTTTCTCCACATCTTCAAAAGCTCTGCAAGTACTGATTTGGGGATTACAAATAAATTCTAGCAAGCAGGCAAATCTGCAAATACAGAATCCACAAATAAAGAGGACGAACCATTTACAGTCCCCAAACACAGTACCTAAAGGGAGCTGAGTCCACCCCTGGTCTGCTTGAATCCAAAGTCTAATCCAGCAAGCCTGCCTGTTCTGGGGAGAGCATTCACATTTCAAAGAACTCTGAGTCCTCCAAGCAAACTATGGAATATGCAAAACAGATGTTGTTATTCAGATTTTTAAAATGAGGATCCCAAATCCATGGCACAAAGTGGCTGAGCTAAGGAAACAACTCAGATGTCATTGGCCCCCAGTTCTGCCTTTGCAGACACAGGGTCACTACCCTGCCAACCACCTGCCCCAGAGCCTGCCGTGACGGCCTCGCCCAAGACGGGCCTTGTTTTCCTCCCATGTTTCCTGCCTACGTCTCGGGGAGTAAGCAGGAATCACAACTCTCAGTGAAGAGGTCCATGTAGGAATGGCCTAGGACATGGCCAAAGTCATGGAAAAATCTCAGAATCGAAGAGCAGGAGGGATGTGCTAGAACCCAGCCCAGCTGCAGGGCCAGGGTCTGAAACCCCCTTCACATCCGTCCATTCTCCAGTGGGCGGGCAGTGTGTGCCGGAGGGAGGGAGCCCCTCACAGCGACATGGTCGTGTGGTGGAGCCGCAGCCCCGCTAACACGGACCAGAAGCTATCACTTCCACTAGCTGTCATCATTCACTCATTCTTGCTACCAAGATGTCCCGTTGCATTTACTCCTTGTGAAATGATTAAGAGGAAACAGGAGGCAAAGCGAACTGCCGTGGGCGGCCCTCTGGAGTCGGGACAGGGACCGGCCCCTCCCAGGCCTGCGCCAAGCCTCCCCGGTCTCTTCTCTGCTGTGGCAAGTCTGGAACAAGATGTTAATAGCATATTTGTTTAATCAAACTTTACTGTAAGAAACATTTCTGCAGGGACATTCAGCCTACTTCTCTTCTGTTCCCCTGGCTTAAGAATTGCACGGTTAGACCATCCACAGAAAATCGAAGATCATCTTCAATGCCTGGATTATAAATCTCTCTTGCTAACATGGACAAAAAGCTATTTACACGGGACTAAAGAGATACGTTCACTCACTGAAAAAACCTTGTGACTACAGAGGCCTTGACAGACGACGTTCCCTCCAAAGGCTGGTCCCTCAGCCAAAGTGCAAGGCGTTGTCTCTGGAACACCCACTCAAGGCTTTTGCACCCCCTCCCTTACAGCCATCTCCTCCGTCTGGAATTCCTACCTTTGTGTGTCCTGACCACCCACGGCTTTTCCCTGAGACAGGAGCAGACACGCATGCAGACGAGAGCATCTGCTGGGTGTAGGTACCGCTGACCCAGTGGCTTCTGCAGAGCCACCTGCCTCAGACACCCCGCATCTCTTAAGTACTAGTTTCTGCACTACAAGGGACATTCTCAGATGCTCCCAGTCTGTCATCCCTATAACATCTTCAGATCCTGCTACTAATGGTGACTGCTGATGGTTTCATTCAGTAAAAGACCATTATCACACACCCGGTAAACGGGAAAGCTTCATGAGATGACCGTGCTGGGCTTGGCGGGTCCATGGTGACCGCATCATGCTGCTTCTACCTTCTGTCTCTGTCACTCTGGGTGAGTCTTGGTTTCTCGTCTGTATAACAAGGAAATCAACCTGCTTCCAGGGCATGTGTAAAGGCTCCATTAAGTAGCAAATCTGTGGGAGAAGGGCCAAGCTGCCATCCAGGCACGCACTCCAGCATTCACCAAGCCCTGGAGGCACCTGCCAACCCTGGGCCTGGGTTGCAGAGCCAGGTGAGTAGCACAGAGGCCAAGGCTGGGAGAGGGGATGAGCCTGGCCCCACACTGCAGACCGCAGCTGAGAGAGGACTGGCCAGGGCCAGCAATGTCCAGGGGCTCTGCACCAGGCAGGAAAAGCTACGGTGTCCTGAAGGCCAGCTCAGCTGCCCACAGCCCTGACCCCTGAGCATTGTGCTCCTGCCCTTTGTGGTCAGGGCCGGTTCCCTGTGGGGCTTATATGCCCTGACCTGGGACGAAGCCTGAACGCCCCGAGAGTAGAGATAGCCAAACACAGAGGTCAAGAAGGGTACATGGGGTGCCGTGCCTGGATCTGAAGGGTAGAGGCCCAGGCGGACAGGGGGGCCACGCCAACGTACCTGGCACATTCCTGGTCCAGGTGAGGGACAAGGCAATCTTACCCACACTGGCTCAGGTCCAGCAGACCCTAGAAGGTCCTCACCACCTGCAGCTCACACGTAATCCCACAGGTACCTTCCATGCTGATCCCCACGGAACTAGCTCTGTGGGCAGAATCGCAGCCCCTCCCGCCCCTACACCCCAGCTGTAAGGCCAAGGGTGCTGGGATACCAGGAAGGTGGCTCCATCTGAAGGGCATGTGACAAAGTTTAATTCATTTGACAATGGGGCTCAGATATGTGCAGGGCTGAGAGGTCAGACGCACATGGATGGTCCAGGGCAGGGCCACCTGCAGCACCCAGAGGCCCTGAGTATCTGGGATGCGGCACAGGGAAGCCCCAGCTCAGCAGCCCCTCCGTGGTCCCAGCTGCTGTTGTCCTATGTGCTGCAGGACACATGAGCACACACTGTAGTGACACTATAGAGACAGGGGTGAGCAGCCACAGTGCCACCCACACACCCCTGAGGTCTCGAAATAAAAATGAGAACAGGGTTGGTGAAGTGCATGTTCAGAGTCTTGAGATTCAGGGCACGGCATGGGGTTGGCCACCCTGGGTCACTCAGGCAGGGCTGGGAGCTAGTGGGGGCTGTCCCCTGCCAGCTGCTCCCCTAGGCCTCTTCCTCCTGGGGTGGCAACACGTTTTACCACTTGCATCCACTCACCATGACCTACGTTCCCCTCACACAAAGTGGCTCTTTGTGCAAAGACACGACACTGTCACTCAGGGAGACGTGTGAACATCTTGGCAGGACAGAGCCATGTGCTGCTGCATCAAAGGAACAGTGTGAGGTGACGTCGCCGTCTCAGCAAAGGCATGGGGGACATTTTCCCTGGCTCAGCTGTGAGGCCACCAGTCACACAGGCCAGGTGTCCTCTGCCACGCCAGGGACAGGCCAGTTCCCCTGAGCTCTCACACACCAGCAATTCAAACGCTCTTGGCCAAAGGACGGTCCAATCCTTACCTACTCCCGGATCTTGAAGAACCTGGGGCTTCTCTTATATTTCTCATGGGAAGTATAAGGTCCAAATTCCCTGTAGACTGAGTAAAGTACACGCAGAGAGGAAAAAGTCTAGAAAAACCACCCCAGAGAGGACGAGTACTTGTCTTTGGGTGTTTTTATTATTTTTCTCCTTGTATAGCTTTAAATTTACTATAATGAGCTTATGTTACTTTTATAAAGAAAAATAAACTTTAGGAATTAAATGATGACAGGGTAGGTTTTGTTTGGGCACAAACAGCTCCGATGGCAATTTCACAGCACCCTAAAACAAGAGGTAGCATCTCACTTGAAAAAGGCACAGCCCCATGAGCTCGCGTTGCCTTCATTTCGGTCCCTCAGGTTCCAAGCTACGTGGCCTCCCTGCACCACGCTGTTAATCCTATTTAACAAATTTGACCACACAGGCAAATCCACTGCGCTACAGAAACAAAGGAACTGATCATGTGCTTGAGAAGGTGGCAGGAGCCTCCCTGACACCTCAGCCCCAGGGGCCTTGGAGACCCAGTATAGGTTCTCTGGCTGCAGGACCTCTGGGGCCACAGCATGTCCCTAGGCTCCCTGCCCTCCCGACAGGCCCCTGTACCCCACACAGTCCTGGGAACAGAAAGCGGGTATCGGTGCGGCCTTTTCTCTCTGGTGGAGCTTACATCAGAGACTTTTTAGAAAGCCCCAAATCTATTCTATTTTAATTCATTTTAGTTCGTCATTGTCAATGTCATTTTGAAGGACCTTTTCTCTTAAGGCTGGACAGTCCAGCTGGTCCCTCTCTCTGCTCTCACATCCATCCATCCCTCTGGGCCTAAGAAGCCATCTCTGGTCTTCTGTGTCACCTGGTTCTCTTGATTCTGGTTGATTTGGGCCAAGGGGAGACACTGTAGGAAAGGGGAGCATTCGCGAACCCAGAGTGTTCAGTGCACCGGCCCATGGAACCAAGTGTGGGTCAGCAGCGGCTGATTTCCCTGCCAGGTGGCAGCTGGGGGTGTGGAGGCTGCCGTGTGCCATCCCAGCATGCCCCCCCACATGCTGTGGCCCACGCCCTGCCGGCTCCTCATGGAGCTTCTGTTCCTCAAACCCTCTCACGAACATGCTGTGTGCTTCCTGCCAGGACCCCATCTGAGAAGAGTGAGTGACAGGTTAGCAGGCAGCCCTGAGCGCCTTACGGGAACACACATGCTGGGAGTGTGCACAGAGCCTCCGCCACACCAGGAGCTCACCAAGGTCTCCAGACCATGGCCTGGACTGCGCCTTCTCCCTGGCTCCTGGCCAGCCTGAGGGCCCCTCTGAGATAGTTCCTTCTAGGACAGGTCACCCTTAAAGTTTTTTAAGAACCCAAAGGTAAAAATAAAGAAGGTCTTACACTGACAACCAAGTAGGCGAGGTGAGTTCCAGGACGCTCGGCCTTCTGCGTCCATCCTGCCATCCTCCCTGGTGTCCAAAAGGCCTGTGTCTCCCTAGCAAAGACAAACCCCTAGGGTCAGGCAAGCTCTCTAGGCCACCTCAGAGTCTCACCCCAACTGAACAGGAGGACGAGGAGGCGCCATCTCCTCCCAGCACTCATCACAAAGCTCCTGTTTGTCATATTTTGCAGAAACTGTTGTTTCGAGCAGAGTATTCTTGGGGCTCCTCTGCCACAGAGCTCCAAGCTCACTGGAGGGATGGACCCAGATCTCGGGTGGTCCAGGACAGTGGGCGCAGGCTAGGCCACTAATCGGAGTTGGACAAGCCTGGTGGAGCACGAACGCTATGCGGGTGGTCAGAAAGGAGAACCCCGGGAGCCAGGAGGGGTACCTACAAGTTCGCATCTTATGTGGGCAGGTAGCAGGGCTTGGACACCCAGGACGGCAGGCCTTTCCCAGAGGCCCAGACACATGTGATGCTGAGAAAACACTCCATTTTCTATTTGTTGCTAGATTCTGATTACAGTTGACCTTGCTCCAAGGAGAAGATGAAAGATTCCAAGTAAATTGCTTTCTTTCTATAAAGCCTGTTTGTGCCCAGGATAAGA
Organism: Nycticebus coucang; assembly: GCF_027406575.1. Taxonomy (NCBI): domain Eukaryota; kingdom Metazoa; phylum Chordata; class Mammalia; order Primates; family Lorisidae; genus Nycticebus; species Nycticebus coucang. The sequence goes on from NC_069794.1 coordinate 2,144,304, forward strand.
CAAAATGTTGTGTCCCTTTCAAAACAGAGCAATTTGTGTCTCCCTGAACAACAAATGTCTGGGTGATGGTGACAATTATGCAACTCATTGCTTCAAGATTCTGTTTGTTCTAAATCTTGGTTTTGGAGTTGATCATCCTAAATCTGAACATGAACTCCATGGTCTCTCTTTACTAAGCATTTCGGAGAATGGATCCTGGGAGATGGAGTTTCTGACAATAAAGAATTCTGATGTTCTTTCCTTCTCAGAAATTCAACAAATTCTTTAAATTCTTTCATTGTTGAAGAAATGACCAGATTGATTAGCATTGTTCATCAAACCCAAACTACTACAACAGTGAGAGACATCCCGATTTGAAAGACATTAAAATGCCCAGAAATGTGAGTTAGCGCCGATGAGAGGCAGCAGGGACAGCAGCTGACATGCGCTCACCAGCATTCTGGGGAGGACCCGGGGCATCAGCCCCTAGAGTTAGGTCTTATCACCTCTCCAACTTCACTGATGAGTGAAGCGAGGGTTGGAAAGACCGGAGCCTACTCTCAGCACAGCTGGGGACACGTCCAGGCAGCTGAACTCCAGGGTCTCACGCTCACATTTTTCACCAATCATTTGTTCCTGCCCCCAGCCAAAGGGAAGTCCAGGCAGCGTGATGCTTATATTCTGGCATCCAGCTAAGGTTCAACACTGTGCAGTTGTTTGCAAAATGAAACAAACACCATTTTAAATACTGACAGTCTTTAATAAGAGCAGTGCTTTCCATGGGATGAGGAATTAAGCCATAATATCAAGACCACACCACCCAGTACAAATGCAGTCCACAGGGTCTATAACCTTCTCTATTTCCTAGAGAATTACAGAGTCTGAGAGACCAAGGGTCTTTCTGACCTTAAGCCAGAAAAAAGGGACATGCCCTGAACCCCATACCTCGGAGCTTCCTGCTCTGACCCTACCCCAGATGTTCCCTCCCCAGGGGACAATGACCAAGGACATGCCCATTCAGACCGGACCTCCCCAATGTAACCCCATGGGCACCAAGACCTCAGAACTCCCCACACAGATGGGCATGAGTCCTTCCTGGGCCTGCACAGACACTTCCCAGACGTGTCTTCTCAAAGAAGAGACGAGAAGCGGGTGTGTGTGGGACGGGAGCACAGTCGACTCAGGGGTAGGGGTGAGGTGCCACGTGGGGTGTGGACGTGGCTGAGACCTGGGGGCAGGGGCAGGGTGCCGTGTGGGGTGTGGACGCGGCCGAGACCTGGGGGCAGGGGCGGGGTGCCGTGTGGGGTGTGGACGTGGCCGAGACCTGGGGGCAGGAGCTGGGTACCATGTGGGGTGTGCATGCGGCCGAGACTCGGGGGCAGGAGCGGGGAGCTGGCCTTGGCTCTGCCGTAGGTTGGCCTGAGCCCACCAGGCTTCCATGGGGAAGTGTTCAGAGGTGAGGACTCTATTTCAAACAGACCTTCAGGTCATCGGGAGGGTACCTGAGTCCACATGGACAGACCTGCATGCACAGCTCGACTCACAGATGAGATGCTCAGACAGGACAGCAGGGTCTCCACGCACACTCTCACAGCAGGCCCCACAGACCCCAGGAGGAGAGAACAACAAGACATGTTTTGGGTTTGGCTGCTGGGGTGTTGGGCGAGTGCTCCTATGGACAGCAGTGCCAGGAAAGCAGGAACGTGAGACTCTAACAGGACCAAGACCAGCACGAATACTTCATTTCCAGCTCAAGGACACAGCCCCGAGAAGCAGCTGGTGTCAGGAAACGGGGATGGTCTCAAATAACAGACACAATCCCAAAGGAGAGAGACTCCTGGACTATGCACAAGGTGACAATAAAACAACGCAGGTGAAGAGATGTGCCTGCTGCCGGACGCCAGCCTGCTGACACTGGACAGTCCCCCTGGGAGGTTTTCCTTACTTCATTCTTTTCCCCTTAAGTAAATGTTTCAAAATCTTTGCTACAAACCTAAAAACAGCAACAAAAATTTTTGTAGCAGAGCTCAACTACAATTCTTTAAGTAAAACCAATCAGATGGATGATTCATGTTATAAAACGCACCTCTTCAATGTGCTTTCCTCAAAACTAAAGGTGGCTGAGGAAATAATGGAAGTGAATCCAAATAATCCAAACGCCAGCCATTGTCTCCAGAAATAAGTGCAATCGTAAGTCTTTAAACCTCAATTATAAAGTATATCAACAATACAATATAAGAAGTAAATACATTCTCCATGCTGAAAATGCACCTTCTACTACAAGTTTTCCCCCAGAGGCCATGAACGTGAAGGTCATAACTGTATCCTAAAACATTATTTTAACTTTCTGAGAAGAAAATAAGTGATATTTTTAAGAATTTATCCAATACCTTCCAGGGAACAATAGAGTCATTTTTTTCATTCTCAAGAATAAAACATCCCACATCCCAAATGGTATATGGAGTTCTTAATAACACACAAAAGGCAAAACTAAAAAAGGGTAAAATATGTAGTTGCATATTTTCAGGTTCGTCTCTCCATAAACTGTATTTTCCAGAAACTGATAGAGGATGATTCAGCTGTAAGGTCTGTGCAACATGCTCAGGGGACCCAGTGTGAGGGTCTCACCGTCAGTGCATAAGAAGCGCCTCCTGCAAATTAGCTCTTAACTCAACAGCACAGGAGAGAGGAGGTCTCTAAGTGGTGACAGACTTTGGACCAGAGCTTCGAACTCCAGAGATGCAATTTTCAGAGAGCAGTAAAGCATTTAACCCAAACCCCCCAAAGCTTCAGAAAGAAGGTAGTCAGGCAGAATTAAGATAGAACAAAATAGAACAGAAACACTGACACTATTTTTGACAGAAAATTGCCTGCAGACTGCCCTTTAACAGTGTTGACATTAGCTGTAGCATTGAAACACAGCTGCCCACCCGGCACCCAATTTCAGTGTCTAACTTTTTTCTTACTATCGAAAGGCATTTCTCTGAATCTACATTCTGCTTCCTTAACAAATAAAAAATGCGCAAACGTATCCATTTCTTATTCACATGCTTCCTTATTTGTGGAAAGCCTAGCCCAGCCTCAGCAAATATAAACCATTTGATAAGGACTGAAATGCTTAGGTGAAGTACAAGGGGAAGATTTAGACTCCTGTGGGGGCCGAGAAAATCAGCTCCCCTGTGCTGGGACGCTAGTGACCAGGGGAGAGGTCACCCTGGCAGCATCCTTCTCTGTGGGTTCTCTGCAGTCAACTCTACAGTTTGGAAAAGCAGAGGAAGGTGGCCCTGGCCCTTCACCCGCATCAGGAACCATCCACACCCAGTCAGGTCCACCCCTGCATCCCTGCACCAGTGAGGAGGCAGGTGAGTACATTTCTCTGGGCGCCTCCACATGGCAGCTCTCATCACAGAACTCCACACACTGCCACTGGTCACTGTCAATCCCAACAGTGGGACAGGCTGTGGACAGCCCACCCCTGTGGCCTCCAGACTGAAGGTGAGAGACTTGCCCTCGGGTGCAGACATCCTCAGGCCAAGGGCACAAGGTGAGGTCAGGATGCACAGGCTGGGGAGGACTCAGGAATAGGGCAGGCCCCCAACCAGAGCTCACGGCGATGTCCCAGGTCAGCAGTGTGTCCCCAGCCCGCTGCCTAGGAGGCCCCTCCCCACTCACATCTCTGGGCCCTTTATTTCCAGTCATGACCCTCAGGTCAGCTTGTCCGGGAGGTAGACCTTCAGAGGGGCTCACGGGAGGGTGTGAGGCTCTGTCAGTAGGAGGAGGGTCTGTCCCTCTGGCCAGGCCAAGCCTTCAGCCAGAGCAAGGGCAGGAGGATGAGCACTAACCTCCATGGTCAGCACAGCAGGAGTAGGACACATCCCGTCCCATCTGATTAAACCTCCGTGGATAGCCCTGCTGGGCCCTCTTGCTCACTGGAAGGACATTTGATCTCAATTCACAGCCTACTCTGATCCACCACACACTAATTGCTGTCATCTCAGGGTCTGGGGCTGTGCAGTGACCAGCCGAGCATGGTCAGCCACTGCCTGCTGTGAGCCTGTGCCCCAGACACTCCCACTGCTGAGAGAGGGATCCCTCTAGGAATAGAAGGGAACCCCCTTGGCCACCCAAAACAGGGGGTGAGAAGTATGACCCAATGTCACCTCTTTTAAATAACTGGAGAGAAAGTTAGGTGTAACCAGAACCCAACAGACCACAGTCATCCTTTCCGAGCACCTGCCCACTGCATGGGCTTCCCCACAGCAGAGCGGATCACCCAGAACACCCGAGAGAAACCTGCTGCCTCCCTCCCTTCCCCGCACCCCCACAGCAAGGCTTCACTCAGCCCCGCACCCCCACAGGGTAAGAAAAGCAAAGCTACGGCACATTAAAACAAGCATTACTAAAAGGAGAACTTTTCGTCAAGTTGAAGGAAAGTCAATAGTCAAGATGAAGAAAATTATAATTTCCAGGTTGAAAGCATGCTCTGCCCCCTGACTGGGACTTCCACACTGAATGAAATCTGTTTCCTCCCCAGTAAAAATACTCTGTCATCTCTGATCGTTCCCTTCACATGAAGTTAGAGGGTAATTCTTGGATGATTAACCATCTTTCTCTCCCATTGATTCAACTCTGACATAAGAATAAAGCCGTCACAACATCTCTCTGTCGGTGGGAAAAAGTAAGGAGGAACTTATGGGGGTTTGTGACAAAGTATACAATGAAAGCCAAAGGAATCCTAGTTTCTCCCCCAAAACGAGCGTGAAATTGATTTTTAAAATCAGAATTTATGAAGGCACTCGTGATATTGAAAAGTATGGAATTGTAACTGCAACAGAGTAAAATATGTGTATACAGTTAGAATCCTGACTTTGAAAGACTGTGGTGAAGTAATGTTTGTTAGAGGTGAAAACACACAGAGCCTTGATCTGGAAGGCATAAAACACACACTGGCATAAACTAATTGGATAATGACGCATTTTAACACAACTGTCAGCTTCCACTGTGCCTTTAAAAGTTCCTTTTGTTAAGCATGTAATTTCATTGTTAAAAGACCAACATGACACAGAAACACCTGAGAGCCAGCATGAGCCCAGCACATCCTGCACGGTTGTGAGCAGATAAACAACCCTGCTACCCCCACCTTCTGTCTCTCTTTCCCATCTCCATGGGGCAGGCTCACCATTTCCTGATTTAGCTCTCTCAGAAACCATCAAAGTTCAGTGGCTCAACACTGCACGTCACGGATCCATTTCAGTTTCTCCATTCTTCGGCGCTGAACAGAGAATGGAGTTTGCAACATGCTTAGGCTGAGCCAGAAAAGTACCTTTATTCCACAGGAGCCACACAAAAGGGCATAACTCCAATGTGGCCAGTGACAGAGCTGCTGTCCCCCAGATGGCTGGAGTCCAGGAGAATGACTCGATTCTCTCGGACAGCAACAACATCGGCCCACGCCACCCCTGCCCAGCTCAGCATTCAACAGGGAGTTTTCTTTTCTTTCTTTTTCTTTTTGTCTATTGAACTATATTTAGAGCCACGAAAATGGAAGTTAAAACAGCAACCAAAAATTATTCCCAAAAGAACAGCTAGAGTCTTCCATCAGAAAGCATCTTCACTTCCAATGTTTCAGTCTCAAAAGACGTGTTAGGAATTACTCTCAGAGCACTGCGTTACGCAGCGACAGAGAACAGACTCAAGGAAATGTCCCCTTTTCTCCAACTGGCCCTAGCCCTGGCTCTAGGAGACCAGATAATCCACCCCACAGCACATAGGGAGAGACAGCATCATGCTTGTAACCCACAGAATGTAACTTTTCACCAACTTGAGACAAAGAACAAAGTCCCATTGGGCCAAGCAGCGGCCAGAGAGGTGTCTGCAGGTGGCACCTCCACTCCCCCTTTCCAATAGCGCCTTCCTGCTGCGCCGTGAACTCCCACTCAGCTCGGCAACACAGAGCTCAGCAACAGAACCCACCGCTCCTCCTCCAGGTCACAGCATGCCTAGCACCGGCAGGTGCCGGCATCTCCAAAGACCCTAATACATCCCTCTAGACACAACCACTGGGCGCCCTCAAAAGTCACCCAGGCTTGATACACAGCGGCCATCAAAGTGACCTATAGTCAGGTAGCCAGGAGGTTTCCCCCCCACACACCAAGACTGGTTCTCTCCGTGACCACCTCCTCCCACCCAAAGACTTAGAGAAAATTCACAGGCAAGTGTCCCCTGACACTTCACCCATCCAGGCTGAGCCTGCGATGCCCCCCTGCACCCCAGGGCTGCCAGCTCACCTCCCTGTGCTCCTCCAGCCACCGCCGGGGACCAGCCCAGGGCTTGCGGGCTCCTGGGCCGAGCCCGCTCCGTGAACACCACCACCGCCGCTGCTGCCTTCGCTGTGATGAGCACAGCTTGAGACTGTCCATGATTAGCCAAATATTGCAGGGCCGCACCAAGCCGACCTCGAAAACCAGCACAACATAAAGCAAAGTGCCATTTCAGAGAGATGCCGGAGGGCAGAGCTGCTGGAGCCGCGTTTCTTCTCCAAGATCATCCCGGCTCCTTCTGCTATTTTTACTGTACCATAATGCACTAGGTCTGGCTTTTCCCCTATTGAAAGAACATGAATATATTATTATCCACACAAAAGAGCAGGTTATTGTTTATGAATTACCAGCCTTCCCAGCAACAAAGGCTATTTTCATAAGAAAACTCAATTTCATTTTAGCTCCAATTTGATTACCAGCTGAAGAAAAGCAGCCCTGCTCCTAACCCTCAAAGGATTTTTATTCATACCATTGAATGGGCTTTATTGCTTCCTTTTCAAAACTGACGTAGAAAGCTTTTAGAGTAAAACATTGACAAAAAATTATTGCACTGCTATTTTGTGCAATAACAGAGCTGAAGAGGGGCAATGATTTCTCAGCCATCCTTCACTGCGCTTCAGAGCCGCACAGGCTAGAATTAATGACAGACCTGGGAGAGGCGGCGAGTGCGGGGCTCACAATGCACGTCAAACCCAAATGATCACTATACACTGAAAGGCCCCAAAAAAGCCCACAGCTGATTGATTCACGGCTTTCACAAGAAAGACAGGCTTGAAGAGTTTATTGCACCACAATTTACTCAGAATTATCATAAAAATGAATGTGGAGGCTGAATGTCACCCCGCACACTCCAAAAACACACACCCGGGGGACAAAGTTCAGGCGGGAATCGCTGCCAGTGGCCAGGGCTGTAGGGGTGGCCACTGAGGGGTCCTCCACTCGGCCGCTGAGATGTGTGGCGGCCCCGACCTGGGCTCTGTGGAGAATCCTCCCCCAGCCCTAGGGTATTTTTTCAGCTTCAGAATTTTAAAGTGGGAAAAATCCACAGGAGCCAATAATGGCTGTGTGGCCCAGACACTGGACCCACCAGAGCCACACTGGATCTGTGCTGGGGTGGCCCCAGTGGGTGGGAAGGGGGCAGGGTGGGCCTTGGCTTGCTTGTTTTCACCCCCTAGGGAAGAGCGAGAAGTTTGCAAGACCCAAGTGCTTATGAGCATCTGGCCCAAAGTGCTCAGATGACACAGTCATTAAAATGACTTTCTCCACCTTGACACACTTCTCTTTTCCTCAAAATCTGAGTGATAATGGCTAAGCCAGCGGAGATGCCAAAGAGACCCACGCTTGAATTATGTAAATAGAGTCTCTGGTTTAATAAACTGGGTATTTCTGGGCCCCCAGTCCCCACCAGCAGCCCGTTCACGTGCTAGTCCCCCTGGTAAGAATGGCACCTCTGCCAGCAGACCTTCCCCTAGGCAAGGGCCCCCTCCACACCTGCCCTCCTAGCTCATTTACTACACAGCTGTGGTCTGTAAGTGAGGAACTTGTGATGTCAATGTCTTATTGGGTAAGAAATATTTATATTTAAAAACAAACAAATCAGAGAAAAGGTAAATAAAAAATACCCCAGTTGGCCATTACATTTTTTAAGGAGTTGGTCGAATCGAATGGGATGAATGTTTTCAGCTATCAGAGCAATCTGTCACCTCTATCTTCAAGCGTGTTCTTGTGCGTGAGGTGACACGGGTATTTGGGGTGGGGGAACAGGATCTGTGCCAGGGGACATCCCCACATACCAGGATTTCCTGGCCCCCACCCCACCCAGAGCCTTGGACTCAGCCCGACAACCAGCTTCCTCTGTCACCAGGGTTTCTGATGGGTCCTCGGGGCTGTCACATGTGCCTCAGAGGATTTTATAGCCATTGCTATGCACTGAACACCTCAGAGCACCTGTCCGTCACAGAAAACAAGACATTTCCAGCTATAATAAATCGTCAATGCTCCAGCCACACCCACCGGCTTCACATCTCAACAACATCAGGGCTGAGATCGTTAAGAAGCAGACTGCCCCCAAGCACCCATGTGCTTGCAGACATCTCAGAGCTGGCACTGGGCTGACAGGAAAAGCCAGTAACCGGTGCAGGTGCACTTTCATAGGGTTTCTTGGAATTCTGCACATGCAGCTTGCTCAATTAATAACGGACAGCCGATTCTGCAGCAAGATGTTCATGGCAGTTACCATGAACGCTGCTCCTGGGGAAAATACACTGGGGTAGGAGATACTTTTCAATGAATACGTAAGTTTGTTCAATGTGCGTTTGTATTTAATGATACTTAAAATGCACTGATTCGTTATGTTGAACCCAGAGAGGCCGCCCAGGGGCTCACGCCTAGGCAGGGCTTGGCCCAGCGGCCCTGCGTCCTGAAGCACTAGACAGCACTCCAGCGATGTGCTGTGGGCCATGTGAAGCAGTGAAATCACCAACAAAAAGCACAAAAATTCCCAAATCCCTTCATTTGTTATTGGACTCACAGCTCCTGCCCAATAAAAATATTAGAATTTCAATACTAGACACTTTCCGTCTGTGCTTTGATGTCGTTCTGACCCCTTCTCCTTCTCTCCTTTTTCCCTCCTCCAATTATCAATGACACTGGACGGGTTGACTCAAAATGAAATAAAGACCCCAAGGGTCGGATCATACGTTGACCGAGGCCAAATACTGAAAAGCAACACAGAGGAGGAGACTGTGGTGCAAATGTGGCATGAGTTTGTTTACGTAAAAGAAAAAGAGCACGACCATTAAACCCGTGGGACCCTCCTTACATTTTCAAATACTTTAGGGCATCTTTCAGCCCCACTGAGCTGATATTCTTCCCCCTCCCGCCATCACTGTACATGCACATCAACTCCCCTGCCGCTGAAGACTTGTTCTCACACACAGAATTTGGAAGCAAAGAAACAGAAGCATTGCTTTACAAGGAAAGAACTTACCCCGTGAGCGGCTTCCTCAATCACTTAAAACCAGTAACAGTGTAATTTAGTTCCAGAAAGTCAGGTCTGACCTCCCAGGGTTTCAGAAGTCCTGCTGGTCTCTCTCCTGTGCTCCAGCGCAGCAAGTGAAGACGAGTCCCTGGAAATCAAGCTTTGCCACATATCATAGCCAAGGAGGCTGGAAAAGTGAGATGACCATGTTATTGCAATGGATGGAAACCCATACTGCACCCCAGGGGCCAGGCTTGCTGACCAGCCATGACACATGTGACCCCCATTATTAGGACACCGCAGAACAAATACCCATCAACTCGGGGTCTCTGAGCCAGCTTGGAGGGACGTTTTCTATGAATCTGACAGTATATAGGAGACACACAGGGCCCACTAGCTAAAAGTTACACTCGAGCAAATCACGGTTGGCCTCTCCCCCGTCGTCCAGCTCATCTGTTGTGCCGCGCGTTTTAAGTGATAATCTGGACATTTTCAATCTGTGCTTTGTGTTCTCACCCCTTCTTCTCTCTTTTTTCTCTCCTCCAATTATCAAAAGATGCAGCATCTGGCCCTCACGTTGAGGTGGTTACCGTCAGCTCATAAGCTCGTCACAGTAAATACACATTCAAAAAGTCAAGTCCCAGCTCGGCACCAGTAGCACTATGGTTAAGGAACCAGCCACATACACCAAGGCTGGCAGGTTCGAACCTGGCCCAGGCCAGCTGAACAACAATGACAACTGCAATAAAAAACAAAAAGAAAGAAAGAAAAAAATCCGGGCACTGTGGTGGTCACCTATAGTCCCAGCTACTTGGGAGGCTGAGGCAAGAGAATCACTGAAGCCCAAGAGTTGGAGGTTGAGCTGTGAGCTGTGACCCCATAGCACTGTACCGAGGGCAACATAGTGAGACTCTGTCTCAAAAAAAATCAAGTCCCAACTAGTGTGGCCCCTTTAGCCTCTATATTCTCATATGGCAGTAAAAGAATGAGGCAGGTTCAACCAGGAGTGCAAGTTACCTCGTGTGGGAAATTTATATGTGACATTCTTCTGGATTTTAATAAGAATTTCTGAAACTGGCCCAGTGACATTGCTCTGATGAGAGGCATTTTAAGCTTCAACAGGCTTCTCAGGTGGTCAGAGGTCAGGCATGGCCACCCTGTGCCCTTCCCACAGAGTCCAGGCCACTGTACCCCTACTCAGCCAGCCCAGCTACCAAATGTGTGGAGGACACCCCAAAGTCTGCGGGTGCCTTCCGCACATGGCTTTTAACACCAAGAACGCACGTAGCTGAGGAGGGGAGCATGGTGTCAACAAGCTCGGGGCACCACACACCCACCCAACACCCTCCGGCCTCAGCCCCCTGCCCCCACTGAGTGTCCACAGCTCACCCTGATTCTTGCTCTGGCTACATGGAGTCAGCATAGACCCCACAGGCTAAAGGCTCATCCCACAAAGCTGCCCCCACTATGGATGCCAGCCCCCACTCAGGGCCCCAGGATCACCAGCACATCTGTCAGCTGCACCCACATCTGGCAGAGCAACTCCTGGGACTCCATAGAGCTCTGTGTTTGCACCTGCAGAACGCAAGGATGGCAGCCAGGTGCAGGGAGCTGCATAGAAAGCCCAGGCCAAGGGAGAGATGCCCACTGGTGTGGGACAGTCGGAACAGGCCGCTGGTGTGGGGTGCGGATACCACCAGCCCCAGCTGATAGAGCTGGAGCTCTAGCTCTTCCTGCTCCCTGGAGGCCATGGGTACGGCTGCCAGTCCTCCCCTGTCACTGGTCCAGGGCAGAGGGACATGAGTCACCTCACTAGGCCAACACAAAGTCAAAGGGGCCCATAATGAATAACAAAAGACACACTTATCCTTCAGGAACTTCCAAGGAGGGCAAAGACCCTGCACACTCCCCTTATACCACACCCAGGCAGCATGTCAGCCTGCACCCCGCCATGACCCCACATGGGCAGGAGAACGGTCTCTGTCCCAGCCCCTGGTAAGGCTGCCCACCCTGGAGGTTTGTGAGGTGAGGCTGACAACACCAAGAAGCAGCGTAAATCGGGGGTGGGGGGCATGTCCAGCCAGCCTGACGCTGGGCCCTTGGTGGGCACAGGGATGCAGGCCAGTGAGTGCTGCTCCTGCCAGCTGTGCGAGAGCTGCCATCATTGCCCCATCTCACAGAGGGGGCGTGGGCTTAGATGGAGGTCTGTGGCTCAAGGCAGTGGGAGCAGCCCACACCCTGAGTCCCGGAGGCCCTCTCTGGCCCTGTGGCCCCACAGCAAGGCCGGTCCTGACGGGAGGCACATCTCCACGCTCCCTTCCCATCAGCTCTCTGTTGGTCTCCTGCTGCTGGGTCTTTCCACCATGGGCTGCAAAGATCTTCCGCAGAGGCAGGAGGCCAGGCATGGGAGGGCAGCGCACACACCCGGGTCCATCAGCAGCAGGCATTCGGCACCATCTCTGGACTCTAGTGCTTTGCACGAGACTGTCCCTCCAAGCAGCCAAGACACTGTGGAGTCCAGGTGAACTGCCCATCTCTTTCCCAACTGGTCTCCAGGTCATCTCGGGCCCTGCTAGGTGCAGGACTCAGCCCACCCCAGGCTGCTGGGCTTCCCGGACCCTCAAGCCCCTCACACCAGGGCAGTGGCCTGGAGAAGCCGCACAGTCTCATGCCACTCAATCCACCACTGACCACCCATTTCTAATGTGTCTCAGGCTACCTAATGCAGCACCAGGACAGGAGAGCCTGCAGGAGCCACCTCCTGGTTAGGTCTCTGGAATATTCTTGGTTAGAGTGCGGGAGACGTCCCACACAGCCCTGGGGAGCAGATTGTGCTTCACCAGAATGCTGGCACGTCCACTCCGCTGAGGCACAGGTAACAGGAAACCGCCAGACAGGACGTTCTAGGGGCCCACGGTCACCTGCCACTCACCTGGCACGCAGCACTGCCCTGGGGATGGGGGCTGGATCCCCCAGTGGGACCCTCCTCTCAGGAGGCCACAACTGTGGTTTAGGGAGGTGTAAGTGGCCCCTGGGCTTGCAGAGAACCCTGGGACAGATGTGCAGTCTCCAGGGGACATAGACAGAGAAAGTGACACAATGAAGGTCAGCCCAGGACAAGGGCAACTAGGACAGACGTGCTATCTCTGGGGGACACAAACAGAGAAGGTGACATGATGGGGGTCAGCCGAGGACAAGGTCAACACCAGCAAATGCAGCAGAAACCCAGCCTTTGACAGTGTCCCTGAGCCACACAGGGGCCCCACAGTGTCTCTGGGCTGGGGCCACGTAAGTGTCCTTCCCGAGTCAGTGTCCATTCTAACTGTGCCAAGCAGAGCCCTGCTGACCCTCCTGGGCCTCTACAACTGAGGACACTGAGTGGGGCTCCCAGGGCAGCAAGCCCTCCCCGTCCTTCCCTGGGTGCAGCCCGTCAAGCCTCACTTGGATTGAGGGCCTTACCGGCCTAGCCACTGTCTGACCTGGCCACAGTCCTCACAGCCAACAAGACCCCAGAGAGATGCCCTTGAGGGCTGCCAGGGGGGCTTCCGGGGGTTAGTCCCTGCCAGGTGGACACCCAGGGAAGGGGCAGCTGCTGAGATAGGCTGTGGCATCGGAGGCTGAGGTGGTGGCGTCTAGAGGGCCAACCTCAGGCAGGACGTCAAGAGGAGCCCCCAGCTCCGTGGGAAAGGGACACAGACGTGCGGCCTGTGCTCTGAGGGACAGTCATTGGCTCCAGCTGTTGAGGGGGCCCCTCTCCAGCTCTTCGCAGAGTGTCGTCAGGGACAGGATTCGGGGAGCTGGCAGAACTAGTCTCTAGGTCTTCAGCCGAGACAGGCACCCGCCACAGTGACGGGTCCTGCGTGGCAGGTGGGGGGTGGGATCCCAGGACATCAGCCGAGACAGGCACCCGCCACAGTGACGGGTACTGCGTGGCAGGTAGGGGGTGGGATCCCAGGGATGTTGTTTAGCGCTTTCCCTCCCTGAGGGGAGCAGTGCAGCCCCCTTGGCCTCCTCCCTCCTCAGAAGTGCTGCTGTGTCCCCACCCCCCATGCACCAGGTCCTGGTGTCACATCTGAGTGTCCACATCCCCTTACATCTGAACACACGTCACCCTGAAAACAGTCAATCTGTATGTCAGGAACCGATCAGGCATTTGCTTTTACTAAGAAAAATATATGGATAAAAAGTTCTGAATAAGATACCTGAAGATAACAAAACAAAGAAACAGAAGAGGTGAAGAACTGGGGAGAGGGAGCAAAGGAGAATAGAGCCAGAGAGAGGAAACCTCTGGGCAGGGGGGCAAGGAGACATGAGGGCTGGGGGCCAGCGCAGCGCCGCCACCTCCTGACGTGGCCGCAAGTGTCTGTCCCGCTGAGCCCAGAGAACACAGTGCTCCAAATGAAAATGTCTTTTCTCTTCCAGAAATCCGAATGCCCGGGCTAACCATACGAAAAGCCACAAGCTTGTGGTGCAGGGACAGTGGGCACCTGGCTCATCACACACTCAGACACACACACACACACACACGTGCACACAGCTTGGGGAAAAAGTTCCCAAGGGAATTGCTTCTGTGTATCTAGATCAAAGCAAGGAAATTCTGTTGGAGCTTTCTAAGTGGGGAGGGAAGACTCCAGTGAGAGTTAAGTGACAGAAGCACCAAGCACTTCACAGTGTAAGGAAGGGGAAGCTTTCAGAGGGATGGACGTACTACAGAAGAAAAAGAGGGGAGGGGAGGGAGGCCTGGCACCTGACCTCCAACAAACTGTCCCCACCTTACAAATGAGGAACACGGAGCTCATATGTGCATGACCTGACGCAGGGCTGCCAGCCAGGTCCTCCACCCTTCCTGCCCCACCAAATGTGAAGGGCTCCTCTAGGGCTGGGAGCCGTGTCCTTCACCTCCCAGGCTGGGCACACTGGGAAGGTGGAGCTGCTCACCATCAGCCCAGGAAGCGGGTACAGCCTGGGCTCATCAGGACCCCAGTCACTGCCTTCCCAGCCCCAGTGGGTGCTCAGTGCACGCCATCTGTTCAGTGAGTGAGGATGTCCTGAGAAGGGCACGGGACAGAGGGTGGGGGAGGAGGGAGCCGAGGGTGCCACCTGCCACCTCTCTAAGCATATAGTCTCCCTAGCCCACAGTCACTAATGCAGGTGTGACAACTGAAACAATAACAGCCAGATAGCACGACAATGACCAGTCCTCATGCCAGATGGGGCCTGGGAAAGCCTCAGCAGGCCAGGGATTAGCACTCCAGCGGGCCACCACCTGGTCCTAGGTGCCACAAGAGCAGAGGAGCGAGGCGGGGGACTTGTGGAGGGACCAATTCATGAACCAGTGCAGCACCACTGGAAATGCTAATGGCTGCTCCAGCCAGATGTCTTCATACTGGGCAAATCAGGTAAACACAGAAGCCAGCACTGACGTGTTTGCCGCACAACAAATCACCCCGAAACTTAGCAGCTGCAACAACAGTTACTGATTTAGCTCATGATCCTGAGAGTCAGTGACCTGGGCAAGGCTCAGCTGAGCAGCTGCATCTGGGCTCTGCCTCAGAGTGGCAGTTTATTGGCCAGCAGCTAGGCAGTGATGCTGAACCCTGGCTGGCTCTTGCTGGGGGACAGAGGTAGCCAGGCCACATGTGGTTCAGCCTCCAGCAGGACAGCTGGCCCCCAGGGAGTGGGGAGGAAGACGCCGGAACAGTAATAGCCCTGCCACATACTGTGACCCTCGGCACAAGCCTGGCCCAGGTGCCAGGGGCAGAGAAACAGACATAGCCTAGGTGGTGGGACACCCCAGAGGGGATGAAAAGAACCACAGCCGTCTCTGCACCTTCCTCACAGTGCTGTGAACACAGAGCACCCCAGCAGCCAGAAAAAGAGCAGTGGCCCCGGCTCACTTGGGGTTTCTACTTAAATTTTCAATTTAAAATGTTGAAAGGGCCAGGTGTTGTGGCTCATGCCCGTAATCCTAACACTCTGGGAAGCTGTGGCAGGTGGATGTCTTAAGCTCAGGAGTTGGAGACCAGCTTGAGCAAGAACAAGACCCCGTCTCTACTAAAAATAGAAAAAACAGCGAGCATAGTGACAGGCACCTGGGAGGCTGAGGCAGGAGGATCCCTTAAGCTCAGGAGTCTGAGGTTACTGTAAGCTATGATGACCCAGCATTCCACCCAGGGTGACAGAGTGAGACTTAGTGTCAAAAAAAGAAAAAAAAGTTGGAAAAAGTTGGGAAGAGGCAGCTACTCTGGAAACGTTTGCCTAGAGACCAAGAATAAAAACTGAGACAGGCAGAGTAGGTTTTGGTTTGGGATATTTATCTTTTCCTTTCTTTATTTATAAAATCAGCTGAATCCAGGTGTAAGTTTCCTTTTTCTATTTACAAATAAGGCTTTATTTTTTTAATTTATTATTAAATCATAGCTGTGTACATTAATGCAATCATGGGGCACCATACACTGGTTTTATAGACCATTTGACATATTTTCAGCACACTGGTTAACATAGCCTTCCTGGCATTTTCTTAGTTATTGTGTTAAGACATTTATATTCTACATTTAATAAGTTTCACATGTACCCTTGTACGGTGGTACCTTGTAAGATGTAACTGGTGTGATCCCACCAATCACCCTCCCTCTACCCATCCTTCCCCCTGCTTCCCCATATTCTTGGGCTATAACTGGGTTATAGCTTTCATATGAAAGCTATAAATTAGTTTCATAGTAGGGCTGAGTACATTGGGTACTTTTCTTCCATTCTTGGGACACTTTACTAAGAAGAATATGTTCCAGCTCCATCCATGTAAACATATGAGAGGTGAAGTCCCCATCTTTGTTTAAGGCTGCATAATAGTCCATGGTGTACATATACCACAATTAATCCATTCGTGGATTGATGGGCACTTGGGCTTTAAAAGGCCATATCCTGGACTTGTATTTGCTTGGTAGAGCCACTGACCACAGATGTACGAAGGTCTGACAATTAAGTTCACGAACTTGCCACTGCACACGTATGCCCGCAGCCCTATTCAATCAGGTTCCATAGCCATGGTGCCTCAGCATCTCACAGCTGTGCTCTCGTCGACACGTGGCGGTGTCCCACTGAGTGCTGTCAGCTGTGCTCTCGTCGACACGTGGCGGTGTCCCACTGAGTGCTGTTCAATACTGCAATGTATTTTTGTGTGCCACTGTGAGACTGTTGGAACTTGAATTAGAGCAATGGAAAGTCATAAATTTCTTATTAAACTTGACAACAGTGGAAGTGAAATCATGTTAGTCTAAGTTTATGGGGATAATGCCATGAAGAAAACAGCAGTGGGCAGACAGATTCAATGTCTTTCTGAGGGGAGAGAAAATGTCACTGATGAACAGAGGTCAGGTGGCCAATAAAAAGCAGAACTGACAAAAAAATTGCAAAAATTCCTTGAATTGTGCATCAAAATTGTGAGCTGCCTGTGAGAGGCAGACCAAGTGAACACTGATAGAGAAACAGAAAAATCTTAACTGCAAATCTTGGCTGACAACTCATGGCTCTTGCATCACATCGATGCACCAGCTCACACAGCACTATCTGTGAGGGAGGTTTTAGTCAGTAAAAAAATAACTGTTTGGAACACCCTCCCTACTCATCTGATCTGCCTCTAGTGACTTTTTCCTTTACTCAAAGATAAAGAAAATATTGAAAGGAAGACATTTTGATGATAGTCAGGACATCAAGGGTAATAGAACAATATCTCTGATGGCCATTCCAGAAAAATAGTTCCAAAATTGCTTCAAAGGGTGTACTAGGTGCTGGTCCAAACCACAGCTTCCCAGGGGAAGACTTCAAAGGTGACTATAGTGAAATTCAGCAACGAGATGTGTAGCAAGTTTTCTAGGATGAGTGCTCAAACTTAATTGTCAGGCCTTGTATGTTTATTTAGGGGTCACATTTGATGGGTATTTGGGTGAGGCTTTTTTTTTTTTTTTTTTAAGAAAAAAGACCAGGATACATAAAAGATAAGAAATGGTATATGGCAAAGGCTGGGGAGGCCTGGAGTGCGCTTGGCATCTGACTTGTGTTCAACAAATGCACTGAGTTCATCATACCAACCTTATGAAACTCTCAAAGCTATTTTTTCCTTAGATAAAGCAAAATTCTTCTGTTGATTTTGTATATACTTAATCTGAATTAATCCTATTTTAATATACATTTGCTGTGATGAAAGATTCGTCATTTCATGGAGGAAAATGTGAAGGGCAGCCAGGCTCCACCGGCCTGCTGGGGAGCGAGACTCTTCTCAGCATAGTCATGAGCCCAGCTGAAGACACGGAGCCTCCAATTTTCAGAACAGGATGCCCAAAACTTGGGACACCCCAAAAGTCCCAGAAAACTCACTGTAGGTGTCATGAGCACCTGGGGGCCTCCTCTCCCCCACTCTCCCTCTTTCCTAGTTGGCTCCAGATTAGAGTCCAAAACAATAGCAAGTCACTTATGCAAATGTCCCCAAGCGATGTTCTCTTTTCAGTTTTGTTCCCTGAGGTAACAATCTGGATAACCCTGTCTGGGCTGGCTGTGTCCAGCAGGGTGTGGTACCAGGGATTGGAGGCCCCCTTGTCCAGCATAACCCCGTCTCCTGCCTTCCCAGTGAGCCTCCCACACCAAGGCTGGGATTCAGCAGATCCAAACCACAGAGTTACTGACGTCACTTTCTCTCTCTGGGGCCTCCCCCCTTGACTGTGAAGGGAGGACAGGCAACTCGCTGCCCGCCCACTGCCCTGGGATCTCCAACAGGCCCACCTTGTTGCTGAGTGTCAGATGCAATAGAGCCCTTCGGCTCTCCAAAGGGTAATCTTGGACTCTAAAGCCAAAAGGAGTCAGGGAAATGGTCTTATCCTGCGCCCCCTCCCATTGGGTGGATAAACTGAGTCTCAGGAGGTGAAATGGCTTTACAAAGCAGTCAGCTCTTCAGACAAAGGGTGGACGAGGCTGGCCAAGCTGTCCTCTGCACTGGCCCCTCCCACACTTGCCACAGGGTGGAGTGGGGGTCTCAGTATTTGATGTTTCTGTCCCCAGGTGTGTCTCTGACACAGGAGCGAGCATCTGTGGGTGTGTGGAGGACCTGCCAACCCCCAACTTACAGTATGGAGATGCTGCTGGAAGGTAACCAGGCGTGGGGCCTGAAGTTTACATGTTTGGGGAGTCCTCCTTCTACAAATGACAACTACACCATCAGGCATGGGCCTTGGTGGGGGCTGAAGTTTCTACATCACCAGTTCCCTGGGAGACCCTCCTTGGTGGGTACCTAGAGCAGGATCCTGCAGGCGCCACACAGAGCCCGGGCAGCCACAGCCAAGCCCACGTCCACAGAACCCCGGATGGGTCCCCCGCCTGGAGGACGGGGAGCGGGACAGACCTGAAACACTCCATGCCTATGTCAGATCCCAGACTAAATGTGCACATGGTATAGACGCCACCTGCTGAGGGCAACACGGCCACCTCTGCTGGATGACCAGAGACAGCCTCGCTCTGGACGTCCCTCCTTCCAGGGAACTACTCCAGCTCAGACAGCATTTGCCCCAGGACGTTGCCCTGCCGAGCCCCACAAGCCCCTCCAGCCGCTCTTCACCAGACACCCCACAGTCCCCACGGTCCCCAGTGCAGTTTCCTCACCACAGGGAGGAATTGTGCAAACCTGCTCAACTTCAGGCATGGTCTGGGGTCTCCGCTGACTGCAGCCTCAACCCACTCACTCAGCTTGAAGAGAAGAGGAAAGGAAGGGGGAGTGATTCTCTGGAGATTGGGATGGGGACTCCCATAGCATCACCCCCAGGTGCCTGTGGTGTCCCCTCAGGCTCTGTGCTGCAGGCTCCACCACCCCTCCACCTTCAGGCTCTGTGCTGCAGGCTCCACCACCCCTCCCCCCTCAGACTCTGTGCTGCAGGCTCCACCACCCCTCCCCCCTCAGGCTCTGCGCTGCAGGCTCCACCACCCCTCCCCCCTCAGGCTCTGTGCTGCAGGCTCCACCACCCCTCCACCTTCAGGCTCTGTGCTGCAGGCTCCACCACCCCTCCCCCCTCAGGCTCTGCGCTGCAGGCTCCACCACCCCTCCCCCCTCAGGCTCTGCAATGCAGGCTTCACCACCCCCTCCCCCTCAGGCTCTACACTGCAGGCTTCATTACCCCCTCCCCCCCTCAGGTTCTACACTGCAGGCTTCATCACCCCCTCCCACCCTCAGGCTCTGCACTGCAGGCTTCACCACCCCTCCCCCTCAGGCTCTACACTGCAGGCTTCACCACCCCCTCCCCCTCAGGCTCTACACTGCAGGCTTCATCACCCCCTCCCCCCCCAGGCTCTGCACTGCAGGCTTCACCACCCCTCCCCCTCAGGCTCTGCACTGCAGGCTTCACCACCCCTCTCCCCCTCAGGCTCTGCACTGCAGGCTTCATCACCCCCTCCCCACCTCAGGCTCTGCAATGCAGGTTTCACCACCCCTCTCCCCCTCAGGCTCTGCACTGCAGGCTTCATCACCCCCTCCCCCCTCAGGCTCTGCACTGCAGGCTTCACCACCCCTCTCCCCCTCAGGCTCTGCACTGCAGGCTTCACCACCCCTCTCCCCCTCAGGCTCTGCACTGCAGGCTTCATCACCCCTCTCCCCCTCAGGCTCTACACTGCAGGCTTCACCACCCCTCTCCCCTCAGGCTCTGCACTGCAGGCTTCAACACCCCTCTCCCCCTCAGGCTCTGCACTGCAGGCTTCACCACCCCCTCCCACCCATGGAGCCTGGGAGGTGCTCCTGACCCAGGGCTTTGGGGGACCCTCAGGCCACCTTCCCCACCTTCTCCCTGGTCAGCCCCCTCTGGGCAGGGTCCACTCAGACCGTCCTCCTGGCTCTGTGCTGTCTCCACACTGCCCAGTTTCCATTTGTGGCCCCCTTCAGCCATGCCCACTCTCTCACCCACCCAGCACCCAGAACCCTAGCACTGGTGTGAGACTGGAACCCTCCACCACCCAGGCAGATGGAGCTGCCCGCAGCCAGGGGTGTCCAGAATGGGGACACAGAGGGAGGACTGAGAGACAGCTGAACTCCGTGACAGCACATTTCAAAACCTCCCTGCTCCCTGACACTTCCTGGGAGACGAGAGGCGGCTCCTGTCCTGGCTGTGCTGAACAGGTTCCTGAGGCGCTGGCCCTCGGGGGACCTGTTGTAAATGCTCCCTGTCCCTCCCAGCTAGAGTGAGGACTTGCACTTTCAAGATGACCAGGTGCCCCTGCTGTGGCCAGCTCTGGCCTGTTTCCCTCCCTCCCTGTCCCCCACAATCTAACTGTGCATTCTTTAGGTTCACCCTGCCCTGCTCCCCACAAGGGCCTGCTGTGGACAGATCTGTCCACCCAGGTTACAGAAACCCGTTTCTAATTTTGAGCCTTACAGAGGACCTAGAGCCCGACGATGGCCTCTGAACAAGATGATTTGCAGCTTGGGGGCGAATCCTCGGGTAACTCATCCCCAGGTGTTAGTTGTGGAGAGTAAGCCTGAGCCCATGGCAATCCCTAAGCACATAAAGCACTCAAGCACATAGTCATTATCCAAATCTCCCCCCACCAGTCTGTTAGTCTCAATAAATAGCTACTGCAGAGCTTGCTCAGGGCTACCTTGCACTCAAGGTTAGCCCGCCTCTTGCAAGTTTGTACTTCAATTCGTGTCATGTCTGGTTCCTTCCTGCGGCGACTACAAGCAGGGCCATAGGGTGTAGTCGGCAGGATACGGCAGGACACCAGGATACGACCGAAGCGGGAAAAGGACACTCGGAAGTAAGTGAAGCCTTCGGTAGATGGCAGGAGGAAGTCCCAAAGGGAAACTGGGCTCAGAGTAAGCGGGACCTTTCGTCCTATCTAGAATTAAAGGAACCTCGCTTGGAATAACTGAGGCCTTTGGTAAATAATAAGCAAAGATATTAGAGAAAACAATGGGTAACTTCTTGTTTGGGGAGTCACGAGAATTAGAAACTGAGGAAGAAGGTGATGTTCAAGCAGAATTTGAAAGTGAGGAGGATAGTGAGGTTCCGTGGGAATCTGAACCTGAGGAGAACTGGGAACCAGGCCCAGTTCCTGGCCCTTCCTCAGGGGAGGAAGTATGTGACACAGACATGAATAAGCAAGAAAATACCCCAATGACCATTATGGCCGCTCAGATCAAACGGTTGGAAAACCGGGTGAATAGTCTCACAGTCAGAAATGCCAACCTAGAGCACCCAACATTGCCCTCAGCGTCTCCCTATGTAAATGAACAACCTGTGACTTCTGTTATGAAGGCTGTGTTAGAAGACCGGTGACTTTAACTGAGAGGATACTCTGGGGCTTTTTCTGGTCACAGTTACTGATAGTCCTCCTGATCCACAGTACCCTCAAGGGGCCCAACGCTTTGATCACCATATGATCACCTTTACGGTTCAGAAAGATTTGAAGCAAGCTGTAACACAGCACGGCACGCAGTCCCCATGGTCTAGAGCCCTGTTGCAGGGACTTGCACAAGAGCAGCGACTTACTCCTTATGACTGAGACACGACAGCCAGAACTGTTCTCGAATATGGACAGTATTTACAGTTTAAAACCTGGTGGAAGGAAGAGGCGAGGCTGACCTGATGGGTCACCAAAACCAGCAGACAGGAGTCCCTATAACATCAGAACAGCTCACTGGGTCTGGTCAGTGGCTGGGGGTTCGGAGACAACTCCAGCATGATGATACAGCTATTGTGCAGACAGGGCTGTGCTGTCTTAGGGCCTGGGAAAAGTTTCAGCCCCTGTAGATATCTCTAAATCTTTCATTAAGATAATGCAACTGGGGAATGAACCTTATACCAACTTTCTAGCCCGATTAAAAATTGCAGTCAATAAGGCCATTCCCCAGCCAGAGCTCAGAGACATGCTTTTCCAAAATTCAGCATTTAAGAATGGTAACTCTGAGTGTCAAAAGGCCTGTGACCTCTGAGAGCACAAAATGCTCCCTTAGAGGAACACATATGAGCATGTGCTGATATAAAAAACCTGAGATGTCACAATGGAAACCTGGTTATGTGCTGCATTGGAGTTGTGGCTTTCTTTCTTTTTTTTTTTGCAGTTTTTGACTGGGGCTGGGTTTGAACCCGCCACCTCTGGTATATGGGGCCGGCACCTCCACCCCTTGAAGCCACAGGTGCCACCTGGGGTCAAGGTTTTGATCATATCATTACAGAACATCAAAAGAAGCAGTTGTTACCAGCCTGCTGGATTAAGCCTTGACACGAGGCGCTTTAAAGAATCTGTTTTCACTGACTTTTCTGTTGATACACACAGGACCCTAATCTCTGGGGCCTGGGTAATTTCATAATGAAGAATGCTAAATCAACCTCCTCTGTGGGACCTCTAACTGCTTCCCCCCCTATCACCGTCCATCATCAGCAGGAAGCAGTTAAGAGCAGTCAGCATCCTATTTCCGTAAGTGGCAGTGAGAGCTTCTATTCAGGGAAGAAAGATTGATACAGGGTTCCATTATTTGGGGCTGAATAACAAACCCCAGGTAAGCTCAGGATGCATCCTCTGGGCCTTAATGAGGTCATGCACAACAAAGACCTCGAACAGCAGGCTTCGGGGTTACAGTTGTACTGGTATCCACTAAGGTGAGAGAATTTCACTTGTTGGGTTTGTATCTGTTTCAGTTGGGCACCTGATTTTTACTTAAAGTCATACTGCTCTTTACAAAGGGTCTGAGTTCAGTACGGCCCTTTCCCCACCTAACATTCGATGCTCGTTGTTATCCACTTATTCGAGACGGATGCTGTGGACCTATAACTTTAGGGGTGGTTAATACTTCTCATGGAAGCATCATTGACCCTATGGTTAGCCCGAGGCGTAGTTGGGTGGTGATTAATATGAAGGGGGCATGTTTTCCCCTATGCCTAGTTTGGCTAAAATAATTCTTTTTTAAACCCGGGTTAGTTCCATTGGTGTGATTTTGTTAAACTTACATGCCCTTTTGTTCTTTTGCTTAGCAGGAAGGAAAGCTCCTCAGCGAGAAGAACGGCTGAAATAATCAACAAATTCTCTCCCTTGCCTACCCAGAAATGTCTTTGAATACACAAGGTGGGGGAAATGCAGAGGATGCCCAGAGCCCAACGGCCTCTGAATGAGATGATTTGCAGCTTGGGGGCGGACCCTCGGGAAACTCATCTGCAGGTGTTAGTTGTGGAGAGTAAGCCTGAGCCATGGCAATCCCTAAGCACACAAGTACGCGAGGTCATTACCCAAATCTTCCCCCACCAGCCTGTTACAGTCTCAATAGAAGTCTGCTTTGGAGGTTGCTCATGGCTACCCTGAATTTAAGGTTAGCCCACCTCTTGCAAGTTTGTACTTCAATCCGTGTCACGCCTGGTGCCTTCCTGCAATGACCGCGACCAGGGCCATAGGGGTCATGACAGAGCCTGCCGCAGAGGTGAGCTGAATGCATCTCACTCCTTTACGTCCCCAGGTTCCCACCTGTGAGAAAAACATCATCCCTGCCAAACTCCTGTCCTCCCAGCAGTGGGTCCAGGATGGAGCCTGTTTGCCTAGGAGTGTATCTCGTCCCAGCCGTCTAAAAGCCACCACAGGGAACATGGTGACATTTATCAATATAGCTCATGGTGGACTGAAAAGATCTGCTTGTGAACTGTCCTTTGAGTCAGAGCCTGGGTTTTGTTTGACATCCGGTTTGGTTTCATTAACTACAAATGTGGGGTTTAGTCTTTTGTTTTTAACTTAGGGAATAAAAAAGGGAACCATAATTCTGAATCCCAGCCACTTAGAAGACTGGAAGTTTGAGGGCGTGTGTCTAGAGCACTAGTTTTTATAAGGACACAAGTGAATTAAGCAGAAGAGCTCAGCACCATTTTGTGGCACAGTCCCTGCTATCCCATCTCCTGGGGTTCTACAAACTCCTAGGGTTCCCAGGGACACAGGTTGCAAACCTCCTATCTATCCAGCCCGTGCCTGGGGCTGGTCATCTCCTTATGCGTCTGGGCCCCCACCGCTCACCAGTCACCTGCATTAGAAGAGCTGCCGTTCTGGGTCCCACAGCCCTCATCCATGGAATGAGGTCATCAGATTACACCATCTCTGAGATCCTGTATCTTGTCTTTGCAAGTGACTAAGACCTTATCAAATGTCTCAAGCAAAAAAGAAAAAGGAGGAAAGAGATGAAATGTGCAGGGTGGAAGGTATTGACTCATCTACCTAAAAAACAGTAGTTCCAAGGAAACACACAGAGCCCCACATCCCCACAAAGTCTAAAGCCTCCCCCACCCCGGGCACTGTTCCCTGAGCCACCGCAGCTGCAGGACGGGGCCTCTCGGCAAAGGGCTCCTTCTCCAAAGGTCTAGAGAGACTCCCAGAGCTGCTGTCTCCAGCTAGCTGAGATCATTCCCACCACCAAGGCCCAGGGACCAGTCTAGCCGATTAGCCAAGCCTGAATGCCACTCTCAGCCCTGGAGGTGGGACAGGACTGGTCTCAACAGCACAAGTAAAAGATGGTGACTTCTCTAATGCAAAGTGGCTGGGGCAAATGGGCGTAGGAGAGCATTTAACCAGGTGGCTCAAAACAAAGGAGGGAAGGCATTCCCTCACAGCCCTGGAGCCAGAAGCCCAAAACCAAAGTGGGGGGGAGGGCCCTCAGCTGGAGTCCTCCTCTGCCTCTTCCAGCTGCTGGCAACTCCAGGACCCTACCGTGCTTCTCTGCCTGTAGCACAGAGCTCACTCTCTGCTCCATCCTTGAGGGCCCACTCCCTGTGGTTCTTTCTCTGAGTCTTTCTTCTTACCCGGATGCCAGTCATCTTGAATTCGGGCTGGCCTACTCCAACGTGACCTTATCCTAACTGGTGACACCTGGTAAGGGCCCTAACCAGGGAAGGTCACATACTGTGGTGTTATCAGGACATCACAAACTTTTTTAGGGGACACAATTTAATGTGTTGGGGATGGGTCTGATGTCCTGAATATTCCCTGCCTCCACCCCCCCGCCCCTGAGGGGTTCCTCCTCCCTCGTGTACAGTGGGAGGGGGTCAGCTGCCAGGGACAGGCCCCACCCAGGGGTCAGCCTGAGTCAGCAAGAGGCCTTGAAGCTGCAACAACCACCCCAGCAGGGTCTCGGCTTCTGAGCTGCAAGTGGAGGCCACAATAACCCTGAAAGCCCTTTGACGTCCTGAGCCTGGGGGCCTCTGGGACCACTGTCCCTTCCTCCAGTGGTCAAGACCAACCAAGTCTTCACCAAACTCCACCGTCCTCTCCCAGCTTTGGGGAGCAAAGGGCCCTTCCCTCCAAGCAGGGAAGTGAGACAGCAAACAGGAGCTAAGGGAAAGCACCAGAGGGGCACCTGCCCCAGGCCCTGGGGGGAGGCCTGAGCAGTGTGTGACCCTGGGCCAGATCCGGAAGGTCTTTCTGCCCCACTGCAGACCCGCCAGAGTCCACAGTTCTCCCTAGGCTCCCTGGTGGCGCTGCACAGTCTGTGGGTGGGGACAAACGCGCACTGGCCGGTGGTAATCACGACAGCCCCACACAGAGCTGGTTCTCCGCTCCACACCCTCTGATCCCTGCCTCTGCAACCCCCTCCCCAGCCCCGGAAGCCACCACCCTATGACTCCTCAGTTGCTCCTTTCCAGAGCACGTGCCTGTGGACTCACAGGACTGCAGACACTCACCATGGCTCCTCAGTAATGATGTATACAGAAGGGCCTTCAGCGTCTAAGTAGGAGTCCAAGCTTTGTTTTTTTTAAATTTTTTTTTATTGTTAAATCATAGCTGTGTACATTTGTGCAATCAAGGGGCACAATGTGCTGGTTTCATATACAATCTGAAATATTCTCATCGAACTGTTCAACATAGCCTTCATGGTATTTTCTTAGTTTTTGTATGTAGACATTTGTATTCTGCCTTTAGTAAGTTTCACCTGTACCCATTCTAAGATGCACCGTAGGTGTGGCCCCATCCATTACCCCCCCTCCACCCTAACCTCTCCCCTCCCTTCCCCTTCCTTGGCCCTTTCCTCATAGTCTTGTACTATAGTTGGGTTATAACCTTCATATGAAAGCTATAAATTAGCTTCATAGTAGGGCTGAGTACATTGGATACCTTTTCTTCCATTCTTGACATACTTTGCTAAGAAGAATATGTTCCAGCTCCATCCATGTAAACAAGAAAGAGGTAAAGTCTCTATCTTTCTTTAAGGCTGCATAATATTCCATGGTATACATGTACCACAATTTGCTAGTCCATTTGTGGGTCATGGGCACTTGGGCTTCTTCCATGACTTAGCAATTATGAATTGGGCTGCAATAAACATTCTGGTACAGATGTCTTTGTTATGTTGTGATTTTTGGTCTTCTGGGTATATACCTAGTAAGGTAATTATAGGATCAAATGGCAGGTCTGTTTTTAGATCTCTATGTATTCTCCAGACATCCTTCCAGAGGGAACGTATTAGTGTGCATTCCCACCAGCAGTGTAGAAGTGTGCCCTTTTCTCCACATCCACGCCAATATCTCTGGTTTTGGGATTTTGTTATGTGAGCTACTCTTACTGGGGTTAGGTGATATCTCAAAGTAGTTTTGATTTGCATTTTCTGATGATTAAGAATGATGAGTTTTTCATGTGTCTGTAGATCGTGCATCTGTCTTCTTTAAAGAAGTTTCTCTTTAAGTCCCTTGCCCACCGTGAGATGGGATCACTTGTTCTTTTCTTGCTTATACATTTGAGTTCTCTGTGGATTCAGGTTATTAAACCTTTATTGGAGGTATAACCTGCAAATATTTTCTCCCATTCTGAGGGCTGTCTGCTTGCTTTACTTACTATGTTCTTGGCTGTGCAGAAGCTTTTTAGTTTGATCAGGTCCCAGTAGTGTATTTCTGATGCTGCTTCAATTGCCTGGGGAGTCCTCCTCATAAAATATTCACCCAGGCCGATTCCTTTAAGAGTTTTCCCTGCACTTTCTTCAAGTATTTTTATAGTTTCATGTCTTAAGTTTAAATTTTTTCCAGTGAGAGTCTACCTTAGTTAATGGTGAAAGGTGTGTTTCCGTCTTTTACAGGTTGCCAGCCAGTTCACCCAGCACCATTTGTTAAATAGGGAATCTTTTGCCTACTGAATGTTTTTAATTGGCTTGTCAAAGATCAAATAATGTAGCTGGATTCATCTCTTGGTTCTCTATACTGTTCCAGACATCTATTTTTCTGTTTTTGTGCCAGTATGATTCTGTTTTGATCACTATTGATTTATAGTACAGTCTGAGGTCTGGTAGCATGATTCCTCCTGCTTTGTTTTTAATTCTGAGTAATGTTTTGGCTATTGGAGGTTTTTTCTGATTCCATATAAAATGAAGTATTATTTTTTTCAAGATCTTTAAAATATGACAATGGGGCTTTAATAGGAATTGCATTAAAATTATATATTGCTTTGGGTAGTATAGACATTTTAACGATGTTGATTCTTCCCAGCCATGAGCATGGTATGTTTTTCCATTTAACATCTTCAGCTATTTCTTTTCTTAAAGTTTCATAGTTCTCTTTATAGAAATCTTTCACGTCCTTTGTTAGATAAACTCCCAAATATTTCATCTTCTACTGTGAAAGGAATAGAGTCCTTGACTGTTTTTTTGGCTTAACTATTGTTGGCATATATAAAGGCTACAGATTCATGGGTGTTGATTTTGTAGCTTGAGACATTGATGTATTCCTTGATCACTTCTAAAAGTTTTGTAGTAGAATCCCAAGTGTTTTCCAGATATACAATCATGTCATCTGAGAAGAGTGAAAGTTTGATCTCTTCTGACCCTATGTGGATACACTTGATCACCTTTTCTTCCCTAATTGCAATGGCTAAAACTTCCATTACAATGTTAAAGAGCAGTGGAGACAATGGGCAACCTTGCCTGGTTCCTGATCTAAGTGGAAATGATTTCAACTTAACTCCATTCAATATGATGTTTGCTGTAGATGGCCTCTATCAGTTTAAGAAATGTCCCTTCTATATCAATTTTCTTAAGTGTTCTGATCACGAAGGGATGCTGGATATTATCAAAAGCTTTTTCTGCATCAATTGAATCATATGGTCTTTATTTTTTAGTTTGTTTATGTGCTGAATTACATTTATAGATTTACGTATATTGAACCAGCCTTGAGACCCTGGGATAAATCCCACTTGGTCATGGTGTATAATTTTTTTGATGTGTTGTTGGATTCTGTTAGGATCTTATTGAGTATTTTAGCATCAATATTCATTAGTGATATTGGTCTATAATTTTCTTTTCCGTTGGGTCTTTCCCTGGTTTGGGGATCAAGGTGATGTTTGCTTTGTAGAATGTGTTGGGTAATATTACTTCTTTTTCTATATTTTGGAAGAAATTTAGTAATATAGGTACTAGTTCTTCTTTAAAGGTTTGGTAGAATTCTGACATAAAGCCGTCTGGTCCTGGGCTTTTCTTTTTAGGGAGATTTTTTATAGTTGATGCTATTTCAGAACTTGATGTAGGCGTGTTCAACATTTCCACTTCGTTCTGGCTTAGTCTTGGTAGGTGGTGTACTTCCAAGTATTGGTCGATTTCTTTCAAATTTTCATATTTCTGAGAGTAAAGTTTCTTGTAATATTCATTAAGGATTTTTTGAATTTCTGAGGGGTATTTTGTCATTTCATCTTTACCATTTCTGACTGATGAAATTAGAGGTTTTACTCTTTTTTTCCTGGTTAGGATGGCCAAAGGTTTATCTATTTTATTGACCTTTTCAAAAAACCAACTTTTGGATTTATTGATCTGTTGTATAATTCTTTTGTTTTCAATTTAATTTAATTCTGCTCTGATTTTGGTTATTTCTTTTCTTCTGCTGGGTTTGGGGTTGGAATGTTCTTCCTTCTCCAGTTGCTTGAGATGTCCCATTAAGTTATTAACTTCCTCTCTTTTTGTTTTCTTGAGAAAAGCTTGCCGTGCTATAAATTTCCCTCTTAGAACTGCCTTTGCAGTATCCCAGAGGTTCTGATAATTCGTGTCTTCATCGTTTTGTTCCAAAACTTTGGTGATTTCATTCTTAATCTTGTCTATAAACCATCTATCCTTCAGCATAAGGTTATTTAGCTTCCATGTTCTTGTATGGGTATGCAGATTCCTGTTGTTATCGAGTTCAACTTTTATTCCATGATGGTCTGAGAAGATGCAAGGAAAAATTTCTATTTTTTTAAATTGGCTGAGGTTAGATTTGTGGCACAGGATGTGCTCGATTTTGGAGTATGTTCCGTGGGCTGATGAGAAGAATGTGAATTCAGTTTTGTTGGGATGAAATGTTCTGTAGATGTCTGTTAAGTCCAGATGTTGAATAGTTAAGTTTAAATCTAAGATTTCTTTGCTTAGCTTCTTTTTGGAGGATCTATCCAGCACTGCTAAAGGGGTGTTAAAATCTCCAACTACTATGGAACTGGAGGAAATCAAGTTGCTCGTGTCTGTTAGAGTTTCTCTTATAAATTGAGGTGTGCTCTGGTTGGGTGCATAAATATTAATAATTGAAATCTCATCATATTTAGTATTACTTTTAACAAATATGAAGTGTCCATCCTTATCCTTTCTTATTTTGGTTGGTTTAAAGTCTATTGCATCCGTGAATTGCATCCGTGAATAGGATTGCAACACCTGCTTTTTTCTGCTTTCCATTTGCCTGGAGTATAGATGGCCATCCCTTAACCTTGAGTCTATAATTGTCTCTTAATGTAAGATGAGATTCTTTTATGCAGCAGATATCTGGCTTGAGTTCTTATATCTAGTGAGCCAACCTGTGCCTCTTTAGAGGACAATTTAAACCATTCACATTGAGAATATTGATAAGCCTTTCGAGAGTCTGGTGGACATTTTTAATCCTTTTGCGACTGTGGAAGTTGGAATTTGATCAAAATTTTCTGGGTGGGTTTACTTTTGTGGTGGAGGAGTATGCTGGTCTTTATGGAGGATAGGTCTGAGAATATCCTGGAGGGCTGGTTTAGTTGTGACAAATTTCTTCAACATGTGAATGTCACTAAAGTATTTAATTTCTCCATCATAAATGAAACTTAGTTTAGCTGGGTACAGGATCCTGGGTTGAAAGTTATTTTGTTTTAGGAGATGAAAAGTCGATGACCATCCTCTTCTAGCTCAAAAGGTTTCAGCAGAGAGATCTGCAGTTATTCTAATATTCTTCCCCTTGTAGGTGATGGTTTTCTTTCGTCTGGTTGCTTTCAGAATTTTCTCCTTCATATTAACTTTAGTGAAATTGATTATGTGTCTGAGAGATGTCTTATTTGGGTTAAGTCATTCTGGAGTTCTGAAACTGTCTGCTATCTGAATTTCAGAATCTCTTGGCATGTCTGGAAAGTTCTCCTTCATAATCTCATGGAGAAGACACTCTGTGCCTTGTGAAGCCACTTCATCACTTTCCGGGATCCCTATAAGACGAATATTGGTTTTCTTCAAATTATTCCAGAGCTCTCTAAGAGAGTGATCTGTTTTTGTCCTCCATTTCTCTTCCTCTCTGAGAGTTTGGGAGCATTCAAAAGCTTTGTCTTCAATGTCAGAAATCCTTTCTTCTGCTTGCTCCACTCTGTTACTGAGGGATTCTACTGTGTTTCTCAGATCTTTCAGGTCTGCAACTTCTTGTCTCAGTGTGTCAAAATCTTTGGTCATTTGGTCTTTGAATTTGTTGAATTCTTGAGACATCTTTTGGGTTACTGCTTGGAATTCTAATTCAATCTTATTTGCTATCCAGATTCTGAATTCTATTTCTGACATCTCAGCTATTTGTGCATGAGATCTTGTGCTGTGTCTGCCCCATTTGATCCTTGGGGGAGTTGATCTACTCTGAGTATTCATATTGCCAGAGTATTTCCTTTGATTTCGTCTCATGATTGTTTTTCACCATTGCCTCTGGCCGTCCTCAGAGTTGGGGTGGTGTCTCTCCAAGATTAGACCCAGGGGGATCGCTCTATTGTTGCTGGAGTGACCTGTGTAGCTCTTTGTAGGGAGTGACCCTGTGTAGCTCTTCTGGGGCTGCCCCAGAAGAGGGAGTTCTGGTTTTGGGAGCAACTCCAGAGTGTGACACCCCCAAATCCAGCAACAGGGCGGGGGGTGGTGCACACGGTTCTGGGAGTGCCTGGCACCCAGTGACTTTGGCACAGAGGGCCCAAGGCTCCAGCAGTCTCTGGCCAGTGCAAGGGCTCCGCCCAGAGGCAGGGAGGACTCTGGAGGGCACACAGCTACCAGAGTTCCTGGCCAGACAAGCGGGTGGTGTAGAGGCAGGGAGGGTACAGGAGGGAGGATGTGGGGTTGCGCAGCTTCCGGAGTTCCTGGTCAGGGCATGGGGAGGCCTGGCAGGTGGGGTAGCGGGTCCCAGTGCAGATCTTACCGGGGTCCAGGTGGGCACAGGTCTTACGGAGGTCCTGAAGGATGCAGCTCTTCCAGAGGTGGGAGGGTGCTGATCATGAGTCCTGGCGCAGCTCTTCCAGAGGTTCAAGAGGGTGCCAATCACAGTCCCCGTGCAGCTCTTCCGGAGGTGGGAGGGTGCTGATCACGGGTCCCCGCTTCACATATTTTTAGTGCTGAATAATACTGCACTGTCTGGCCAGACCCCACGCTTCCCATCCACTTTGTGAAGGTCGTCTTGGTGGCTCTGAGGGCTCAACAGCTCTGAATCCGCTGCCACAAACATCCACGTGCAAGGCTTTGGGTGGACACAAGTTTCAGTCTTTCTGGATAAACACCAACCAAGAGTGACTCATGTGGATCATGTGGTGAGGGTGAGTTTAGTGTGGGTGTTTTTATTTTTGTTTTCTTTTATTTGAAGTGGCATCATTCCTTAGATTTTTTGTTGTGACTCACAGGGGAGAGAGTCAAACCCGGGGAACCCCAGACCCTTCCCAATCACCCAAAGCTCACCTTGGTCTCCCACCACCCCTGCCTGTGTGTTTCCACCATGCCACATTCCCATTCCTCTCCCACTCCTCCCACTCTTCTTTCAGCACCAGGCTGGGTACACCAGGCCCATGTTCCTATGTGGGGGAAAGTCCTGAAATATCACTACGGAATGTGCTGGAAACATGGTATCTCTACCCCACCTGAACCGGGCTCTGCATGACATGGTCTCAGGGGACTCGCATCAAATCAGAGCAGGACTTCCTGCATGGGGCTGGGCACTGTCACCCTGGAGGGTCTCCAGGTAAGGAGGCGTTGCACCCGTCCAGTCATACCTGGGCTGTTCCCTAACTGATAATGCAATTATCAGGAGTCATATTGCTGCACACACAGCATTTTCAACCATTTATCACAATGTTGATCTTTACTTTAAATATAAATCAGGCAATCATTTATGTCTTTTATGTTCTTTGTATTTATTCAAGAATATTTAACTGTAGACAAAAGGTGACTTATTCATTATTCATCCCGAACAAGGCAAGTGTGGCAATTTGAAAAGGCTGACATTTGAGCTTTTTGCCAACAC
The DNA here is from genome assembly GCF_027406575.1 of Nycticebus coucang. Classification (NCBI taxonomy): domain Eukaryota; kingdom Metazoa; phylum Chordata; class Mammalia; order Primates; family Lorisidae; genus Nycticebus; species Nycticebus coucang. Next base: position 2,177,069 of record NC_069794.1, read on the forward strand.
TAGCAAAATTATATCCTTCCCATTGTAAATCAATGAAGTAGAATCATTGTGCACAAAGGAATTAAATTGCCTTGTCACTTTAATAAGGCCACCTTATATACAACCTTCAACCAACACCATTGTGCAGAGAAATGGTGGCTCCTCACCCTCAGCCACCCAGATCTCAGTCGGCTTTTCCAATTAAATGAACATCCTCTGAGTCCTTTGCGCCTCTCCTCCCCTTCCTGAGAGACGGTGCCAGGGTGTCACGGCGTAACATGCTATCAGTGGCCTGCACACACCAGAGCAGATGAGCATCCCCAGCTATGGCTTTGCCTTTGGCATTTTTTAAACTTGTTTATCAGGCCTTCCCCTCCGGGTCCCTTCCCTCATCAGCCCATGGCACCACCTCCTTCATCCCACTGCCTGAGTGCGTTGAGTGCACACACACGCACGCACACACTTACACACAGCTCCAGGGATAATTGTTCTGCTCCAAATAGTTTTTGTGTTTAGGAAGGTCCAAAATTCTAGACAGGCAGGATTTTTTTTTGTAATGACAAAGACAAGCTTCCATGTTTAAATGTCTTAGGTCAACAGTCAAAGGTAAAGAAGGTAAGTTGGAAAATGAGGCAGAAGCATAAAATGCGGAGCCGGCCAGCAGCACAGAGGACCCTCCTGTGGGCTTAGCAGGGAGCAGCCCCCTCTGTCTGCTCCCTCCACACTAACGGGGTCACAGCAGAAGAGGAAGGGCACCACCTGCAAGGATGACCAGAGAGGAGAAGGTGCTGGAAGCCGACAAGAGTCATGTCTGTACCTGTGGAAGATGAGGGTCAGATGGACACCGGGATTTGGGCTACTGACCAAAAAACAGGGGGCAGTAAAGTGAGTGCCCTAGGGGCAGGAGCGGCGGGAAGCCGGCTAAGCCACCCCAGGGCCACAGCGAGGCTCAGGATGATGCCTGTGTCTCTCCAGGTAGGAACATGAGGGACACAGGGGACATGGAGTCCTCCTCCTCCTGATAAGACCAAATGTGGACCCACCTCCTGAGCCCCCCAGCCAGGAAATGGCTGCTTCTCCACTCTAGGAGAAGACAGGAATATAGTCCCTAAAGATGTCATATCCATAGTCCTGCCAGGAAGGGAACAGTAGCAGCTGAGTAGGGGGCAGGTGTCACCTGTAGGAACACAGAGGCCTGCGTCCTCCCTGCCAGCCTTCAGCAGGCCCGCCACCTTTGACGAGGAGGAGAGGTGTCACCTGCAGAGACATAGGCCTGTGTCCTCCCCGCAAGCCCTCAGCAGGCCTGCCACCCTTGACGAGGAAGAGAGGTGTCATGTGCCGAAGAGGAAAGGGCAGTGGAGTCCAGGGGTCTCCCAGAAAAACAGTGAATCCCCCTCATCACCTACCAACCAACATTCCTCATCTGTGAAAACAGCATCCAGATACAAACTCAGTCTCAGAAACCTTAGGCATTTGATGAAATTCCCCAACACAAAATACAGGGAAGAAAGGCAGAAAAAATAGGAATTAAGTCAGAGGAGACAGATTGATGATAAAGACAGCACAGAAATCTTTCTTTACATGTATATTAACAACACCAAAGAGATGTGATATTGATTTTATGAAACAAGAAAAGGATTGGACAATACACAGATCATTCAGAAAACAAAAAGAAAACGTGAAAAAAGTATTTTTTACTTTAATGGAGAAAAAGTCATCCAGATGTTGGGGGGAAAAACAAAGGCTGAGATGAAAAGAGAGAAAACATTAAGAATTAATCCAGGAACATTGTCTATTTCCAATGGACAGTCATAGAAAACAAAAAGAGCTGGGAACAGGGCATGAGGCAGCCACCCCTTCTGCCATGGCCTCCCAGGCCAGGCCTAGAGCAAGGCCCAGTGTGGAGCAGAGAAGATGACGTTTCCCTCAACCCCTAACCCTAACACAGTTACCCACAGCCTGGACCAGCCCCCCAGCTACCCACAGCCTTGATCAGCCCCCCAGTAACCCACAGCCCAGATCAGCCCCCGGCTACCCATAGCCCAGATAAGCCCACCAGTTACCCACAGCCTGGATCAGGACCCCTTTCTGGACCAGCCCTCCAGTTACCAACAGCCCGAATTAGACCCCCCGTTACCCACAACATGGATCAGCACCCCCAGTTACCCATGACCCAGTTCAGCGCCCCCCCCCCACAGTTACCTATGGCCAAGATTGGTCCCCCCATTTACCCACAGCCTGGATCAGGACCCCCACCCAGATCAGCCCTTCTTTCTCTGCAGAGCCCACCCCCTTCTCAGCTTCCAGCCCAGGTAAGCAGAGAAGGGAGGCCAAGTGGGGATGCAGAAAAGCATCCACAGGCAGCCCCTCACACTGGGAGAAGGTGGTGGTCACAGAAAGGGCTGCTGGAGACCAAAGCCAGGCAGTGCTGAGTAGCCACCGCAGAGACGGTGGGGGCAGTGAGGGTCCTAACACCACCCTCTGGCAAAAGGAGCCAAAGCTTCTTGGAGAAATGGTGAGTCCAAGCAGAACAGAGAAAATACAAAACATATCTGGGGCATCTTTCAGTGCCAATAGGTAAAGCAGTGCCAAAGAGAAGGCCAGCAAGAAAGGCTCTGTGGGAAGGATGCAGGGAGCAGCCGACAGCACCTGGGAAGGCCAGAGCCCCCAGCAACGCAGCGCACAGCGGTCAGTCACGCCACATCCCTGGAATAGGGCAGACACACCCAAGTCTCACTGACAAGTAAGTAGCTAAACAGCCCCTGAAACAGAGCAAGGCTTGGTGTGGAGCAGAGAAGATGATGCCTCCTGCAACCCCTAGCCCTAACATGGTTATGCACAGCCTGGATCTGACTGACAAGTAAGTAGCTAAATAGCTAGATGTGGTAGAAGAGACAAATCTTCCCTGGAAAATTAGCCCATCAATACACACAGAAAGAGGGAAATAGAAGGTCACTGTCAGTGGCCACAAGGCTCGGTGTGACCACTGAAGTCAGTGGGCACAACTCTAAGGAAAGCAGAGCCTCACTGGCCTCAAGATATCCCCCGGGTTTTAATATGCACCCCACAGACTCTCAGACACTTCCCTCAATTTCCCTCCTTTTGAGTGTGGGCTGGACGACAGACTCACCTGTAACGGACGAGCCTGGAAAGGGGAGATGCAACTTCTCCAGGGAGGGACCAGCAAAGCCACCTCAGCTTAGTGATGAAGGTCACTATTAGCAGGGGCGAGTCCGTGTGCCATCATGTGCCCTGCTGTGACTCAGAGGAAGGCACAGCCACTCTGGTGCAGCCTTTCTCAAGATGCACACAGCGCTACAGCTCAGCGACAAGAGATTTGACACAAAGCTGAACTCAGGGCACTCTTCACCGCGCCTGACCGTAGTTCTTCAAAAGTGCCCAGGCCACGAAAGGCCAGGGAAACCAAGAAACTGTCTCAGACAGGGGGACTGAGGGTTTGTGATGACCAAATGCATGTCGATTCTCATAGTGAATCCTGGAGCAGAAACACGGTCTCAGGGGGAAAACTGGGGTGTACTAATAAAGTCCACGGGTTAGTGGGGAGTATTGCACCAGTTAATTTACTAGTTTTGATGAATGTGCCATAGTTACGATGTTAACCATTAGAAGCTGAGTGAAAGCACATTTGAGAATGTTCTGTGCTCTCTTTATATCTCTCCCACAAATCTAAATTATTGTTAAATCAAGTCATGTAAAGGAAGCAGCAGGAACATGTACAGAAATGTAGGCCACAGTCTCAGGAGGCTGAAGCCTCACTCGTAGGAGGGGAAGAAGCAAGCGGCCGCGTAAACACAGGCCCCCCGCGGAAAGGGGGTCACCTGCCAACGCACCGAGTGCTCTGGAACCGGACCGGCCCCGCACGGCTGCCCTCGCAGCATCACTTCAAAATGAACAGAAAACAGGAGGCACTTGATCTGGTGAAGATTCTCCACCCCAGAGAAAGCATGAAGCAGAGAACTGTAACACATACAGCCCAAATGTCCTTCAACAGACATCTGCAGATTAAAAACAAAACTTATGTCAAAACGCAAGTGCTCAAAACAAAAAAATGTGCTTTAAAAAAAAGCACTAACATATGTGAAATGATAATTTGCTGAATTTAGGGAAAACTAAAGAAAAAGAAATAAAGACTAAACTACCAGAGTCTCAAAAGAAAGTGCAACTGATACGTATGAGGACGCAGCGAGAGGCAGAGAACGGACATTAAAAAGGTTTCTAAAGGACCAAGGGGAAGATGACATCGTTAAAATGTCAATTCTCCCACAGACCAAAATACAAACTTCACAAAATTGAAATAAAATTCACAGCAACTTTTTATTCTGAATCTGGACAAGGTGATCCTAAAGTTCAAATGAAAAAGCAAAGATAATTCATAATCGCCAAGACATGGAAACAGCCCAAGAATGGATTTACAAATTGTGGTATGTGTACACCATGGAATACTATGCAGCCATAAAAAGGTGGAGAGATCACATCTTTCATGTTTACCTGGATGGAGCTGGAACATATTCTTCTTGGCAAAGTATCTCAAGAATGAGGAAAAAAGTATCCAATGTGCTCAATACTACTATGAAATCAATATAGAATCACCTACATTCACACAAATGGAAAAATATAACTATAGTCCAGAAAGTAGAAGGGAAGAGAAGAAAGTGGGGAGAGCAGGGGGGATATGGGAGGAGGGAGGGTGTTCGGGGGGACCTCACCTAATGTGCATGATGCAATGGTACGTTTCAAAACTATTAAGAAAAAAGCATTAGCCGGGCATTGTGGCAAGCACCTGTAGTCCCAGCTACTTGGGAGGCTGAGGCAGGAGAATCGCCTAAGTCCAAGAGTTGGAGGTTGCTGTGAGCTGTGTGAGGCCACGGCACTCTACCGAGGGCCATAAAGTGAGACTCTGTCTCTACAAAAAAAAAATAAATAAATAAAAAAAAGAAAAAAGTATAATCGTGATGGATGTGTTAATCAGTTTAATGTAAACATGCCCACTGTATATCAAATCAGTACACTGAGCCCCATAAATGCATCAGTGTACGTAGTTATGATTAAATAAACAAAGATGCAGTAACAGCTAGGAAACCTCTACAAGAGCAGTGGAGGGGTTAGCCCTCCCAGGTATTAGGAAACTAAAAGGCCTCAGTAGGTGAAACCACGGTACTGACAAATGGGTAGACCAATCACCACAGCAGAGTTAAAAGTCGCAAGTGTGGCACACATGGGGACACAGTGTGTGACAGAGGTGACGTCACCAATCACTCAGACAACGCAGACTCTTTACCAATAAAGGATGTGACAATAACCACTTGAAAAAGTTAGAAGTTGATCCATACCTCACACCATGGACCAGAATAAATACCAAAGGCATCAGTGGTCTAAATGGAAAACTTTTTAGAAGAAGAAAGCCTTTTAAATGTAACTTATAATTCATACGCAATGAGCAATGATTAATTTGACTATAAATATTTTTATCTTCTGAAAAACACCACAAAGTCCAATAACAAGACAACTGGTAAGGAAGCATGTGGGACATTCCTCAGAGATGAAGGGCCAACCTCACTATCACAGAAGATCCTCTTCAAACTAGAGGGACAAAGATTTGACCTTTAATACATGAAAAGATGTTCAACTTCACACTGTTATGTCCAGGGTTTGGGGTACCCAATGACCACTCGAGAGAGCCAACGCCATTTTAGGCACCTTGCCTCCATTTGGAGACCAGGAATTTGGAAGGTCCCCCCTCCATTTCTGGTAAAACCCCTTCGTACCCCACTCCCAGAAATAAACCACTCCAACTATCAGCCAGATGGCAGGTAAACTGCTTCCAACTGATGGTCAGGTGGTAGGGCCCAATCAGCTTTAAGCACCTCCATAGATACTAGAGACAACCAATCCGGCAGCTGCATCCTGCCTCCCTCCTCCTCCTCTACCCTATAAAAACCCTGTGAGCTGTGAGCACAGGGCCCTCGGTCCCAGCTGCATCCAGGGTGCTGACAGCCCAGGCTTGAGCTTGAATAAAGGCTGTCGTATTGTTGCCTCGGATGCTGGCTCCCTCGAGCAGTCATTGGGTACCCTGAACTCTGGGCATAACAACACGTACATACAGCTAGAACAACGCTGGGACACCGTACCTCACATGCCAGGTGGGCAGAAGCTCAGAGGCTGGTCCACACACTCTGCTGGCAAGACTGCCGAGGGAGCGGGACTTGTACACCATCAGGGTGGGAACACAAAACGGTTCTGTGTCTGTGGAAGGGGATTTGGCAGCAGCTAAGAAAGTGATGCATTTACCCTTTGCTCAGAAACCCCACTTCTAGAAACTAGTCCTGAAAAATACATCTTCACACACATAGGTCTGAGATTATTGACGTGGCATTACTGGGGACTGCAATATACAATGACCCAAGTAGTTATCCACAGGTCACTGGTGCAGCCACATAAGGTGGCACCAGGCAGGAATAAAAATGAATATTGTATAAATTGATACGGAGTGATTTCCAGGATAGCTCTTAAGAAAGCAAACTATAAAAGAGCATGTATGTTATATATACCTCTTGTGTATACAAGAAGCTTCAGTGAGAAAATACAGTGTATTATGTAAAAACATTACACATACACACATCCCAGATACATCTATACACATACACACACTCACACACAGAGGACACACCAAAACCAAAAAAGTATTATTTTCGTAGGGGTTGGATGAGAAACAGATGAAAGTAACGTGGCTGGGAATAAGAATCCTCAGAGTACACTCTTCTCATATTGTTTTGTCTTTTGAGCATATAGAAGCTTAACCTGTTCAAAAAAAAAGTCAAAGATATCGATAAAGGGTATATCTAATATTGAAAGCCAATAGAAATATACAGATTCAACGTACATCAAATTGATAACCACACAGAAATGAGAAATAATGCAAGTAAACTTTCAACCCGATTCTCCAACTACACACGTTTTGTGTGACATATTCTAAGGGAAAATATTATTGCTAAACATTTTGAATTTTTCTTAACAATTTATTGGTGGTGGAGGTGTCAGTATGGTGATTCTGAGATTGCATGTCATAGCATAAAGCAAACTATATTAAATTTTTGGAAACTAAGGCTCTCATCACAAAAGAAAGCAAATGCCGATGTGGAATGAGAGACAGCCTGTGTGTCTGTCCTGGACGGAAAGTCAGTGAGAACATGAACTTCTGGCTCTGTTAACTGGAAGATCCAAGGGCATCGACACTGTAGGAACAATGAACACACAAGGACCCAGGTCTTTGTTTCTAGCAGACTTCCCGCTGGACATGGCCACGGCCCCTTAGGAATCAGCTGGGTCCAGGTCAAGGTGGCAGGAGAGGCCCCAGGGAGCATGGGCCTGGGTTCCCGTCAGGAGGCCCCTGGGGACCAAGGGGATGCATCAAAAGAAACAGGAGGCTCCTCCTGACCGAACGTGAAGCAATTCAGTCATCAAAGAGAAGGATGAGAGTAATAGGTTACAACACATTGAACTAAAAGGATCATTGAGTCTCTAGTGAATTGCCTCAAAAAAAAAAAAAAAAAAAAAAGAGAGATGAAAGAGGAAAAATTATTCATTACAGAAAAAAAGCCAGTTAATAAATGTGGGATAAAGAATAGAAGAGCTGGGCAGTGCCTGTGGCTCAAAGGAGTAGGGCGCTGGACCCGTAGGCCAGAGGTGGCAAGTTCAAAACCCAGTCCTGGTCAAAAACTGAAAAAAAAAAAAAAAAAAAAAAAAATAGAAGAGCTGCACCTGCAACCATAATTGCGATGAACAAGTCCCTGGGTAAAAGTTCCTAGAGAGCAGGACATTCACACTGCTTGCATTTGTCACCCACCTATTTCTTACTCATTCCTAAGGCAGAAGGTGTTTTGCACCTGAGAAATCTGGAGGCATCTTAACCAAATGATCAAATTCAACAGACTGTCACTTGTTCCTAACACAATGAGACAGGAAGGACAGGAGGGATGTGATGTCGCCTCTGCAGCAGTCCTGCCAAATGTGTTGTGGGTCTGAGCTGGGGACACGGACAGAACCCGTGTCATGAACACCAGACGAGGCAACTGCCTGGACGCCATCACGTAGATGTCTCGAAAGAGAAGGAAAAGACAGTGGGCTCTATTCTAGATTAAAGAGGGCAGAGAGAGGCTGTAAACAAGTGTCCTGTGTGGTCCTTAGTTGTTCCTAGATTGCGAAAAAACATACCAGACACTTGGGAGACAATGAGGCAAGTCAGAACATGAACAGTCATACAGTTAGTCAAGGATGGACTGGAGGAGGTTTTGAATGTCTTTGTTCCCGAAAGACATGCCAAAGTTCTTGAAATGGCTCAAGCATCATGTGTGTGAGAGAGTCAGAGACACACACAGAGACGGGGCAGAGACAGAGGCAGAGAGGGGTAGAGACGGGGCAGAGACACAGAGACAGGGGCAGAAACAGAGACAGGGATGGGGCAGAGACAGGAACAGAGAGATACAGGGGCAGAGACAGGGAGACAGAGACAGAGATAGGGACGGGCAGGGACAGAGAGACGCAGAGCCAGGGATGGGGCAGAGACAGGAACAGAGAGATACAGGGGCAGAGACAGGGAGACAGAGACAGAGATAGGGACGGGCAGGGACAGAGAGACGCAGAGCCAGGGGCAGAGAGAGACAGAGATAGGGACGGGCAGGGACAGAGAGACGCAGAGCTAGGGGCAGGGGCAGGGGCAGGGGCGGCACACACAGAACTGAACTCATGAGCCAGGAAGGTGGCCACAGGTGCCAGGCTCATTAGATGGATGGGGTAAGTTGTGACCTTACGTGACAGGTCAGCACATAACAGAGGAAACTGGTAAATCAAGAACCCTGGAGCCGGGGGCATGGGTTCAAACCCCGTCTCCGCCTCTTCAGTGTATGCTGAAGAGCGAGCTTCCGGAGGAGCTCCAGACAGCCACTCAAGGAGACTGCTGGAAACAAAGGGACACAAAGTCCCACCAACACATCTGGGGGACAGGGGTAGAAGGGACCCTTCTCCATAGGAGCTGGTGGGAGCATCTTGTCACCCACTCCCAGGCGTGAATTCCTGCAGGCTCATTTTGAAGGAGCTGCCACCAACGCCATCGGGACCCAGACTGGCACTGGCCTCCTGCGCTGGACAGCAGGGGGATGAGTAGTGGCAGTTTCTGAGGCACAAAACCCCACAGACGAGGACATGTCACTGCCTGACGCCCAGAAATAGCCACTCTGTCTCCACCCTTCAGAACCAACCTCGGGGTGACGTGAGCAGGTGCCCCACCCAGGCCCCAGCAGCGCCCATGGCCTCGCCCCTGAGGATGGAGCCACGGTCGCCTGCTCTACAGACACACACGTGCTGTCACACTGGACTCTTCCTACTCCCAGCATCTCACTGTTTAGTCCTGTTTTGAACATTTCCCAAAATCATGGGAGTAAAACTGCAGCCAGGGACGAGCAGGGCGTGGTGGTGACGTTCCTCCCGTGCTCACACTGCACTGTGCTGGGAATGTCTTAACACTGAGTGACCTTTTCTGAAGGGTATTTTAAGGAGACAGCAATTTTCTGTAATGCAGTTACCATAGTGACCGGCCCTCTAAAAAGGCCGGGGAGAGAGGATCTGCATCTGTAATCAGCAGCCGCCGCGGCGACAAGTGGCTTGATAAGGCAGCATTTGGGGGTTAACGTGAAGCAGGAGAGAAAAGCGGGTTTCAGAAAATCAACCCCAAAATGGACAGCTGCTCTGTGGAGCTGCAGTGACAAGGCCTTCTGCTCAGGGGGGAACCCCGGGTAGTCTCCTGCTCACCGCAGTCCTGCTGAGTAGCGGAGGGGCCGGAGACCAAGGCAGCTGCGATAGAGGTGGCCCGACCCCAGCCTTGCCCTGGAGGGCTAGGGAGATCACGTGGGCCACCCTCCTGCTGTCCACTCAGCGGCCAGCCATGTCTCAAGGAACGAGGGAGACACTGCAGACCCCAGGCTGGGGCAGGGAATTCACAGTGGGAGCAAGGACGTCCTCAAAGAATGACAACAAGTCAGGGAGACACAGGCACCAGCCCATGGGGCTGCATCTGGGCAAACTCAGAGAATTTAAGCATCAGCGTAAATGACCCCAGACCCAAGGTGCCCGTCTGCACCTTCCCCTCTATTCTGTACCACAAGGCCTGAGTATGCAATGTGAACCCTCAGCTGGCACAGCCAGCCTCCCCACGGCCACCTGTTGAGCCTGACGGTACACACCTGATCAGGAGAAACAACCCAGCAGAAGCCCAGCAGGCCAGAGCAGGGTCAGGCCCCTTGCTCAGGGAATCACTGGGGCACAACCCCTGGGCCATGGGCTGGGAAAACCATCTACGGAGTGTCAGGGGTTCCTTGTGGAGGTCGTCATCGCTGGGGGCCAGAGAGGACCCTTTAGAAACTAGAGCATGGGTCAGTGAACTCTTCTAGTAAAGGATAAACAGTAATGGACTTTAGACTCTGCTGGCCGGACAATCTCTGTGCCAGCCACTCAGCTGAGGCTAGAGTGTGAGCCATGGACCCTGCATCAGCAACCGATGTGGCCATGCCCCATGCAACTTCCTGTATATTAATGGCAATGGCTGGTTCTGGCTTGCACAGTCTGAAGCATGGGGCTGAGCCCAGTGTGGAGCTGCTCACGCACTAAACCGGAGAGGCAAGGAAGGTGATAGTGGGGGGAGAGTCTGGACGGCAGACAGTTGCCAGCAGACTCTAGAGGGGGAGCTTGGGCAGCCAAGGGAGCTGGCGTCAGGTGGTCACCATCTTCACAAAGAACAAGAGAGGTCGTTCCCAGGACTGCCACCCTCGACCTTTGTGGATGGAAACACAGGTCAGTCCACTGCTTGACGCAGAATACCGGGGAACCCAGGCCACCCCTGCAACTTCTGTTCCCCTGAGCAGGTACCCAGGGAGCATGCCTTGCCCTGTGGGAAGGGCACCTAGCTAGTCAGAGCCTCAAGGCAAATGGCTCTTCCCAGCAATCCGTGGGGACTCGGGGCATGGTACCGAGACCACCAGAAATAACTGATACGTGGCCAGGCTGAGGGCAGCTTTCCAGGATGGGCGCGCGGAGCCAGCTCTCTGCTCCCGCCTGCCTGCTCTGGCTCCTTTGCACACAGTCGCCCTGTAAAGCGTTCCACCCGCGTTTGCTCTGCTTAGTCTACTTAGTCTCACTCCACAGGATGCACAAGTGCAGCTCCTGGGGGGTGGGGAGAGGAGACTGTAGGTTTCATCTCAGTCCAACTGAGTCCCAGCTGTGTCACTCTGGGGATGTGATGCAACCTCCATGAATGTCATAAGTGCGAGCATGATACTACTTCAGGGCCTTATTTTATGAATGGAATTAAATCAGATCACAAAGGTCTAATTGGAGGCCATACAGTAGGACACACTTGGCCACAAACGTGTCACCAGTGGAATCTGTGGTTACAGGTGCAGAGGAAGATTGAACCAAGCCACGTGGACATGTCTGGCATCAGGATAGTCTATTTTCAGCTTAAACCCAGACAGGACGCTGTTACCCAGGTGTTGTTACTGACCTTGCCAGAGCCAGTAACCTCAGTTTCTCCACAATCTCCCCCCAGGCTGCCTCCTCTCTGTGGGACATACCTGTGCGGCCACGGCTCCCTTGTCCCTCCTCTTGCCCTGGTTACACAGGCTACGGCCATGGTCCTTTCATTAGGATTTCCCACCCCGCCCCATCACCCCCAATTGGCAACCACAACCCAGGTTAAACCAGCCCCCCTACTCCCATCCTGCCCATGCCTGCAATCAACCCAACCCCCTCCCCCCAATCTAGCCACACCTGTAGCCACACAGCATTTTAAATCCATGGCTACATCCCTCCCAGCCTTCCTGACCCCAGCAGGCACACACCCCCACCCTGCTCCCAGGGACACTTACAGTGGAGATTCTGAGTCTGCCTGGTGCAGGTGTGGGACCCTGCTCCATCATCCAGCTCCTAAGTGACACCAATGTTGCTGGCTCTAGGGCCACCAGTGGCACACAAGCCTGGATGGAGACCGAAAACTGGTGCCTGCCCCTCACACCTTGCTCACCACTCCCTTGGTTTTCTATTGCTGCCACAAACATGGCAGCATAATCCAGCACAAAGCTGATCTCTGTCAGTTCCGGAGCACAGAGGCCAACCCAGGTCTCTTGGAACAAGATTAAGGTGCCAGGGGCTGCATTTCTTCTGGATACAAGAGGGGACCCTTCACTCCGAGTTCCAGTATCAGGAGAATTCACCACTCACAGCCTCTTTCTCCAACTTCTCCAAAGCCATGTCACGATTTCTGCCTTTCTTCTGGGGTCACATCACTACAGCCACAGCCAGGAGAGTTCTCCACTTTCAGGGACCCGTGTGATTAGGTTGGTTCCACCTGGAGGCCCAGGAAGCTCTCCACTCTGAAGGGCCCAAACTTTCATCACATCTGCAAAGTCACTGACCTACCCACAGCCTCTGTGAGGCCATCCCTCTGCCGACCACAGCCCCTTCCCAACCTCTCCCACTCCCAGCTAGCAATGGCCTCCAGCACGCTCTCCACACCCCTGTACACCTGGCAAGCCCCGTGCTTCATGGGAGGCTCCCTAGTACCTGCACGTGGGGTAGGTGCTGCTGGAAAACAGGAAACACCTGCCCTCGGCAGCCAGGCCAGGGAGAAGGCTATGCTCTCCTCCTGCCCTCCTGGCAGTGTGGTCTCACCCACTCCCTCCTCTAACAACCTACAGAGCACCCAGCCACCACTCCCGCCCAGCCAGGGCCTGGCCTTGGTGTCTCTGTGACCGTAAAGATGTAACTTATGCTTTGTCCCCTCCCAGCCACCTTCAGGTTTCCGGTGGCTTTTCTCCTGAGCACCTATATTCAACTTCTAAATCACTCTATGCCAGTCAAACAGTGAGTATCGTTCTTAAAAATCCATCTGTTCAAAGCCTAGAAACAAGCAAAAAAAAAAAAAACCTCCTAAAATCATCATGGGAGGGAAGGGAGAGTTTTGAGCCAAAGACAAGGCTGTTTTTCTCCTTTGTGAAGAAGTGGTGGCCCCACCTTGAGAAGGGGACCTGGGCAGTGCCGAGCACCATGACACATCAGCGTCTGCAGGCAGACACAGAGCAGGATGCTCAGAACTGTACCAGGACAGAGTCCAGATTAAGATGTACCAGCAAGTTCATTACCTAAAGATAAACCAGTTTTTCTTTGCTTCACCAAAAGATCAGATTACAGTATATGCAGCCTTAGTTTCAGAAGAAAATGTGTTTATTCTCAGACGAGGGTGGGAGGACAATGAGAATCACCTTGAGCTGGCAGGTCCTGTGCAGCCTGGCGGGCAGGACGTCACTCCCTGCAGGAAGCGTGTCTGGCAGCTTCCCTATGGGGAGAACCAGATAAGTCACAGGCGTGGTCCTGCCGTGTGCATCACGGGCGAGAGGCCCCTGGCCACAGCTTAGTTTCTAGGAACGAAACAGCCCTGGCACCCCAAGATCAGAACATTGGCCTCCCTCCACCCCCTTCAGCATGACTTTGGCTAACTACTTATTTCTTCTGTGCAACCCGGAGATGATTCTACCCAGGCCTGTCCCCCTCGCAGCATGATGAGGGGAGGAGAGGAGGGAGTCGGTGCTCCCAGGTATGAGCACTGGAGCAGGTAACGACTCTCGCGCCCAGTTGGCAGGTGACAGACCAGGCAGTGAAATCACGGCAGTTGGTGGGGGGCGGGTGGGGAATGGACTTTTGGGCCTGAGGGGGAAAGTGCCAGAGAGACGGCCTCATTCAGATACCAGCCACCAGCTTGAGGGTCCCTGGGTCATGTTACCCTAGAGTGACTCCCGGAACACACACTTACAATTACAGTTGCACTGTAACAAAAGGACGCAAATCAATAGCTGAGGAAGAGACGCCCATAGAGGCCTGGCAGGGTCTGTGCGTGAAGCCCCTGAGTCCTCAGATGCGCAGAGAGGCCTGGCAGGGTCTGTGCGTGAAATCCACCGAGTCCTCAGACGCGCAGAGAGGCCTGGCAGGGTCTGTGCGTGAAGCTCCCCAAGTCCTCATCAGGATAGTGCCCGAAGTCCAGGACATCTCCTAAGCCTCTGTGCCCACAGTTTTTGCTGGGGCTTCACTGCACAGCCAGGGTTGGTAGAATCATGCCCAAAATATCCATTATAAAATTGTACAAAGCAGTGGCCAATGCGCAGAGAGTATTTTGTGAATATTTTGTAAATAAAGGGACATTTAGCGAGTTTCCCATTTTATTGATGGTAACTTCATGGGCGACTTTTGGCACACCCTGTATTAACTGTGGTCATGTGGGATTGCAGGAACGTGAAAGATTTATTTTTATCTTGTGCTTTTCTGGATTTTTCATGATTTGTAAGGTGGATTTTTCTTGGAAGGAGATAAACGTTTAAGAAACCACAGTCCCATAAACTGAGTATATCCTACCCCGTTCTGAAGTTGGTGCTTCTCACCAGCAGCAGTGAGATTTTGAATCGTCTTTTCTACAAAGAAGGGCAAAAATAAGGACAGGAATGTGTCCCTCTAAGAAAAGATCCAGACAAGCCCAGGGAGCACCTAGTGAGGTCCCCGGTCGCCTGTGCTATCCCTCCCCCACGACTGGGCAAAAGTGGAGGTAGGTGCCCTGGGCTCCTGGGCCCTTCCCCATGTGTCTCTAGGCAGCACTGTCCAATTCATCAGCCACACCATGTGTGGCCCCAGAGTACTTTAAAGTGGCCAGTCAGAACTGAGATGTCCCTGAGTGTGAGCTGCACACCGGGATTCAGCGGGAGAGTGCGAAGAGCCCCTCAGGCCTGTTCCTGTGCCGACTGTGTGGACAACTTTGCACTGTGCCAAGTTAGATAGGACATAACACTAAGCTCAGTCTCATCTGTTCTACATCCTCTCCATGGCTACAGACCACATCAGATCGCAGCCCCTGCACAGAGTGTGAGGGGCTGTGGGCGGCCCTGGCCTCTGCCCTTCAGCCCCCACGTAAGCCTGAGACCCACCAGAGTGGGGGACTGGGCACCTCAGGCGCTGGCCTGGAGTGGTCCCAGCCCCAGACAGCTCTGACCAGCAAGGCCTCAGGTCAGGGCCCAGTGGCATAGACAGAGGCTCCTGAGTCCCAGAGGAGGCTCCCTGTGCCTGGTCAAGAAACGAGGAAGGCCACATGGTCACAGTGGCCCCACAGTCCACTCCTCACACACACAGCCACACACAGAGGACATGCAGCACACAGAACACACACGAGTGCACACCATGCACCCAGCACATACATCATGCAAATAACACACATACAAGCATGGAACACACACACACCGTACCACATACACAACACACATGCCACCAACACGCTCCACACAATATGTACAACATGCACAGCACACAGCACACACGTGCACATGGAACACGTGCACATGGAACACACGTGCACATGGAACACACGGAACATGCAGAACACATGGTGCACACAGAACACACGTGCCCACAAAACACACAGAACACACAGCACACAGAATACACAGTGCACAGAACACATGTGCACACAGAACACACAGCACAAAACACACAGAACACACATGCACACAGAATACACATGCACATAGAATACAAAGCACACAGAACACAGCACACAGCACACAGAACACACATGCACACAGAATACACATGCACATAGAATACAAAGCACACAGAACACAGCACACAGCACACAGCACACAGCCACTAGGGCTTTCCTGGACCCACGTGTAGATCCTCTGGTTTGCTAAGCAGCACAGTCTGAGTTCACAAGCAGGTGGAAGAGAAGAGGCCACAGGACAAGGGCATCTTCCCACAGGAGGAGGACAAGAGGGTCTTTTTCTACAGGAACAGGAGGACAAGAGGGTCTTCCCACGGGAGGAGGAGGAGAAGAGGGTCTTTCTACAGGAACAGGAGGACAAGAGGGTCTTCCCACAGGAGGAGGAGGACAAGAGGGTCTTCCCACGGGAGGAGGAGGACAAGAGGGTCTTCCCACGGGAGGAGGAGGACAAGAGGGTCTTCCCATGGGAGGAGGAGGACAAGAGGGTCTTCCCACGGGAAGAGGAGGACAAGAGGGTCTTCCCACGGGAGGAGGAGGACAAGAGGATCTTCCCATGGGAGGAGGAGGACAAGAGGGTCTTCCCACGGGAGGACAAGAGGGTCTTCCCACGGGAGGAGGAGGACAAGAGGGTCTTCCCACGGGAGGAGGAGGACAAGAGGGTCTTCCCACAGGAGGACAAGAGGGTCTTCCCACGGGAGGAAGACAAGAGGGTCTTCCCACGGGAGGAGGAGGACAAGAGGGTCTTCCCACAGGAGGACAAGAGGGTCTTCCCACGGGAGGAGGAGGACAAGAGGGTCTCTCTAAGGGAGGAGGAGGATGAGAGCGTCTTCACACGGGAGGACAACTTTTCTCTGTTCAGTACGATAGTAAATGTGGGTTTGTCATATATACCATTTATTTTGTTACATTCCTTCAATACCTAATTTGTTACAAGTTTTTTATCATGAAGGGATATGGAATTTTATCGAGTGCTTCTTCTGAATCCATTGGAATGATCATATGGCTTTTGCTCTTAATTCTGTTCAGGTGATGTATTGCATTTATTGATTTGCATATGTTGAACCCTCCTTGCATCCTGAAATGACCGCCACTTGGTGAGGTGTGTTAGTCCATTTGCATTGCTATAAAGAACACACCTGAGGCTGGACAGTTTATAAAGAAAGTTTATTTTATTCACAGCTCTGCATGCCCTGGAAGAAGCTTGACACCAGCATCTGCTCCTGGCGAGGGCTTCAGGGAGTTTCCAAAAAAGGGGAAGGGGGCGGGGAGCAGGTGTGTCACACAGTGAGAGCAGGGGCGGGAGAGGAGGTGGTGCAAAGCTCTGGTGAAGTCGGCATCACCAGAGCCCACTGGTCTTCAAAACCCGCTCCTTATGAGAACATGCTCGTCATCAGAAACCGCTGTCGTCAGAACCCGCTGTCATCAGAACCCTCTTGTCATTAGAATTTGCTCCTTATCAGAACCCACTCATCATCACAGGGCAGCCACAAAGGTATTGATGAGGGTTCTGCCCCCATGACCCCAACACTCCCCTCCAACCCCCACACTCAACACTGGGAATCAAATTTAACATGAGATTTGGAGGGACCCCATATCCAGGCCATATCATATGGTGAATGGTTTTTTAATGTGTTTCTGAATTTGGCCAGTATTTCATTGAGGAATTTTGCATCTCTGTTCATCAGAGATACTGGCCTACAGTTTTTTGTTGTATCTGTGTCTGGTTTTGTATCATAGCAATGCTGACCTCAGAGAATGAGTGGGAAGTATTCTGTCCTCTTGTATTTTTTTGTAAAAGTTTGAGGAAAAACTTGATGTTAGTTCTCCTTCCAATGTTTGGTAACATCAGCAGTGAAGTTTAGGTCCTGGGTTGCTTTTGAAGAGAGACTTTTTATCTTTATTAATTGCTTTAATCTTGTCACTCACTATTGGTCTGTTCAGACTGTGCATTTTTTCATGATGCAATTTTGACGTTGTTTGTATTCAGGAATTTAACCATTTCTGCAAGATTTGGGCAGGGAGTTGTACATAATAGTCTCTTAGGACGCATTTCTGTGGTGTCAATGGTAGGGTGTCCTTTTTTTCATCTCTCATTTTATTTGAGTCTTTTATCTCCTGTTAGCTTAGTGAAAGGCTTGCCGATATTATTTATCTTTTAAAAAAAGAAACTATTTTGTTAATCTTCTTTAGTTTTTTAATCTCCATTTTCTGTTCTGATCTTTGCCATTTATTGCCTTCAACTAATTTTGGACTTAGTTCCTCTTGTTTTTATATACTGTGAAGTGTAACGTTAGGTTATTTGGCATCTTTCAATTCTTGCGATGTCTATTTCTATAAACTTCCCTCCCAGAACTGCTTTTGCTGTCTCTCACGTGTTTTTGTAAACTGTGTTTCCATATTCACTAGTCTCAAGGAACTTTTTAATTTTTCTCTTTCATTTCTTCATTGCCTTATTAGATGTTCAAAAGCTGTTGAATTTTCATGGGTTTACACAGTTTCCAGTGTTCCTTCTGTTACTGATTTCTAATTTTATTCCATTGTGATCAGAAAAAAGCACTCCGTATGATTTTTATTTTTCCAATATGTTAGAACCAGACTCCTGATGCAGACCAACGTAAAGGCCCAGTTGACCAGGGTGTGTGAGATGCTCATGAGAAGGAGGGTCAGCAGCAAGACACACCCCATAACCAGACCCCCACCCCCCAGGGAGCCTAGAGCAGCACAGACCTGGAATCTGCCGGCCAGAACATAGATGAGGACCTTCTAAGGACCCTGCATACCGACTTCTACCACAGGACCCTTAGCAGGCGGCGTCTGGTCCATCTGAATTGTCCGTTACTGCTCTTTAAAGCCAGCAGCACGTGGCTGCGCCTACCCCAGCTGACCGTTTCCAAGGTTAAAAAAAGAAGAGTCTCCAAGGTCGGGGCTGCCAGAGCTAGTCTGTGCACTGTGGCGACTTTGCACATTCCACCCTGGAGAGGGGACTTCAGGGCCACTGCACCTGCCTGACCCCCCTGGTCGTCATCATTGTCAAAGCCCAATGCTGGCAACATCTAGAATTATCCATGAGTGTGCACCTTGGAGGGTGCAGTCTGCATGCTGAGAGGAGCCTCTGCGAAGGCCTGAGCATGTGACCCTGAGCCCTAAGCTCGGTTCACCTTCTCCTGTCCCAAAGGCCTTCTCTCCCCGGGGATAAATGTACAGCAAAGAATACAATGACCCCAAACAAGAGGCAATTTTCAAAATACCTTTATTTTTCTCATCAGCAGTCACTGTGGTTGGTGACTGAGCAGTGCTCACTGGCCCTGCGTCCCGTCTGGGCCTTTCTGCCATCCTCACCTCTTCTTCTTCATCTCAATCCTCGTTTTCATCCTCTTCTGCTATTGTCACTGTGGCTAGATTTTTAAAAAAGAAAAAGGGTTTTGTTTTCAAATGGAATAATTAGCAGCAATCCCAAGGAGACCTCAGCAGGGCCCCTGGACACATCCACACGCCTAGCGGGGAAGCATTTACTTGTAACCAGCTGGCGGTGGCGGGCGGCTGGACTGCTCTGGGGCTCCTGGGGGACAGTATCTTTTAAGAGTAAATGAGAGTCGGGTGGCGCCTGTGGCTGAATGGGTGGGGTGCCAGCCCCATGTACCGAGGGTGGGTTCGAAACCGGCCCCGACCAAACTGCAACAAAAAATAGCCGGGCATTATGGGCAGATGCCTATAGTCCCAGCTACTTGGGAGGCTGAGGCAAGAGAATTGCCTAAGCCCAGGGGTTAGAGGTTGCTGTGAGCTGTGATGCCGTGGCACTCTACCAAGGGCAACAAACTGAGACTCTTGTCTTGAAAAAAAAAAAAAAAGTAAAAGAGTGTCATCATCTTGCTACACAAAAAGTGTCCTTGATGAAGGGGCACACGTCACACGAGGGCATCTCACACACAGACGTGCCATGGTGAGGCCAGGTGCTCCGAGCCCAGTCTGGTGCCAGTCCCTGCCTGTCTCCACTGCCCAGTACAGCGAAACCATTCATTCCCTCACTAACGTCTCTGAAGACAAGCCTCATCATTTGAGAGGCTTCTTCCTCTAACCTGGCAAGGTGTTGATCTAGGAAAACCAACAAGCAACTTCCAGAGGCCCCTGATGGGTCAGTCAACACATGAGCAATGGGCTTCCTGCAACCCAGAGGCAGATGCCGAGCTGCTGTCCACCCCTGCAACCACAGCCACTGGCTATCAGGTCTGGGTGCACAGACAGCAGCCGTGGCCTTGCAGGAAGCCCCTGATTGCTGGACCCACTACCTGCCCTCTGCCGACATGCTGTCCTATCTGCCAGAAGGGCGGGATGATGGGAGGGCAGGAGGGGAGGATGAGAGCTTAGAGCAGGGCACCCACCTGAGAGCAGAGCTACCTGGCACAGCTGCTCTTTTAAATTAGAACTTTGCCCAAACCGAAGCAACAGTTATAACTTTCACGGAGGGGTCCACGGAGCTGCGAGGGCTTTCCACGGGTCAAGTCTGGGAGGAGACGTGTGGTGCCCGCCCAGCCCATCCTGGGGACATCTCACCGTCTTCCTGGGCCTCGCTGCTCTTCTTCGTGGAGTCCGGAGTGCCTGTCTTCATCTCCGAGTGAGGGCTGGACGGGGCCATGTCTTTCTCACTGGTCTTGCCAGAGGGCGCAGCCTCCGTAGACTCCTTTTCTTTCCTGCTCTCTCGAACCACTCTGAGGGGAAGAGGGTTCTCGTCACGACAGAGAAACAATAGGCAGAAGGTTCTCCCAGCCGCCTGCCTGACATTCTCTGGGAAGGGATCTCATGATCATGCACGTGATTGCGTGCCCTCGTGGTTCACAACTCAGTGTCTTACGCATGTTCCAAACAGGCCCCTGGGCAGCTGGGCCCCCAGAGCCAGCACCTGGGAGGGGAGGATGCGCACACGGGACACCACGCAGAACCACACAAGGAGGAAAATGGCTTTGCTTGTTGGACAAAGTGACAATAATCTCAGAGGCTATGCACATGTCACAAGGAGAGGGCTTTTGTGCGAAGATGCTTGGCCCTGCCCTGTGGGCAGCCACCAACTGCCATGGCCCGGGGTCTGCATTTCCTCACCTTTAAATGAGAAGGAGAAGAGCCCTGATTCTGCACACGTGACCCAGGCCAGAGACTTTGGGGCTGCGGAGACTATGGGGGGGGCCAAGTTGGATCTCTGCTGCCCCCTACAGATGTAGGACCCCTCAGTTCCCAAGACGGAATCCCATCACTGACCTAAGAGCACTCAGAACAGTGATTTTCAACCATTGAGCCATGAGAGGATCTTAGTTGTGCCACGAAAATTTTTGAAGATCATTAATCAAATTATTTTCAAAAGAAGTTCAGAGCACAGTAAGTATATTCTTTTTTTGCTCTTTTTTTGATCAACAAAATTTAAGTGTGCCATGGAAGTTTAACTATAGGTTCAAGTGAGCCATGAGATAAAAAGTCTGAAGAACACTGTCTTAGAAGGTCAGGGACTCATTTGGCATCGCTGTGGTTCCACCAACAAGAGATGACCCCTGGGGTCCCTCTGCCAGGCGAGCTCCCGGCGCCCAGGTACAGACTGCTGTTCCAGATTGGTCCGGCAGCACCAGCCCAGAGGAAGCCAAGAGAGTGGGTGTCCCCCTCCGGCCCGCTCTGGGAGCCTGCGTGTCCACAGGAAAGGACAGACGTGACCCACCTGTAGATGATGGTGATGATAAAGGCCCCAGCGATGATCACGATCAAGGCAGAGAACACTTGCACATAAACTGAAAAGCAAGTTAATTTGATATCATTTGGACCCAATTTCATTGGGAAAAGGAAAAGAGAAAGCTAACTGTCCCCAGAGCAGACCAGCGGCCTCACCTGTCCTCCCCCAGACACTCAGGTTTCAGCATCTGCATGAGAAGCAGCTCAGGACAGTGTCTCGAGGACTCCAGTGACCACTCTGCCCTCTGAAGAGCACGGTAGACACAGTGGCACCCTTGCCCCTCCTGTGGCACACCCTGCCCTATTCCCAGGAAACAGTCACTCGACACCCAAATCAATTCGTCCCCCACACTGAACATAAGGAAAATGCCGTGAGGATGACAGACAGATGCCCCTGGGCTTCACTGAGCTTCTCTGACTTAATAAGGTGCCTCCGCCTTCCCTGAGCTGCTTGTATCTCCCTAAACCCAGCCCACAAAGTGACCAGAGCCTTTCAAAATGACATGGGGGTGGCCACTACACCCCACATTTCCCTGTGCAGAAGCCGTGTGAGCGCACAGTCTTAGCTTCTCTGCACACCCCGGGACAGGAGAGCTGGGAGGAGGAACTGGGGATGGCTGCTCAGCCTATCCCTGGGGCTCCCCGGGGACCGTGGCCTGTCTGTGCAGAGACGTGTGGCGCCTGCCTCTGGGCACAGAGGGCGAGCCAGGCCCGGCCTGACATTGCTTCCTCCATCTGCTGCTGGGGCTCAGCGGATCTCAGGGCTAACTCCCTGGACCACTCCCTGATATTTCCACACAGGCATTGCTCCCAGGCAAGTCCTGTGGTCAAATAACTTACCCCAGTTCCATCCTTCCACATTCTGCCATCAAGTTGATGGGAGGATTTTTAAAAAATTAATGGTAAAGTAAAGGTCTTCACAGAGGCCTCGTAGGTAGTCTGTGCACGTGACTCCTGTGGTGTTGCTGAGGTCACTGCTTTTCTCCCCTCTAACTGCGCTTTACCCTCAGAGAAAGATGCTGGCTGCCTTGCACGTGCACCACCAGCTCCCATTCCCTCGCGCTGCCTCTCCGCCTGCTTCCGGGAGCCTCTGACAGCAGCGACGCTATTAGGAGCCACCTCCCTGCACAGTGCATCCATTTGCGAGGCAGCCGCAGAGACGGTCCTGTCCCACAGACTGCAGGCCACAAGTGGAAACCAGCTGTCAGCAGGGCCCTGCTCTCTGCAGGCTCCCGGGAAGCTTCCCTGCTTCCTGACAGCCCAGGGCTTAGTCTGTGGCTGCATCGTGCCAATCTCCAGTGTCACACGGCTCCCTGTGTTCCCCACCTTTGAATCTCCTTCCCTTTTATAAGGACACCAATCATAGCAGACAAAGGGTTCACGCTACTCCAACGAGGCCTCACAGTAACTAATTACATCCACAAAGGCCATTTTTCCCCTAAGGTCACGCTGGTATTGGTGATGTGCACTCTGGCAAAGCCTTTGGGCAGGCACAGTCCCACCCACCACCAAGGGTCAAGAGCAGGTTTCATGGGTCTTGCACCCCCCAGACTCATCTGCATGGTCTCCAGGAAGGGATAAGGCTCCCCAGACCCTGTATGTGGGACTGAAGTCATAAGACAGAAGGGGTTAAAGCCAACCAGCTCATGACAGCGCCCCAAGTCCTTGATTCCTCCCACATGAAGTGACCTCAGTGAATAAGGTGAAGTATACAGTGGGCACTCAGTGGCTGAGTTCATCGCATGACAGGCTCCTGCCCACAGCAAGGAACAAACCAGGAAGCCCAGGGAAGGGTCTGCCGTCCGTCTGGTCATGACCTCACATGGTTACTTTCTAATGGACACTTCCTCACTGAGGAGGGAAGGTGATGGGAGCCTGCCTGTCTCTCCCCAGGGCCACCATCCCAGCTTCCAGGGTGGTGTCAGTGACAGGGAGGACCTCTGCCAAGGAAGGAGCCTGAGTGAAAAGACATCAGCTGCTACCCTGCCCTCTCGTGGACCACTGCTCTGGGACACACTCCTCACAGTGAGAAGAGGCTTCCTAGCGCCTTGGAAGCCACACCTTCAGGTGACAGCAGCCTCCTGGGACTTCCAAGCCCAAAGCACCTGCTAAGCCTCGCACTTAGCTGCACTGACCTGTGGGTAGTTTCTCACACATTGATGAAAACTGAAGACAAGGCTGGCCCAGAGAGTGCAGCTCAAATGACAGGAACAAAGAGTCAAGTGAACAGTAATGAACAAATAAGGTGAGAGAGAGACCTTTTAAGGGACAGGGAGGGACCCTGAGGTCACTGCTTACTATGATTTTGTGTCTTAGTTCATCGAATAAATTTAAAACTATGCGTGAATGAATCCTGCGGAGACCCATCTAATATTTAGTTGGTGCTATAGTGTCCCAGTGGGTGGAGCTTGCGCCACTTTGCAGGTGCTTGTAATTTTTGTCCTCCGTGTCAAGCCTAAAGAGAGAGACTGAACCCGTCTGTCTCTCTGGCAGTGTCTGTGCAGTGACACTATCTGTGAGAAACCACAACAGATCATAAGCCACACGCTGTGGCTGATTGTCCAGAAATAGCAACAACTGAAGAAAGGATTGTTTGCTTGAAGGAAAATTTGGGGGAAGTCTCCCCACATGTCATTAAACAAAAGTTTTGAAATCATCTCAGCAAGTCCCATGAAGAAAGTGAAGTCAAATACTTAGAAGAAATGACATGTTAAATAACGTACCCTAAATCAAGACTGAAGAATGAAGGCAAGTCTTTCTCTTTGAATTCCCAGTTCTTTCTGAAAGATCTAATGCTAATTCCCCAAGTTCATACTCTTAATAATACAGATTATGCCATAACACAATGTGCACTTCAAACCAGCCCATTTAAGAAGTTGGTGAAAGGTTTTCATAACATGGAATTATGTGCACAAAGAACTCGTAATACTCTGTCACTGAATACTACAACTTGCACAGCACAAAGGTTCATTTGTCGTTTTGAAAGAGAAAGATGTCAAAAAAATGAAACACAATTCGAGGGCACAGTGAGAACCCAAATGCAGGGCTCACTGCCCAGACTCTTCCCACAGATGGCCCAGCCTCTCAAGCTGGAAAGAAGTCAGAAGTCAAGAAAAAGCGTAGCCGCAGTGCCATTTATTAGAACTGGAGGGATGGAAAGAAGGTTAAAGTTGCTGCCATGCAAATACAGCACCCACACTTGCAAAGCAGCCCTGTTCAGGAACCTTCTGGAGAGCCCACGTGCCTTCCTAAGTCCCTCACACGCGTAAGGAAGGTGAAGAGGCTCATTGCTCACGTGAGTGACAGACGTATAGTAATAGTCATACCAACACTGACAAAATGGCCATCACCTGCATAAAACTCCAGTGAAAAGATGCCAGGACATGGGCACATTGAAAAAGTAGCAGAGCAGCTTGGGTCTGAGCTGCCCTCCGGGCAGAGATCCTCCTACAATGACCCACTTTCCCACACTGGGTCTCTGTCTCTTTGGGACATAAGGAAACTAGGATCACTAAATACCAAAGACCATGCTAGCCCTGGGGCAAGGCCTGGGGCTCGAACATCTTCTACATCTGTGTATGGAGAAAATTAAAAGAACAAACTTAAATATCTTTTGGATGCTTATTTCTCTTGCTCTTAGGAGCCCCAGATGATAAACTTCTCAGGAAAACTAAGCTGCATAAGTGCTTAGGAGCCTGGAGTTCTTCAGGGGCACAATCCCAGGATGGGGAGGGACAGGTAAAAGCAACAAATTATGGCTAAATCACAACCCAGTGCCATGACCTCAGCTTCAGGAGTATCCGTCACCAGCCCTGGAAAAGTAGCTGTAGACTGAAGCAATACGACAAAACATTCAACACCAGAGGGCCTGGCACTCAAAAATGTCTCTAAGTAATGCCCTAGGGAAAGGCCATGGGCTTACACCAAGGCAGGAGGAGAAGGGACTCCTTCAGCAAAGGTACCTGTCCTGTCCTGTCCCGTCCTGTTTAACTCTCACTATCCAATCGTGTACAACTGGACTAGAGGTTCAGTAAAGCCCAGAGTTAACTTTCAGAAAGATCAGCAGGGTCAGGACCTCCCCACCCCCATTCCCTCCTCCATAAAAGCTATAACAACTCTGTCAACAGTTATCAGATAAAGCTTTTCAGAAGTCTGGAAATTAACCAAAAGCTTACAGAAAGTCATTTTTTCAAGATGAACAGCTGAATCTCAGTAGGAACAGCAAGTTTGGACATTTTAACCATCCCGGACCACACCTGTCCTGCCTACCTTCTGGCTTCATGGTAACCTTAGAAATCAACGGCCCGTAATCCTGGTGAACAGCCTGGCAACCACCTGTGGGGCAGAACAGGGCTGGAGCTCCTTCCAAGCCCCACTGCCTGAGAGTTGTCCTTATTCGTCTGGTGCTTCCCTGGAACACTGTCTTTATTTGACCTGAGATCATTTAGCAAGAACTCCCTTCTCAACCTTCCTAATGCAGCGGCCCTTTAATACAGTTCCTGTGGGTTGCAACTCACAGGTTGAGAACCACTGAATTAGAGGTAATTATTTAAAATCGTGGCTGTCTAAAGTGGTTGAATAAGCAATTGGGGAAAAATAAAAAGGCTAACCAAAAAGCTTAAAAGAAGAATCTTGTGCGATGTCTGTAGGGAGCTTTGAAAAGCTGGGACATATTTCTGGCAATCTAAAGAGCCACAGACATGCCCAGAGGCCTGGGCATGCCTAGTAAAGTCCAAGCCCTCACCTCTGGATGACCTTGAGGCTGTGCATCAGCAGGAAGTGAAGATGAAAGCGGAGCTGGAAACCATCTGGCTGAGAGCCGAAGTGTGCCCTCACAGACATACAAAGCGCCCCCCGCCCCGAAGTCTAAGAGGCTTATGTTTTCAGATATCTAAGAAAATTTTTGTCCAGTCATTGGTTAACCAGTAAGTTAACCAAAGAGTATTCAGTGTTCATACACCACAAAAACATGCAGACTTTACAGATTTAGCTCAGAAAAGTCATCAATCACAATAGCAAACAGCAACAATATAGCCTAGGGAGGTGAAAGGATTAATTTTGAAGTTGTCGTGTTATATTACTTAAAATGTCTAGTATTCAACAAAAATATGAGACATAAAACAGAGAAATGACAAAGTATGGCCATAAACATGAAACTGCTGTCAACAGAACTATTCCTAAAGAAGATCAGACACTAAACTCACTAGACAAAGACATTAAATCAACTATTTTAAACTACGTTCAAAAAACTAAAGGAAATTATGTCTAAAGAAATAAAGCATGAGAATAATATTTCATCAATTATAGAATATCAACAAAAAATACAAATTACTTAACAAAAAAACAAATAGAAATTCTGGAGTTAAAAGTACAATAACATGCATTTAAAAATACATGAAATAAAGTACAATAATAATGCATTTTTAAAATTTGCAGTAGAGACGGGTGGGACACCATGAAGTTTACCAAATACACATGATAGGAGTTCCAGAGGGAGAGGGGAAAGATGAAGGGGCAGGAACATGTGAACAAATGCTACCCAAACGTCCCGCATTGATTAACATTAATCCATGTATCCAAGAGCACAGTGAACTCTGAGAAGGACAAAAAGAAATCCATTCCTAGAGACACGATGAACTGTCAAAAGACAAAAGAGAACCTTGAAAGCAGTATGTCAGAACCCATACACTATGTACAAAGGAGCCCTGGGATCGTCAGCAGTTTCCCATCACAAACCACGGAGGCCAGGAGGCGACGGCAGAAAGCCTTTAAAGTGCTGACAGAAAGACTGTCAACCAACAATTTTATGTCCAACAATTCTATCTTTCAACAGTGAAAAATAAATTTAGACAGTTCAGACTTTAAAAAGTCAGAATATGCTTCACTGCAAATCTTCCTCACAAGAAACACCACAGAGAGTCTTTCGAGATGAATTTAAAGGACAGTAGACAGTGGTGAGTCAAACCCATATGAAGTAACAAGAGCACTGTTAAGGTGCTTGATAGATGCAGAAAAAGAATTTGATAAATCCTAACACCCATTCATGGTAAACCTAGCCAACTAGGAAGAGAAGGAAATGTCCTCAACATGATAAGTGGCATCTGGTAAAACCCATGGTTAACATCATACCGTGATGAAACACTGGAAGGTTCCCCCTAAAACCAGTAACAAGGATGCCTACCCTTAACAACTGCCAGTCCCTGGAGGTCCTAGCCAGAGAAAGTAGGCAAGAAAATGAGATGAAAGCCTTTCAGATTATAAAGGAAGAAGTAAGCTGTTTCTATTTGTAGATGACCTTATATGTAGAAAATCCTTAGGAATCAACTTAAGAAAGTAATAGAACTAACAAGTGAGTTAATAAGATTGCCAGATACAAGATCAGTATATGAAAATCAATTGAATTCTATCATGCTAGGGATGAACAATTGGTAATTGAAATTAAAAAAATAATTCTGCTTATAATAATAAAAAGAGTAAAATATTTAGGAATAAATTTGATAAAATAAGGTCAAGATTGGTACATTGAAAACTACCAAATATTACTGAAAGAAATCAAAGACTTTTCCATTAAGCAAATGGAAAGACATCCTTTATTCATGGAACAGAAGACTCAATACTCTTGAGATGGCAGATTATCTTCAGATCCAACACAATACCTGTCAAAATACCAGGTGGCTTTTTCTTTTTGCAGAAATTGACAAGCTGGTACTAAAATTGATGTGGAAATGTAAGGGACCCACAATAGCCAAAAACAATCCTGAAAAACAACAAAAGTAAAGGACTCACATTTCCTGATTTCAAAATGTACTGCAAAGCTATAGTAATCAAAACTATGGGGTACTGACTGGCTAAGTGCAGACATACAGATCAATGGAACAGGATGGAGGGTCTAGAAATAAATTGTCCCTTTTATGGACAATTGATTTTCAATCAGGCTGCTGATTCAATGGGGGGAGAGATAGTCCTTTCAAGAAATGCTGCTGGGAAAACTAAATATGCACCTGCAAAAGAATGAATACCGTCCCTGTACCACACACAAAATGGATCACAGCCATAGATATCAGAGGTATAACTATAAAACTCGTAGCAGATGTCACCGGTCCAACTCTCCGTGACCTTGGATTAGGCAATGACGTCTTAGATATGACACCAAAGCACCAGCAAAGGGAAAACAGATACAATGACATCATTAAAATAAAGATGGTTGTGCTTCCACCAACACTACCAAGAAAGCACAGAGACAACGAAGAGGGGAAGAGAAAGCATTTTCAAATCGTTGTGTGATAAGGGTCTAATATCCAGAATGTAGAAAGAGCTCTTACAACCCCGTAGCAAAGAGACAGTGAACCAGTTAACCCAACTGAAAACTGGACAAAGGATTTGAATAAACTTTTCCCCAGAGAAATATATAACTAGCCAATAAGCTGATGCAAAGATGCTCCCCGTCATTCATTAGGACAATACAAATCATCACCAGAAAGAGATACAACTTCACACCCTTATCACGCTGTACCCAAAATGACAGCAACAAGTGTTGATGATGATACAGAGAAATTAGAATTCTCATTCATTGTTGGAGGGACCATAAAATGGTGCAACCATCTTGGAAAATAGTTTAAAAATCAAATATAGACTCAATACGTGACCCAGAAATCTCCCACCTAGGTAGATAGCCAAGAGAAATGAAAACATGTTTCACATAAAAACTTATACCTTATTCATAGTAGCCAAATAGTGGAAACAACTCAAGTGTCTATCAACTGAGCAATGGAAAGACAACACATGGCGTAATCATATAATGGAATATTAGTCAACCATAAAAAGTAAATGAAGTATTAATACCTGCTATGACATGGATGAACCTTTAAAACTACAACAGTGAAAGAAGCCTATTGTGTGGTCTGTTTATACAAACTGTCCAGCCCCTGTCTCTCTGGGTGGGTGGGGATGATGGGACTGCCTGCAAAGGGGTATGAGATTTGATGGGGTGGGGGCTAAAAATGTTCTAGGATTAAAGAGTGGTGATGGTTGTACAATTTTGTGAGTAGACAAAAAGCCAGTTCATTTTATGGTATGAGAATTTTATCTCAAGAAAAATAACAACCAAAAAAATAAGATAACTTCCAATGGCTTCCCCTGCAGGCAGGGGAGGGTGCTGGATCCTAGGAATACTGGGGTCTCCTGAAGCAGAGTCTGGTCCCAAGTCTTCTAAAACCAAGATCTGAGCAGACATCATCATCAGAAAGTCTTTCTGACTATTGACAGTGCGCATCGTGACTTCTTACTGCCTCTTTTTGAAAAGCCAAAATGTATCTTCTTTTGGTTAGGTGACAAATCTTCACCATTAAACAAGACAGATTCCTCCCCTGGCGCAAGAAGGGAGGTCCAGCACTTTCCATCCTCAGGGGCCTCACTTTGCTCCTGCTGGGGGTGAGGGGGTGACATCGCACATAGCTCCTTTCCAAGTTGCTGTCTGCCCAGATGGTGCTAAGGCCCATTCGCCCTCATTTCCAAAAGGGCCATAAACAGGGCAAGGAAATGCATTGTTCTTTAAGTGGACTTTTAGGAAGGTTTGGAAATAGTAATTCAGAAAATTCCAGAAGTTCAGAAGGCAAGGTAATCACCTGTGAGGACCCATCCAGGAGTCCAAATTCAAACATCCCTTCACAAGTGCACCTGGTTCTCCTTACTCCCACCCACTTCTCTCTGAGCTCTTTCTGCAGCTCAGAGTGGTTCTTTCAAAAGTCCCCAGAGCTGGGGAGGCAGCAAACCCCCCCACACACTGCCTACCTGCACCTTCTCCTTCCCCGCTGCCTCCAGCCATACAGGCCTGGTTCGTGCTGATGCAGCCTAGGGAGGGTCCCCAGCCAGGCTGAGAGGCTCAGTTGTCCTCACGGAGTCCTGGCCAGCAGCTGTTTCTGCAGCCCTGGCTCCCCAATCCAGCCTCTGCACACACCTTACCCCCAGAGACCAGGTCATTCCTGTCCCCTCTAATATCAAAGAGCCATAGCAGGTGTTTCCAGCAAGCCTGGACCCCAGAAGGAGAAGAGGCAGGGGTGGTGAATGGTGGACAGTGCAGTCCCAGCCATCATGGCCGCACCACGAGCAGCATTGCCGGTACTTACTGGGAACTGCCTTCTCATAGCAGACGCCTTTGTAAAAGCAGCAGCCAAGCTCCTTGCATCGGTCCCTGGAGACGTTGTAGTCACAGATGTCATACAGAGGAATATCACACACTGCAAAAGCACAGACAGGCGGAGAATTGTCACCACCAAACACAGGGCTCTGTGGTCACGCGAAGGAGGGCTGGGGCCTCTGTGCTGCCTGTGGGGGTTTTGCTACTTTTAAAATTCTGTATCTTACAAATGTCTCTTTGAAACTGAGATCTAGAATGAATTAACTTTCTGAACAAAATAAAGTCACGTTAATTACACAGAACAATACAGGGTCCTCTAGCCACGAGGACATCACACATCTCACATGCAGCCCCAGAGGTAGAATCACCAGCACAGACTGTACACTAGCTCAGAAATTAAAAGTTGAATCCAAGGGACACAAATTTAATGCCAGTTTCAACCCTTCAAGAAATAAAAAAGGCCCCCTCCCGGCAAAGGACAAGGCCTAAAAGGCTCCCTCAACCCACCTCGGGGGCCCAGCGTGGGGCCACAGTGAGCAAGCTACGCCAGGTGAGGAGAGGCCCCCGCACCCCTGGAGGGGAGGGGGGCCACTGGGAGGTACAGCCAGCAGAAACCTCTCCTGAGGCAACTGCCAAGCTGTTGGAGTCTCTAACCCAGGCGTCCTCAAACTTTTTAAACAGGGGGCCAATTCATTGTCCCTCAGACCGTTGGAGGGCTGGACTATAGTTTAAAAAATAAAAACTATGAACAAATTCCTATGCACACTGCACATATCTTATTTTGAAGTAAAAAAAACAAAACAGGAACAAATACAATCATACTAACTCGTGTGGCCCGCAGGCCGCAGTTTGAGGACCCCTGCTCTATCCTGTCACTAAGGGATGGCAGGGAGGTGACACTCAAGGGATCCCTTTTGCTCTCTTTAGGTTAATTTTGCCTTTCAGACTAAGGGTCTCCAGCAGTCCCCGATGTCCCCAGAAGCCCCACTCTAAGTTGCAAACCACCAAGGCTGGGGTGGGGCAGGACACACCCATTCACCTGCACCACTGCCCTCTCCTCAGGAGTGTGGCTCTACTTGCCCTCCTGTACTAGTGGGGGTGGGGGGAACCTCAGAAAGACCCTGCAGTGGGGGCAGGCCCTCACCTAGGCACAGCTGGGTTCCCGAGGCCCCGGGATGGAGAGATCTGTGCTCCTGGGCCTGGCTCTGCACAGAGGCCCTGTGTGCTGGATGCAAAGTGTCCAGGCAAGGGGCCCACCTCAGGGGTCTCATGGAAGCTACAGTGGCCCCCTCCTGAAGGCAGCTCCGGGTGGGCACCAGCACCACACTCTGGAGAAGTCAGAGTTCAGCCAGCACCCCAAGTCTGGGGTAGTGATACTAATGGTGGCCGTCACAGCTGCAAACACTTGCAAGCCCCTGGCTGCCTCTGGAGGAGACTCTTCCACCCACCCGGCAGATGCAGGCAGGATCCAGGATCACAGGCCTCAGGTGTGGCAGAACTGGGGTCTAGTAAGGCCCAGGCGCAGCCTCCGCATATGCTCCCAGAGGGGCAGTCAGGGCCACTGCCCCCATGCAGCCTTGTCTCGCTCCCTGCCCGCCTCAGCTCCATTCCCATCACGGTGTCAGGACCTCGCTAGACATTTGCACACTCTTCCCCACTGTAATGGTTTTAATATGGAATTCCAAACAGTAACGGGTTCCCCATCCTGTTTAAAAACTCCGGTGCCCCCACGCCGACCTCCAGTGCTTAATCCCGCCAGTGCCCACTCCAATCCAGCCCCTCCAGCGTCTCGGAGCAAAATCCACTCCCCAGGAGTGTTGCAGACATGTGTCCGTCCTCACACCCATCCGGCTCCTCAAGAAAGGCCTGAGGTCGGGGTGAGCAGGGTCCCCAGCCTGCTGCAGGCAGGGCGCAGCAGGTCACTTCGCGATGGGGGCCAGGATGTGGGCCCACCCCGCCGAGGAGGGAGGGAAGTGAAGGATGCAGCCCTGCCCACGTGCCCAGAATGCAGCCCGGACATCTGGCTCCAGCAAGGTGTCCTCAGAGGGTCCTTTGGTCCACCGCACCAAGCTAGGTCAGAGCAGGGCGGGGAGGAAGAAGAGCGGGCGGGGCGGAAGACGAGCTCCGCCCAGCCACACAGAAGCGGGGCTGGCAGTGCCTGCTGCAGTCCGGGGGCCACTGTGCTCTCCGGCTCTGGAGAAGGGGGGGCTGGGACTAAATGCAGAACTGAACTCGTGCGTTGGGCACACACACCTCCAGCACTGACAGCTCCCTGGCTCCAGAGGGCCAGCGCATGGCGGGCCTTGCAGCGAGCTGTCACTGCATACCTGCAGTGTGTCTTGGCACCTCTGTCCCAGGGAGCACGAAGAAGACGCCATTCTCTCTACAGCCAGAGACCCCTTTCCTTGATACTTTGCGCTTTAAACTATATCAAGTTGTCTGAGACAAAAGCCCCCAGTTCTCCTGGAGTTTGAGAAACCAAACAAGGAGAAGTGAGGAGGCCGCGGGTTTGCAAGGTGGCCCAGGCCACGCCATTTGGGGTCCTAGGGCACTTCCATCCTTGAACTAGGGCGCGGAGAGCTCAGGCTGGAGGGCGCAGACCGTGGAGCCACAAGGTCGTGGAGCCACAAGGTCTCGTAGCACAGAGAACATGGAGGGTCAGTCCCCCGCCAGGCCCTTCCCCGCCTGCGGCAAGAGCAGGGACAGCTGGATCTTGAGTCCTGACTTTTTCCACTCCCAGAAGAACACGCAGGTGCACACTGCACTTTACAGCTTACAGGTGCAGCTGCAGGAACTATTTTATTTCATTTTCATGGCAACTTTTGTGAGGGGATTGACGTTAATTTTAGACCAACGGACAATAGACAGATGATACACAAATGCTGACAAAGGGAGAGCCACTGACCAAAGCTGGATGCCCCAGTGAAGGCCCGGGGAAGAGGGGTGTCCATATAAGCAAGCCACCTGCCATCGTCCTTCACCCATAAAGTGCTCATCTGCCACCTTAACCCGCAGAGCCTGCCATTGCGGCCAGGGCTGAGTGGAGGGCAGCTCTGAGCTACAGGAACAGGCCCTTGCAGGCTGGCTGTGCCCTGACATTCCCTGGCTGCCTCTGTCTTCTCCACCCAGATGCCAGGGCCCTACAGCAATACCTAAGCTGGCTCAAAAACGGGGCAAAACCAGCCTTGTCATTTCAGTTTCCCAACAAGCCTAAATCAACAAAACCAACAAAATACTCAAGGAGACAGCTGCATGGCAGTCTACAAAGGAGTAAAGACAGCCCTGTCCTCTTCACACTCCAAGCGTGGGGCATACAGCAGTGCCCCCAGAGGCAACACGGCCATGCCCTGGCACCCCGGAACGGCTCCACCTGGCCCCACGTGCCTAAGGGAGGGCCCCAGCCTCCAACAGCCCCAGGCAGCCCGGGCAATCGAGGGCCCCCAGCAGCCCCTGTCCTGGGGCAGAGACCAGGAGGGCTGCCCAGGAGAGCTAGAGGGGGACCTTCGCTCCCTGCCTCCGCCCCAGCCACCAGGGGACCAGAGACAAGAGGAGCTGCCTTGCAACCTCTGCTTCTCCCTCGGGTCCCCAGGTGCCTATCTTGTTCCTTCTGGGGCTAAAATCAGACACCCCTTTGGGGTCTTCCTCCTACCCTAGAAGGCGCCTGCCCCCAGGGTGACAGCACTAGTGGCACCAGAGCCTCAGAGGCCTCCACAGGCAGCTGGGCCCTGGGGAGGAGGCAGCTGCGCAGTAACTCTGGACATCTGGGCCAGCCTGGAAACACTCCCCTCATCTGCCTTCTAAGCAAAAGCAACAAAAAAAGAAAACCTTTTCTCTTCCTCACGTCTTCTTGTAGTTGGTTTATTACCAAAGTAGTGTGGGTACAAGCTCAGGTGAGCAGCATAGAAGCAGCAGCCCAGCACCTGGGAGCGCTCACTTCCGGAACGTCCCTTGGCCTGATTTCAGAGTCAACACAACCACATTGTCCATGCACTCTGACGATCCCAGGGGTGCGTCTGACACCCAGACAGAAATGGGACAGGGAGCTTCACTGGTGAGGGTGCTTTTCTGTAATGAAAGAGGGACTCTCCAGTACAAGTCGTGGGGTAACCAAGGGGTGTGTTGGCTCCTCAGAGAGAAAATGCCTTTGACCCCTAAACATAGCAGTAGTTAAATATAGTTCTTAATTGTTAACTTAGAAAACTTCAGGTTCAGGTGGTTTTTTGAAATGAAATTTAAGAAAAACAGTGTTTCCCCAGGTTATTTATAAACACAAAGGTCTTTGGCCTTCCTCCAGCCAGAGGATCTGGCACCTTGAGCTAACAGCCAACACCACCCCAAGTGGTCTTTGCTACCTCACCTGCGAATTTCTTCAGGAGGTGTGGTGGGGACTTTTTGATTTCTGGTTCATATTTCATGGTGGCAGCTAACGGGTGGTCGAAGTGGTCAAGCAAGCCTAGAAAACAGAAGCCTTCAGCCCAGCAGGACCCCATGGACGTCCACCAGGGATGGTGGGCCCTGCAGGGAGCTACTCCTGCCCACAAGGAGGGCCTCTTGGGAACTTACCTGCCCGCCATGTCCCTGGACCCTCAGCCTCCCACCCTCTTGGTTCTGCTCCAAGGGGAGAATGACTTTTCTATAAAACACACTACTAGTCACCTTCTCCTGTCCACAGTCAGGCCAGTGGAGTGTGGGGCTGGAGCCGCTGGCCCCAGCACTGTGACCTCACATAGCCTTGTGAGGTCACTCAGAGCGACATAAGTGTCCACTTCTTCTGGCTGCACAGTGGACAGAGGACAGGGGCACTCAGATTAACTAGCATGGGGCAGCAGTTCCAAGGACAAGCCTGCACTTGGGACACCGCGAGCTCAGCCTCACCTTCCCCATGGGACACTCATCCCTGCAGCCCACCAATCACAGCTGGATGATGGGTGTGAGTACTGCCCCTGCCTTCCTGCCATGGCTCATCCTTGGGATGTAGTTTGTGTTGAGCTTTAGTGGACACCACAGTGAACAAAACAGATAAAGCCCCTAACCGCCCAACAGAAAGACCGGCTTGTCAGATCAGACACATGCTATGGAGAAAAATAAGGCAGAGTGTTGGGTAGAGAGCATTCAGGCCGGGGGCGAGCTCCCTGTTGTCACTGGGGAAGGGACAGCCTCTGAGGCTGAAGGGGTAGTGTGTGCAAAGGCCCTGGGATGAGGCTGGTTCTACAATGGAATGACCAAGGCCAGTGTGTCCAGAGTGAAGCAGACCTGGCAGGTAGCAAGAAAACGGGCCCCCATCCTACAGCCGCTAGGAGCTTGGCTCTCCCAGCCACCATGAGCCAGGGGGAGGCCTCCAAGCTCTGCCCAGAAAGTCCCCAGCTGGGAGACCCCAGGCAGGGCGCCCACAGCCCCACGTCTGGACTTCTGACCCAGGGAAACAGAGAGCTAATGAGGGGACGCTGTCTTGAGCATAAAGTCTGTGTAATTTGTCACAGCAGCAGAAAATTAGCTCTCATGAGAGCCGAATGTGTTCCCTGGATCATACCAACCTCTGTTCTAATGCGTCCGTACCAACTTGCCCACTAGGAGGCAGTGTATGGGAAACTGACCTTCAGCAGACTTAGTATTAATAACTTTAATTTTGTTGGTATATTTTAGCAGCATAATTTTAGGACTTTAATTTGCATTTTCTTAATTATAAGTGAGATTGAAGACCTTTTACATTTATTGGCTATTTTTAATATTCTTTTCTGTGAGCTGTCCTCTACATCCCTTACCTTTTTTTTTTTTAACATTATCTTTTTCTTTTCTTTTATTTTTTTGTAGAGACAGAGTGTCACTGTACTGCCCTCGGGTAGAGTGCCATGGCGTCACACGGCTCACAGCAACCTCTAACTCTTGGGCTTACGCGATTCTCTTGCCTCAGCCTCCTGAGCAGCTGGGACTACAGGCGCCCACCACAACGCCCAGCTATTGTTTTGTTGCAGTTTGGCCGGGGCTGGGTTTGAACCCGCCACCCTCGGTATATGGGGCCGGCGCCCTACTCACTGAGCCACAGGCGCCGCCCAACATTATCTTTTTCATATGATGTTGAATGTCTTGTGTGATGGGTCTTTGCAAAGTTCATGGAAAATATATGTTAGGAAAAAACTATGCATGGATTCCAAAGTGTTTTTGCACCAAAAAAAAAAAAAAAAAACCCTCCAGGCTCCAGCTGGAGGCACTAAAGGAGGGTAAGACATCAGTTTAGAAAGAGCCACTGTCAGGATAACATGAATCCTGCTAAAATTAAAACAAGAACAAAGATCAACTTATGGGGAAGTGTGGGCAGGAGAATGATGAGATCGATGGTGCTTTACGAAAAGCTTATGGGGCCAAAGCCCCAGAGAAATCAGTCAAGGCGAGGGCCAGTTTTAAGAAGGGAGGTTGACAGTGAAGCCCGTAACAGCATCATCCACGTCAATTGCAAAGAAAAAACTCACCTGTTCACGCCGTGATTGTACAGAACTGACAACAACACAAGCAATAGCCCAGACATCTCAGCTGGTTCACACAATTCTGGCAGAAAAATTAAAGGGGAGCTAACTTTCCACTCAGGTGACAACAGCAGCACTTTCAGTGGAATTGTGGACCCGTGGGATGGAGTCCTGCCATATCTCTTCAAAACTCTGTAACAGGAGGCAGTGTGGCTTTCCCAGTACGCTCCTGAGACAACGCAGTTGCAGCAACGGCCACCAAGAGGTGGGTGTGTCCAGTCAGAGCAAAAGTGGACTGGTCAGGAGCAAAGGTCCTGGCAACAGTACATTGGGACACTCGAGGCACTCTGCTGTCTGAAGGGCCAAAGAACAGTAACACCTGCTTAGTAGGAGAGTGTTCTGAGAAAGTCAGCCAGTGCTTTAGAGAAAAATGCCCGGGAAAGCTTCCCTACAGAGACCCTCTCCTCCGGACAGCACTCCTGCCCACACCTGCCATCAGCTGGGGGTGATAGGAAATCTTCACCATCCACCTTCCTGTCCTCTCTGTAAAGGCCACCAGCAAGCACTGGAGAACAGAGGGTGATGTTTGTAGAGTGATAGGCTTGTTTGGGGATGTTCTCAAATTTTTGTTCCTAGTTTGCTATTGGTTTCCTCCCCAGAAATGGGTGAATGTCACTGAATGTATCTAATGATAGGATCATCGGTCCTGTGTTTGGTATTATGATAATATCAAGATCATGTTGGTTTTTTAAAATGAATTTGCAAAGTGCTTTTTCTATTTTCTAGCCTCTGGAGTAAATTGTCTCTAAGCTTGCTACAGTTCACTGCCTCGAAGGATGTAGGTGTCCGTGTGTAAATCTTTGAATTACAGGATTAATTTCTCTAAACTTTATATGAGATTTTCTATATTGTTTTTGCTTGTGTCAGTTTTTGAACCGCTTTTTCTAGAAACTGAAACATTTCACTTCCATTTGCAAATTTATTTGCAAAGTGGTATTTTATAATATCCTTGTGTTATCTTTTTTAAGGTTTAAAAAAAATGTGTCATTACTGTCCCTGTCATTTTAACAAGGGTTACACGTGACTTATTTTCTTTGCCTTTTTTGCCAGGAGTTTGCCAATTTTAGTAGTCTCTCCAAAAAACAAATTTTATTCATCCCCCCAATTGCCTCTCGCCTCTCCTCCGGCTCCCTGCTCCTAGTGAACTCACCTGCCATCTGATACTATAGTCATCCTTTTCTGGAACTCCCATTGATATATATTTTGTTCTCCACAGTATGTATGAGACGTACCTGCCACTGCATCAAAGTCGCTCCTGCCAGGGCCGGTGACGTTCCCCCACACAGGCACGGGTCTGCCCTGTGAGCTACGCTTCAGTATCAGTGGTCTGGGTCCAGCTTCTGGCCTTTGTGAATAATGCTGCTATGAGCAACTGAGTGCGTCATGTGGACGTGATTGTCTCCTGTGTGACTGTCAAGAGGAGGAAGGCAGCGGGGTCTGTAAGGAGCGGCCTCTTGGCAGTGCTGTTCTGCACGTGGGTCAGTTGGGGAGCACCCGCCCCTCAGCAACACTGAGGGTTCTGACCTGGAGGATACATCTATGTTCAGGACTTTAGCTGGGTGATTTTTTTATAGTTTGCAGTGTGTCAGCCTTGAATCTCTCATTAAATTCTTTCTAGTTCTGTTCTTTTTTTTTTTTGTAGAGACAGAGTCTCACTGTACCGCCCTCGGGTAGAGTGCCGTGGCGTCACACGGCTCACAGCAACCTCTAACTCTTGGGCTTACGCGATTCTCCTGCCTCAGCCTCCCGAGCAGCTGGGACTACAGGCTCCCGCCACAACGCCTGGCTATTTTTTGGTTGCGGTTTGGCTGGGGCTGGGTCCGAACCCGCCACCCTCGGCATATGGGGCCCGCGCCCTACTCACTGAGCCACAGGCGCCACCCTCTTTCTAGTTCTTAGTACTCTGCTGGTATTCGTAACAAAATATCCACTTGCTTTTGGTGGGACAGTAAATGCTATTTTTAAACTTCGATTTCCGATCGCTGGTTGCTAATAGACTCCAATGGCTTCTGTGTGTTAGCATTGCATATTAGTTGCCTTCTGCTGCTGTTAGAGCACGAAATGATTACTTCAGCTCTGGAGGCCAGAGACGGAAGTCATAGTGTATGCACAGGGTGCTCCTCCCAGAGAGCGTGGAGCAAAACGTCCCCGTCTCCGCTGCTCCCAGGGCCTTGGCGTCCCCCCGCCACACCTCTCTCCCTTCCTCCCACCTCCCTCCCATAGTGATGATACGGGCCCACCAGGGCGACTGAGAGGATCTCCCCACTCAAGACAAGGTGAGTCAAGGTGACACCCGCAGGTCCTGGGGATCAGGGCATGGGCACCTTGGGGGCCACTATTCTGTCTATAACACCTGGATCCTTTGTCCTCACTTAAGATTCTAATAGCTTTTTTGAAGATAGGTTAGAATTTTCTGTGTAGACAATCACGTCTGAGGAAACAGCTTCACCCTCCCAAGACACACATCCTTCCTTCTAGCTTTCCCTTTCTCAGAGCAGCCAGACCTCGTGTCCGGAGTGTGAGGGGACGTCACCCTGCCACGTGCCCCATCTCCACCAGACTTCGTGTCCGGAGTGTGAGGGGACGTCACCCTGCCACGTGTCCGGAGTGTGAGGGGACGTCACCCTGCCACGTGCCCCATCTTCACCAGACCTCGTGTCCGGAGTGTGAGGGGACGTCACCCTGCCGTGTGCCCCATCTCGGCTTTCTGTGCTCTGCTGACATTCACAACTGGCCCCGCAAACACAGCGGTGCCCTTCTAGCCTCCCCCATCCGGGTGCCACTGTCCAGCTGCCCTCCTGACTCTTCCCTGCCACATTCCCTTGTCACACACCATCCCTGAGGGATGTCACTACTTCATGGTGAGAACCAGGATGTCATCTTGTTCCAAAAAGAATTTCCTTGTATTTGACACTGGAAACACTAATCCCCGGAATCCTTTTTATATATATTCTTTCAAGGGTTAAGATCAGCTGTGATGCCCTCTGAGTGTCTCCTGGTGTTCCAACCCACAGGCGGGGGATCAGCAGACTCTGATTGATGTGCCCTATTCCCCCAAGACTGTCCCAGTGTCTGCAAGGGAAAAGCAGCCTTGCTCTTGAGCTCACCTCCCTGGGTCTCATTCTCCCATTTTGTCAGCCCCCCCACCCCATCTCTGAGGCCTACATGCCAGCTGCAGCCCGCATGATCCCACACTCAACACTCAACATCTTGAACAGGACGATTCTGTCATGGCGGCTGACCCGTGTACTGCAGGTGCTGAGATGCACATCTGGACACCAGGAGCCCCAGCCAGGCCCCTCAGTTGTGAAGATACTCACCATGACATAATCCTCCCTACCCTGGGTGCACAGCAGGCAGAGATCTCAAATGCCTTTGAGTCAACTGTGATTAGGCACGGGTGATGACCCTTCAGCAGGGAACAAGCTGCATCCCCTGTCACGCTCCTCAAACGTAAGGGGGGAGTGGATTTCAGCTGACCCAGCCCTGCACACCAGCACCTGGTACACAGCCATCTGTTGGGAGCCTTCAGGAAACCCCTCTGGCTTGACTGGTTTTACTGAGGCATTAACTTAAATACAGTACAATATAATGTACAGTTCAGGGAGTTTACAGAGTTGTATACACTTGTGAAACTGCCACTACTGCAAGACCTGTCCAGGCCAGGCCTGCGACAGGGCGGGGCACAGGCCAGAGGGTGAGCCTTGCTGGCGGGAGCACCCCCACCCCCCGAGTCCTCCACAAGCCCGAGTCCCATGAGCAGAGCACAGGAACAACAACTGTGAAGATAAAAATGAAAATGGACAGAACCAGATGCCAACACAGAGCTCCTAGCGTGGCCAACCTGTCTCACGAGTCCCCTGCAGTGCTGGGTCTCTGCTGACACCTGCAAGGCCTGGGCGCAGTAGGTGCCACCTGTGGCTATACCACCTTGCAGGACTCCAGAGTCGAGTGCAGACACCGTCAGCACTCCTGATGAGAGGGGGTGCTGAATCCGCCTTAACCAGACAGTGGAGGTCACACCCTATGGTACAGGTGGGACAAGCAAGGGAGGTGAAGAGCCCACAGGTGAACATGGGGGCACGGCCAAGAGCACCAGGGGCAAAGGCAGGGACATAGACACTGCTTCTGAGGACGGTGACAGCCCAGGGGGTGCTGCGGGTGGTGAAGACAGTGCCTCTGAGCTGCCTGTGGGGAGGCAAGAAAGGAAGCTAAGCCGGCCCCTGAGGGACCAGGAGTGGGAGAGGATGCTCAATCCCTCCAGGCATAGGTCACCAAGGCACTCCCCACCGTTTTCCTCAGTTGGGAAACAGCCCAGTGTGGAGTGCTGATGTCGGCATCACTCAGCATCCTGTCACAGGAGCTTGACACTTGCCAGAGAAAAACAGCAGCAACCCAGGAAGGGGTCTAGCTGAGAGACTGAGGGCCCAGGGAGACAGGGTAGGGCCTGAGGCAGGTGTGCTGGTAAAGGAAGTGGAGGTGGCTCTGGCCACCGCTTTTATCTTTTTTGCAACGTCCCAAATCTGCTTGGAGTGGAAGTGGTGTCCCCTTGAGAGATTACAGGCAGGGAGAGCTGGGGTTTCCTACTCCTACAAACAGCTCCTCTAAATCCAAGCTCTTGAGACGGTGGTGACCCACGAAGGTAACTTTCTAACTAGCGGCTTGGTCCTTCACCTGAATACCACCTCCCAGAGGTCTTTACTGGATGAAGTCTTAACCAGCAGACACTCAGCAAGGCCCAGCCACCCACCCAGCCTCGAGGAAATAAAGGGTATGACTAGTCAGACAAGCACACAAGGAACTTCGCTTATGAAAATGACTTGAAGGGACCCCACAGGTGTCCTCACAAATGCCTTCAGTATTCACCCTGCAAAATGGTTCAGTGACCCTGGTCTCCACACTGAGACGCAGGAAGGCCACGTCAGCTGGGACATGTTACTTCCCCTGCTTCCCTCATCTTTCCATTTTCTCTTCCAATCCTATTCATCTTCAAATACTCTCAAACTGAAGACTGGAAAGGCAAATGTATTTTGCGGTATCAAAAATTCACACCAGAATTGGAAAATACAAAAAAGCCAAAACAAAGTGTAACACTAACACACATCCAGCAAACACATCAAGGAAGGTGAAGTGACACATT
Organism: Nycticebus coucang; assembly: GCF_027406575.1. Classification (NCBI taxonomy): domain Eukaryota; kingdom Metazoa; phylum Chordata; class Mammalia; order Primates; family Lorisidae; genus Nycticebus; species Nycticebus coucang. The sequence continues at coordinate 2,219,158 of NC_069794.1, forward strand.
TTGTGGCATAAGAAAAATAATCAGTTTAATAATTACAACAACGTAGCATCAACATTGTGGCAGTCAGTGCACGCCCACACAGGACAGCCTGGGCTGTTTAAACCAGGAGTTTCTCCATGGTTGTCAAGGGGCACCCTGGCTGTCCCAGATGCCCAGTGCATGTGGACAAGCACAGATGTCGCTGGGCACGATGACACGGCCTCAGATGCTACATCGTAACAGCGCTTACAACCAAAAGTGCTCCATGTCTGCAGGAGAAAAAATGGCTTTGTCTCCTCATCCACAAAGGTGAGAGCAGCCCATGGGTAAACAGTGCCCCTGAACCCCTAAACCAGACTCCCTCCCCCGGGGAGGTCACAGGTGAAATGATAGTTACACACACAGGGCAGCTCTCAGACGCGTCTCTGCTCCCTAAAGCGCCGAGGAAGATGCCGGACCCAGAGCAGAAAGAGGCAGTGAGTGCATGAACGCCAAGACCTGACGGCTGCCCCGTGCTGGGGAAGAGACATTAGAACACGGAGGTTCTTAGGAAATACTTCGAGCTGATCATTAAGGCAGGTCTGTAAGAGATCTGTCCGGGGGGCACAGACAGTGACGCTGATGGCTACAAGAGGACAGGCTCCAGTTAACTCCTGGCAGGCCAGAGTAGTGACCCATCCTGAGCAGTGAAGCGACCGAGGAGAGTAGTTCCTGAGTTGAGATCTGGCCAAGACAGCAAACTCCAGCGCACTTGAGCTTCACTGTTTCCTCTGTAGTGTCTTCTGCATCTCCAAAAAATGACTTGTAAAAAAAAAGAGCTCACCAAAAACAAGTAAGACTAAACACATGTAATTGGCAATTCTCCTTAAAGGTCCAAACCGTGGCCAGGTTCTGAAGCCCCAGACAGACCCTGCACCTGCACCAGTAAACTGGCGGGGTGTGCTTGGGCACAGACTGGGGTCAGCAAGGGCATGGAAGAGCCTTAAACAGCCAGACAACAAACCACTTCCAAAGCTGCGATTCAAAGGCATCAGAATACAAAGGGTATGGGTGCAGTTACGGGTAATCTGACCAACAGGTGGAGAACCAGAATCACATCTGATGCCAAACAAGTTGTTCTGAGACTCATGTGATTGCACAGTGCTGCAATTTTGGTTTTAAAAGATGCAACACTTATTCTATGAAAAAGTTTATCTCACTTTAAAAATCATCCTCTTCAGAGGAAGGGAAACAAAGCCAAGTTGTGTGGTCACCATTATTTATTGCAGAAGAAAGAAAACTTGGCCCCATGGGCCAGGCTTCCTATTCAGGGCTGCTCAGAACTTGCAGAACCTGCCTAGGCCCAAAAAGACGAGCAAAGCTGAGGCCCCAGTGGGCTTGCTTCCTCCGACTCGTCTGCATTTGGACACAGAGCGGGAAACGTCCCCATGTCTGAGCTTCCACAACTCAGCTGACCTGAACATGTGTATTGCTTGACCCTTGCTCAGCTGCTGCTGTGCCCGGAGGTAAAGCAGACCTCAGGCAGACTGGCCTGACAGTGAAACCCGACCTCCAGGATCAGTGTACAGCATCACCTATCTGGTGCCACCAGATGCAGCGAGATATAATAAATAATACATTTTATTTACAGGTTCTGGTTAAGATTTCTCTTTTTGGGAGGACAGCATTTTGTCATGTTATAAAACTGGTCTGTATAGAAGAGTCTAGGCAATATCCCCAGAAGCAGTGAACACCCCCTGACGGTCCCAGTCCTCAGACACAGGGAGAGGGGGCAGGCACCGGCAGGTGGACAAGGGGCCACGTCAGGGACACTTTGAGTTCAGGCTGGGTTTCAGCCAGCCAGTGCGCTGCCCCAGGAGCCATGGGTCTGGGACGTAATACTGCTCTACATGATTTTCAAACGGGCTGGAAGCATCTTTGCAGACATAAATAAGGCTAAATTATTTAGACACACTGAGGTGGGAAGTACTTTTATAGCCCAGTAGAGTGCGTTGTGATGCAGAGTAAACCAGGCGTCCACAGGAGCTCCCCCACCTCGGCTCTGACGGGTGTGTGAAGAGGGCTTCTCATCGCCCCGCTGGAAGGGCTGCTGGTGGGAAGGAGATTCCAGCGTGGGCAGAAGCCCAGACACAGCCACTCTGGGCACGCATCCACGAGGAATATTTACAAGACACGTGTATATAACACTATTTATCTATTCAATTCAAAGTCCGGATACCAGAAGTTTTAGCCCAGCACTGCACTTATTGCAAAATGAGGTAAGTGAGACGGGCGGAGCCCAGGGCCTCAGCGCCTCCTCCCGCCTGGGTGCTTCAGGGGGGCTTTATCGTTCTCTTCACAGGATTAGCTCGGGGAGCAAGGTGACTGTCCATCCAGCCTGCCCTGCAGTCCTGAACATGGCTGACTTGGGTCAGGAGGCCCCGGCTCCGTCTTGGAGCTGGTCTTCACCAGAACAAAGGGCATTCCTACAGGTTAGTCTCATCCCAAGCAGGATCGTTCATGTTCTTCAGAACTTTCCTCACCAGCTTTTCTAGGTCTTTGCGGGCTCTCTGTTCTTCCTCTAGAGATTTCTTCATCTTTTTGTTATCCTATAAATTAAGCAGACCACAGCACATTCACTATAGCCGGCACACAGCAGGTTTTCCTTTCTCCAACACATCCCCCAGGAGACCCTGGGTTCAGTGAATGAGACGCTGAGTATAACTGTGTGCTGTGGGGTCAGGATGGTCAGCAGGAGACCCCCGGCCTCACTGAATGAGACCCTGGGAGTAACTGTCTGTGTGCTGAGGGATCAGGGCGGTCAGCAGGAGACCCCCGCCCTCAGTGAATGAGATGCTGCATGTAACTGTCTGTGCACTGGGGACTTGGGGGGTCACCCCAGTGGACTCTGTGGCACGCTTTCCCACATAGCTCCTGGGAGCCAGGGTAAATCAGGTGGGAAACAGTAGTAATGGCTCATGTTCATTTCAGTTTATAAATGAGAGATTCTGTAACATGCCATAGAACATGGCTGAAAAAAGCAAAGGAACCAGCTTCTACCCAACACTTCCTTTCAGGTCCACAATTACCCTACGGCATCACAGGGAGCAGCAAGGTACCAGTCACTGAATGAACCCAGTGCTTCTTGGGCTGTAAGAAGGCACATGAGTCCTACTGCTGGGGTGCACGGGGAGTGTGGACAGGGGAGCCCATCAGATAAAGATGAGAAAGACCTGGAGGCCACTCTGGACACTGGTCAGAGGAGCTGAGATGTGCCAACACCACACGGCAGCCTCAGCTCTCTGTCCAATCCCTCCACGTCCTAGGCCACACTGCCCAGGCTGCTCCCCAGCCTAGAGCCCCCAACCTTCCCTCACCTTGCGAGGGAGGACACCACAGCGGTTCACACACATAAATTATAGGCCAACAGACAAAACCCATGGGGTCAGTCAGCCACATCTAACTGACCGACTGGCCCAGCTTCTGAAGCAGCACAAGACCATGCCAGCAGAGACTCGTCTCAAGAGGCAGCTAAGAGGACTTTGAACCACACAGAATTTTAGATGCTTTAAATTATTGCTCCAACAGAATCCAAGGTGGTTTCCGACACTGAAGACAATTTAGTCGAAAGAAAGAGTTTAAACAAGTCACTTTAGAAACCGACTTCCTCGTCTATCACACTTACAAATTTGCTAGAATTTGTAAAAACAAGAGATCTCCTTTTAGTATTTCTCTTGTTTACGGGCAATTTTATTTTTAATGTTTTCTTTTCCCCCATTTATAAAAAGATCAAAAAACGAACTAGGACGCACCTGTCTTAACTCTTGGACTTCATCCTTGAGCGCGTACACAGTGTCGACGAGGCTCCTGCAAGAGGACACAACAGACCCGTGAAGGTCGGGGGCCAGGGAGGGGCGGCCGGGACAGGGCGAGGCGGGTGCCTGGGGCTGGTCAGGCCCCCGCCGCTGCCACAGCTACTTCCGCAGCTTTAAAACAACCAACTTCTCTGTGTGGTGGCTAAACTCTTAGTCCAAGTTAACCTATGACGAAACTTTTAAAATGCAATTTCTGAAGCTATAGCCCAGCCCCTAGGGAACTCTTCCAACTGCACTGCCCACCGTGGGGTTGGACCCCTGCTCTAAACACTGAAGACATCTTACTTTTCTTCTATCACTGTCTGGCCGTTACTTTTAGTTTCTTCAACTATAATCTTCTCTTCTTCTGGAAGCAAAACTTGTGGAGCAGATTCTTTGCGTGAACCTAAGATCATTTAAAACAACGAAACAAAAACAAACACCTCAGGTGAATGTCAGGGCAGAATGAAGAAACAGAACTTGACTATATAACATTACTTATAAATATCAATTCTAGTGACTATGTATTAAACATTTCTCATCAAGATAAGCTAGAGAAGGGCTTTGGCCAGTTTTCTCTGCTGAGCCCCGGCCTCCCATGCCCAAGGCCTCACAGAGGAAAAGAAACACAGGCCTTCTGGTAAACTTCAGCTTCTAAATCTGGATTATGAATCTTTTAAACCCAAAAATATTTAACAGGTGGTATTTTAAAGGTTCTGACCATATTCCTTGGGATAGACAGCTAAAGTTTGAGCCACTGTATTATTCTGAGAATTTCAGAGAGACATAGGAGAGAGACCAAATACGCTGTTTATTAATCAAAGAACCAGCGATGGAACATGTGGCTCTGGGCAATACTGAAAATGAAAGAGCGTGGCATTTAGGGAAAGTGAAATTTATTATTTGGTTCTTTTATAAAACCTTTATTCTGTAGTCCCTGGAATACAAATATGTTTCTAAATGAAAGTAACCTCTTCACACAATGTCAGAGGAACGTGTGTGCCGTTTAGCCGACACCTGAATAAAAACCTGCGGGGACAGTCCCTTAACATGGGGCACGGTCTATACTTCAGAAATTAGTCAGGAAATCCAAACGCTCATTTTAAAAGAGAATCAGATCACGTTCTTAGATAAAGACAATACCATTTTTTAATTTTGAAAATTCAAAAAATTTTCAGATGCAAATTGAAGATATTACCACCACAACACACAAACATTTGCAGGTGGCACCGTGTCAAGCATTTCCCCACAGAAAACGTCCGCTCAGTGTCTGCGATGTGCTCGTGAATTACACAGGTGGTGGTCTGACTTGCTCAAGTCTTGTTTTTTTCTCGCTTATCTTTGATTTGTCTTCCTAAAAGTTTGTCATATCGTAGAAGGGTCCTTGCTGGGTACCCTCATTATAGTGGGAAAATTTGTATCATACAAATGTTTAAAAGGCAGGATTTGAAAGTGTAGCTTCCCCAGCATTTTCCCACATGCCCATACTCCTCCAAATGAGCAAGGTTGACAACAACCATTAAAGCGTGATGACAAGACTACTCTAAAGCCCTCCTGACACCACTCCCCCAGCAGCACATGTCCATGGGCCACATGCTGCCCTCTGTGCACCTGCAAGGCCTGTGCCAACATGTCCCAGACTGTGACAGGGAAATTCAGGATGTGGACCCCTTGTCACCTCGAGTATGAGACGGCGAGACTGAGCTCAGGGTGAGCAGTCAGGTACAGGGCCACATCACGCAGCACAAGACCCAAGGGAGATGTGTTTTACACCAACAAAGGAAAAGAGCCTTAGGGGCAATGAGAAGAATTTCAGCTTGTTGATCAGACGTAGTTACTCAGAATTTTGTTACATGCTGTAATGTGCTGGCATATCCGAGTATGTTTATAAACGGGTTTGTCAGATACTATCTAAAAGCTACCCCTCCTGCTGATGCTGGGCAGCAGACCAGTCACTGGGGGGTGGGGGTGTGCACACGCCTTCACAGGGCTACATCCCACCCACCCTCACTGACCTACACCTCAGGAGTCATTTTTTCAGACTTAACCGTCAGACAGGACTGCCAGATACGGTTTCAGAAAGAAACATATTTCTGAAAACAGTAAGCTGCAGTATCAGTCTGCCCAGAAATCTCTGGCAAGTTGCAAGAGGCAAGGGCTGAGATGGCCCCTTGAGACCCTGTGGGCTGAGGGTCGGCTACTAGGCAGTGCTGCTGGGATATGGCGGCCACACAGCAAGGTGAAGGACTCCCCTGTGCTTCTGCTACCCACATAAAAGGGGTGCATGTTTTTAGAAGAAAAACATTCAAGTACTACTTGCCCAGAAGATACAAAAGGATTTGTAAAGATTCAGATACTATTAATACCACAGGTACTAGAAACACACGGCTTTACTTAATCCCCGTTAAGAGAAGTAAACTGGCAACTCCGAAGTGTCCCCTGTTCCTAACCACCCCGTCAGCTGGCTGCGAGCCTGCGAAGTTGATGCCCGTGTCTGAGTGGAATCGGGAGAAGGCACTATCACATGGTCTCTTCAAATGGATTAGCCAATGAAACTAGTTTTTAGGTAACTATTTCTTTTAAATTATTTTTGCCTTTTCTTCTACCTTCCTAGACATTGTATGTTTACAGCACCAAGGTATTCAAATGACATAAAGGAGAGTCACGGACGGTGCTAACTCCTGTGCTGTTGTGGGGACACTCTGCAGTGGCATCAGTTAGCCACTGAGTCTCAGCCTCGTTACATATAAAACAATAAAACCGCTTCTCCGGAGCTGTTCTGAGGATTAATTTGAATATGACGCATTATAAACATCTTTTAACAGATGAACTCATAAAGAAAAAAGCCATTCCATTACATAACAATCAATTTGAGGAATTTAGGCCCCTAAGACAAGGCAGGAAGCTGCATATGGGTGACAATGGCCTTATTTTTGTAAACAAAGCACTGGAGGATGTAATGACTTAGTATAGAAATCTAAGTCTGAGAATTTTTATTATGGACAGGATGTACCACCTGCTCGATTCCTGCAATGCACTAAAGTGAAAAATGCCCTTTACAGATCTGATGGTGAGTTAAGAGGCTTATAATAGAAAATTATTCATTAGTCTGCCTAGAAATTCATGTAATGCTAATCATCTGTCTCGTTTCAATACAAATTTTTCTAAAATGACTGAAAGATTTTATAGCCTTTCAAAAAAAATAAGCATTTTCTAGCCAGGTTTATATATAAGTTGACTATTTAAGAACAAAGTTTTACAAAGTAAACAGATTTAACAAGTTATCTCAGAGATTATTAACTATCTTTGGAGGCATCATAGCACGTTTTTCCCAAATTACTTAAATTAAAAAACAATTTAACAATAGAACAAATCACCAGAATGTTCTATCATTTTACATAAAACCCTACTAACAGAGGCTCAGACTCAGATGGACACATTCGTAATGTGTCTAGTACAGTCAAGATCTGTGTTTCCCAAACTTCTGTGTTTCTGGAGCTGAGAGGGGCTCCAGAGCACACCATTTCAGGAACCTCTTAGAGATTCACTGAAATGAATCTGACAGCACAATAGAGGTTTCAGTGTAAAAATACTGTACTTTAGCACTTCTGAAACTCAGATTTTTTAATATACTTAATATTGTAAATTAAAACCTGAAAATAAGTTTCCTAGGTAACTGTTTGAGAAGTTCTACACAAGCCTATAAACTGCCTATTTTTAGAAGCACCCACTCAACATTGCTGGTTGGCTGTTAATTGTTTCCCACGTGGAGGCAGGAATAAGAAAAACATCAGTATAGCAAAATAATTATTTATATTTAACACCAACCCAAATCTAGTACTTCTCAAATTCAAGACTTGAGAATGTGCCCGCAGACACCCAGTACCTTTCCCACCAAGGCCTGCTGAGGACCACGGCAATGACAGTCCCACACTGCCCACCAGGGTCACTGTGCTGTGTGTTGGGCAACACCAGCAGGCACTGGGGTCCCATGGCAACACTCAGGAGCAGGATCCAGAAGCCTGGAGATGTGTTTGTATTAACATGAACACATGTAAAATTCTAGATAGATCTGAGTACCCTGCCTCCCCTTCCCTAAATATTCACAGATCCCTGGAGAACTGTGGACCTTAGTTTAAGAAACACAGATCTGATCTGATATTTCTATTTTATAGACCAGCCGACGTGCCCAGAGGGCTCAGTGCCCCGCCTAGTTATCCTGGGCAGTTGTTCCTTAATCTGACACAAACCAACTGGATGTTTCAGGACTCATGCAGCCTGGCCATCAAATCGAGGCACCAGTACGGTGGGTGGGTGCAACGCATGTGTGGGGCTGTCTGCAACAGAAGCCGAAGACCAGTCTAAGCTTGTCAAAAGAGAACACCTGCCCATCTGGCCAGAGGTCAAGTACACTGATGACAAACCTCGGTTTCTGTAGATTTAGATTCTAAAATCTGAATCTAATTATAATCAGCTGAAATTGAAATAACTTTCATAATGGAGCAAAATACTGCACTTTCAAAAAAACGTAATAAAATCTCTCAAAAGTTATCTAGGCCACCTTGTTGTTTATGGCTAATTTGTTTTTCTTAGAAAAAGAAAACACGTGGCTTTCAGAGCATTCCCTGAGGTCGTCCTCTGCGTCTTGCCCAAGCCCTGCACCTGCCACTAGGATGTCCTCCTCCTGTTACCCTGCTTCATTCTCCTCTTCTTAGCCTGATGTACACTTTACAAGACAAACATAAGACACTGACCTTATGCTAAATAAAAAGCTTCTAAAGTGCTTTTTCCTATTTATGCACAAAACCAATAATGCTTCTTTCTGGAGACAAACTTTCAAATGATTGAAAACTTATTTTAAAAAAATGTAAGAGGGAAAAAGATGAAATAAAAATGTGTAAGGAGTGAACCTGCATTGTCTAGAACATACTTAACCTAAGAAAGTGCAAGCTTTTCTCTCGGGTGTCCCGCTGACTGGCTCGCCCGTGTCCAGGAAGAACAGCCAAACACACTGAACTGCAGACTAGGCTACTCCCCCTCCCCCACGTAACAAATATTAAAAGCCACGGGGCTAGCAAATGCAAAATTTATTTCAACTGTACATAACAGATTTTTTTTATAAAACAAACACTTCATTGCCATATGCAACCACAAACAATAATATGCATACTGTACAGTACAATGCGACATTCAGATGTACATCCAGTGTTTTCAAATGTTTGTCACCTACTAAAAATGGCTTTTCCCATTCACAGATAAAGATCACAATATATAGATTTTTTCAAGATCTTATACCACTATATACACGTTACTGTGTTTGGCAGTTTTATGCAAAACACATACTGTAGCTTATTAGACGCCTGCGGCAAGTGTTTCAATGGGACACCAGTTAGGCCGTTTGAAAGGGCCTGACAATGGCTCAACCTACCTTCGAGTCCAGATTCCCCAGCTTTTCATCATAACACTAACTGTACACACATATATTACAGAACTGCATAAACAGAAGATACTATTATTGGTGTGACTAAAGTTCAACAAAAACAGAAACATTGACCCTTTGGATGCCGTACCACCACTGCCACATGAGAACTGTCTTCTGGGGCCTGTGGCACAAACACTTCTTAACAAAGTCATAAGAGCCAATGGTGTTAGACATTCAAAACAAATGCAAACAAACAAAACAAAAAAAAAGCCAAGTTATCATCTGCAGTAATCTCAGCATCAGTAGAGAAGCATCCTCAAAATGGCTGTGACTGGTCAGAAAGCAAGGATGGCAGATCGTCAAGACTCTGGTGTAGAGCATCGAGGACAATGCCTCGCTAAGATAACCAGATGGTACTTGGCACTAAAAAAAATGAAGTGCAGCAACTGTATTCCAATGTGTGGTGTCCACAGCACGTTGACAGGCAGCCCAAGTTTCCCTAAGGCATGGCAAAGGCATCTAAACCAATGCACTAATTATTAGTCTCCAAGTAAACAAAAAGATAGCCTACTACTAAGATCAGAAAAGAGGATTTTCTATATAAAACTGAAATTGCTTCTAAAACTATCGTATGATATTGAGTAAGTATATAAACGTCACAGCCATCTTATTTCTCCAGAGATTCGATGTGCTATTTGCCGGGACATAAACCCCAACTCTACTGGAGATTAAATTAACACTGGGCTTTGACTAAACTTAAAGACTGCTCCTCGATTTTCTTATTTATGCCAGCTGATACGAAATACAAAATCTCCAGCTGGCCTGAGCAGTTCAGATGCCACTTGGGAGGGAACGGCTGCCCGGCAACCTTTGTGCCGTCACCTCCCATGCAGAAAGAAGCTGCCTGACCCCCAGACGCTGTGCTGCTGCCAGGGGTCACCAGCACCACTGGGTCTGTGAGCAGTGGACCCAGCTTGCAGGACACCACTGACCAGAGGTCACTCTGTGCAAAGATCAGCACACTGAATACATGAGTGTGGCAAAGGAGGGTGTGGGTGGGAAAAGAAACAGGCCACCTGGAATTACAGCCGCCCTGAAGGAAGGACGAGGTGGTATCCCCGCGGCCCATAGCGCCTATTTCAGGGGGTGCTCACAACAGCCGTGAGCTCCCGTCTCAACACTGAGTGTGCATGGCAGACGACACAGCTTGGCCTCTCAAGCGATGGCTAGATGTGGACTTGATGCTATAACTGAATGCAACATGTCACATTCAGTTTTTGAAGCGGAAATCAGTCTGAGTGAGGCCAGTGAAAACTCCTTACAACAAATCCTAGGAAAGCAGGGGAGATTTTTATAAGTGAATTACTGGGTGCTAGTAGGTCTTCAAAGGACCTTGGTATGAATAGCCTATTATAATAAAACACCAGGGTTGCTGTAAACGGAGTTTCACTGCAGCTGGTTGCTGAAAATAATGTGCTCATGGCTCTTACAGACAACATTAAGTGTGGGTGACAGTGCCAGCCTGGCTGTGATTGAGGCCAAAGCACCCGACTTTTAAAAAAGCACACCAATGGCCTCTCTGGACACAGCCTTGCCTTCACGCGCAGAGGCTGAATGTTTCAGGTTTAGGCTTCAGACCTTTCGTGCAGGAACGTGAGTGGTGGGTGAGCTAAGTGCAGTGACAGAAAGGCTGCTGAGTTGAGGACGAGCATCTGAGCCGTGACAGCAAGTTCTGCCCTTCACGGCCACACGCAGGACATGCAGGAGCACAGAGCCGTGGGGTGGGGACATCTCTGCACGTACAGGATGCCCGTCCGTCTGTGCGTCTGCCCAGGCCCTGGGCCCACAGCGTCCTGCGTGACCACCAGACACAGCTGGGCCTGGCTCCACACTCCCGTGTGCCGCCTCCTGTCTCTACAGCTACTGCACCACGTTCATCGTGCGTGAGACACTCAGGCCCTTCAATACAAAGCGGGTCTGCTCCGTGTTGTGGCACTTAGATCACAAACCTGTGTGTTTTCAGTAGAAAATATAAAAGTGTTCATACAGCTGTATCCAAAAACAAATGAAACAGTTGCTACACTGAGAATAAAAACTCGAACCATGTGGAGCAGTGGGCGCTGCCACCAAGAAGAGCCACCCCCTCCCTCCACCGCAGCTTGGAGTGTATACTCCAAGCAGCAGTTAAGCCTCCACAAAGTACAATGGGAAATACCAGGAACACTCTCAAAAGTTGTAAAATATCACATAAAAGAGACAAGAACAGCAAGAAAACATCTAAGAAAAGCAGGCTGCGATACCACAAGCATTTGTTAAGAAAAGCTCAGGTGCGTTAGTTCTGGTGAGAGATATATGAGCAACAGCTCTTACGAGAGGCAGAACCCATTCTGTAACTATGGGCTGTCCATATACTGTCATAGTCAGAGTCTTCCGAGAGGTCTGAAGGCTCCAAACGAGAAAGGCTACTGCGACGACCCAGGGAGTCTAGACTTGACTGGTCGTCGTCAGCCAGGACGTGATTATGCATCAGGTCAGTGCCTTGCCATGCTAAGACGTGGGGACGTGACGGGGGTGACAGGCGGGGGAGGAGGACAGACAGGAAGAGCCACAACCAAAAACATGGAACAAAAGCAAAAGGTGATGGGAAGAGAAGGAAAAGAGAAAATACTGTTAAAAAATGCAACAATGCTCATTTCTCCTTATTTATGGCTGGGTTTTAATTATGAACTTAGTACAACCAGAGTGAATAAACCTAACACATCATATTACTTTCAAATTGCTCTTTTTTCAAGGTAATGCTGTAATATAAAGCCCTCATTTAAGAAAACTTTTCCAAATTATACCCATGCCCAAAAGACAATTCTATAAACATTTGTCAATTAACCAATTTCTATTCCACATTCTATAAACAAATGATCTCATTTAGGACGTTTTCTGTAAAAAGGCCCATGTATGTGGCTACTTGAAAATGACTTCTTATTTTAAGTACACATATTCAATGCAAAATAATCTCAAAGGGATTTGGACTTATTTCCCTTCAGCTATGCCAAGACTACAGATAAATCCATCACCTGGGGGGTCTAGACTTACCGTCTCAGTCTATGACCACTGTGAGAATTTCAGAAGGGAGAAAGTACTAATCAGGGCCCATGACCTTCCCCGCACCCGCTACCTGCTCCCCGTGCTTGCCAGGGCGCAGCCCCAGGCCTGGGGACAGCAGGGAGCTAAGTGTGTCTGCACTGCCACTGACCCTGAGGCAGACGTTTTGCCATCAGGAACAAGTGTGAACTGGTAATGCCACAATGCTAAAAGGACAACAGAAGGAAGTGGTACAAAACTGGAAGAGACAACCCCACAGTGGCTGCTAACTACAAACAATGACACTGGTCTGGCAGCAGGCTAAGAGGCACGCAGGGCTGCAGCCCTCACCAGGAAGCAGGGCCCTCTGCACCAGGGCGTGCTGTACAAAGCACCTCACAGCGGCCGCGGTCTCCCAGCCTACTCCTGCTTCTGGTCTGAACAACCTACTTCCAGACTGTAACTAATGTCTGGTCTGAGAAGATCATTAATTCCTTGACACAGAAATCAAGACCAAAGACATTTGATTTATAAAGTCTTCTTGGGATCCAAATGTATACTGAACTGTTATGGTGGATGACTGTAGTCCCAGCTACTTAGGAGGCTGAGGCAGGAGGATTGCTTGGGCCCAGGAGTTTGAGGTTATTGTGGGCTAGGCTGAGGTGAGACTCTGTCTCACAAAAAAAAAAAAGGCGGGGGTGAGGGACGCTATTTTCACTATGATCCCATTTCCATTATGCAGACCACCTTTCCAGAACAATCAATTTCTCATTTCTCGTATGAATCTCCAATTAAAGAAATCTCTAGTTTCTCCTTGTTTTTTAAGGTTGTTAGGCTTAAGGCTATTTATATGGTTATCAGCCCTCTGAGGCCTCAGAGTCGTTTGCCCACAACATTCACTAAAACCAAAAATCCATGTATCATCTGAAGCTTTTCTTGCACAAGAGAAATGAAAATACATAACACAGGCAACCTGATGAAAAAAGGAGCTCTTGGCAGATGAAAGCAGCAAAGACACAGGCGTGTCACAGGGCACTGTCCCTGGTCCTAAGAAACGTGGCCTGCACTGTGACACACTAGATACTTGGACACCAGAAGTCAAGGGAGCTGCTCAAGTCCCTGGTATAAAATGGCCCAGTGTTTACACGTAGCCCACACACATCCTCCCACGTGCTGCGTCTCTAGACCACCAGTGACACCTACCCCAGTGGAAGAGCTGTGTAAATGGCTAGTATACTGTACTGACTTTGTATCTGTGTTATTCTATTGCTGCATTACTTTTTTTCTTCTCAAATATTTTTTCATCTATGATTGGTTTGATCAGCAGGTGCAGAGCCCATGGACACAGAAGGCCAAATGAATCTGGTCTGTTTACTTGAGACTGCTGAGTTTAAAAATTTTATTTTAAGTAACTGAAATTTAGATGACTTAGAACATTTTCAATTCAGGAGCACCCATAGCTCAGTGGCTAGGGTGCCAGCTACATGCTCTGGGGCTGGTGGGTTCAAAGCTGGCCTGGGCCTGCTAAACAAAAAAATAGCTAGATGTTGTGGCAGGCACCTATAGTCCCAGCTATTAGGGAGGCTAAGGCAAGAGAATCACTTGAGCCCACGAGTTTGAGGTTGCTGTGAGCTGTGATGCCACAGCACTCTACGGAGGGCGTCAAAGTGAGACTCTGTCAAAAAAAAAAAAATTTCAATTCAATCCAAAACCCTATGGCCGTTTCTTATAGCCTGTAACTTAAAATATAATCACTGTCAGATTATGAACATGTAATACCTTGAATCACAATAATTTGTGATTATAAATTATTACTTCATTATACAGATCTTATTCCACATTTTGATACTTCACCCTGGCCTTTTCATTTCCTTCCTATTGTGCTGAGCAGTTACTACAAATAGGTATTTCCACCAAAGCAAGACAGTACTGACCCTTGGCAAAAAGTCTTAATGTCACAGTACTAGAAATGGTAACAAGAAAGTGTTTCTAGATGATCCACAGATTCTACCTGGAATTTAACCCTGCCAGCCTACCTTCACAGATGTCATCTTTGACAAAAGCTAAAGCAAGTAAAGCCCTTTTCCTTCAACATTAGTTTAAAATAAGACATGATGCTAATTCAAACCACCACACTGCAGATGACGACAATGAAAGGGGAGGTAAACTATCTGCCCAAAGTCCAGGTGGGAAAAATACCAGATGTTAAAGCCTAACAGACCCCAGGTTTTATGCTGAAGTAAAATATCAATCAGCCACCTCTTAAAAAAAAAAAGAAAAAGGAAAAACCACCAAGCTGTGTCCTCCTGCGCGTCAGGCGGCATGACCGCGAGCCCGCTGGGCACAGGCGCAGCAGAGGGGCCCTCCTGCAGACCGTGCACTGCGACACCAGGGGCTGGGAAGATCCAGGGAAAAGCCGCTTTCCAGTCCACACACGGACACTGCACAGAAGACACAGGTGGGCTTTGTGGTTCTGAAATCTACTGAGCAGATTGGTTGTTAACTTCTGAAAATTAAGGGAAAAAGAAGTCATTGTTCTAAAAAAAAAAAAAAAAAGGCTAAATGAAGCCTAATTCTAGGTTTATTTTGGACAACAATAAGCAGATTTTTAAAAAATCTCAATATCACACATCAATAGTTCAAACAGCTGAAACAAAGGCACTAATCTTCCACTGCTTTCTAAACAAACCCTCTCTGAGCAGAACTTTTATGAATTCTGGCTGTACCTGATATCTAAATATTTCCTAACAAACGTTTCTAGAAGGTCACACCTATGCCCTCAACTCAGGCAGCCGGCCACCTGCTTCACGCCTGATGCCCTCACAGGGAAGAGTAAGGCTGACCAACCACAAGAGGCCACAGAACGGTTCCCTTCACACTGTCACTTGAAACAAACAGAATAAAACACCCCAATTCCCAGGACATCACAGGGAAACTTACTTGAGTTGAGCGTCTGCCGCGTTTTGGCGCTTGTGCAGTAAGCTTCAATGACCTTCAGAATCTGAGCGTCTTCCTCCAAAGCAGCGGTGCCTGTCAAGAGACACATGACACTCAAATCCAGTCCTGAGCAGGACTGACCAGATGGGCACAGCCATCAGCTCGGCCAAGAGGGACAGTGACAATAACCCCTCCTTCTACTTTCTCATAACCATTTTCTAAGTATTTAAAAACAGTAATATTTAAAAGTGGTTTTCATTTTTTAAATGTATTTTATCTGCAAAGTATCTGGCAAAGTGCTAATACCCCAACTTACAGAGGCCATCCTACTAATCCATAAAACAGTATCCCTCAAATTGGGAAACGGCCAGAGAATAAACAAGAAAAACAGTCAGCTCAGTTCCACTGAAGCAAGAAATAGAATTTTAAATAACATGTTCATTCATGTTTTCACACACCAGCCTGACAAAACTCAGACTGACCTCCTCCGCTGATGTGGACAGTGGAGTGAAACCAGGCATGACTGTCCAGAACGGCAGCCCGCTGTCCTCACCAAAAGCCTCTGAGGGAAACATTCCCTGACCCACAAAATCGCACTTGGAATTTAATCTCAGGCAGTCATGAAGCCCAGCCCAGAGCTCTTCCTTAAACGGTGGGCTCCCTGAACACAGCCCCACTTCACCTAGAGACCTAGGCCCTGAGCACAGTCCTCCAGAAGTCAGCACCCAGGGCAGGAGCCCAGCTGCACCTCATGACCGGCCGGTGCTGAGTAACAGTCACACACACGGCTCATAGTTGATCCTGCGAGCAAACTATTATTTGTTATTTTTCTGTTTGTATATTTTCTAAGATTTTATTTATATTTTTAAAGGCTTATTTTAACAAAAAAAGTGCAAAGAATAGAAGGCTAAAATATTTATAGCTACATAATTTAATAACCCAGATCAAGTATTTAAAGTCCTAAAAGCTTAAAAGAAAGAGGTGTGATTTCACTAATTGGGGTCCAGAATCTCATAGGCCTCTTCTGGGAAAGGTAAGAAAGGTAAGTTTAACAGCTGGACCCACGCACGGCAGGAAGTACAGCAGCGTGCACAGGTTGGCCGTTCCCTGCTCCCTCCATCCAGCTGCTGTTACAACTCCATTGCACAGTGCAGGGAAAGATGCAGGAGGACGGAAGGACGCTGCTCCCACTGTCCGGCAGCCACTGCTGATGGACTCCTCACCACCAAAGGTCAAGGGAAGCGCACTGACCAGACGACAGCCACATTTTCTACACAGCACCAACCATTTCACAAACTAGAGATTTCCTGGATTATGAATGTCATAAAGATTAACATAACTTAAAAGATTATAACCTGACCATTACTCTGCACTTCCTGTGCAGGAGACACTACTGACACAACCTTTTCCCAGTCCACACTGAGCGAACGGCCTTCAAATTCCTCCCTGACCTACTGTCTGCCCCAGGCCCCCCATCTCTTGTCCCCTACGCCTACACAACCTCATGCTTGAACTGCACTTGAGCTCTGAGAACACTTGAAGCTTTTGCCACTGGCTCCAAACTTCCCCAGGATTAGAACCACGTGTCAGGTTGCCCACCTGAGCACCTGCCCACCCTCTGGGCTCCTCCTCCCTCACAAGGGGCCATGATCACCCCCCCCCCCACCCCGCTAGCTGCTTCCACTCTGCTCTCTATCCTCCAAACAGGGCCATGGCGGCCGGTATTCAAGGCATCTGAGTCATTCTCACTCCACAGGGGTGGGCCTGAGGAACAAGCCCTCCATGTCCCCTAAACACACCCCAAGGCAGAGTCTGCCCAGACTCAGCTCACCTGCTTCCTCAGCCCACATCTCTGCTCTCCATGCCCTGACCAACGCCCCCCACAGCCCACACACTCAGTCACCCTCTTGTGTGGTTCCTTGTCGAGCTCTTTCTCCTAAAATGCAGGCTGAATGAGGACAGTTTTCTTTCAACCTCTGCCATGTCCCTTGTCCCAACACATGAACCTGTGCAAGTGTCAACAGAAGGAAGCCAGGACCCAACCCCAGCTCATCACACAGACAGTGTCGAGACAAAGCTTATGGAAGGAGGCGGCTAGGCAGCCCAAGTCAGGGACCCTGAGTTAAAAGAGCAGCACCAGCTAGTTGGGGGACACCAAGCATCCAGGCCCAGCCCAGGTCTTGCTGCTAAGGCCCAGGCCTACTCCAGCTCAGGAGGAACTCTGGAGTGTACTGCCTTGGAGTCAGGGACCTGAGCAGCTGAGCGGAGGGCTCCATGCATGATGCCTGCTGCCACAGCATCAGAGACGAGGTTGAGAAGGAAGGCGCTGACATGGTCCAGAAGCTGACCTGTCCTCTTGCCGAGCCCTCCCCAGAGCCCAGATGGGGTGCAGTGTCAAATTCGTGGCACTGGGCCACTCTGCCACTTCCCTAGAGGGTGGTGCTGGCTGGAACATCTTTCCCACAAGCCTCTGGTGGAAACAGATCCCCCAGGTCCCCGATGGGTACAGTGAAGAGGAGGACAACCTGACACAGGTCTCTCCTCCCAGCCTGATGACCCCATCCTGAGGTTGGAGGAAGTGAAGTGATGGGAAGAACAGGGCAGGCTCAGAGGGGCAGAGGGGCAGAGGAGCAGTGAACAGACACCGTGACAGCGTCACGGCCACCTCACCACCCCAGCCAGCACCGTCCCTCAGTGCCAGCCGGCCCGAAGCACCTGTTCACAGCACCCTCCTAGCAGTCACCCTGGGGAAGGCCCAGACAGTGGGAGACACAGGGCAGGGCAGGAATCTTTCTAGTCACGTCTTCTAGAAACAACTGTAGTCCCTCTGAAGCTACCATATGCCCACTAGCAGAGAGCCTCACTGTGAGTGGCAGTGTGGGACACTTAGAGTGGGCCACACACCACCTCAGCCTCAGACACAGTGACAAGCAAACACCTCCGTCTCACAGGAAAGAGAGTCCCAGCAAGAAAACAGTGTGGTAGGAGCCACTGACATGGAAAACCAGGCAGCACTGGTGGGCGCAGAGCACCTCGGGAAAGCAGCAGGCGAACCCTGGGCTCAGGCCCAGACATCAGTGCTGACACGCAGGCACCGTTGCTGCCCACCTGCGCACACACAGCAGCTGCACCCTCTCACTGCCCCACTGCCCCACGGTGTGGACCCCACATCCGTCTCAAGTCTGCACAGAGCCACCAACCTGCTCCCTGGCCCACTGTGGGGGGGCAGACAAGAAGGTGCCTCCCCGCCCAGCACTCACTCTTCCGCAGCGCAAACTCCTCGTCTGAAGGCTTCCGCTCAGGTTTGCGCTTAGGAAGCAGCTTCTTCATCGTCTTAGGACTCTTACTAAGGTCCTAGGGAAAGAGAGAAGAAACGCTGCTGTAATGCAGACAGCATGTTCACCGCCTATCAAGAAGGGCCATGGCGAAGCTGTGAGATGCAAGATCACCAGGAGCACCGTGGAGCCCCCACTCCTCTCAGACTCTGACTTCCATCAGCTGCTGAACATTCATTTAAAATCAACAGGGCATTTTCAGTGTCATTCACCGGCTGACATACCTGGATCCCACAACAGGTGTGCTGCCAGCAGGCAGACTGGTGGTGTCTGCAGAGGACACGAGTGGCCGGTAGCTGACTTGCACACATGCGGGTGACAAGCTCCTGCACTCTGCAGCAGACCCACAGTCTGCAGCTAACTAGAAAGGCAGGAGGAAGCTAAGGCTACTTTTTAAAGAGACAAGTAAAAAGACCAAGTCTTTTTTGGAATTTTTTTTTTTTTTTTTTTTTGGAGACAGTCTCACTTTGTCACCCTCAGTACAGTGCTGTGGCTTCATAGCTCACAGCAACCTCAAACTCTTGGGCTCAAGCGATCCTCTTGCTTCAGCCTCCTGAGTAGCTGGAACTACAGGTGCCTGCCACAACACCTGGTTATTTCTTTTATTTAGAGACAAGGTCGCATTCTGACTCAGGCTGGTCTTGAACCTGTGAGCTTAGCCAATCAGCCTGCCTTGGCCTCCCAGAGTGTTAGGATTACAGGAGTGAGCCACTGCACCCAGCCAAAGAGTCTTAACTATAGGAAAAGTTCCAAAATCTCAAGAGAGAAGAGAATGTGAGTGACACTCCCTGGCGGGAGTGCAGAGGACAGACACACCAACGGGACTGGCGCTGGCTGCTCCTTGGTGCACAGCCACACCAGTGTAGAGCTGTCCACGGGGCATGCCCACACTCACCTCTGGAGCACATCTTCTTTTAAAGTGCGAAGTCAAAAGGAAACTAAGTGAACAAGACAAAACTCAGCAGGGCAGCTCAGGTCCCAACTGTATCAAAACAGCCAACTCTGTGACACTTCCCTAACATAAACCATCCCTGAACCTGATGATGAGAAACCAGGGCTCAGAAGAGGAGATGGGTTCCTTGGGAGTTAGGTTTGCAGTGTGGCTCAGGCCAGGTGTTTTTGGAGGGTGGAGGAACTCCAAGGAGCCTCAGAGACAGGACACTGGCACCGGCATCTCAGGGCTAGCGTTCTGGTCAGTGTCTGACCAGAGTCCAGGATTCTGCCCTTCAGAAGCTACAGACAGCCCAATTGGTATTGTGTAGCTGAGAATGGAATGCTTAGCAACTGTTACTATCACCTGATCCTGCCCAGGCACAGATGGGAATCACAGAAGTGAGTTAGGAAAGTTCAGCCACCACGTTCCCCACCCCCGTTTGTAAAGTGTGTGTTGTAATCACATGATGTACCTGCATAATTCTCCTTCTTTTGTTTACCTTCTTCTGATTGTTTATGATTACTTGGGGCACTTTGCTTTGAATAACTAAAATTAATTTTATGCTTTATGTTGTCAATGTGATTGATGATTTTTGACTGAATTAAAGAGACCCTGGGGAGAAGGGCCCACTGCTGCCCTGGCTAGATGTCACTAGCCATAGTGTACACCTTTCACGGACTCCCATTGGTTATTTCACTTGAGATAAATGAGTCTGAGTTTCAACGCCCTCATAACTGAGCTCCACGAAGGTTGTGGGGACCCAGGCCCCCACAGAGCTTGGTAATGAGCTGCCCTGAACCAGAGCAATGCTTGATTTAAATTTATCTTTTAAGATTTTTTTCTGTAAAAATAACAATTTTAGCAGCTCTTAGAAGTGCAGCAGAAATCAGCTCAAAAGAAACACACACATGCCCTACAGCTTCCCTAACTCAAGGCAGAGACAAGGACTTGGGACAAGCCAGCCTGCCCTGCTCAGGCGCACCTGCCTTCACACCACTCCCGGCCAGCACACTCCCTCCAGGGGCCATGCCAGCACGGGGGCTGCAGGCCGGCACTTGGAGCCTCCTTTCCTGTCATCCACTCTGTCAGGTGACTTTCCACTACTGCCTGGAGGCACTCAGCAATAATGGACAATCAGGAGGAGTCCAGCAAAGCCACTGTAGCCAGAGTCAGCAAAATCAGACTGTGCTGACCTCAAGGCCTCTCCTCGCCCTTGCCGCTCCTAACAGCTCTGCCCAGTCTTCTTCCCTGGTCAATCCACCTTGGCCAGCCCTTGCCTGTAGGATCTAGCTTTCTCTTCACACTGCACACACTAACCAACACATCAAAGAACACCCATACTCTTCAATAACCTCCCGTGATCAAAAAAATCTGACTTGAACACATGAACAAGAAAGGTGTCTACAATAAAATGAAATTCAGCAAGAACAAAAAAATGGGAAGTACTGGTTATAATTTCCTACAGGGCACTTTCCCGTGAGGTTAAATCCTTGGTGCTGTGTGCAGGAACCTCGAGGGGTGGCCCAGCTCACAGACAAGTGCAGCCCTTCACGGCACTTCGAGGGCCCACACCATCTTACACTCACCAAGTGTGCTGACACACCTGCTCACATGCACAACTACATGCATGCCTGTAACACCCTTGCACGCTCTAGCTCACGCCCAAACACGTTCATCTCACGCTGACTCACGTCTACACACACGCTGCCACTCACATTCAACTTGTTTCTGTGTACAGGCTCAGAACCACACCCATCCTCACACACCCTGCTCCTCCCATCCTCACACTCATCACTATACTCACTCCCACTCAGAACCACACCTGTCCTCACACACCACACTCGTTCTCACATTTCTAGCCATAACCACACAGTCACAATCACACTCACAACCACTCATTCTTATGAAAACTACACTCAATGACCAGCTCCTTCAAGTGAAAATACTTCTTGGAACATAATTCTCATGGAATCAGTTTAGGTGAAGGTGTGTGAAACTGTGCACACTTCTTTGTGGGTAGAAATAAGATTTTAACTATCATAATGAACATAGAAATATTGGATCAGAACGGAGAGAAACGCAGACTACATCATGATTTCCCACACGTCAAAGACAGGAGCTGCCTTAAATAATTTTTCATTTTTGTTTGTAAATGTTCTTTTCATTTCAAATGGCTTCTGGGGACAAAACGTAGTGCTCGGTGCAAGAGAATAGTATGCAGAAATAAGGTGACACCCTCACAAACTATAAAGCCACATCAGGCTCAGCCTCCTCCCAGGTCCAGGCCCCAGTGGCATTCCTCAGGTCAGCCTAGCACAGACAGGTGCAGTGTGCAGTGGGACACTACACACACCTGCCCAGCAGAGTGAATGACAGGCAGAGACAGGCAACTCCTTCACAGCTCTAAAGCAGTGAGTCCCTGCCTGGTTCTGTGCGAAAGGACCAACCTGACACACCACACATGCCAATGATGCACGCTGTCGTGTGGCTGTTTGAGTGGCTAAAGGACCTCACCTCCTTGTAGCAGAGAGCAGCTGAGGGCCGGAGTGGAGGTGCAGGCCGCAGGCAGCTCAGGCTCCAAGGCTTGGGAGTTTTTGGAGGCTCCAGGGGCCCCCAGTTGATGGTGGTGTGCGGGGTGCCGTGGTGGGAGGGGTGGGGGAGCGTGTGGTAGGCAGGCGTCAGTGGTGCAGGCTTGCTGTCCGCGTGCTTGCTGGACGGAGTGACCGAGTGGGAGGGAAGCTGGAAGGGCAGAGACAGAATGTGAGAGTCTGCATGCTCACTGCAAAAGGGGCACTTTGATGGACACTTGACCCCGTTCTTAAAAATATGCCAAGTGAAATAAGCCCCAGTGTCACTTCTACTGAATCCCTGACCTTTAGCAGTCAAGTTTCAACAGCAAGCCTCCAGGCAGAGCATGGAACTCCCCACAGTGTCTGCACCAGCCAGGAGGCACAGTTCTCTACTATGACTGATATGCAGATGCTCCGCTGGCCACATTTATCTGTACAGAATAACACTTGGGGACACATACTTCCCTAGCATATAAAAATTTTATAAGAGAACAGGCATTCCCTGTGTGGGGAACATGGCTACAAGGGATGGAAATCCTCCCAGCCAAGTGCTGTTCACCACTGGGTCAAACCTGGGGCCTGATTCCTAGGTCTGAAGGTCTGTTTCAAAAAAAAAGTTTTCCTGGCACATGAGCAGGTCTCTCCTCTCCACAACTGCTTCCGTGTTATAAGGCAAAGAAAGGACAGCTGTGACAGGGACCTGCAGAGCCAGAACTGTTCACTCGCTGCTCTTCACGGAGAACTGCCAGTCCCCAGAGGAATGCAAGCTCCTGGGGTCATGCTCGCCCAGCGTGGGGCGAGCAAGCGGCCCATGTCATGCCAGCATCTACCACAAAAGAATCTCTTCCAAACTAAGTAACTTCCAGATGTATAACATTATGTAAAGCCCACTGCTAGCAATAATGTCATAAGTAAGAAATGTTTGAGTTCATTTTTCCATACTTGAAAAAGTCAAAAGAGGTGTGTTCTCTCCTAAACTGGAATGCGGTTTAAGCTGCATACAGCTGGATCCCAGAGAACAGACCCCGTAAGAGAAACTCCCAACAACGCAGAACACGTCAAACAGGAGGTGGTGCAGTGCCTTCCCCACTGAAGGGCACCTTCCTGGTCACCAGAGAACATGACAACAAATGCTGAGATGCAGGACCCAGCCACAGAGAAAAGTTCCCTATTTAAAGTGACATTCTAATAAGGTTGACTTTCAGAGTGTAATTGAAAATCTGAATGAAAAAGCATCGTACGGCTCCTTATAACACCCACAGGCACACCTACACCCCTGGATAATCTAGTTCCACCATGGCTCCTTATAATACCCCCAGGCACACTCATGGCTATGTCCTTGGGATAAACTGGTTCCTTGAAAGCTAAGCGTCTTCAGTGTTTGTAGAATGGAGAAGATACAAATGGCAGTCATTCAAAATACAATGTTACCAAAAGCAAAAGAGTGGTTTTAATCTCTAAACTTCTACAAGAATGGAGTGAAATCACACAACCCTAATCAGAACGCCCCTACAGCAACTCTCCCTAAGGTGAAACTTTAACGGGAAGGATGACAAAGTGAAAAATGAGGTACGTAGCAGAAACATCCTAATAACCCAAGAAAGAGGGATGAGGAAAATCTGCAGACTAAAAATGAACACAAAACTGTAATTCTTTTTTTAAAAGGTCTGCCCAATTTGTCAGTGCTACTTGATAAAGATAATATTGAAATACTACACATGCCAATTTCTCAAGCACAGAACACCAGTACAGAGGGGTTTAAACTCTGAAGAGCAGCTGACCTACTCTAAATAAAAGATAAAAAAGTCTTACAATTAAAGTAATGAGTAAAAGTTGTAATTTAATGCCATCAACATGAATTTGTCCCCAATCACTGTGATGATTTGTTGCTTTCTTAAGTGAAACATAATAAATACAGTTAAAATTCACAGAAAAGTCATCTAGGAGTAGTGGTTCTAGGGGGCTGAGCATAACCCTCCCCAGCCCACCCCCATTATGCGTCCAGGGCCACTGTGAGCAGAGGCAGCTTCCTACCCACTGTCCCTGGGTTCCATACAAGATCACATAATTCAGGGCTGTTTCAAAGGAATGATCATGATGAATCAGTTCACTATTAAGACGGAGAAGACTAAATATTTGCAAAGAATAATAAGAAGCTATTATTTCGCATTTTTGACCGAAATATCAATAAAGCTTTAAAGCACCAATCTCTTATGGACCGCTCCACCCGACACCACTGTTTAGTCTGGAAGGAGGCAGCGCGAGGGCCTTACGGTGTGGGAGGGCACGGAGTGCGGCTTCACAGTGGGGTTCCCTGCAGACGTGACCTTGGTCTGCTTCTGCAGGTGGTCCACCCACTCGTGCAGATCTTGCTGGTTGCTGCAGGACACCAAGATCCGCTCGATCATGCTCCCTAAAGGGTAGGAACAAAACAGCCCAGTAGCAACACAGGCAGGGGGGGCTCACATGCACAGACAGAGGGTCACTCAGCAGTGCCTGAACGCCGCCTTCTGAACACACTGCGAGCACCCGCACACGAGGCCACCACACCCTCCCCAGGACAGCACTCACGCGGTTCCGCCCCATCACCTGATATTTCGAATGCATTTCTGTGACTTTCATTGTCCTCGAGCTTCGTGATTGTCATTCCTGTGGTTGGTAGCTTCCCCTAAAAAACAGCCCCCCCAAAAGAAACAGTCAGGGCTCTCCTGGTAAAGAAGGTACCATTAATAAAGTAAATATTAAATAATTTTCGAAATAGCAAAGGAACTGCCAACTTGCCAACAGTTAAGATGCTGAACTGGCAAGAAAGTACAGAGCCCCACGGCAGAACAGAAGAGCTAGTCTGATGGGCTGCTCTAAGCACAAACACTACACATCTGGATCCAAAAACTAGAGCACACAGCAGCTGTTTTAAATGACTTCACAGAAAAGAAGTAAGAATTTGCCCCATGAGGAAATGCAGAGGAAACTCCCAAGTTTGAAGGCAGAACAAGGTGGCATTTAAGGCCAGCACAGGAACAGATGGTCACACTTTGTAGTCTACCAGACAGAGAAGACGTCATCGTGCTGTCACACACCGAGTAGAAAGCGGTGGACAAATCCACCACCACACCCCCGAAAAAGGAGGACAGTGAGCAACACAGGCCCTGTGAATGGAGGGCCCGCGAAGGGAGATGCAGACTGACCACCACCATCAACACAGGTAACACACCCCGCTGACACCACCACCGTCAACACAGGTAACACACCCCGCTGACACCACCACCGTCAACACAGGTAACACACCCCGCTGACACCACCACCGTCAACACAGGTAACACAACCCGCTGACACCACCACCGTCAACACAGGTAACACGCCCCGCTGACACCACCACCGTCAACACAGGTAACACGCCCCGCTGACACCACCACCGTCAACACAGGTAACACGCCCCGCTGACACCACCACCGTCAACAAACACAGGTAACACACCCCGCTGACACGACCACGGCACACAGCAGCCAGCCCAGTCTTCAGATAAAGCTTGTTACAGGGATTAGGGGGAACCACTGGTCAGCCTAGAGGCAGGACGCTATGGGGACTTCAAAAGCCACACTTCCCACCAGGAGCAGAATGCGCTCCCACCAAGGACATGTGCCAGTGTCACAGCCTGGCCGCAGAGGCTGCCCACAATCTGCAGGGCACAGGGCATTCCCCTGCCAGGGCCATACCATGAGCAGCGCCAAGACTGAGATCCTATCTGGGGCCCGGCAGACAAGACATGGATGTGGTCAAGTGTACTTGAGAAATGCTCACACTGCGCAAGCCATCCTCAGAGTCACAGCACACAGGTACGTTTCTACAGCTGAGAAGTCCTGCAGCAGAGCTTCGTGACAGTTGCTGACGCCGCCGCCCTCACACCAGTGCACTGCTCAGCAGCTGACCCCACCGCCCTCGCACCAGTGCACCGCTCAGCAGCTGACCCCGCTGCCCTCACACCAGTGCACCGCTCAGCAGCTGACCCCACGCCCTCACACCAGTGCACCGCTCAGCAGCTGACCCCGCGCCCTGACACCAGGCACCGCTCAGCAGCTGACTCTGCCGCCCTCACACCAGTGTACCGCCCAGCTGCTGACCCTGCCACCCTCACACCATGCACCGCTCAGACTAGCATGTTTGACAGCCCTCAAAGCCAGGGTTCTAATAGCAGAAATTCATATGGATGAGACAGTCTCTACACTCAGAGAAAAACCTCCCAGCAAATAGTGCTGGGAACATGAAGATAAAACCCTGTTCATGGGATGAGGTCCCAGGGGCAGGTCAACACATCTATGGCAAACCCTACTGGGGACCAGCATCGCAGGCAGGGACCTAAGGAGTCCTCAGTGGTCACCTCCTCCCCTCCAGAGGACTCTGTCTTCAACCAACCAAAGGAGACCCAAGGGATAGAACACAAAGCCAGAGAGTGACGGGAAAGGACTCAGGTCAACCCAGGGCAGCTGCCACTGTGGGAGGAACCCTCGTGGTGCTGTCTCAGCCACAGATAGGGTCTCCTCGGCAGGGTCTCAAAAGTGAAAGCCTGGCTTTCCTGAGTTCATCGGTACACAGCGGCTTCAGCAATATTACAGTGCTGCTTTGGGAATAATGATCTTCTCTGGTGGCAGACAAAACCTTCCACAGAGGTACAAAGGGCCACGAGGTTTTGCTGGGACAACACAGATGACACATGCTGGAAAGAGACACAGCTCAGGGGACACAGGGCAGCTCCTGGGCAGTGGCATCTGCTGACTGGTTCATCTTCAGAAAGCTGATAGAAAGAGTATGAGCTTCTCTAACTTGAAAGAAAAATAACACCTGCCCAGAGCATCTGTTAAACATACAGAAAACTACGTAAGCTACTTGATATTTGCCATTATAAATTAAGTATAGCAAGAGAAAACAATTCCCCCTTGGGTCAGACATGGTGGCTCACACCTGTAATCTTGGCATTCTGGGAGGCAAAGGCAGGCAGACTGCTTGAGATCAGGAGTTCAAGACCAACCTGAATAAAAGCAAGACCCTGTCTCTACTAAAAATAGAAAAACTAGCAAAGCTTTGTGGAGAGTGCCTTTAGTCCCAGCTACTCGGGAAGCTGAGGCAAGAGGATAGCTTGAACCCAGGAGTTAAAGGTTGCTGTGAGCTGTTATGCCACAACAATCAATTTTTCTGGACAGCAGCAGAGTGAGACACTATCTCCAAAAAAAAAAAAAAGAGAACCCCACCCATTCCTTGCATTTCCTCCTCAAATCAGCAGTTACAGTTTCTCAAAGAAAAGCAATGAAATGATTAAAATATAAAAAGCCTAAACCATCACATTACTCCTTAAATCTGGTGTACTTGGGGTACTGCAGCCAGCCCACAGCTTCTCACGTCACCCAACCCACTGTGCAGAAAAGAAAACTACAGCTCAGAGAAGTAAGACACTTTGCACAAAATAACGTGTCAATGACAGGGACTCCTCTGCATCACAGTAGTCTGTGTCCTTAGAGGCACCGTATGTCCATATCCACACGCGCCATGTTCCTCACGTGACACTGCCACACGTGCAGTGACGCACACCTACCAGGAGGCAAAGCCAGTACCATTTACCTGATAGATGAAACCGCTCATCCTAGGACTGGCAGACAGCATCAGCAGGATATTTGGGAAGAGCAGAAGATATCTTTCATTTTTTTCCTAATAGAAAAAGAAAACAAATACAATTAACTTTTTAAAAACATCTACTTAAAAATGTTAAGTACAAATACATACCTTATATTAGGCCCTATGAAACAGTGTACTGTATTTCCTCTTTAGGTATTTCTATTAAATTTTATTAGATAAATTAAATGGAAACAAACTTATGATAAATTCTGCGTTAAATCTTAATGTATGATTAAGAGAAAGTTTTACCATTTAGGTAAAAAGTGGATTGCTGGGCAGCACCTGTGGCTCAAAGGAGTAGGGCACTGGCCCCATATGCCAGAGGTGGCAGGTTCAAACCCAAGTGAATCACTTAAGCCCAAGAGCTGGAGGTTGCTGTGAGCTATGATACCACACACTCTACTGAGAGTGACAAAGTAAGACTCAGTCTCAAAAAAAAAAAAAATTTGGTGAAGTACAGCCCTGCCAGTAACTATTTTTAGTTAATCTAAAATTTTCTTGTGGTTTAGAGAAAAGGAACCTGAGAAGTTTTAGTGGGGAGGAGAGACAAGTGTAGTCTCTAAGTTAGAGGAAGGAGAGGGCAAATCTTTAAAGTCAATGTTGACCTATTACTAATTTCTGGCATTTCCCTAGACCACCCAATGTCAATTCAATGTTGTTTCATCCATCCCACAAACTTTGCCAGGTTTAAAGACTTAAAAACATTACTTAAATATTAAAAATCATTTGCTTAAACAAGGTAGCAAAAAAAAGGGCCAAAGAGACCACAACTAAAAGAAATTCCCAAGAATCTAAAAAGAAGCTGAGCAATGTCAGGCAGTCCCTTTTCACATTACAGTCAAACCACGGCCCTCACAAGAGAAGCCAGGGCGCTGAGCACACACCTCAGAACGCTGGGCCCAGGCAGAGTGCCCTGACACAGAGCTTCTACCCATCAGAGGCAGGACTGAGAACCATTCACTGCTCTCTATCCTCTCCCTGGAGGGAGGACTCAGAGTAGAGGCTCCAAGGAATCTGTCATAAAGGAAACCTGCTCCACCCATCTTTCCAGTAACTGAATCATTTCTGGAGTAGCACCTGCAACATCATATAGCTCTTGTATTACAAAGAGCACATTTTGGAGTTTCCACAAATTATTTTAAATAAAATTTAAAAGAGCATTATTAAGAAATAACTGCTTCTGGACAGATCTAGGGGTTTGGGAGGTTGTAAATAAGGAAAGTCATGTTTCTTATGTTAACCAAACTACAAGACTTTAGGAAATAAGGGTGTGATATTTCAAAATTTTATAGGAACCTACATTGCTGAGTCTTAAACTTCAGTTTCTTATCAGAAGAGTTTCATGTTCAAAAACAGGCTATCAGGACATTGTGGTCATGTTAATCATTTTTTGGAAAGGTGTAATAAAATTCAAAAAGCAGTATCTGCTTAGTGACCCAATGAATGTATACTAAGGCAAAGTGTGAAACACATGGCTCAGTTTTCACTGTGTGTGGGGGTCAGAAACATAGGATTTGATCTCACATTTAAACCAAATTCCCATAATCAATTGCCAACTAGTGTACAGTAACGGAAAAGTATAATGACCCCGACCAAGAACACAGCATGTCCCTGACAGGAACTGCCTGCACAGCACCAGCTGGCTCCGGCACACATCCGCACACAGGGTTCCCGGAGTCGTGCCTGGACGGCACCGACTGGCTCGCTCAGGCACACATCCGCACACAGGGTTCCGGAGTCCTGCCTGGACAGCACCGGCTGGCTCACTCCGGCACACATCCATACACAGGGTTCCGGAGTCCTGCCTAGACAGCACTGGCTCGCTCGCTCAGGCACACATCTGCACACAGGGTTCCGGAGTCCTGCCTGGACAGCACCAGCTGGCTCGCTCCGGTGCACATCTGCACACAGGGTTCCCGGAGTCCTGCCTGGACAGCATCGGCTCGCTCGCTCCGGCACACATCCGCACACAGGGTTCCCGGAGTCCTGCCTGGACAGCACCAGCTGGCTCACTCTGGCACACATCTGCACACAGGATTCCCAGAGTCCTGCCTGGACAGCACCGGCTCGCTCGCTCCGGCACACATCTGCACACAGGATTCCCGGAGTCCTGCCTGGACAGCACCAGCTGGCTCACTCTGGCACACATCTGCACACAGGATTCCCGGAGTCCTGCCTGGACACCTTACCTCAGCTCACACGTCTCTGAACCAGCTAATGTCAGCTGGGTCAAAACTGACTCATACTCAGCTCTAAGCCCCTCGAATATATGCAGTCTCTTTCATATAATTATGATGTAAGACAGAATTCCTACTACATTTTGTCCCTGCTTTAAATTGCTTTTAAAGTCTCGCATTGTGAGACCCTAAGTGTGGGCTGAGCACATGTGGGGTGTGCACTGAGGCTGCCGTACCTCACTCCCCGCACACTGGATCAGGACCTGGGACATGTAGATGACGTTGCCCAAGGTTTTAATGTCATCCCCCTCCCAGTTCCGGATGGCTTCTGTCAGGATCTGCAGCTCAAGCTCTTTCCTCTTCCGGACTTCTTGACACTGGGCCTGAGACACACAGAACAACACTGCAAACAGACAGACTCTAAAATTTTATGTTCTAGCCACATTGCTTTGTATCTCACTTCTTCTTAAGATAATTACTGATTTGTATCTTATTTCTTAGACAGATGATCTATTGAATGATTTGCTTAATTGTATGAAATTAAGAGAACACACACAACTGCTCTGGAATACTGAACACTGCTTTAGAAAAATACAGCAGATTGGGCCACTTCAACAAAGAAAAATGTAAAGTGGACAAGAAAAATACTTTCAGTCTGGTTTTGTTAGAATACAGAAGACTGAGCAAAGGGAGAAGGGCAGAGAGAGCCTGACCACGAACGAGGCCGCACGGGGCAGGTGACCAGGCAACACCAGCACCCTGTCTCACGGGAAGCACCACAGATACCATGGGGACAGGTCAAAAAAAATGTTTTAAATAATTTTAACATGCTCTAACATCAGTTATGTTGTGTTTTCTTAAGTTTAAATAATCACTGGATCATCGTTCTGGAGTTCACTTACCAGCCAGGCAATGCCTACTATGCACTGGTTCTTATTTTACTCGAGTAAACCCTGAATTCACATGCACACTTTTTATTATCTAACTTTTTCAGTTGATTAATTCTCCCACCTTCATTTGCCATAACAATCTCTGAAAAAAAGCAAACACAACATGCTTAACCACTTACTGAAAGGTTTTTGAAGGCAGTCATGGACTTCTGGATGTCTTGTCTGTCGGTGTGATAATCCTTGGAATAAAAGCAGCACATTGTTAGCTTTCATGATGAAGTTTTTCTTAAAAAAGCACTTTCTATAGACCAGCCAGAAACTTTGCTAACACTTTTCAGCCCCTTAACATGTCCTTTTTAAAAGTCACCCTTAAAGCACCATTTCTTACCCTTTAAGAGAGTCATTCAGTCAATGGACTTGAGGAAAATACTTTAGGACAGAACAGCCAAAGAGCATGAGCAAACCAGTGCTGTCCGGTCCCTCTAGTTTCACTGAAATGGCCTCACCCAGGGATCACGTGTGGCCTCTGGCTGCTCCTGCACCAGAACCCAGAGCTGAGCAACTATGAAGATCTCAGTGCCTGCCCACTACAGGAGAGGTCTGCCCACCCCAGGCAGGAGAGTCCCTTCAATCCGATTCCTGCCAGGCCTGCAACCTGCCACTGCATGAGTAAGACAAGCAAACCCATTGGTTACACGGCCCTTCCTGCATCGTTACTCTGCAACTTGTGCACTTGTTGTTTGTAGCTTAATGTTCCTGCTATGACACCTCAATGCCATCTGGAAATCGGCTTTTGTTTTCCAGCTTCAGGCCACTTTTCCGTCAGCAATAGCAGGTGAGGGAAGGGAGAGGAAGAGCAGATGCTTTTCTGTAGGGACGGGGAAGGGGAAAAACCTTAATAGTCAACAAAATCATCCTGAAAGTCCACTACGCTATAAACTCTAGGTGAAGTCTTTTGGGGCTCTAAGAAGAATCGTCTTTTGGGGCTCTAAGAAGAATCACTAATAACAACGTCTGTCACGGCCGAGTGGGGCAGGCCCCGAGCAGCAGTGTGGCGGGCAGTACCTCCATGTGCCTCTCGAGCTCCTTGAGCAGGGTGGGGTACTTGTCCAGGCGCAGGAAAGGCTTGCTGAGGCCTGTGGTCAGCACAAGGATCCCAGGGCTGCTGGCACCTCTCGCCTCCATGAACTCCCCCAGCTCCTCACTGGGCAGCGCAGCACAGCCGGAGAGAAGATGTACATCAGAGAAGCAGCAGGACGCTGTGAGCGCCACAGGGCAGCCAGGACATGTGTCCCGAGCGCTGCCCTTATCCCTGGGCAGGTTTCAGCTATCACACCCATGTCCATGTGGGCATGGCCTGGATGTGTCCACACACCACAGAGAAGCCCCAAAGGGCCTACACTGCTCCTGGGGAGCCACAAAAGTAAGCACAACACAGAACACCTCCACTGGAGGCCATCAGCCTGTCCACAGTGAGGGACATGTCCAAGGGTGAACATGTGCTCTGGGATCTGTATACGGTTCTATAATTACAGCAGAACCTCTGCGAGTTGACTCCCAGGGGACTGTGACAAACTCATCTCCATACAGTGGTGGTCATCGTAAGGAACTAGGCTTGCTGCACTCAGATGTGTACAAGGTGCGTGTTGCATCTATGAAAATTAGGTCAACTTGAGGTGGTCAGTGGGGAGGTGTGGGGTAGGGGGGTGTCAGCTGTGAGGTTCTGCTGTGCCAGCACAGAAACAGGACACTTCCGGACGTGCATGTCTCTGGGAACACGTGTGCATCTGTGTCTACAACTCTGTGCTAACACTTGCTGCACTGTGCACACCAAGCCTGGTGCCAACTCCAGGACCCTGCTGTAGACACCCTGCTCACTCTGAATACCGCCCTGACGTGAACGGCGCTGAGTGCATGGTCCCACATCTACCATCATCTCCCACATGGGGACACCCTCTGCCTTCCTCAGCATCAACTTTCTCAATGGGGACGCGAGTCCAGGACAGCAGAACACCAGGATGGAGGGCAGAGAGGTACAGTGATATGACCACTTGCCATGCTGACACTAGATAGATGCTTTATTTTTTTATTTTTATTTATTTATTAATAAGTCTCACTATGTCGCCCTCTATAGAGTACCGTAGTGTCACAGCTCACAGCAACCTCAAACTCTTGGGCTCAAGTGATCCTCCTGCCTTAGTCTCCCGAGCAGCTGGGACTACAGGCACCTGCCACAATGCCTGGCTAGTTTTACAGATAAGGTCTTGCTCTGGCTCAGGCTGGTCTTGAACTTGTGAGCTCAGGCAATCCTCATAGCCTCCCAAGTGCTGGGATTACAGGCGTAAGCCACCATGCCTGGCCTAGATAGATGCTTTATACATTCATGCCCCTGACACTGCTGCAGGTAGGGGGGACACACACACCATTTTGAATGTAGTGTAGATGACAACCCCAGCAAAGTCAGCCCCAGCCTGCACAGACCAGGCGTGCCCTGACACCACAGCCACACTGCCTTGCTCCCTGGCACCCCCACTCACTCAAGGTCCTTATTCAGAAGGTTCCGCTCCTCGTTCTCTGTCCCTGAAGCATGAGCAGGAGGACTTTGCCAACGGTTCTGAAGGTGCTGAACAAACCTTCATGATACTCACAGCTTACTTCAATCCTTTCAGTGTAACACATGCAGGGCCTTTTCCACCAAGAAAAACAATCTATCCTGATCCTTATTTGTACCTCTGGGTTACATGTACTATTTCCTAACCACAGTTATAAACAGAGAACAATGAGCTAAACCAAGCAGGATGCCCTTTTCACTACCTCTCCCCCAAAAAGCTCTTAAGACCTAAAAAGCAAAAATTTTGCAAGCAGAAGTTACTTTTGATATTCAATAATGCTAGAACATAGACACAGTTAAGGAAGAAAAATAATTTTATGAATTTTTATAGACCACTGTTTTAGTTTCACTTTGCAATATTTAAAAAATTTTAGTGCCATATAAAACAAGACAGCCAGTCACGGCTATTTCAACAAACCACAGCTCTTTCACCTCCGTTCCTCTCAGCACCAGCAGCCTCGCACAGCAAGGCCCTTCACACTCAGTCGGGGGCACCGCAGGCTGCAAGAGGCCACAAAAGAGGACAACGGAGTCAAGCAGACAGCAACAAACTGCCACGGAGAACCAGTTTTTACAGACTGGATGGTGCACCCAAGTCCAGGTATCCACCACAACAACAATGCAAAGGGGGCACACGGGTGAGACCCCGTGGAGTGGGGCTCTGCATCCACCCCAAGAATTACACTCACAACTTAAAACTGAGACAACAAGGACTCCACTGCTGCAGGTAAGACTGTGACTTCAACATTTCACATAAACAGTCCTTAGAAAATTACTCCAATGCTGCGGCCCTTTAATACAGTTCCTGTGGGCAACCCACAGGTTGAGAACCACTGCTCTAGAGCGTAAAACCAGGATACTATGCCCATAGGCACGAGAGCTTAAGGCAGGGACTAATGCAGGGAAGCAGGGAAAAGGTCACATACTGAGCACCCTATATAAACCCAGGGGCACTAGAAGAAGCCAGCAGCCACATGGAATCACAGTCAAGTCACCTGCTCATGCTTTGGGACAGGGACATGACTTAGGGCAGGCAGGTGGGAGCTCCAGACTTGGGGACCTCAAGAGAGCACACACTGACTGTGCCCCCCATCAGCTCCAAGGGACCTTCCTCTCCCAGACCCAGTGCCATGGCGACTGGTAAGGATGGTTGAGAGTACAGCTTCTGTGTGCCCACTCTGCCACCTCAGGTGGCTACACGTAGGACACACAGACACTCTCCCACCTCAAAACCTCACCTGAATTTTTTCCTCTGGTTCTTTTGAGAAAATGCAACAACTCAGACATGACACTGTCATTAGAGAGGAGGATGAACACAGCACAGCGCACAGAAATGTCTCTGCAAAGTCTTAACACTAGGGAAACTTGAACGGTTTCAGCCACTTTCAACGTCATCTTTATTAGGACAGCTCCTCACTTCCACAGGAAACGTACTGGGCTAAACTCTTCCCCCAAAGTGTCCACCCTGCCCTCTTTCTTTCCCTCCAAGTGCACTCCAGGATCAATTCCTCCACCCCAAGAAAGGGGGGGCGGGAAGGTCTCCAGGTGCACCCCAGGATCAATTCCTCCACCCCAAGAAAGGGGGGGCGGGAAGGTCTCCAGGTGCACCCCAGGATCAATTCCTCCACCCCAAGAAAGGGGGGGCGGGAAGGTCTCCAGGTGCACCCCAGGATCAATTCCTCCATCCCAAGAAAGGGGGGGCGGGAAGGTCTCCAGGTGCACCCCAGGATCAATTCCTCCACCCCAAGAAAGGGGGGCGGGAAGGTCTCCAGGTGCACCCCAGGATCAATTCCTCCACCCCAAGAAAGGGGGGGCGGGAAGGTCTCCAGGTGCACCCCAGGATCAATTCCTCCACCCCAAGAAAGGGGGGGCGGGAAGGTCTCCAGGTGCACCCCAGGATCAATTCCTCCACCCCAAGAAAGGGGCGGCGGGAAGGTCTCCAGGTGCACCCCAGGATCAATTCCTCCACCCCAAGAAAGGGGGGGCGGGAAGGTCTCCAGGTGCACCCCAGGATCAATTCCTCCACCCCAAGAAAGGGGGGGCAGCAAGGTCTCCAGGTGCACCCCAGGATCAATTCCTCCACCCCAAGAAAGGGGCGGCGGGAAGGTCTCCAGGTGCACCCCAGGATCAATTCCTCCACCCCAAGAAAGGGGCGGCGGGAAGGTCTCCAGGTGCACTCCAGGATCAATTCCTCCACCCCAACAAAGGGGCGGAGGGAAGGTCTCCAGGTGCACTCCCACACTCCCCATGCTTTCTGCGTGCCACCCTCACTGCTCCATCAATAACTCTCATAGAATTTCTGGAGATGCAAATTTAGTATCTCCATTGTACTTCTGTGTAGACATTTCAGGTAATTTATCAGCTCCCAGAGCAGAGGGTATAGCACATAACTGAAAATACGCTTGGGCTCTGAAGAAGAAACATGGCTCAGTCAGCCCTCACTCCCAGAAGGGTGACAAAGAGAAGGCCCAAACGGGGTGTGCTGCGGTTTCCGGCCCTGGGACCCAACACCCTGTGTTACAGGCTGCTGCTTCACTTCAGGACTGGGGATGCTTTAACATAAATGGCAAGTTCAAAACTTCTAATCCTTTAATATGTGAGCATATCCAGGAAATGGTAAAGCCCAAGGTCATTTCTCTAAAAAAAAAAAAAAAAATATATATATATATATATATATATATATATATGGCAACAAAATGAGGTGCATTTATTGAGCATTTATCATGTCTGCTGTGATCTGACTCACTTGTCCCTGTTCTGTTTAATGCTTGTAATAACCTTAGGGATAAGTTCTTTTAGTGAAGGGAGCTGAGCTCCAGAGACCTAGCAAGGCCGGCCCAAGGTGCCAGAGCCTGAGGCAGCATCAGGGCTCAAAGCCAAGTCCTCCCTGGCGCCACTTCCAATACATTACGAGGATACCCCATGACCCAGTAGGGCCTCACTGCAACACTCAACACTCAACCCAGTAGGGCCTCACTGCAACACTCAACACCTGCTCACCAAGGAAGGGTGGGTTCTTCAGTTTTAAATTGAAATGTTTAGTTAGCAGGAAACTAAACTTCAACTTCAAAGCACAACAGCATTTATCTCCATGTTATTAAACCAATTATTTTTTGTATTTATAGTTCTGAAAAATCTTGAGACTGCTGTTTTTGAGAGAAATCATGAAATTTTCTCTAAAACATTTAGAAAAATAACATGTCCCCTTTAGAAGCAGAAACTCAGGCTCTGAGCCCAAGCCATCTGCGGGGTCTCCTGACACAGTCCCTGACCCCAGCCCTCAATGCCCCCAACAGCCAAGCAAAGTAACCAAGTAACAGCTCCTT
Source organism: Nycticebus coucang (assembly GCF_027406575.1). NCBI lineage: Eukaryota > Metazoa > Chordata > Mammalia > Primates > Lorisidae > Nycticebus > Nycticebus coucang. Next base: position 2,255,917 of record NC_069794.1, read on the forward strand.
CCAGCTCACAGAACAGGAAATCAACTTTGCCCAAAACCTGTACCTTCAATTTCACTTGTTGCAATTTTGTTTCAGGTTGAAAAGCTACAGCTAATGGTCTACAACTTGCTGTTCTGCCTACAATCTACCCACTGACAAGTTCCTTCAGCCTCCCTCCAAAGCATTCCAGGCTGAAGGGAGACTTCACACAAGACCTTTTCTTTTACAAGAACTAATTAAAACTATCCGCAGGTAACAACCAAGTGCATATTCACACTGTCAGTTCTCGTACTGGATGACGGACACAGAGCTTCTACCTTCCCTCCAGTTCTGTGCCGATGTGGACAGACCTGTGCTCCGTGAGGACGTTCACTGCAGACGGGTGATTGGCACAATATGCGAGGTACAGGGTCTTCATCTGTGGCATCAGGTTTAAAAAGCAGCCTCCAACCCGCTGCTGAGCTTCAGGCAACCTGCAGACACACAGCACAGAGGGACAGTGTCATCAGTTTATAGACAGTGGAAAAATGCCAAGTGAGAGTCACACAACACCAGGTAGGAAAGACCTCCTTCTGTACCCCATCTGGGAGAAAAGATGCCCAAAGCCCAGAATAATCTCACAGGGAGAAAACACTCCTGGAAAGAAGCACAGCTACAAAGTTCTCCTCTGCAGTGTCCAGACTGCCAGGACCTGTGCACAGCAACAAACCCACAAACTTCTGTGCGTTCGAACAGTGAGAAAAATAGGTATTGTGGAGCCTTAAATTATGCATATAATAAGGAGAACTGTCAAAAGTGGTTATCTGGTTTGTAAGGTTTTCTACCAAAGTAGCACTGAGACCAGCACTCCAGGTGAGAGGCTGGAGACAGAGCCCCTCCTCCCAGACCTGCCATCATGGTGACCAGTAAGAGTGTTCAGAAAGCATAAACTCACAAGAGCAAAAAGAACACAGGGAGAGGTGACCAGGACCATCGCTGGAAGGCCCCCAGTGGCCTGAGGAGTCAGAGGCTGACATCAAGCCAGGTGGTGTCTCACACAGCAGCGTGCCACCTCCCAAAAAATCGGGGGATCACACAACCAGAAGCAGGGGCCCACAAGAGCCCTAACCCACCTTCCCTGCACCTGACACGCTCCTGCCCGCCTGATTCCCAGCCAGTACCAGAGAAAAAGTGACCAAAATATTAACACCGAGGGTTCCCCAGTCGCAGCCCCGTGGTCGCAATGTGCCAATCTTAAAGCAGAGCAAGGCACAAAAGGATCAACAACACCAAAATCTAGTAGGAATGACAGAAACAGGATGGGACCAGCAGGTGAAAGGGAGCTACTTGACAGTTACCACTCAGGGAGCAGAAAATTACCAGAAAGAATCACAACTGACAGTGAGTGAAACACAAGACCCTGGGTCCACAAAGAACAAAAAAGCTGCCATTAAAATAAGATACTCATGACAAAATTAAGGAGCTTTTAGAAATTAAACAATGACAGCAGAATTGGAAGAGTCAAGAGGCAATTTAGATAATGAAGTTCTGAAAAAAATCTCAATTAATGGACTAATAGGAAAGGCAGAGAAAATTTCAAGACCAGGGCAAGCCATTCCACATCAGGACTATACAGGATCCTAATATAGAAAACCAAGAAGATAAGCAGAAGTAACCCAGAAAAGTTCTCATTGGGGTCAGCAGAAAGAGCGGGAGACAGGAGGATCCAGACAGACAGACTCACGCACGTCAGCACAGGGAGGAAACAGGCTGGCCACACAGGACAGCTAAGTTCAGAAGCAAAGACAGGGAGCTGAGTGTGAAATGCCGGGTTCACACAGGTGCAGAACAAGGACGGCCTGGGAATCCCTACAACCCAGAGCCTGGAACCCAGCAAGGCAGCCCAGAACAAGGTGCAAACCTCCTCCTGCAAGCCTGTCTCCATAGGGTCAGGGCTGAGCACGCACAGGCCTCCTACCACACAGCCCCTCCTCAGGAGGGTCCCAGCCAGGGACGGGACCAGATGGTGGGAGCCTGGCAAAAACGGAGGGAGGCAACACTGCCACCAGCTCCAGGACGAGGCCCAGGCCCTGCGACTGCCACTCCCACCAATGAGCATTCTTAGTCCCCTGCCACTGTGACAAAACACTTCAGGTTGGGTAATTTATAAACTGCAGAAATTTACTGCACACAGTTCTGAAAGTTTAAGGTCAAGGCACCAGCAGACTCTGTGCCTGGCTGCACCCTGGCAGGCTGAAGGGAACACACAGCCCCTCAGGACGCTAATCCCATTACCAGGCCCCCACCCTCATGACCTAATCACCATCTCAAGGTCCTGCCTGTTAAGTTTCAACACAGAACTTGGGGGGGGGATATTCAGACTACAGCACGCTCTGGCTCCCCACACATCTGCCAGCCTGGCAGGCCTTCTGACACTGTGCCACCCACCACGCTGGCAGGACCTTGGGCACAAACTGCCCTAGTTCCAACTCCAGCAGGTCTCTGGGTGTCTCCTCTGAATCATGCACTCCCAGCAGCAAGAAGACTCGCTCTGTGAACTTGTGGTCATTGATTAGAGCTACTTTCTATCATGAGGCTAAGAACTCACAGGATGGAGAAAGCCAAAATGTGACTTATAATTTCTAAGAAAAATCTTACATTTACGCCAAGCACTCAAACTCATAGTAACTTGGTCTCTTCCCTGTTTCTCAACACTTGCTATTCATTCTTTACTGTTTACCAAGGCTCTAAAAGGTTATTCTCTTCTAGTCTAAAATGTCCTGAATCATCCGGCATGCCCCATCATCCTGCAAACGTCCTGAGTCGTCCAGCACACCCCACTGTCCCGCGAATGTCCTGAGCCGTCGCATGCCCCTAGGATAATGAAAATGAAGCTGCACCCTACCGCTTCATCCCACACTCAGTTATGCGCAGCACAGCTGGCCTCCCTTCTATGTTGTATAACATGGTAGTTTTAAAACACATGGGCTTCAGAAAAGATGTGAGAATAAATATGCTTCTAAAATTAGACTATATGCACATGCAAAATGTAGTTAATATACATAATGCACATAATTAAAATGCAAAATGTAGATAAAAATATCCTTCCCAGGATGAGAGCACAGACGAGAAGGCTGCTGCATGTTAGAGCCTCTACAGAGAGTGCCCAACAGCAAAGCTCGCTGCTCCCCAGGCCCCCTCCCTCTGCTGCATGGAGAAGGCCCACGCCCACCCTCCACGGGCTCCTCCTCACTATGCTCGGGTCAGGGCAGAGCACATCCCTGCCCAGAGTGGCGAGGGGAGCTCCCCAGGGAGGAGGGGACTGGCTGACTCATGCAGGCTGGCCCATGCAGGCTGGCCATGGTGGGCCCATGGCTGAACGCCAGCAGCTGAGGTGCAGACAGAACTTTCTGCAGGTCACTGCTATGAATAGATCTGAACATAAGCACGATCCAGACCACCTGCTTTCTCTACCTTCTCCTCTGCCCCACAACTGAGTGGCCACCAGCCACGCAGGACTCAGTGGTACTAACCTCATTTCAAGTGCTCAGTAGCACCATGTGGCTAGTGGCTAACTGCATCGGACAGCACAGATGGAACACCTCTATCCACACATAATGTGTTCCCATAATCCAACAAGCCACGGGCTGCTGCCACCCCACAGGAGCACAGACCAGGATACAGTCAGCCCTGAGGTCCTGTAGAAAACCGTTGAGTACCTTCTCTTGGAAGGATCTGGGCACTTAAGACATACATGAGAACAGTGCACAGTGACATCTGAGCAGGTGGGGTCATCCAGAGACACAGTGAAGCATCAGGAAGAGTCTCACTTCTAGGAGGAGAGAAAACTCTGGGTGCCCAGCACAGAGAAGTGAAGATGACTGCGTAATGAGGGACACAAAGTCGTATGAACAAGGACAGAATGCTGCCCAGATGTGCATGGGGATTCCTAGGTCTGCACTACCTAAAACGAGTTAACCATCATGACTGTGTGAACACCACTCAGTGCTGGGACATCGCCTCCCACCTGGTGGGGTGTGAGCGCCACAACTCTGATCCATCCAAAGGAGAATCTACCTAAAACCTAGATCAATAGGTTCCTGTGACATTTTATCACCTGTTGACAACTACGTCATATGTTAGCATGGCTTATACGTGAACAATGACTAACAATGACTTCACCGTACAAGCTCTTTCTTTGTTCCTTTCATCCCGATGATCCTAACCACTAGGTTTTATTATTCTCAGTCCCAAACCATTACTCCAAGAATTTGCCAACATTGCCCCCACCGAACGGCTTCACAATTTACACAGTGTTTGCAAGCCCAAGTTTACCAGATGGTACCAGCAAGAGGCTCAGAAAGGCCTGGGGAGTCCTGAGAACTCTATGTGTGTAGGTGACATGCACCACACCGTATAGACCCCTAAGTCACAGGGTCCGCCACTGCAGAGGTGCAGCGTGTGACTCGGAAACAAGCAGGTATTCATGCTGGCTTGTTCTTGTGCTTCCAGAGGTGGCCTTTCAGAGTACAACACTGCAGGGAGAGGGCCCCACTGGGCAATAACAAAGCTGCCAAGAGATACAAGAGTCACACCAGCAGCTCCCCCATAGCTGAGCTAGAACTTGATACCAGGTGTGGTGTCAGGACAAGTCACAGCCACAACCATACAACAGCAGCGCAGGTAAGGGTGTGTCCAAGGGATCTCTCTCCTCTCCTGAGTGAAAATGACTGGGTCTCAGCAGAAATGTCTCACAGACTAGAAAGCTGCTGAACCACTTCCCCATAAACACGTGTATTCCTGCTGACAAGACCCAGAAAAAGGCGCCCAGCATGAGCTCAGATGCAGATAGAGATCCTCAGGAAGACATGGCTACACACCAGTGGACCTCAGAGGATGGCCCCGTCGTCAACGGACCTGACACAGTCTGTCCGTGACCAAAGGCACCGTTCCCAAGCCAGGCTTGGCAAGCAGCCCCACATTCCCACCCACAGAAAGCCCTAGGTCCCCACAGACACATAGCCCCTGGCAATCTTCTGGAAAGTCCTCCCTTGCTAACCCCAAAACCAGGAACGTGAATAGGTCTTCTAAGGACCCCAGTGCCCCAGGAAGGAGGCAGGTTTGGAATGGGGCTTCAGGGAACCCCCACACGGGGACTCCTTCTGTGCTGACTCCTAAGTCCCTATCAGCAGCGCCTCTGAGACTCCGGGCTACACCCTTGCACCTGCCACTGCTCCACATGACATCCCAGCTGTGCCCAGTGTCTGGACTCTGAGGCCACACCCTCCCCTGGCCCCAGGTTGAACCCTACCACCTTGAATCACCTTCAAAAAACGGCCTGAGTAAGTCAACTCACTCCTTTATTTATTGAGGCATAAATTACTAAGATGTTTCAAAAAGATGGCTTTCAAACAAAATAAACTATACCCTCTAGTTTCCAATTTGTATTCTAATAATAACCTAAAACAAATACTATTGTATTATGAAAATGGTACAAATACCATGTGCAAAAATGCATTTACTTATATCTCAAGCTTTATAATTAATTTCTGAACAAAAACCAACTATGTTTACTGAACTAATGTAACAATTACACTAAATACTTTGAAGTATTTTCTTCAGTAAACAGAAGTGCTATCCTATATGAAGCTACGAACAGTAACTCAGTCTATCATGGTCCACAATATACTGAAAAGGAGCTCACCGCTAAACTGAATCCACACACACAGGCAGACAAAACACAGGACAAGCAGAGAAGAACATGGAGGTTTCCGTGGGAAGACAGCAGACGTGGATCCAAACCAAGGGAATAGTGGGTGTACCGTGGGGGCAGAGGAAGGGAGGGGGCAGAGGTCTCTCCAGACCTGCACGATGACACTGGAAAACCAGCCACGCGACCTCGGGGACCTGATCCAGGGAGGTGCATTTCCGTGACACCTCAGATCTGGGATGGTGGAGATTATGCCACATGCGTAAGAACGGAAGGGCTTAGGAGGGCGACAGCAAGGACAAGGCCAGGTGTAGCCAGGCAGACGAAGGAAGTGAGGTGGCTAACAAAAATGCCTTTAAACTCCACCTCCCAAGTTATTCCCTACGAAGCTTCCTTCAGACCCTCAACACTTAGTCCATTTCTTATTTCTCTTTCACTTCCAAGAGAAGCTCTCCTGTCTTGTTCAGTTTATGACATAGCCACAGCCTCCTCCAAGTAACTGATTAGTGTCCAGTAAGAACAGGATTAAATATATATCTTCTTGTTTTTCACCATTCCAAATACAGGCAATGGCTGGTGGTAAAAAATAAATTGTCTCCTTTCTGTTTGTTTTTAAAAAAAAAAAAAAATTAGGACATTCACGTTACAATACTGAAGAGTGAGATTGGGAGCAGGGAACTCTCAGAGGTGGAGACCTGCACATTCATGTTACAATAATGAAGACTGAGATCGGGAGCAGGGAACTCAGAGGTGGAGACCTGCACATTCACGTTACAATACTGAAGAATGAGATCGGGAGCAGGGAACTCAGAGGTGGAATCCTGCACATTCACGTTACAATACTGAAGAGTGAGATCGGGAGCAGGGAACTCAGAGGTGGAATCCTGCACATTCACGTTACAATACTGAAGAGTGAGATCGGGAACAGGGAACTCAGAGGTGGAGACCTGCCGCGTGTTTCCCTCTAGGCCCTTAAGTGCTACCTTTTGACTAACCCCACGTTTCACAGAACAAACCCTTTTATTAAAAGGGGTGCAGCAGAGGAAAATGAAGGTCTTCCTGCCTGGTTTGGTGCTTTTAAAAGAGCATTAAAATCAGAAGGCTGCAGCCTCCTTTCTGACCCTTCCCTAAAGTCATTAAATCACTCCTCCAAGAACAAGGCAGAGAAAAGAAGGGCACTGAGAGGAGAGGGCAGCTGTCCCAGCTTCCACAGAGTTCTCCCCAGGCCAGGGAGTGAGTGACAAAGTATCCTGGAGCCTGAGGGTGGAGAGTAAACTTAAGGCCAACAGCTGGCAGGTGAGAAAGAGCACCCTGGTCTGAAGGAGAACAATCTTCCTTTCTAGAAAGTCAGGGATTTCAAACTCCAGTAAAGGAACAAAAGGCGAGGTGCAGGCAGAGCTGTGCAGCTCCAGAGGGGGCCTTAACCCTGCTGCTCCTCTGTCCATCGCCCCTCCCAGCCTCGCCTGCCCCCAGACACCTGCCTGCCAGGCCCAAGCCTCTCACCTTCATGTGTTTATTGCACCAAGATCCTCTTAGGCAATTCTGGTGACAGTTAAAAAACTGTACTTTTGGGCAGTGCCTGTGGCTCAGTGGGTAGGCCGCTGGCCCCATATACGGAGGGTAGAGGGTTCAAATCCAGCCCTGGCCAGCTAAAATAACAATGGCAACTGCAACAAAAGAATTGTCGGGTATTACAGCGGGCACCTGTAGTCCTAGCTACTCAGGAGGCTGAGGCAAGAGAATTGCTTAATTAAGCCCAAGAGCTGGAGGTTGCTGTGAGCTGTGATGCCACAGCACTCTACCAAGGGCAACAAAATGAGACTTTATGTCTCAAAAAAAAAAAAAAAATTGTACTTTGTAATTAACTGTCACCAGTATAGAAGCTGAAAAGTCATGAATACAACAGTTCAAAACATTTTACAAAAAAATAGCCCAAACAACAAATATGCTGAGACATTAAGTCTCTCTAGAGAAGTAAATTTTCTCTCCAATCTGCTATTTTCAACGTGTATTTATTGGAAATTCACAATGTATTGGAACTATTTAAGTGAACAACTGGAGACAAAAAGAATAAGATCCAGCCTGCCCTATGACCTAACAGACCCGCGACCCAGCCTGCCCTATGACCTAACAGACCCGCGACCCAGCCTGCCCTATGACCTAACAGACCCGCGACCCAGCCTGCCCTATGACCTAACAGACCCGCGACCCAGCCTGCCCTATGACCTAACAGACCCGCGACCCAGCCTGCCCTATGACCTAACAGACCCGCGACCCAGCCTGCCCTATGACCTAACAGACCCGCGACCCAGCCTGCCCTATGACCTAACAGACCCGCGACCCAGCCTGCCCTATGACCTAACAGACCCGCGACCCAGCCTGCCCTATGACCTAACAGACCCGCGACCCAGCCTGCCCTATGACCTAACAGACCCGCGACCCAGCCTGCCCTATGACCTAACAGACCCGTGAACCAGCGATGTCATGGAAGAGCGCTTCCTACCAAGAGCACTGGCCCCTGTGGCCCTGTGGGGTGGCACTCTCAGACAGCCAGAGTGTGCTCTGCTGCACAGGCCACCTAAAGCAAAAGCAAAAAAGCTGTGGGAGACAGGTTAAGCACAGCTGGGTTGTGAGAGGCCCTCTGCCTGCCCTGAATGTCACCAAAGCTAACAGGGAAACACATGGGCAGGTGGGAGGGGGAAGGCGAGAAAGGAAAGGGGGGGGAGAGAGAGGGAGTAGAGGGAGGAAGGAGGCGGAGGGAGGCAGAGCCAAAGGAAAAGAAGGCAGAAGAGGAGAAGAGAAGAGAAAGAAAAGGGTAGGAGACAGGGAAGGAAGGAAAGACCTCAGAGTGGAACAGTCTGGGGGGGGGGGGCACACAGCTACCCCAAGCAACCATTACACACATGAAAAACCCCATGTAGAAGTCCCAGGCACAGTGTGCTGGGCCCTGGGCATGTAGTGATTCAGACACCCCCAACCACCTCAAGAGCTGCCATCTGAGAGAGGGACGCAGCAATCCTGGCCCCACTGCCGCCAACTTAGACTGCAGCATCTATACTCAGCAAAGAGCCAGAGGGCTACAAGGTATTACATGGGCAGTGAGTCAGTATAAAATAAGTAAATAAAAATAAATTTGGTACAATAAAAAGGACATTCCAAAAGAGAACTTCTTGAGTTCCATTTTTAACAAAATTCAACTTGCTTTTTATCATAAAATACAAATTCCCAACTTGTTAAATCAATTTATTTGAGAAACTTGTTTTGAAGACAGTGTTATACTCTCAGAATTCATTTTCCCACAGAAAATTCCACATTTCCAGACCAGTTCAAAGAAAGACTCTTCAAATCATAATGTAATAGGATTTACACAGATTATAGGGAGATAGTGAATTACAGAGAATTCTCCATCATTTAAAATCATATTTTAAAGGGAAACCAGATTCAAAGTGTACCCTAAGAGAACACACACCACCCTATGACCTCCCCTGTCCTGGAGTGAGATCGGGCCTGTCCTCAAAAGAAGGTGCAGGGTGGTGGCTGGGTAGGGGGCTCTCCACTGGGCCCCTCAGGGAAGCACCAGGTGGGAGAGCAGGCAGATCCCCGGAAGCGCTAGGTGGGAGAGGAAGCACTAGGTGGGACAGCAGGCAGATCCCCGGAAGCGCTAGGTGGGAGAGCAGGCGGATTCCCCGGAAGCACTAGGTGGGAGAGCAGACAGAGCCCCGGAAGCGCTAGGTGAGAGAGCAGGCAGATTCCCAAAAGCACTAGGTGGGAGAGGAAGCACTAGGTGGGAGAGCAGGCAGAGCCCCAGAAGCGCTAGGTAGGAGAGCAGGCAGGGCCCCAGAAGCGCTAGGTGTGAGAGCAGACAGAGGCCCGGAAGCGCTAGGTGGGAGAGCAGGCAGATCCCTGGAAGCGCTAGGTGGGAGAGGAAGCACTAGGTGGGAGAGCAGGCAGAGCCCCGGAAGCGCTAGGTGGGAGAGCAGGCAGATTCCCGGAAGCACTAGGTGGGAGAGGAAGCACTAGGTGGGAGAGCAGGCAGATTCCCGGAAGCGCTAGGTGGGAGAGCAGGCAGATTCCCAGAAGAGCTAGGTGGGAGAGCAGGCAGAGCCCCGGAAGCACTAGGTGGGAGAGCAGGCAGATTCCCGGAAGCGCTAGGTGAGAGAGCAGGCAGATTCCCGGAAGCGCTAGGTGGGAGAGCAGGCAGAGCCCCGGAAGCACTAGGTGGGAGAGCAGGCAGATTCCCGGAAGCACTAGGTGGGAGAGCAGGCAGATTCCCGGAAGAGCTAGGTGGGAGAGCAGGCAGAGCCCCAGAAGCGCTAGGTGGGAGAGCAGGCAGAGCCCCAGAAGCACTAGGTGGGAGAGCAGGCAGATCCCCGGAAGCGCTAGGTGGGAGAGGAAGCACTAGGTGGGAGAGCAGGCAGATTCCCGGAAGCGCTAGGTGGGAGAGCAGGCAGATTCCCGGAAGAGCTAGGTGGGAGAGCAGGCAGATTCCCCGAAGAGCTAGGTGGGAGAGCAGGCAGAGCCCCGGAAGCGCTAGGTGGGAGAGCAAGCAGAGCCCCGGAAGTGCTAGGTGGGAGAGCAGGCAGATTCCCGGAAGTGCTAGGTGGGAGAGCAGGCAGATTCCCGGAAGAGCTAGGTGGGAGAGCAGGCAGAGCCCCGGAAGCGCTAGGTGGGAGAGCAAGCAGAGCCCCGGAAGTGCTAGGTGGGAGAGCAGGCAGATTCCCGTAAGTGCTAGGTGGGAGAGCAGGCAGATTCCCGGAAGAGCTAGGTGGGAGAGCAGGCAGATTCCCGGAAGAGCTAGGTGGGAGAGCAGGCAGATTCCCGGAAGCACTAGGTGGGAGAGCAGGCAGAACCCCAGAAGCACTCCTCACCAGGACTGAAACCAGGAGGACTCTCAGCATCAAGTGCTCTGTCACAGGACAAGGCACAGAGACGACCTGGCTCCAGGTTCTAAACCCACCAGGTACCAGCTGCTTGACTCTGCGTAAGTCATTTGACCCCTTGGTGTCCTGACCATCTTACCTTTAAAAATCTACCTCACAGGGTCATTTAAAGGATGAAATGAGTTAATACATATGAAGAACTGAAAACAGACAGAACATGTAACATGAGTTCAACAGGCCGGGGTCAGTGCCTGTGGCTCAAGGAGTAGGGTGCCAGCCCCATATACCGGAGGTGGTGAGGCAGTGGGTTCAAACTCAGCCCTGGCCTAAAACTGCAAAAAAAAAAAAAAAAGTTCAACAGGCTGGGCGGGTGCAGTGTCTCACACCTATGATCCCAGCACTCTGGGAAGCTGAGATGGGAGGATCACTTGAGCTCAGGAGTTGGAGACTTGCCTAAGCACAGCAAGACCCTGTCTCTACTAAAACTAGAAAAATCAGCCAGGAGCTGGGGTGGGCACTTATAGTCCCAGCCACTCAGGAGGCTGAGGCAGGAGTCCAGGAGTTTGAGGATGCTGTGAGCTATGATGACACCACTGCTCTCTAGAGCCCTAGGTGACAGAGGGAGACTCTGCCTAAAAACAAAAAAAGAGAGACAGAATTCAGTAAATGGTAGGTTTACATAAGGAAGTTCACCTTGTAAGAAATTACTTATAAGGCTCATAAAAGAAAATGTATCTAAAAATGAAGTAAGGGCTAATGACACAGACATGAACTGCCATGAAGGAACACAGGAATAAGTGACCCTGGGAACAGCTGGCCCTCCCTGCCCTGGTGAGATCAACACAGGGGCCAAGCTGCCCCGGGTCAGTGTGGCTAGAGAGGAAACAGGGCCCCCCAAACAGCAGTGACCTTCCAGAGGCACTAACTAGAAAACCTAACACAAATCTAAAAGCTGAAGCCACTGTCATATTGACAAAATCACGCCAAATGACTGTTCGTCAGTGGCCTTTAAGGCAACGGGTATTTATTGAACATGGAAAAGAATCCCAACAAGATTCATCCTCCTCCCCAGTCTCTCCGGCCTGCCCAGCCCACTCTTCACAGAGCAGACGAGCATTTCACACAGGAGCAGTGATCGCAACACCGTCAAGCTCAAAATCCACCAGGGGCTTCCAACCACCCTCACAGAAAGCCCAGGACAGGGGGTGGCCTGTGGCCTGGCCACAGACTGTCCCCTGCTCCCTGCTCCCTGCTCCCAGGCCCAGGGCCCAGTCCTGAGATAGCACAAAAAATACATTGGGTCCTTGTCTCTGGTTCCATGAACAGAGCTCCTAAAACCCTTTAAACTTCCTGAGTGAAAAAATATGCTTTCAGTGAATGAACAAATACAAAATTTTACCAGAAAAGCAGAATAACAGTATAAAAAAGAAATATAATAGAAATTCTAAAATTGAAAAAAAAAAAATCTCTCAAACTAAAATATCACTGTATGGGAACAACAGGGTGGGCAGGGAACTTGAAGACAGAGCGACAGGGACCACTCACTCTCTAGACAGAGGGGACACAGAGCCTCAGGCTGGTGGAACAACATCCAAAGGTCTACCTGTAACTGGAGTCCCAGAAGAAAAAAAGCAGAATAATATTTGGAGAAATAATGACCAAAAATTTCCCAAATTTGGTTTAAGAATTAGTCAGAAAACCACATTCAGGATAATCACTGTCAAACTGCTCAAAACCAAGAATCAAGGAGGATCTGGAAAGCCGTCAGGGAACAGCCACCCAGAGCTGTGCTGCTCAGAACGTAACAAAGGCTGTCACTGTGTGGCTGGGGACAATGGCCAAGGTCACAGACAGGGAGCGCCTCCTTCAAGTGCTGAAGCTGAACACCTGCACCCAGAGTACAGCGAAGGAAACCAAGATAAAGACATCATCAGATAAAATCTGAAAAGAGTTTCTCAGCCCTAAGGAAAACAACACCAGAAACTTGAATTTGCAGAAAGAAAGAAAGGCACTGTACAAGGTAACTTCTGAGAAAACTAAGTAGGGGCCACACACGTGAGAAGGACGCTTCCTGACGTGGAGAGGACGGAGTGATAGACAGGCTCAGGCTGGGGGTAGGGGGTCCCAAAGGAGACAGCAGGGTCAGGAGACCATCTACGAAAGGCCAAGAAGTGACCCTTCTGGGCATGTGAGACAGTTTCAGTCACAACCACAACTCTGACACAGCAAACGCAGCATAAACAGCACACGAGTGAGGACGGCACGTTCCAGACACGGGGGGGACAGTCGGAAGAGGGAGGGGGCCCACAGACCACAGCTCACCAGCCCCTGAGCCTAACAACAAGCAGCTCTGAAAGGTCCCGCAGCAGACTCGGACCTGGGTCTGAACAGCGGCACCTGGTGAGCCACGAGAATACAGAAGCACAGCACAAAAACACCAAACTGGCAGCCTTGGAAACGGAAAACACAAAAGCTTTCAGAATACTCATGACTTGTTCTTCGATAAAGCAGAGAAGGGCAACAGGTGGTCAGGAAAGCCAGCCTCATGCATTCCAGCTCACCACAGAACTCCATCATTGGGAGCCACAAGGCAGGAATTTAAGGAACTTGATCAAATATAGCCACACCACATTCAGAGACAGTATCCAGACCGAGGCCTTATTAGAGGTCTGACATCATGCCTGTTATTACCACCCTTCAATTCATTTTTTTAATCAATAATGCGAGCACAATTCACACACTGTTGTAAAGCCCAGCAGAGGTCTGGCAAAGTTATTTTTTAAATGTACTATATTAATTTATTTAGACAGCATTATCCACAGCCAGTAAGAAAAACAGAGGTGAACATTTACTCCTGTTTTGTACACAAAATGGCCCCCTGCTAAGACCTCAAGTTGTTAGCAAATGAGGTCTGTTGGCCAAAACAACAGCAAAGTGATTCCCAACTACTCTTTGACAGCGAGGTAAGTAATCCACTTTATGCTAAACAAAAATGCTGCAAAAAAGGAAAATGAATGTGAGTTTCTACTTGAAAGCCAGAATTTAGTTTCTCTGGCATTCAGCTTTCCTTGCTGTCCAATATAAAGTGCTTGACAAACCCTGAAGTCCAGACAGAAATCTTCCTCACGAGTAAACTGTCACCAATTCAAAGAGCTAGTGGAGCAAAAGGCAACTCCTCCCTCACCACTGCCAAGACTCAGACACAGCTGCAGGGAAGACCAGAGAACCACCAAAGTTTAAGAGAAAAAAGCATTCTTTTCCTTCTGGTGGTTCTAGAGATAAAAATTTAAAAATAAAATGTGTCACTTTCCTATATTAAATCCACAGTTAAAACCTATAGCTTTTCATGCGCATCACTGTTTTTTGTTTTGTTTTTGAGACAGAGTCTCACTATGTCGCCCTCGGTTAAGTGCTGTGATGTCACAGCTCATAAAACAACCTCAAACTCTTGGGCTTAAACAAGCAGTTTTCAATCTGTGGGTCGCGACCCATAGGAACTGTATTAAAGGGCCGTGGCATTAGGAAGATTGAGAACCACTAGTAAGCGATTCTCTTGCCTCAGCCTCCCAAGTAGCTGGGACTACAGGTGCCCACCACAACACACAGCTATTTTTTGTTGGAGTTGTCATTATCGTTTAGCTGGCCCAGGCCAGGCTCAAACCCACCACCCTCAGTGTATGTGGCTGGCACCGTGACCACTGTGCTATGGGCAGTGAGCCACACATCACTGTTTTAAGTCTCCCAAAACCTAGAAGGCACCTAGCAAGTATCCTTTAATATCTAATGTAAACAAAGAACATAAAATTGTCACACAGAAAACACTGACAGTTGATCATCCAGAACATGCCTCCAGCCCTGAAAAAGAAAATGCTGGGAAAGGCAAAACCAAGCCTCTCAACAGTAGCAAAGCATGTTCTATGTACTGCAAGAAGCATTTCCTCAATTCCTTGAGGGTCTCCCTCGGCAGCACACAGGACATGTGAGGGGCTGAGCCGCCTGACACCCTCGCAGTCCCCCAGGCGCGTCTCTCCTCTTGTGAGCAGACTCCTCCTCCCTGCTCTCACTCCCCAGAACACCTGCAACGTCGCTCAGTGCGCCAGGGAAGTCTTCCCCTTCCCTGAAGGTCTCTGCTATGAAAACTAGACAGTCTGAAATACAGCTGTGACTATAAAAGCTGATCTACCTGAAAGAGTTAAAGAATAACCTAATTTGCATCTTTAGAAATGTGAATTCTACAACTTTAGCAAACTTGACACTTTCAATACCAACCACATTCACCTGGGTATTGCCAGCTTTCAGCTTCTTACTTACCTGGTGCATTCTTCTAAGGACTGTACGAGCATTTGCTGGAAAGAACATATTTCTTCTAGATTTCCCATTAAATATGAAGTGTTTGCTGAACTTAACCTAGAGCCAAGAAAAATAACAGTAAAAATATGTAAAGAATTTTACTTACATTGTTCTCCTCTGCCATCTAAAAGTCTTAACCTAATAAACGAATTGCTTAAATTAAACAGGTACACTGAATTCTGTTCAGATTTCACCCTCTATTTTCTGAAACAACAGAACAGCCTAAGGTGAAGACTATGTTACAATTAATGCAATTTTCCATCTAACTTACTTCTCACTGGTCTGTAATGGCCGCAGATAGGTTGAAAGCACAGTCTGAAGTTCTTTAGAATATTCATTTTCTGTTTCTAAAATATTCTGTAGCACCTACAATAAATGATAAATAAGTGTTATATGACATTTCAGATGTTATTAGACACTAAGATTTATAAACTTTGGAAAATTCATTACCACTGTTAAATTTACTCGATGGTTTCCATGTATCACTTGTGTGTTAATATCATCATTCCCCATGATCACTAATTACTACACCCACATCATGAATTGTTAGGAAGGCCACACGACTGACTCTACTTTACTACCAACCACATCTGACACAATATCCCCAGAACAAGGCAGGAATGAATTCCATTACCAGATAAGCAATGCCAAGTCACCGTCTGGTCCCTTTGTTTTTTAGTTCACTGCTTAGGAGAATCTGAGACGAGTCTGTTCAGGTAAGGAGGAGGAGCCGCTGACAGTCCCAATAGCAAGGACCAGCCTCCGTAGCACTGGGCTGTGCAGAAGATGCCATTCCGCAAAAGTCCCCAGTCCCAAACACTCACCCAGCTTGCACTTACCAACAGAGGCTATTACAATAAACCTCCAAGTTACAACTGTTCAACTAATGTGCTGACTCGCACCATGAACAGAGGCTGCTGCAAGTAATAGGTAAATGTGCTTGGTCCAACTTACACACAAATTCAACTTAAGAATAAACCCACAGAAACTGTCGTCTGTAACTTGGATGCTGCCTATGTATACTAGGTCCAAGCACAGGCAAAGCTTACCTACCGTGACATCAGTCAGAGAAAAGGGGGGTGGGGGGCCCGGGGAGGGCAGAAGATGCACTTCTGGGGTGTTAAGTTCTGTGTTTTGATTTGTGCAGGGATATGATGTACACATTTGTCAAAGCTCATTGAGCTGTACCTTTAAAATCTATGCATTTTAATATATATAAACTCTCTACTAAAAAAAAACAAAGTTCATTCCTAAAGAACTAAAAAACTAAAATCCATTTCTGGGAACTAAAGGCTTTCATTAAAGAATATGACAGTCTCAGATCACCCTACACACTGTATTTATTAAAGGTCTATTAATCAATTGTTAAATAACCACTACTTTAAAGACAGCAGAATAATTATAAATCAATTTTAAAATTAAAATGTTTCCTGATACCCTGTATGAGTAGCAAATTTAGCCAAAGTTAGTTAAGTTTTAAAAACTGACAAATATAAAGTACAAAACAGCTGGAATAAAACATTCACGTTCTCACCAGCAATCATGGACACCAAAGGCACCTCCCAGCATGGGACAAGAAGGCACCAGATACGGGCACAGGTGTAAGAGAGAATGTGGTCACCAGGCTAGGTGCCTGCATGAGCTACCCTGCACACACATTTCCCTGCACACACATTTCCATCCAGAGAGGCCATCCCAGCCCAAAGAAAACAGCTGGCACAGAGCAGAGCCTGAGTGGCCGGGGGTCCCTGTTCTGCAACACTCTACCAGGCCTTCTCTGTGTGAGGCTGAGGGCAGGAGCAAGGCCCCCACACCCAGCGAGAGTGCAGAGTAAGACCCTACCTCAGCTGCTCCCCTCCACAGAGCCAGTGCCCTCCACATCAGGACCTACCAGGCTCTGTCCATGTGTCAACGGCACGCACCAGGACACGCTGTCTTTCAAAGCTGCCAAAGCTCTCTAAGTCAACGGTATAAAACAAACAGCACAAAATAAAGATGTGAAGCCGCTCCATTTTCTACTCATGATTTTTGATAATGCAAAACATTAATTCAAACACTAAAGAAAAACGTCAGCAAGCTGGATTTAAACTCCAGACCGGACAGACACAGGGTAGATGTGCTGCTCTCTGCGTTCTGGGAGTGCAGCAATTCACGAGTAAATGCAAACTTGACTAAATAACTTGCAGACTAAACTATCTAAAACCCAAGAAGCTCTTCCCCCAGGGACACTGAACTCCAACTCTTCCCTGAATGGGGCTGTTCACAACCCAGACACTGGGTGAGCAGAGGAGGAGGAAGCTCGCTGCTTTGTGGGGAAATGTGGATGCTGATCTCACCATCACAATGCCCTCCCTGTGAGAAGCCCTCGCTGAGCACAAATGCCAGAGGCCTGGTGGACAGGGTGACACACTGTGACACCAGCCACTACATCACCACATGCTTCAAAAACCAGACCTGATCCCTCAAAAAGAGCCCAAGAAGTAAGCAAGCAGAAGGGCACCTCAAACTAAAAAAAAAGAGTAAATCAAAATAAATTCTGTCACAGATATATAATTAGAAATGTTCTTTTCCAATGTGAAACCAAAGAGGAGAAACACGATTTAGTTTATTGATTACAAATGCCAGATACCTACCAAGCCACAATGCTTAGTGTACGTGCCTAAAAACTGATACGCCTATGTTTTCCAACAGAAAAACATTCCTATGTGTACAATAAGGAAAAAAACCACTAGGAACCATTGTGAACAGACACAGAAGAGTAAAACTCAATGACATTTCTCACTCACAGCACTAAGCATAGTATGCAGAAAGAGAGGTTTTTTGTAAGAATATACCAGAAACAATTCCAAAGAACTCTCTGCCAAAAGGCTACATTTGTTAAAATAGATACATTGGTTAATTTCAAATACTAATCTTAAACACTATTTTCAAATAGGTGTGGAAAATATCTATTACACTCCCTACCAAACAGTGCAGCTACATGTGGCTCTTCCACAAACACGCAGCCAGGCTGGCTCAGGCTTGCATGGCCGTCCCCTCCATATCCCCATCCTCCCTCAGCAGCGCACCCGGGGGTGCCGGCCATCACCTTTCTGCCCCTCCTGGCCTTCTGAGCACTCTGGCTGCTGCAGGACCCCATGAGACAGCCCGGCCCGGCCACCACAGCTCCATCACACAAAGGCCGGGGGCCCAGAGACACATGCAGGTTTCAGGGAAAAGCTGTCTTTGCAGTCGCAGCCTGCCGGCCCGGAGAGCTAAGCCCAACCAGCAGGAGCCTCCCATCCCGGGCAGAGAGTCGAGTCCAGCCGAACAATGGTGCCACTCAGGGGGTGGGCGGCACCAGTCACGCCACACAGACAATCCCTACACTGTCAGCCATTGAGCAGAGCAGGACAGAGGGACTGGCTCTTTCACCTCGCAAGCGCAAAGGCTCTTTCTCTATCAGCAGCACCATAAAGGAGCATTTCGTGTGACTTCATGACACCAACGAGCTACAGCTATCACCATAGGCTCTGATAGGTGTCACATGATTTTATTTTTTAAAATTTCAGATTAATACGAGAGTGCACATCATTAGGTTATGTTGTTTGTGCTTGTAAGGTTAAGTCGGAGGTGTGCCCTCTACAGGGGCCCTGTCCCAGCAGGTGGGGACTAGCCACACCCTCCCCTCCCAAGGCCAGCAGGCTGTTGGTAGACATGTCCACCAGGGAACACTGCCCAGGTTTCATTCATGTGTCATCAATGCTTCCTTCTGTTATTCTTTTAAGTAATTATTTTACATTTCATCTCAGATAAAAGATTATCATCATCATAAACTAAAATCAAATTTCCACACCATAATCCTAATGCTTCAACACAAGACGACAAACTAAAAAATGGCCCTTCCACCCTCCCTGCCCACGGCCTTGACAGAAGAGCCATCGTGTTACCTTCTCCTTTCACTATGGTCTTCTTAAACTTTTAAGTATTTAAATTTCCAAAAAGTCAATTATAAAACAAGACTTCACCAGTCACAGCCTCTAATAAACAGGTGGCTACAGGGATGGGAGAGGGTGGAAGGGCCATCAGTCAAGGCAATCCCCAAGCCCTGCAGGCTCCATAAGCCCCACAGATCACAAGGACACTCAGTAGCCAGGGACAGCCCTGCCCAGCAGTTACTAATTTAAAATAGTCTGTTGATTTCCACCTGTCCTCAGTAATTACTCAATACTTAATGACTACTTTAAGACATTAACTCTCAAAAAAGACTTTGGAGGGCTGTGTATATGTTTTATACTGCATCTTTTGGAAGAAGTTGTTATTATTGGAAATTCATAGGGTCTTGGGATAGGTTTTTTCCAAATGTTTAACATTTACTAGGTAACAGCTACCGCAAAAGCTTGCCAGTCCACTATGACACATGTCATAGAAGGCAGCTGACGTCTGCAAATACAGCCCGTGCTGTGTGCACAGCGGGCCCGCAGAGCCAGGTAAACCTGGGCTCACATCCTGGCCCTGCCACTTGCAACCAGTGACCACACAAGTCTACTACTCTGTTTTCTGTCTTCATAAAAGGAGTTTTAGTGAGTTAGGACAGTTATTCAAGTGTTAAGTCTCTGACTAACCCAAAATATGGAATCCTATTTGGAACTTCTTGAATGAATCCTTTACTGAGGTAATGTTTTCACAAGAGAGCCTTTCCCTCATTAAACAATTCAATTATTCATTCATTCAACAACAAGCACTTAGCTCCTACTCTGTGCCAGGCTCCTGCTACTACCTGGAGACCTTTATCTACATATCTTAGTCTATGTCAAAGAAGGAAATTATATAAAAAGCAATGGGGGGCTAAGTCTATTCAAGGAGCCAGCAGGCACCTGCCCACATACAATACAGGTGAGCCAGGGGATCAAGCAGCACATGCCCCCAGTGTCTCAAGTTCCCTAATAATCAGCCCACACACTCACAGGCTCCAAGCAGAGGATTCCTCTGTCATAAAATTTAAAACAGGGGTTCTCAACCTGTGGGTCGCAACTCACAGGAACTATATTAAAGGCTCGCGGCACATGGAAGGTTGAGAACCATTGACTTAAAAGAAACCATGGGTTAAGGTAGAGAAAAGTCAAGAGAAAAGTGTAAGATAAAAAGAATGAAACAAAACTAAGGTTGAGGATTAGTGCTGAGGGAGGGAAACGGGCGTCCTGCTGCTGGGGGGGGGGGGGGGGGCTCAGTGACTCCTCTTGGCCACAGGACACTAAGGGAGCAAGAAGGGGAAGACAGGCACGGTCTCCTCTGGAGCACGGAGAGTCTGTGGCTCACAAGGAGGGGAAGACAGGCACGGTCTCCTCTGGAGCACGGAGAGTCTGTGGCTCACAAGGAGGGGAAGACAGGCACGGTCTCCTCTGGAGCACGGAGAGTCTGTGGCTCACAAGGAGGGGAAGACAGGCACGGTCTCCTCTGGAGCACGGAGAGTCTGTGGCTCACAAGGAGGGGAAGACAGGCACGGTCTCCTCTGGAGCACGGAGAGTCTGTGGCTCACAAGGAGGGGAAGACAGGCACGGTCTCCTCTGGAGCACGGAGAGTCTGTGGCTCACAAGGAGGGGAAGACAGGCACGGTCTCCTCTGGAGCACGGAGAGTCTGTGGCTCACGCAACGGATGACACTGGACTATAAAAACACGCCCGCTATGTATTACTTATGGATTAAGGCTAGTGAGCATGATCTACTACATCACACTTGCAATAGTTCAAAGGCAAAAGTGCTACTGCCTTTCTGTGGTGTTTGGCACAGTGGAAGCCCTGTTTCTTGTCCCCATACATAGCAAGGCCGACACAAGGCACCCAGAGGAAGCCTGCAAAATAAAGCCACCGTGCATCACTGACCACAGTCGGCCGCAAGGACCTGTGTCTTCCCAGGCCAGCAACAGAGGGCACTCTCACCTCCCACAAGGTTGACTCGAGACCACCATCCTCTCCAGGGATGGGCATCCCAGCCCTTTCTTTGATGCCTACTGGGAAAGATGCCTGTCCCCATGCTGTGAATGCAACGAATAGGCAAATCTGCCACGCTAGGGCCTATCATGCCACAGATGCCTCTCCTTTAACTGCAGTCTCACAGGTCATCCTCAAAAGTCACTAGGATGCCTGTTTGCAAACAGAATGGTGTGGTGGTCTCGGTGATGCCTTCTGTGCCCAATGCCTGAATACACTTCATGCTAACCACAGACACCTCTACGTGTCCAGCACCTTCTAGGTACCTGAAGGTCAAGGTGTTTTCCCATCACTCTGCGGAGAAGAGCTGGTGGAGACAGAGAAACAAATCTGTGTGACATACCGACTAAGGACAGTGAGAGACGGAGAATGAAGGGTGCTGCCTGTGCGTTCCCAGAGAACAGCAGGAGACACGCAGCAAAAAGAAACCAACCACCAAGGGCTCTAGAAAAGCACAGCTGCCTGGTGTTACCAAGTAAAAGTGGAAGGAAGATTAACAGAGAAATGAAAGAAATGCTGTTGGCACCAAGTTTTTGTTTTTTGAGACAGAGTGTCACTATGTCACCCTTGATAGAATGCTGTAGCGTCACAGTTCACAGCAACCTCAAACTCTTGGGCTGAAGTGATCCTCTTGCCTCAGCCTCCCAAGTACTGGGAACTACAGACACCCGCCACAACGCCCGGCTATTTTTAGAGACAGGGTCTCGCTTGGCTCAGGCTGGTCTCAAACTCCTGAAGTCAGGCGATGCACTCGCCTTGGCCTCCCAGCGTGCTGGGATTTACAGATAGGAGCCACCATGTCCAGCCTGGCACCAAGTTTAGAAGCTTCTAACTCATTTCTTCTAACCCAACCATTTGGGCGTAAAGTACAAGAGACGTAAAGTAGCTCTGTCTTTGCTACACTACTGTGGACCACACTGCTTTGTTCATGAACAGAGCCTTCCCTAGAAAAGCAGGGGCAAGGCAGCTCCAGCAGTTAAAATTTCCATTACCTACAACAAAACCCATAAAAGACTTTGTTTTTTGTTTGTAACCATGTACGCAAAATCACACACGTACCACATAACACTCTAAAAAGCTAAGAAGGTACTGGAGCCACGTCCCAGAAGCAAACACCCAACCAGCAGAGGGACAGGCAGGGCAGGGAGCTGAGACGTGACAGAAGGCCACAGCCCACGAACTGCGGGTCAGCAGACACTCCGCAAGCTGACGGAGTTGAGGTGGGAGCTGGAGTCTAAACAACCAGACCAAGACCAATGGGAAGAACCCAGAAAGTGGGCAGGGGAGGGCAAGGTTCAACCACAGACTTCTAAGGAAGAGATGTATCTGGAGCTGACCACACCAGGGGAAGAAGTCACAGACAGCTGCTGAGGTGAGGTGAGGTGAGGTGAGCAGCATGGCGCACAGAGACCCGTGAACCAGAGAGGTGAGGAAGTCAAATTATACGAGAAAAACAAGGCAGGACTGAGAGAAAACCACCGTATCACTTGCAACAACCTAAGCTCCACAAGGGAGGAATCACTGCCGTTTCTGCTCTCTGCAGCCCCAGCGTCCGGCGCAGATCACACATGTGCTACACGAGTGAGCTCCCCACGGCCGGTCTGTTCTGCAGTAGGACACTGGAGCAGATGGAGGCCCATGGTGGGAAGGCTGAGGACGCAAGATCCACAGCACAAGACTGAGCTGATTCACACTCAGATCTGTCACAATTCTAGATCATTTCTTAGTCCAGCTACAGAAAAACGAAACACTCATAACACTCTGACCTTAAGAATAATAAAGATTGGGAAGAAAGGAAGAAATAACAAAATCAATGTCCATTTACCACAGAATTCAAAATACATACACGTTTAGAAAGTTTAATCTGCTATTATCACACCCACTAGGTATTCGCCAGCAATTTAAAGTTTTACCTGAGAATATTATTTTCCACTACTGTGTCGTGTCAAATGCGATAGTTCAGAAACAAAGATTTGGATTATACAGACTAAATACCACAGAGATTTTTTTGAACTTAAGTTTCAAAATGCAGCAAATTTTAGGACCCAGAAACAGCTATCTTGAGCCTGAGTAAGACCTGACACACTCCTATAATTCTCTACCACTTGCTGTGTGACACAGCAACCCTGAGGAGGTCAACGCTGACAGGGACACTGGACGGGAAGTACCACGTCAGCTCCAGACACTGACTCGATGGCACCCAACACCCAGAGACTTGTAAGGGTCTGAGGAGACAATCACAGTACGCCCTGCATGCAAGAAGAGCAGGGTGCACGGGCGCACAGTGCACAGTATTAAAACAAACCTTCAAATTACAGAAATACACAGAGGTGAGAAGGAAATACGCCCAACACCACTGGTGAACATGTCCGCATGGCAGGGAAGGGACCGCATGTGTTTCCTTCTTCACACTCCAGGCAGTTAACCTCTATTCTACTTTCAGTTTTACAGGCATTTAAAAACTCACTACATATGAAAACGTTTGCAATTACTCACCACATTGTAATAACTTTTGTTAATGGCAGTTGTATCAAATCCTTTGGGAGGACTCTTCAGCGCCCCGGACTTGGGAGACACAGGCTTTTCTGAAATAAAAATATAATGCAGTTTTACCAATCAGCACTAGGGTGACACAACACACGACCCTGCCCACAGCTGCCCCCTCCGCAGATCCTCAGGCGGCTGGGGTGAGGCCCCCACAGCGACAGGCAGAGCGGCAGGGACCCAGACTCAGAACTCTGCTCACCCAGGCCCCAGAGCAGGCAGCCAGCACGCCCACCACCATCCATCTTCCCAGGTGCAGTGGAGAGCGCCTGAGAGAGGGCGCCACACCTGTCAATGCCACCACAGCTGAGCTACACCTGGGGCTAACAGCGCATGAGCACAAAACACTACACAGCTAAGAGAAAACGGCGGCACACACGGAACAACAGAAAACATACAGGTCCACAGCGCCGGGCTGTGTGCGGAGATCCCTCCTGCCTAGGCTCGGGACAGGCAGGACCCGGTCTAGGCCTAACCGCCACCACACGTTGACAGCCACACAGAGGTGAGAACAGGGAAAGGCTGCAGGGCCTCAGGGACTTCCCCATCAGGCAGGACAGTTAAAGTAGTCAAGACCCCAGCAAGGACTCAGATGTCTCAGAACTGCACAGCTTCCATTCAACAGAGACTCATACAGGGTGTTAGGTGCTGAAAAAGCACTTGCTAAACAAAAATGTGGCACTGTGCCTGTCTGTCATCAGTGGGGGGGGTGTCACAGCTTCCACAGATGTGTGTGTGCATGTGTGTCCACCATGGGTTTCAGGATGGGGGTGCATGTGTGTATCACGGGCCCCATGCATGGTGTGCACGCATCTATCAGGGGTTCCTGCGCGCCCATCACTGGTACAACAGGGTATGTGTGTTCATCCATCACTGCTTGCATGAGGGGCATCTCTCACTGGCTGTCCAGGGCTATAAGGCCAAGGTATTAAACTGGGGCTAGAAGAGGGAAGAAGAGGCTTCTTCCCCATTCTTCCCCAGGAAATTGGTCAGCACTTCCTGAGGGCCCTGGTTCATACCAGTGCCCTCTGACCTTGCTGCTTCTGCAGGACTCCTGCCAGCGGGAGTCACCGTCACAGAGGGGAGTGCATTTGTCCCTCTGGCATATGAGCTGACAGGACCAAGCAGCACATACACTATCTCTGTCCTTGCCCCCTACCATACCCACACAGCCCAGGCTTCAGGCTGTACCACAACTGCACCTTCAATCCCAACCACGTCAGGCTTGAGGCGCCTAGAGCCAGAGGAATCCTCAGTACCACGGTCTCGTCTCAGCAGCCCAAACCCACAGAGCCCCCACTAACTCACAGTCTTTAACCTCCTACGGAGCTGTTCACGTAGTTTAGTGCACCACTGTGAAGTTTTTCCAAATGGTTGAAAATAAAGAAAACAGGTGTCACTGCTACTTGAAGGAATTTTCTCCACTCACAGGATGAAAAACAGAACCCCAAAGGAAACAGATTATTTCTAAACTGTAAGAAATTCAAGGAGGAAAACCAATCTATTGCTCCCAGTGCACTTCCTGTCTCAATCTCGTGTCTATAGCTAAGAACCTTGCACAGAAAGGCTGGTGTCACAGGAAGGAGAAAATTCATAAACTAAAAAGCGGATTTAAGAAATGGACTCAGAGCGGCACCTGTGGCTCAAAGGAGTAGGGCGCCAGCCCCATATACTGGAGGTGGTAGGTTCAAAGCCAGCCTCGGCCAAAAAAACTGCAAAAAAAAAAAAAAAAAAAGAAAGAAAGAAAGAAAAATGGGACTCAATATATATATAGCCCAGAAAAGAAACAAAAAAAAAAAAAGAAAGAAAGGGAGGGAGGGAGGGAGGGAGAGAGAGAGAGAGAAAGAAAAGAAAAGAAAAAGAAAAAGAAAAGAAAAGAAAAGAAAAGAAAAGAAAAGAAAAGAAAAGAAAAGAAAAGAAAAGAAAAGAAAAGAGACTCAATATATATATAGCCCAGAAATGAAACAAAAAAAAAGAAAGAAAGAAAGAAAGAAAGAAAAATGGGACTCAATATATATATGTAAAACACAGAAAAGAAACAAACAAACAAACAAACAAAAAAAAAAACAGTAAGAAAGAAAAGTACCAAAAGCCACTAAGGGCAAAACAAGACATGGAATAGGCTTTGCAGGAGAAGACAGAGCAGGAGAGGCACCCTGGGCGAGGGGCTCCCAGAACTGAAGCAACCCTGGTCCTTGGGCTAAAAAGGGACTAGTTTGGAGATGTAGAGGTCACTCTCCTGCCTGCCAGAGGCAAAGGACCTGCGGCAATTTCAAGCAATTCAAGTACCATAAGGCTTTTTTCTGCTTCTTATTAGAATAATAAGAGTTTCCATCATTCTTTATTCTCCTCCTCCACCTCGCCTGGCCGAGGCCACCCTTCCCTGCAGCACTGCGGGCGTTAATCCTCCTCTACCTCGCCTGGCCGAGGCCACCCTTCCCTGCAGCACTGCGGGTGTTAATCCTCCCTCGCCTGGCCGAGGACACCCTTCCCTGCAGCACTGCGGGTGTTAATCCTCCCTCGCCTGGCCGAGGCCACCCTTCCCTGCAGCACTGCGGGCGTTAATCCTCCTCTACCTCGCCTGGCCGAGGACACTCTTCCCTGCAGCACTGCGGGCGTTAATCCTCCTCCACCTCGCCTGGCAGAGGCCACCCTTCCCTGCAGCACTGCGGGCGTTAATCCTCCTCCACCTCGCCTGGCCGAGGCCACCCTTCCCTGCAGCACTGCGGGTGTTAATCCTCCTCTACCTTGCCTGGCCGAGGCCACCCTTCCATGCAGCACTGCAGGCGTTAATCTTCAGACCAGGCACCGGCCCATGTGCCCACCAGGGTCCTCGCCCCCAGGCCTCCTGAATCTCTCCCCCTTCCTGTCAGGTTCCCACCAAGGTGACGCACGCACGTCCTCACAGGCAGGGCCTGATAAGATAGTAAACGCCTGGTCTTTGTCTGAAAATGTTATCATTGCACCATCACTGTTTTTCCCTATAGTTTATTATAAAAATTTATAAATATAGATAAAAGTAGAGAGAATAAACACATAGGTATTCGTACCGCGTGTCAATGGTCATCTGCACATGGCTAGTCTTGTTCTGTCCCTTCTCCTGCTCTTCTAGAAACACCACCAGTAATTCTTAGAATGACAGCACTTTACCCATCAATACATTAATGTCTATCTTGCAATAGGGATCTTTTCTGAAATCAAAACCCTAACATCAGGCCGTGTCACACCTGACAACATTAATAATAATGCCCCAGTGTTATCTATCACCTCGTCCATATGCAAATCTCCTGCCACAACAAGGCCTTTTTGTAGCTGGCTTATTTGAATCAGGAGCCAGACTACACAGCACAGCTGGTTGTTGTTGTGCCTCCAAGTCTCTATCAGACGACGGAAGTGCACCTCCACTCTGCCTTTTTCTGGATGCAGCAGAGACCAGGGAGGACAACCACCTTCCCTTACCTTATGTGCTGTTCAGGCCAACTCAGGGAGCTTCATAAAAAGAAACCCACTGGCTTTCCCACTGCTGTATTTCTGAGTTCCCACAACAGTGGTCACTCAAGTATAAATATTTATTGAACGGACATTGGCTGTGGTTTACATATAATTAACAACCTTGACAATCAATATGAAAAATGCAGCTGACCAAAGGCAGAATGTGGAGGGTCAAGTAGGGCTTCATGTTGCAAAGCTGGGTCCCAGGAAACACCTGCCAACTGTTACTGAGATACAAAACAAGATTGAAGCGCGTTTATTTAGAACTGCCAATAGGGGCGGCGCCTGTGGCTCAAGGAGTAGGGCGCCAGTCCCACATGCCGGAGGTGGCGGGTTCAAACCTAGCCCCAGCCAAAAATCACAAAAAAAAAAAGAATAGAACTGCCAATAAAGGGAACCAACAGAAGATCAAAGTAACAATATAAAGAACAAGCCTGGAAGAAAGAGGAAAGGAAAAGTACAGAGTCAGAATCCAAAGGTACCACCCAGAGGGTACACAGACACACACACACTCTGGACACCACAGGTCTGGCTCCTGGTGACCACAGGTGGGAGAGCCACGTGCATATAAAGTTGTCTTTACACTGTAATGTAGTCTATTAAGTGAGCAAAGCATTATGTCTTAAATATAAATAAAAAATACACACCTTAATGACACACCTTGAAATACTTTACTGCTGACAGTCGCCTAAGTGTTCAGCAGATCCATCTTTGTGCACATGGAGGCTCTTGATTCGGTGACGAGGACCAGGGTGGTGGCTGCTGAAGGCTAGGGTAGCTTTGGCAACTTCTTATAGACAATGATTAAGTCCCCGCATCAGCTGACTCTTCCATGAAAGATCCCTCTGCAGCACATCACGCTGGTGGACAGCATTTTACCCATAGTTGAAGGTCTTTCAAAACTGGAGCCAGCCTCTCAACCCTGCTGCTGCTTCACCAGTTGAGTTCATCAATATTCTAAATCCACTGCTGTGACCGCACCCATGATCACAGTGTCTCCACCAGCAGTAGATTGCATCTCAAGAAACTACCTTGCTCATCCATGAGAAAGCAGCTCCTCACCCATTCAAATTGGATCACAAGATCACAGCAACTCAGCCCCATCTTCAGTCTCCACTTCCTAATTCTAGTTCTAACTCTAGTTCTCTTGTTATCTCACCCTGTCTCCTACTCTGGAGAGCAGTGACGCCACCCCAGCGCACCGCAGCCTCAAACCACTGGGCTCACGCAATCCTCCTGCCTCAGCCTCCTGAGTAACTGAGACGGCAGGCACACATCACCACATCTGGCTAATTTTTTATAGAAACACTATGTTGCTCACGCTGATCTCAAGCTCTAGGCCTAAAGTGATCCCACAGTGCCCCCCCCCCCATACACACTGCTAGGATTACAGGTATGAGCCACTGCACTTGGCCCCTATCAAAGTCTTCTGCCCCTGAAAGTCATTCATGGGGGCTGGAGTCAACTTCTTCCAAACTCCTGTTCATGTGGATCCTCTAGACACCTCCCATAAATCGCCGAGGTTTTTAATGGCAGAATGGCATTCTAGAATGCTGAATCCTTTCCACAAGGTTTCCATTAACTTTGGCCAGACCCATCGAAGCAATCACCATCTATGGCAACAACAGCCTCAAAAAAGAATGTATTACTTCAACAAGACCTGAAAGCTGAAATTACTACTTGGCCCACAGGCAGCAGAATGATGTTGTGTTAGCAGGCATGAAAATCACATTAATCTCCTTGTGCACCTCCATCAGCTCTGGGGTGACCTGGTACAATGCTAATGAACAGTAATGCTGTGGAAGGAGTCCATTCTCCCTGAGCAGTAGGTCTCAACAGTAGCCTTAAAATATCCAGGAAACAGTGCTATAAACAGCTGTGCTGTCATCCAGGCTCTGTTGCTCCTTTTACAAAGCACAGGAAGAGTAAATTTAGCATAATTCTAAGGACCCCATGATTTTCAGAATGGTGAATAAGCACTCCTTCAATTTAAAGTCACCAGCTGCACCAGCCCCTCAAGAGACAGCCAGCCTGCGTAAAGCTTTGAAACCAGAAATTTACTCTTCCTCTCCTGCATTCCAAGTCCAAGACGGCATCTTCTTCCAACACTGCCCTGGAAATCTGTTGCTTAGTGCAGCCACCTTCATCACCACCTTCTGGATCAGGTGCTGCTTTACCTTGTGCTTTTACGTTGCGCAGAAGGCTTCTTGTCTTAAAACTCTTGAACCAACCACTGCTGGCTTTTAATTGTTTCTTCCGCAGTTTCCTCACCAAACTTAACTAGTTCTAGCTTTCGATTTAAAGTGAGAGATGTGCAAATCATACTTTACTTGAACACATGGAGGCCTTGCAGGATTATTAATTGACCTGATTTCAGCATTGCTATGGCTGAGGGACTAGGGAGACCCGAGGAGAAGGAGGAGACAGGTGGTCAATGGGGCAGTGAGAGCACACACAACATTCATCAGAAAGGGCACCGCTCACGTTGCTGTAACCAGGGTGCCCCCAAACAGTAAGAAAAGGAGCGTCAAAGACCTCTGGCTCCAGGTCCCCACAGTAGATATAATAATGAATAAGGTGGAAATACTGTGAGATTTACCAAACTGTGACACAGACATGAAGTGAGTACGTGTTGGTAAAACAGAGCCAGCACACTTGCTCAACACGGAGTTGGCACACTGAAGTGAAGCTATTAAGACCAGACACAGTGATAAATCAAAGCAGATGTCTCATACCGCCAGGAGCTGTGAGGCAGCCATCTAGGAGGGGAGCGGCTGAGCCAAGGCTCCACCTGGGACTGGAGCACGGGAGACCTCACACACAAGCTCCTCTGTCCCGCCTGCCTTGTCACATGCTTGCACTGCTTCAGCACGAATAAAAATAAAACTTTTAAAACAATGTCTCTCATACTAGAAGACTAACAACCCTGACTCCAAACTACCACAAGCCATCTGATCTAAGGGACGTGTCACTAAGAGGCAGGCACACATCCCACACACACAGTGACGTTGATATTTGGTCAGGACATGCTTCAAAAAGTTAACCACTTCCACATTCTAGATGAAATTCCAAGCCACCTACTTCCAGTCTCCTTGATGCACAGTTCCCTGGACCTGCCTCACAGGCTCATGTCTACCAATTCCTGCTTTTCACCCTAAAAAATGTATACCTGGAAGAAACAGTGCTAAGATGCCCATCCTCTAACGCACAGCCTTACCCTAGGTGCTTTCAGAAACCCAGCACACAGATGCACCTGCCCACCCCCAATCCCCACCGAAGAACGCAGGCTCCAGCCTGGGCCACCACATCACTGACGAGGCACACAGGAAAACAAGGCCATACCTTTGTTTCTTTCCCCACATACATCATATTTGGATTAAACACTGCTCTTTCACAGCTAAAGTAATAGCAGCAGCCAAATTTCAGCAGCATCCTGTTGCTTTTTAAAGTCAAAAATAAGCAAGAAAATATTAAAAAGTGACAAACTTAGGAAGTGGTGGGGTGAATCCTCATTAAGGATCTGCGCACCAGCAAATGACAATCCCATCTAAGTTTTCATATCACTGCCAGAGATTACCAGGATCATCTCAAGCTAACCAACTCCTAAAACAACATTTAAAGGATATATATCTCCTGCGCAACAGATAATGAGCTGTTCGGAAATGGGAGAACCGAAGTTGGCTCATTAGAAATAACCATCTAAAAGAAACCAGAGAGCATCTATGCAAACACAGAAAACCGGGCTTGTTAAGTGCACAGAATGCAACTTCTGTCCTCACACACCAGTTTGGCCTTGGGGGCACCGACTTGCCATCTGCCCGCGCCCAGTCATGCCGAGCGCACGTGGCTTCCCACAGCAGAGCAGCAGCACTCCTAGACCGGGTCCGGGGCTTCTCTCTCCTCACCTTCTCCCTTGAATCTAGGAAATTCTGGTTGAGGGGAGGGTGTGCGTGCACGTAAAACAAACACACATCAGTGTGTATAAAACGCAGTAGGAATCCATGGGTTTTACATACCCAGAAAAAGGTACATAGAAAATAAATGCTAAGTAACAATATGTAGCTTCCATAAGATCATACATGTTTAGGAGTAATACACAGTGCTTTTGATGCAAACATTAGAAAGATCCTCACACAGAATCCTGGAAGGTCTCTGTCTTCAAAAACGGACTATTTCAAACAAGAAATGACAAGCAGGGGAAATGTACAGGCATGCAGCCTGACAAGAGCACTTCCCTCTACAACCACAAGACAGCAGTGACCCAGCTGTGACGCTCCCGGGCGGCAGGAAAGAGTCACTGCAGATTCTCTAGAATCTACCTGGAGAAAAAAGCAGCCTAAAAAATACCATTCACAGGTAGACCTCCGTTTCTCTTTACTCAGTAAGAATCAAAACATAACACAAAAGAAAAGGTGTTCAATTTAAAGGAAGTTGGTGTTTCTATTGCACAAAGAAACGACCCTAAGACGACTGCCAGTGAAAGAAGTCTGTCAACTCTGGAACCCAGGACAATTTTGATTTCAGAAAACTAAGCATTTGCTATCCCATCATATACAGGCTTACATTAAATACTCTCTTCAAAAAGGAAAACCTATTCCAAAACCAGAAAGTCCTGTAGGAAAAGGTGTAATGCAGGAGTCCTCCCCCATCTGTGGTTACACATTCTGAGGACCCACCCTCAACGTCCAGAACTCAGACTGGGTATACCACTTGTTTTCCTCTCCACACACACTTCCAATAAAGTTTAGTTTGTAAATTGGGCATAGTAATAGATTAACAATAATAAAAAAACAATTGTAACAAAATGCTATAATAAAAGTTATATAAAAGTAGTCGCCCTCAAACTATCATACCATACTTAACTATGTCAGGCAGGCAGTTGACGACAGGTGCCTGAGCGTAAGGGAAGGAGGCTCCTGTGCTGAGACCTAACTGTGAATTGACACACTTTAACCACTACAACAGGACACAGCAAAAACATGCAGTTCTGCACCTGTTTCAAATGCCCACATTTAAAATCAGAACTGCATAACTTTCCATAATAACATACTAATACTTCCACTGAGATGGGAAGTTATTCCCTAAAAAGTGTATTCCCTTGGTTCCACCCTCAGATGAAGAAAATTAGCATAACAAATCACCAACATGACCAAATATGCATTTCTAATACTTCAAGTATTGAACAGGAAGAAAACAGAAAATACTCCAAAGTTTCTTAGGTCTTAGTTTGGTACTGAAATTCTAGACTCAAGTGTGACCCCTGGGAAGAGCTCTCCGGTAATAACACATCTATCACATGCACAGAGAGGTGGCTGTACACACATAAGCACTCGGAAACACAGAAAATACAAAAGTGGGGGTCCAAGGAAGGACCAAGTGAGGGTCGTGTTTCTAAACATGTAACACTGGTCCTTCCCAAGAGACCCTCTGCCACTGACAGCTCTGAGGCCCACACGACACGCGGGGCCTTCCCTGAACTTGAGAAAGGTAGCAGCACATGTTTAAGATGAACTACCACCAATAACAGCCAGCGCTGAAGATACTCAAACATGGGAAATCACTCCCAGAGGGCACCTGGACAGGATTTTGAGACTCACAAATCTTATCTTGTTTGCGTAGTTTCTTTATATTAACTCTGAAAAATCCAAAGTTAACTCTCAGAAATACATGAAAAGTAAAAATTCATTCACCTGTACTTTTAATGTGGCTATTCAAAATGAGATCAAAATTCACGTTTAAATGACTATTCACATATAAGGAGAGCACATGACCACGAGGCAAGACTGGGCCAGGCTCCGTGCCTCACGGTACTCCCCTCATCCCTTCCCTAGCAGAGGTGAGCAATGACATCGTCCTTACTGTGCCCTGGGTCAAGATCCTCCTGGGAAGTCCACTAGAGCCACCTCTGGATTCAGCCCAGTGCCACTCTCATCAGTCCCAGGAAAAGGAATTCTCCGATCGGTGGGGCCAGGACCAGAGCTGAACTTGAAGCCTGGACTCAGCTACCCCAACCCCAGGTCTCCAAGCAGCTCACACAGGCCTTGGTGAGTCCAAGGGTCATAAAGCTGACACCTACACCCCCTCAGCCTGCCGCCAGCGTCATGCTCTCAGCTGGCTCTATGCATGTTAAAGGATGTCATTTATTTGTACACTGTCCTCCTTAACATCCCAATAATACTTGCCTTCAAGGGCTATGGTAAGAAATGATGTCCCAAACAAAAAACACTAAAGTAACAGTAAATACAGTAACCAGAACGTAATGAGCAGCCAAAAAAATCTTGCCTAAGTTGATTATGTTATGATAATAATATAGATACCACTTTTATTATCATTATTGGCAACTACAAAAAATTACCAAGAATAAGAGACCACCTCACACTCAGCAGGATGGCTCTTATCAAATCATAAAAAACAAGCCAGCAGATACTGGAGAAGCAGAGCCCTGGCACTGCTGGAGGGAATGTGAACTAAGGCAGCTGCTGTGGAGAACAGGATGGCACTTCCCAAAAGTTAAACATAGAACTACCATCTGGTCCAGCAGTTCCATTTCTAGGTATATACAGAAAAGAAATGAAAGGACTCGAACAGAGACTTATACAACCATGTTCTCAGCAGCGTTAATCACAGTAGCCAGAAAGAACTTCAATCCCACAACACGAATGACAGCTAAGCGGCAGTAACAGCATGTCATAGGATGCTGCTCTTGCCCTGAAACCATCCTGTTTAAAAAGTCAGTAAAACCAGTGTTAAACAACTGCAAGAAATACAATGAAAGCGAAACATTTTAAGATACTAATAGTAGTACAAAGAAAACCACTTAACCATACAGATCAGCGAAAGTACCCATGGTCATAAAAACTAAACGCAGCCCACATCCTGCAAACTCCAAGTCCCAACACTACCCCTAAAAAAGGATAAATCTTATTTAGCATAAAAGTACAACTGCAACAATTAAAACTCATATATGTGATATTTCTCTTTCCATCTCGAGCAGCTGTTCTCAACCTGTGGGTTGTGACCTCTTTTTAACAATGAAAATACTTTGCGGCATTAGGAAGGTTGAGAACCACTGATGTAGAGAATGTCCTGACAGAAGGAAACAGCCTGATCCCAGCAGCCCAACATGGAGCAGGTAAACATCAACCCACCCAACAGAGACCTTCGCTGCAGACCAGGAGCCCTACACGAGTTCAGCTGCAGAGCAGACTGTGCCTAGCCCATCTCCTCTCCTGGCTCCTTCTCATGCAGGAGGAGGTCGGTCAGTGCCCCACAGGCCAGGCTCGCCTACTTACTTACCGCTAGCCTTGATCTCGCGCACATAGTTGCTGGGGAACCAGCCCGTCCGGCCGCTGTGTGTGCCCTCCCACCAGCCTCCCTCCTCCACACGGGTGACATGGATGACGTCCCCCTTCGAGAAGGAGAGCTCATCCTCATTGGTCTGCTGGAAGTTAAACTTCGCTCTCACTACCAGCTGACTGTTGGTAGGATCGGTCATGTCCTGAAAGACAGAGGGTGGAGAAGAGTTACAGGGGCAGAGGGGCCAGGCAGTGCCCACAGCCATCTGGGGCCTCTCTCCCAGTGCACCGTGACCCCACCCCGTCCAGCCCCAGAGGAAACGCTCTCAATGGCTTTATAAGGTCCTGCTCTGCACTGCTCTGCCCATATAAACATGTGCACAATCTCTCAGACACACTCAACTGACTGTACACAAGTCCCTATAAGCTACAAAAAGTTAACACACTGTGGTCATTTTCCCAGGAGTAGTTCTAGCTACTTAAATAACTGCATAGAATTATACTGTATGACTGTATCATTAATTATTGAATCAGCTCTCTGTTAATGAATTTTCAGGTTATTTCCAGTATTCTTCCATATACTACTGACAGTATTTTTTTCTTTTTGCAAAACACGGCCACATTAAAAATACTCGCATATTCACGGATACACCTGTAAACAAGCCTGTACACTAAACTCTGGTCAGAAGACATGTAAGGGATGTTTTATAAATTTTCACATACATTACAGAACCTCTACAAGCCGACCACCCAAGGGAGTCACTGGTCGACACAGGGAAGTGGTCAATGTAAGGATCTAGGCCTACCGGCCTATGAAAATCAGGTCACCTTGAAGAGGTGGTCAGTGTAGGGAGGTGGTAAACTACAGAGGGTCTACTGTATTTTTAAATTGCCCTCCAAAAAAGTTCTACAAATGTACACCGAAAAACATTCCCACCAACAGCATCTAAGATGTATTTCATCAAGCTTTCACCAACACTGAATATGGCCAAAGATATTTATTTTTGCTAAACTTGAGAAGAAATGGTATCTCATATTTTAATTTGTATTTTTCGCAGAGACTCAGAAGTGGGAAGAGGAAGGCAGATGCAGGCTGCGGTTTCCTTGGGACTGGGCTCTGGCACCCCCAAAGCTACAGGGAGCAGACAAAAGAGGTCTTCAGGATAAGCCTGCACTCACTGGCCACAGGAGTGAGGAGTGACCAGCAGCAGCAGGCAAGCCCACTCAAATCTCTTCACCGCACCAGAGACAATCACACAAGGTCTCACCTTGCTCCTCCAACACCAACAGCAGGTGAGCAGTTGAGCACAGTACCAACAGAACCTGGGAGGAATAAATTCAGGCCCATGGAGCACCAGTGATGTGAGCAAAGACTAGGCAAGGATCTAGGCCTCTATCCCCACACAGGTATCTCACACCTCCACTCAGCCACGGGGAGGACCCAAGCCCAGCATCTCCCCACCTCCATCCTGAACACAGAGAAGGACCCAGGCCATGTATCTCCCATCTCCACCCAGACACAGGAGGACTCTGGCTCAGAGTTTCTTGACACACACCCACTTCACCAGGAGTACCCAGCCCTCAGGGTACTCCACCAGAGGGCAAGGCCACAAGTAGCGAAGGAAGCACCTCTCCCCAACACCAATCAGCCTAAGGGGTGAGGAAGAAGGGCTGGATTCACTGTCATCAGTGTCATGGGAACCCAGAAAGGATGTATTTAATCGCTATTTTATCACTGTGGGGTTGTGTTCCCTTTTTTTTTTTTTTTTTTTTTTTTTTTGCAGTTTTTGGCCAGGGCTAGCTTTGAACCCAACACCTCCGGCATATGGGGCCAGCGCTCCACTCCCTTGAGCCACAGGCACCGCCCTCCCCTTCCCTTTTTTAAAAAGCTCTCCTGAAACCATAGCTTGTCTGGCTTAGCCTGACAGTCCAAGACCACATAAATCACATGAGCTAAGCAAAAGTCAGTTGTTAAAAAAAAAAAAAAAAGTATATGCTGTAGAATCCCAGGTGAAACCCAACTTTACTATTAGCAGTCAGGACAGCACATGCCTTTGGGAAAAGCAAACCCAACCAGGAACCCAGGCGCTGGCTACATTCTGTCCCTTTGTCTGGGTACAGCCCACACGGCCATGCCAGCTTTGTGAAGCTCAAGCTGTAGGCATGTAAGCATATGACACCTACACTGTTATACACACGCTCCATGTCAATAAACATCAGTGAGCAGAGAGGGAATGCAGACAATTCCTAACCCAAAAGGGAAAGTGAGCCCATCCTGGCAGCAACTTACACCCACCGTGTTTTCTTAATGGACTCTTAATTCCCATAGCCACAGCACTACCCCCAGCATCTTGCATATTCAGCTTAATCAAGTACTTCACTCTATCCACTGTTCTGAAGTTGCCCGAACAACCCTAAACCAGAAGATCCTAGAGGCTGCCTTTACAGAAACGCCACCTTCTCCTCAGCTCCCCAAAAATACCTACACCTGCCATTTCATTTATGGAAGAAAAGTTTGCCAAGGAGTGAAAGAGACCCAATTTCTCATCCAGTGTTTACTATCTCCCAGTGCTCTGACCTTGTGTAAATATCTATCTTCTCTAAGGCTTCAGTTTCTTCACAATGTCATCCAACAGAAGATATCAAAAATGAGACACTGCCCCATTATTTTATATCCCACTAAGTACTGTCCATTAAGTTATGGCATACCATCAACTGTAAGGCATGTGCTAGTCTCCAATGAGGGCAAATGTTTAAAAAGAGAAAGGCCTTCAAACTGATAAGATATGGTATATATTAAAGATGCTCAATATTTCCCATGTTTATTGAACAAGGGAACTGGAAAGAGTTAAGAAATAATGTGTAATACACTTTGGTACAATGTCTTACACACTGGTTGCAAAGCAAGGTTACTTGCCAGCACGAGGATGATGCCACAAGTCCAGGCCCCTGGACCCTGGAGGTGGTAGGAGATCCCAGGGCCAGGGAACATTTTAAGAGAGCAAGCCACCTGACCCAGAAATGAAGGACAACAGAAACAACCACCTCACAGTCAACAGATGGAAGGCTGCAGGCACAGCAGTGATTACCAGGAATTCCAGGAATATTGACAAAAGTATGAAGTAGGTTTTTTTGAGTAAAAAAAGTATGAAATCAAACCTTATCTACAGAAAAACTATACCCACATCCACAGCCTGGGTCTGCCACATCTCCCTTCCTGTGGGTAGGGGGCACAGTACAGAGCAGAGTGGAATGAAGAGCTCAGTTTAGCTCCAGGCATCCGAAACGAGAAGAAATCTGCCCAGAAGGGAACAATTGGGCAACGACAGAGAGAGATCCAAATGCAGAAAGTCCAAATGAAGCAATAAAGAAAACACCAAAACTGTTCAAATCTGTCCTGGAACAGAGAGATGCCAAGTTGCACAAATAAAAGCAAGTTCATGAGAACAACCAGCAACTAAGGTGCAGTCAGGTGAGACATTCTCAAACTGAAAGTGATGCAGGTGGTGAACAGGCAATGTGGTGAGCAAAGAAATTTACAACAGCACCATTAAAATACTGAGCCTTTCGGAGGGATGGGAGCATTCTACACAATTTCAAAGCTAAGCCTCATTTTAATGAGATCACAAAAACTGACATACCAGAAACTTCAAGTTGTCTTTTAGCTTAACTTGTTATGAAAACTTTTAAACACACATGAAAGCAGAGAATAGCAGGTGGCCCTGTACCCACCACCCACCTTCAAATAAGCAATTCGCCATCCATGTATTAATAATTTTTAATCTAAAAAAGATCCCTCAAAGTGCTATGATTAAGCTACATACCAAGAAAAAAAAAATCCAATGGCAAAGAAGTAGTTGTTTTTTCCTGGCATGGTAAGGAAAGTTTTGTCATGTTCCAGAAAAGGGAAATCAGCTCAGCAGCAGCCAATAAAAGACCAATCACATGGGTCAGAGAGCTGAAGTCTTTCTATTTTTTAACGTAACTTAAAATCTCTCTAGCTAATGAAAAATCATATGCTTACTATGATCTCGGCAATAGTCATTATCAACACTACAATATTTTACTTAAAATTATACATTTGTAATCCAGTCCTCCTTTACAATGGAGACTGACCACTGCAGCTGAGGCAGCACATGCTTCCCTCCCCAAAGTGTGCCGATTCCTGTTTTCCTCACGTTTCATATAAAGCTAATTTAAGATCTCTTTAAAGTGGTCCATATTTCACCTTAATTTGGAATCATGTCCCCCAGTGGTATTGCACAAAATTCCTCTAACACTGGACTCTTCTGCAGAGGAGGGAGTGGGCCAGGCCCAGGTCTGCTATGAACACTGCAGAGGTGGGCCCACAGGGAGGGGGAGCAGGAACTGGCTGTGCACAGGGGCAGACCTGAGGCGGAGGCCCCGCCGCAAGGGACAGACACAGCAGTGAGAGTTAGGTTGAGTTCACAAAGCTCAGGAACATAAGAAAACACATTCCTTCCTTATCTTTCAGTTTTCCACACTGCTTTGCAAACTAACTCAAATATATTTCAGTCTACAACATAACTCTATCAGAACTTTTCTCAAGAACAACCATTAGCTTACCTAGCAACATTCCCCTCTGTGTTAAAGCAGAGAAAGATCCTGTCTAAAATAAAAAATCTAAGACATTGCATGGAAGAGAAGTCACGTCCTTGGTGTCTGCTCAGAATGACTGCCAGCCAGTCCTGGGCTCAGAGGGCGTGTACACTGTGACAGGCAGAGTGTGTGGCCAGGAGGGCCTCCCCCACACTGGCTCCAGCTAGTCCCAACTCTTCATCCCCAACTCCACTGTCATTTTCTGTGTTCTGTCCCTCAAGAACCTGTGCCCTGTCCCTCAAGAACCTGTGCCCTGAGCCTTAAGGGATTTTTCTTCACGTTCTAGGATGACTGCTCATCTAAGTTTCCTTTCCCAAGTCACAACAAGCTGTCATGAGCAACTCCCTCCTCTGTGAGCTACATCTGTAAGCAGTTGACTTACTATGCACGCTTTGACTTACATATATTCCTGTACATCTGTGCACTGCAGAGAAAAGAATGCAAGTGAGGAGTGCAGTATTTTAACTTATACATCTTTCCAGACAAAGTCATAAAGTCATGAAAATTAACAAGTTTTTCAAAAGTGCTCATCCAGCATCTTATCTGGATACTCCAGTAATGAGCAAACACCAACCCAGGTGACAGGATCGATGCTGCCTGTTTAGCACTCTGTTAATAGAAGAATATGTGCCTTTCCAGACACATCTGTACACACACACATTCCCCACACAGATCTGAACTTAAATAACAAAAATCTCTTGAACTTACCAAACTTCGAAACTGGCCCTGGAGCAATTTTGAAGTCCGGCTGTGTAGAGACTGTGATCCCAGAGAATCAAAAGACTTTATTCGATGAGATGGGGGCCGAGCACACACAGAATCGCTTCCTAGCCCGATGTCTGGAAAGGTCACACAGAAGAGAGCTGAAGATGCAACACTAGGCACTCTGGCCACTCACTAGACTTCAGAACTAGGGCAGCACAGAGGGACACAGCAGAGACCACAACAAAGCAGGCCATTTATGCAGTGAACAAAGAACAAATTCTTTGTCTGCTATGTAAATAATGTGCATTCATTCCCCAATTACCTTCCAGAAATTATCTGGAGGTAACTATTAATCTGTTTTTTTCTAGCATAATTTTTTTAAAGTTTATGAAATATTTTAGAATGGTTTTTAATACCTTCCATTTACCCGGGAAAAACAGCCTCTCAAACTCAATGATGTAGCAGAGAGTAGACAGGTAAGCACTCACTCTGGGCACGTCACCACCTTCCGGGTTCTGCGTCATGCCGTGAGTAGCAAGACTTTTTTGGAACAAAAGACTCTTACATAAAACGAACAGAAAATCCTTGCGTATTTTCCAGCTAGACAGAACCTTCTGAGAATTATTTCCTCAAAATGAATGCAGCATAGGCTCCACTCACCTCAGCAAGTAGTTGAAAGGATCAACATAAACAGATGTGAAGGGTTTATTTCTACTCTGAGTCCCTGCATGACAGACACTCCACTCACGCCCACTAACAACTGACAGCCCCATTCTTAGAAGTGATTCAATTTCTAAGGAAACTGCTGTTGCGAGATTCTCAGCCCTGTCCTACAGCTCATGGGGAGCCTACTGTTTTAGAAAAGCACCCCCAACCTGAGGGTCTCTCTCTAGCTCCCATTTTTCTGGAAGGTCTGTTTGGACTGGCTCACAGTGTCTCATAACATTTTGAATTAACTGTGACGTCTAACAGGCTGAGACAGCATTGGAAAAGCCAGATCTCTAGGAGTCCCTGTATACTCAGGACGCTTTAGCACAGCTGGCTCAGAGTTGAGCAAGGGGTCCTTGCCCTTCAGTCCCGGGTCTTCCTTGGTGCCCCTGCCTGGCTCCACAGAGAGCAACACCTGGTAGCCCTGTCCTAGGGCCAGCTTGCTGTCCCCACAGTCTCAAATCCCGTTCGGCTCACCCTCAGCACTCCGGTCCTATGAGGTCCCACTCAAGGCTAAAAGGAGTCCCCAGAGCACGTTCTACTTGAGAACACAAGGGCCTTAAGCAAGCCAAGCCCCAAAACAGCCACGAAGGGCACTGCCTGCAGACTCTGCCCACAGGGGCAGCCCATATCGCCTGCAGTGCCCAGCCCAGGAATCCTGGAACACCCCCATCACCAGGCCTTCTTCTGTCCAGCTAATGAATCCAAGTGCCTTGGAACACACGTGGTCTTCTCTCAGTGACATAGCAGAGGAAGATGAGCACAGGATTTCCCAAGAGTGCCCACAGCATCTCTGACAGCAGCCTATCATCTGATGGAGGACATAAAGGAGAAATCTAGGAATAGTCATTTCCATCACCCTGACTCCAAAAACAAGAGCAAGAACAGGCAGCCAACAAACAGGAAAGTAAAAGTTCCTTCTCAGAAGGGTCACTCAGTGTTTAAAAGCTAGAAAGTGCCAAGTTTATCTCACAGCTTCCTAATTGGTC
Organism: Nycticebus coucang; assembly: GCF_027406575.1. Taxonomy (NCBI): domain Eukaryota; kingdom Metazoa; phylum Chordata; class Mammalia; order Primates; family Lorisidae; genus Nycticebus; species Nycticebus coucang. Next base: position 2,297,137 of record NC_069794.1, read on the forward strand.
TTTGTAAAGAACAATACCGCTTATTTTACATCCAATGTGCAGCCAATGATATCAAGAATATGAGAAATACCTTTCATAAGTGGAGGTTTAAAAAAAAAAAAAAACAGTAGTGATGGTGCTCTGTGCCCAAGAGCTACTGGATCCAGCTTCCTTCCAGCTCTGCTGTTCACCTGTAACCTCAGCACTTGGGCCCTGATTACTGAGCGCCTGACTGAGTGCAGGGACCAGCCCTTCCTCCCCTCCTTCCTATCAACACCTACACTGAACCTCCAGGCAGAGAAACCTCCGCCCCAAGTCCGGCTGGCATCCCCCACTACCACAAGCACCCTGGAGAAGCATTCAGCTGAGCAGAGAGACCACAGCAGGGACCCCTTGTGGCTTCACTCATCTACCCCAGTCTGCCAGAGACCTGCACAGATTGAACAACACATCATTCTAAAGCTGAGAGGAACACAAGCGATTCACAGGCGCACAGAGCACCCCACCCTGCAAGCAGGATCGCACAGCAGCTTTCCCATGGTGAATTCCAGGGCAGTCTACTCTAAGCACATCTCCCTTGCTCCATCACCTGTAATTCCAGGTAGTTTTCTTCCTTACCATATTCAAGCTATTCTTTTATCATGTACAACTAGAGAAGGCAGCTTCATCGTCTAATCAATCACCTGTATAAAAGGCCATAAACAACACTCTTTTGCAAAACATCATGAAATGATATGACAATTTGTAATTATTTATATTCATCTTTTTTTTTTTTCCTTTGCAGTTTATGGCCAGGGTTGGGTTTGAACCCGCCACCTGTGGTATATGGGGCCGGCACCCCACTCCCTTGAGCCACAGGCACCACTCTACTTATATTCTTTATATTCCTTCCCTTTACACATCTGTCTCCAAGATACTTTGATCTGAACAGCCCTAAGAGATTTGCAACTTCGAACCTTAGCAGTCAAGCTATGAAAATGTAGCTGCATCCAAACCTCCCCGGGGGTTCCACCTGGTCCCAGCAGTGGGGGCCAGCGCTCCTTGCCCCCAGGACCAGCCGAGGAGCAGCTCTCAGACAGAAATCACAGCAGGTGTGTGCTGGGTGGCCAAGGACAGTCCCAGCCTCATCAGAATAAACTTAAGAAACTCAAGAGCCATCTCATTTCCCCCCATTAATCTCAAACTTAAAATCTGTAAAAATAAATTTAAAAAAGAAAATTTGAAACAAAAGAGCAACTAAGAAGTCCTCTTTTCTTAGCCAAACACATCCTGGCCACAGTCTGAGAGCCCACAGGAGGAGCAGAGGGGCATACTGCAGCCCTGACTCTGCTCTACATTAGGAGTGACTGGGCCAAACCACACAAACCCCATGCCCGGCGCCTCTTGGCTGCAGGAGGGCTGGGCAAGCAGGGCATGGCTATGCAGCCCAATCCACCTGCCACTCCCCTGTCGTGGCCACTGCTCACTAGACACAAGCTTTAGTCAACATGAACCCATAAAAACCTGGAGAAGGGGAGTGTTGGCTCCAGGACAACCCACCAGCCTTTCCACAAGAACCAACCCTTTTTCTCTGCTATACTTTCAAGAGAGACATCTCCCTGCCCTGTATACATATCCACCAAAGGACCTGAAGAGGAAGGTTCTGCTCTAATAAGGAAAAAAAAATCACAGCAAAATGAACAATCAAAACTGAATGCAACAGAAGCCTATTCTTAATTTTTTTAGAAGACTTAGTTTTTTAATCAATAATGCTCATTTGGCTGTGATAACAGAAAACGAGAGGTTTCTGCCCTTTTGTCTTCCCATCCCCTCAAGTTCAATAAAAAAAGTCTTACCTGCTGTTACTTTATTTAGAGTCACTAAGGAACTGAGGACCTTGTTAAAATTCTGCCCCTGGTACAAATCATTTGCATCAAACGTCTGAAAGGAAAAATTAAACAAGGAAAATTAGTAGAGTCTACCTTGGGTACAGGTTAAACTAAGCTCTCTCAGCAGCGGGAGGACATTCCGCCTAAATTAATAAAAAGGTGGTGGCACCGCCCAGGCCAGCGAGACCGGAGTCCCAGCACCCAGTCCTGGGTAAGGAGCCCAATCAGAACGCCCCTTCCTAGGCACAGTCGACCCCTGGGCTCCAGACGGATTTCCACTCCACATTCCCAGCTAGGGCATGAGCTCTGGCCAAGATGAGGGCTGGTGGCACTCAGAAATCTCAGTGGTGGTTTTACAGCCACCACTAGATTAATGCAGGGCCACAGAGCAGGCAGACTACACATGTTCCTTCCTAGTCCAGAAAAGGTAAAATGACAATTCCAAACCAAATAGCAGCAAAAGAAAAACGCGGCCATCTGAGAGCACACAGACATTTAGAATAGGCAGGAGAAGCCAACCCCAGCGAAGGGTCAGGCGGGGCGTGAGGGGTGGGGGGAGGGAGAGTTGAGCCTCCTGCAGCAGAGCTGAGGCCAGGCCGGCCCACCTGTGACCACATCCTCTCCAAACCCAGGCAATCTGTAGAGCTGGAACCACGCTAGAGTCAGTTGCACTATCCCAGAGCTGGGAAAGGCAGAGTGTGCCAGCTTGCCTAGATGCACACACACCAGCTGCTGCCACACCATGTACGCGTGCCCACACGGATGTGTTATAGCACGCGTGGCTCTCACCTCAGATACTGCCCTAAGACTATACAGAGCTTCTGATCACCAAATAACCCTGAGCAAAAACAAATTTAACAGTCAAATCATTGACAACTCTGCCCCAGGAAAACTGCCCCAGAACATTTCTTCCAGAAGTGCAAATAACAGAGACACATGTAGACACCAAAATGTGTATGGCGTTAACATACTTTCTCCTACTGAGATAGTGAGGGCTCTCTGCCAGCCAGGTCTCTCACCTCTGCCTCCTTCCTGTGCTCCTCCTCCCAGAGGCCCCCAGGAACTCCCTCCTCCTTCTCTTCCTGCCCCCCACCCTGTCCTGATGACTACCGCTTACTCATCCTGCTTCCTGGCGAGCTCTTTCCAGAAGCCCTGCTGCACCCAGACCTGCTCATTTAATAGGACATTTATCGTGACCTACGGTACTAGTAGCTCTGGCCGGTACTGCTCTGGCCGATGTCTGTGCGTCTCCTACGGTGAGGGCACACAAAGGCACACAGAGCCCCTCCTGACACCTAGTCAACAAGAATGCACCAGACCAGCCAACCATCCTCTCTGGGGTGCTAAACATCACCATGACACTCACATCCAGAGATGCTAAGATAAAAACGATCCCAAGTTTGAATAAGACCTGTGTGTTCTTCCAAAATCATCTCTAGTAAACGGATTTGCCTATTTTTCAAATAATGAGTAAGAATAGTCATGAGATATATTTATACATAAACAAACAAAAAGAAATCCAGAAGTTGAAGAAGGAAAGATTTTCCTTCCTCAAGAAGGAAAATCATCAAATCACTAAGAATCAAGAAAGTACCTAAAAAAAAGTTTACTTTTTTAAAGTTCATAGAAAAATATTAAATGAAAACACAAAACTTAAAAGATATGAATATATGTAAGCATTTTACATGTTTGTTGATGCCATTTCTAATATAAAATACACATAAAGCAAGATCCTTCCTGTAAAAAATACTTCCTAGCACACAGTATTTAACTCATTTGCTATAATAATTGCAACTCAAATGAGAGCATTATCTAAGATGTCAGATCATTCCACACTTTTAAATGATATAGTTGAGCTGTGTTTTTTTAAAGAAATTTAAAAAACTGTAGCTCAGTGAGTAGGGCGCTGGCCACATACATTCAGGCTGGTAGGTCTGAACCTGGCCTAGGCCTGCTAAACAACAATGACAACTGCAACAACAACAAAAATAGCCAGGCACTGTGGCGGGCGCCTATAGTCCCAGCTACTTGGGAGGCTGAGGCAAGAGAATTGCTTAAGCCCCAGAGTTTGAGGTTGCGTGAGCTGTGATACCACGGTGCTCTACTCAGGGTGACATAGTGAGACTCTGTCTCAAAAAAAAAAAAAATTAAAAGTATTAACTTTAATATGCCTCTGCTTCCTTTATGCAAAGTACAAAAGTTCCCTTAATGTAAAATACTTAAGTAGGTGATCTATCTGAATGTCTTTAAGTTTCAAAGATGTCATTCTAAAGGTTGAAACTGGATGGTATTCTACGAAAAGAAATAAGAATAGAAATTTCTACTAACCTTCATCGTGGCAAAGCAGTAAGTCACAAACCCAGAATAACAGGATGCTGAAACTGGGAAGCTTCCTGTTATTCCAGAGCTATATATCCTTCTTACTTGGACACCAGGAAGCATCTGATTGGCCACAAGTGCTCACCAATGGGGCTTCAATATGACATCAGAACTTCAGGGACCCCCCTCCCCAATTTCTGGACAGGAAATAAAACAATGAGATGAGACAAACGCTTGCCACTGAAAGGGGAAAATGCACGTTCTAAGCCACTGAAATGTTGTGACTGCAGTACTGCTCCAGAGGAAGGGAGCAGACTATGTCCTGAAATAGGAATGAAAGCAAAAACAGAAAAGCCTCAGTAGAGGAAGTCTGCACTACAGGAGTAGGGGGGAAATCTCAAAACTTTGATAGAAATCTCTGCAGAAAATAATGATTGTGATATTTAACAATTGTTAACAAACCAAATTGCTCCCCAGGACTGCTCAGTGCTGGCCTGAAACGCTGGCCCGAAACGCTGGCTCTGTGGAGGTCAGCAGATTTCCACTCTTGGAGAGAGCATGGGAAGGAGGGAAGTGACCACCACTAGGCACTGTCCCCAAGCCCACACCAGGTGGCACCTGCAACAGAGGTTCTCAGTAGAGGCTGCACGTGAGTACTCCTGGGGGCTCTATCTAGGCTAGATACTGAAGCCACCTCTCAAAATCTTTCAGGGAGGGACTCAAAACGAGAATTTTAACCCTGTTCACAGGAGTCTGATGAGTAGGTAAGGGTAAGAAGTGCCCCCACCACCCCACCACCCCGTCCTGGCAACAGGCTCGGAGCGCACGCGCGCACACACACACCCATCACCTGTGAACCCCGCCTACAAACTCCACGCTGGAGAGAGGGTGGCCACGCAGACACACTCAACACCCAATACATCTTACAATCTATTCATCTGGGACAGTGTATTACGCTCACTCTTACTTTTACCATCTTTAAATAAATCAAATGTGGAAAAAAATGTTCCCACAGTCCTGAAATGAAATTATCCTAGTAGTTTTCTGCTAAAAAGTTCTAATATTAAATATATTACTTACAGCTTATTTTTAATATTTTACTTTTAGTAGAAACAATACCACATAATGAAATATGACAAATACAACCATGAAGAAACCAGGGATAAAAGAAAGAGCATTTAAAATAAGATACCAATGGACTTTCTAAAATGTCCCCACTGCTCCTTGTAAGCACCATATGGCCACTGGGGGCAGGAGGTGGGTCCTGGGAAGCAGAGCCCTAGTGTTAGACGTCAGCCTCTGCAAACGTCACCACCGCAAAGGGGGACAAGTCAGAAGGGGAGGACAATGTGACTCCCAGACCTATAAACACCTTGCACCTTCTCAAAACTCAAGGGCACTGCACCCCAAGGTCTCCTGTCAAGTGACCCACAGATAACCAGGAAAGCGCTTATTTTCTAGAATACAAAATAATAACCAAGAGAAAAAAAGCCCTTCAATTCCCTGAAGAGAGAAATCACCTACATCCATACAGGTCAATAACTCATTTTAGAGATAAAAATGAAGCTCAAGTGACTGTTTCAGCTCTCTTCCAAGTCACTGAGATGGAGATGCTGGACAGTCCACCCCGCTGTAGAAACTGAAAGCACATCTGTCACAGTCCCTGTGTTCTATTTGCTCCACTTTGCAGACCTGCTTCTCAGGAAGCTGAATTGCAGCTGGCATCGTTTAGGAACTAGATCTTGCCTTTGAGAAATAAAAATGCCGATGGTGGCGGGTTCAAACCCAGCCCCGGCCAAACTGCAATAAAAAAAAAAAATAGCCGGGCGTTGCGGCGGGCGCCTGTGGTCCCAGCTGCTTGGGAGGCTGAGGCAAGAGAATCGCGTAAGCCCAAGAGTTAGAGGTTGCTGTGAGCCGTGTGACACCACAGCACTCTACCCGAGGGCGGTACAGTGAGACTCTGTCTCTACAAAAAAAAAAAAATATATATATATATATACACACACACAAGCCATATATCAAGCAATATAGGTGTAAAAATAAACAGAGGAAGCCATAATAGCAGAGACCGTGGAAGAAAGAAGTGAGATGCAGGAAAACCGATGGAGAGCAGTTTCTACAGAGGCCAGAGGTCCTGAGCATGGAGAAGACCTCTGCCGCAGGGACAGATGAGCCCAGGGAGGTCTGGATGCTCGCTGGCAGAGAGACTGGTTGGACCCAGGGGCCTGGGAGTCCAGTTCTGGGCCTACAAAACAGTGGGGTCCATGCAGACCAAGGGACTCACTTTCTGACTGACCTCTGAGCATCCCTAATACTTAAACTATGGGAAATCCCTACCTTGACCAGAACAGGAACACATGTCTTCAGAATCTCATTCCCATTCTCCTTATGGTGTCTTCCCTGAACAAACCACTTAAACACCAGGCACTAGGTCCAGTCCACACACCTGCACCATGGAAAATAAAGTTGCTCTCAATTAAAGGAGATGGAAGCAAGAGCATCACTAGGTGCGATGAGCGGCCCTGGGCTAGACCTGTTTGAGATTCCCAAGGAAATGTGAATACAGACCCCAATCATTACTAAAACCACTAGGTATGTGGTTACTGTTCTGCTACATCAGAAGATGGACTTATTTTTGGAAAGATACATTTCCAAGTATTTAGGATGATGAATACAACACAGATAAAAATGCATCAGCATATTCAAAAATATAAATTGAGTTTAAGAAAACGTTAGGCATTGGGGGTGCAAAGCCAGATGTGAAGCAGCCACAGCCCTCCAGCTCAGTGGGACTGCAGAGGCCCAGGGCCCCAAGGCAGCTGGTGGCCTACACAGCCTTAGGAGGACTGAGTCCTAGAAAGTTAGAAGGAAACTGACCAGGTGAGGGGAGGGTGTTCCAGGCTAGGGGAAGGAAACCAGAAGAGGTCCCTAGAACTGCTAAGGTTGTTCTTCCATCTGCTAACAGTTCTCCATGGAAAGATGGCTCCCTCAATGCGGCAACTTCCTGTGTCTAGTGTGATGGGTAACAGATAAGCCACAGGCTTGGGTCCCAGGAGATGCCCCATTCCAAACCCAGTGGTTTCCCCTGGCCCCACACCTCCCTCTCAGACCCTATGCAAGAATGGACCACATGTCTGCACACCCACATACCGCAGACACAGCCCATGAGCAAGATTTCTGCATCTTACTCCCAAGAGATCATCTTATTCCACCAAAACACCAAGGTTTCCATCCAGAAGCACCAGTCTCAGCCTGTCGCCAAGGTTAGAACACCACAGCATCATCAAAGCTCGCTGCAGCCTCAAAGTCCTGGGCTCAAGTGATCCTCCTACCTCAGCCTCCACACCCAGCTATTTTTTTTTTCTTAAGTAGAAATGGGGTCTACTCTTGTTCAGCTGGTCTTGAACTCCTCAGCTCAAGGGATCCTCCCACCTTCACTTCCCAGAGTGATGGAATTACAAGTGTGAGCCACCGCACTCAGCCTAGAAGCCCCAACCTTGAAGCAGCTGTTTCACTTAATGACCAACTTGACCTTTCACAGGAGAGTGTGGACTGTCCTTACCATCCCATGATTCACAACGGGACAACAGCCTGCCAGTCTGCATGTGGAGCTTGTGCAGGGCCCTCGCTGTCCTCCCTACTTCCTCTCAATGTACTTTTCTCCTTCGATCAGTCAAAGCAAGGCCACAATCTAAGTACTAGCACAAACATGCTTTCTTCCCAGTCATTACTAAACTCAAGGCAGGGCACAGGACGCCTCTAAAATTCACAAGGAACAATCAAACCAGGCGTGGGCTTGACTTTTCCTCCAATTTCTCTCACAAGTGTATCAATTCTATTGCTCTGTTACAGGAAAAACCTGGAATCATATAATCCAGAGGAGGGCTAAAATTATCTTCATAAACAAAACAGAGCATGTCACAAATCCAGCCAATCCCAAAAGATTATCAACGAACAATCTAGGCTATTTTCAATTGGTGTAGTGTTTTCTAAATTAAACAAACAAAAAAAATCCACTGGATAGCCTTGAATATCTTATAGCAGATGGAATTTGACAACAAACTTGATGGAAAATGAAAAAGAGGGTTCTGGGCATGAGGATAGCACAGAAGACCCAGTCGAGTTTGCAGCCCTGCAAACTCGCAGCCATGGCTGCTTGTGGACAAGTCTCTGCCCAGCTGTGCGCATCACATTCCTCGCCAGGGAGGAGCGCAACTACCCAAGCTCCAAAGTCACTACCAGTTATAAAACTCGAGGGGATCACGCCTCAGCCCCAGCACTGAGTCCCCGTCCCTGTCAGGAGGCACTGCCCGCCACACCCCCTTGTAAGCGCTGATGCTGTTCATCAGAGGCTTTACAGCTGGGCACACACTCAACTCCCACCTTCACCTCTGCCATTTCTCTACAGGATTTCTACTTGGCATACCTCTTACTGTATGGTTACACTGTAGTAGCCAAATGTATTATCATGTTTGGTTCCTGACCTAACACCAGACATAAAGAGGGCACATTCGTACATGAGGAAAATGGGGGGGACGGGGCTTGACTGGTCACCAGCATCCACCTGGCAGGCTATGGCCATCAGAGTGACCCCGACCTGGCCACAGCTTGCTGTGGACTATGGAGGTGGGCAGAAGACACATAGAGCAGCTCTGAACAGAAACAATGCACATGGGTTCTGCGCAGAGGCACAGGAAGCTTTGAGCCTTTCAACCAACATCCTATTCTCCTCATATAAAAAAAAAAGGCAGAAAATGGAGCCACTCCATCAATCAGCATGGATCCTGGAACAAGGATCTATCTGCAGCTACCAAAACACAAGTCGGATAACTCTGTGGCACTGCACGGCGCTGCAATGTGGGGGATGTACACCAACAGCGTCACTTAACACGTGGTGGCTTTGTACCCATCACTCTGTGTTTAGCCCAGCAGAACTTACTCTTGAAGGAAAGGTCGTACACCTTCAAAAAACAAAACAAAACAAAGCTCACTGCATGAAGCAGTCAGGTCATTTAGAGTAAGACCTTTTCAACGCTACAAGGTAAAAGTCAGTCTTAGCCAACTAAGATGCAGAATTCTCTGCTGTTCAGAATAAGAAAGAACAGTTATCAACAAAGTACTTACTCCATGGCAAACAAGGCTTCCTTGCCTTCCCAAAAAAAAAATTTTTTTTTTTTTTTTGTAGAGACAGAGTTTTTTTACTTTATGGCCCTCGGTAGAGTGCCATGGCATCACACAGCTCACAGCAACCTCCAACTCCTGGGCTTAAGCGATTCTCTTGCCTCAGCCTCCCGAGTAGCTGGGACTACAGGCGCCCGCCACAACGCCCGGCTATTTTTTGGTTGCAGTTCGGCCGGGGCCGGGTTTGAACCCGCCACCCTTGGTATATGGGGCCGGCGCCTCACTGACTGAGCCACAGGCGCCACCTCGCCTTCCCAAATTTTAAGCACAGCAACCACACAACTGCTAAAGGCTGCTGTTTCACAGTAATCTCCGAGGAAAAAGCACAAATGTCGACAAGCTGGCCCTGAAGGAGCACGTCCTCTCAGAGAAGACCCACAGGTGCGGCCGGGTGGGAGAGCCTGTGTGAGCAGGAGGTGGTGCACCTGTACTGGCCACCCACCCCAGGGACAGCCCATTTGAAACAAGTGTGCTAAATCCCCATTGCTGTGTACCTGCGTCCAGAAGCAGCCTGAGACTCACTGAGGACACTCAGTCACACGGCTGTGAGCAGGATGGCCAATGGATCCACAGAGTGAGCAAAGAAAGATGGTAAACAGGAAGCAAGCAAATGCTGTAGGCACCCCACATTCATCCCACTCACCAGGCCAGCCCATATTCAGGGAAGGAGAAGGCTCCATCTGCAGAAAAACTGAGTGGCCACGTCTTCATGCTGGGCACATCAGGTACCACAACCACTCTGCAGAGCGCTGACAAGAAAATGGGACCAGGTCCCTCAAGGTAGCAGCATGCTTAGCCATCAGTGAGACTGAAGGGCCCCCACCTGCACCCCAGGACATGGAAGCCTGCCTCACCTTGGCTTCTGAGCTCCCAAGTTACATGGGTCAGGAATACATTCCATACACACAGAAGCCTAGCAAATTCACAGCACCAACTCCCTGTACAGCAGGGAGTGAAGAGCCTGCCCATCAGAATCTCTCATGTCAAGCAAGCAAACCCAACTCTGAATGGCCTAAACAAAAGAAGTTACTGATTCACAGAACTAATGAGGCAGGAACAGCAAGAGCCACAAGCTCAAAAATAGGATGCTAGCAGTTAGCTCTTTAAACTGTTTCAGGAAGGGGCTCCCTCCAGAGGCAACATGACACTTGCAGCCCCATCCTCCACCTGCAGGTCACCCTTCAGGGCCCAGCAGATGAGCCCCACAGAGCCTGTGCAGCACCAGGCAAACCCACACGCACAGAACACAGTAAGATTCAGGTCTCCTGGAGCTAGCTAACACCACCCCAGCAGCAGGGCCAAAGAAATGCAAATGAAGGCATCTCATACAGAGTGGCTAAGTAATTATCTCTACTTCCTCACACCTGCTTCCCCAGACACCCCCTCCCACACACAATGACACCTGCCAGGCCATACACACTCAGGTATCTCCAGCCACAAGTGGCCTGGCAAGAATGATAGAAAGACAGACGCAGAAACGTTGTCACCGCTGTCACAACTCTGGGTACACCCAATGTGAAAATGTCAGGGAACAGGGAAAGAGTCTTCCTCCTCCTCACTGCCCACCACCTCTGTACTAATGGAGTGACTCCACACTATAAGGCTGACCGTGGACAGGAAGACCGCTGCGCCATCAGGATGATGGATGACAGGGACTCTCATCCTAGCCGGAAGCTTCCCAGTCAGAAGGCTGTGCGTCAGCCGTCTCCCCCGAGGGTTATGAAGAAGCTATTTTTGATATAAGAAATTGTCGCATTTGGCACACTTCTGGAGTGTGGTTTGCAAAGTTTAAAAATACAATTTTGTCCTATCACATTGTCAAAGGAAATTTGTGATTTTAGAATAAGAGTATAAAAATGAACGTTAAACAAGTGGTGCTATTTAAATTTAATGCAAATGGTCCACACTGTTGGGAATATGTGAACACAGAAACCTGCCACCGAATTTTCACTTCCTTGGCTTCTGTAGATTTTGTACTTAAAATAAAACTTTAAAAATTAAAGTTTAATGATGGATTCTATCAATTATAGCACTTTGACCCAACATGCCCCAATTTATGTCAACTTAAAATGACAAACAAATTTTATCGGATTTTTTATATTCCACTATATCAACACCCAAACGCAATACAAGGAACACATAATTTTTAAAACAGCCAAATATTTTAGGTAGTTTCCAGGAAGGGTCAGAGGCACAGAAAGGGGAGCCGGGTGGCGTGTGGGGCTCAGCAGGACAGTGCTCCTGACAGAGTGGGCCAGGCTTCCCTCCCAACATCCAGCAACCTTCCCAAAAGCCACGGTGTGGGAAGCTGCAGCACCAGCACCACTTGGCAGGGCAAGAGGAGGACAGCACTTTCCTGCTGAGGACCGCCACGCGCCACGCTGGCTCGTGCACAACCCACTCCTCACAGCAGTCAGCCCACTAATTTTATCTCACAGAATGGGAAAAATGAGCCTCCAAATGACAGTACAACAAAGCAGAACCAAGATCTGAGCCCATCACCTGGCAAGGGCCATGATGTCTCACTGCCAGCTCCCAAGGGAGGGGTCCAGGGAGCGGGTGGCCAGGGGAGGGGTCCATGGAATAGCCAGGGGAGCCATAGGCGCCGGAGGAAAGGCCGGGCCACACCCACAGAAAGACAAGCAGTGTCAGACACAACCCACAGCACACAAACTGCACCACATGGCCTTCGTGCAGCCCCTGACTTCTTTCTTTAACTGCTGGAGGTGGGTGCCAGTGAAGAGCAACCTGGCTATCACCAGAAAGCAAACACATGCAATCAAGGGGGACCGGGCAGAAGCAGGACACTGCTCAGGCTGACAGTGAGCAAAGCAACAGCACTCAGGCCATGAAGGCAAACCTTCCAGAACAGTCACCCAGAGCGAGGAGCCAAGGACCCTGGCTCAGCCAGTGGAAGGCTGCAGACACACACTCACCTCCCATCTCTCCCAAGTATCCCAAAATAACAGGGAAAAAAAGCTTTAAAACACAGTAACAAAGAAGGAATCCAGCCCAGTATCTGAAGGGAGAGGGAGGCCACGAGCAATCCATAGAGGCTGAGGGAATCCTCAAGGGCAGGGTGCAGATGGACCCTGAGCCACCTCACGGCATTCAGAGCGGTACTGGGGAGCCCCTTAACACCAGAAAGGGACGTGCAACACACCACAGGGAATCACGGTGGCAGCCCTTACCCTAGGAGAGGAAGCTGAGATCACCATCTACAGGAAAGCCGCCTTGTGGAACTCTAGCAGCAATGAACTTGAAGCACCACCAGACTCACTGACAGACACCGAGAGAGGCAAGTGTGCTGACAGGAAGCCTGTGAGCTCTGCCTCAGCCAGGGCTGTGCCTCATCTGCAGTGTGACAAGGGAAACTGGGTGCAGAGGGCTGGCCCTCAGCTCTGCCCAAGGAGATCTTTCCAGAGCCTTCCCAGCCTGCTCCTGGTGACTTACTTACACTGGGGCCGGTCTCCCACCCACAGGGCCATACCTCAACTATTGCATCAACCAGCCAGGCCTTCACTGACAAACAGAATAACCTAAGTCAAGGCCACATCTGACAGAAAATAGCAGCACAAAACCGAACTGACAGGGGCTCCAGTAAGAGGAAAAGACACACATGCCCCTCCATGCAGCCACACACCATGAAGGCTGCATATAAACAAACAGCACTCAGACTTCCAGAGGAGAGGGCACTGGCTAAGGGCATAGGAGCCTGAGAAACAACATGCCAGCGGGTTCTCTGGGTTTTCTTTCTGCGTCCAGTGCCCCAGGATGGTGCTGAAGAAACTGGCAGCCCAGAAACAAGGAGAACAGACCCAACACCCCAGGAAAACCCCGCCCTGTCCAGCCAGAGGGCCAGGACAGGGCATCCTAGCTGCATAGAAACCTCTTCAACAACAACCATGCAATCACAATCCCACCCCCACCAGCAAAGGCCAAGTGGGCACCTGCTGCCCCTTCCCCCGCCATGACCAAGCACTCCCTCAGCCTCCTCAGCAGGCCTCGTGGAGTCAGAGAACTCATCTTTCATACGGGAGGGAAATCTTAGATGATAAGCCAAGAAACACAAGCTTCTGGTTCATTATTTACAATTATAAAGTTAACAATTGAAAAGTTAAAAATCACAGAACAGTACAGTTAACAGAAGCTGGGCTTCGGAATGAGTGGTAGGGGAGGTGGGGGCAGGGCCAGTACTAAACCCCTCTCCTTAGCTCTGACTAAGGTGAGAACTGGGAAGGAGAAGACAAAGATCAGATGAAGACTGACAGGCAGCAGACAGGGCTGTGCAACAAGTAGTGCATTAATAGGACACCCAGGAAAACAAGCACCTTGTAACTATCCCATGCACACAAATCTAACTTTTGCCAAACAACAGGAAAAGCAGAAGAAAGGAGGGATGGCCTGGAGACCTGGCCAAAAACCCAGATAGAACCACAACATTCACCAGCTTCGGAAAGAAATAGTCAGAAAAAATAAACTTATGACCAAATGTTTTCATTCACTGAGAATGTTTCTGTTTAAAAAAAAAAAAAAAAAAAATCAGAGGTGCCCTTCTCCATTTAACTTCTAATTCCACGTCTATGCCCACTGCACAGTTATATCAAAATAAGCAGCATTTTGCCAGCTTGCAGCATGAACATAAGGGCATAATGCGCTTACCATGCTGACTGCTACACTCTGCCTCTAACTCAACTATTTACTGGCCCTGGTTCTACCTTGCAGGGCTATACAGGTATTAAAGGACTTACATGGGGTCACATCCCAATAAACACACTGAGGTTGAGAATATTGTACACTGAAAATGCTTTCAATACATCTAACCCAGCAAACTTCACAGGTTGTTAGCCTACAACACTTACAGTAGCCTACAGTCAGGTGGAATCATCTAACTCAAAACCTATTTTATAATAAAGCACTAAATTGATGTCTTTATCAAATATTGCACTAAAAGTAAAAACTGAAAGGTTGCGTGGATTCTTCAAGTACAGTTTCTACTGACTGCGTACTGCTTTAGCATGATGCAAACGCAAAAGATGGCGTACGGTGAACCATTGCAGGGCATAGACCATCTGTATTTGGGTCTCTAGTGCTGTGCCCAATTTCTCTTAACTTTAAAACTGCTTTCTAAAATGAATGAATGAATGAATGCATCTGCTTTCTAAACATCAAATCAGAGCCTCCTGACAGGAGACAAAGCTGAGAGCTCCAAGGACAGCCTCCCTGCAACACTTATCCAAGCCCAGCCAACCTCTCAAAGTTGAGATTCCTGACATGTCTGTCAACCACCGGCTATGTAGCCAGGCATGACCCCTTTGTTAGTGGCCGGCAACCCCCTTTGTTGCAGGCCAAGCAACACGGCTGCGCACAGTATGGGAAGACCTTCGCTTCTTCTAGTGTCTTCAGACTCGTACAGGGACTCACACCTTTTGTACCACATGTGCAAGTGAGATTCACCATCAAAAGTAACTTGAAGGTCCACTGGGGCAAATGACAACTTGGCACTTTGTGACAGGAAGCTGGTCATGCAGAACACAATGGCTGTTAGGTACAGATGGGAAGAGGGTCTCAGAAATAGTCCCAAGGACACCCGAGCCCTCTGGTGAACGTGGACCCTGCCATGTGGAACCAATACGTGGGTGAGCTCAACCACGGTCTGGCCGGGAGATCTCTGTGACACGGAGCAACAGTGTGTTCCTGCCCTCCAGGTTTCCAACTCCACCATGTCCCAGACAGCTGGCTCCCAATCAGGTATCGATGCTGAGGAGTGAAAACCAAGTGCTACTGACAGCATTCCCTGACTTTAAGGAAGAAAACACCTCAGTCAGCCAAGCCCAGGTGAAACCTGCACGCAGGGGAAGGGTGGATGCAGTGGAGGCAGCGCAGTCTGTGGTCTCTGTGCTTTTTCTTGCCTTCTTAAAGAGCCCATCTTTTCCTCCTGTTTTCTTCTCCTACCAATATGCAAATGTTTATGAATATCAAATACTCAAATATGCAAATGTTTATAAATATCACCACAATCACATCAGACAATCCTACAATCACCATTGTTACTGTTACTAGGCTATTTTGCAAAAATATAAAAACAAAATTTTTTTTAAGAAACATGCCGAAACAGACTAAATTTTTTTTAAAGAATCGCATCTTGAAAGTAGCTTTATTATTATTACTATTTTTATTTATTTTTTTTTTTGTAGAGACAGAGTCTCACTTTATGGCCCTCGGCAGAGTGCCGTGGCCTCACACAGCTCACAGCAACCTCCAACTCCTGGGCTTAGGCGATTCTCCTGCCTCAGCCTCCCGAGCAGCTGGGACTACAGGCGCCCGCCACAACGCCCGGCTATTTTTTGGTTGCAGTTTGGCCGGGGCTGGGTTTGAACCCGTCTCCCTCAGTATATGGGGCCGGCGCCCTACCCACTGAGCCACAGGCGCCGCCCTATTGTTATTATTTTTTTTTGTAGAGACAAGAGTCTCACTGTACTGCCTTCGGGTAGAGTGCCATGGCGTCACATGGCTCACAGCAACCTCTAACTCTTGGGCTTACGCGATTCTCTGGCCTCAGCCTCCAGAGCAGCTGGGACTACAGGTGCACGCCACAAAGCCCGGCTATTTTTCTGTTGCAGTTTGGCCAGGGCTGGGTTTGAACCTGCCACCCTCGGCATATGGGGCCGGCGCCTTACTCACTGAGCCACAGGCCCGCTGAAAGTAGCTTTATTACTTGCAACAAACTATATTCATGAAAGTAGCTTTATTACTTGCAACAAACTATATTCATAGAAACTTTGTATAGCCAAGAGAACTGTCTACTTCAAAATGACAGTCTTCTTCAAGACTGTCACCTACTTGAAGGCGGAACAGCTGAAACTTACTGAACCAGAATGGGAAAGTCTACCCCTCAGCCAACGTGGGGCAGGGGTACTGCATACTCAGGGCAACTTAGTGTGAGTAAACCGATGAGGTCTGTCATCTCCTTAGGGACCTGTTTCATATGCCCCCAACCCTGTCCCAATCTTTTTGTTTTGCTTTTTGAAGATACAGCTAACTCCTGCAACAACAAAGGATGGAACTGCAGGACCCACCCACAGGCAGTCGGAAGACACAGTATGCAGATGACATCAAAGCAATCTTGGGAGTCAAAACCCACATGCACAGATGGCTGCCTTCTCCATATGCAGGTTCCATGGGGACAACTGCCCAACTTGGGTAAGCACAGATTCTGGTATACATGGGGGTCCTGGGGCCAATCCCTGGGACAATGTACTTTAAAAAGGAAAAAAAAGTAACAAAAAATTAAGACTTGTAAAATTGAAAAATTCCTTTGACATTAGAACCTTAAGTAGGATGCCCTCAAATGGACTATTTTACGGGTCTGTGTTGCTTATTTTAAAAAGGTGGGCACCGACTGTGGCTCAAGCAGCTGAGGCGCCAGCCACATACACCTGAGCTGGCGGGTTCAAATCCAGCCCTGCCCACCAAACAACAATGACGCTGCAACCAAAAAATAGCTGGGCATTGTGGCAGGCGCCTGTAGTCCCAGCTACTTGGGAGGCAGAGGCAGGAGAATCGCTTTAGCCCAGGAGTTGGAGGTTGCTGTGAGCTGTGACGTCACAGCACTTTACCCAGGGCAACAGCTTGAGGCTCTGTCTCAAAAAAAAAAAAAAAGTGGGCACCTGGGCAGAGTTTCAAGCAACTTAATTTAGTTTGCTAGCAACTACTCTACTAAAGAACTAACTAGGTTTTTATTCTAGAGAAGAAACCTGTAGAAGGGTGTGTTTCCTATCACAGGTCCACACACTTAAGATTGAAAATTTTTCCTTAGTTTGACTTATACCAAGTAATCTTGAAGGTTTTCTTTCCTGCCCTGAGCATTACATAAACGCTGGAACAGGCATGTTTAACTCATCGACCTCACTTATTTCTTATTTTTGTAGCAGCAGAGTCCATTTTCCTATTTGATGACTGCTGAAGTATTCCCAGGCCCTTTAAGAATTGACATACTGGTAGGAACAGCTGCACCTTCAAGATGTTTTCGAGATTTCTACTTTTCATCCCCTTTTGTACTTTTAACAATATTGGGAAACAAGGAACCAGTGCTCCAGTGGTTTAAGGAGCAGGGATTAAGACAGACCCTAACTTCTGGGCAGAGAAGTCCCTCCCCTCTAAGTCAGAAGACTCTTACTGAATGAAAGGCCAATCCAAGAAACAAAAATTCAAAAAGTATATGAAGATGGTTGCCCAAAGTTTGTCTTGTAGTTACTATACCTGACGTGAAGATCCAAAGGGGGTTTTGGCCAATTTGTGCCATTCCTTCTGAAACTGTGTGTGAACACTTTATATACACCTCGTTGCTGAACATCACTACAGTGACCTTCGAAGTACTCCCCTCGGCCATTCTAGAAAAAGTGTTACATACAAAAAAAAGTGTATGTAACACTTTTTCTAGAATGAGTTCACTAACTTAACTATCAGATCTTCATGACACCATAACTCTGATGGCCATTCCAGAAAGAATTCTAAGATTGCTTTGAAGGACCGAGCATGGGGGGCTCACACCTAATCCCAGCACTCAGGGTGGCTGAGGCAGGAGGACTGCAGGAGTTCAAGACCAGACTGAGAATAAGACCCTGTCTCTACTAAAATAGAAAAGCTAGTTAAGCATTGTGGTGGGATCCTATAGTCCCAGCTACTCCGGAGGCTGAGAAGGAAGATCACTTGAACCCAGGAATGTGAGGTTGCTGTGAACGAGGGTGACACCATGGTACCCAAGCCTGGGCAACAGAGAGAGACTCTGCTTCTCAAAAAGAAATAAAAATAAAAAACAAAATTGCTCTGCAGGATGGACTAGGCTCTGGCCTCAGTGAATAGCTTCCCAAGGGGAGCACTGACAAGGTGACTATGGTGATATTCAGCAATGAGGTATGCAGCACTTTTTCTAAGATGAGTTCATGAGCTTAATTGTTTGACCTCCTATGTAGAATTCTTGCTAAAAACCTTGAATCTGAATCAAATCACATCCAGATTGTAAGGCCCTCTACATGATAACAAACCTGGATTCTTAAAAAAAGTCAAAGTCATAAGCGATAAAGGCAGAGGAACTATTCTAATTTAAGGAAAAGAAAGTGGCACGACAAACACGGTGCACGATCCTTGTTCAGATCCCACATTCTTTAAAAACAGCAAAGGTGTGCACATCACCGTGAGACCACTGCAGAGATCTGACTGAGGACTTTACATAGGAGACATTATTAAACGATGTTAAATTTCTTGGGTGTAATACCTGCATGTGGTCAGGTAAGAGAAGGCTCTTACTTTTAAGATCTACACACACGCCGAAGTGTTCTAAGGCTCATGAGATCCACAATGTGGCTTAAATGGTCAGCAAAATATAAAATAGTAATAGATGTGCTTGAACTGAGAAACTGCTGTAATAGTACCGGTGTTTACTATTACCCTGGATCTTCTAACATTTCTGTTAATTTTAAACTTCCAAAATTAAAAACTTTTGATTTTAATCTTTGATTTAATCAAAACTTTCACAAAGAAATTTCACAAAAAATTAAGAACAGAAGAGAGGCCCTTTCTAGCAGCCCCTCGCCAGCCCTCACCTCTCTTTCCAGAATAAAACCGAAAACATTTCACCCATGCCCCACAGGCCCCTCCAGCAGACCAGCACGCCCTTCCTTAAAGACTGCCAGGCTGCCACGTGGGTTCTACCTCCAACTCCCAGCACAGCTGGCTGGCCTTGCTCTACAAGGAGAAAGCTGGAGAAGAGTGTGCCTTCCTCTCTGCCTTTCTGAAGCTGGCAGGGTCTCTGGGCTCTGCTGCAGGCCTGTCAGAGGCCCCCCGCTCCCAGCTAACCACTAATGCTCTTCGCCAAACCCTAGTCAAAGGGCCCAGCTGGTCAGTTTAAACACTAGACTAACTAAATCAGAAACTCTCCAGGGAGACCCCAGAAGCTGTTACATTTCCTTTAAAAGAAAAGCTCCCACACTCCAAACCCCAAGTGGCTACTACCCAACCTCACCTAAAAAGCCTTCTTTAAAAGGCAAGAGTGAGCATTCCATTCGCCTCAGAATGAACTAGAAAGAATATTAATGGCTGCAGGAATTAACAGCATTATCACTTCTAAACTAAAGGACCAGTTAGTTTCTCTAAACTATCAGATAAATATAAATTTAGTTGGAAATACATTTTCTAGGTAAGAAGGTCATTTTTTAAAACATTGAATACAGATTTCCCATCTAAATATGGTCTGAAAGGATTCGGGTTTTTCTTTTTGAATTTTCACTGGGAACCATCCTCCAGCCGGTTCCCAGGACACAAAGGACCCCCAGGGAACTCAGATGGTTCAGGGAAAGTTCTTGTCAAGGAAAAGAGGGAGAGGACTTCCCCTTCCTACCAGGCCATCTGGGAACTTCTGGATTTATTTTTAAGTACAAAAACGATAGCTAAAAATCGTTAAAGAAGCCTGTTTCACTAGACTCAGCAGAGGTGGTAACAGGCAGTCAGAGGGGGGTGGGATTTTTCATGGATGGAGGGACAGCAGACGTGCCACTTCAAGACTCTCAAGAACACACCTGCCTGAGCGTGCAAGCTGCACACTGCACCCCTTAGGGGCGTGGCTGACTCTAATTTTTTCACAAGTGGCTGCTGGGAAATAAAAACATATCCTCCATGAAGCGTTTTTCCCACCTTTTGTCCAACACTGAATATCCTTGCTCAACAGCAAGTTGAAAAAGGCACATGTGACCTAATACTAATGTATTCAAGACCATGCATGTTTCATAAACAGAAAAAAACACATCCTTTCTCCACTCTGGGCCTGTCCAGTGACAGTCCCAGAGACAAGTGTGCTCAGTAGAGTGAGTCTGGACAAGCTGGCACTGCCCACTGCCCAGTGTGAGTGCTGCACGTCATGGGAACCTGCTGTGCACGGGCAAGCTCGGGTGGACCCAGCACAGACTCTGGGCTGGGGGGGCAACCCACTCTAGGTGAGCATGGACCTGCTCCCAGACGTCAGCTTCACCAACGATAGGGCATCTCTGCCCAACACTCTTCCACCCTAAGCACAGCTTCCAAAACTACCAACAGGCCATCACCAGTCTGCAACAGGAGAAAGAATCTGGGTTCCTCCTAGGGCAGAGGGACAAAAAGATGACAATATAAAAGCACACATGCATTTCTTCAACTTGCACACTCCACTTCCATGATTCCTCCAGGTCTCCAGGGTCGGGACTGAGGAAGGTCCTGATCCTGTTTAGGAATCAACACAAGCTCTCAACATTCCCCTCTGCATCCCCCCAGTGCAGCCACTGAGGGCAGATTGAAGGCGAGGGCAGATTGAAGGCAAGGGCCGTGCGCCAGAGCCTGCCTCAGCCCTCTGGGACCTTCTCACATGTCCCCTGGCACTGGAGCTATCGGAATTTGCTCAGTACAGTTTTCTAACCAGACTTGAGACTCTTTCCAACTCAGAAGCTCTACAGTGGTAAATAAGTCTAACAATCTTCCCGGAAAAACAGAGACATGAGGCCTGCAGAACTCAAGTGCCTTCCACCACGTCCACCCAAGACAGACCTGCGCCAAGAAGCAGGGTCAGGACAGGCAGCAGCGAGCCAGCCTGCCAAACCACAGCCCCAACAGCACTGTCCTCCCAAACCAACCCTTGCAGACCAGGACCAGCTTCACCCAGGTGAGAAAATGCCAGTGCTCCTGCAAGCCTCTTGACGATCTATCTGCTCGGTTCTATTTCAGCTAGACTTGGTTTCTGAAGCAAGGCCCTGAAAGAATGGATGAAACGCAATGATGTAAGCAGTGACGAGAAACATGAAGGCAGGAATGCTGGGGCTACAGGCGGCTAAGCTAAGGGCGTGGACCAGCTGTCCCAGGCAGGCACCTGCAGGCCCTGGAGGAAGCCCTCGAATGGGGCTCTTACCAATTCAACAGTATCTATATACGGCCTATGAAATGACAGCAACAACTCGATTACCAAAGACACCAACCTGGCCCTGAAGGTGCTCACTGTGAGGTGGCGGAGACACAGGTGTGCCAGTAAGGGTACTGTTCGGTGCAGCACAGATACTCAGAGGTGAGGAAATTCCCAAGCCGGACAAGTGGTGTCAGCAGCAATGAGGCCAGGGGCACAGAAAGGAGGGTGGCCCTGGCACCAAGTCCGAGTCCAGGGTGGGTCAGAAGGGGCCCACATGGCAGACACAGCATGGCTCACTGCCTAAGCAACCCTGGCTCAGTTCCCAGACCTCCCAGTTACCTCCACTTCTCACCTGTAAAGCTGGTGTAAGGTTTAAATGTGTTAATAAGCGTGAAGCCACTGGAACTGCACCATGCGCAAGATACATGCCACACATTTGTAAAACGAGCTAACAAACACCACCTGGGGACTCGCTAACAGTGTGACACAGATGAACTGAAAGCCCAGGAGGAGCCAGCATGGGCAGAGGAGGAAAGGTTCCGCATTGACGGTTCTGCTCCTGGCTGAGACCCTGCCTGACGGGAGCCCCCCAGGGCCGTGTAGAGCAGTGACCGGTGGCGGGACACATGACCAGAGGAGAACAAGGGCAGAACAGGTGGACTCCCCAATCCAACAGACCACAGGGCCAGCCCAGCTGACCAAATCAGCCACACATGTGACCACAGTGTCACATGGCACAAAAGTGGTAAGAAAAAGGAATTGCACTGTGGGTCTCAAGTACAGCAACTTTACAGGAAAACGATTTCTGGTGGTCCAAAGCTCATTCTCCAGGTAGAAGCAACACTCAACACTCTTCACGTTTTAACAGATCAGCAACTTATAATCTCCAAAGAATGTCCCACCCACAGAGGGGAGCAGAGTGAGAGCGGGTAATAGAATACCCGTGCAGCTTCGACATGGACTCACCCACTGTGCCTCAGTTTCCTCAGCCACAAAGAGTCGTGGGCAGTGCCTCGCAGGGCTGCACGAAGGTTTAATGAGGTGGAAGTACCTGGCACAGAGCATGCACCCGTGAGGGCACTGGCAGCAGTGGCAGATGTCAACAGGTCTCGACCCACACACAGGCCACAAGTGGGCCCAGCAGCCCAGTCCTTTGAGATCGGGCTCCACTCCATGCTGACCAGTGCACAGGCTATGCCGCCTAGAGGTCCCCCGCCTCCTGAGGTATCCCTCGGAGAGCTGTTCCCGGGCTCCAGGGTCACCACCTGTCACTGTCCCACCTCTCCCACTGTCCTCGCCACAGGAATTCTCCATCTATCACCTGTTTACTTTCTCCATATTCCCCACCGGTCTCCAAAGCTCCTAACAGTGCCAGGCACTCAGGAAGCAGCTGCTCAGTTACTCCATCAACCCCTGGTGAACTGCTAAGGACAGAGAAGCAGTTTATCACCAGGAATCACTAAGTTCATCACTCAGTGTCTAGAGAAGCACATGGAAGTTTTGGCAGCAAAGGGTGAGCAGCCACACTCACAAAGGCAGGTCTACCCTGTCATAGGTGGAAATCTGACTCAATCCTCCCTAAAACAAGGGAGTCGAAGTCACCCAGCACTGCACTCCCAACAAAGGAAGACGGTGAGGAAGGAAAGCGGGAGATCCACGGCCCCCGGCGCACACACAAAGGAGGGAGGGAGCCCTCCAATTCTGTCAGACCAGAGCACGTGCCAGACAGAACCAACCAGCCACTGGCAGCAGCCCCCTCCATACACCCCAGCAGAGGCCTTCCAAAGGCTCTCTGCCCACCACCCCCAGGACAGAAGGGCCACCAGCCGGCAAGGCTGGAGCTTGCGCGTTGCACACAGCAAGGTGGAGACATGCTTCCCAAAGGCAAGGCAACATGGACCACAGACGTCCGCCCATAGGTGAGACGAGCAGCTGGTGATAGCACCAGGGTCACTGGACAACCAGGGCACCCCCAGCTCCGCACAGGACCCAACAGTCAGAAAACACAATGGCAACAGCTGGGGAGGGAAAGGAAGGATGAGAAAGAGACAGGCGGCCCTCCTGTCGCTGGTGGGGTGACAGCGACCACACGGGGCCTCCTCTCCCCGCAATGAAGGACAGGGAAACAACAGGCCCCCTCACTATGGTGTCAGGGTCCCCCCCACTCTGGTGGACACAAATCTTTGTCCAGGTCCAAAGAAATAGAAAAAGACAGAGATGGTGGTACCAAGTAGCAACACCAACAGCGGGGCTTCACGGTGCCAAATTCTAGACGTTTTCACGGTACGGTTAAATGTGAAAACCAGTAAATAACATTACAGTACAAGAGAAATAAAATAGTAACCAATTTTAATTATCCCCATCTCAAAATATCTTCAGCAGTCTCTATAAAACACTACCTTAGATTGTAAAGATTAAATACCAGTCCCTTTCCATTTTTAGATTGTTTACATGTGTATTTGTATAGTAAGAGTTTATGTGTACACTCTTTACCATGTACACTCTTCCCCAGATTCCCAAATGTCACGTCCCACATTTGCTAGCTCTATCACTCTCACCTGCTCTCTCTTTACACACATGCTACATACGTATACACTGTATTATTTTTTTCTGAACCATTTGGGAGTTAAGTCCTAGTTCTGTACTATTATATTATTATCCCATCTGGATATCTTATTCAAATTTCAGCTACTGTCTCACTAATGCCCTTTATAGCAAAAAGGGGGGGAAGAAAGTTTTTCTAGTCCAAATCCAATTCACGATCACCCTTTGCAGTCAGCTGTCCCATCTCTTTAAGCTGAACAACTCTTCAACCTTTGTCTTTTAAGGGCTTAACACTGTTCAAGAGCACAGGCTCCCTGTGTTGCAGATGCCACCGTTTAGGTTTCTAGATTGGTATTTCTTGGTGTGATAGGAGGCTGTTTTTCTCCAAGAGGAAGACCTGAGGAGCTTGTTAGGATGTAATTTCTGGGCATGAGCCCAGACTTCCTGCAGCAGGCTGTCTGGGGTGGGGCTGGGGCTTGGCTTTCCACCCAACACTCCAGCGTCTGCTGCACTGATTTAAAGCTTTCTTCTTTTGAAGACGCAGAGGCTCTGTGCTCTGGGCATCTGGGCTGCTGCTTGTGGCTTGGTCCTTGTGAATTCATTCAGTGCATCTCCACTGGGAAGCCCCAGCAGACTTCCCTGGGTCACTCAGACCCCTGCCTCTCCCTCTGAACACAAGCCTTCTATATTAGCATGAGCTGGGTTCCCTCTCAGCTACTTCAGAGGCTTCATTTACCTTCCAGGGGAGGGGAAGGGATGCTAGAAAAAAAAACAGGGACATTTACCTTATGAATTATTAATACCAGATGTGATCACGGACTTGTCTGGACAATAAAGTCACCACGAGTAATTTTTTTGTCACCAAGTAAAAACACTACACAATCCTGATGTCATCAATGCACAAGCCACCATAAGCAGTTACACAGCCTGGAAAACCTCTAGGGCACCCATATCACATACCTGCCTCACAGGTCCCACCTCCTCACCCTCTGGCCCCCACATCCAGAACCAGCTGTGGAGACACAGGTCCCAGCTCTGCCCAGGGAGGGAGTCACCTGAGAGCAGAGAAGGCCAGAGCCACAGGGCAGCAAATAATGCTCCTCCACATGGTTGGCTTAAAGGGGACACTAAGAGCACACCCCAAAAGTACTTTGGAAATTGCCAAACTCCGGGGAAAGTGGTGGTGGATCAAACTTCACAGGCTCCATCCCCACCAGGGGACACTGGGAGCCCAGGAGCTCTGACTACACTGGGCCCTTTTCTTCCCCATCGTGGAGCTGAGCCCCCAATACAGGGTATCTCCAACCAATGCCACAGGTGCAAGAAGAGCACCCTCAAAGTGAGACACAGAGGCCTGGAACGTGTCAGATTCCCTGACTTTGCCCTAAATCTAATCCCACTACTCTGTTAAGACAAAGATACTGAAGTGACAGGAGGCTGGACCAGGCACAGTGGCTCACACCTGAAATCCCGCACTCTGGGAGGCTAAGGCAGGAGGATCATTTGAGCTCAGGAGTTGTCGACCAGCGTGAAGAAGAGTGAGACCCCTGTCTCTACTAAACATAGAACTGGCCAGGCATCACAGTGGGCACCTGTAGTGCCAGCTACTCCAGAGTCTGAGGCAGGAGGATCGCCTGATTAAGCCCAAGAGTTTGAAGTTGCTGTGAGCTATGATGACACCACTGCACTCCAGCCTGGGCAACAGAGACCCTATATCGAGGCTTCTAAAAGGGGGTGAAGTGTAAAGACAAGTCCTGTTCAAGAAGTCGAGCAGCCGCCCACCAGACTGCCATGCTCCACTGAGACTGTCTGCAGAGACGTGCACACTCTGCCCCCAGCTCTGTGAAAACAAATGCGAAAGGTGTGGATGCTAAGTGTGCAGCAGTAAAAATCACTGGGAGGAAACATGCCAACACATTAACCTATTAACAGTACAAGGAGTGCAGTTTATATTTCCATAAACGGTTGAGTATCCCTTATCTGAAATGCTTGGGACCAGAAGTATACTGTATACTGAATTTTGGATTTTTAGATTTGAGATGCTCAATCTATATACACATATCTGTCACACAATCAGAAGAAAAAAGTAACATAAAGTTAAGTTTAACTGGCCAGACAAGGCAGTTCACTCCTATAATCCTAATACTCTGGAAAGCAGAAGCAGGAAGATTGCTTGAGGCCAGAGGATCACTTGGGGCCCGAAATTCAAGACCAGCCTGATCAACAATGCAAGACACCCCATCTCAATCAATGAAAAAAAAATAATGATGTGTAACCGGAAAGCAGCTCTGTCAAGTTTTGCACACCATCTCCAGCTGCTGTTACAGGACAACGGAAGAACTGGTACGAGAGAGGCTACCCCAGCACCTAAGAGAAGAGTGTCACGCCTGCAGCACCAAAGCCCCTCTCCCTTTCAGATACACAGTCTGCACGGTGCTTTCAGCAAGTATGCAAATGATGACTGGAATCTACTTCAAAGAAAAAAGACTAGCTTTTCAAATGCAAGTTTTACCATAGCTTGAGGTGCCTTTGAGGAAGGGTCCCAGGAGGCAGTGACACTGTGAGGTGACAAACCACCCTGCAGCCTGGATTTGAACAATAGGATTAGGAACTGGAGGACTGCCTTTCTTCCACACAGAGCACGCTATACACCCTCCCTCTCCTCACAAGACTGATGAGTTACTGCTCCCCTTTACAGACAGTCTTCCATACTGATCTACAAGCACTGTTCAAGTTCTCAGGGTGTCAGCCCTCGTCAAAGCTAAGCTAAGGGCATCTCTTCTCAGTGCAACTGTCACCTCTGCTCCTTGCCACTGTCTTCATCCCTGCGGGCTATTAACAAAATACCACAAAGAGGGTGGCTGGTCAACAGACATGACCCAGGTGCAGCAGACCCAGCGTCGGGTGGGGGCCTGCCACCTTCTCCTTGTACCCTCCACTGGCAGAGAGCCAAGGGAGCTCTCTGGAGTCTCTTTCCTCAGGACAATAATCCCACTCCTGAGTCCAACCACCTCACGAAGCACTCCCCTTCCAAAACCGTCCGTTTCTGGGCAGCTGCACCTATGAATTCCGGAAGGACACAAACATTCTCACACACTCAGACCACAGCAGGTACATTCACTTATCTCTTCTCCCGTGGCTTTCTGAATTGTACTTTAAAACCCATTCCCAATTAGAAAAACATTCATCATATTAATTTTAAAGATGATACTGATGGTTATTCGATCATCAAAAACTGAAACACATACACCAGTAGTCCCCAACCTTTTGGCACCAGGGACCAGTTTCATAAAAGACAATTTTTCTGCAGACAGGGGCAGGGGTGGTTCTGATATGAGTCTGCAGTCGATACATTATGGTCTCTGCAGTCACACCTCTCTGCTAATGATAACCTGTACTTGCAGCCACTCCCCAATGCACACACACAGTCTACAGTGGGGTCCCAGCTCCTTTGAGAACCCAATGCTGCAGCCTTCTGACAGCAGGAGGGCCTTTGGTGATGACCTGAGTATGGAGAGCAGCTCTGAGTACAGAGAAAGCCTCACTGGCTACTGACACTACTTACCTCCTGCTGTGCTGGTTCTTAACAGGCCACAAGGATGGGGGACCAGAGACACACTACTGAACCTATTTCCCAAATTAAGAGTGAAGACAAGGCACTCGTACACTTAGGTATATATCTGAGGCAATACTGAAGTGGACTCTTGTGATCAAAAACCAGACATTTTTAATGCCTTCCACTTTTCCTATTGTTTTGCCTTCAGAGTTCCCAGTGAGCCCCACCCAGCAATGCCAGCCCCCCAGGTGCTTGCATCACCACCTCAGTTACAGCTCCCCAGGCTAGCTCTGGCTGGAACCAGAGCGCAGATTCCTTACATCTTCATGGTATGAACAGTACCACTTAGTCTCAATACAAACAAAAATGCTCTGACAAAAACCTACCAGGGGCAAGAGTCCCTTGGATAATTCCATCTGGTGATACAGACCCTGAACAAAAGGCACACACACAAGTGGACTTAGCATAAGGTAAAAAGCAAGTTATTTTATCTTTGTTGAAGCCCCTGCTTGACAAATTTCAAGATGGTAAAATAAACCAATAATAAAATAATAAAAATTAAAATCTAGTGCAGGCAGGCAAGGTGGCTCACCCCTATAATCCTAGCACTCTGGGAGGCCAAGGAGGAAGGATCACCTGAGCTTAGAAATCTGAGACCAACCTGAGCAAGAGAAAGGCCCCATCTCTATTAAAAATAGGTAATTAGGCTCAGCACCTTAGCACAGTGGTTAGTGCACCGGCCACATATACCGAGGCTGGTGGGTTTGAACCCAGCCTGGGCCTGCTAAATAACAATGACAACTACAACAACAAAAAAATAGCCAGGTGTTATGGCACGCACCTGTAGTCCCAGCTACCTGGGAGGCTGAGGCAAAAGAACTGCTTGAGCCCAAGAGTTTGAGGTTGCTGTGAGCTGTGACACCATAGCACTCTACTGAGGGCAATGTAGTGAGACTTGTGTCTCAAAAAAAAAAAAAAGGACATTCAGCTGGGTGTTGTGGCACACACCTGTAGTCCCAGCTACTAGGGAGGCTAAGGAAAGAGAACTCCTTGAGCCCAGGAGTTTGAGGTTGCCTTGGCTACAATGCCACTACAGCACTCTAGCCTGGCAACAGAGACTACCTCAAAAAGAAAAAAAATCCACTGCATTTGAACTCTCAGTGTCACTATTTTATGATGGGTATTTAGTTCAAACCCAGCCCCGGCCCAAAAAAAAAAAAAAAAAAAAATATATATATATATATATACACACACACACACTCATATATATATGATGCATACAATAAAGTCATGGACATTTTTTAAGTATATTCACAATGTACAATGGTTAAAAAGATCAAAAAGAAACACTGATTTCAACACTGGTTATCTCTAGATGGTAGCATTAGTTTACACAAATTTTCATTTTCATATAATAAATATGGATGACTGAATAAGGATTTAAAAAGTAAACAAACAACGTGGCTCAAACTACAAAAAAGAATGATGATGGTAACTATAATAACAGCAGCTACTATCGACACGGCCCCTCACACTTGGAGGCACCATTCCTCGTGCCTTACACTAACTCACAACAAATACAAAGAGCAGGTGTGATTATTATTCCCATTTTGCAGATGGCACAGCTAGTGAGTAGCAGTGCAGGACAGCAACCCAGCAGAGAGGTTCAGGCCACTACACGATGTTGCCTCCCTGAAGCAGACACTTCATATCCACGGCAGCTAAGTCAAGACAGGAGAGTGGGCTGCAAGCACCAGGTGAGTATGCTGAGCCAGCCGCTCAGCACTTGCACAGGCCTGCTTCCAGCTGCTCAGCATCACACACACATTCCTGGGAAGTGATACAGGCTGAGTATCCCTTGTCCAAAACACATGGGACCAGAGTGTTTTGCATTTCAGATTTTAGAATATTTATGTTATATCTACTGGTTAAGCAGCCCAAATCCCAAAGTCAAAAATGTTCCAATGACTATTCCTTTTCAGTGTCATACTGGAACTCAAAAAGTTTCAGATTTTGGAGCATTTCAAGTTTTGATTTTCAGATGTGCAATGCTCAACCTGTAGAGTGAGGATGTCCATGCTACCAAAATGATCTACAGATTCAATGCAATCTGTCAGAACTCCAACAGCATTCTTCACAGAAACAGAAAAAGTAATCCTAAAATTCAGATGGAACCACAAAAGCCGTCAAACAGCCAAAGCAATCTTAAGCAAAAAGAGCAAACCTGGAAGCATCACACTAGCTGATATCAAAATACATTACAGCAAGCTGTAGTAACAAACCAGAATGGCAATGGATGGAGGCAGGCACACGGACCAGGGGAACAGAACAGAGAGCACAGAATTAAGTTCACATATTTACAGTCAACTCTTCTTTGACAAGGAACACACAAAGGGGAAAGGACAGCCTTCAATAAACAGTGCTGGGAGCTGGGTATCCACGTGCAGAATGAGACTGGACCTGACCTCATACCATATGCAAAAATCAACTCAAGGCGGGTTACGGGGATTACAGTATATGGCACACCTCTGGGGGCGGGACACAATTATAAAGAGGGACTTTACCTAACAAATGCAATCAGTGTCACCTAATTCTTTGTACACTCAATGAACCTGAAACAATAAAAATAAATAAATAAAAACAAAAAAATCACTATAAAAATACATTTTTTTCAGATATGGAAAAAAAAATCAACTCAAAATGGACTGAAGATTTAAACAAAGGCCTGAAACTATAAATCAAGGGAAGAAAACAGGAGAAAAGCTCCACAGCATTGGTCTGACCAATTTCTTGGCTATGACCCCAAAAGCACAGGCAACAAAGGCAAAAATAGACAAATGACATTTAACCAAACTAAAAAGCTCTAGCACAGCAAAAAAAAAAAAACAGAGTGAAGAGACAACCCACAGATTGGAAGAAAGTAATTGTAAACCATGTATCTCATAAGGGGCTAAAACCCAAAACACATAAAAAATTCAAACAATAACAAGAAAACCAATTTTAAAAAAGACTTATCAAAAAAACATACAAACGGCCAAAACATCAATGAAACAAAATGCTCAACATCACTATCACCAGGGAAATGCAATTTAAAATCACAATGACCCACCTTCTCATACCTGTTAGAAAGGTTCTTTTCAAAAAGATAAAAAGGATGAAGGTGCTAGAGAGGGTGTAGAAAACAGTGAACCCTCCTACACTGCTGGTGGGAATATAAACTATTTAGAAAACAGTATGGAGAGTCCTCAAAATACTAAAAATGCAACAGCCATATAATGCAGCAGTCCCACTTGTGGGTGTGTATCTAAAAGAACTGAAATTGGGCCATGGATGTCTGCACTCCGAAGTCTCTGCAGCACACACAAAGCCAGACCACAGTCCACCTAAGTACCCATCAACAGATGAAAGAATACAGAAAATGTGGTTTATATACACAATGAAATACCACTCAGCTTAAAAAAGGAAATCCTGCCATTTGCAACAACATGGATGACCCTGGAGGACATTTGGTAAGTGCAATGAGCCAGGCACAGAGAGACCAACACCATAGGATCCCACTCACACACAGCATCTAGAGCTGAACCTCGGGAAGAGGAGAGTGGGATGCTGCTCAAAGGTGCCTATAGTTAATAAGGTAACAAATTTCAAAATCACTGACACAGATTTTAATTTTTCTCACCACAAAGAAATAAGTGAGTTGCTGGACATGTTAATTACCTTGATTTAATCATTCCACAATGCATTCATATACCATAACATTACACTGTACCCCAAAATATATGCTAGTATGTGTCAGTTAAGAAAAAAGGTATGCATTAACGAAAAGAAAAAAGAAACTGGATTGTGAGGCAACCTTTATGTGAACAGCTGGGCTACATTTCACGTTTTACTGATTTGAGAAACCAAAAAGCTAACAAGTTTCTGTAGATGGAAAAAGAGCAGATTTTTTTCTCTGAACCACCTGGGCTTTGGACAATTTCCACTTTTCCAGAATGGTTAAATAAATGAACAGCAATTCTGAAATCAGCAGATAATTTTAGTTATTAGCTGATGTGACAAGAAGCTGGGAAGAACAACTGAATTAGTACCTTTCCTATCAGGTCAAACAGCCTATGAGAAAAGGAGCTGGGGCTGGCTTTCACCTGACAGATTGGTTTTATTCCTTTTTGGCAACTATAAGAACAGGTTCATCCAGTTTCATCTGTTTTGGGTTTTTTTTTTTTTTTTTTTTGGACAGCAATGATGCAAACACAGTATGGGAGTCCACAGTCAGTTCTTAAACAAAAAGCCTCATTAATATTACACTATCTGACAAGATTCCCTTTTTTGGTCCCTCCATAAGAATCTTCCCTTTCCTTCAAGAATAGCTGATGCCACCTAGGTAAGGGATTGGGCCAGACTATAAAAACATCTACAGGAGGAAGGAAGGACAGCTCCCACTTCATAATTACAGTTTAGACTTTAGAGGAGCTGGAAAGTTCAAAACATAAACACCTCAGCTTATAATAGTGCCCAACTTAATCTTTTCTGTCAAGTTTTTGAAGACATATATTTTATATATATATATAAACATGCATTATATATTTATACATATTTCTGAATACTTCTGAATATAACTAATTGTTCAGAACAGGAGACACCTTTCCTTTAAACAGAACTAAGTCAAAATTCATAGCTATACTGTATTAATCATTTTGTTGCTAACATCTCAGAAACATTAATCTGAGTTTAATACATCACTTAAAAAACTATATCCTGAACTTTAGATCTTCAAAAAAAAAAAGCTGGTAAACATGTCAGAGCTATGACAATGTTTTCCTAAGACCACAAACTCTGCTTTTGCTAGTTGTCAAATGCTTAATTAGACAACGCTGTATTGGGTAGGAAAATTTTGGAAGCTAATTTATTGTGATTTTGAGGAAACAAACACAAGCATGTGGGCAGACACACTAGCTATAACACGTAAACCAGAATTCAGAAATTAGAGCAAAAACTTGGAAAAGAGAAATCCTCTTGACCTCCCTGATGAAGTGCAAAGAAGTCCTCTCCCTTGGCTGGCCTGCCTGAGTCACTGTTCCTTAAACAAAACCCTAAACACATCACCCTCATTCTTAGTCTTATTATGATTAATTATTATTTTGGTGGGTTTTGAGATGCAAATAGAGGTAAGTTGGCATTGTTGTGTGCCCTGTTTATTTTGTCCTAATAGAAAAATTTCAAAAAAGAATTTGCTGAATAGCAAAGAAAAAGTTGTAAGAACAGAAGAGGCCATCTACGTTGTGTGCACTGCTTCCCAACACAAAATTATCCAAATTTAAAATTTAATTTTCCAAATATAAAAATGTTTTACACCTTGAAACCTATAATGCTTCTCAAAGTTTAACAATAAAGGCCGACTGACCAATATTCCTTTAAAATTAATTTACAAAACTCCTTTCATAATCAGAACAACGCTTTGGGGGATAATATCTGATTGTCTACAGCTAATTAAAATGTGTATGCAGTAAATAACTGATATGTTAACCAGGAAGAACAAACTCCTGCCCTTTAAGTAATTTGAGGAGAATTTAAACTGACAGTAAACAAGAAAATATACCAAAAACATCTGCTACAATCATCTTGATCTCAATTGACCACAATTTAATCAAAACTAAACCCAGAAGAAAAGCACCTGGACATTTATTAACTATACAATGAAAAAGCTAAATCTAAAATTTAAGCTACCCATTTTAAGTTCCATGTTTGTAATTTCAAAATGTTTCTTGTCAACTACCTTCCAGAATTTTGTGAAAACACGAAACATGTAAATGCCAAAACATATTTCAAAGGTGCACAGTCCTCCCATACCACTAAGCACTTCTCTAAAAATGCTGAGAAACTGTGGCACTGTGGTCCAACCAGCTAAGCTCTTCAGGACACAGCCCTATCCTTTCCGTCCATGGACTACAAGGCTGGAAGCCAGAGTTGGATACAGGTTTCCTGAGTAACTTCCTAAAAATCAGAGTGACTGAACAATTTATGAGATTCTACATGACCTATTTTCTTACTTTTTTAATTTTACTTATCTCCCAGGTAATTAGTTTTTAAGTGTGGCTTATATATAATACTGAGCTTGAAAGAATGCTAACATTTGCCTCTATTTTAAATTTACTGAAAGAGGTGTTTACTCTTTAAAAATGGCACAACGTAAGTCAAAACTGATTTCATTCTGTCAAATGGAACTTACCATCAACTAGAACTTCAACCGCATTTAATCAGTAACAAGTTATTTATTGAAGGCCTACTCTGTGACAAAAACTATTCGAGATGCTTGGGATATGTTAGTGAACAAACTCTTTGCTAGAGGAACTTAAATAAACTCAATTTAATAAAAAAACAGTTGCTGTATAAAACAAACTGGAAAACTAAAAATAAGTTTAACATACTTCCTTTAAAGCAATACTTTTAAAGTACTGTCACATTATCTTAATGTGTAGACTAAATTTCAAAAATATGGTGACATAAACTCAGTAGTTAAAAAGGATAAAATCCCACTAAATAAGACAAAGTAAGTACTACTACTAGCAAAGCACATATCACAGTCCAATTAGGAAACTGGATTATAAAATGATAAATCTGATGCAACAAAATGAAATAACTTCAAGAAACAATGTCTTTTCCCCTTTTTCAAGAGCTCTAAATTTCTTGGACTCTCCCCCAATGGACTTTCATTTACCTGTAACGCATTTCCTTATAGACATGAAATACTACCAACAATAAATATCCTGTTTACAATCAACAAAAAGTGGTACTTTATCCATTCCTACAATCTAATTTTAATTAAATAAGCTTTCCATATAATCTTCCGTTACAGAGTTGATGACTTCTAGCTTTTTTCCCAAAAAACCTATAGCAAGAGACTATCCTTCAGAAAGGGAAACCTCTGTTGGGTCATCCCTATAGAACAGGGTCTACTGGAGATGCTGGTATACTGTACTTCTATTTGTATTATTTTCTACGGTTGTATTATTGGTTTTTATTGATTTTTCTCTCCCCAATATTTCCCATCGGAGTGAATCTGCAAATGAATAATCCCCTCTAATATCACAGGGACAGCCGACTGTTAGCAAGGAGTCTGGCATAACCTGTCTCAGTTTGCAGATATACGTAAGGAAACTAAAGCTAAGAGCGGGAAAATGGCAACACAAAAAGCAAGACTTAAATACAGAACTGCAACCACTTCAGCCTGTAGTTCCCAGGAAAAGCAAAGCTAGAGTTTGAATCTAAACCACTACCCCAATAAGAAAAATCACATTTGCAAAATATAAATGAAAGAGAAACAGCCCTTAAAGGGCTACCACTGAAAGACTTGAAAAGACAACGTTTAGTAAAGTGATAAAACATTATGCAACAGGGAAGACACCCGGCCCCATGGACGTTCTACAAAACTCAAATGTAGGTTACTATGAATTCTCTAACCTAAACAGGGCTACAGACCCAGAAAACCACCGAATTTCTGATGTGAGAAAGGAAAAGCAGAGAAAAGAGCGAGGCTAGGAGTTTTTTCTGGCCCATTTTATTTCCTCCTGGCTTCGTCTGATCACCTGCTGAGGATTCTGAAGACTGACCCAGACCTGGACTCGAGTCCTACGAGAATCTGTAAAAGCAGAATTTAGGCGAAAGCTGGTGCCAAGAAATCGGTTTACATCTGACAAATGGATGCTGAAAATCTGTGTCACCCGCACCTCGAGCTGGCAGAAGCACTCTTCCTCCCTGCCCAGAGGCTGCCCGCGCGCCGCCTCCTGCGGGCCGTTATCCGAACCCGCAACGCCCGGCCTCCGCGCGGCCCGGGCCGAGCCCGCCCCCGCCGCCCCGGACCCTCCCCGGGCCCCGCCGCCGCGCTCACCTCCAGCCGCAGAGACGCCTCGCAGCCGCGCAGAAACTCGCGGATGTTGCTCAGGCACTCGCTCTCGCTCCGCGGCTCCGGGTAGACCTGCAACACAGACCACAGGCGCTGAGCGCCGCGGCCGGCGGCGGGGAGGCCGGGCCGGGCTGCGCGCGGGCCCCGGCGGGCGGCCCGAGCAGGGCGGGCGGGCGACCTGGCCAGCAGCCCCCGGCGGCCCGGAGCACCCTCGCCGTCCCCGGCGCCCGCCCGCTCGGACACCGTTTCTCCTCACCCTCTTTCCTTCCTCCCCGGCTGCACCAATCTCTGCCCCTTCCCGCACCCGGAAGTGAGCGCGGCACAGGTAGTGACGCAGTCAGACCGCGCCCCGCAGACTCGAGCGGCCTCTTCCGGCGGCGCCGGGCCCCCGACCTCGCGGACGCAGCCCCCTCCCCTTCTCGGGCTTCAGCCCCGCTCCCGCGACGCAGCCCAGCCGCTCGCCCCCACGCGCGGGCGCCTCTTTCTCTCGCCTAGTTTTCGGCCCCGCGGACCCGTCCCACCAAGCCAGTCCGCCTCCCCGCCTCCCGGCACCCGGTCCGCAGCCTCGCCCAAGTGGAGCCGACCGGTCCAGGGGACCCCGGAGAACTGCTCGGTGGCGGCTTGAGCATCCCCGAAAGGGACTTGGTGTTTCTTCCGGTCTTCTAGCCTAAGTTCAAGGGGAGTGCACTTTATTATTCTCAATTCGAAGACTTGAAGTAACAAAATTTCGCATGTTGGGATTAAAGTGCAGTGTTTCATAGACTTCCTGAATGATTACAAACAAGTCAGCAGAGAAGTGGCATATGGAAGAGTGGAGGGAGGTGTGTGCAGCTCGCCTGGTGCTCTAGTCCTATGTGGAGTTGTGGGGGCCGCCGGCTACACGTGTAAGGTGTTTAAAACTCACCTGTTACAAGAAACTTTAAGGAGACCAGGAACAGTATCAATGACTAGAAAAATCTAAGAAGACTGTGACACCAGAAAAGCCTGTGGTTTGGGGATTTAAGGATCATTTTAACTGGTTAAGAAAATTGCCGTTTTGAACTGTATATGAAGACATTAAGTGTTGGCATGTATACTAAAACGTCCAGAATTCTAGCATTTGAGGACATGAAAGCCATTTTTGTCCTTCCGTAGGGGAGAATCACGACATTCCATCAAGCCACCCTCAGGAATACTGTAATTTCATTTTACAGTGTACAAGTCTTTCAAAATTACAAGCCAAAAACCCAGGTGGTTCAGAGATGATAAGAAGTATGAAATGAAAAATTCCTACAAAAAAAGCACCAACGTGTTTCCCTCCAAATTGAACAGATTTGTTTTTTCAGTGGAATAACAAAAGTAAAGCTGCCCAGGTCGATTTTGCTCCTCTTCTCCCTATTAAGAATTTTCAAAAATTATATACATAGTTAACATCTAAATTTTTTTACATGATTTTAAATGGTTAACAAAGGATGTTATTTCTGATACTTGGATAATGATATTTTAAAATTAAGCTGTTAATGTCATTTTTAGACTCTAAATAATTAACAAAAATAACACAGCCATTCTCAATCTAAAAACTTCACTAACAAGTCATACTAATTCTTTTCTCATTCAACTCCTTTCCATTCCACTTCCCCCAAAGAATGGTGTCAAATGTTTTTATGCTTGAGAATCTTACTGACCCATTATCTTTTTTGGCAAGATACCCCTATAAATATGGTCATCCTACATAGATTCTGTATTTGTAAAATCACCTACTTGCTAAAATTTATGTGTAACCCCAAAATCAGCACTGATAGCACTGTCTCACTCACTTACGGACACACGCACAACTTTGAAAAACTTCAATCTCCTTCTGTACACATTCCCAGCAGAACCTGAACAAAGCTACATAAACTCATTCTGTAAACAAATGTCCTTTTCTTGGTCTTTTTAGTGACTTGTTTTTCAAGTGTTTGTGCTTTGGGGTGGTGATTTTGTTGTTTTAAATGGCCCCCCAACCTGGAGCTGAAATGCTGTCTATAATGTTCCAAAGCGCAAGAAGGTTGTGATGCATCTTAGAAAATACATGTGTTAGATAAGCTTCGTTCAGGCGTGAGTTTTACTGCTGTTGGCCCTGAGTTCAATGTTAATGAATCAACAATACGGTACATCCAGAAAAAGGAAGAAATTAGCAGATCTGTACGTGAGGCTGCTCCAGAACGTGCTAAAGTAACATCTGTAGTTCATGATGAACATATGGAAAAGATGGAAAAACATTTAAATTTATGGATTCATGAGAAGACGAGCAATAAAAAAGGTGTAGTGGACAGCATTGTTGTGAGGCTAAAAGCCAAAGAAATTTACAGGCATGTTACCCAAGGTCAGGAAAATGTAAAACCCTTTTCTGCTAGTGCAGGCTGGCTTGAAGTTTCAAAAGGTGATACAGCGTGAAAAATTTTAAACTTGCAGGCAAGTTTGATTGATGAAATGAGCCTAATCCTGCATTTCCCCTAGGAGCAATCCTAGGGTTGTCACTAACTCAGTGTTCAAGGTAACTTACAGAAAACTACCACAAACTCTAAGAATTGACCCTGTATTTAAGAGTGTTAAGCCATAAGGATCTACTCAATGTGATTTTTCTTCTGAATTGAGTTCACACAACTACTATGAGCATACAAATGATAAAAAGAGGTTTTGGTTTTTGTAAGTAATATAAAAACTAAAATTTTATTTGTAAATGTATACTTTAATGAAATGCATGGTGCTTTGTTTTAATTAGTTCATTTATCTATGGGTGACTATCACTTTTGGCTAGAGTGAGAATGGTTCAATATCATTTTTCCCCCTATCTTACTAGAGTTTTTTTATATAAACACTGAGAAACTTTGTTCATAAAAATAATACCTGGAATGAAAGAAATTTTGTTATGATGTAACCTAATTCTTTAAAGCCTTCTCAGTCATGGTGCCAAAGTCCAGATGTGATTTATCATAAATTAAAAATTTAAAGTCATTTGACTTCTTGACACCCTGGACATTTCTAATTGTTCTTTGTTACACAGCCTGGGAGTGTCCATCTTGCAGCAGTGAACCTAAGGAAGACAACCAGTGATGAGAGGGCTGCCTGTGCGTGCAGTGGGAGAAAGACCACTGTGTTGGGGTGGGGGGGACAGCTATCCCCCAGTTTGCCTTCCAAGGCCTCAGCCACCTTCTAAGGCTAATCACTTTTAGGTGAGTGTATATTCAGGTGGAGGGTCTGGGAGTGGATTCCTTTAGAACCGTCCCATGCCTGCACATCCCTTCAAAAGTATTCCTGTGCACGCACACAGGTACATAGAGCTAGCTAG
Source organism: Nycticebus coucang (assembly GCF_027406575.1). Classification (NCBI taxonomy): domain Eukaryota; kingdom Metazoa; phylum Chordata; class Mammalia; order Primates; family Lorisidae; genus Nycticebus; species Nycticebus coucang. The sequence continues at coordinate 2,335,720 of NC_069794.1, forward strand.
TTCTGTGGACACTGTACCTAAAACAACATACCTGTTTGGAAAAATACAATGTCAGAGAGTGAGAACTTTATAATAAGTAGTCCCTAGCACTGCAACAAGCAGGTTCTGCTGCCTTGGACAAGTCACTTGACCTATCTAGGCCCTTATCTCTAATTTAAGACTAACACTCAAGCATTGTCATAGAACTGCCCCAAGGATCAAATGGATGGTGGATTAATTCCGCAGTATTAGGCCTAGACTGCTGGGGTCACCCCAAGAGCAGGGTCTGTGAAGACCTGTGGAGCTGGTGGGAGTGACTGAGAAATGTAAAGTTAGAAACTATGAGAGACAAAGAAACAAGACAGCAGAATAGAATTTTTGAAGGTGGGAGCACAGGGGATCAACACTAGCTTGTGGGGTTCATAGCAGTGGCCCTAGTGTTTGTTCCACTCAGCTTTTATTGAAGGCTATTTGCTCATTTAGCCCAGGGGGTAAGCTGAGGAAGGCAACAAAGACATCAGCAGTTTCTCTGAGTGAGTATATCAGCTCCTATTATTTCTATAATCTATAATGGGCATCCTCAAACTTTTTAAACGGGGCCAATTCACTGTCCCTCAGACCGTTGGAGGGCTGGACTATAGTTTAAAAAAAAAAAAAAACTATGAACAAATTCCTGTGCACACTGCACATATCTTACTTTGAAGTAAAAGACGTAACGGGAACAAATACAATTCACCGCTTCATGTGGCCCACGGGCTGCAGTTTGAGGCTGCCTGATCTATAATTTCTTTAAGGGTCTAAACAGCCTTGAGAAATCTGGAACCTGAGCCTTGTGTAGAGGCAGCCTCCTGTATGTGGTCAAACACAGATTTCTAGGGGGATGTTAATACCCACTAGTTCACTGTGTAATAAAACACGGCTGGCATCAATCTCCTCTGAAGAATCAGTAGGACAGAAGAATTTTCCTCTTATTTCCACTGCAGAGGGTCTTCCTCTGTGATAAGGGATACAAGCTCTCTTACCCATATTTCAGGGCTTGAGCTGTTCCCTTATCTCTGCCCTGGCCAAATACAAACCTCCACCATGGGTATTTGCTTTGCTGTTAACTGGGCAGGGGACAGCCTGATTAATCTTTCTACTCAGGCCTTGCACACAGCTTCCTCTTATTATTCCTTCAGAGTGTTTATAGACCCAGCAGGGGTATTTCCAACCTGTATCCCCTACAGGCCAGGCTTCTAGGAACAGCAGGAAACTCGCTCAGATAAGAAATTTAGTGGGGGCAGAGTCAAGATGGCTGACTGAAGCCAGCTTTCCACAGACCTCCTGTCCAGAAGGAGAGTTAAAGGACAGAAATTTAGCAAGTAACTTGGTGGATTACAGCTGCACCAAGAGAGAAGGTTGAAGAATGCACATCAACCCCGCTGAGGCGAGCTGCAACCCCAAGGAAACAAACAAAAGGTACAAAATCCATCACCAAGGGGATGGGAGTCCCCTCCCCCATGAGAATGGCTCGGAGTGCCCCACAAACCAACGAGCATTCAGAGGTCCTCCCACTACACTCCACAGGAGAGACCCTCTAAAAACTGGACCTACCACCCCTACTAGGGTGCCACGGTGTTCTCCTGCTAGGCATAAAACTGTATATATTCTTGACCTGCAACTCTGAGCTCCTAGCACTCCCCTCCACTCTCACTCTTGAGGTCCGGAGGCCTATCCCCCAGGACTCCAGATTCTTGGGTGATTTCTCGAGGGGTGTGGACAGGGCCTAGACTGCAGCTGGTCAGTGCTGACTCTAAGGCACGGGAGTGAGGAGAGGACGGTCGGCTGAGAGGGAACCACACCAGAGTGGCAGTGCCCCAAGGCGCAGAGTAGCAGCCGTCTTTTGGCAACAGTAGGGCTCACTCCTGGATATTGCGAAGCCACATCCCGTCTCCCTGGGCAACAAGAGGAAGCCGGGCATCTACTCAGGTGGCAACCATCACGGAACAGATCTGGGACGGAAACGCAGGCCCCATGAGTAATGGGTTTACTGAGGCGGTTCCAGCCTGGGTGGAGCGTGGGGACTAGAAACGCATGCACAGAGCCAGGAAGTTCCCAGGGTGGGGCTGACTCAGAGGACTGCTTTACTGAGCCTAAGACACACCCGGCCCTCAGGGGATCGTCAGCCTATAGACAAAGTAAGTCAGGAGGCTAGAACTGACAGCTAACCAAATACAAACCTGCAGGAGCAAAGACAGGGCTCTGGGGACTCAAAACAGCTTCTCTTCTGCAGGGGAATTTAGCAGGGACAGAAACAAATTCCTGCAAAGTTTTTCTGTTCTGTTCTGTCAGTAACATCCATCAGGGGCGGGGTTGGAACTGAGTGAACACCCCCAGCCTCCATCAAGCGCCCAAGGTTGTCAGGCTTCACCTCCCCCTGCTAGATAGAGGCAGAGCGCAGCAGCCTGCCTGAACAAAAATAGATTTCCTTGTGATTCAGGCAGGTGCAACCCCCTGGAATATCTGTTCATTATAGGCAACTGGGTCACGGCCCTACGGGGCTATCAGTGACTGGGTGTGACAGAGGTGCAAGGTGGGGAAGGAGGCATCAACCTTCCCAGACTAATCTATTTGCTGGGTGGGTCCTCCTTACTCCACAGAGCACCAGAGCAAGCCAAATCAGAGTAGTCACCAGACCCCTGTGATCCAGTTGCCAGAGACCTTTTAAACTCTCCCACCTGGGACAAGTGCTGACTGAGACAATTGACTTGGAACTTTTGAAGTAAGCCAATCGCCCAAGGACTATTCAGTGGTGCCCTTGGTGTGTGGTTGTAGGAAGGTTTGATTTTCCTTATCCTATTGTTGCCTGTAGGGGGCGGGGTGACTTAATTGCTGGTATTTCTCCACAGCTGAGACTTCAACCCAGAGTAACTGTTTCACTAGGGTCAAACAGACACCAGCCGAAAACAAGACAAAACCACTTAGCCCCACACGCCAAACAGGTCCCCAGTTTCTGTACGGGTCCTTGACAAAGCTCCAGGGGAAAAATCAAACGGTATAAAACAATAATGGGTCGGAATCAGCAGAAAAACTCTGGTAACATGAATAACCAGAATAGATCAAACCCCCCCCCCCACCGAGGAAAGATATGGCAGATGTAACTGAAGATCCCATTCATAAACAACTGGCTGAGATATCAGAAATTGAATTCAGAATTTGGATTGCAAACAAGATTAATAGAATGGAGGAAAATTTGGAATTAGAAATTCGAGGAGCAATTCAAAAGTTGTCTCAAGAATTTAACGACTTTAAAGACAAAACCACCAAAGATTTTGACGCACTGAAGCAAGAATTGGCAGCCCTCAAAGATCTGAAAAATACAGTAGAACCCTCAGTAACAGAGTGGAGCAAGCAGAAGAAAGGATTTCTGACATTGAAGACAAAGCCTTTGAACACTCCCAAACTCTCAAAGAGGAAGAGAAATGGAGAGCAAAAATGGATCATTCTCTCAGAGAACTCTGGGATAATTTGAAGAAGGGTAATATCCGCCTCACTGGAATCCCTGAAAGTGATGAAGTGGCCTTGCAGGGCACAGAGGCCCTTCTCCAAGAAATTATGAAAGAGAATTTTCCAGACATGCCAAGAAATTCTGAAATTCAGATAGCAGACAGTTTCAGAACCCCAGCATGACTGAATCCAAATAAAACATCCCCCAGGCATATCATAATTAACTTCACTAAAGTTAATATGAAAGAGAAAATTCTGAAAGCAGCCAGATGTAAGAAATCCATTACCTACAAAGAGAAGAATATTAGAATGACTGCAGATCTCTCTGCTTAAACTTTTCAAGACAGAAGAGGGTTGTCATCAACCTTTAATCTCCTAAAGCAAAATAACTTTCAACTCCGGATCTTGTATCCAGATAAAATGAGTTTCATCTATAATGGAGAAATTAAATACTTTAATGACATTCACATGTTGAAGAAATTTGCCATAACCAAACCAGCTCTTCAGGATATTCTCAGACCTATCCTCCAGAATGACCAGCCCAATCCTCTACCACAAAAGTAAACTCACTCAGAAACTTTTGATCAAACTCCAACTTCCACAGTGGTGAAAGGATTAAAAATGTCCACTGGACATTCAAAAAACTCAATACCCAACATTTTACCAGACTTATCAATATTCTCCATTAAAGTGAATGGCTTAAACTGTCCTCTAAAGAGGCACAGGTTAGCTGACTGGATACAAAAACTCAGGCCAGATGTTTGCTGCATACAAGAGTCACATCTTACCTTAAAAGATAAATATAGAATCAGGGTGAAAGGATGGTCATCCATACTTCAGGCAAATGGTAATCAGGAAAAAGCAGGTGTTGCAATTCTATTTGCAGACACAATAGGCTTTAAACCAACAAAAGTAAGGAAGGATAAGAATGGTTACTTCATATTTGTTAAGGGTAATACTCAATATGAGATTTCAATTATTAATATCTATGCACCCAACCACGATGCACCTCAATTTATAAGAGAAACTCTAACAGATATGAGCAACTTGATTTTCTCCAGCTCCATAATAGTCGGAGATTTCAACACTCATTTGGCAGTGTTGGATCGATCCTCCAATAAGAAGCTGAGCAAAGAAATTTTAGAATTAAACCTAACCATCCAACATTTGGATTTCACAGACATCTACAGAACATTTCGTCTACAGAACATGTTCATCTACAGAACAAAACTGAATACACATACTTCTCAAAAACCCACGGAACATACTCCAAAATCGATCACATATTAGGTCACAAGTCTAACCTCAGTAAATTTAAAGGACTAGAAATTATTCCTTGCATCTTCTCGGACCACCGTGGAATAAAAGTGGAACTCAGTAACACAGGAATCTGCATACTCATACAAAAACATGGAAGTTAAATAACCTTATGCTGAATGATAGCTGGGTCAGAGATGAGATTAAGAAGGAAATTGCCAAATTTTTGGAACAAAACAACAATGAAGATATGAATTATCAGAACCTCTGGGACACTGCAAAGGCAGTCCTAAGAGTGAAATTTATAGCACTGCAAGCCTTCCTCAAGAGAACGGAAAGAGAGGAAGTTAACAACTTAATGGGACATGTCAAGCAACAGGAAAAGGAAGAACATTCCAACCCCAAACCCAGTAGAAGAAAAGAAATAACCAAAATTAGAGCAGAATTAAATGAAATTGAAAACAAAAGGATTATACAGCAGATCAATAAATCAAAAAGTTGTTGTTTTGAAAAGGTCAATAAAATAGATAAACCTTTGGCTAACCTAACCAGGAAAAAAAGAGTAAAATCTCTAATCTCATCAATCAGAAATGACAAAGACGAAATAACAACAGACTCTTCAGAAATTCAAAAAATCTTTAATGAATATTACAAGAAACTTTATTCTCAGAAATATGAAAATCTGAAGGAAACTGACCAATACTTGCAAGCACGTCACCTTCCAAGACTTAGCCAGAATCAAGTGGAAATGTTGAACAGGCCCATATCAAGTTCTGAAATAGCATCAACCACACAAAATCTCCCTAAAAAGAAAAGCCCGGGACCAGATGGCTTCACGTCAGAATTCTACCAAACCTTTAAAGAGGAATTAGTACTTATATTACTCAACCTGTTCCAAAATGTAGAAAAAGAAGGAAGACTACCCAACACGTTCCACCCAAAACGTTCGTTTTATATGGAATCAGCAAACATCACCATGATCTCCAAATCAGGAAAAGACCCAACAAGAAAAGAAAATTGTAGACCAATATCACTAATGAATATAGATGCAAAAATATTCAACAAGATCCTAACAAACAGAATCCAGCAACACATCAAACAAATTATACATCATGACCAAGTCAGTTTTATCCCAGGGTCTCAAGGCTGGTTCAATATACATAAATCTATAAGTATAATTCAGCACATAAACAAATTAAAAAACAAAGACCATATGATTCTCTCAATTGATGCAGAAAAAGCTTTTGATAATATCCAGCATCCCTTCATGATCAGCACACTTAAGAAAATTGGTACAGAAGGGACATTTCTTAAACTGATAGAGGCCATCTGCAGTAAACCCACAGCCAATATCGTATTGAATGAAGTTAAGTTGAAATCATTTCCACTCAGATCAGGAACCAGACAAGGCTGCCCATTGTCTCCACTGCTCTTTAACATGGTAATGGAAGTTTTAGCCAACACAATTAGGGAAAAAAAGGCGATCAAGGGTATCCATATGGGTCAGAAGAGATCAAACTTTCGTTCTTTGCAGATGATATGATTGTATATCTGGAAAACACCTAGGATTCTACTACAAAACTCTTAGAAGTGATCAAGGAATACACCAGATCTCAGGTTACAAAATCAACATACATAAATCGGTAGCCTTTATATATTTACCAACAATAGTTAAGCTGAAAAAACAGTTAAGGACTCTATTCCATTCACAGTAGTGCCAAAGAAGATGAAATATTTGGGAGTTTATCTAACAAAGGACGTGAAAGATCTCTATAAAGAAAACTATGAAACTCTAAGAAAAGAAATAGCTGAAAATGTTAACAAATGGAAAAACATACCATGCTTATGGCTGGGAAGTATCAACATTGCTAAAATGTCCATACTACCCAAAGCAATATACAATTTTAATGCAATCCCTATTAAAGCTCCACTGTCATACTTTAAAAGATCTTGAAAAAATACTTCGTTTTATATGGAATCAGAAAAAACCTCGAATAGCCAAGACATTACTCAGAAATAAAAACAAAGCAGGAGGAATCACGCTACCAGACCTCAGACTATACTATAAATCGATATTGATCAAAACAGCATGGTACTGGCACAAAAACAGAGACGTAGATGTCTGGAACAGAATAGAGAACCAAGAGATGAATCCAGCTACTTACCGTTATTTGATCTTTGACAAGCCAATTAAAAACATTCAGTGGGGAAAAGATTCCCTATTTAACAAATGGTGCTGGGTGAACTGGCTGGCAACCTCCAGAAGACTGAATCTGGACCCACACCTTTCACCGTTAACTAAGATAGACTCTCACTGGATTAATGATTTAAATTTAAGACATGAAACTATAAAAATACTAGAAGAGAGTGCAGGGAAAACCTTTGAAGAAATCGGTCTGGGCGAGTATTTTATGAGGAGGACCCGCCTGGGCAATTGAAGCAGCTTCAAAAATACGCTACTGGGACCTGATCAAACTAAAAATCTTCTGCACAGCCAAGAACACAGTAAGTAAAGCAAGCAGACAGCCCTCAGAATGGGAGAAGATATTTGCAGGTTATGTCTCTGACAAAGGTTTAATAACCAGAATGCACAGAGAACTCAAACGTATAAGCAAGAAAAGAACAAGGGATCCCATCACAGGCTGGGCAAGGGACTTGAAGAGAAACTTCTCTGAAGAAGACAGATGCACAGTCTACAGACATATGAAAAAATGCTCATCATCTTGAATCATCAGAGAAATGCAAATCAAAACTACTTTGAGATATCATCTAACTCCAATAAAATTAGCCCATATCACAAACTCCCAAGACCAGAGATGTTGGCATGGATGTGGAGAAAAGGGAACACTTCTACACTGCTGGTGGGAATGCAAATTAATACATTCCTTTTGGAAAGATGTTTGGAGAACACTTAGAAATCTAAAAATAGATCTGTCATTCAATCCTATAATTCCTCTACTAGGTATATACCCAGAAGACCAAAAATCACATGATAACAAAGATATTTGTACCAGAATGTTTATTGCAGCCCAATTCATAATTTCTAAGTCATGGAAAAAGCCAAAGTATCCATCGATCCACAAATGGATTAATAAATTGTGGTATATGTACACCATGGAATATTATGCAGCCTTAAAGAAAGATGGAGACTTTATGTCTTTCACATTTACATGGATGGAGCTGGAACATATCCTTCTTAGTAAAGTATCTCAAGAATGGAAGAAAAAGTATCCAATGTACTCAGCCCTACTATGAAACTAATTTATGGCTTTCACATGAAAGCTATAACCCAGTTATAACCTTAGAATAGGGGGAGGGAGAGGGGAGGTGAGCAGAGGGAGGGTGATTGGTGGGATTACACCTGCAGTGCATCTTGCAAGGGTATATGTAAAACTTAGTACATGTAGAATGTAAATGTCTTAACACAATAACTAAGAAAATGCCAGGAAGGCTATGTTAACCAGTGTGATGAAAATGTGTCAAACGGTCTATAAAAGCAGTGTATGGTGAAAGAAAAAAAAAAAGAAATTTAGCAGCTGGTTAAAGGTAAACTAGCTGGGGAAAACTAGACTTTTCTTTATTCCGTTATTTCTTTATTCAGTTTATTATTTTTCCCCTTTTCTGGGGGTGTTTTCCCTTGCTAAGAAGGGGTCTTCAGGCCTCATTCTCTCTGCACTAGATGCCAAGGCAGATCATGTCATAAGCAGGACATGGCAACAAGGTAAACTTGATTCTGTCTCCTTGCTGGACCATTTGAATTTTACACCATGTGTAGTATTACTCAGTACATTACAAAAGCTGAACTATTTCGTTCTTCCCCTCTGGCCAATGTGCTTCCCCCTACAGGACAGTGTCAGACAGCCTAGCTATCTGTGGGGGGCCTCCGGGGCGAATTCCACCATTTGCGGAGACAACGTAATGCTAGGTTTGAAATGTGAAGAACTTCTGGGCTTCACCTTAAAGTCCACTGAGCAGTCAATGGCTCGTCTCATTGTCAATTACAGGGTAGTCATTGCTTTATTCTAACTAAACTGCAACTGTCTTCTGATCCGGAGGTATGTCCTGCCATAACACTCCATGCCTGGCCTACAGCCAATGACATTAAATGGAGTGAAATGCAAGTCAGGGGTGCCCACGTGGTGGCCTACTGGACATCTCTTCATCCACATCTGTTGGAAAACAAAAGAAGCAATAGGCAGAAATTTCAAAGATTTTGTTGCTGAATACCAGATATGTAAGCTACTCCCCTAAATGGGCAGCCTCATAAGCAATGGTTCATTGAAAGAAACTTAAACCTTTAATAAAATGTTGTTCTTTTGCTGTCCTCCTTCAGCATATCCCACAGCCCAACGCCCAGATGGACTGCAGCACTTGGGGAGAGTGGGGGACAAAATGTTTCCCATTAGTATGGAACTGGCAAACTCAGGGTAGAAAGAAAAACAAATATAAAAAATTTCCAGTTCCCAACCTAAATTAGCTATGCCAGAGGCATGATGTCACAGAGAGCCCAGTCAGACCACACAGCTGAAGTTGACTCAAGTGTCCCCTGAGGTTTGGTTCCCACAGACTCCAAAGCACGTGAGGAATCCTTCAGAGCTGGTGGCAGTGCTCCCAAATTCATATCAATGCCAAAAATGGATAAGAAAATATTAAAGATAAAATGTTTATCACAGTGATTTTCAACTGGTGTGCCATGAGAGGGTCTTAGGTGTGCTGTGAAAAATTTTAAAGGTCAGTAATTAAATTGTTTTTCAAAGAAGTTCAAAGCACAGTAAGTATATTTTTTATTCTTTTCTTTATCAACATAATTCAAGTGTGCTGCGAAATTTTAACTATAGTTTCAAGTGTGCCATGAAATAAAAAAGGTTAAAAAACACTGGTTTAATCAGATAACCTAGGACAAATTTCTCCATTGAGTTGTATTTTGTTTTCCCAATGTCAGATCAAAACATAGCAATTCTATCTTAATTATCCAGTGAATGATCTGGAAAAGAGCACAGGCCCTGCCATGCCTGGAGCTTGGCCTCTGTGGTGACACAGAGCCCCCGGAAACACCGGTGCCTGGGTGAGACACTGTTGAAGTCTCATGGTATTCTGCTTGCAGACGCCATCTACACCTCTGAAGGATCCTGACAGAGGAAACTGAGAATCGTCCAGGTACGTAAGAGTCTGCTATTCATATAGAGTAATGGTCTTTTTTCCTTTCATCCTCATGCTTGTGACCTAATGAAAACAGCCCATAAATTGTGGCCTAGCATTTAGTAAATCTGAGCCACAGATTACTTTCATCTTGTGCACCATTTCTGTGTGGTTCCTGACCCTCCTCTCCCAGTGAATGAATTTCAGAATGATTGGTGACATCTTTGCTTATTGTCCTTTGCTAAAGATGCATATGAAGAAGGCCTATGGCCTCTGGCAGAAAGGTGCCGACAAATCCCTAGTGGGTATCTGCTGTATACCTGCTGTCAACAGTGTGGGCAAGCAGGGCCAAGAACCTTTCCAGAGAGACAGAGTCACATCAGTCTGCTCTCTGACTGGGACTCAGCCTCACCCCTGCTCTCTGCCTCCCCAACAACCCAACCCCACGATCAACACACCTCAGGTAACATGTCAACTCTTGTCCCTGCAGTATCAATGTTTTCCATTGTTTACATTTGTGTCCCCAGATGTCTCCAAGGGTTTTCGCAGAGGCTCTGCAATTTCACATTTGCTTCTGAGGACTCCTCCTGCCACCCAACTCCACACACGGTGAGGTCAGCGGACAATGGTGGATGCTCCAGAGTCTGGTACTAGCTTTGTCCCTGTCCCTTGTGGCTGAAGAATCGTTCATTCTTAAACTACCCAAGAAACTGCATTTATGACAAGTTAAAGCCTCAGAGCGAGGTGAGAAGACTGGGTATGACCACTCATGGAAAAAATCTCTTTTAAGTGGCATGTTAACTCATCAGGGACTGAAAGGGATGCAAGTAGGCTGGCTGCTTTTAGAGAGGGGCTGGAGCACAAGGAGCCGCTCAACAGAGGAAGCCCCTGCACAGGGAGCCCAGGGAAAGCTGAGGACGCCACAGTTAAGCGCATCTCTCTATAAATAGCAGCTGGGCCCTGTCCTAGAGGGAGAGGCCAGAGGAAGAAGAAAGTGGGAGAGCAACCCCACTAGGACACTGTGGGCCGTAAAGCCTCAGGTGAAGACAGAGCCAGCTGGGGCTTCAAATTAGCTGTGAGTAATAAAAAGGTGATTAAAGATCATTATCACCCAAAACCCAAGTATCGAGAGTATGGGCTGAAATAAACAGGACCATAGCTGTGAGTAAAGTGTATAGCAGTCTGTATTAGGGAAATATATTTTTTAAAAACCACTTAGAAAATCTGATCTTTGTTACTTAAAGATAAGGCTGACAATGTGTAAGCAGGAATTCTATTTTGTTCATGTTACTACCTCAATACTTATTTGTAATTTGCCTGCAATGTCACCCCTCTGCTCTAAATCCACAAAAGCCCCACATTTCACTCAGAGGAAAAGGTGAAGTCCTTGAGAAAACAAGCCACAGGTAGGAGATACCTGCCAAGCACACATCCAGCCAAAGACCTGTATTCCAGACACATAAAGAACTCTTAGAAAACAACTTAATTTTAAAATGGGCAACAGATCTGAACAGACAGAACACCAGAGATGATACGTAGACAGCAAGCAAGCGCATGAAAATATTTTCAGTATCACACATCATCAGGGAAATGCAAATGAAAACAGTGGGCCACCCCTACAGACTTAGCAGAATAATCCAAATCCAGAACACTGACACCACCAAACGCTGATAAGGATGTGGAGCAACAGGAACCCTTACTCACGGCTGCTGCTAATGCAAAACGGTGCAGCCACTTAGAAGGCAGAGTGGCAGGCTCACCATGCAATCCAAAAACTGTGCAACTTGATACTTATCCAAATGAGTCAGAAACTTATATCTACACAAAACCACACGCACTTGTTTATGCCAGCTTTACTCAAAATCGCCAGCACCTGGAAGCAACCTAGATATGCTTCCTTAGATGGATGGATAAACATACAGTGGACATCACACAAGGGGATTTTTCAGTGATAAAAAGAAATGAGCACTCAAACCCTGAAAAGTATGTGGAAGGGCCACACGCTGTATGATTCCAGTGACAGTGGACCCTCCATAGCTGACCACCTCCCTACATTGATGACTTGCGTAAGCTGACCTAATGTTCATACCGGCCATGCACCACATGTACTCAATGGAAGACTGACCTCTTATACTGACCACCTATATAAGTCATATCTTGACCACTTGGACTACGACATACAATATTAATTTATCCTCTGTTAACTTGGCCAGTTCAGTTCACTCTACATCAAGGGGCAGAAGGATAGACTATACCCCTTAGTTGCATTATTTTTTCTTTAGTATAAGTTCTTTTTTATGTTTTATTATTACCATGTGTTGGGTTAGGCCTAACGTTCTACTGTTTATCATGTTGCTGATTTTTTCATTGTGAAGTACTGATCTGAATTGTAGACACATCCTATAATTACTGAAAAATTTTACAGTTAATTGAGATATAATGGCCCAAAAGAAAGAACCCAGAGTGTTGACGTTGAAGGAAAATGTTGGTCTACATTATCTGGAAAGTAGCAGAAGCCCTTGGTAACTGGTAAACTGGCAAAGCCACACACATTCAAGAACCTGGAGCCAGAAGACCTCCCGTCACTGGATGTCAAACAAATGTGCGTGGATGACTAGTGCCCTGTTTGAGGAGTCGGGTGAGGAGTATCAACCCAGAAATGAAGAAGAAACCGTCCATTCTACTGACTGCAGACAACTGTCCTGGTCACCCACAAGTGAATCATCTCACAAATGTGACACAGAAATTTCTGCCTCCAAACACACCTTGAAAATCCAACCTCTTGACCAAAGCATCATCAAAACATTTCAAATCCACTACCAAGCCCAGCTCCTGCAGTGGGTCATCACTAAAACACAAACCTGTGGTCCACCCGTGGAAGCGGCTTCATCTGCTACATCAGTCAATGCTCTGGGTGCTGGCCTGAGTCCGTTCTGCTTGGAATAAAGTTCAGCCAGAAACAATACAGAAGTGTTTTAAGAAAGTTGGATTTGTCACAGCCCAAGAGCACCATGTTTGGGCCCCATCAGACAGTCCATATCCCATGGCAGCATTTGCAGGAGATTTTGAAGGTTCTCTTGCAATGGGTGATGAAAGAGCAGCCGGTAACGAACCTGACCCAGAAGCAGTTTTCCAAGTGCTATTTACTGAAGTACAGACGAGAGTAAAAGTGCACAGAACAGCTGAAAGTGAAAAAGCCAGTGAGAATGGCACAGAAACCAGAGAAGAGGATGTCAGGGGTCTGACAATGCCGTTGGAGTCATTTGCTGTGGGAAAATGCCCAGGGGTGCTGAGTGGTGTAACTGGTATTGAAAGTGTCACACTTTATGGGGGCAAGACATGATTGCAAGAGGGACTTTACCTAACCATTGCAATCAGTGTAACCTGGCTTATTGTACCCTCAATGAATCCCCAACAATAAAAAAAAAAGTGCTTTCTCCACTACATTTGTAGTAAGAATAAGAAACAGACCAAGACTGACTCTTTTTTCAGAAAGAATGATTAAACCATGAGAACACAGTAGATGTATGATTTTGTATGCTACAGTATGCATGATCTTTCTGTTTTGATTATGTATGACTTCCTATGATATTCTCTAATAAAGCTGTACACGAAGGTGAAGTGAGTGTCTGTGTCAGCACAGTTGGCCCAGTTCCTCATGCTGACCCCCTCTCCATGTTGACCAGTTTGTCCCTTGGGTGGTCAACTTACAGAGGTTCCACTATATATGACATTCTGGAAAAAAAAAACAAAACCATTGAGACAATAAAAAGATCAGTAGTTCAGGGGGGAAGGGAAGCTGGGGCACCAAACAGGAGGTTTTAGAGAAGCTCTGTTATCCTGTGGGATTCTGGGAGGTAGACACGTATCTGCCCGGACTGAGACAATGTTCAACACGGAGTAAACTCTGGGGAACTCTGAGCCCTGGACTCTCGTCAGTAACAATGTGTCCAGGCTGGCTCATGGGCGACAGCCAGTAGTGCTGGCTGTGGATGAGGGGAAGAAGGGACACAGGGAGGACGTACAGGGACTCTGCACTTTTCTGCTCGGTTTTTCTGGAAACCTAAAACTGCTCTAAAAACCAAGGTCTAATGAAGATAATAAGCCCAGTGCTTACAGAGGCCAGGCAGGCCCTGCACCCCCAGGACATCCTCAGCTGCCTGCCGCCTCCCACTCAGGCTGCGCTCTGCTCTAGAACTCGCCAGTTGGACTCCCAACTCTAGAGCTTTGCACCAGCTGCCCCCTCTGTCCAGCACACTCTCCTCCCACATACTCACATCGCTCCTGCCTCTGCTCAGAGCCATCAAGTTCCTATCCAAACCCCACTTCCCAGTGACAACTCCCGCAAGGCCGGGTGTGGGACAGCAGTGTCACCCCAGCTGCTGGCACTCCTATCTCCACCCTGCTGCTCCCCTCTGTGAAGTCTGCGGCAGACGCACTGTGGTTCATTCACATGGTGTGTTCACAGAGTACCTCCCTGCACTGTTCCGGTGCGTGCTCCACAGGCTGGCACTGGGCCGTCGCCCCAGCTGCTGTGTCCTGACGTGGCATGGACAGGCAGGCTCTCCACAAACTAACGGCCATGCCTGTGACACAGCAATCACAGCTAGCAAGAGGGAAGCTGCGCGATGCTGAGGCACCACCTAGAACCAAAAAGCAGTATTTAAGGCAGGAGCTATCCTGAAAACACTTGGAAATACGATTACTGCAGGCAGAATAGACAGGGAAATGAAAGACTCCCTTGGTTTTACTTAAACCTTCGCCCCTACCTGTAGTGACTGAGCGACACATGCTGCTACCACTGGTTCTACCTAAGGCCCCCGTCCACATGCAGCCAGCTCTCCCCAGAACTGCCCGCACCCAGGCCGGCTCAACTCCTCTGCACGTGAGTCCAGACAGTGCTGCAGCCAGGGCTGCTGAGTGCACGCTCTGGTTACAGCTCTCATCTCCCTATCTCAGGAAAATTGCTGGCCCCAAGCTGGGTGTTCCCCCAACCAGCTGGCCTGTTCCCTCAGGCCATGTCAGGCTCCTGTCAGCCAGAGCGTTAATGCAGCTTTCCCTAAGCCCTGTATGTTTAATAGGGTGGCCTTATGTTAGCTTCCTAAGTGTCCCAGGAGGCCAAAGCAAGCTGCTGGAGATCTCATGGGATTCTGGCATTTCAGAGATGACAGCGACATAGCAAGACAGAGAAGGAGGGAAGGGACACAGGCGGGAGACAGAGACAGACACAGAGAGACAGGGAAGGAGGGTCAGGGACACAGACGGGAGACAGAGACAGAGAAGGAGGGACAGGGACACAGGCGGGAGACAGAGACATAGACACAGAGAGACAGGGAAGGAGGGACAGGGACACAGGCGGGAGACAGAGACACTGACACAGAGAGACAGGGAAGGAGGGACACAGGCGGGAGACAGAGACAGACACAGAGAGACAGGGAAGGAGGGTCAGGGACACAGGCGGGAGACAGAGACGTAGACACAGAGAGACAGAGAAGGAGGGACAGGGACACAGGCGGGAGACAGAGACGTAGACACAGAGAGACAGGGAAGGAGGGACAGGGACACAGGCGGGAGACAGAGACGTAGACACAGAGAGACAGGGAAGGAGGGACAGGGACACAGGCGGGAGACAGAGACGTAGACACAGAGAGACAGGGAAGGAGGGTCAGGGACACAGGCGGGAGACAGAGACAGAGACAGAGAAGGAGGGACAGGGACACAGGCGGGAGACAGAGACATAGACACAGAGAGACAGGGAAGGAGGGACAGGGACACAGGCGGGAGACAGAGACACTGACACAGAGAGACAGGGAAGGAGGGACAGGGACACAGGCGGGAGACAGAGACATAGACACAGAGAGACAGGGAAGGAGGGACAGGGACACAGGCGGGAGACAGAGACACTGACACAGAGAGACAGGGAAGGAGGGACACAGGCGGGAGACAGAGACAGACACAGAGAGACAGGGAAGGAGGGTCAGGGACACAGGCGGGAGACAGAGACGTAGACACAGAGAGACAGAGAAGGAGGGACAGGGACACAGGCGGGAGACAGAGACGTAGACACAGAGAGACAGGGAAGGAGGGACAGGGACACAGGCGGGAGACAGAGACGTAGACACAGAGAGACAGGGAAGGAGGGACAGGGACACAGGCGGGAGACAGAGACGTAGACACAGAGAGACAGGGAAGGAGGGACAGGGACACAGGCGGGAGACAGAGACACTGACACAGAGAGACAGGGAAGGAGGGACAGGGACACAGGCGGGAGACAGAGACATAGACACAGAGAGACAGGGAAGGAGGGACAGGGACACAGGCGGGAGACAGAGACACTGACACAGAGAGACAGGGAAGGAGGGACACAGGCGGGAGACAGAGACAGACACAGAGAGACAGGGAAGGAGGGTCAGGGACACAGGCGGGAGACAGAGACGTAGACACAGAGAGACAGAGAAGGAGGGACAGGGACACAGGCGGGAGACAGAGACGTAGACACAGAGAGACAGGGAAGGAGGGACAGGGACACAGGCGGGAGACAGAGACGTAGACACAGAGAGACAGGGAAGGAGGGACAGGGACACAGGCGGGAGACAGAGACGTAGACACAGAGAGACAGGGAAGGAGGGTCAGGGACACAGGCGGGAGACAGAGACAGAGACAGAGAAGGAGGGACAGGGACACAGGCGGGAGACAGAGACATAGACACAGAGAGACAGGGAAGGAGGGACAGGGACACAGGCGGGAGACAGAGACACTGACACAGAGAGACAGAGGAGAGACATACAAGGTCTGACAAGTTCATGAACTTTTCCTAGAAAAAGTGCTACATACCTCATTGCTAGATATCACTATGGTCACCTTTGACGTACTCCCCTTGGGAAGGTAGGTTCTGATGCCAGCACCTAGTCTACCCTTCAAAGCAATTTTGGAACTCTTTCTGGAATGACCATCAGACTGTCATTGTATTACCCTTGATGTCCTAAATGTCATCGAAATGTTTTCCTTTCAATATTTCCTTTATCTTTGGGTAAATAAAAAGAACATTGGGGGCCAGATGAGGTGAGCAGGGAACATGTTCCAGTATAGTTATTTTGTTTACTAGCTAAAAACTCTCAAGGACAGTGCTGTGTGAGCTGGTACATTGTTGTGATGCAAGAGCCATGAGGTTGGCTGAGATTTTCAGTTAAGGATTTCCTAACTGTTTCTGTACAGATATTTGCATGGTCTACAATGCTTCTCACAGGCAGCTGACAATTTCGATGCACAATTCAATGAATTTTCGCAGTGTTCTCATCAGTTCCGCTTCTTACAGGCCACCGTGACCTCTCTGCCTCAGTGATGCTTTCTGTCCCCTCAGAAAAACGTTTAACCCATTTTTACACTGCCATTTTCTTCGTGGCATCATCCCTGATTTCACCTGATTGCCAAATTTAACAAGAAATTTAGGAATTAGAATGTTGCTTTAATTCAAGCTCCAAAATTCTCTTGACGGCACACACAAACACGTGACAATAACTAATGCCACTCAGTAAACGGCACCTCATGTGGACACAACACAGCTGTGATGCTGACACCAAGGTCACGCAGCCTTACCAAGCTGTCTGCACCGTGCTGCCAACGTAAGCACACAGTGCAAGTCCATGACCTTGATTATCAGACCTCGTGGACACAGAGAAGGGAAGACAGGGAGAGGAAGAAAAGAGGGAGAGATAAAAAGGAGGAGAGGGGCAGCGCCTGTGGCTCAAAGGGGTAGGGCACCAGCCCCATATGCTGGAGGTGGCAAGTTCAAACCCAGCCCCGGCCAAAAAAACTGCAGGAAGAAAAAAAAAAAACAACCAAAAAGGAGATACAGAGACACAGAGGGAGAGACAAGAATGCAAACGGTCTTGCTAAACTGTGCTCAAGCCTGTGCCCCCAGGCAGAAGTGCCAGGAAGCTGCACAGCCTGAAGCCAGATTGTCGTTCATCTGTTTTCTGTGTTCAGACTCCACAAACAGGTACTCAAGCTCACTGGCTCTGCCCTGTCATCTCCACTCTACTCGAGTGAGTTTTATTTAGTTACTCTAGTCTTCAGTTCTAGTTCTCATGTGTTTCTTTTTTATAAGTCTTATTTCTTTGCTGAGATGTTCAGTTTTTTCATCTGTTCCCAGAGAATCTGCCATTGCTTTGTGAAGCCTCTTCACGTTGGCTGCCAGGATGTCCTTGTCAGATGATCCCAGCATCATTCATTGAGAGATGAAATGGTCCCTAAGGGTCACTTGGGCGAAGCCTCTATAAAGGGCCCCATGCCCACGGGGACCAGGTTTCCTGGCCAGAACCTTGTTCTTCCTGCGCCTGATCGGGGTTTTCTTTTGTGATGAGATTGGGAATGGGGAACCGTCATCATTTTCTCTATATTCAATTTTAAAAAGTAGAATTTCAACTGGTCACTTAATTGCAAAGCTCCTGTACATGAGTAAAAACATGTGGTCCATAGTGCTGAGACCAACAGGGTCTTGTTTTCATTCATGGCTGAATAATCTTCTTCCTCTGTGTTAAAATACCCTGCAGCCCACTGCACTTGGGCCTGTTCTTTCTTGAAGGCACCAGTGAGGAGGTGAAAGGAGAGGAAAGATGGTCACGGAGGGTCCAGTGAGAGAGATGAGCAAGCAGCCCACAGAAAAGCACCCAGGTGAGCACACCGGTCCCCTGCCATCCTAGGCCCCACACTGTGGCACTGCTGGGCTGTTAGCTCTGGCTTAGTCAGTGGCTCTCAGTTGTGGTCCCCAGCAGCAGCAGCACCTGAGGACTTGTTAGAAACGCAGGGTCTCAGCCCCGATCCCAGAAACCCTGGGGGGAGCCCCGCACTACTGCCCAGCCCTCCCCCCACGTGACTCCAATGCCCACACACACTCAGGACCCACATCACCACCCAAAGCAAAGGTGAGAACGGTGACGACCCCCAGACTGGAGAGCAACTTAAAACCCAGGTGCTTCAAACGTCAGGAACATCAGCAGCATTTTCACATGTAGCAGGTAACAATGAACACTGCGTAGCTCTCACTGTGAGAAGGAAGACCAAGCCAGGCATGGCGGCTCACACCTGTAATCCCAGCTCTTGGGAGGCCAAGGCGGGTGGATTGCCTGAGCTCACATGTTCAAGACCAACCTGAGAAAGAGCAAGACCCTGTCTCTAAAAATAGCTGGGCGTTGCGGTGGGCACCTATAGTCCCAGCTACTTGGGAGGCTGAGGCAAGAGAATCACTTGAGCCCAAGAGTTTGAGGTTGCTGTGAACTGTGATGCCACGGGGCTCTACCAAAGGTGACAGAGTGAGATTCTGTCTCAAAAAGAAAAAGAGAAGGAATACCAAGCCAGCCCAGACATTTCAGCCCATAAGCTCCTCTGTGTGTGTGCATGTGTGATATTAAGTGTGTGAATGTATATATGCATGTCCGTGTGTTTCACTCTTTCTCTTCCTTCCTTCCACATCCCTACCCCTGCTCCCAATAACACTCTTTCCCCACCATCCTCTCAAAGACAAAAATGAGAGAGAACAAAGTAACTGGCATGCTTACTTCTCCCACAGGTGGAGAGAGAACTGAGCTGTGCATGGTTTAACGTGCTAAACTGGGAATGTGGTGCTCCAGACAGCACTCACATTACTGCAGTGATCCGCCCGAGTCCCCGGACCTCCATTTCTCATGACGTGTGACAACATCGTCAGTACTTCTTAGGTGGAAAGTGAAAGTCAATTCCAGGAGAGATATGTGTATATTCACAAAATTAGAATGCAAATAGTCCTTCCCTTAGACTTGAAATTTCTAAAACACATTGATAGCCCTAAAATGCCTTAAGTATACCAAATGTGGACTTTCAAACGTCAATTGCAGAACAGAGACCCAGCCAAGAGCGGCAAGTGTTTGCAGCATTGCCTTCCATACCTTAGAACCCACTTATTACCAGATGACTCAGGAGAAAGATTCAGCTCCCGCCATCAAAACATTTATAAGAGAAAGATGAAAATCTTGAAAGTTCTCAGGGTGACAACTGTTTAGGCTCAACACAACGTTCCTTGGACTTCAACCAATGGATTTATCCATAGGGAAGAAAATGAACACATTTTAACATGTGAGAAATGAATGAAAAAATACCCTGGCCATGTTTCCTGACACTGTGGGAAGGGATATGTTACCTACAGCCCCTTTGAGAGAAGAAGAGCTGAAGGTCAATTTCCTCGTAACAGAATTTTCAAAAAAATCAATAAACATCACCATCTCCTGCTCAGTCCCCTGCAAACCCCTTTAAATTCACATACCCCAACACCCATGGGGGTTCCATGGACACCCAATTGTCTCGCTGATGGCATAAAGGTGGCCATTCTGGTACCCTCCCCGCCCCCTTCCATGCTGGACTCCCCTGATCACTCCAGCATGTGGCTCTTGCTGTCACCAGCAAGACAGTGAGGCTGAGGGGCCCCAGACCTGGGTCTGTCCAGGCCTGCTGTCCTACAACAGTTTAACAGCGCCTTTGGGAAGGTTTGTGGCTGGCACTCAGCTCACCTCCTTCCCTGACTTCCAGCCCCAGAACCCTCTCCTGACTCACTGCCTTAGACTACCCTTCCTCATCTCAGGCTCACCATACTGCCTGCTTTTTAATTTCCAAGTTCTGTGGAGTGCTCTGAGCCCTTTCCCCATTTGTACCCATCAGCTCCCCAAACAAGAGCTCAGGCCTGATCCCATCTCTCCAGGTGTGCCTCACAATTACGCTCCACTCTGGGCTGCTCTAAGCTCCAGCAGCTCCTCACTCAGCTCAAACTCATTCCCCATCTCCTTACACCAAGCCCAGGCCTCACCAGGAGCTCCTCAGAGGTGACACCCCCATCTGACCTGCTGTGTGGCCAGAAACCCTGGAATTACCCTAACACTGCCCGGCCCACTGGGTGCCAATACTGTGCCCACCAGGTTTCTCCCCATTCCCAACACACCAGGCCTCACAGGGGTCCCTCTGTCTGGCACGAACACCGCTCCTCTCATCAGCCTTCAGCCAGAGCTCAGCTCAGATGCCACTTCTTGAGAATCCTCCCTAAATTATCACCCCACCTGTCTGTTGGGGCTCAGGCAGGTCCCTTTGCTGCATGTGTTTGGAGATCTGTCTCTTGACCTTAGATCTTAATTCATCTGTAATAAAATCAATTTGTGTAGCTTCTTTAATGTTATTCTCACCACTAGGGAGTATGTTAGTCGATTTTTGCGATCATTAAATCTCCAGAGCCTAGCACTTGGAATACAGCAGATACCCAAAAGAGATCTGAAGGTAAAATAAACAAACAGATAAATGAGCCTTCTGTTAATAAATCATGGCCCTCCCCCTAAAATGTAAGTATACTATTTAGCTGTGTACATTAAATTAGGTTCAAAGTAGGAAACAGCCAATAAAATAAATTAAAGCTCTGTTTCACATAATGAAAACATCATTGTTCCTATTTTCTTGGGCACATACCTAGAAATAGAATGGCTAAAACAATGCCACCCAGGCTGAAGCGCAGTGGCCCAATCATAGCTCACTGGAACTTTGAACTCCTGAGCCCAGGCCATCTTCCTGCCCCAGCTGCTGACTTCTGAGAGTTCTCTATATATACCATATACAAATTTCAAACAGATATGTGACCTGCAAGCGTTTTCTCTCCATCAATGGATAGTCTTTTCATTCTCTTAACAGTGTCTTTCAAAGGCGAGAAGCTTTTCATTTTGATTAAGTCCAATTTATCAACACTTTCTTGTATCAACGTCTACCCAAGAAATCTTTGTTTAGCCCAAAGTCACAAATATTTCCTCCTGTCTTTGCTTCTGGAAGTGTTTTAGTTTTAGGCCTTACATTTACATCTATAATTCATTTTAAGTTAACTTTTGTGTACTCGTGAGGTTAAAGTGTGGATATCTACCTGTGTCAGCATCATTTATTGGAAACAGTTTCCTTTTCACCATGAATTGATGCACCTTTGTTAAAAACAGCTGCCACGTATTCCGGGGTCTAATCTGAACTCCCCCGTGCCACAGATAAATTTCTCTACCTTCATGCCAACACCATACTACCTCAGTTACTGCCGACGTGTGAAAAGCCCCGACTCCAACTTCTTTCTTCCTTCTCAAAGTTGTTTTGACTATTTTAAGTCCTTTGTATTTCCATGGACTCCTTAGAATCATTCATCAATTTCTCCCAACCCCAACTTACGGGATTTTTGTTGCAATTCTGTTAAATTCATAGATAGATGTGAAGAGAACTCAGAACACTGTGTACCTCTTCTGTTATTTGGGTCTTTAATTTCACTCAGCAGTATCTTGTTTAGAGCACAGTCCTTTCTTATCTTTCCACATTTATCCCTAAGCATTGCTCTTTGCTTTCTTTCCCTTTTTTTTTTTTGCTATAATAAATAGTATTTTTAATTTCGATGTCTGACTATTTATTGCTAATGTCTAGAAATACAGTTGGGTTTGTATGTTAACCTTACATCCTTCCACTGTGCTTATTAGTTCTAGTAGCTCTTTTGAAGATTCCATCCAATTTTCTACATAGACAATCATGTAGTCTATACATGCAGACAATCGGGATGGCTGTGGTCTCTTTTTCTTGCATGACTGTACTGGCTGAGTTCTCCAGGACAAGGTTGAATAGAAGTTTGAGCTGACATCAATCTTGTTCCGGTCTTAGGGAGAAAGCATTCAATCCTTCCCCACTGAGCAGGATATTAGCTAAAGGTTTTCACAGATGCCCCTTTCAGGCTTTTTTTTGTTTGTTAATATCATGAATTATATCGTCGGTTTTCAAATGTTTTACCAACTTTCATTCCCTGCGACAAACCCCTCTTAGTTATGACATATTACCCTTTCCATATAACACTAAAATTGATTTGCTAAATATTATTTTAAAGGCTTATGTCTATGTTCATGAGGTTTATTGGTCTATAGTATTTTCTTATAACATCTTTGTTGCGTTTTGTTATCAGGGTAAGGTTTTCCACATAGAATGAGTTGGGAGGTATTCTCTCAGTTTCAATTTTCCACAAGAATTTGTGTAGAATTGGTATTATTTTTCCTTAAATGTTTGTTAAAATTCACCAGCAATGCTATCTGGCCTGGCATTTTGGTATGAGAAGCTTTTTATCTAGAAATTTATTTTTGTAATAGATTTAGACTTATTAAGGCTATCCACCTCTCGAGTGAGCTTTTGTAGTTTGTGTCTTCCAAGGAAGTTATTCACTTCATCTAAGTTGTAGAGTTTATTGGCATTAAAAATGTGTATAAATCCACTTGTTAAACTTTTAACGTCTGTGGATCTGTAGTGATTCCTCATATTGATCATTTGTGTCTTCTCTCCCTTTCCCCAGATCAGTCTGACAACAGGTTTATTAATTTTGTTGATTCTCCTCAATGAACTAGTTTTTTTGTTTGTTTTTCTTTTTTTGAGAGAAGAGTCTCACTATATCACCCTTGATAGAATGTCATGGCATCACAGCTCACAGCAACCTCAAACTCTTGGGCTTAAGCGATTCTCTTGCCTCAGCCTCCCAAGTAGCTGAGACTACAGGCACCTGCCACAACACCCGGCTATTTTGTTGTTGTAGTTGTCATTATTGTTTAGCAGGCCTACCCAGGTTAAAACCCACCAGCCCCAATGTATGTGGCCAGCACCCTATCCACTGAGCTATAGGCACTAAGCCAAAGAACTAGCTTTTGGTTTTGACAAGTTTCTCTAGTAATTTTCTGTTTTCTATTTCATTGATTTCCATTCCATTCTTTATTTCTTTATCTCTTACTATTTAAGTTTAATTTTCCCTTCTTTTTCTAGTTTCTTAAGGTAGAACCTCCATTACCGGCAACAAAAGGCTTAACTGTGTCCGTGCATGTAGAGTATCACTCCCAGGATATCATTCTAACAATGTACAAGACTCATGGCTTCTTATTTGAAGAGCCAACCCTGGAGCTGACATCACAAATACTCAGAATCCATCTAAGTGCATGTGCTTTGCCAGAGTCACAATAATGAACTCTCACTCGCCTTTAATGGTCTCTGCTGGACACAGTCTGAAGGACATTCAATTCTAGTCTCTTGTCACATAGAAATATGGCTCCTGTGGCATTTTCTGGAGGTTTAACCTTTGACCACATTCTATTCTGTTTACAGAGCCTGTTTTCAAAAGACATGAAAATGTATTAATAGGAGCCATAAAAATTGGAAAATATGTTTCCATTAGAAGAAATCTGCTACCAGGACCATGTTTTATGAGATTAATTACACAAACACAAATTTAAACAAGGCAATTACTTCAGGACCACAGAAAAAACACAATAAAAGTGGAACTCAAGAAAACAGAGGCTGGGCTGACAGTCCTCACGTCCAGATGGGCCTCTTACTCCTGGAGAGGCAGAGATAGAAGCAATTAGAACTAGGAATATTCTTCTGAAAGTCCTATTTTTTTTTTTGCCAAAAGCACTATAACATTCTTCCCTAAACACCCAAGTCATAATCTTCTGGCATGTGTTCAGAGGGCAATAGGCCTTTTCAAAAAAATCTGTGTTCCTAATAAAAAACATCTGAAAATTTTCCTAACTACAAATGGGTGCTTAAAAGCTTCTTATAGACGGGCAGCGCCTGTGGCTCAGTGAGTAGGGCTCTGGCCCCGTATGCCAAGGGTGGTGGGTTCAAACCCAGCCCCGGCCAAACTGCAATAAAAAAATAGCCGGGCGTTGTGGTGGGCGCCTGTAGTCCCAGCTGCTCGGGAGGCTGAGGCAAGAGAATCGTGGAAGCCCAAGAGTTAGAGATTGTTGTGAGCTGTGTGACGTCATGGCGTCACTCTACCGAGGGCGGTACAGTGAGACTCTGTCTCTACAAAAAAAAAAAAAAAAAAAAGCTTCTTATAGATCTAAACTGCTTTAAGGACAAAAAACGGAGGGGAAATGTCTTCCTGCAGGAACTTAGTAGTAAAATACTCAGAATTGAGGGAGAAAGGCCATCGTAGGCCATGGCATTTACAAATAATCCAAAACCAGACCATTTGAAACAAAAATCATGCTGTCGGAGCAAGACTTCCGGCAAGAAGTGACGTGACCTTGAAGCAAAACTTGCAGCTGTGGATATCACTTCAGCAGCTGAACACGGACTGGAAGAGGCTGGAATTGCTTTTATATACGCTTTTGGGGGGTTCTGAATTATATATAATTTCTTTACAGAAAAGATAGAAATATCATCAGCCCCCTTTTACAAACTGCTCTAAATGCAATAATAAAGATATGTGCAAAATACCAAGCAACAGGGAAAAGAACACTTTAAATAACTGTAACATTAAAGTGCTTACACGAGAGAAGGGATTAGAAAGGCACGACAGGAGGACATAGGCACACTCGCTCGCCTCCCTCTCTAATGATATAAAGATTCCAGGTCCAAAACAGTAAAGCACAGTTACTTCATCTTCACTCTTGGAAAACCCTCCAAAGCATCCAGGAGAACAGAAACACAGATCATCTCTAATAACTCGAGAGGACGCCCAGGCCCCGACCCGCGGCTATGGGGCAGGAGCCAGGTGGAGGGTACATGGCGCTCCCCAGGGAGCGGCTGCAGGTGGGAGCTCTGGGGGTGGGAGGGCAGCAGAGGACAAAACAGGTCACGTGAGACCCTGGCCTTCAGGCCCAGCCCCACCACACCCGGCCACCCCTCTTGCCAGCATCCCTGAGGCTCATCCTCTGGGGAGGAGTGAGGCCAAGGGGTCCAGAACCTGGTGTGAGCAAGTATTCACCTCCTTTCTCAACCTGAAAATGGAGGAGATGGTGGTAGTGCCTCCTACCGCTGTTATGAGAAGGAATCAGTTACTGTGCAAGGAGCGCTTAGACAGCACCCAGCATGTCACTTGCCCTCATAGACATGATCTCTGACTATTGTTAATAAGACCTCTACATAAGAGAACAGAGAAAATACTGGGGCAGAAATTATCAAAGAAATAATACACATTTTTTCCAGAAATAAAGGCTATAGAGGGTTTTGGGGTTTTTTTGGAGACAGAGTCTCACTATGTTGCCCTTGGTAGAGTGCCATGGTGTCACAGCTCACAGCAACCTCAAACTCTTGGGCTCAAGGGCTCCTCTTGCCTCAGCCTCCCAAGTAGCTGGGACTACAGTCACCCGCCACAACGCCCAGCTATTTTTAGAGACAGGGTCTCACTCTGTTTAGAGACAGGTTGGTCTCAAACCTGTGAGCTCAGGCAATCCACCCACCTTGGCCTCCCAGAGTGCTAGGATTACAGGCATGAGCCACCATGCCCAGTCATATAAAGGGTATTTTAAGAAAACATGTAAGCACTGATTTGGGATTGAGCTTATGTGCGCATGTGTGGTCCCATATTGAAGCATGGTGCATAAACACACACACATACACAGTGTGTTATCTGTGACCACAGTGATGCCACGCAACTACTGTGAAACCCCAGTGGCCGTCCACAGCCCATCTGGCCTGTGCAGCTGCGCCAACCCTGGCTGGGCTCCCTCCAGGGTGTGAGGCTGCCTGGGATGAGCTAGACAGGGACACCTAGGTGCCCCTCCATACTGCTGCATCCCGCCCAGCCTGCCCTCATGGGAGGAGGGTCTGAGGGAGTGTGGAAGTATCCAAGGCCTCCCAAGGCCTAGGCCAAGAACTGACACCAGTCACTTCTGCCTTGTTCCAGGACAAAACCAGTCAAAGCCAGTCAGAGGCAGGAAGTGAGGAAAAAGACTCCACTTCTTGATGGAGGAGCTACAGGTCACTTTGAAAGGGGCATGGCTACAGGGAGGGCTGGACAATTGGGGCCACTTCTGTAATCTACCACCACTCTTCTCTGCTCTACTTTGTGTTCCAGGAAGCTGACTCCATCATCATTACTCAAGAGCCCCCTCCCAGCACAATCCTGGGAGCACCGCTCACTTAGACTACAGTGTGAGTGGTTTTCCCAAGACTGTGCAGTGCACAACTTAGACAACCACATGCAAGTGCCCTAAGTTAACCCATCTACAAAACAGAGTATGGGCTGGATGGTCTCTATGTTCCTTCACGCTGAGGACTCACAAACACTTTAGACCTGAGACTCCATCATTTCTCTTCTACGCTGCCTGAAAAGGTGGCACAGAGCATGTGTGGGCTCTTCCGTGTGTACGATGTGGCTCACCAGCATGCCCGTTAATAGGAATGTGATCAACATACACATAGAAACGGATATGTCTGACATCAATTTTGCACGTGTTGCCCTTGAGCCCCCACCCCCGTCCTTCAGACTCCCCAGCATGGCACTGTCTTTCAGCAGTGGCCCTGAGAGCCACCAGCCCAGCTCATAAAACTAGAAGATAAAACACCAATTAGGAATAAATTCTCCTAATCTAACCTTGGCAGAACCGATGAGGAGGAGAAGTGAGACATTGTAGCAAGGAGCAGAGCACGCAGGGTGGAGGAGCCCTGGGCTCTCTGCATGAAACCTTAGACAAGTGAAACCTGAGTCCAGCCAGCTCAGCCCGCGGCCAGCTGCTGTGCTGGGACCCAGCTAAGCACACCGGTTCTGCCAACTCAGACAATGGTGGTCTGTCCTGGGTGACATGGGAGGGCCCACCAGCTCCTGAAAGGTGCAGATGTCTGCCCTGTTTGGAAAATAAAGCTGTATTCCCTGAAGTGGGCGCCTCTCAGGGTCAAATCTCAGCTCAGAGTTTTCTGGACACAATGGGGAAAGTGTTCAGTGTCAATCAATAAAACAGTAAATGCATTTGCTGGGGAATTACTTTGTGCCCAACACATCTGCTCGTTACCCTGGTGACAAACTACTGCCCCAATAGGCCATTCTTACCAGCAGGTGCCATTCATTTCACTTTTACCATAAGGTAATTGAGACCCAGAGAAGTTAGGCAGGCTGCCCAAAGTCACACAGCAAATGGCTGCAGCACCAGAGCCCGCTCTGCCTGATGCTGAAACCCTACCGAAGGCCACGTCTTACAGTGTCCTGGGCAGGCACCAGCCCCTGGAGCTGCCACCAGCCATGGCAAAGCTGGTGCCCAGAGGAAAGACACACCTTTGCCACCTTCTACCCATGGTGACAGACACAGGGGCAGATCTCCAGCCCCTGGGAAACTCCAATCTCTACAAGCGGCTCTGTCCCCATTCATCCCACAGCCCCCACTCCTCCGTTTCTTATACTTTATAGTCATCAATTGCCTCTGAAAGGAGAGACGCGCGTTAAACATCTATTTAAAAGTGTGTGCACACATGTGTACATATTGTTCTAAATCTCGGTTTAAATGGAAGCCTGGGAGTCCTGAGTGGGGGAAGCCCCAGGTACCACAGAGAGTCACCACATAGCCTGGGGCAAGCCCAACTCACATCCTGCCTGAGGAGAAGGGCATGGCCAAGGAACAGCAGGAGCTTTGGAGGATGGTGCTCCTCAGGCAAGGTGGCCGCCCCCCATGCGGCTTTGAAGACATGACCCCTCAGACAGAGCTTCTTCCAGAAGCAGCCGGGACACCTCTGGACGACTCCCCCTTCCACCTGTTCCTTCCTGAGACCCGAGGGAACTGTAACCTGTGCCACCTGGTACAGTCCTCAAGTCTTGCTATCTGGATTTCAGTCACCTTGTCTGCCTGTCCGGTTTCCTGATCTGGTTTCCAAGTTCCTGAGGCAGCAGCTCCCAGCCCTCCTCTAGACTCAGCATAGGTGGCACAAGCAGTTTTGCTGACCGGGGAAGGTCGCAAACCAGGATTAGAATCTATGGCCTCTGTGTGCCAGCCAGGCAGCCTGTGGAAAGGCCACTGCCCGGGCCTCAGGGGTCCTCACTAGCAAGGGAAGCATCCCGAAGTCAGCAGTGCCTGCACCTCTGGGCAGGCCTTTTCTTTTTCTCTAAAAATGATGTATCTAAGGGTGACAGTGCCTACAGAAAGGGAGGGGCGTGCGGTCCTGAGTTATTGCTATTAATAGAATCAGGGTTTGTCTCAGCGCAGCAATGCTTAGGAGTAGAGTCCTGAGGAGTCACCACCCGACAGCACCCGACGGCAATCCCTCCCCCATCCCAAACCCACGTGGGGGTGTGCGTGTGTATCTCTGCAAGTGTACACGTGTGCTTAGGTGCAGCAGACATGCACGTCTGTGCACGCATGTTTGACTGTGTGTCCATGTGTATGCATGCTGTGTGTACACACAATGTGTGTGCACTCATGTGCATGTGTGACGCCAACATAAACACTAGTCCCATCTCTGGCTCTCCGGAAATCCCTTCAGACGCTCCTGACTTGAATTGAATTTGAGTTTGTTTGCTTTATTTTTAATGAGCCAGCGAATGCGGTTACAGCTACCCTGAAACCCAAAACAAGAATCACATTACTTCAGAGTTGAGCCAAGACCATAAAGTCACCTGCTTCACAAGTAAATGCTTATTACTGCAAATTTCACCTATTCTGAAACCTTAATCAGAATGATTTAGTCAGAAGCAACCGGCTGCAACCAACTGTTCAGTCAGAGTGTTTCAAGAAGTCTCCTTAAAGACCAGTCTAGAGACACCACCTTATAACTTCTCTTGTTGGGTGACACATGGACTAGTCCGCAGGCCTTTAAGATCAGCTACAGGCAGGGCCTAAGAGGACACTGCACCCATCACCACGCTGGCGGCTCTGACCACACTCTTCTCAGGCCAAAGGGCCTGGGAAATGGCTCACTTTTGTCAGGAGAGACAACGAAGCCCTGCCCACGGGCCATGGAGACGCCATTTCTCTTCCCACTGAGACCCCTCACTGCCCAGAACCCTAAGACTGGGAGCAGGTGACCTCGAGGCAACTGGAGAAAGCAAAGTCTTTTTCCTGTGCTGCATCAGACTCACTGGTTTTCTGCAAAAAGCTCCTCAGGCTGCTGGGTGACAGTTCGGGAAATGCAGTAATAAGCATTTACTTGTGAAGCAGGTGACTTTATGGTCTTGGCTCAACTCTGAAGTAATGTGATTCTTGTCTGACCGCACGTCAGGATGGCCACCAGAGTCTGACCCACTCAAGCGCCCTCACCCCTCTGTTCCCGTAATCTGTATTCAATGGGACTTCTGATTTCCCGCTGCCTAATATGGTTCTTCTTTTTGAAGTTACATTTTCTCCTGTACTGAACCTGTATTTAGTTTTTTAAATCTCCCTTAGTACCTGGCACCATGTAGGCAGGTTAAGTACTTAACAAACTGATTTGGTTCAAATTTATTACACAACTTATTATAGGTTGAATTGTCCTCCCCCCAAATTCATATACCAAAGTCCTAAACCCCAGGACCTCAGAATGTGACCTTATGTAGAAATAAGGCCACTGTAGGTGTAACAGATTACAATCTGCTCATGCTGGAGTAGGGTGGGCCCAGCATGGCTGGTGTAAAGGGGGAATCTGGACACAGAGAGAAGACCCCGGGGGAATGTCACGTGAAGACTGCACTGGGCTGCCGCAAGCCCAGGAGACACCAGACGCCTTAGAAAGCCTGGGACGGACCCCTCCCTAGCACCTCCCCAGGTTGCTAGGCCCTGCCAACGCCCTGATCTCAGACTTCTACTTCCAGAGAGACAAATGTACCCACACACACAGGACATCTAGCAAGACCAAAGGGCAGCAGCTGACTTCCAATTATATTCCACAAATGCCGATCTGGGGTCTCCTAAGGAGCACGTCACAAGGATTTCATAGGGAAGTTCTCCATGTTCTGTTCTCCTGGGACGCAGTGAACCAAGTTCCCTGAGTTTTTCATGGTGAATTAAGTGATTTCATCTGCTGCATTCACAAGTGAAATTAAAAGAGCGTTTCATGATCTCTGCAATTTTAAAATGTGCTGTGTTAACCTTGCAATAATGTTCCATCCTCTAAGATTTATCTGTCTTGATTTCACCTCCTTTGACTAAATAATCTAGGGCTGTTGAAAGTGTGTATTTCTGACAAGAACGTTTCTGATCATGAGGAGTGAGGGAACCCAGAGGGAGGGGAGACCAGCCCAACACCCCAGTCCTCACTGGGGAAAACCAAAATGCGTGAACTTCAGACACAAAGACAACAGTGACATTTGTCAAGGCCACCTTCCTCTCCCTACAGCAGAGAGCGTTGGTAGGATCTCTTTCCTGAGCTGCTCCTGTGAAGTCTGCAATCCTTCTTCTTACTGTCTTAACCTTCTACCTAGGAGAAAAGCAGCAGAACCTGGACAGAAAGTTTCTTTAAATGAGCAGAAGAATCTGACACTCAGTGATCATCCTCCTGCGCCCTGTCCGGCTTCCAGCTCTGCAACAGAATAAACGGACCTGATGGAAGAAGCCCATTAGCACATGGTTGCTCAATAAAAGACAAACGGGAATGGGGCGCTCCAGCACCCTTCTTAATTGCTTGCACTCCAATCACAGGTTGTCATTGTGCTCTCATGGCACGCTGGTCAAGTCAGTGCCTTTTCAATTCCACACAAATCTTCTGTGATATTTTCAAATGTTCCTTTTTAAGGAAATACATCCTCAGACTCACATTCCCACATTTAAGGAAAAGTTATTTAACATGTGTGCTTTTTGCTTTGTGGTATATATTATTCGGCCTGCATGAAAACACTGAAAAGTTCAAGTAAATACCTATTCCCAGGAAATGAAAGAAGTTCCTGAAACTTCTGAAACTGGGGATTTTAGAGGCAGAGAATGGCTAATATTTTACCACAAACACCTACCTTTGGACCACAGAGAATCAGTAACTGTCTAATTTGTTGCGTTGACCTTAAGTGTCCATTGTGACATGGTCAGTCTCAAACAAAACTTCCAGGGCTCAGGAAAAGAGAGCACAGCTTCAACCTAAGATCTCCAGTGACTCAAGTTTCAGAATCTGTTGGGTAGTTTCAACTTGGCTTCCACAAGGTAAACATTTCTTTCATTCCTCTCTTTGTTGTTTGAGAGATGAAAGGAATGCTACAGTTTTCTAAGAAAAATCTTTCCAGAATTTAAAAGAAAATGATTCTTGAAGTCTGCCAATCACTACTAATGCAATCAATATGCCAAATAACATATGCTTTGATGGTGTCTTGTTTTTGTCAACATAGCATATGAACTTTTTTAAAGCTTTGCCCTTAGAAATGGAAAAATATTTTATTTAAGCCTATTTTGGTAAACGTAGCATGCATTTCAACGCTTTTCAACATCTTTTATTACCAGAGGCACCAGTATCCAGATGACAACAAAGCTTCCTGAATGCCTTGGAAGTCAGAGCCTGCTCCCTAGTCCTGTCTCAAATCATAATTTTATTAGGACATCAGGTTCATCCACCAGCAGTTTTTATTTCTCAGACAGGCAGGCAGCTATTCATTCTAAAATGCAGATTCCGTTTTCATAAATAAATTCCAAGTAAAAAAAATGCCTTAAACTGGTATGCAAAGCACAATTCTTATCAAATAAATGTTGCTGACCTAATTTGAAATGTACAACATGTACAAACTTATTAATAAAGTTAAACATTTTACTTTTTCAAGTCACTTAACATTTCATTAGCAAGTTGTCATCCTGCATTGGGGTCAATAAACCCCATTTTAAAAATGTAAATATTCTTCCTTATGATAAAAGAACGTCACTTTCTGTATTTAACACCTTTAAAGGAATTAATTGTTGATCTTAACATTATATCCTGGCCAAAAAAAAAAAAAAAAGGTTGAGATAAGATTTTAATATTTTTGACATGCAGGGAGCCATCTATTTAAGGCTCCCCTGTCTTCTGCCCCCTGCTCCGCCTGCTCCGGGAGATGAAAACAAACTTTAATCACTCCCAGAGATTCGGGTCAAGGTTCACTCCCCAGCCCCGGGGAAGCGCCAGTCGGGAGGGACAGGGGCAGCGTCTGCAGGACTCGGGTTTCTGCTCAGAATCAGGCTTGAACCTGGAAATGAAATGTGGAGGGGTGAACGCGCGTGGAAGCACGGCAGGCCCTCACAGCCCGGGTGCGCCCTCCTGCCCGGCGTCCCCGCGGAGACCCTCGGTGGGGAGAGCGGCCTCGGCCCCTGACGGTGCATCTTTACAAACGCACGGAGAAGGGCGACACTCTCACGCGTGCCGGCGACAGAAATCGCTCAAACAAAGCGGCGGAGGGAACGCAGCGGTGGAAGCGGTTTCGCGATCCGGCCGCGGCGAGGGGCGGCCGAGGGGCGCCTCGGCGTCAGGGCGGCGCAGGGATCCCGGCGGCTCCGCGCGGGGAACAGAGTCTCCCCGCCCCGCACACAATGGCGCCCCCGGGGCTCCCGCCGCACAAAGAGGGCGCGCGGCGGCCGAGCCCGAGCCGCACTCACTTTCTCGATGGTCCCGGGCAGCAGGCGCTCCAGCAGCCGGCACAGCACCACCCCGTCCTTCAGCGACGCCTGCAGAAAGCCCTCCGGGTCCGCGACGCTTTTCTTGGGCGACTCGAGCACCCCCAGGGCGATGAGCCACGTAACGGTCTGCTCGGCGGAATTCATCGCGGCGGCCGGGCGGCCGGGCGGGCGCCGCGCCGTTCACCTCGGAGCGCCGGCCCGCGCCGCCCCCGCCGCCCCCGCCGCCCCTGCGCCCATGGGGGGGCCGCGCCGGCGATTGGCTCGGCGCGGCCCAGCAGGTCCGGCCCGGCTCGCGCGGCCTCGCGTGCGTCCTGGCCCGCTGTCAAGCGCCTTTTCATTAGAGCCTCAGCAACCTGCGGGCGCCGGCGCCGCCCCCGCCGCCGCCCCCCGGCCTCGGCCGCCTTCGCCCAATGACATCACCGCCAGGAGAAGAAAGACGCGGCCGCCCGCCCGCCCGCCGGCCCGCCGGCCCCGCGCCCCGCGCCGCCTCCGCGCCAGGCCGGGCCGGGCCGGGCCGAGCGGGGCCGAGCCGGGCCGCGCGCACCTGCGCTCACCTGCAGCCCGCGCCCCGCGCCCCGCCCGCCCGCGCGCCGAGCCCTTTGTTTGTGTTTGCGGATCGGGGATGTTTGAATTATTAAGCGCCTCCCAGAATGCTCTTTTTATTTTTGCCAGTTTTATTTCAGGGGGTTGGGGGGGATGCTGGAAACGAGACGTTTGTTTCTCTTCGCTACCTTGCAAGCCAATAATTACGGAACACAGATGATAATTAAATCCGTAACCACATGGGCCCAGTTCGGGGAGGAATTGATTTTTCCGAGCCTGCCGGAGCTCCGGGAGACAGGCGCACGGGCGGCGCGGCGGTGACCCCCGGAGCCGGGCGTGACTCTCTGCACAGAGATGGTGACGTCGCAGACTCTCTGGGAGGAAGGTCAGCAAAGGGGGTCTGTGCCCAAGATCGGGAAGGAAATACGAGAACAGCCCACCGGGACAGGGTGCTCGGCTGAGCCGCAGGAGACCCGGCCAGAGAATTAGGATGTCGGCCGCCGCGCAGCTTCTCCGAACCACTGGTGACATTTGCCCGTTTGCATGCTAAGGAAGGAATGCGGCCTCTTCCAGGGACAAGGACACAGATTTCCATTGGCTCCATCCACAGACCTGAGTGCCTTCCGGGTTTGCCAGCCGTGACTTCCCATGGTGGCTTAAAATAGCATGCATCACCTATGGAGAATTTACTGTGTGCCAGTCCTGTATGCTAATCCACTTAATGACAAAGGCTGGCCACCGCAAAGCTATCAAAAACAAGGGAAGGCTTGAGTCCTCTCCTCTGCCTTTTTGCAGAGTTCTCCTCTTGCAGTCATTAATTGCATTTGTTTCCAGCTTTGAGTTAAGTGGTTAAAATGTTCTTTCCAAACACAAACACGAAATAATTCAAGTAGCCGGATGAATTCTGGAGTATGAGGGCCGTATGCTCAGTGATAATAGCCACTGTCTACACAGCACTCTGAAGTCTCTCTCTACCGCACGGGGTCACATCCTTGCCCTGGTCACATGTCCAGCTCCTCTCCTCCAGCACAGCACCGGCACATGTCCTCCTGCTTCCTGGCAAGCTGTCCAGGAAACAGTGAAACAGTTACAGGCTATGTCAACTTTCACACCCTGCTTCTTGACCACAGATGGGTGTCATCCGAGGGTAGCTGCCACTGAGATTCCTAGTTAACTCCCCTTACTAATGAGTTGAGAAATAATTCAGAATACAGTCCTTACAATTTTGAATTCTACTGAATTAGGTCTGACTCGTATAAGCTGGCAAACAAGAGTGAGATTCGTATTGACTCAAGGAAGTGTCCTTGAGAAAGCCAGCTCTGGGGAATGGCCTTGGGAGGCCAGTGAGCCTGAGTGCCAGCGTTTGTCCGGACAGAGGTGCACAAGCAGACCCTGACAGTTAGTCTTTTGGGGATAAGCTTGGGAGAAACCCAAATTTTGAAATGTTTTATAGCATGTTATTCCACCTTAGATATGCATTAATGTCACAAAGAATTTATTTGGAAGGGATTCTAGAAAGTAACATTGCTCAGAGATAAATATTTTTAGATGCTTAATTGTTTTAGTATCCAACGTGGCATCCAACTTTCCTTAGCATGTTTCCAAGTTTCTATGACTGAGGACGTGTGCTATGGAGCACATTCTAGAGCCACCACTCACTGCTCTGTTGGGTGAGAGCCAGTCGAGACTGCTGTCCAGGGAGGACATCAGCCTTGCCTGTGGCTGCCCCTTTGACTCACCTCAAAAGAGTATGGACAGTTGGGAACAGTAGCTCACACCTGTAATCCTAGCACCTTTGGAGGCTAAGGCAGGAGAATGGCTTGAGGTCAACACTTCAGGTCCAGCCTGAGCAAGAGCAAGACCCCTTGTCTTTACTAAAAATAGAAAATTAGCCAGATGTGGTGGCAGGTGCCTGTAGTCTCAGCTGCTTGGGAGTCTGAGGCAAGAGGATCGCTTGAGCCTAGGAGTTTGAGGTTTCTGTGAGTTGCGATGCCGTAGCACTTTACCCAGGGTGACAGAGTGAGATCCTGTCTTAAAAAATAAAAAAAAAAAGTATAGAATGAATTTCAGTACAAGCCTGTGTTCCTCATTCTCTGCACTTTTTTTTTTTTTGAGACAGAGTCTCACTATGTCACCCTGGGTACAGTGCTGTGGGGTCACAGCTCACTGCAACCTCCAACTCTTGGGCTTAGGCAATTCTCTTGCCTCAGCCTCCTAAGTACCCAGCTATTTTTTTTTTGTTGCAGTTGTCATTGCTGTTTAGCTGGCCTGGACCAGGTTCGAACCTGCCATCTTCAATGCATGTGGCCGGCGCCATAACCACTGTGCTACGGGTGCCCACCCACCCCACCCCCGTCGTCCCCTCGTTTCTCATGAGAAGATACCAGCTTCACACCCAGCTTGGCTGCTTATTAATGCCTGACAGCTGAGTTCCAGGTCACCATTAACCACAAACTCAGCTGCAAACCAGTGACTACCCAAAGCTTAGAAAGCTATGCTACCTCAGCTTATGCTGGGTCACTACAAAAATGTTAAAATCTAAAAAGAAAGAAAGGAAAAAAAGTCAAAATCCTCCCAACCTTAAGCTGAACGGGCAGAGGGCTGCTCACTTAGAGTGTGTGTAGTCATTCTCCATAGAATTTCTATCATGGAGCTGAGCTCCATCTCAGCTGAAGAATGCAGTAGGTCTGTGCAACTCGCCTACCTACTGTGCACTCCCTCATGAAATGATGTCCTGTTTATTTGCTCAAATGCTAAAAATTAAAGATGCAAGGCGGGAAAAAATAGTTTATAAACATACATGGCTAAAAATTAACAAGGATCAGAAAATATTTTACCAGTGTAGTATGACATGAAACCAAGTCAGTGAGATACTTATCCTAGTTTAGGTTTCCCCAGAAGCAGATCCTGAACCCACAGCTTGGGTGCCAGCAGCTTATGGGGTGGCCCCAGAAGGGACATGAAGGAGGGGAGGGTGTGAACAAGAGGTTGAGGGGTGCACAGAGCTCTGGCTCTGACCCTGGGGGCCTCTGACACAGTACAAGTCTCCTAGTCTTCTGGCTGGAGGTCAAGAAGGGTCATACTACCACCGACTCTGTCTGCAGGGCAGTGAGCTCTCATTCAGCAGAGCCAGACCCTTCAGGCATTGAGTAGTTCCACAACCAGTGCTTCCATAGCATCTGCTCCTCCCCCCAGCTCAGCACAGGTGAGCGGTGCCACCCTCATGATGGTACAGAATGGGGTGTACCACCTCGTGCAGCACTGAATGTCATCTCTCTTTTGCATGTCAGTTTGACTGTGCCCAGTTATTTGGTTAAACATTTTTCTGGGTGTGTCTGTGAGGGTGTTGTTGGATGACATTAGCATTTAAAACAGTACAGTGAGACAGCAGATAGCCCTCCCCAAGATGGGAAGAGGGGGCCTCATCCAATCAGTTAAAGACCTGAATAGAACAAAAGGATGGACTTCTCCTGAGTGAAGAAGAATTTTCCAGCTGATAACCTTCGAAATGGAACATCATTTCTCCACGGGTCTCCGGCTTGCTGGCCCAGCCTGTATAAAAGACTTGGCAGCCTCCATAGTCACATTAGCCAATTTTTTATAATAACTCAATAGATTGATATATGGATGGATGGATGGATGGATGGATAGATGCATAGATGTATGCATGGATGGGTAGACAGCCTGATGGCTCTGCTGCTTTGGAGAACCCTACCTGATGCAGCAGCCTGTGGCCGTGCCATCTGGTTAGTGAACAAAGTACACTGAGACTGTCTTCCTGAGTGTCTGTTTCCTGAGGTCTCCCCTGATACCACCTACCTTGGTTCAGGCCCCCCAGGGCCTCACACAGGCTGCCTGCTTGGGAGGTATCATACAAAGCACAGGAGGAGGTGAGAGACAGGGAGAGAAAGCTAAACGGAGGCTGTGTCAATGCCTGGCACCGGGGGTGCGGTTCCACTGGGTACTGCTTCATCTCCTGGGGCTGCCATAACAACAGAAATGTATTCTCTCCCAGTTCTGAAGGAGAGAGGGCTGGCTCCCCTCCCTCTGGTGGGGCAGGGCTGGCTCCTCCAGGAGGCCGTGGGAGAGTTAGGTTGGGGCTCCCGTCCCAGCCTCTGGTGGCTGCCGGCAGCCCTGGGGGTTCCTTCCTTGGATTGCGGGTGAATCACTGCAGCCCCCCCATTGTCTTCACATGGCGTTCTCTCTCTTTCTGTGTCTGTGTCTGAATTTCTATCTTCTTATAAGGACATCAGTCACTGTATCAGGGTTGTCCCTAATCTGGGACAACCTCAGCTTGACTTGATCACATCTGCAAAGACCCTATTTCTAAATAAGGTCATGCTCACAGGTTCTAGGAATTAGGACTTGAACATATCTTTAAGAGGGCACAATTCCATGCAAAATAGGACCTTTGAAAATCATCAGGACCCTGCCTCAGAAATATTCCACCCGAGGAGGGGAGGTGAAGCCCCAGACATATGGCTCCAGATGCACATGATGTCTCAGGATCTGTTTGTAAGATTGAGATCAGCTGGTGGGTTCTGGTGTTATCATCCGGATCCCTCCATTGGGATTTCAGCCATTATCATCTATGGGTTTCGGCAGCTACTGGTCTCAGTATCTCACTGGAATTGCCGTATCTTGACAGTTCCTCAGTTATGTATCCGCTGGACTCTGTAACAACTCCATGGGTACTCTGAAATACACTTCCCACAAGAAAGGCGAGATGAACATGCACTTACTCTCCATCTACTCATGTCTACCATCAGGAGGGGTGTTCTAGCATCCTTCAGAGGATCCAGTGATTTGCTTTGAGTGTCATTGTGAGTTCACGGATGTTGAAAACACATTTGATGCATTTCAGTTAGCTGTTTCCCTTTCCCAGTTTATCTTTCTGTACTGGATGGGAGGCTTTTCTCCAGGAGCCTCGTACGTTTCTGAATATCTGAGCAGAGGGAGGTAAGGACAGCTTTTCTTCCAGACCACCTTCTTGAGAGTGTTTCATAGCCAACAGCCCTGGAGAGAGATATTGTCCCCCTCTCCTGGGCAGAAACAGCCCTGCCTGCTGACCAGCAGATTAACAGTCACGTCTCCCTCTGGGACAAAGTTTGGGGAGGTTCACTCACAGCCCCTGTAAAGGTTAGGGTCTGCTAAGCTTAGTGGTCCTGCAGCTGTGACACAAACTCACTGTGCAAGGGCCACTGACGTTAACCAGGAGAACATGCTGCCTTCACAGCTAGGAGTGATGAGGTCGTTTGTCCCTGACCCAAGAGTCTTTTGTCTCCTCGTAGCATCCCCCTGCGTGTGGCTGACTGAGGTAGCTGGTGAGCGGGAGGAAGTCTCAGACCCATGAAGGTCTTCCAGGGCCTTCACTCACTGAGATTACTTTTGTCCTTTTGGATGTAACTCATTATTCCATAAGAGTTTGTTTGTTTGTTTGTTTTTATTTTTATTTTGTAGAGACAGAGTCTCACTTTATCGCCCTCGGTAGAGTGCCACGGCGTCACACAGCTCACAGCAACCTCCAACTCTTGGGCTTACGTGATTCTCTTGCCTCAGCCTCCTGAGTAGCTGGGACTACAGGCACCCGCCACAACGCCCGGCTATTTTTTTGTTGCAGTTTGGCCAGGGCCGGATTTGAACCCACCACCCTCGGTACACAGGGCCAGTGCCCTACTCACTGCGCCACAGGTGCCGCCCTGTTTGTTTTTGATGGGACCTTGCTATGTTTCCCAAGCTGGTCTTGAACCCCTAGGTTCAAGTGATCCTCCTGCCTTGGCCTCCTGAGTTGGTGGGACTACAGGCAGGTGCACTGTGCCCAGCTTCCATGAGTTTCTTTAGAAAGAACTTTCTTTTTCATAACGTATTTTGGGGCTACATGTGATAATTTAATATATTCATATAACTTGTAAAGATTAAATCAGTGTAAATGGCAAGATTCACCTTAAATGTTTCTCTTTTCTTTATGCTACAAATGTTTGAATTATTCTCTTCTAGCTATTTTGAAATATATAATAGATTATTGTAAACTATAATGTCTATTGATCTATCAAACACTAGGTTTTAAAAAAAAATCTTTAAATTAGGCTGGTGTGGTGGCACCTGTAGTCCCAGCTTCTTGACAGGGCATGTGAGGTTGCTGTGAGCTAGACTGAGGCCATGACTCGCTAGCCTGGGCAGCAAAGTGAGACCCTGTCTCAGAAGAGCCCCCCACGGGGCGTCACGTCTTCTGTCATGCTGTGCGTTTGTGCCCATGAACCAACTTCTCTTGGTTCTCCCTCCACCCGGAGCCCTCCCAGCCTCTGGTTTCTGTCATTCTACTTTCTTCGCTCCCACACGTGAGGGAGAACATATTTGTCTTTCTGTGCTTGGCTGTTTCACGGAGGATGATGGCCTCCTGTTCGATCCATGTTGCTGCAAATGACAGGATTTCATTCTTTGTGACTGAACAATAGCCCGTCACATATATAAGCCTCATTTTCCTCCGTCCATTCATCCCCGGACAGCACTTGGGTTGAGTCTGCTTTGGGCGTAGTGAGCAGTGCGGGACGCAGAGCACAGACCTCTCTGTGGTGCATCAGCCCCTCTCTTGCGGAGATGTGCCCAGCGGTGGGGTTGCTGAGCCACATGGAAGTTCCTTCTTTAGTTTTTGAGGACCCTCCACCCTGTTCTCCAACAGGGGCGGCACTGATTTACATTCCCATCAACAGTGTGCAAGGGTTCCTCTCTTTGACCAAATCTTTATCTAGGACAATGTCTTTCAACCTTCATCTCATGGCACACTTGAACCTATAGTTAAACTTCTGCAACACACTTAAATTATGTTGATCAAAAAAAAAAAAAAGAATATACTTACTGTGCTTTGAACTTCTTTTGAAAATAGTTAAATTAATGATCTTTAAAATTTTTTGCAGCACTCCTAAGATCTGCTCACAGCACACTGATTGAAAAATCACTGATCTAGGAACAATTTTTCTTAATTACCAAGAAATTAAGTGTTTCTTAGCCCTTGATTGTGGGTAAGCAATTGAGCCAATAAATCCCTGCTTTCCAAACCTTGCTAGGCTTTGGGACATTTTATGAAAGAATGCATATGCTCTGTTCAAGCGATTATAATGAACAATTATATTGTGCTTTAAAAAAAAACCCTTTTCATTCTGAAATTGTTTTACATCCACAATCGGTTTCAAAATGCACAGAGAGTTCCCAAGTACCCCTCATGCAGCTCTGTCAATGACAGTGCCTCATGTAGAGTGCTGTGACATCACAGCTCACAGCAACCTCCAGCTCTTGGGCTTAGGCGATTCTCTTGCCTCAGCCTCCCGGGCAGCATGTTTCCAAAACAAGGAAATCCACGCTGCTAACTGAACTGCAGGCACGACTCAGACTCCACCAGCTTCACATGCACTTGCACACACGTGTGTGTGTCTACAACACGCACAGACTCAGATAACAGCCACCAATCAGGCAAAGGAACTGTCTGTGGCCACAAACATCCCTTCGCTGCCCCTCAGACTCGCTCTTGACCCTGGAGAGTTTTTCCAAGTCCTTTCTCGGCCCCACCTTTCTTCTCTACAAGGTATGTCAGTTCTCAAAGATACGAATCACATTTCCCCTAAAATACAAAGTTTAAAAAAAATTATACATGATGTTCGATGCACAGGATTATTGGAAACTTTTATATGTTTTTCCTACGTTCTGCCTTAGGTCAAGGCACACATCTGTCCCAGTCCTTCTCTCCATGAGTTCAGCTGCTCCAACACTTTTACATTCCGTTTTTTTTTCTTCTTCTTCTTTTTTTTTTATTGTAGAGACAGAGTCTCATTTTACTGCCTTTGGTAGAGTGCCATGACATCACAGGACTCACAGCAACCTCCAGCTCTTGGGCTTCCGCGATTCTCCTGCCTCGGCCTCCCGAGCAGCTGGGACTACAGGCGCCCACCACAACACCCGGCTATTTTTTGGTTGCAGTTCAGCCAGGGCTGGGTTTGAACCCGCCACCCTCAGTGTATGGGGCCGGCACCCTACTCACTAAGCCATAGGTGCCACCCGTTTTTTTCTATTCTGGTATTTTTTTTTTCTTTTTTTGAGACAGAGTCTCACTATGTCACCCTTCATAGGGTGCTATGGTGTCACAGCTCACAGCGACCTCCAACTCTAAGGCTTAAGTGATTCTCTTGCCTCAGCCTCCCAAGTAGCTGGGACTACAGGTGCCCGACACAACGCCCGGCTATTTTTTAGGTGTAGTTGTCATCGTTGTTTAGCTGGCCGGGGCCGGGATTGAACTCGCCAGCTTTGGTGCATGTGGCCAGTGCCCTACTCACTGAGCTACAGGTGCCGAGCTTCCGTTTTCTTCTTACTTGCACTTACCTGGTTAACTCTTTGCCCAATCTCCATGCTCCACCTTTCCATCGCATTAAGTGAGGCTTATTTACTGTCCTGTTTGCTCTCCTCCCTGGGTTTTCAGTGTCTCTTGTTTTCCCTTGTAATCTCTGCCAGCTGTTTATATTTCCATTCTGTCTTTGAGACTTGTCTTCTATTTTATATTCTAGTCCAGTCATTTGGATGTTCCCTAATTCATTGATTATTTTTCTTTTAGCTTCAGAAAATAACTTTTGTTGTGTTGTACTTAAAACTCTCTAAGTGTATTTTTGTCTTGTGTTTATCATTTTAGGAAAGAGCAAAATTCCTCCCCTTCACAATCAAGGACACTTAACGGTGGTTAAAACAATTGTTTCATTATTTTATGGCCAAAGTAGAGGGAAGGAAGCCTCAGGAGACTCTCGGGCGCGTAGCAGCCCCTTCCCGCCCCGGTGTGTCTGCTTGGTCTGGACCCTGACTGCCGGCTTATTTCCTCCTAACCAGAACATCCATGCCTGGCCCAGCGCCCATCAGGGAGCCTGTTTCTCACACCAGAGCCCTCCACTCTGTCCTCCGCATGGCACTCTGATGATTTGCCTATCTTCTTCTGCCTTCTCTCTGCTCGCCTTTCTGTTAACAAATATTCCCAGCTTTCCTCATGCCACCCTTTGCACCTCCCTCACACCCACTCCCAAAGTTTATCAACCTCTCCACAACTCTGTCATCTTCTCCTCAAGTGATAGCCCTGTATTCTCCTTCCCTTTCCTAATTCATCCCTCGGTCACTCTGGCTTTGAGTAAAATGCTTCCATTTCTTGTGGAAACCATACTTCATGTGGAACCCAAGTTACGTCCCCCTGACAGGTGCAGGGCCTCCCTGGGCTGAGCAGGAAGGCTCTCACACCACTTCCCTTCCCAGCAAGGGCAGGGACAGGAGGTTCTGAAACAGCCTTTTCACACTCTTTCTTAATGGTCTTGGGGTTAAGAAGCCTGTTGAGAATCTAATGAATGATGGGGGAACTCTTCCCAGGACAGAAGATTTCAGAGAGCCCTTAGATTCCTGGGGAAGCACCTTCAGGTTAAGAAGGTGCTGGTTCAAGAGCAAATGTGACCAGAGGACACACAAGTTTAAAGTGTTCCAGGGCACTTAAGGCTTAGGCTATTTCAGTAATCTCTTGTTTGAGTAAATCATCATCATGATATAATAGACAACACTTGTTGGAAAGCAACTATTTTACAAATAAAATCTGTTTTCTTCTCCATGGGAATTTATCTAGGCAATGCCTGTGAGTGCTATCCTCGGTGTCCTTGCCTGGGTGTGAAATAGCAGAGATGGCAGTGGGGAACTGAGTGACAGGGTTGTCATCTGTTGGAAAGATGTCATCTGTTGTGAAATAAACTTGCCTTATTCACGGGTGGTGGCTGGACATGGTTGCATCATCTGTAATCACAGCTACTTAAGAGGCTGAGGCAGCATGATCACTTGAGTCCAGGAGTTCGAGTCCAGCCTGGACAACGTAGCAAGACCATATCTCTAAAAAATAAAAATGTAAAACATGTGTGGCGCTTTGATTTTCCTTAAAAGTACCCATTACTTTGGTTATCTATATGCCTTGAAAAACTTCAAAACAATTCTGCTGGAGAAGTACCTTCTGAAATAGAGCAGAAGCAGCTACCAATAAGTAAATAAGTGTAGTGACATCCTTACTGGCCTGTCATATTCTGTGCTAGGGCAGCAAAATCAATCTTACAGGGAAATGCTTTGCTTTATAAATGGCTTCTGCCATTTGGATGTAAATTTTACTTTCAAAGGGAAATGTTTTTAATTGCCTCATTTCTGGGTTTTGGTTGTTTGCTTTACATATCCCAGGGGGAAAATGTGCATTGAATGAATTATGGGGTTTGATTAATGGGACCTCAATTTTAGCAGGCACAACTTATTGAAAATGCAGAGGTCCCTTAAAAAACAGGGCTTTGTGTGCTCATCCAAGTGCTAACTTGTATTAAAATTCTGCCTGGACAGTATGAGCAAATTCGCCTGAGCTAGGAAAATCTCATTCCCCATAACAGTTTCTCTGGAGGGAACACCCTCAGCTCAGGAACTGGGTAGAGATGAAGGCGAAAAAGCAAAATAGTGGATTCAGAGAGTTAAGAAAATAAACAGTGGAACAGCAGCCCAATAGGAAAATCATTAGTCAAATGGATGGAGAAAGAAAGGTGGATGGGACGGAGAGATGAAGAGGGCAGGCTTACAGGGAGAGGTGAGCAGAGACGGCTGGAACAGACTGTGCCTCTGGGACACCAAGTATTTTCAACAGAAGGCTGAAGGTGGTTTAGAAGTACAGTACAATGAGAAGGAAACACCCCGCAGGAAGAAAACATGATACAAGTGTGTATTTTCATAGCAGCATTATTTCTCCAGTGGGAAAGCACTTGGTAAATTAGAGGAGGAACTTTACAGATGGCTGTAAAATCAGTAAGATGCTAATATGAAGAGTGTGAAGTGAGTATACATAAAATAAAGCCGGTCATTAATACTGCAACTACAGCTACACAAGAAGCGGCAGAGGGGTCAGCAGTGTTGCAAAGAGCAACCACATCAAGCGCTGAGAACAGGGTACGGGGAGGGGTGCTGCACGGGGCAGGGATTCCAGAAGACAGTACTCCGCTTGGCCAAAGATGCCAGTTCAAAGAGAGGACTTTCCTGTTGTCGCCTCTCTCCCTCCCACCTTCTGCACCCCTTCCCCACTTGCATCCTGACTCCAGGCTAGGACCAGGCAGGGGAATGAGAAATTGAAGGTTTAATGTTAGGATGACTGGGA
Organism: Nycticebus coucang; assembly: GCF_027406575.1. Classification (NCBI taxonomy): domain Eukaryota; kingdom Metazoa; phylum Chordata; class Mammalia; order Primates; family Lorisidae; genus Nycticebus; species Nycticebus coucang. The sequence goes on from NC_069794.1 coordinate 2,380,618, forward strand.
CTTTTTTATTCGGAACGTCGTGATGCTCTGTTAACACCTGATGGTGCCCCGCCTTGGCTTCTGCCCTACATCTCCCCCAGCGGTTCCCGGACACACGCAGAGAAAGTGTGGACAGATCTGTTTAAAGGGGCTTTGGAAAGAAAGAATAAAGTTGCACTCTGTTTTCATCTTCCTGAGGTCAGTTTATTAATAGCCGGAGACTTTTTTTCTGTAGAAAGAACATTCTAGCAAAATGGAGAAAACAGCATGAAACTAGAAAATGGAACCCAAAGATTGAGAAGGTTCTTGGATGCCAGAACCATCTGGGAAATGCATCACCAGGCCCTCAGGCCACCGCCCACCTGGCAGCCAGCCCCGTGGGCACCTGGGGCCTTCAGCAACCCGGCCAGGGGATCACCCACTCCCCACTCCTTAGCTATGTACCTGGGTTTTTGTTTCTCCTGGAGAGAGACAAGAGTTACAGAGATGTGGATCTGTGCTGATTCTGGGGACAGAAAAGGAAGAAGATTGGGAGACGGGTGCCGGGACCTCCAAGGTAGAGATATGAGAACGGCACTCCCAAAATGGGACGAGAGCGTGGAAAATAAATGTGAGTGCTGGGTAAGTGGTCTTCAGAGCACAACCGCGAGTGCTCAGTGATGGGTGGGTGTGGTGGGCCCTCCTGTGAGTATCAGGCCACCAGGCCTCACTCAGTGGGCTCACAAACAAAAGGGCCATGGTCTCAGGGACAGTAGTTCTGTAGGACACAACACAGGCTTTCCTGCCACACAGCCCATCTGGCTCTCACCCCTGCAGAGTCTGGCCATCTGTCCACAAGAAAGGCTGCGCGGAGCCCTCTGAGAGGCACTGTCCCTAGAGGACAGGGGGTGGCCGGCTGAGCACACTGGGCCATCAGGGGAACAGCAGTGACTGTCCTCACAGGGCAAATGCTTTCTCTAGGTGTTGATTCGCCAGGTCTGACTGCTTCTACCAAAACACCACCCATGCCCTTGAAGAAATGCCAATAAATTCACAAAGAACTGATTTTCTAGTGAATTCCTTGTGAAAATGGGTTCATGTCCTGAAATGTATTGGCCTGACCATGTACCCCATCCCTTGAAAATACCCAAAGTGATACAATGGGCAAATGGCTCGCTGAAGTCCCAGGTACTGACTGAAGCCTGAATCAAAATATGACCAATAGAGGGCGCTACCTCCCATAGCCAGAAATGGGGTCTGGGAGCCAAGGGCCGGGTGGGAGTCGGAGCCACTCACCTTTCCTCAGCACCCTCTTACAGTCTCTTAATGTCTGTCCCTGCTCTGCTAGACCAGGGTCTCAGTTCTCAGGCACACAGGGAGGAGGCCTTCCTTTACACCCAGAGGGCACACGGGGAGGAGGCCTTCCTTTACACACAGAGGGCACACAGGGAGGAGGCCTTTCTTTACACCCAGAGGCACACAGGTGCTTCCTCTGTGGATGCTGACACGCGGCCATGCTGGGCTCCTCGTGCCACGGCACCAAAGGAAGGTCCAGGGGTTACTGTCCCTCTGGGTGCTGGCCCTGACTCCCAGGGGGATTGAGGTGAACATTCCCCACAGGTGGGGGAGTGTGTTTACTCCCTGGGGAATGTGTGTGCTCCCTGCAGTCCAGCCTTCCCAGACTCAAGAGAGCAGGAGCGTCCCCCACTCCTATCCCTGATCAGCATCACTCTCGATAGTGTGAGAGGGAAAACAACAGACCACTAACACTCACAAACGTAAGCATGAAAATTGAAACAATGTTTGTGAATCAAACAATGTCTAAAAAATACAATAAGCACAAAAGCCCAGGTTTATCCCTTCAGTTCATAGTCAGTTTAATAGATAAGCTTCAGTAAGTAAAAAATAAATAAATTATTAACATTCAACATTCATATAAGGCTCTTTGCAAATTATGAGTGCAAAGAATCTCCCCTAATGTGAAAAAGTATGTTGTCTTAATCCCTGAATGCTGCTGTAACAGGATGCCACAAATGGAGCAACCTGTAAAGAACAGAAATTTATTTGTCTGTTCTGGAGGGTGGAGATCCAAGATCAGGGAGCCAGCGGTGAGAGGAGGGACACATGTAGGAAGGGGGGGCACCTGCTGGGAGGGAAGGGTGGGGGCAGGGAAGGGAGGGCACCTGCTGGGAGGGAAGGGTGGGGGCAGGGAGGGGAGGGCACCTCCAGGTAGGGAAGGGTGGACATAGCAGGGAGGGGAGGGCACATCCAGGGAGGGAAGGGTAGGGGCAGGGAGAGGAGGGTACATCCAGGGAGGGAAGGGTAAGGGCAGGGAGGGGAGGGCACATCCAAGGGAGTGGAGGGAGGGGGGCACCTCCAGGGAGGGGCACGTGCAGGAAGGGTAGGGGCAGGGAGGGGAGGGCACCTCCAGGGAGGGAAGGGTAGGGGCAGGGAGGGGAGGGTACATCCAGGGAGGGAAGGGTGGGGGCAGGGAGGGGAAGGTTCATCCAGGGAGGGAAGGGTGGGGGAAGGGAGGGGAGGGCACATCCAGGGAGGGAAGGGTAGGGGCAGGGAGGGGAAGGTTCATCCAGGGAGGGAAGGGTGGAGGCAGGGAGGGGAGGGCACATCCAGGGAGGGAAGGGTAGGGGCAGGGAGGGGAAGGTTCATCCAGGGAGGGAAGGGTGGGGGCAGGGAGGGGAAGGTTCATCCAGGGAGGGAAGGGTGGGGGCAGGGAGGGGAAGGTTCATCCAGGGAGGGAAGGGTGGGGGCGGGGAGGGGAGGGCACATCCAGGGAGGGGAGGGGAGGGGCATGGAGGGGCATGAGCAGGGAGGGGAGGGCACATCCAAGGGAGTGGAGGGAGGGGGGCACCTCCAGGGAGGGGCACGTGCAGGAAGGGGAGGGGAGAGCACATGCTGGGCAGGAGGTGGAGGGACAGGCTAGTGCTGAGTGTAGCCTCTTTGTAAGGAATTTAATCTTTCAGGAGGAAGGAGCTTTTATGGCCTAGACATCTCTTAAAAGCCCACCTCTGAATATCATTACATTGATAACACCTGAGTTTTAGAGCAGCTATTTAAACTTTAGCAGGTACCTACCAAGAGTCCACACATAGTGGTTCTCAACCTTCCTAATTGCTGCGTTGTTACAAATGGAACAAAGGGGTCACGACCCACAGTTGAGAACCGCTGGATCACACCTATCTGTAAAAAGTGAAAAGCCCCCTGTTTACAAATGGGAATGAAGTCTCCATTGTCCCTAACACTATTCAGCAATATGTCAGAGATTATAACCAATCCCAAAAGGCAAAAATCAGAAGAAATAGAAAGTATAAAGCTGTGAAAGGAAGAAACAGGTTGTTTTGTTTACAAATGATGTGGTTACCTACGTGGACCCCCCTCTTTCCACCTATGACTAAATCAATAGGAAAAATGAAAGAATGTCTAAGGTTACTAGATAGAAAATCAACATAAGGAAAGTCAATTTTATTTGTATATTCCAGCAATAAAAATGTAAAAGCATAATAAAAAAAGGTATTACTTTCATTTGTGATTAAAAAATCTTAGAAACTGGGTGGCGCCTGTGGCTCAGTCGGTAAGGCGCCGGCCCCATATACCGAGGGAGGCGGGTTCAAACCTGGCCCCGGCCAAACTGCAACCAAAAAATAGCCAGGCGTTGTGGCGGGCGCCTGTAGTCCCAGCTACTCGGGAGGCTGAGGCAAGAGAATCGCGTAAGCCCAGGAGTTGGAGGTTGCTGTGAGCTGTGTGAGGCCACGGCGCTCTACCGAGGGCCATAAAGTGAGACTCTGTCTCTACAAAAAAAAAAAAAAAAAAAATCTTAGAAACAAGGGTATATAAGAGATGCACATAGGTGATGTTATGGAAAATACTACGTGACTATGAGTTGACATTAAAGACGACTGAAATAAAAATATGCCATTTTCCTCAAATTGACCAGTTTCACTAAGAATCCCAGTCTGCAAATTGATTCTGAAAGTTGAGTGGAGGAGGAGGGAGAGGAACCCAACCCAGACATGCCTGCAGGGAAGTAAGCTGAGCGGCCCACCTTCACGGTGGTCGAGAATTAATGAAAACCTCATGACCAGCCTGAGCTCTACTAAAAATAGAAAAACTAGTTGGGCATTGTGGCTGCTGCCTGTAGTCCCAGCTACTCAGGAGGCTGAGGCAGAAGGATCTCTTGAGCCCAAGAGTTTGGGGTTCCTGTGAGCTATGATGCCACAGCACTCCGTCCAGGGTGATAGACTGAGACTTTGTCTCAACAAAAGAAAAAGAACAAAGGAAAGCTGTGGTTACTATCACAGAACAAGTCCAAGTATAAACCCACCGACCAACAGAAATGAACAGAGATCTCAGAATCACACTCATGATGCAGGGCCCTGATTCAGACGTAGCTGCTGGCACCTAGGCCCGTGAGGAGAGATGTCTGTTCAACAACCAGTGCTGGGCCTTTGGTGGTCCATAAGGAAACAATGGAAATTCACACCCTACTTCATTCCATACTCAAAAAATAACATTCCAGAAGGATTCATAGCACACTTGAGAAAAGCAAACCCGAAATTCAACAAGTGAGCCTTGAGCAGCCCTTGAGCTCAAAGACAGTCATAAAAAGGCATTTGGGGGGCAATTCAGGAATGTGAATATGTATCGCATATTAGATCATATTATTGAATTAAAGTTAGATTTTCCTCATTGTAATATTGGTATTATAATTATATGGAGAATATCCTCATTCTTAGAAAGGGACCCCTGAAATACGTGGGAGTGAATTGTTGTGATGTCGACACATCATTTCAAATGGTTCAGGGGAAAAATTATGAGAGCGGGAGAGAAAGCAAACAATACATAACTGACTCGTGAAGGTTGGTGGAAATTACATGGTGTTTATCGTATAATTCTTTCAACTTTTCTATAGCTTTGAAATTTTTCAAAATAAAAATATGAAGGTTAAAATGTATTTAAAAGTAACTGAGGTATAGTCCACAAAGGAGCGCTACAAAACGATGAAATGTGAACACTGTACCTAGTTCTACCAGGACCTGCGGTGGGCGACTCTCGGGAATAAGATGATGGGCAAAGACTTCCAAGTTCTGGAATTCTTTCTCCTGCATGATGTAGATCACATGTTAGGGCATAAAGCCAGTCTCAACAAGGTTAAAACACTAAAATTAAATCAGATATCTTCTTCAATCACAATAGTATAAAATTAGAAAGGAGCAACAAGAGCCCCGGTAACTGTATAAGTGCATGGAAATTAAACAACGTGCCCAAGAATAACCGTCAGGCCAAGGAAGGAATTAGGGAAGAAATCAAAGTTTCTTGAAACAAATGAAAATCAATTGTTTTCTCTGGGATACAGAAGAGGGAAGTTTATATCAGAAGAATAGAAAGAGCTAATCATAGGTCTCAAGGAACTAGGAAAGCAAGAACAAACCAAACCCAAAATGAGTAATAGGAAAGAAATAAAAAATATTAGAACAAAACTAGATAAAATAGAGCTAATAGAATACAGAGGAATAATGAGATGAAATGTTGGTTTCTGAAAAAATAGACAGAATTGATAAACTACCGGCTAGACTAACCCCTCTTTCTTCCTGCAGTGGCTGTGAATACCCTTGAATGAACAGGCAGGATTTATTATCGCCATGGTTACTACTATACGCAGTAGTGCTATTCATCCACCTTGGTGTTTGGGGGGTGGTTTGGTGTCCTTCATTAATTTCAATTATTCTTGGACATTAAAGCTTTAAATATTTCTTACGTTCCATCTTATTTTCTTCTGGGATTCCAACTACACATCTGTTAACTTGTTTGATATTGTCCCAAAGCTGTTCACACCGTGGGTTTTCTGTTTGCTTAATTTTTTATTCCTGTTCCTGTGTGTCATTTCTATGGCCTCTTCCTTGCTTCTGCAGAACCTCAGACAAGCCCGTCGAGGGCATCCCATCTCCGTTTTCAGTGCCAGCCTTCCCGCCTCCTTCATCCTCACTGTCTCCATCGCCTCTGGGCACAGAGGAGTATTCTCTTTGCCCATGATCTTGCTGCACCTTAAATTTCTACGTGGAAAACCTGTGAAAAGCTCAGTCACACTAACTCACTCCAAATATGCATGTGTTGGGGCAAACGAAAGACCCTGGTAAACACAAAGATTTCTTCATTGCTGTGGAAGAATTTGGAAGTATGGAAGTTTCTCAAAATATTAAACATAGAATTACCATAAGATCCAGCAACTCCACTTGTGGGAGTACACCCCAGAAAACTGGAAGCAGAGCCTCAAACACCCCTGTGTTCGGAGGAGCATTAGTCACAACAGCCAAGAGGTCAAAGCAACCCAAGTGTCCATCCACAGATGGATGAATAGACAAAATGGGCTGTGTCTATATCCATTCGATGGCATATAAGCCTCAGAAAAGAAGAAAAATCTGACATGCCATAGCATGGCTAAACTGGGAGGACACTGTGCTAAGTGGCATTAGCTCAGTCACCAAAGGATAATGCTGTGTGGTTCCATCTATGTGAGGGATCCAAAACAGTCAAACCCACAGAGACAGCAGAGTGCTGGTTGCCAGGAACTAGGGGAGGGGAACGGGGAGTTAGCGTGTAAGGGGGAAAGAGGTTCAATTTGGGAAGAATGAAACTTCTGGAGACAGATGGTGGTGATGGTTGCACAACTTAATGCTGCCCAACTGTGCGCTTAATAATGGTGAAAATGGTAAATTTCAGGTTATGTATATTTTACAACAAAATTTTAGAAGTTCTTCATGACAACTAACTTTGCAAAAATGGGGAAAGTTCTATTTTTGGTCCCCCAACATATGTTCTAATCAGCTAATTTGGGTAGAACCTGGAAGAGCCTGGTTCTGACAGATCAGAGTTCCTTGGCACCAGAGGCTCCTCCCATGGCCCAGATCACTCCTACATCTGAGCTGGAAGTCCTGCAAACTTGGCTCTCTGCCCACAGGTGCAAGGGGAGGGCCCAAGGAACAGGGCTTCCCTGGAGAAATCAGCCCCAAAGCCCCGGCTGAGCAGGGTTGCTCACGCCTATAATCCTAGCTCTCTGGGAGGCCCAGGTGGGAGGATCACTTGGGCTTAGGAGTTTGAAACCAGCCTGAGCAAGAACAAGCCCCTCCACCCCCACCCTTGGCTTGGCATCTGTAGCTCAAGCAGCTAAGGCGCCAGCCACATACACCAGACCTGGCAGGTTCAAATCCAGCCCAGGCCTGCCAAACAACAATGGCAACTACAACCAAAAAATAGCTGGGCGTTGTGGTGGGTGCCTGTAGTCCCAGCTACTTGGGAAGCTGAAGCAAGAAAATCCCTTAAGTCCAGGAGTTGGAGGTTGCTGTGAACTTATGATGCCACTTGAGGCTCTGAAGGGGCGGCGCCTGTGGCTCAGTCGGTAAGGTGCCGGCCCCATATACCGAGGGTGGCGGGTTCAGACCCGGCCCCGGCCAAACTGCAACCAAAAAATAGCCGGGCGTTGTGGCGGGCGCCTGTAGTCCCGGCTACTTGGGAGGCTGAGGCAAGAGAATCGCTTAAGCCCAGGAGTTGGAGGTTGCTGTGAGCTGTGTGAGGCCACGGCACTCTACCGAGGACCATAAAGTGAGACTCTGTCTCTACAAAAAAAAAAAAAAAAAAAAGAAAGAAACCCATCGTTACTAAAAATAGAAAAATCAACCAGGTATTGTGGCAGGTACCTGTAGTCCCAGCTACTTGGGAAGCTGAGGCAGGAGGATCACTTGAACCCAGGAGTTTGAGGTTGCTGTGAGCTAGACTGATGTCATAGCCCTCTACCCTGGGCAACAGAATGAGACTGTCTCAACAAAGAAAAACCAAACGAGAGTGGATTTAATTGTTCTCTGCACTCCAGAAATATCTCCCCCTCTTCTGCACTCACAAGCTGGGCCTCAACATTCATGTTGAAGGGAAACACAGGTTAGACAGACGCGTCGTGCTCTCTCCCCACGTCTTGCTTACTTCCTGACTTTACGTGAATAGGGCACTGAGACCAATGGGAGAGAAGGGGGCCTCCTGCTGAGTCCTGAGGAGATGCCCCGCAGGGCCAGGAAGACTCTGACATGAGAACAGAGCTTCTGACATGAGAACAGAGACTGTCTTTGCTCCCCGCCCCCCAGCACACAGTGGGAACTGAAAGTCAGGCTGCATAGCAGCCCGTATGGCCTATGGCTAGGAGGAGAGAGAGTTCTAAGAAATACCTGTATAGCTCAATAATGGAACACCTTCGTGGAAAGGGCATGGAGAGGGATTCAGCTCTCCTAACAAGCGTGAGAGCTCGCGAGATGAGAGCAGTGAATTGGCAGTCTCTACACCTGTGGTGTTGAGAGCACGAGATCAGCCTTATATGAGGCTGGAGGAGCAGGCAGTGGGGAGCATGCGCATTCTATCACGGACACCCTTACTCTGGCTCTATCTCCTCTTCTGCCTGCAGAACGCCAGCACGGCGTCTCTCTGCTGAAGATCACCAAGCTCTGCTAAAGACTAAGATCTATCTATTCTAAGACTGCTTTACTCTAAGACACACTCTCTCTCTACAGCTAAAGTAGATAGCCCTCATGCACCTAACAGACCTGAGCAAGGTAGCTTAGCCGTCCACGTCCGGAACCTAGTTAAGCTGGGCTGAGACCTGGCCTGACCCAGGCCCTGACAAGCAGTGGCAGCAGTGGGCTGTGACAGGATTGGGATCATGATGTGTAAAAATAAAGCAAAAGGACTTTATCCACACCACCTTCTGTTGGTCAAGAATACATCTCCCCCTTCCCCCCAAATGGAAAAAAAGTATCCAATGTACTCAGCCCTACTATGAAACTAATTTATGGCTTTCACATGAAAGCTATAACCCAGTTACAACCTAAGAATAGGGGGAAGTGGGAGGTGGGCAGAGGGAGGGAGATTGGTGGGATTACACCTGAGGTGCATCTTACAAGGGTATATGTGAAACTTAGTAAATGTGGAATGTAAATGTCTTAGCACAATAACTAAGAAAATGCCAGGAAGGCTATGTTAACCACTGTGACAAAAATGTGTCAAACGGTCTATAAAACCAGGGTCTGGTGCCCCATGATCACATTAATGTACACAGCTATGATTTAATAATAAAAAAAAAAGAATACATCTCCCTCATTTGGGAATGTCTTAAGAGATCTTTTAGAATACTGCATGGTATTCTGAGTTCTCGTAATTTATACAGTTCTTAGATCTGAATACTCCCTTCCTAATGTCTGGCTAAGGTTACACTGTTTGGAAAACCCTAGAAAAGCTATATATAGCAAATACCACAATAATTTCATGCCGTCAAGGTATACATTTCTGGTATTAAATGCTGGCCAGGACACAGAGCTCTTCTAGGCAGCCCTGGGAAGGGAACTCCTACAGGCTTTTTGGAAAGAAGTTTGGCAATATGTCCCAGAATTTGGTATGTTCATACTGTGGGACCCAGCAGCCCTACTCCTAAATACACAGCTCAGAAATGCATTCAGATGTGTGCTGAAAGACACATACAGGAGAACTCGTCACAACGTCATTCATAATCACCCAAACTGGAAGCAGCCCAAATGCTCATGAGCAGCTGTGTGAGTGTGTGTGTGTGTGTACCATGGTGGTTGTGTCCATTCACTGAAACACTCAGAATATGGACAAGCTTGAGAACTTACAGTGAGCACAGGAATCCAGGTGCTTAGCACAATGCAATTAGCATAAAGTTCAAAGCAACAACTCAGAGATGGGATAACTTCTGGAAGGGGTGGTATGAAGGGGTCTCTGGTGACAGTCTGTGTCTGGACTTGGGGGATGGTCCCGAGTATGTGTTAACCTTTGTAAAAATGTGTCCAATTTACACTTAACGATTTGTAGACTTTTGTATTTATATGCTGTGCTTTAATTTAAGAGTTGGCTTAGAGGGCGGAGCCTGTGGCTCAGTGAGTAGGGCGCCGGCCCCATATGCCGAGGGTGGCGGGTTCAAACCCAGTCCCGGCCAAACTGCAACCAAAAAATAGCCGGGCGTTGTGGAGGGCGCCTGTAGTCCCAGCTACTCCGGAGGCTGAGGCAAGAGAATCGCTTCAGCCCAGGAGTTGGAGGTTGCTGTGAGCTGTGTGAGGCCACGGCACTCTACCCGAGGGCGGTACAGTGAGACTCTGTCTCTACAAAAAAAAAAAAAAGAGTTGGCTTAGAGATGAATCTATGTATCTTAAGGCTTATTTGTAGAAATTTAGTTAAGCTAGTTTGAGACTAAGGAACACAGAAGTGAAATGACTGGGTCTGATGAAAGTTCTGTAAGATTTAATTAAATATTTATTTTTGTTATTGTGTTTGTTTGTTTTGAGACAGTCTTATTTTGTTTCTCTCAGTAGAGTGCTGTGACATCATAGCTCACAGCAACCTCAAACTTGAGCTCAAGGGCTCCTCTTGCTTCAGCCACCCTGGTAGCTGGGACAACAGGCACCTGCCACATGCTAGCTATTTTTTAGAGATGGGGTCTTGCTTTGGCTCAGGTTGGTCTCGAACTCCTGAGTTCAAGGAATCTGACTCCCAGAGTCTTAGGGTTACAGGCATCAGCTACCACACCTGGCCCTTAAATGTTTATTTCTTAATGATTGTCACCAAGGAGCAGAACGGCAATCGAGCTGTTAATTCATCAACACCCCTGCCAGTCATCAGCAGTAGGCGCAGTGTGGAGTCAGTAAATGAATGAACAGTGGTGCTATCACTCATCTCCACTCGCTCACAAGACTCATAAACCAGCATGGAAAGTTTAACATAAAAAGTAAGAAAATGGTTTGGTCGGGTAAGTAATAAAGAGCAGCTGCAATTGCAGCTTTGTTTCAGAACATTCTGGGTACCTCATTTGACATTAAGCATCTGGGTACTCAGGAGCCACCTTCTCCCTCCTCCTGGAGTCACTCACATGGGAGCAACAAAGTGGGGTCCCTGGCTGCAGTTCTGGGATCTGCTTCTGCCTTAATGAGCTCAACGCAAAGCGGCTGCCCAGGGAAGTGACAGCAAAGAGGGAGCCAGGGTGCCTGGGGAAGGAGCCGGGTGCCTGCGGGAGGAGCCGGACTCTGCTGCCCTGCCCCATGTTAAAGGCCCTAGGGCCAAGGATGTGGCCTTGTTTGGAAATCGGGATTCTGCAGATAAATTACTTACAATAAGGTGTTACTGGAGTAGAAGGGGCCCTAACCCCAGGGATCCACGTCCTTACAGGAGGAGATCAAGACAAAGACACAGAAACACACAGAGAAAGTGGCCCTGTGGTGACAAAGGCAGAGAGAGGGCCACGCTCCAGCCACAAGCCACAGCTGCCATGTGGAAGGTGGAGGGGCACAGCCCTGTGGATAACTTAGTTTGGGACTTCTGGCCTCCAGAATGTGAGAGAAGAGATTTCAGTAGTTTGAAGCCACTGGGCATGTGGCACTTTGTGACAGCGGCCCTGGGAAGGCATGTCCTCCAGGACACAGGGCAGGGGCTGCTGGTCTGGAGAGCTGCAGACAGGATGGGACATCAAGGAAAATAAAGAGCAGGGAGGGCGGTGCCTGTGGCTCAAAGGAGGAGGGCGCCAGCCCCATATGCCGGAGGTGGTGGGTTCAAACCCAGCCCCAGCCAAAAACTGCAAAATAAATAAATAAATAAATAAAATAAAGAGCAGGGTGTGCTGGGCCCCAGGCATCTCTGAGGGAATAGATTTGTGTTTTGCCTCAAAGTAAACCTGATCATGGTGAACAAACAAGGAAAGGAGAAGGCGTGGGGGCCATGGGCGGGCTGAACCCAAATCTCCCCTCCTGCCTCATTCTCACAGAGCACACCCTCAGCACACAGGGCGTGTGCCCCAGAGGCCTGTGGGTGCACGACCCCGGAGCCAGTGAGAGGATGGGGGCCACAGCCGCATGCCGGAACAGCCTAGTTTCCCAGGGGAGTTTGAATCCTGGCTCTGCTGCCCACGAGATGTAAAACAGTGTGCATTAATTTCTCTGAGCCTATCTGCCTGTAAATAAAATGGGTCATTTCTGGCATGTGGGTTTACTACTATAATGCAGTGTTTTTCAACCTTTTTTATCTCATGGCACACTTGAACCTACGTTTAAGTTAAACTTTCACGGCACACTTAAATTATGTTGATCAAAAAAAGGCGTAAAAAAAGAATATACTTAGCGTGCTTGAACTTCTTTCAATAATAACTCAATTAATGATCTTTAAAATTTTTCGAGGCACAACTAAGATCCTCTCACGCATATGAGTGGGCCGAGGCGCCCGGTTGAAATCGGTGGTGCTCTCATGGCACTCGCTGCGTGAGCGGTACTGACCCTCCGTCACGGGGAGCGGGGAAGAAGCATCCCCTCTCTTCGTGCATTTCCACACCCTGCCGCTCCCCACGCGCACGCCAAGTACCTGAAATAACTGAGAAACTCTGCAAAGTCACGGTCACACTCTTCCTGTTCAGAGTGTAAGGGACCCGGTGCCGTGTGAGTGACCAAGGTGCAGTAGGGTTAGGGATGTTCAGTGGGCAATTTACGGGATGCAGTGAACTCGGCATTCGAAAGTGGCCTGTGGGTGTCATGCTGATTACGTAAAGGATGTTTTGCTTGTCTGTGGCGGTGGATATCATTAAAAGTGCACAGGGCTTTTTTCTTTGCTCATCAGCTTTCCTTAGTGTTTGTGAATTTAACATGAGGCTCAAGACGACTTCTAATCTGGTGCAGGACGTCCCTGCTGAACCAAGATTCAACTCTTTTTTTTTTTTTTTTAGAGACAGAGTCTCACTTTATCCCCCTGGGTAGAGTGCCATGGCATCACAGCTCACAGCAACCTCCACTTCCTGGGCTTAGGAGATTCTCTTCCCTCAGCCTCCCGAGTAGCTGGGACTACAGGCGCCCGCCCACAATACCCAGCTATTTTTTTGTTGCATTTTGGCCAGGGCTGGGTTCAAACCTACCACCCTCAGTATATGGGGCTGGTGCCCTACCCACTGAGCCACAGGTGCCACCCCCTAAGATTCAACTCTTTAAGGAAGAAATTTAGCTAAATTTGACCATTTTTATTTAATACTGGCATGACCAAATCGTTCTCACACAGGGCGTACCCCAGTGGGTAGGAGACCCAGAATACGGCCTGGTGTTCCATCTATCTGAAGCAGGACAGGTGTCTGTGCAGTGACAACAGTTCCTGATGCATCACTCAGGGTGACACACAGGTGGCTGGGAAGATCATCTATCAAGCACGCCTTTAGATACGTTAATTTACATGTTAGCATCCCAGGAGCTCCACCTGGTCATCCAGAAAGCTAGAGATGCAAAGGTTTTTTCTTTCTTTAATTGACTCAACTAGAAATAAAAGGCTATTTTCCCCCAGGAAAGCAGAGAGAACATGGATGGCACCAGTGCTTTGCCCTTAAGAAGGATGCCAGGGCGTCACCCGTAGCTCAGCAGCTTGGGCACCAGCCACATACACCCAGTCTGGTGGGTTCGAACCTGGCCCAGGCCAGCTAAACAACGACAACAACAGCAACAACAAAAAGCTGGGTGTTGTGGTGGACAACTGTAGTCCCAGCTACTTGGGGAGGCTGAGGCAAGAGAATCGCTTAAACCCAGGAGCTTGAACTTGCTGTGAGCTGTAATGCCCCAGCACTCAACTGAGGATGACACAGTGAGATTCTGTCTCAAAAAAAAAAAATGAGGCAGGGGCCGGGCCGAGGGAGCTGCCGACGAGCTGTTCAACAGGCAGATGGCAGCCCTGAGTGTCCTGTCAGAGTCCTGTCTGGCCATCTGCCCTCATGTAAGCTCTGGGGTGCAGACCAGCTGTGACCCACCCACGGGTTCAGGCTCGGTGGGACCTGCGGCGCAGGTGTAGCTCCAGGAGTGTGTAGTTCCAGCGAGGGCCAGCAGCCTGCCCTTGGAGCACAGCCAGGCGTTAACCTGCTGCTTTTATTGGACTCCAGGGCCAGTAAGAACCTCCTTAACCCACCAGATTTAAGAACCATCTGGCCTTTCTGAGGGAAGCTGCGTTCCCAGGGCATTTACCCCCAGTGTCCATCTGGAGATAGGCCCCCTCCACACCAGCTGCAGAATCCAGACCATACACACAAGCCACAGTATATATAAATCTGCCTGCTGGAGTCTGGAACCCGGCATTCCTGAAAAATGGGAGCGCAATCTCCATTTCTGTATCACGTATTCTCGCTCCATGACTGTGCTCTCAGAGACGAGAATTATGAGGCATTTCTCCATAAATAAAGGGCTGAGGGCACGCGTCGCCGGGTACCAGACTCTTCACACATGCCTGTCCACCGAGGGACTGCAACAGTCACAGGTTTTCTGCAGCTGGTAAGGGCAAAGGATCTAGAGATTGTACAACAAGTCTAAAAATAGCGCCTGGAGTAAAAGGAGATTAAGTGTTCTTAGTCATTCTTTTTATAGGTGCTTAATTTTTAATCTTAGTAAATTCAAATGGTAAAAGTTCCAAAAACACAAAAGGTGCTAAAAACTTACTCTTTCTATAAAGAGGGATTCCTTCCCTGTCTGCACAGTCTCAGGGCTGCTCCCTGAGATCGTCTCATAAAAACGCAGTGTGGACGCCGATCCAAGCAGGCACAAAGATGGATCGCATCCTTCCCTTCTCACAATACGTTTTCTTAGAGAATATTTTTTAAATGCTGAAAAGTACAGAGAATTTAACAAATAACTGTGTACTCATTTCCCATTTACGCAAATCAACGAAATGAGAAAATACTGCATGCAGTTGGTGTCCCCTCCGTGCACCTTCCCTGCCCCATTTTCCACTCTCAGAGAGATCTGCTGGTCTGGAGTTGGAGTCAAGAGTAACCCCAAGGATATTTTATATTTTATAGTGTGTGTGTGTGTCGTATATACACATGCAAAAGTAATATAATGCAGAGTCAGCAATTTTTTCTGTAAATGATCAGATCATACATATTTTAGGCTTTGCAGGCACTCAGCTCCGCTGTTGGGCATGTCCCACCCACAGACAATGCTTGTGTGTGTGAACAAGTCACAGACAATGTACAACCCCATGGGCTTGCACAACCATGTTTCAGTAAAACTTTATTTACACAAACAGGCAGCATATTGAATTTGGTCCTCAGGCAGTAATTTGCCAACCATCGATACACAGTATTTTCTAAAATTTTTAGGTAAATTTTAAATAAATGATGTTACCGTGTACATCATTCTACAATGGTTTCCCCCACTCAGCGTAACATTTTAGGGACTTGCGCACCCTGGTAGACATGGCTCTTGCTATTTTAACTACTATATAGATTAATAATAAATGAATATTTCACAGCTTATTTGTCTTTTATTAAAGAAATTTTGATTGTTCTCAAATATCTCTACAAGAAACATTGCTAACATACTTTTAATTTCCAAGATGCTTTGTGTTTTCGTTGTTTTTTTTTTTTTTTTTTGTAGAGACATAGAGTCTCACTGTACCGCCCTCGGTAGAGTGCCGTGGTGTCACACGGCTCACAGCAACCTCTAACTCTTGGGCTTACGTGATTCTCTTGCCTCAGCCTCCCGAGCAGCTGGGACTACAGGCGCCCGCCACAACGCCCGGCTATTTTTTTGTTGCAGTTTGGCTGGGGCTGGGTTTGAACCCACCACCCTCGGCATATGGGGCCGGCGCCCTACTCACTGAGCCACAGGCGCCGCCCTATTATCGTTGTTTTTAAAACTTTTTTCCTGTTTCTGCTTGTGTTTCCATGGCAGGATCTAAACTTCGGCCCTGCTGACTTACATTTGTTTCTTCTCTGTTTTCAGACCCAAAAGATGCTGATCATGATTTTTAACCTTGCTGTGTTGCTCTACTATTCTCTTATTATATTTTAACTCCTATTTATATGTGCTCAAAGGAGTTGCCTCAAAATTTCAGAGCTACCTTGGTTTGGGTTCTTTGCCCTGTATGTATTTATGTGGCCAGTTCCACTATAACATGTCATAGTTACCCCTAAAAGTCACCAGGCCCTGCAAGATCATGCATTAAAAAGCCACAGAGGCCGTGGGGAAAGTGGGGGTGAGAGCCCAGCACACGAACACAGCCTTCGTGACACGTTCAAAACAAGCCCAGAAACTATGAGCACAGCTGTGCACCTGCGAGTGATTAGGAGCCACATGAACGCCACAGCAAACACATCGCTTGATGGCCGGAACCCTGTCATTTTCCTGTGACATGGACACCGGGGTCACCGCCTATGACCTTGTGAAGGGTATGTGGGGAGTTACCAGCAATCACATCAGGAATTGTGTAGGGGAAGAAAAACACCTGTTTATTCTACTTGCTTTAGGTCTGTGGCAGGGGCCCTATAACAAAAGGCAGACTGGGGGTGGGGGGAGAAGCGCACACATTTATTTCACCCAGATTTCACACAGGACCCTTCACGAGGGAGTGGAGACCCTGGGCCACTAAGGAGAGTGGAAAGTCATGAGACACATTATGGGCAGAAGTCTGGGGTGAGTGTAGTCCACTGGTGATAGCACGGCTGACCCCAGGCCCAGGGAGGGCACTCCTCATGGGCAGGCACCCCACACGAGAGGGTCTCATAATGGCCAGAAAAACCTTCCTGCTCCTCCTGTTCCTCAAATTCCTTCAGCTTGAAATGCCCAGTGTGCCGAGGGGCCCCATCTTGGTGGCAGTGTGTCCTGGCCCCTCAGTGGTAGGGGAGGGGGGACACTGGGGTGTGAGTGTCCTCTTGTGCTCCTGCTGGGCCTTCTGTTCTCCCCTGTCTCTTGCTGTCACCTAACGTTTCCAGCAGATGAAGTCACACAGGAGCAAATGCAAAGTTTACATTAGGACCAAATTGCATCTCACATTTAAATCAAACTCTTCACACATGCCTGTCCATCGAAGAACTGACCAGCATCTCCTCCTGCCCTTCCCACCAGAGGGCCATACACACGGGAGTGTGGGGGGCAGGTGTGGCGCCCCAGGTGCCCGTGTGCCTGTATGTGCATGCACACTCGTGTGTGGTGTGTACATGTGTGTCCCGTGTGCATACACAGGAACTGCACAGATATCCCAGGAAGAGTTGAGCCACCGAAAGCCCCGGGGTGGGGACGCTGAGTGGCATCGGAGAGGGGGCTTCCTTCCCTCCCCTCCCTCTCTGAGCGACCTAGTGGGCAGCAGCTGCTGGGCCTTCAGAGCGCTCAGAGGGGCACAGCCCACCCCCAGCGAGACCTCTGTGAGGCCAGGAGCTCTTCTTTTTCTCCCTCTAGGAGGCTGATATTTTGCTGGAGTGTTTGGACTCATCTCAGGAGGAAGAAACCCTGAGGGGGCAGTCGGACATTTCTAAAATTGAGAGAGAGGCCGCAGGGTGATGCAAGGACCGGCCTTGTGCTGCACCCAGGCTGCTGCAGAGGACCAGCCCTGAGCTGAGCGCGCTGCCCCCTCCGGCTGCGGTCGCTCCGTGCGCCGAGCAGGGCCTGGGGACATGCTGCACCGGTCAGCGCGTGGCCACCACTCACGTCCCTTGGGATGGCCACAGATGCTCTACCGTCACCGCCGCGGCCAGCACTCGAATCCCTCCCGACGGCGCAGGCCCGAAGTCTGACTTCCCAGCCTGGGACGTGGAGCCCAAGGTCAGCCGCCAGAGGGCGCCCGCGCACGACCAAACCGCCGCGCGCCTGGCGCGGGCTCCGGCGCGGGGTGGGCAGGTGGGCAGGTGCGCTGGGGCGCCCCTTAGAGCTGCAGGCCCGGGACACCCCACTTGGTGTCCTTTGCTTTCTCTCACAACCCTGGACTCTGCAGCGCACCACCCCGCTCGCTAGGCACACACAAACACCTGTGCCAGTGCACATACAGCACGCACAATACACTCGTGCACACACGGGCACACGCACACACGTGCACACACACAACTGCAATCCTGCCCTTCTGTCTCCATCCCAGGGGACAGGGTCTCTGCACAGTGTTCCTTGGCCAGCCTGGTCCCCTCATGACTCTCCCTTGGCGTACAAGCTCGCTGTCACAGAGGAAGAAGTGGACAGGTGAGGAGCCCTCATGGCCTTTGCAGAGAGGGGATGGGGCTCCCATGAGCCTGAGGGCAGACACCAGAGCCACACGTGTCTTTTGTAGAAAATAGGAAAACACAAAAAATAAGACAAAATTAAAATCATTCACGACCTTTGTCACTTTGGGAAATGGCTATCCAGTGTTAGTTACTTCTTTAAAAGTAAAATTGCAGGTGTCATTAAGACCAGTTTGATATACTGTTTTGTCATCTAACATCACATGTGGGTCTTTCTCCTTTCTCCATCATAGCACATTTCTATCTGGTGGGTTTTCCATTTTAATTTATGCATTCAGGTCTTTGATGTAAGGAAACTAGTTTTGGGATGTGATGTAGGGTCTAGTCTCATCAATTTAAAAGCATGGTGTCCCTCTGGAGTTTGGGGGCATGTGCAGGATGCAGGGTGTGAGCTGTGAGGGAGGAAGAGAACAGGCCTGCTCAGAGGCTCTTCTGAAGCGCCCGGACTTTGTGGGGGCGATGGAGAGTCACTGAGTGGTTTGGGGCAGTGTTGTCATATGTTCAAATTTGTGTTTCTGAGCGGTGATTCTGGTTGCAGATAGGAAACTTCTGGAGCAGAGGGTTTGGGCCACAACGGTGGTGCAGGCCCTGGAGGGGTCTCATGACAGTAGTAACCCCAGCACAGGTAGTGCCCAGAAAGGCCCCAAGTACCACATACATTGCACACACAGCTACTACGTTCTCATAACGCCCTGTGATTTTTAAGGAAACTGAGCCACATGGAGGGCGGGTGACTTTTCCTGTTCACAGGACATAGGGGCAGGTCTAGGGTATGAACATGAGCTCTGAACTGTGACCTTGCTCTACTCCAGATCAGGATGGGCAGTGGACAGGATGATGGGCCAACTTTGTCCACCTTTAGTTCAAGGTATCCAAATGGAGTTCTCAGAATAATTTGGGAGGAGGTTGGATCAATGGGAACACAAATCTGAAGGGCAATACAGGTTGGAGGTTCTTGTTTTTAATTTTTTTCATTATTATTATTATTATTATTTTTTATTGTTGGGGATTCATTGAGGGTACAATAAAATTATTATTTTTTTTATTGTTGGGGATTCATTGAGGGTACAATAAGCCAGGTTACACTGAGAGGTTCTTGTTTACAGACAGTTAGCTCCTGACTGGATGTAGAAACCACACAAGTGACGGATGTCACTCAGGGTTAAGATAAGTAGGGGAAGGTACAGCTAAGTGGCTTTGCCAAGAGCCCCCAGTGCAGCGGCCTTGCTGAGAGGGAGGCCAGGGCCTGAGCAGGCTCTTTCAGGCTTCCTTCTCCTTGCAAGGGGCTGTGCACCTGCAGCCATTTCCCAGCCCCAGAGGGAGAAAGAAGCAGAGGAAAAGCAGTTTCTTTTCATCAGTGTGACCGGAAGCTGCACGTCTAACTCCACACATGTTCTCGTGCCAGATTGAGTCACACGGACACAGGTGGCCACAGGGAGGCTGTGGGATGCACATTGTCTGTGCTCTGCACGTGCTTGGGGGAGGGGAACCTTATCCAGGTAGATGAGCGGGGAGAGTTCCAAGTTCTGTAACATTCAGAAGCCTTAATTATTTAGGGGATGAAATTAGATGAGACAAAAAAGACAGGAGTATTCTGAGGTGCAGAGCACAGCAATGGAGCATGGTGTTGGAAAAGCTAAGGGAATAGAAAAGCACTTTTCTTATGAGACAAGCACTTGGTCTATGTGAGCAAAACAACAAAATTCACTGAGAGATTTAAAAGAAACTTTGCATAAATAGAAGGACATTCCCTTGTTCATGGATAGAAAGCTGAATATTAAAAATCATGGCCAGGCCAGGCATGGTAGCTCGTACCTGCAATTCCAGCATTTCAGGAGACTCAGGTATGGGGAGCATTTTAGGCCAAGAGTTTGATGCTAGCCTGGACAACAGAGCAAGACCCCATTCCTAAAAAAAATTTTTTTAATTAGCCAAGTGTGGTAGTGAACACCTATAGTCCCAGCTACTCAGGAGGCTGAGACAGGAGGATCCCTTGAGCCCAGGAGTTCAAGGCTACAGTGAGCTATGTTGACATCACTCCACTCCAGCCTGACCTTGTCTCTAAAAAATAATAAAATAGGGCAGCGCCTGTGGCTCAAAGGAGTAGGGCTCTGGCCCCATATGCCGGAGGTGGCGGATTCAAACCCAGCCCCAGCCAAAAACTGCAAAAAAAAAATAAATAAATAAATAATAATAATAATAACAATAAGATAAAATTTAAAAATAAAATACATGTCAATATTTTCCAAGTCAAATAGTAGGCTTAGAGGAATTCCAACCAAAATTACATGTTTAATATTTTATTTGACAAAATGATCCTAAACTTAAAGTTTAGTAAGAAAATATTGGAAAAAGTAATGTGTGAGGCCAGTTGTATCTGACATGTTGCTTTGCACTGACCTGGACTGTCCTGTCCATGCTTTGCAGTCACATTGCACCAGCAAACACCAGAACTCTGCAGGACGCTCTCTGGGGGACGTGGCTTGGGAGTCAGCTGCAGAGGCCACATGTGGCTACCCCCACCCCCAGGAAAAACCAAGTAGAATGGAGAAAATGAGAAGAGAACAGAACTTCAGGGAACTGGGCCACATGTGTTCTGGGCCTCTCACCGCCTTCCTGCCCTGAAACTGATTTCCTGTGATTGCTTCCCTGGAAGACTTAGCTGGAGTTTCCTAGGCCAGCCTACTTGCTTACGACCCCATAGCTCTTTCCTGGTGCATTTCTGCAGTCGGAAGTTAAAGGTGTCTCCCCAGACACTCTGTGAGCTGCCGTCTTTGAGGATATCCCTGCACCTTACTTCTGCTTCTGGTGAAAAAGCTTTGACAAGTGTGTGTTCACTGGTGACACGTACATCCTTCTTCCAGGCTGGACATGGCTGTGTTCAGACTTCTTGTCAGCACCCTCTTCACACTGTGTCTTCTACGAGCCTCTGTGCCTTCCCACCAGGCTGGCTGTGCACTCTGCAGGTGAAGAGTGCACTTGGGGCAGACGGAGGCTTGTGGTCCTGGGGCTAGCCCATAGTACTGGGGCTTGACCATGGTACTGGGGCTAGCCCACAGCCCTGGAGCTGTCCCACTAGCCCCCGTGTAGTTTTTCTCTGGGGCTTCTTTCCAGGTCCCTGGAGTGATTCACTGCTGCCCAATCTCCCGACAGTACCACCTGGCCCTTTGCCCACTGCCCATCCTTCCTAATGGAGTAGCAAATCTGTGCCCTTTACAATGACTTTACACTTCCAGAAAGGACCTTGAAATTTATTTGATCTAAAGGGAAAGAAAGAAAAAACCTCAGTCTTTTCGATTTTATTAGGAATTTATTTATTTTTGAAATAAGTACACGCTCCTTTTGTTTCTGATAAAGACAGTAGGACCCCCGAACTCTTCTATTTCCTGTGAGAGGGTCATTCTCATTTCTGTGTTGTCATGGTTACCGGTAGGTACGTTGAGGTTCAAATTCTATTCCCTGCAAAAAGATAAAGCTAAAGACTTTTTAGAAACTCGTATCTTAAATAACGAGGCAGAGAGCGCGTCCGCAGAGACCTTCAGGTTCACCCCACCACACTCGGCGTTTTCCCATCACATAGTTCTGTTTTTACAACCATGTTATGACAATGAGTTGGTATTTTTCTTGTGGATATACCGTTTCCTACTTTATATACAGTCAACTCTTATAACAACAAGTGCAGCCAAAGTGGTGGCTGAGCCTGTTCTCTCTCTCTAAGTGACAATTTAGCAAGTGGCAATGGAGCAGGTGCTGGGGCCTGCTGGGGGCGTGACCTGGTCTGCACCCACACCCGTGTCCTTCTCACTCCTGCCCCACCTGACGCTCCACGAGTTCTCCTTTATCTTCTCTTGTTTCCCAGGTAAACTAAGTGCTTTAAAAATTATTGATGGTGTATAATATTTTATGTTGTCTTGGGTAATTCACTACTCCCCTGGTTTCCAATTTATCATGAATGACACAAGTGTTGGCCTGATAATTTCTAGCTTTGTAGAATCATGAGTATCCTGGAGAATATTTTCCCCTAAACATTTGTTTCATATTTATGTTTAATGAAGTTGCATAAATATTTATGGTGATTCGATAAATGTGTCTGTAGTAAGTACAGAGATAAAAGGTGACAGTTTCTATTTTATGGACGAAAAAAGAAACATTAAACAGGCTGTTATACTGGCCGTTTGTCAGTTCACAATTTCTGCTTACTCTTCCCAAGACAGTAAGATGAGGCTGAAGAATGCAGCCAAGCCCTGGGCCATCGCAAGGGGAGTTCGACAAAGGACATGAGGTGAGTCATTCTCACATGGGCTCTGTCCTAAAAATATGGGGTGACATCCCCACATCCAAACAAAGAGTAGGGAAGATGGAATCACAAACCAAGTTGTGACTCAGAATCTTCTCTCAACAAACATTTGAGAAGGGACACAAGCACCACGTGTCCCAGGACGACCTGCACTATCGGGCTGTCCAGGGCTCAGTGCCCAGCCCTGAACCTCAAGTGAAGAGGACAAGCAGGGGCTTAGGAGCCGCAGCAGCTGTGACAGCTGGGGCGCGGGAAGGGAAGGCTGCTGGCCAGGGAGCTGGCGCCGGTCCCCGTGCTCTCTTGCGGAGCAGCAGAACGGAGATCAGCAAGGTGGCGGCACAAACAAGTCAGAGGCGCAGCAGGTGTGCACACGTTCAGCCATAGACCCTGAGCTCTCCGCCTTCACCTTGTTAGACTGCTCCACTCCACCGTCTTCTGGAGAACCCAGGTTGTGCAGGGCACTGCCCCAGGTCCAGCCAGGCTAGGGCTCAGCCACTGCTGGGTACATCTGTCCCAACCATGGCCCCGGACCTGGGGAGTGAACACAGAGTGGGCGTGGGGTCCCGGGCCCACTGTGAGAGGAACCTCAGCTGAAGCTCATGGAGACTCCAACCTGCAGAAGCCCCTGCTCTGACGGCGTCCAGGGACGGTTCCTGAGTCAGTGTCAGCTCAGACCCAGGGGCCAGCAGTCGCCCAAAGTTCTGAGTATTTCCTTTTCCCCCTGCTGGTTCTCTGGGGATAGGCTGCAGGTTCCTCTGCAGAGGGAGGGTGGGACAGAGTCACAGCTTGGGGCTTTCTCTGGCTGCAGCAGGCCCAAATCAGAGACCATTAACCGTGTGTCTAGTTGGTGTCCACATATTTTGGTTACACAGGGTTCATCCCTCTCCTGAGGACTTCAGTGTAATTTTTTGCATTTATTCATAGTCTTTTGAGGAACTTCCTTTAGGAGATTATAGATTAATTAAAAGCAGGGCCTATGACATAAACTTGGTCACATCTACGATGTCTGTCGTGGAGTTTGCCTACAAAAGGCTTCAATAAATGCTGCGAGGGAGTGGATGAATCCTCCTTCCCAGGAACACAGGCAGAGTCACCAAACGAGAGACTGTTCAGGGTGAAATGTCGGGGTTGTGGACGGGCGGTGAAGAGAAACAGGCAGGGAATCGTCGTAGGAGCACAAGTGCTTACCGGATTTTCTCGTCTGCCTCTCCCCTCACTGGTAAGCAGGGCAAAGGCCCGAGCTTAGACTGTGGGTAGACGGATGTGAAGTCAGCCCACAACACAGCTGTCTTTTGCCTCATCTTTGGAGGCTCAGCCCCCATGTTGGGTGTAGTATGAGCAAACACACGCTGTGGGCTGGGAGAGGCTGGGACACTGCCACTCAGCCCAGGCACCTCCCAGGTGCTTTCTGTGCAGACCAGGAGCCCCGGGATCACACCGTGTGGACACAGCCGTCCAGGGCCATCTAGCCAGCCATGGCTATCCTGGCTCTTCATACCTCATTTAGATTTCATTTTCTGTCTAGACCAGTGGTTCTCAACCTTCCTAGTGCCACGAACCTTTAAGTGCCTGTGGGTCATGGTTCTCAACCACTGCTCTAGACCCAGATAGACACAAACCTCTCCAAAGCTGGAGCCTCAGGGAAGCTGTTTGACCCTAATGTTCACATTATTATTCTTGCTCAGAAACTGGAGCTGTTTCTGGGCCAGCAGTGTCTGGTGGGATTTTCATGCTGAGCAGGAGTGTTTGCTGTCTTTAGGCACCTGGAAAATAAGCATTGCAAGTTTTTCTAAAAGGCAGATAATTTTAATTGGTTTTGTTGATAGGTCAGACTGCTCTGCAAGAGCATTTTATGAAGTGTTGTTATGAAATCAACAAGAAGAAATAGTGACAAATTGTCCTCACTGCAAAGACTCTTTGGAGTGACTCGTCTGTGAGGAAGGATTAGGTCTCTGTACACGAGACACTGTTTGTTCTAGATTGAACCACATTTTCCTCGAGTTCCCATGTTGAAGTCCTAACTCCCAATATCTCATCGAGGGCAAGGGAGTCACAGAAGTCTCATGTCCTTGTTGCTTTCAAACCGGGGACAAATGACCCTGCCCATCCTATTGCTGGTGGCATCAACCTTGATCAAGGTTGGGTCTGCTGGAGTTTCTGCTGAGAACTTGCCTTTTCGTCCTTTGTAATTAATAATTATTTTATGGGGAGCACTTTGAGACAAAGTAGATAGTCCATAACTTAGCCTGCTATCCCCCTGTTGGATGGTTATGAAGATTGTCAAATAATGATTTCTTAATTCCATTATTCCTGCTACTTTAAGAAGGAGTTACCTCTTTCCCCACTTATATATTTATTCTTTTGTTTATATTATTCAAAAAATGTTTAATGGGTTCCAATGTATTGGACAATAAATTTAAAAACAGAATGTATTATTAACAAGTTATTTAAGGTTTCTACCCTGTTTCCCCAAAAATAAGACAGTGTCTTATTTTAAGTTGTGCTCCCAAAGATGCCTTAGGTCTTATTTTCAGGGGACGTCTTATCTTTCCTGTAAGTAGGTCTTATTTTCGGAGGATGTCTTATTTTCGGGGAAACAGGGTAGTTTAACCAGAATCATCCCGTTTCCCTACAAAATGTCATCTGAGAAACCTGACCCAAACGTTCTTGATCTCATGTGGCTGTCCCCTCATTATCCTCAATGTCTCTTACCCATCATTGGAACAGTTCAGTTATTGGTAGTGTAGAAACAAAACTATGACCATAATGTTGTCACGGAATGTCACCAGTGAACATTTTAAAGTAGTGTTAAAGAAATGTCTTGTCCTATTTTCTTTGGAAATAGGACATTGAAAGCCCTAAGATTTACGGAATATCTTTTCTTTTTTGACTGAATCACAAAATTAATATCTATGAATAGAAAAAGCCCATTAGACTACTATCTAACTTAAATGGCAACATTGTATGAGACAGTGCATCAAATACTGTCATAAGGCATTTACAAAATATCCAGCAAAAAATGTTTTGTATGCGTCTAAAATTCATAACTCCTGTTTGGATTAGAGTTAATGGTGCGAAAGAAAAGGAAGCAGCCAAAGCTGAGGCTTTCTGAAGTGGAGTTGGAGGTTCCAGGGGATTGAAGGGGGGTGCGTTCACACCTGCTCAGGGGGAAACCAGGGAATGTTGCCTTGGATAAACAGCTGGAGCCAAGTATCCACCAGCCCTCAACATTGCTCCTTTACTGGGAGTGCCCTCGTTAACTCACTACCCAATCAGAACAGGCTTTAGATTTGAGATTTCTGCCCAGCCAATGAACTATTGCCAAAAACAACTTTGTATAGAAATATCCCATAGAAAATGTCTCTAGTGCCTGCCTCAACAGCACTATTCAGGGTTGCCCTGAGTCCATGTACCCAAATTGCAGTTCTCTTTTTCCCAAATAAAGGCTATTTCCTTTGAACTCCATGTCAATCTTTTTATATTTAACAGTGGAATCTTGCAAACATTCCCTGGTCACATTTGGCCAGAAATTTAGAAGCTTTTCTTTCTTTGGGGGGCGGGGGTATTCCATTGAGGGTACAAAAAACCAGGTTATACTGATTGCATTTGTTAGGTAAAGTCCCTCTTACAATTGTGTCTTGCCCCCAAATGGTGTGTCACACACCAAGACCCCACCCGCCCTTCCCTCTCTTGAAATTGAGAAGCTTTTCTAAACGCAGGTCTGGGATTGGGGGCTGCTTTTCTACCATGACTTATGGACAAAGGTAAGTTACACAAAACTGAATAGAATTGGTTAAAACCACATGTTTCAGTCAATAATTATTTCAGCTTTAAGAACAAAGTAGATTTTTGCCAGAAGGTGGAGGCACTTTGCCAAGCATGGGATCCAAATGCAGCTCAGCAAAGCTCAGCCCAGGGCTGGAGCAGAGTCTCAATCCCAGATGCTGATGGTTCTGTGGGCTCACTGCCTCCGAAGACCTGAGGTCTGCGTGTGACTGTCAGCAGAGAGGATGTCCACACCAGCTAACAGTTGCCATTGTCTTTGCAAAGTGTCTCCAGGGGGTGATGCACGTGGCAATTCCCTGCAGGCCGCAGTTTTTCTTTGCCTTCCTGCCTGTTGTCAGGGCCTCTCTCAATTTCTCCTTCCATTTCCTGTCACATAGAGATAGAAAATCCTGACAAGTACCTGCAGAAAGTCACTCTGCGGCCTCCAGTCACAGAGAGCTGGACAGAAATTCATCCCACAGCAGTGGCAGCTACCTCGAGCTCAGGCCCACCTGCTTCCCTGCCGCCCCATGTCACCTTTGCAGGCACCTCCGGGCAGAGACCTGTGTCCTCCACACCCCCTGGGTGGGAGAGACCTGTGGATGGGTTGCACCCAAGTTACTCGTCTCCCCTGCCAGGTAGGAGGTGAGGCTTCTTTGGAGCTGCTGGACCGGTTACAGGGTTTCCAGCTCTGGTTTGGCTGCTCTGGACTCTGAACGCTGAGTCCTCAGTCTCAGGGCTGTTAGCAGGTGTAATGACCTGATGGTGCCTAATGACCAGATGGTGCCTCAGGCCGGGGATGATGTCTGCCCTGCTTAAAGGTTTTGTTGGAGTTGCAAACTGTTTGCAATCTCTTTACATTGGCTAGGCACATTTAAAAATAGGAGTTCACATAAAATACATGATTCTGACTTGTCTTTAGAAAATAGGGCCATCTGGCAATGCAGGTGGGCGTTTGTGCAAGAATTCCACTGTCGCCCAGAGCTGCGCCATGAGTCCCCCCCCAACTGCCTCACCAAGCTCCCCTCACCACCTCCCCTGTCTGGTCCTTACAGCCAGTGTATCTGCAGCCCCTTGTTCTCAGCCTTTGTTATCTTCTAAGTCAAAAAATGTGAAAACCTACAAGCTGGGAGAGATACAAGTACAGAAAGATGACGAGTAAAACTGAAACCATGAACTAAAAATGTTAAGCCCTCCAGCTGACTGAATGGACTCCCTCTTGGCCAAGGAAACCCCAGAAATACCCTAAAGCAAGTTGCTGGCCAGGGAAGGAGGTCACACAGGCTTGTCACGTCCCCTCTTTTCCTGGAGATGTCCTTGTAACTCATTACCAGGCCCAGGGCCATGCACCACAAAGTTCAAACCACGTCTGCAGATCGTCAGTTCCTTAAAGCGTTAAAAGACTTTTTAGACTAAATGTCATTTCTTTAACCAGTTACAAATCAAAGACTCTTTAGGCCCGCCTATAACTGCAATCTCCCTGCTTTGCAATGTCTTGTCCAGCCAAAGCAACGTACACTGCCCATGTGTTGACTTATGACTTTAGTGTAACTCCTGTGTCCCCAAAATGTATCAAACAAAATATAACCCAGCCACGGTGGGACCATGTGCTCAAGGCTTCTTAGGCATGGCTTTCCAAGCCATGGTAACACACACTTTGGCTCAGAATAAACCTGTTTAAATTATTGAGCAGAGTTTGGTCTTTTCCATTGGCCAAACAAAACCCAGAGTAAGCCACGCACCACAAAGGGCATAAGTGCAAAGCCTCTCCACCTGCACCAGCTGCTTCAGGTTTACTGGGGGATAAGGCAGAAACAGGGCGGGCTCCCGAAAAGACAGGGTTGACCCAAACAAATGACTGAGCAGAAATAGTCTCAATCAATGTAGGTTTATTGAGCCTGGGAGGAAACATGAACCAGAAGTTTGAGACTAGCCTAAGCAGCATAGTGAGACCCATTCTCTACAAAAATTAAAACATTAGGTGGGTGTGGTAGTGGGTTCCGATAGTCCTGTAGGCTCAGGGCAAGGCAGGAGAGGGGACTAACCAGGGGAGAAATTAGCCAGGGAAAAGGATTAACCAGGGGAGAAACTAGCCAGGGAAAAGGACTAACCAGGACAGAGGACTAACCAGAGCGAGGTATAACCAGGGAGAGGACTAACCAGGGAGAGGTATAACCACAGAGATTATTAACCAGGGAGAGGACTAACCAGGGGGGAAGACTGACCGGGGAAAAGGACTAACCAGGGAAAAGGACTAACCAGGAGAGAGAACTTACCAGGATGAGGTATAACCAGGGAGAGGTATAACCACAGAGAAAATTAGCCAAGGGGAGGACTAACTAGCAGAAAAAAATTCATCAGGAGGGAAGGCTACTCCAGGGAAGAGGGCTGACTGGGGAGAACCACCGGGAGGGAGGACTAATAAGGGGGAGTGCCCTCGGGGAGAGAGCTAACCGGAGGGGGACTAACCAGAGAGAGGGCCAGCCAGGAGGGAGGAACAGACAGGGGAGCAGACTAACTGGAGAGAGGACAAACTGGGAAGGGAACTATCCAGGGAGGGGAGTAATCAGGGAGGGGACTTCCCAGGGAGGGGACTAACCCCAGAGGGGACTATCCAGGGAGGGGACTACCCAGGGACGGGTCTAACCAGGGAGGGGACTACCCAGGGAGGGGACTACACATGGAGGGGACTAACCAGGGAGGGGACTACACATGGAGGGGACTAACCAGGGAGGGGACTACACATGGAGGGAACTAACCAGGGAGGGGACTACCCAGGGAGGGACTAACTTGGTAGGAGACTAACCTGGTAGGGGACTAACGTGGTAGGGGACTACACAAGGAGGGGACTAACCTGGTAGGGTACTACCCAGGGAGGGGACTAACCTGGTAGGAGACTAACCTGGTAGGGGACTAATGTGGTAGGAGACTACACAAGGAGGGGACTACCCAGGGAGGGACTAACTTGGTAGCAGACTAACCTGGTAGGGGACTACCCAGGGAGGGACTAACTTGGTAGCAGACTAACCTGGTAGGGGACTACCCAGGGAGGGACTAACTTGGTAGCAGACTAACCTGGTAGGGGACTACCCAGGGAGGGACTAACTTGGTAGCAGACTAACCTGGTAGGGGACTACCCAGGGAGGGACTAACTTGGTAGCAGACTAAGCTGGTAGGGGACTACCCAGGAAGGGACTAACTTGGTAGCAGACTAAGCTGGTAGGGGACTAATGTGGTAGGGGACTACCCAGTTAGTGGACTAACCAGGGAAGGGACTACCTAGGGAGGTTACTAACCAGAGAGGGAACTAATTTGGTAGGGGACTACCCAGGAAGGGACTAACTTGGTAGCAGACTAACCTGGTAGGGGACTACCCAGGAAGGGACTAACTTGGTAGCAGACTAAGCTGGTAGGGGACTACCCAGGGAGGGACTAACTTGGTAGCAGACTAAGCTGGTAGGGGACTAATGTGGTAGGGGACTACCCAGTTAGTGGACTAACCAGGGAAGGGACTACTTAGGGAGGTTACTAACCAGAGAGGGAACTAATTTGGTAGGGGACTACCCAGGAAGGGACTAACTTGGTAGCAGACTAACCTGGTAGGGGACTACCCAGGAAGGGACTAACTTGGTAGCAGACTAAGCTGGTAGGGGACTACCCAGGGAGGGACTAACTTGGTAGCAGACTAAGCTGGTAGGGGACTACCCAGGAAGGGACTAACTTGGTAGCAGACTAACCTGGTTGGGGACTACCCAGGGAGGGACTAACTTGGTAGCAGACTAACCTGGTAGGGGACTACCCAGGAAGGGATTAACTTGGTAGCAGACTAAGCTGGTAGGGGACTACCCAGGAAGGGACTAACTTGGTAGCAGACTAACCTGGTAGGGGACTAATGTGGTAGGGGACTACCCAGTTAGTGGACTAACCAGGGAAGGGACTACCTAGGGAGGTTACTAACCAGAGAGGGAACTAATTTGGTAGGGGACTACCCAGTTAGTGGACTAACCTGGTAGGGGACTAACCGGTAGGGGACTACCCCAGGTCCCTGTTCTGGAGCTGGATGGGAGAGGAGGGAGGAAACAGAGGCTGACGAGCTTGTCCCTGAGAAAAAGGACACAGGAAGCAGCCCCAGTGACTTTGTGGCAGATTTACCCACTACGGTGTCTCTTCACTGACAGTTTCACTCACGTGAATATGCCACCTGATATTATCAGTTAACAGTTTAAGAATTATTTTAAATGTCATGAAGCTCATTTCCAGACACAGAGCTGCCCTCTGTCCTGGGTGTCTTCTCGGAGGCAAGGGAGCCTGTCCTTCCCATCCTCCCGGGGCAGCGCACAGCACACGGAAACGTTTTGGGGCTGTCCTCTTCTGAATCATCACGGGGAGTCACTTACTGTGGTGTCAGAGCCAGATTCTTAAGGTGGTAAAAAACCTAAATCAACTCCAAGGATGAATTTGTAAACTTTCAAATATTTTGAAATTAAATATCACAACTCTAATAAAAATGGTGACTCAATGTTGTGACTCACTGTTCACAAAGAAGCAGACTGTTGGATGTGATCTGAGTGCAGTGTCACTGCAGCCTCGTCAGCGAGGACCCTCACACTGGGAGTATCTGTGTGAAGGGCGCCTCAGCCTCCAGCTGCCACCCCCACTGCACCTGCCTCTGAGTGGGACAGGGGTGACAAAGCTTTAGAGGGTAGTGCCAGGCTGGACTAACCTGCCACTGAGGGCCACATGCCAGGTGCTGAATGTCCTATGTCTATGTTGGCTGCAGAAGTTTAGCAGGGAGAACAATTCTCTCCCCTCTTCTTCTCCTCCTTGGCCCGTCTGTTGCTTTCCAGGGCCACCATACCAGGAACCAGCTGCCTGAGATGGCAGGAAGGTCTCCCACACTTCTCAAGGCCAGAGCTCTGAGAGCCCGGCGGAGCAGGGCAACACTCCCTCCCTGCCAGCATCTCCTGTCCCTGCCTCTGCCTTTGTGTGGCCTCCTGCTGCACCCTGGGTGTCCCCTCCTCTTAAGAAGTCATTGATTAGGGCTCATCCTAAACCAAAGAAAATTTAACCTCAAGATCCTTAGCTAAGCACATCGGCAGAGATGCTATTGCCAAATAAGATATATTCTGACCTTCCAGGTAGACATGAATTTGGGGGTACATTATTCAACCCCTACGACTTGTGAAATAGAGAGTCCCGTCTTTATGAGGCATTGTGGGTGCCTCCCCGCCAGGGCCAGTCCCCCATGAGAGGAGGTTCTAGAACCTCTTGGTCTGAGGCACCTGCAGTCTTTACACAAGTGTCCCCCGCCCCCTGTGCAGGAGCCGGCTAAGGCTGCTGCTGTCCCGCCTGTGACTCAGTGAGCAGCACTGGTTGGGGGAGTTTGGGGCTCAGGTCTGAACTCTTTCCCAAACCCAGCCTGATTAGTACTAAAGTTCCCACTCTGTCAGCCACCTGTGAACCTCTACAATAGTTTGGATCCAGAAGCCCCACAGCCGCCTCTGCCTTGGCTCTCTCTGTACCCCCTGCCTGGCAAGGCCCTCAGGAACGTGCTAGGTCCAGGCTGGGACTTCAGCACAGGCCTGGCCATCCTCCCAGTTGGGAGGGAGCCCAGCCAGGAGCCCGCCCGCTGTGCCTCCCAGCTGTCCTGGCGGAGTAACCACACCCCACCCAAGTGGTGGGGAGAGGACGGGGGAACTGGAGAGCAGTGCCCCCACCTTCCATCCTCACCGGCAAGGTGGGATGTGGCCAGTCCTGAGTCAGGCAGGGACCCCACTCAGAGTCCACAGAGAGCAGGAGCCAAGGGGCCTTCTGCAGTGCCAGACAGTACGGGACTCCCACAGCCCTGACCACAGCCGGTGGTGTCTCAGGCTCTACACCAGCCAAAGCTCTAAAGCAGTGGTTCTCAACCTGTGGGTCACGACCCCTTTGGGGGTTGAAAGATCCTTTCCCCTTTCATAGTCTTTGCTCTTTCCCGTCTTTCGCCTAAGACCATTGGAAAACACATATTTCTGATGGTCTTAGGAACCCAGACACGGCTCCTTATGTGTGGGGGTCGCCACAACATGAGGAACTATATTAAAGGGTCATGGCATTAGGAAGGTTGAGAACCACTGCTCTAAAGTAAAAGTACCATGTGACAGGTTGTTTCTGCTGTTTGGCAAGAAGTCTCTGGATTCTAGGTCACTGGTTCACATCAGGACCAGGGACAGCTGGGCCCAAATGCCTGCTGGTCCGAGGGGACTGCTGTCTGCTTTCTGTGGACAGGTGTCTGCACCACAATGCACTAGTCACAACAGAAAGGCCCAAACCAGACTGGACTAGAGTGACTATGTCACCCTCTCGCACATTATCCAGCAGGACCACACGGCTTGTCATCAGGGAAGGGACGTTTAGCAGTGAAAGAGCTGCCAAGGATGAGTAACTCTGTTGAGAAAGCAAGAATGAATCTGGAGAACGGAGCGGCTGTCTACGTGGTCAGCCTCCCTGTGAGCAGGCCTGAGAGGTGTGACCATGTTCACTCCATTCCTGACACTGTCGCCCACTTGGAGAAGGCTGTGTGCGGTGTGGGGGCTGGCAGCACACACGTTCTCGGTGATGCAGTGGCCTGGCACGTGAGATAGGGCAGGGCCGGTGTGGTGGCTTTGCCATACCTTTGAGGACTTCGTGACAGGCTGCATTAGCAGGTCACTTGCCTCCCTAAGTCCCTGCCGATCTGCAGGGGAGGCTAGAGCATTTTTTGTTCCTTCTGGGAATAAATGTTTGGTGCCCAAAGCTTAAAAACTGAACAAATAGGACATGACTGGAGATACAAAATTAAACCCTCTTTAAAATTTAAACCTACTGTCTAAGATGATTAATTTGATTAGGTCTGTTCAATGATTCATTCTAGAATTTCTAATTTGTTAGTTTCAGAGGTCAAAGTCAATTACTCAGGTGAGCTGGGCTTTTCTTATGGCCACTGCTGCCCTTTGTATCAGGGGAAGGAAGGAGGCAAGATGCAAAGGATTTAGGAACAGCGTCCACCGAGGGGGCTCAGTGTCTACAGCACGTGTCTGAGCATGAGCCTTAGCAGCCCCCAAGGCTGTGCTTAGACCTGCAGAGGTCCAAGTGGGTGTCAGTCAGCCTTCTCTGCCCTGTAACAAAGCGAAGAGGTTAAAGTTGGCCCTAGGAACCGTGCCTAGCAACATTGTCTGTCCAAGCACTGCCAGCTCACTGGTGTCATCATAGCTGCCAGACTGGCATCTGTCCAGAGGGGTGGTGCCCTCAGAAATCCTAGTCCAGCTATGGCATGGGCAGCAGGCCAGGAAGAAGGGCAACATCTCTCCATGTGATGTGATCTCCGCACAACGGGTGTCATGGGCCTCCAACTACGCCCAGCTACAACTGCTGCAATTTGACTGCACAGAGGGGTGAAGCCATGGAGGCTTTGACTAAGAAGACAGATAGGTCTCTCCTGGTGATGGTAGCAAGAGGGATGGTGACGACAGGCACCCTCTGAAAAGGGTAGTGGCCCAAGATGGCAGTCCCAACGGCTCAGAGCCTTTCAGCTCAGCATCAGGGGAAGTGCATAGCAAAGAGCAGTGGCGGTAGGGGCTGCAGGGGGACCAGTGTGACAGTGTGGGACGGGGCACCTGCAGGGGGACCAGTGTGACAGTGTGGGACGGGGCACCTGCAGGGGGACCAGTGTGACAGTGTGGGACGGGGCACCTGCAGGGGGACCAGTGTGACAGTGTGGGACGGGGCACCTGCAGGACGTCCACTGTGACAGTGTGGGACGGGGCACCTGCAGGACGCCCACTGTGACAGTGTGGGACGGGGCACCTGCAGGACGCCCACTGTGGCAGTGTGGGACGGGTCACCTGCAGGGTGCAACTCTGGTGGTGTGGGACGGGGCGACCTGCAGGGTGCCCACTGTGGCAGTGTGGGACAGGGCACCTGCAGGGTGCCCACTGTGACAGTGTGGGACGGGGCGACCTGCAGGGTGCCCACTGTGGCAGTGTGGGACGGGGCATCTGCAGGATGCCCACTGTGACAGTGTGGGACAGGGCACCTGCAGGGCACCCACTGTGACAGTGTGGGACAGGCTACACCTAGGTGTGCAGGCTCTCAGGCATCAGAGACCTGGAAGACTCAAGCACAACCCAGGCATTCACCAAAATTTTATCTAGAAAAATGTTCACAGCATGGGATGGGAAGGCAGTCAGGGCTGGCAGCACCCTGTCAGGGAACGATGTGTGGTGAGAGACATCGGGGCAGGCCAGGGAGGGCAGCAGAGCTGGGGTCTGTCGGCCGCGGGAGCCTGTGTGTCCACAGAGAACGTTTCCCCTGACATCCTCACACGCTGTGTAGCAGCAGCGGGCAGCCTGAGCACCTGTTTTAGGACATGGTCTTTACTCCTCACGGCACTCAGACCTGACTGCAGACGCTGTGGTCCTGTACCTGACTGTAGCTTTTTCCATGTTAGGTGGAGATCTGACCACTCTCGGGTGCTTTAGAACCTTGGACAGAAGAACCGTGCAGGGGCTGTCCACATAGCAGAGGGTAAGACAGGGAGCTGAGGGCCACTCTCCTGTCCACAGCCATGCGGGCGACCTCACCAAGAAGTGGCGCAGGCCCACAGGCCCACCCAGTCCCACCCAGTCCCACACTCCCCATGCCCCCAGGCATCCATGAAGGGGACAGTGGTGGAGATTCCTCTCTACCCAGGTTTCTAGTCAGGCCTCCCAACACACACAGCCAGCCACGGCAGCACAGACCACAGGGCTCGGCCCTGGCTCAAGCCTGGATGTAGTGCCAGCTTTCTAGCACTTTCCTCTCCTGGGTCCCCTCATGCTGAGCAGCGGGAAGCTTTGGTGTCACTGATGATTGCCAGGCCCCAGCCAGCATGTCCTGGAGCACTCCACAGCTGGTGTGGTGCCTGCCTCTGTCCTGGGGACTCAGGTGAGCAGCACCCAGGGTGTCACCAGGCTCAGTGTCAGCGCCCAAGAGCACAGCCCACAAGCCGCTCTGCAGGGGGTGGACCCTCCCCTCCTCCCCCTGCCCCAGGACACTGACCTTCCCCCCTCCTCCCGTTGGCTAGCACAGGGTCCCTCTCTCCCCTTCTCCCCCTGTCTGGCACATTGACCCTCCCCACCCTCCTCCCCCTGTCCCAGGATACTGACCCCTCCCCTCCTCCCCTTGCCTGGCACAGGGACCTTCCCTCCCCTCCTCCCCTACCTGGTACACTGATCCTTCCCTCCCCTCCTCCCCCTGCCCCAGGACACTGATCCCTCCCACCATCCCCCTGTCTGGCACACTGACCCCTCCCTAGTACACTGATCCTTTCCTGCCTCCCCCACCCCCACCTGGCACAGGGACTTCCCTCCCCCTCTCCCCCTGCCTGGCACACTGACCGGCCCTTGGTAGCAGATCTTGCCTTGCAGGGGTAACTGGTAGGCTCACCTGCTCTCACCATGCACTGGGCTATGGGTAGAGGCTCTTCTTTGTCCTCCAGGTCCAGCTCTAACACAGCGTGGGCACACGGGCAGTGTCACCTACAGGGTGATCTGCTATGGGCCCTGTACTGCTGAATAGGAGAGAAAAGTGCAGGCCATGAAAAAGTGCTCAGGGGATACCATGGGTGAATGCCAGATAGTGAGCTTGATCACATCAAAGCAATAGTCGTAGTAATGAATAAATGACTTCAGCATACAGATAGAACATGTAACAGTAAATGAGTTGATGTGTGTAAACATCATGTAAATAGCACAGGCAATATTAAAGACTGAAGTATGGACCATCCTCGTGAGAACTCTGTGAGCACCACTGTCATTCTTTTTTTTTTTTGCAGGTTTTGGCTGGGGCTGGGTTTGAACCCACCACCTCCAGCATATGGGGCCAGCGCCCTACCCCTTTGACCCCCGCTGTCATTCTTATACCAATATCAAGGTTTGTGATCTGGGGGCACATCACGGACACCGTGGGTATGAACTAAGAGGTCTTCCACATGATCCTCCCGTGGTGATTGTGGGTGGGGTGCTCTCAGATGCCCACTTACTGGGGCAGCAATGTTTGAGTAGCTCCCCAGGTGGGAGGCAGCACTGTACCACCAGGGCCTCAGGGATTCAGACCAGGCCCCACACCACTGAGATGTTCTGGTCTCCACCTGCTTCTCATCTCTGCTTCTGTCTGAGGCACAACCACTTTCCTTTCCCTGCAGGCAGCCCCTTCCCAAATGGCAGGGAATGTTCCTGCCAAAAACACCTGTTAGCACCCTTACCAGAAAGAGCCTTTTCATCTGCATCGTGAGCCTCCCACATGCCTCCCAGAGGTTCCTGCACTCACTTCCCAAGCAGATCACTGGGGCTGGGAGGGGGGCCTTCCATGGGGGGTCAGGCCTGGGTCACAGGCAACAGCCCCATCCCCTGCAGGGGGAGGGAATGGCCATGAGTCTAAGGAGACCTGACTGCCTGCAGCTTGGAGACCCGGTCTGGTCTCTGCTCTGCTCTGTCACCTGGGACTCCTCCACTTTTGTCTTGTCTACACGCCCAGCCTGGCTTCTATAAAGTGGTGGTGAGCAATCCTAGCCTCCCAGCAGTAGGAAGACCGAAGAACCCACCAGGTGGGGTCAGCTCTGCTATGGGCATGGAACAAAACATTGGAAGTGAGGCTAGAGGGCAGGGGGTCTAACAGAGACCAGGCACTGCCCCAGCTGATACCACCTCCTCTCCCTTTTCCTTGAATTACAGAAATATGTTTAGAACAAGAAATTCCTAGCCCCCAAAGACAGCACAATGAAGAAAACAACCAAGGGCTGAAAGCAGCTCATACTGTGTCACAATAGTGCACCCCAAACAAGAGCAGAGCTGCTGTCTTTTTTTAATATGCTGGCTACTGCACGATCTTGCTTCAGGCAAATATATCTTGTGAGTGTTATAAAAGCCATACACACAGTATTTCCCCCCAAAATTGAGCAAATTCTCCAAAAATGCTTTGATATATAAAACAACTATTTAATAATATGAATTCAATAAAAGAAAAGAGTTAAAAGATGGGATGTTTTAAAAAGTAAATAAGAATAAAAGAAATAGTGTAACCCAAAGAAATAAATAGGACAGAACTTCCCACCCTGGGCCGGATGTTGATGTTCTCAGCTTTCGGGAAGGTTGAAAGAGGCCTGTGACAACTGAGACTCTAGATCAATTGTCTACTGACAGCAAAAAACTCTGGTGTTCGTATCAATAAGCTACAAAAATACTAGCATCTTCTGTGTCTGCCATGAACCAGAGAGACAAACATATTAAAGAACTATTTCATAAATCTGAAAAGTCAACAAAGTCGACATGGCTGAAAGGGGAATTATTGGTAAAGGTAAAAGATTGAGAATAATCATAGTGAATGCAGACGATCAAAATCTAAAGAGGTTAGAGCAAAGATAACTGATGTCGAAGACAAAAAATGATGTCTAACACAAGCATAATTGGTATCCAGGTGATAGAAAATTAAACAGAAAATAAATAGTAAAGAAAAAAAAGAAATAGAATATACTGAAATAGGTTCGGCGCCTGTAGCTCAGGTGACTAAAGTGCCAGCCACACACACCAGAGCTGGTGGGTTCGAATCCAGCCTGTGCCTGCCAAACAACAATGACAATTACAACCAAAACATAACCGGGCGTTGTAGTGGACGCCTGTAGTCCCAACTACTTGGGAGGCTGAGGCAAGAGAATCACTTAAGCCCAAGAGTTTGAGGTTGCTGTGAGCTATGATGTCACAGCACTCTATCCAAGGTGACAGCTTGAGGCTCCGTCTCAAAAAAAAAGAAGAAGAAGAAGAATATACTGAAATAAACTGAATTTTAGACAAAAAAAAACCACATCAAATTCTAGGACTCGATGCCAAGACAGATACTAATTAATTATTGATATTTATGTTACTTGATAAAATTAACTTTCTTTTTTTTTAATTTTATTATTATTCTTTTGGTACAGAGTCTCACTTTGTCACACTCAGTAGAGTGCCATGGCATCACAGCTTACAGCAACCTCAAACTCTTGGGCTCAAGCGATCTCTTGCCTCAGCCTCCCGTGTATCTGGGATACAGGCCCTCGCCAAAACACTCAGCTAGTTTTTCTACTTTAGTCGAGTTGGGGTTTCCCTCTTGCTCAGGCTGGTCTCAAACTCCTAAGCTCAAGCAATTCACCTGCCTCGGCACCCCAGGGTATTTATTAATTATTTTTTGAGAAAAGGTTTCACTCTGTTGCTGGGTTAGTGTTCCATGGTGCAATCATAGCTCACAGCAACCTCAAACTCCTGGGGTCAAGTGATCCTCCTGCCTCAGATTCCTGAGTAGCTCACATTACAGGCGTACAGCGCCACAACTGACTAACTTTTCTATATTTTGTAGAGGTGGGGTCTCACTGCAAACTCAGCCTAGAAAAAGTGCTACACATCTCATTGCTGAATATCACTACGGTCACTAGATGGCCAAGGGGTGTGCTTTGGAGGTGACAGTAATGATGATATTCAGCAATGAGGTGAGTAGCACTTTTTGAGAACTTAATTGTCAGACCTCGTGGTTCACTTTCACCTGTTGAAGAATTTCTTCCAGGATGTCCCCAAAATCTGCAGAAGAGCTGAAAAGGGGGAGCATGGGACATGTTGCAGGACGTTGCATGCCCCTCCCTGGGCAGTGCACCACACTCTGACCACAGGCCGCCAGGCTCTTGGGAACCTCCTGCCTGTGCCTTTGCCCCCCACTGCCTGTGTGGGGGGACCTCTGTTCATCAGGTATGTCATCACAGTGGCAACGGAGCGCCGGAGCTCTTTCCCGCACTTCTTACCGAGGACCTTACTGTTCCCCAGAACATGCTGAGCAGAAGGGCAGCGCTTTCCACTGCATGCAGACCTCCTCGGGGCCATAATGAAGTTGGAAGGCCACGTGGTGCCAGCACTTCAGGAGGCTGAGGCAGGAGGATGGCTTCAGGCCAGGAGTTCAAGACCAGCTCAGGCAACATATTAAGAGTGTTAATATGTTCTCTTTTTCTCGATAAAAAGTAAAAATTCTAAAGTTAAGCCAGGCACAGTAGTGTGCGCCTGTAGTTGGGAGGTTGAAGTAGGATGCTAGCTTGAACCCAGAATTTGAGGTTGCACTATGACGATACCACTGCACTCCATCCTGGGCAACAGAGGAAGGCCCTGTTGGAAGAGAGGGAGGGAGGAAGGAAGGACCTGTAACTGAAACCATCCCTGTACAATCAACAGAAACCTAA
The DNA here is from genome assembly GCF_027406575.1 of Nycticebus coucang. NCBI lineage: Eukaryota > Metazoa > Chordata > Mammalia > Primates > Lorisidae > Nycticebus > Nycticebus coucang. Next base: position 2,419,948 of record NC_069794.1, read on the forward strand.
GGGTTAAAACTTTGCTGGAGGTCTGAGCTTTACAAAGTGCAGCTGTAGTTAGGAATTAACCAGCTTCTGCTGTCAGCCTGCTGTCCTATCTTAGCTTATTGCTTAAGAGTTTGTTCACAAGATTCATAACTTTCCTTAATTGCCCCTATGGAAAACACCTCTATTGTTAAACCTAAGGCTACCTTTAAGATGTTTTCACACCCTGTGCTCCAGGAAGCCACTGACTCACTCAGCCCCATGACCCAAAGGGAGGAGCTGTCTCAGTGCAAGGTGCAGTTTTAATATGCCCTTGATCTCATGCAACCCAACCACTTAGCAAGGCCAATTCCCTAAGCCCCCAGCCCACCAACTTCCCCTGAAAACCCCCACCCTGAAGGTTCTTGGGGAGATGGGTTTCAGATCTTCCTCCCACCCGCTGGGCACCCTAACAACTGATAGGCCTGTCCTGCTCAAACCACTGTCTGTTTCTGGGCAATTGGCAAAAAGAAGGTTGGGGGTAACATAAGTGTCCCACCCCTGCAGACACCCAGGCCCCTGTACGCCTGGCTGCCCCTCGGCCTTCAAGGACTCTGTGGGTGCTATGCTGTCCTGAGCCCTCCAGACTGAGAATTGTCTTTGCTTGGTGTCCTGTAGGCCCCACGCCAGCCGCCAAGGCTCTCCAGCACTTCGTTTTTACTGCCGATGGTGCTCCAGTGCATGGAGATGCCACACACTCCCCATCTGTTACCAGGGATCACCTCCCCCACCTGCCATAGTTGGGGCTATTTTCAATGAAATTATAGCCATTCATACACAAATCTTTCTGCAGACACATTTTCATTTCTCTTGGGTAAATAGGTAGGGGTGGAAAGTCTGAGTCATATCTGTGTGTGTCATTAAGTTTGTACGGAGCCACTAAACGGTTTTCCACCTCAGCGGGATCATTTCACATCCCAGCCCCAGGAGGTGACCACAGTAGTCACTCCATCTCCTCGCCAACACTTTGCACTGACAGCTTTTGAATTTTAGTCACTGTAATGTATGTGTAGATTATCTCACTAGCTTTTTTCTTTTTGAGACAGAGTCTCAAGCTGTTGCTCTGGGTAGAGTGCCATGGCGTCATAGCTCACATCAACCTCAGTTCTTGGGCTCAAGCGATCCTCTTGCCTCAGTTTTTCTATTTTTAATAGAGACAGGGTCTTGCTCTTGCTCAGGCTGGTCTTGAACGCAGGAGCTCAAGCAATCCACCTGCCTCGGCTTCCCAGAGTGCTAGGATTTTAGGCGTGAGCCACGACACTCGGCTGTTTTTGTTGTTGTTTTTTTAAACTGTATTTCCCTGATGATTAATGTTCTAGAAAATATATTATGCCATGTGCCTGCTTAAATTATTGTACTTCAAAGATGAGGAATAAATTCTTCAGTCTACTGGGGAAAAAAAAACCTTCTCAAAGGTTGTAAACTGGGTTGGCATTTTATGTCTTCTCCAAAAAGTATAGTGGAAGGAAGCTCCGAGGCAGCACTGCGGAGCTCGGGAGGAAACTCAGTGTGAGCAAAGACACGGATTCCAGGCAGAAGGGCTGCCGGAACGAACCTGCCGACACTAGAGTCAGAAAATACATCACATTCAGCCCTTTCTTGCTGAAACACAGTCCGTTAATAGTCTGTTTTTTCTTTTAGAAAGGACACATAACTGGAATGGTCTGGAGGGAGGACCCCACATAAATGTGGTATTAATGCTAGAGCTCGGCCACTCTGTGACGGCAGGTAGGGTGCCCATTTCTGAACCGCAAGAGCAAACATCTTCACAAAACTTGGGAGGTTGGAGGCAGAAGTTGGGAAGAAGTTTGAAGTGCTCTAACATCTTTATCTTTCAGAGCCAGAAATCAATTATATTGCTTAAAATTTAAATTCATAGTTTAAAAGAACATTATGACTTGCCCTCTTAATTAAAAAAAACTATTTTGCATGAAGAAATATACTTCCCTTGCACTTCTTTTTCTTCTGCTAAATTTCAAATCTTTGTGTTGAAGGGGGTGGTGATATTTAGGTGATATTTAAACAGATCGGTATTATCTCGAAAGTGGCGATAACATTTCTCATCCTACATTTTAATATTTCTTTTTGTGGCAAAATACACATAGCATAAAGTTGACGATTCCCTTCGGCATTACGTACACTCCCACTGTCGAATGGCCATCACCACCGTCCATCTCCAGAACTTTTCATCTGAAACTTTGTCCCCATTAAATGCTGATTCCCCATTTCTGCTCCCTGCAATCCTTGGCAACTGCCGTGCTGCTTTCTGTCTCTATGGATCTGACTACCCAGCTACCTTATATTAGTGGAATCATTAGCTATTCACTCATTTATAGTTTCTGCTCTTATTACTGTTACTGTTTATTCCACTTAGCATAATGTCCTCGAGGCTCACCCATGTTATACCACGTGTAAGAGTTTCTTCCCTTTTTAAGGCTTATTAGTATTTAATTTTATGCATATATTACATTTTATCTATTCATCATAGTTGAACACTTGAATTGCTTCCATCTTTTGGCTGTTACGAATAATACTGTTATTAACATGAATGTTTATGTATCACTCTGAGTCCCTTTCATTCTTTTGGTTACATACTCAGAAGTGAAATTGCTGGATCATATGAGAATTCTATTTTTAATTTTTTTAGAAACTGCCATATGGTTTTTTTTAATAGTCTTATTTTTATTGTTCTTTATTGCTTAAATTTTTTACAATAAGCATGTATTATGTTTACAAAAGCAAAATACAAAGGCAAACGTTAAGATAGAAAATAAACAGCCCTTTGGAGGAGATGATAAACAGAAATTATAGACAATCACTGAATCTTGAGTGCCCATGAATTCAAAGAATCATCCAAATCTCAGGCTCAGTGGCCCAACCTTGTCTTCCTGACAGATTATCATCTGGCCTCTGGTTAAGCATCCCTGATGACAGTAACTCCCTGCTCTGTCTGGTCAGCCGGCACGTCACCGCATGGCTCTTATCATCAGTTAGGGGACTCCAGCTCCTCTGTTCCCTCACAGGTGGTGATGCAATGCTTTGCTCGAAATAGTCGATGAAATTTGTCCGGATGTTTATATACTCTATACAACTTGTTTAGAGTATTTAGTAAAAATGGAAAATGTGATATGCTGTGATCTAAAAATTCTATGTTATTTCTACAGAGAAACTCTTACCCACAAATGTAGTAAGATGTGGCCAAGGATGTTCGTCATAGAATTCTCCACAATAGCAAAACACTGGAAATAACCTAAATGTCTATTGACTGGTTTAAACAAACATATGTTCACATGAGGGATGCAATGGGACAGTTAAAAGACGTGAACTGTTTTTCTACATCAACATGGGAAACACTCAAAAACTATTGAATGGAAAAGAGATTTCCAGTGTGGGACAAACTGCATCAGCCATCGCATGTGGGGTGCAAACTATTCAAGGATGTAAACATGTGGCGCGTTTACAGGTTGTTATCAAGAGAAGACATAAGGCCACATGGTGGCTCACACCTGTGACCCCAGCACTCTGGGAGGCCAAAGCAGGGGGATCACTTGAGTGCAGGAGCTTGAGATCAGCCTGAGCAAGAGACCCCGTCTCTACTAAAAATAGAAAAACTAGCTGTGCGTTGTGGTGGGCAGCTGCATTCCCAGCTGCTCAGGGGAGTCTGAGGCAGGAGGATGGCTTGAGCCCAGGAGTCTGGGGTTGCTGTGAACTATGCCGTCACCACATTCTAGCCAGGCAACAGAGTGAAACTCTGTCTCAAAAAAAAAAGGAGAAAAAAGGGCGGCGCCTGTGGCTCAGTGAGTAGGGCGCCGGCCCCATATGCCGAGGGTGGCGGGTTCAAAGCCAGCCCGGCCAAACTGCAACAACAACAACAACAAAAAAAATAGCCAGGCGTTGTGGCGGGCGCCTGTAGTCCCAGCTACTCGAGAGGCTGAGGCAAGAGAATCGCGTAAGCCCAAGTTAGAGGTTGCTGTGAGCCGTGTGACGCCACGGCACTCTACCGAGGGCGGTACAGTGAGACTCTGTCTCTACAAAAAAAAAAAAAAAGGAGAAAAAAGAAAATGTGTGATTCTTAATGACTGTCTCTGGGGGCAGGGGGTGGAGGCAGGGATGGTGCAAAGTCAGATTTATTTGTGTGTATTGCTTAACTTGTTTTTTAAATGGAGCAGATATGAGGATGTGGTGCAAATCAACAACTCTTGGTGGGAAGTTCTCCGTCTTTGCTCCACTATTTTTATGCCTCTTTAAAAAAAAGTCAAAGGAAAAATTATAACAAAAAATTTTTAATTACAGAATATTCTAAATGGAAATCCCCAGACTGATGCTCTGACACTTCCGGCTACAAGCCTTCCTGAGGCCACAGGACTATTCTCAGGTGACTCAGGCCTGAGCCAGGTCCTGCCTTTGGTCTCTCCCTCTCCAGGCTCGGTTTGTCCGTCCCCGCAGCCATGCTCTGGGTGACAGTGTCATCATCTCCACTGTCCTTTCCCAGACATGCTCATGTATGTCCCTGACCTGGGCACCATGTGGAGCACCCAGGGCTGCACAGTGACCCACTGACCTGTCCTCCGTAAAGGTGCCCTCTCTCCCCTGACCAGCTTCCTCATCTGCTTTCTCACATTAGTCTTGCCCAACTTATCTTTTTATCTTTAAAAAATAATATAAATATTTCTATTTCTTATAACATCAAAAAATGACAGACTATTCAGTTTAGAAAACTTAAGAAATTTAGAAAAACACTAAGGGGAAAATAAAAAGCACCTTTTCAAATCCCGGGATCCAGACCGTTCCCTACTCCTCTTCATGGGCACTGCCTATGTAATCCAAGTGTCAGCTAGAGTCACCAGCCTCTCAAAATTCATCCAGTTTGGCTCCAAGTCCCCCTCCAGACCCTGTGAAGTGTCAAGTGCCCCCCAGAGTCCCTGCAAGTGAGGATGGAGTCGGGCAATGCTGTGCCACCCAGTGCCCCTTCTGTTGCAGAGTGTGCTGTCTAGATGCTGGGAAGGCCCAGCTCACAGCCACCCCTGCCCAGGGCAGCACTTCCAATATGCATTTGTGGGTTTATGGGACTGCAGCAGTCAGCCCAGGATACCTCTGTGGCCCAACCACCACCACCCAGATCTGCCCATGGGGACAGCCAAGGCAGTCCCCTGAGCATAGCCTGGGGCCCCTCGTAACAACAGAGAGGCTCAGGTCACCTCCAGGGGAACCCAGGCCTCTGGCAAGTGCAGCTGGGAAGAGCCCTAGAGTTAAGGCCACCAAGTTCTGTGTGGGTGAAAACCCCCTGCCTGCAGTTTAGCCCACAGACTCCAGCTTGCAGGCGTCCCTTGTCCCAAGATCTCCCTGGGAGCAGCTTACATGTTTGTCTCCACCTTCCCGTCACCAGCCCCTTTGATTACTTTCTCTTTCCGAGCCTTGTCCTCTTGTGAGCTAGTGCACTTGAAAATTTTATCTACCGAGAAAATACATTCATTAAGTGATTGTTTTCTTATTTAATAAAAACATTATGTAACTGCAAATCTCAACTTTGTAGTCCACATTCTACTCTAAAGTAAAAAAGACAAAGGTTTAACTATACTTCAATTACACTTATGTCCAGTCAATGCACAATTTCTCTTTGGTGTTTTGAAATGTGAAAAATTACCTTTATTACTGAAATAAAGACCCCTAGTGGAGTGGGAGAAGGACCCCAGATTGACAAACTCTTTCCCAGGTTGTTCTAACAGTCTATCAAGTTAGCACCCAGCTAAACGTCCACTGAGGAACCCCATTGTTTATGAAACTCACATCATGGGGATAAAGTGTCTCTTTCCCCATGAGTCACAAATGTGTGGACTTTCAGGTGTATTTTGCGTATGGTTCATCTGTAGACTGTCATTTCCAAAGATGATCACAATATTGCCTATTCCATGAGCTTTTTGTAAAACAAAACAAAACAGAGTGCGGCTGAATGGATGTTACATCACCTCTGAAAATAAACAACACTAAAATGCCAAGCATTCCGACCTGGGTTTTTTAGGACGCTGGTTCAAGGAGCCCTGCTGCCATGCTGGGGAGGCAGAGGGATCCCTTGGATAGTGGTCTGACCGTCTGGTTCAGCTGATGGCCTGTGTCAACCACAGATTTGTTAGTGAAGATGCCCCCCAGAACATTCCAGTCCTGAGTAGCTGGCTCACCCCTCACCGTCTCACCTTCCTCACAGAGGCCTGGATGTCACTGAGTGGTGACAAGATGTCCATGCCGTGCCCTTTCCAAATCCCCAACCCCACGGGCCTAAGAAGATGGTTTTATGTAGTTGGTAAATGCTGGGGAGGTTTCCAGGCACAGGTAGTAGCCACAGCATGCTTCAAATTCATAGGCCCCCTGGGCTGTCCTCTCGAAGGACAATTCATTGGCAAGTGCCCTGGGGGTTTACTCAACCTACCAATAAGGAGCAGAAGATACCACTGCAATTTCTGATCTTTCCAATTCTACTGTCAAGTAAGTCACTGCAAGTTTGAGAATAATGGTTGTGTTTGTAACTTTAAGGCATGACCATAACAAAAGGAGGAGGTGGACCTAGGTAAAGACTGTGGAAGCTAATACATCGTTGAAGAAGAGTTATTGTTCGAAAGTGTCGCTTAGAAAGTCACGTCTTCATCCCATCAGGACATTCTGGTATGAGATTGAGACCATCACAGGATGGTCACAGGAGCTGAAGCCTCTGTTGTAAGAAGGCCAGGAAAGAGTCAGGGCCTTTGGAAGGGAGTATGACAGCTGTTTGCTACACACTGAACAACCATTTGTTTACACCAGTTCTACTGGTCAGCGATCTGGACTGAAGTCAGCTGGACAGTTCTCTCGGTCTTGGCTGGCCTCTCAGAGGCCGAGGCTCAGCTGCTGCTCAGCCCGGTGACTCTATTCCTGGGGTTGGCAGATGGTTGGGACACAGATTGTAAGATTAAGTGGGACCCACACCAGCAATTGCACAACTCAGCCAATTGATTACTTTCTCACCCTGGCAAGGGCCTCCTTCCCTTCTCCCAGGCTCAGCCCTGCTCTGCTTCTAGCTCTACCCACAGGAGCTAGAAGCAGAGCGGGTGGAGCTAGAAGCCCAGCTTGCTCATGTGTTGCCTATGTGGCTTCTTGAGGCCTAGGCCCTGAGCTGACATGGCACCCACCATTCCTTCTGCTAAGCACTGGCTGGAGCAGGCTGCAAGGCCAGCCTAGCTGTACCCTGCAGAGTCACACTGTGGGACCAGGCTGGGTGGGTGGAGGTACAGTTGCCTTGGCAATCCACCAGGGACCCAGGGCTCAGTTTTGGGGAGCACCCACACTTAAGACACAGCAGGAGAACAGCAGCTAAAAGGGACTAAAGATTTAGGAGAGAAGTAAGAAGAGAACCAGGGACGGCAGCATCTTGGAACAGGGGAGGAGGCTTCAGGAAGGGCCACTGGCATAATCCAATATCTAAGAGAATACGAGCAAGGCCTGGAAAACATTTCTCAAATTTGGCAACTAGTGTGACTTTGATGGACATGACAAAAGCAATCTGAGAGGCAGTGGGTTGGTTAGTAACCCACAGTAAGGAAATATCTATAAGGTGTCCCAAAGTCGCCCCTGCAGTTGCCATACATAGGGAAATGGGGAAATGGTAGCTAAATGTACCTTTATTTACAAAATAGTCATTTAAAATTTTTTACAAGGGCGGCGCCTGTGGCTCAGAAGGGTAGGACGCAGGACCCATATGCTGGAGATGGCAGGTTCACACCCAACCCTGTCCAAAAACTGCAAAAAAAAATAAAGAAAGAAAATAAAATTTTTTACCAAATATTTGCAAAATATTCTCTACATGTTAGACCCCTCTTTGTAAAATTTCATAAAGAGTTTGGGCACGCTGGCTCATGCCTATAATCCTAACACTCTGGGAGGCTGAGTCGGGAGAATCACTTGAGCTCAGGAGTTCAAGACCAGCCTAAGAAAGACCCCATCTCTACTAAAAATACAAAAACTGAGGCAAGAGGATTGCGTGAGCTCAAGAACTGAGGTTTCTGTGAGCTATGATGATACGGCACTCTAGTTAGGGTGCCAGAGTGAGACTCTGTCTTAAAAAAAAAAAATTTTTTTTTTCATGAGTGCTTTGTAAATAAAGGTACATTTAGCTACAATTTCTCGTTTTCCTTACATGAAGACCGTTAGGGGTGATTTGGGAACACCTGTATTTTCAACACACACACACACACACAAGGGATAACAGTAACAGGAATGATGAGAGATGACGTTTAAGGCTCCACTTCAATGCTAGAAGTCGTCGACTGAGTGAGCACATACCAGTGCCCCGGAGCATGGCAGTGCCAACGCCGGCCAGTGTGTTAAATTGTTGTCAGCGTTCTGCAGGACCCAGCCCATGTCCTGAGCCATGTGTCTCTGCACAGTGGCGGGACGTGGAAACTATTTCCCCACCAGTGAGAAGATCGCTTCCTATGGTACAGACCATCTTCAGCGACACTTCTGCAAGTTGAATTCAGTTGGAGACCAGTGAAAGGACAGGTGTTTGTCCTGGTCTGATCCCTGCTGCTTGACAACAGGAGAAAGTGTCCATAAATGTTAACGTCCAACCATATTTAATGACATAGGCAATGTAAGTGATGTTAAAGGCTTCCGGGAAATCAAAGCATACTGTGCAACAGTGAAGGTCTCCTACAACCCCACACCTAGCGCCCTCCTCGGCTTCCCCAGAGCACTTTGTCCCAACTTAACGTGTTTGTCCAGATCTTGTATACAGTGACATACACAGAAAATACAGTCACAGGTGGACATGCCCAGTCAAAGCAAAAGTGTCAAAAATAAATTTAAAAGAAGCAAAAGTGTCCAGAGCAAGGGTCCTGGCAACAGTATGTTGGGACACTCAAGGCCCTCTGCTTGCTGACTGTCTAGAGGACCAAAGACTGATAACACATGTGTATCATGAGAGTGTTTTGAGAAAGTCAGCCAGAGCTTCAGCAGAAAAACACGCAGGGAAGCTTCCCCGGAGTCCTCCGCCGAGGCAGCGCTCCTGTTCCACCTGCCATCAGCTGGGACCGATGTTGTAAGGTTGCAGTGGGAAATCTCTAGGCCTCCACCTCACAGTCCTGATTGGGTTCCTTTGACTTCTTGTTTCCTAATCCTAAAGTATCTTTAACAGGCCTCCATTTTTCTTCAGTTAATAATGTAAAAATAGCTGCAGTGGTGTGATTGAATTCCCACCACCCTCCGTTCTTCAGCAATGGACTAAATGGATGGTATCCCCACTCCCCAGAGTGACTTTAACTCAGTGGACCTTATGTTGAGAAACAAAGTTTATGTTTCATATTTTTATCTTTGAATTCCATTTTCATGAACTTTTCAAAGTGCCCACATGAAGAATATTTTAACATTATGTCCTGTGGTTGGTTATTACTAATATACGCAAAAGCTGTATATTTGATTCTATTAATCCAATATCCACCACCTTCCAGAAATTGAGGCTAAGTGCTAACACCAGCCTGGGTCTGTGGATTAGCTACTGGTAATGTGCTGGAATTTATTACTACATACTGTATAAAGTGACAGTCTTATTTTCCTGATTTTGATAGGTATTTTGCAGTCATGCAGGAGAAAGCCCTTGTTTGTAAACGATACACACTGATGTAATGGGGTCAACAAGGCCATCGTGACCCCACCTTACTCTCAAATGTTTCAGGAGGAGAAACATTTTATTGTAGTGTTAAAGGCAATTTTTGAGAGTTTTTTTTGTTTGTTTGTCTTTTTTTTTTTTTTTTTTTTTTGGTTTTTTGGCCGGGGCTAGGTTTGAACCCGCCACCTCCGGCACATGGGACCAGTGCCCTACTCCTTGAGCCACAGGCGCCGCCCGAGAGTTTTTTTTTTTTTTTTTAATTTATTAAAAATAATGGAGATGTCTGCTGCAAAGAAATGAAGTGCTAAAGAGAAGACAGGAATGAGAGTGTTTAGTAGAGGCCTCTGGATATGTGAATTGTAAGGCCAGCCACCCCAGAAAAGACTGTCTCCTGGGGGAGGCCATTAGCTGACCAGTCTCCTGGTGACCTCAGGCAGCAGTGGCTCTGGGGTGGCTTGTGTGGCCCCTCACCAAGGCCGCTCGTGAGGCCTCATCCTGGCGGGCGTGGGCTCCTGTCTCCTCACGTGGCTGCTTTAGCTCCTGTTCCTCTTCTTCCAATTCATTTTTCTGGAAGTTTGAATCCCAGAATGAGCTAGGAAGTAAGATTATCATGTGCTGGTCTCCATGGGACTTTTTAAAGAAGAATTTACAAGTACTGTTCCAGGGCAGGGGCTGGCCAGGCACTTTGGAGTTCCTTCCCAGTTCTGTGGCTCTGGATTTAAAAGCTGGGCTTGAGCAAGGGCGCGGCCTGGGGCAGCCATTCCAGCCAGCGGCTCCCTCCCCTGCCCGAGACCTTCCCAGCTAAAACAACTCAGTTTTCCCGGCAGTTGATTTGAGGGAAATCTTTAAATAGTAGCAAGCAGCTATTTCTTTCTCAGGGGAGTTTCTGGGAATGGGTCTTACTTCAAGTAATATTTTGTGATTTTGTTTCAAAGTATTCTAATAAGAGATGTAGAACATTAATCTACATAAATCAGCAAAGTCACGTATGCAGAATTTTATGCCTTTAACATATGTGGATACATAAATGGACAATGGCTAGCCATATATATAAATAGAACTTTGACCCACACTCTGCAGTGACATGCTGGCGAAACTGCCCAGGAAGCTAGGCTGCCTGAAGTTGGGCTGCCAGAAGCCAGGCTGCCAACCCTAGGTGTGGCGACAGGTGGAGTAGGCTGGCATCCTCCTGATATCTCAACGGGTTACAACCCCATGTTTCAGCTCCCCGTTACAATGCACGCCTGTGGTGGCAAAATGTGTCTGAATGTCCAGGAGAATAGATAAGAAAGTAGTTTGGGAAATGTCCAGTTAGGATCAGAAGCTCAGACACAAGGATATAAATGAACCTGGAAAGTTAATTGACAGTTGCCTGGCAGACACCCTGCAGCCGCTGGCACCTTGACCTGAGGCTGCGACTCTCCCTCCTTAGCTTTCCCCAGAAGCATTCTTACTGATCTCTAGCTTCTCACTCCTCTGTCCTTCAGCCTGGCAACTTCCTTGCCTAAACAAAGAAATACCTGTTTAATTGAAGCATAAGCTGTTACCTTTTCACTTTTTACCTCGTAAAAACACGCCTCAAATTTTTTTTTTTTTTTTTTGTGGAGACAGAGTCTCACTTTATGGCCTTCAGTAGAGTGCCCTGGCCTCACACGGCTCACAGCAACCTCCAACTCCTGGGCTTAAGCGATTCTCTTGCCTCAGCCTCCCGAGTAGCTGGGACTACAGGCGCCCGCCACAACGCCCGGCTATTTTTTGGTTGCAGTTTGGCCGGGGCCGGGTTTGAACCCGCCACCTTCGGTATATGGGGCCGGCGCCTTACCGACTGAGCCACAGGCGCCGCCCAAAAATTTTTTAAATAAATAGCTCTAAGTCCTGAGCTCTAGACACTCCTGTAAGCCTCCAGAGGGGCTGGCATGGGGAGGAAGGAGAGAGAGAGAGAGAGAGAGATTGTCCTACCCCTGCTCTCCCTTGGTCTGCCAGATCCCGGGCAGCTGGGTCAGTTTCCAGCTTGAGGAGGAACCTGAGTCCCCGAGTTGCAGTTCAGTACAAGGGTTGCTACACCTAGTAACAAGAACTTCTGTAGCAACGGGCCCACAATGGCCCAGACTGGATTAATAACTCACGGCTTCCTGACTTTTGTCCACACTTCCAACTCAAGGCCAAGCAGAGAGAGGCAAACACACACCCTCGCTGTGGAGTGTCATGCAGGCTGTCCATGCCTCCACAGCTGCCCACAGAAGGCTCCAGCCTTCAGCCCCTTCAGGCCCCACTTCAGGCCGTCTCTGCGGCTGTGTCGGGGACACAGCTTCCCCAATCCCCATCTGCCTTCGTGTCTCTGCTGATCTCAGGTGCTGGTGCCAACACCCTGCTGTAGCAAGTTCAGCACAAGTGGCTCTGCTCTCCTGACTTCTTTTCTTCCACAGTATCTTGAGATATCTTGACACGTATTATCCCACTTGATCCTCACACATGACCCTACAGGAGAGGTACAGCTCTGCCCCTCGGAGGCAAAGCGGTCAGATGAGTTGTAACTAGGTAAGTGGCAGGTGGGATGAGCCCACTGACCCTGCCCCCTCAGGGGCAGACCAACGGCAAAGGACACACAGACTTTATGCTGAGAAAGAGTAATTTTAGCTCTCTCAACCACAATGCACTTTTGAGAAATTCCATAAGCTAAAGTAGTGAGGCGAACAAGAGCTTCTAGGCTATTAAAGCTAGTTGGACAAAGTAACCAGCAAATAAAATGATTAGGGACTTTGAACATCCCAAAGCCCTGTCCAAACTCAGACCCAGATCTGGATGTCAGTGACTACAGAACCTGAGAGACACGGTAATACTCGAGGTGCCGGCCAAGAGCATTCTGAGAGTTTTAGTATCGTTTTTGCAAGTTGTGAAAGTCTGAAGTTATTAAAATAAATGTTTTCGCTAACTAACAAAGTTACCATTTGCAGATGAGGTGAAAGATTACAGTAAGATCTTTAAATGAGAATTTGAAGTACTTAAGATTCCATTGAATAGATATTGATATTTAGGTAGTAGTTTTTCTTTAAATAACTAAAATTTGAAAATTGGGCTTACACTTTTATACTTTTTAAACAATGTCTTATACAAGCTCAAATCATGAAAATGAGAGTATCACATTCCGAACGCATCTCCCAGACATCTCTGATAGAGAAGGCTGCTGAGTGCGCTGTTTTCATGACAAATGGAAGGGCACGGGCACTGGGGTGAAGGAGGTCAGGGGTCAGAGCAGAGCCCCCAGCACAACTTGCTGGGCATGGCTGAGAATAGACAGTGGGGACCGCCTCTCACGGGTCTGGGATGAGGCCACAGGCACTTATAAATCAATTAAAAGTTTTCATTTCCCCAAAGACACCAACACTCAGCCAATAGCAGCAGCCTCTGGGCTCCCATGGGCATGCCACCCTGAGCAGTGTGCAAGCTTGCTTTGTCCCTGATGGTCCATGAGAGTAAGTAAGTGATATTTCTGGATTCACAGTTGCAACTGTGGCCAAAAACAAGGGAGATTCCAGGTATGTGTGGTGCACAGAGATACAGGTGCTTGGGGAGGAAAAGCGTCCGTCTTCTACCCTCTTCTGCTCAGTGGCTGGAGACTGTGAACAAAACTGACAAGCGATTAATAGGAGAAGCGGCATGCAAATGTTGTTAATATTTTCAATTTTACATCACGAGGGCCTCACAAGAAAAGAAGTAAGAAACCCGAAGGAGCAGCCAGACCCAGGAGCCTCACTCTAACAAGGGCAGTTTACTGTCAGGGGGAGAGGGTGTGGCTTCCAGGGGTGCTAGACTGTGGGGGAACTAGATGTGTGGGGTAAGCGATGAGAGGTAAGGTCACACCAGTACAGTCCGTGTTTGCAAACTCGCCTAGGTGCTGGCTCTCCACGTCTGGGGAAAGGTAGCTCTCCTCATCCCACCATAGAGGAGAGAGAAAGTCATGCCATCTTCACAACGAGAAAGTTATGTCCTGCTTTTAGGCAGAAGAGGCAGAAGGAGGGACTTTTCCTGCATCTGTTGATTGTCAATTACCTTCTGCTCAAAATACTCCTTAACCCTAAGTGGGATGTTGGGGGAACTATCTGACTCCTTCAGTTCTTCCTCCTCAAGGCGGAAAAATTCCTCGTACTTAAGTGACAGATTTGGCCTGTGCCCTGTCAGGCTTTTGGCACAAATTTTACCTTGGAACAAAATTAGACCTTAACTCTTCACTACCTGGAAATCTCAGGGCTCCTTCCTTTCCACTGTCCTAATGGTCTTTTCACTGCAAAGCCTCAATTGAATGGCCACGGCAGCCATCATCAAGACTTGGAATTAAATGTGCCTCATGTAAATCAACAGAAAGGAAATCAAAGCTAAAAGGCTGGGGTTTAGTCTGCCTTCTGCTGCTATAGCAGAATACCACAGACCAGATAATTCGTTAAAAAGAGAGAGAGAGATTTGCTTGGCTATTGATTCTGGAGATTGGGAAGTCCGAGACTGGGGGGGGCGGGTGTGGCGAGGGCCTCTGGCTGCAGCATTGTGTGGCAGAAGGCATCACAGCGCGAGCAGGGAGAGAAAGTGATGCTAGCACATGAGACAGAGAGAAAAGTGGCTGAACTCACGAGGTAGCCCTTATTACACCTGTGATAATGGGATTAATTCACTCATGCAGGCAGAGCTCTCTCTTAATAGGTCTCACCTTTTAATACTGTCACAATGGCAATTAATCACAAATTAAAATGGGATCACTTTGTCTATTCACTTCCAAGAACTACTGGGTAAAAAAAACAATTAAATTTAGAACTGTTTTAAACTGAAAAAAAAAAAAATTCTGCCTTTGCAACTATGTCTCAGCTACTTCCCATCTCTTCTTTTTATCAGATTATTTTAATGTGATTTCTAAATGCATTGTCTTCTCAATTAACCAGTAAGATGAGCACAAAATAATTGGGCAAACATAAATAATGTTTCCGGAAAGATATTAGAGGTTATTATTGTATCCACTCTGGTGACTCTTACCCTCGTACTTAATTAGTACCTAATTCTCTCTGCTCTTATTTTCCTGTTTTTGATTTTAAGCTGGCACATAATATGTTTTGTGTACTACATCCAATTTTGCCAAAATTATGTTAAATTTTTATTGGATGTCTTCTTTAATAAGAAGAGACCAATACAAAATAGAACCAAAAAAGGTCAAATAGGATTCAGTTAACAGACCATTCCTAATCCGTGTGAAAACTGAGCTTCTAAACTTATCAGCTGTTGAGAATAAAAGGGATGTCCAAGGCTTTGATTATATTGCATCTAGAAATATAGAGCCAACCTGATTTTCTGCGGCAGCAACATAAAAACCTGACCCTCCCAGTACACGTGCTCCACGAGAAGACAAGGAAAGGAAGGAGGGAGGAAGGAGGAATGGAGGGACGGACGGACACAGGAGCTGTAATTTCCTTCCTCGGGCAAGTCTGTCCCTGTTGTTTCCCCAGGAGCGATGGCGTCTGAGTCAGCATTTCATTTCTGGCACCGAGCCTTAGAATTCCCAGTAGAGGGATCTGGAATGCAGAGCTCCTATGGCCCTTTGAAGGTTGATGTCCCCAAGAGCATGCCCTGCACTGCAGTGGCCTCGGGCTGGTGGACAGCAGGGCTGGTCTTACGGACCCCTCCTGGGGACCCCCTCGGTGGGAAGGGCCGCTGGCCACAACCTGCCGTGACCCTCTGTGCAGATCTAGGCCCTTCTGCCTTTAAGGCCTCGGTATCATGTCTCTACAATCCACCTACAAAGCACCAGAACTCTGTGATTCTGACACAGTTAATCATTCCCAGTATCTCTACTTAAAGCTTTCTGAAGACGCAGTACAGAAGACAATTATACAGATTGCAGAGACCAGAGAAAGAGGAGCTTGGGGAGAAAGAAACTCAGAGCCAACAACAATGTAACATAAACAGCTCAGCAAATAACAGTGCAATTTCCCAGCTAATAGAATGGCTTAACACCTGAATCCATTCACACGCCTGATTAAACACTAACAACATCACCATAAAGGAAGATTATAAGTTGTAATATGTCTTTGCAAGAAGCAGCATATTAACCACTGTCTGTATACTTCCCCAATTACATTCCTTTAATTCTTTCATTTAGAAAATAGTTTACATTATAATAGCTAGCATCACTTCTGATTTTAAAACAATTGGTTATCTGTATATTGCCAAATTATGGGTCCCCAAGATACTTTCAAAGTGAAAATAGCTGCAAATGTGCTTTGAGAATGCTCCTTAATTGAGGAATCTGGTGACATAAAGACACATGGTCTAGTGACCATTGCTCTCAATGAGTTAAAACATCCTATTTTTCTCTTCTCAAGTTTTTTGGGGGAAGGGGTTTGTTCAATGGACTTCAACACCCCCCCCCAAATGTGAGGCTATTACAATTCCTCCTTGTTTCACCTCCTTCCCCAACACCCTTTTCTTAGGCAGCTTATACAACCCAGTTCTCAAACTACTGCTCAGAACAGGATGTGAAAAAGTGAGGGGGAAAGAAAGCAGATTTTTAAGATGATTGAAAGAAAATCAAGTCGTCCTTCACTGTTTATAAGAATAACATCCGGGAGACCTGCCCAAGTATAACAGAGATGGAGAGAAATACAAGCAACTGTAAAACACACTCAAACAATAACAAAGGAAAAGAATACCCAGCAAAAAGTCAACCAAAACAGCACAACGCAAAGACAGAGGAAAGTTCTCGTGATTCTTCACACGACAGAAAAATGAACACATTGCAGAAAAGCACAACAGAAATGGATCCAGAGGGTGGTAATTCAATCAACAACAACATCGTCAGAGATAATAGTTGAAAACAAGGAATACAATAGATGTGTCTGGAAACTAAATGACCCACATAGACAAAACTGCAGTGAAAAGAGATGAAAAAGAAAGTTACATCGATCAGCAAAAAGCTAACAAACACCAAAGACAGACAATACAAGGAAAAGTGACATCACTGAGTCAAGAAACGCACCTGACAGTTCACGCAGAGAGACGAGGAAAGAGCTAAAAGTTTACATCTTCAGATCAAACATACTTTTTTTTTTTCTGGGAAATTTAATGGATAAGAAAAACATCAAGATAAATCCTAATTTTGTTACTGAACTTCAAGATAAGGAATACTTCCAGTGTTCAAACAACAAAGCAAATCATATGTCACAGGGAACTGTAATCACATTGGCCTCAGACTTCCCCACACATTTTTAAAAATTTAGAGGAAAAGAAAACAGGATCCAAGCATATCATTCCCAGTTTTGGGGTTGTTAGATTGTAAAGTCGACAGACCTAAAATTTCAAGCTTTAAGGAAATCCTGGATTATAATATCCATGAGCTCATTTTAATGGAAATGAAAATGTAATAATAAAACCCAGCGAATTAATATTGAATCAAATGAAAATTTGGAGGTGAAAAAGACTGTTTAAAACGAAAAGTGGCTTGGTACCCGTAGCTCAGTAGTTAGGGTGCCGGCCACATACACCGAGGCTGGTGGGTTCAAACCTGGCCCCAGCCAGCTAAACAACAATGACAACCGCAACAGAAAAAATAACCAGGCATTGCGGCAGGCCCCTGTAGTCCCAGCTACTTGGGAGGCTGAGGCAAGAGAATTGCTTAAGCCCAAGAGTTTGAAGTCGCTGTGAGCTGTGACACCACAGCACTCTACCAAGGGCAACATAGTAAGACTTTGCCTCAAAAAAAAAAAAAAAAGTAAAAGTGTTTTCAAGTCCCTATATGAGTGATAAAAAGTAAACAGCCGAAGGTCCCTGGTGGGCCAAGGTCTTCAGGGTCTCACTGGGTCTGGTCCCTGGTGGGCCAAAGTCTTCAGGGTCTCACTGGGTCTGGTCCCTGGTGGGCCAAGGTCTTCAGGGTCTCACTGGGTCTGGTCCCTGGTGGGCCAAGGTCTTCAGGGTCTCACTGGGTCTGGTCCCTGGTGGGCCAAGGTCTTCAGGGTCTCACTGGGTCTGGTCCCTGGTGGGCCAAGGTCTTCAGGGTCTCACTGGGTCTGGTCCCTGGTGGGCCAAGGTCTTCAGGGTCTCACTGGGTCTTGGGTAAGGACCTTCCTCCTCTTTTCTCTTCTCTTCTTTTCCCTCCTCTCCCCTCCCTTTCCCTCCCCTCTTCTTTCTTTCACAGGGTCTTACCCTATCGCCAGGGCTGGAGTGCAGTGGTGTGATCATAGCTCACTACAGCCTCCAAGTCCTGGGCTCAAGAGACCCTCCCACCTCAGCCTCCTGAGTAGCTGGGACCACAGGCACTTGTCCCCATACCTGGCTATTTTTTTTTTAATGTTTTGTAGAGCAAGGGTCTGGCTATGTTCCCCAGGCTAGTCTCAAACATCTGGCCTCGATTGAGCCCCCCACCTCCCTTGGTACTAGAAGTCCAGGTGTGAGCACCATGCCCGGCCTTGGGACCCTCCTGGCCACTGGTTCTGGTTATGTAGTTCACAGAGCTCTCCAGTGCCCTTCCAATACCCTCTGTCCACTGGAGACTTTGGGTTTGAGTCCTCACTAGTATCCTGCCTCTTCGGGCCACCAGGTTCTAAGGATGGAGGATGGCAACAGCCTAGGAAAGGGGAGAGAGTGGAGCTCATCTCTGTTACCCTAAGACTGCTGCCAGCCTCCTTTCTCTATCCAGCCATAGACCCTGGACACAGTATCACCCCTACAGTGGGACACAGCTCGCCTCATGGTCATGATGTCACAGAACCTGGACATGACCCTACACCCAGGTCAGGACACGGCTCACCTCCTGGTTGCCATGTCATAGACCCTGGACACAACCCCACCCCCACAGCAGGACACAACTCACTCCTGATGTCACAGGCTCCTGGCATTCCACAGTCTCCTGGAGACCGAGGCGGGAGGCTGAAGACCTTCAGGAGAAGGCCTCTCCTTCAGCAGAGGGAGCATGGCAGTGAACCGAGGAGCAGGGACCCTCGTTTTCCTCCTGCTGTGCTGCTGGCAGGAGACTGAGCTCCAGCCACTCACCATGACCACAGGTAGCGACCCAAGTAGATTGTTGGGAAGATAGAAAGCCCTGGGCCTGCACCAGGTGGGTGACGGCCTTCTTACCTCAGGGGCTCCTCTCTGCTGTGGTTCGAATGTGTCCCCTCCAAAATTCAGGAGATGAAACTAATAGTGATAGTACTCAGAGGTGGGCCTGTAGGAAGTGATTGGTCATAGGGCTCCCCCCTCGTAAGTGGGATTGAGGCCCTTATAAAAGACACTTCTTGAGTCTCTTGCCCTCCCAGACATAGCACTCTCCTCCTCCACGGGGTGCAGAGACCAGGCCTCACCTGGGACGCACGGGGCAGCCTTCCCCACACAGCACACCTGCAGGCACCCTATCTCCAACTTCTCAGTCTCCAGAACCTTGAGAAGTACATTTCTGTTCTTTAACACTACCTGGCCTCGGGGTTTGTTACAGCAACCTGGATAGACTGGGACACTCCCCTTCCCACCTGCCCAAATTCACTGTGGACATTCATTCCTTAGGGAACGGAGTAGGTCAAAGAGATTTGGTATCTTCGATGCCCCTTATAGCTCCAGAACTCCATGGTTAGTTGTGTCCATTATATATTTTCACTTTTCATTAATCTATGGAAATGTCCTAACTTATCCAAAGTGGGGGGAGAACTCCCAAGCCTCCATGCATGCATCCCCCGTTTCAGGAACTGTGAACCTTTTCCACCTTGTTTTTACACACACACAAACACTCACTCGCTTTTGTCGTCTTGACACTATTTTAGCACAGCCCACATGTCTTATCACTTCCTGTAAAACAATTTCTTGCTAAATGTTAAAGGCATTGTTTTTATTTATCCACAATTTTGTTGTCACGCGAACAGAAATAACTCAAATCCTTTGTCAGAGCTGATTGTAATTGCTACCCAAGAGCAGGGTGTGCCAGTGCTGGCCCCTACCTGGGACCTACTTTCTCCAACCAACCCACAACGATCCCCAGAGTCAAGCTAGGGTGGATAGTCCAGCCTGGCCTGGGGCCTGTGGGGAAGGCAGTGGTCACCAGATCCCAGCAGTGTCATAGAAGCTGCTAACATTTGTAGCAGCCCGTATAGCCCTTGGCTAGGAGGAGTGAGAGTTATAAGAAATACCTGTATAGCTCAATAATGGAACACCTTGGTGAAAGGGCCTAGAGAGGGATTTAGCTCTCCTAACAAGCCTGAGAGCTCGAGAGATGAGAGCAGTGGTGAATTGGCAGTCTCTACACCTGTGGTGTTGAGAGCACGAGATCAGCCTTATATGAGGCTGGAGGAGCAGGCAGTGGGGAGCATGCGCATTCTATCACACGGACACCCTTACTCTGGCTCTGTCTCCTCTTCTGCTGCAGAACGCCAGCACGGCGTCTCTCTGCTGGAGATCACCAAGCTCTGCTAAAGACTAAGATCTATCTATTCTAAGACTGCTTTACTCTAAGACACACTCTCTCTCTATAGCTAAAGTAGATAGCCCTCATGCACCTAACAGACCTGAGCAAGGTAGCTTAGCCATCCGTGTCCGGAACCTATAAGCTGGGCCCGAGACCCGGCCTGACCCAGGCCCTGACAAGTGGTGTCAGGATTGAGTTGTGACAAACATTTCTGCAGAAACTATACTTTGAGGCGCAGAGAGGACAGTGCCTTGGAGGTGCTGGGGCCAGAGGGACCTGCGTCCTCACCTGGTGCTGCCATTCCCTGCCTACTTGCTCTGCCCACAGCTGTCCCCGCCCAGCCCTTTTGGTGAGGCTGAGTGGGACCTGCCACACGCCCTGGTTAGTAGGACTGCCAGCCACCACCGCCACTCCTGGGAGCCGACCCCTCACCTAGACAGGTAGAACCTTAGGTGACCCTCAAGGCTGCCCAGGCCAAAAGACCAATTAAGGGACAGTTCCTACAGCCCTTTCTTAGGGGACACAGGTTCCTTGCTCTGTGCGGGTCTCCTGCCTCAGTGGGCACTTTTGCCGCTTGCCACAGGTGCTGCCTCGACCGCCTGGCGTGGCTTTCTCACGCGTAGACATGTTGAGTGGAGGTAGAAAGGAGCATGGTCCACAGGGTCCTAGAGATGGCAGTCGCAGCCTTATCACCCCAAATTAACTAGAGCAAAATCCCAGAGCTGGACGGGAGGCAGAGTGTGTGTGATGTAAGTGCCGAGACAGAGCAAAGGCCATTGTGACCGGGCAGGCAATCGGGCACACTTTAAGAGGGGCACAGGGAGACTGTGGTATAAAGCAGCAGCCTGGACAGCGCTTTCAGAGGCCGCCGCCGCATGAAGCCTCCTGCCTCGCTGCACACGCTGACTGGCTGACGGGCACAATACTTCCATTATAATCACGGACACACACAAAATGAAAAGAATATTTTTAACAAAGTGCTTGCGCGACGCAGCTGTGCCCGTTCCTAATGATCATTAATGTCTCCTCCAAAGAGAACCGTACTTTTTGTTTGTTTCATTTTCTGAAGGTCAGCACACTGGAAGCAATTGTCATCACCATCACAGACCTTTTTACATATTTCCCCGCATTGTTCTAAGCGTGTGTGCAGATGAGCCCATTGGTATGCAGATTGTCTATCATTAAGACCATTTGGAAATCAGCTTTGTCACTGGTTTAGTGTAGAAACTTCAGATTCCTGCAGACACCACCCAGAGCTCTGCAGCTTGGGAGGGGAAGGTGTAGTCGCCCTGCACAGCCCCCTGTCCCTCGACCTGGGGGCGGAGGGACAAGGCTGACCTTAACCATGACCAAAGCCAAAGAAACGTACAGGACACTGAGAAGCCTCACCTCTAAGGAGGAACAGCCGTGAGTGGCAGAAAGGAGGAGCCTTGTGGTGGGTGCCACGGAAGAGAAAGCGGCACTGAGAACCATGGAGTGTCCTCGTCACTCCCGGCAGACAGGCAGCAGAGCCACAGGTCAGAAGCCCGTAGATCCTGAAGACACCAGACGTTCAGACTGTCAGGTCACCTGGGAGACTCCACCTCTTATCTCCACCTCTTATCCTGACATCCACATCGCAGTGCTTGCTACAGAGGAGAAATAGGGTGGGAGTCTCTGAGTCCTCTGGCCTCCCAGAATAGAACCAGGAAGTGAGAGAGTGTTTCATGCTGTGACTCCATCTCTCCAAACCATATTTCTAACCTTCCAGATGCATTTATTGTAGGAACTGTTCTGTTAAAAGACAAATTTGGGTACTTTAAACGTCCATGAGTTTGCTAGGCATTCAGCAATTCAGGATTGGGCAGCTCAGAGCTCCCCTGAGGGGATGGAGCGGAGATTTATATTCAGTGTCCTCAGAACCAAGACAATGAAAATATTTGATGGGGTAAAGTGGGACGTTCCTGGTTAGAGGTTGTTGGTGATTTCTGGTTGGTTTGAAAGGACCAAGCTAACTCCATTTTCTTAAAACTAACTCCATTTTGTCTCACAGCCTTCACTGACCCCACTTTGCCCCATAGCCTTAAATTTGCAGCTGCATACCAAAGGTGATAGGCAACCTGCTTCCTCCCCCATCCCCAGCTCCAGTATGTCTGCCCTGAGCAATAACAGCACTCACCCTTGACCCCAGTAGTAGTAAATCCTTCCCCAGGCTAATCAGCCCACATCAAACATTGTCCAGTTCCCTAAGCCCCTATCCCCCCTCCCTTTTTCCTTTCTGTATCTTTAAAACTGCTCTTCCCTCTGGGGTCGGGGTTTCTCTGCTCTCCTGCTGCATCAGGAACGGAGAAGCCCAAGCCCGAGCTTGTGAGTAAACTGCCTCTTGCTTTTGCATTGGACTTGGTCTTCAGGTGATTTATGAGGGGTACCCCGCGACCTGGGCACAACAAGTTAAACTCGAGTTTCCTTTTCTGTTTCCGTGGAGTTGAGCTTCAGTTTGCTTGGGTAGGAATCCAAGCAGCTAGAGCCATCTCAGTGTAATGACATCCCAATTAATTATTCTAATAGTTCATAAAGGAGGTAAAAATGTTGCTTTTTACAAAATGGAGGGTGTCTCCTCTTCCTTTGCTCGCTCAAAATGGTTGCATAAGCCAGTTACCCTTAGAACCAGCACATGGCCTCTGCACTCACAAGGGATGAGTCCAGGGACCAGGAAGGCGGCTTTTGGCTCAGAGCCCCTGGATCAATCGTCCTCCCTCCTCAGCCAGCCGTGGGTGGGCACCCTTCCCCCCATTTTCAAGATAAGAAAACCACGTCCTAGAGAACCTCCCTATGGCCAGCTCTCCTCACCCACACAAATCCTTCCCCTGTGCGGCACTCAAAAAGAAGAGCCTCATCCGTAAAAAGAAAAGTAAATGCAAGGTCAGCCCTGTAATCCCAAGTTTTTGTTTCTACTCTAGGTTCAAGTTTTGACCTGCCATCAAGTTTAAAACATCTGGGTGATGAAATGGCCTCAGTATTAGGTAAGCAGGTCCCTGGTATCACCTATCAACTTCCAGTCTGCGCATGATAATGGTGGTTGGGAGCAGGCATGTCCCCAGTAACCTGGTACAAGTGGCAGGTGGTGAAGGGAACTGACTTGGCTTGAGGCTAGAATCACGTTGCCGTGGCCCATATTAGTGCACACATTGGAGGGTCAAATCAAATTTCCAAGAAATTAAGACATAGAATTTTAGACCATTAGACTTATAAAGCTTCTGGAAATCTCGCTTCTCAAAGTGGACCCACCTGTTTTTGGCCCAATGATATGGCCACTGCCCTGCCAGCAGGAGTGTGTCTTACTGCAGCTGGACTGTCGTCCACCTATTTCAAGGACTTTGCAGGACATCACGGAGTTGGTGTCCCTAAGAAGCCATTCCCAGCTTCCTACAGGGAGCAGGTTGGATCCCATGGGCCAATTTGGTGACAGAGTAGTTAGAGAGGGCGAGTTGCAGAGATAGCCCACCCCCTGGACAAGAGGGGCCTCAGCAAGGTCGTGGGTCACTGGAGCAGGGCTTGGCCAGGTGGTTTAGGCAGAGCCCCAGGAGGAGCCTCTTGGTTGTACTGTCAGCCCAGGTCCTGCCCTCTGCCTGCCCTGGGGCCCTGTCCAGCCTCGGTGTGCACCCTGTTACCCTGACACTGTGCATAGTCACGGCTGAGGAATCTCACTTCCTATGCATAGCTGGCTGGAATGGACAGAGACCAGGGGCCAAGGCCAGGTTGTCCTTGATCCCTAGCATCTGTGTAGTGTCTGGGACAGAGTGGGTCCCCAATAAATACTTACTGTTCAAGTGAAGAGCCCCTCTTGTCCCAGACCCCACATCTATTGAGATGCCCTGACTTTTCAGGACCTTAAAATGCCTAAGACTGGTGCTTCTGTGCCACAGCTGGCCAGAGTCTTCTCCAAGTGGAAGCCGGTGCTGCTGGGCAGGACGGAGCCTGGGGGCAATGCTCGACCTTGAGGGGCTATGCTCCTGGGTCACCAGCCGTTAGCGGGAGGTGACACCTGGCTTTGGTGCATGTCCCCATGGTC
This sequence comes from Nycticebus coucang, assembly GCF_027406575.1. Classification (NCBI taxonomy): domain Eukaryota; kingdom Metazoa; phylum Chordata; class Mammalia; order Primates; family Lorisidae; genus Nycticebus; species Nycticebus coucang. Next base: position 2,444,071 of record NC_069794.1, read on the forward strand.
ATCCCGGCCGCCCCTTGGGCTCCTGCCCCACACTCAGGATGGTGTCCATGGCACAGACACCTGGTCCCCTTCCAGGCAAGAGGAAAGGGTGCAGGAGCAGACGCCTTTTCACTTTCTGTCAGTAGCTGTAGGTGTGAGTTCAGTTGCTGTGTGGGGTGCTGCATGGAGCTGAGGTCTGGGCTGGGGGCATGCCCGTCACCAGAACAGTAAGCACTGTGCTGATGGGCGACTTGCCATCCGCCCTCCCCTCCATTTCCCCATGCCTGGTGTGCACTCTGTGTGGCTGTGCGTGTCTGTCACTCAGCTTCCATTCACAAGTGAGGACATGGGGTGTCGGGATTTTGCTCCACAGTTTCTGAAGAGCCCTGTGTGGGGTGGATAGGCCACTGCCTCCCTGAACACATCCAGAAGAACCAAGACTGTCCCAACAACCTGGGCAATGAGTATGTCCCACTGAGACCACTGCTGCGTCACCTTTTCTCTCCTACTAGGAGGAGGAAACATTTTCCTCTGGTGTGTTGGTGACGTCTTCATTCCCGCGACAGTTCAATCTTCTCCCCTGTGCTCACATGTCCTGCATGGACTGATGCTGGGGTGGCCATTGTTGATGCTACTGGGGCTGCAGGACTGCAGTGGGACTTCCCGAGAGAAACCCGAGGGTTCCAGGCAGACCAGGACCAGCTGGTCACTCATGGGGCTCCAGGCTGCACTGTCCAGGCCTGCAGCCTGGGGAAGAGACTGTCACACTAGAATTAGTGGCAGCTTTTTGCTGCCATTTACTTAGTGCCCACCTTGTCTAGGCACCCTGTTGAGTGCTTTCTGCATACGCTGCTTTATTTGATCCCCCAAAAGCCCTTGAGACAAACGTACACCCCCCATTCTACATACAGGAAGCTCAGGGTCAGAGCTGTGGAGGGACCTGTCTAAGACCACAGTCTAGGGAGAGCAGAGCCTGAGTGTGAGCTGGGTCCGCTGGACACAGAGTCCAGGCATCTTGGGCTGAAAGCTACCTTGGGAGGTTGTAAGGTCATGGAGGAAGAGAAAAGAAGGCCACGTTTACATAAAAATCAGGAGAGATGCACGGAGGACAGCTTGGGAGAGTCTCAGAGACTGGACAGGTGACCACAGGGCAGGGTGGAGGATTATGGCCACATCTGGGGCCAGGTGTCCAGCACCGCATCTCAGGGGGCCACGCTAACTGTCCAGGACGTCTAGTCTCGGTTCCTCTGCACATATTCAGGGAGGCAGCAGCCTGCACACCCCAGCCAGGTTTTTCAGAAAGTCAAGTCCTAAATCCACTGAGCCCCTGGAGTGTTCTGTCTGCCGGGTTCACAGACCAGCTTGGGTGCACGGAGCAAAGGTGTCCGTGCTGCCCTGCTGGTTCTAACATGAGCTTGTGTGCTTTTCCCAAGATGAAATTCTCGTCCGAGAGATTTTAGAGCCAAATAAAGCAAAATTGTTTGAAACAAGAAGACCACTCATAACATCAACACCAGAACAAACAAAGAAAAGCAAGTATATCTTTTTCTTTTAACTCTGTGATTGGTATCGGTACATGACCCTATCTCATTACCATTCTTCAAGACCAGCTATTTCTGGGCACAGGTGAATGGACATTTGAATGGAGCAATTGTCCACAACCACTTCTGTGGCCTTCTCAAGACAGAGGAAGCCACACCTCGCCAGGCAGGGACGGAGGACCCTTATTCTAGATCTCCAGAGTGCACATCCAGGCACATCCCTTCATAGGATGTGAGCGGAGTTTAGCCAGGGTGGGAACACGAGGCACCAGGCAAATGAGAACCTTGAACTATCTTGCACTTTACAGTCAGTCCAGCATGCAGGGTCTCATCCCAGGCTCACCTGAGGCTTCTGAGAAAACAGGGCACTCACTATTTTCCCGTTTGACAGAGTGTGAAACTAAGGTCTAAGGAATGACTTGCCACGGCCACACAGTGAGTACTGAACAAAGGCAAAGAATGCACTTTTCCAAAGTGCAGCTTCCTGGTGTCAGAAATATGTGTTGTTAAATAAAACACACAGACAGCCAAGACAGAGTATTGATGAAGAGCTTGCAGGCAGAGAGCAGTGCATGGAAATGCATTTAGCATCAGGAAAGTTCAGCATTTTGTTGAGATTTTGCATCCAGATGTAAATTCTTTCTTTTTAGATGTAAATTCTAATTCCTGGGATTAATTAGTTCCCCCAACATCTGCTGAGGCCCAGACTGCTGGGTTCAAGGCATTCAGATGGCACCTGACTCTGTTTACAGATTAACTTTCCAGCACATATTTTCAAACTGAATTTGTAAACTATATTAGCATTTGAACTCAATCAACATTGTAAAATAACATATGGGCCAAAAATGTTCACAAGTGTGTAATCAAGAAACTTTTGCAAATTTTTTCATATTCTTCATCAAAGAAGTCCGTATTAAAGAGAATTTTCAGACCAGTACTCTTAAGAAACTTGAAGAAAAGCCACTCCCTTCTGAAAATATGGACATACTTCCCTTGGAAGGTAATTTCAGCCCAGCAATTACCCCTGCCTAAGTCAGACGCACCGGGAGGCAGGGGTGAGGTGGCTGCAGTGGGGAGACATTGGTGAACTAGAGAATGCGGCTGCTTCCCCGAGTTAGGCAGGTTCCCAGGTCACTGTCGAGCTGAGGACCCCCCAGCTCCCCACTCCCGTGGGCCCCCCTGGAAACCACCCCCAGGGGCACAGCCGAGTGCTGTCTTGAACAGCAGTCGCCCAGAAGGAGAGGAGGAGCTACAGGTCCCTTCAGCCAAGTCACTTCTCCCCCAGTAGAAACAAAGAGCCAGGGCATCCCCCAGAAGAGCCCCCAGGAGTGGAGAAAATCCTCCCTTCAAAGATGTATTTGCTGGGGGAAAAACACGTGCAAAAGTTCAGAGGGTGAGAAGCTTGAGCCCTATGGGGTGAAAGGGCGTGTCCGTACCCAGGACACAGGCGGGACATCTGTGGTGTGCCCTACACACAGGCCTGGGTCAGCTCCAGAGCTGATGGTGTGTCAGGCACAGGGAGGGGATCTTATTAGAAACAGTGTCCAGGGCCCTCCAAGCATTGCTGCAGGGACCCAGGAATCTTTTGCCATCCTTCCTTCTACATGGATTGGTTAAAATTGTACTGTAAGAAGAGCTGTCCCTTCTTCACTGATGTGTTCATTTTGGTGTAAACTTAGGTTTACTTCATCCCACGGGCTGCAAACCACTCACGTTCACTCCGAAGCCTTGGTGCGCTCAGGGTTCACTGCTGAGAGTGCTGGAGTCTGGCTAGCACATTGCCATCCCCTCAGCACCAGGGCTCCAGGCTTCTCTCAGAACATCCCTGCCCCCACCCTGCCATCAGCAGTTTCTCCAGAGGGTCCTGGTTTCTGTTATTGGAGGACCTGTTAGAAAACAAGCTGTGGGCCAGATGTGCTCACTGCCACTGGGTGTCCCTGCTTCCAGCCCTCCCAGCAGACGGAGCCGGGAGAGGCAAGTCTGTGTGCAGATCTGTGTCCACATCTAACTGTGCTGATGCTGAACACCACGAGCTCAGACCCAGGCCTTGCAGTCCAGTCCTGGCCCTCTCCTGTCCTTTTAGCTGTGGGAAACCTGGCTGTCGTTATCCAACGCGTTTCCCAGTCCTGGAGCACACAGGACGCGGTGTCAGGGCTGCTAACACGCACCCCGCAGAGAGACACTGGGACTCGGGGACTCGCCTGAGCCGGGGACTCGCCTGAGCCCGGGACTCGCCTGCAGCCTGGCGCCTTCTGCCTACTGGTGTTTAGTCAAGTACCAAAGTTTCTTGTCTGCTCCTTTCTTTTTCGCTGTCTTCAGTGTGGTTATGTTACATACCTCTAATATTCCATGACACGACCACGGCACTAACATGCCTGGAAGTCTCACCCCACCTCATCCCACTCACGGGCCCCACTGCGCATTCCTCCAGCCCATCCTCACCTGCTCCCTGCAGGTCCTCAGGCTCTGCACCTTCCGATTTACCCTTCCTGTATTTCTTTTTTTTTTTTTTTTTTTTTTTTTTGTAGAGACAGAGTCTCACTGTACTGCCCTCGGGTAGAGTGCTGTGGCGTCACACGGCTCACAGCAACCTCTTAACTCTTGGGCTTACGCGATTCTCTTGCCTCAGCCTCCCCAGCAGCTGGGACTACAGGCGCCCGCCACAACGCCCGGCTATTTTTTTTTTGTTGTTGTTGCAGTTTGGCCGGGGCTGGGTTTGAACCCGCCACCCTCGGCATATGGGGCCGGCACCCTACTCACTGAGCCACAGGTGCCGCCCTACCCTTCCTGTATTTCTAACAGGTGCATGTGCACTATATTATATCCTTTTCTTTCTTACACAAAAGCACACTATAAACACTCTTTTGTCCTTTTCATTTTAACCTAACAATGTACACGGTAAATCACTCCATGACACTTTTGACAGCTGCGCAGTTCCCACTGTGTGGTGTGCTACCGTTCATTCAGCCACTCTCCCATGCTGGTCACCTAGATCATCCAGTACCAAACAGTGCTGTGATGGGTAACAAGTTTTGTATTGTTGGAGGTGTATCTTCAGAATAGATATGGACAAGTGGCTTGCTGAGTTAAAAGATAAGTGCATCTGTCCTTGTGTTAGAACCAGCAAGTCCTCCCTCAGGAGGCTGCAGTTTGCACAACTGCCAGCAACAGACACAAGTGCTATTTCTCCACAGCCACAGCTGCAGAATGTCATTGTACTTTCCCGGTTCTGTCAGTGTGACAGCTGAGAAGTGGCATTTCAAGTGTCATTTCACTGAGTGAGTTCTCACATGCTTATAGATCATTTTTATGTATTTTTGTTGAAATATTTTTCTCATTTTTCTAAGCTTTAATTTTTAAGACTTTCTATTTTCAAGGTATTTTAGTCTTTTGTCTGTGATACACAAACATTTATCTTATAAACATTGTCTCTCAGTCAATTTTTTGCACATTGCCTGAGAATTTATAAACACAGGCTTGTGCGGGTTTAGGATTTAAATTGTCCTCGTCAAGTTGAGAAACACAGTGACTTTTTGTGTACTTGATAGTGAATAGAAGGGAATAGTTTGAACCAGAATGTAAAAGCAAACATGAACTCTGAGGAACAGTGCATCATGAACGAGGGAGAGTCAGTAGACATAATAATAACTGTGTTAGGTGACAAGAAAGAGACAGTGGCACAATCTCTGAAGTGTGGAATAAGTGTGCCTTGGGACACTCACTTCCGCTTAGGATGCAGAGACCTGCAAAGAACTTTGTTTCCATTCTAACAATGAGAAAAAGACAGATAATATGCAAGGCGACAACTTTTCTTGAGTCTTGCAAAAAGCTGAAGTCAAAAGGCAACCAGATGGGTAGAATCCCTGTGAGGGACGGGCATCTCTAAGGAGCTGTGAGACTTATGGACTGGCTCACATTTGGCAGAGCACAGGAAGGACAGGTAGCTATCACACAATGGGTTAGAAGAAAACAGCAAGGTTTAGACTAATTCTGAAAGGCCAAGTTTTGATTAGCTGAGCCCCAGATTCAGAGGATATTCCTACACCTTCCTGGGGACTGGAGCCTGGGAAGCCCTTGGCTGGGAGGCCAAGCAGGCAGGATGTGACTGGCTGCTGCTGGAGGCCAGGCTGTGATCTGGGCCCATTCCCCAGCACTGGAGTGGGGGGGTCTTTATACCCCAGGACACAGGCTAACACCTGCTGCTTCTGGAAAAATGGAAGAAACAAAATCCTCTGCCCCAGAGAGAGACATAGAAAGCACTCTCAGGACACGGGCAAAACTCACTGTTGTTGGCGTCATAAAATTAAAACCTTCTACCCTGAGAAAAGAACTAGAAACTGTCTTGGGCCCAGACTCTACATTAACACTACCAAAATTGCTTCATAGATTCCCCAGATTTCTTTATGTAACTAATCATATTTACAAATAAGGACAGTTTTGTTTCTTCCTTTCTAAACTTATATTTATGACTTTTAAAAAAATTTCTTGCCTTATTACATTGGCTAGTACCTCAAGCATAAAAGCATCAAAAGTAAGGGTATCTTCCAGATCTCAGTAGGAAATAATTGTGTTTTATTGCCATTAGGTATGATATTAGCTGGAGGTTTCTTATAGATGTATTTTATGAGTACATCGTCTTATTTTGGTGAGAATTTTTATCCTGAGTTCTGTCATTATTTTTCTGCATATGTGGAAATAATGATCACTTCTTTTTCTTTGTTATGTTAAAATGTTGGACTTTACTGATTGATTTTTGGTTGCTAAGCCAACCTTGCATACCTATGATAAGGACTACTTGGTAGTGTTCTATTATCAGTTTTTGCTATTTTGTTTTATTTGACTTGCAAATAATTGCTATGTATTTTTTGCATCTACATTCAAAGAATTGCTAAAGATTTTGCATCTATATTTATGAGGAATATTGGTTCATGATTTCCTTTGTTTCTTTTCTTTCTTTCTTTTTCTTTTGTCAGGGGGAATTGTCATAATATTTTGGCAATAAGGCTAAGTTAGCCCCATATAACAAATTGATATCATTTTGTTTTCTGCAAAAGTTTGAGTAAGATTGATATTATTTCTTGCTTACATGTTGGATAGAATTCACCAGTGAAACCATCTGAGCCTGGAGTTTTATATTTTGGAAAGAACTCTGATAACAAATTAAGAATTTTAAATAACTCTATGGATATTCAGATGTTTTGTTTCTTCAAATATTCAGTCAGGGTAAGCCCCTTCACCTTCCTAGTCACCAGGGACTTCAGGATGAGGGCCCTGGGTGGAAGGAGCCCAGCAGTACCACATGACGCTTCCATATGGGCACATGGAAGGGGCTTCCATCAGCTCTTGATCTAGGGCCGGCATGCTGGGGGTGGTGTGCCCAGAAGTGTCCATCACAGCATTCAATTCAAAGCCCACCTCCTGACTTGTGGTCAGTTTTGTGGTCATTCATTCCACAAGTAGCACAATCCCAAGTTTCTTGTTCCTCATGGTTCAGCCCTAAACTGAGTCCTGCCACTGACTTCCCCAAAGGTACAAGTATACACTCTGAAACATTTTCCATATGATCCACATCTTTGGATGAGGCAGAGAAGTTTCAAAGTGAGGCTCACGGGAATGAATCACTTAGTATGTGAAATTGCAGCCACTACAGCAGGGAAAACTGTGGAAACTCACTCGGTCCCCTGAGCTAGAGTAATTTTATTACACGGTGGAAAGGACTGATAGAACTTCTAATGTGGTTTCTCCTTTTCCTGACGTTCGATCTTTTTTGGCATAATCTTTTATATTTAGCGTCTTAATATTTGTCATATTCTAATGGATGGTCCATGAATGGTCCCTGAAGATAAAAGAAAAGGAGGCAAACAGAAGTTACCTGTTATGTATGTGATGGTGAACGTACATGTTTGCTGAATAATTTTAGATGCAACCTGTCAGGGCTGATGAAGAGTGGAGCGACGTTCATAGTGGCATATGGAGACTGAGGAGGGTCCAAGTTGAGCCCAGACTCTAAAGCCAGGTGGCCTGTATGAAGGAAAAACTAGAGAAAGGATTAAGCCACAATTGTTTCTCAAATCTTGATCGTTGTCCTTAACTTTTCCCACAGAAGAGGAGATAGAAACAGCGCATCAGATTAAAAGCCTGGTAGCTCTGGAGAAAGTCATTGCCGATCTTCGAAAAACTTTAGGTAAATGAAACCTAAGACCTTATTGAGGGTGGATGAGTGTGAAACATTGAGAAGTGAACACACCCACTTAGGGGACACGTGCATCTCTGAGTGGCTCTGACTTGGAAGAGCCACGCTCAGTCTCGGACCCAGGAAAACCTCCCAGGCCACATGGCATCACCAAGCCCCGCTCGACAATGCAGGCAAGACAGTTAGTGGCTGTCCCATTCAGGGTACATTCTTGGGCTGTGCTGTCATCCAGGCCAATTTTGCTGCTTTAGACACTATCCCACAAGAGATATCACAGCCCCAGTCCCCTGTAACTCAAACATGGGGAGGCGGGGCCTCCGGCTTGATCAGGCTCCTGCCATCCAACTGGCACCTCAAAGCTCTTTGAGGGACAGTGGGGACTGGCAGGGTTTGAGTCCCCGGGCAGTGCTGGGGCATCACAGGGACGGCCTCCAGCAGGCTGCCTGTGAGGGGAGGAGGGAGGACAAGCCCTGCCTGCCACACCCCAAGTCCACAGCCACCCGACTCAGCCTGCAACTCCATTTGTCTTCTGCCCAGGACCATCCTGACTACCTCCACCCCTACAGGGCCCCATCCCTGGCATGGCCTCTGTCCCTGCCATCCCTGCAGAGGTGTCCCAGATCCTGTGATCTCAGCCTGGCCTCTCTGCATCTCTCACACCTTAGCCTCCCAAACCCAGGGTACCAGCTGCACTTCTCCTCCACTTCCTCACTGTCCCCTCCCTCCAGTTTCAGCATCCTGGGACATCAGAAGTGAGCCTTCTGCTCCCACTGCCCCTCACTCACCTGTAGAGCCTGACGGCCAACTCATCGTGAGGATGGGTGCTGGGCTAGGACTGAGAACACAGGCTTGGGGTCAGTCTGGCCTGGGTTCAAATCCTGACTCAGTGGTGCAAGTGGTGTGGCCTTGGGGAGACCTTGGGTGGTGCCCACATGTGTGGAGGGCAGGGGGTGAGCTGCAGTTTGCAGAGCGCTGAGCACCCGAGGGAGGGGGTCCGACGATGCTTCAAGTCCACCCGCCACAGCCCAGCAGCCCCATAGCTCAAGCCCGTACCCAGGTGTGAATGAACCCCAGGGGAGTATGGAACGCAGGCTGTGGACCAGTGGATTACTCACAATTCCAAAGAAAATCTCCTCTTTCCAAACAGAAAATAGTCTGAATCAAAAGAGAAAGCTGAACAAAAGTATGCTGAGACCCAGACAGCACAAGGGGAGACAAGTCCTGTACTAACAGCCACGCCGACCCGAGAAGCTGCCGCTTACTCCCACCCGCAGGAACAAAAACTAAATACAATTACTAACCATTTTGTAAAAAGGAAAATTGTTTTATTATTCAAAAAGTGCCAGATAAAATTAACCTATTTAGATATTAAGTCAGAGGCAATGCATTTTTATTCCTTGTCAAAAAATAAAAATACTTTTTCATATTTGTCATATGAAAAATAACAGTATCCAAAGCTTACTATTGGCCATAGGATGAGCTTTTGAAGATACGTGCGTAATCCTAGAGACTGTGTATTGATAAGTTTCTCCAGAGAAACCAGCAGTGTGTGTGTGTGTAAGTAAAGAGGTTTATCACAAGGCATGATGAGCTCTTGTGGTGTGGAGGATGACAAGTCCAAAGACCTGCAGGCTGCAAGCTAGAGACCCAGGGAGCTGATGTTTCAGTTCAATTCTGAAGGCAGGAGAGGGACAGAGGTACCAAGAGCCTGCAGTGCCGCTGCTCTGCCCCTCCTGCTGCCCTGGGCTGGTCACAGTGAAGCCAGTGAGGAGGATTCATTTGGGTTGGTGAATTGTCCAACCAGTCCGCAGGCTGCTGGTGGGAGGTCTTGCCATGGAGGCAGGTGGTGTGATCTTGGGGGCACCTGGGTGGGTTGCAGGACCCTTAAGTGTGCCCAGGACTTTGATGGGTACCTGGGCAGGTTGGGGGGCCTTGGATGGTCCCATGACTGACAGCAGAGTGGCTCAGCCATCCATGGCTATTAGGGCCAGGGAGATACTTGGCATCCTGCCAGGGAATGGCAATGTCTGGGGCTCTCCCTCCACCCAGGTCTGACTATGGCAGCTGCCACAGTGCTATTCACATAGCAGCAGAGCTATGGAGATGGTAAGAGGATGGTGGCAAGTGCTGAGGACTCTGGGAGGCAACTGGGGGGACTTGTGGGGTACACAGTACCCAGTCACAGCGTGAGTTAGGACACTTGACCTCTTTGCTCCCTCCTTGGCCAGGTAGGGAAATGGGGAGGTGGCTGCAATGGAGCCCAATTCGCTGCAGACCAGGTGCTGGAGGGCTGAGAGTGCAGAGTGGAATTTGTTTCAATGTCCTGAGACCAGAGGTTGATGGGACCCCCCCCCCAGCCTTCTGCCCACTGCTGTTCCTCCCCTCCCCTCCCCTCCGTAGCTCCCTGATCAATGTGGAGGCCTTGCAGTGTTGGGGGAATGTGGAGCCCCAGAGATCCCTCCCCTGACCCTTCTCCACATGTGGACACTTCCCCCAGGTACTTTCCAGGTTTGCCAAGCACATCACCCCGGCCCTCTGCACTGCTGTAGGCGTCTCCCATCCCTTCTCTGATGATTCTCTCTCTGAGATGGTCCATCCGTGGGTGAGCCTCTCCCGCAGCTCTTGCTCCTGGACAGTGGCAAGTGCAGGCAGCTTCTAGTTCATCAGTTGGCCTTGGGCGGGAGTTTTAAATCTGCGGTTCCCAGATTAAATGCTCCATTTAAAAGCAAAGCAAAACCAAAACTGAGTTCCCATTGCTGGGAAATCTCCTGTTAGAGGGAACTCACTGCTTTTGCTTTGCTTTGCTTTTAACTAGAGTATTCAGTCCACTTTGATTATTCTTTTTGTCCCATCTGTTCTCTATTCCTTTTTGTCCCCTTTCTTGTCTTCTGTTACATTTATTTGATACTTTTATTTCCATTTTTCCTTCTATTGCATTATTAGTTATACATTCTGTAACGGTTATAGCTGTCACCACAAGCCTCTCTGGCTCACCAGAACTCAGACTCATCAATGCTTCTCCTATTTCATGGACAATGCAAAGGCAACAGAGTATTTCATGCTTGGGCTTTTTCCTACATTTTCCACCGTTTTTCTTCTCTGGGTTCTAACCTAGATGTACAAATGGAAACAAGGAATTTCTCCCCCTGCTGGCCACCCAGTGCCCTCATCTGGCACGGACTATTCTGGGCTCTTGTCCAGCGCAGCATAACCAGAGCAAAGCCGGTAGCCCAAGAACAAAGCCCAGAGTGGACTGGTTAGTCTCGGCAAGAGAAGCCCCATGGTCGTCTGTGCAGTTAGTGGAGAGGAGAGAATGAGGGCAAGCGGAGGACCGTCTGCAGATTGGTGTGCGGCTGCGGGCAGGCGACTTCCGCCTCTCTTCCCTGCGGGATGGAGCAAGATTCTCCTCTGAGTCCAAGCCGGGCTCAGTGGCTTCTATGGTCTGAAGCTGCATATGCATTTTAGTTTTGCAAATTAAAATCCAGACGCGTGACATATGTTCTGTGCTGGCGTCTCGGTGTTAGAGGCATTGTTCGGGGGAAGACGTACGTGCCTCAGAGCTTTTTATATATCATGTTCTTGGTGTCTTTAATCTCCATCTGCTATGTCATTTCATAGCTGGAAATTGTTAGAAGTTTGATGCTGGAAAAAGAACTTTTAATTTTCCATGAGGTTAGTTTTTTTTAATTTAAAAAAATATTTTATTATGTGCATAGATTGTTTATTGTTTATTTTTATTTTTTTTTTTTGTGTGGTTTTTGGCCGGGGCTAGGTTTGAACCCGCCACCTCCAGCATATGGGACTGGCGCTCTACTCCCTGAGCCACAGGCGCTGCCCAAGGGCATAGATTGTTTAATATTTAGGGGGAGAGGGTTTGGTGGTGATTCTTGAGATTTCCTTTTTGCAATAGAAAAAATGCAAAGGTATTTGCCAAACCATGGTTCAAAATGTATTATGAAGTTGCAGATATGAAGCAGACACAGACAAAGCGTCAACAGGGTGGAGTGACGCGCAAACAGGTGCCCCCCACATGGCGAACAATTGTCTGAGTGCCATGGAGGGTTCAGGGATGGTGGGTAAACTTCTGGAAAACCAGTAAGTTAGAACTTTAGCACATACCAAAATACATCAAGAGGAGTTAGATATTCAAATGTTAAAAGAATAATAGCACTAGAAAGGCTAAAAGAAAATATCAGAAAATTGTTCCAGTCTGAATCCAGTTTGTAATTTAAATAGGAGAGCTCTAATGTAAAGAATGTATTAAGTGTGATAAAAGGGTAAGATAAAGATGCAAAGAGCTCTAATGGGTACAGCAGGGCCGAGGGAGAGGCCCAGGGAAGGACAAGGAAGGCACCCTGTCCCCAAGATGAGGGTCCAGACTTGGTGGTAAGGCAGCTGCAGACTATGGGTGGACCCAAGCTGGCCTGGGTACACAGGGCTGTGTTGGGAAACACCTGGGCAAGGGGACCCCAGGCTGGGCTTGGAGAGGCTGAGGGGCTGTACACTCCAGGCAGGGCTGTGGCAGATCCCCCGGGGGTCCCCACCTCCCCTCACCACTGATGCTGAAGAGGCAGACACAGCAGCAAGCCCGGTCAGAGCAGGGAGAGCCTCTTCCTCCCACCTGTCCTCCTGGAGCTCCATTGAAGGCAGTTAACACTGCACCCCCTGGGAAGGGACACCAGTCCATCAGGGCAGAGCAGACGCCCAGCCTGAAGCTAAGAGGCAACTGCTGTACCCATTAGAGCTCTCTGTTCATCTTTATCTTACCCTTTTATCACACTTAACACATCCAGATAGAGCAGACACCCAGCCTGAAGTTAAGAGGCAATATGTTGATAACTGGCACAGGAATATTTTTATACTCTCAGCTCACTTTTCTAAGATTGACTCCAAGAACAGAAACTACACATAAAAAGTACTGCCAGACCTGACTGCCTAGAATAGAGACATTTTCCTGTGAGACAGGTCAGAGACCCTGCAAGGTCACAGAGTTGGTGTCCTCAATTATAAAAGGGCTCGGATAAATTAGTAAGACATTTACAAATTATCCAAAACACCAATCAACTCAGAGCAGTAATACACAATATATGAAAACATATAAAAATAGAAATATGTTCAGTAGCAGCCTCGTTAAAATTTTTAAAAGTGCAAATTAACAATGGTATTTGGTAGGCGCTTAATAAATACTTGTTGAATGAATTATTTTTGCATAGTAGACTTCCTAACTTTAAGAATATGGATAATACCTCATAGCAGCCAGGTTGTGCAGAAATAGGTACTCTCCAACCTTGTTGATGGGAATGTAAATTAGTCACAATTTTTTTGAAGGAAACCTGGGAATATTTCTAGGAAATGTGGGAAATTAGACCCAGAAATATATATCACAACACCTGGCTATTTTTTTTATTGCAGTTGTCATTGTTGTTCAGCAGGCCCAGGCCAGGTCTGAACCCGCCAGCCTCGGTGTATGTGGCCAGTGTCCTAACCACTGAGCATGGGTGCTGAGCCTGGAAAAGCCATTATAATGTGTAGAAAACTGACCCAAAGATTTTACCTCAGAAAATTGGACTGGTAAGCAAAGAACTATGTATAAATATATTCATTGTAACATTGATTATAATTGCAAAACAGATGCATCTGTCAATAAAGGATGAGTGAGTTGTCCTGCAGCACACGCTGGAACACTGCATGGCCACTGAAGAAGGGCAGATGTGTGATGGCCAGCACTGGAAGCTGTCTGAAATTCACTGAGTCAATGACTCTGGTTACAGACAGTGTGTGTAATGTGATTCTCTTACTGGAAAACTCGTGGGGATACTAACATACAAATATGCAGCTTGAGAGTCTCTTACTTGAAATTCTTGGAACCAGAAGTGTTGTGGATTTTAGATTCTTCTGGATTTGGGGATATTTGCATTTTATGCACATACAAGTCGAGTGTCCCAAATCTGGAAATCTGAAGTCTAAGGTGCTCCAGTGAGCATCTCCTGTGAGCATCATGTGGGCACTATTGGGAGCGATTTCAGATTTTCAGATCTGGGATGCTTGACTTGTATTTATATTTCTGTACATACCCTGCATGAGAAGGGTTAAAGCCAGTGCTATTAGGTTTACATTTAAAAAGATCCTCGGGCTGTTGGACAGGAAAACTTGAGAGGCTATTGCTTAGGCATGAAAGCATGGGTGGTGGTCCTGGGAATAGAAGATCCTGCACTTGAGATATATTTGGAGATAAAGCCACTAGGCCAACAGATGCAACCATCTCTGCAATAGAATTACAGGGGCTTTCATCTCACATTCTACTTCACATACTATTGCAGAAATGTCTAGACTTTGTCACAAGAACCATTATTTTTGCCAAAAAATGCCCATTTTCAAAGTCAAGCAATATAGGAATTTTCAAGAAACAAATGTTCCCACATTATACCATGCAGAAACTCTCAGGTGAAAATCATTTGCCAAATCTATTTATGGAGAGAAGTATAAACAGATAAAAGATGGCTTTTTTTTTCCAAAAAAAAAAAGAAAGACTGCATTGTACGTAGTATTTCACACGAAAAAGTTGTTAATGCAGACTCCTATCATGCACACACTCGGCTTCCTGAAGGTGGCCAGATGATTTCCACTGTACATAGCCAGCAGGGAGGGAGGAGAAAGGCATTTAAACCACAGAGGAAGGGGCCGGTGATGGGGAATTAGAAGACCTGGCCCTACAGCTGATCGGCTATTCTGTCTTGCACTGGGGGCAGGACAGTTACCAGGAGAGATGACCTAGGGAGGGTGTTCAAGGAAAACATTTCTGAGCGCAGGCCAGGAAGAAAAGCAGTGAGTTCCAAGCAGGTGTGGCACTCCCGGCAGGCCAGAGCTCGTTCCAGGAACAGGAAGCCAGAGGCTGTGTGGCCAGAGCACACAAGGACAACAGGGACCTTCACGGGGGGGGGGGCTGGAGCAACTGGCAAGTGGCAAGTGCCCATCAGCGGACCGAGTCTCTATGCTGTTTAGATTTTGCTCTAAATTCAATGAACAGGCATGGGAAGGGTTAAAGCCAGTGCTATTAGGTTTACATTTAAAAAGATCCTTGGGCTGTTGGACAGGAAAACTTGAGAGGCTATTGCTTAGGCATGAAAGCGTGGGTGGTGGTCCTGGGAATAGAAGATCCTGGACTTGAGATGTATTTGGAGATAAAGCCACCAGGGCTTGCCGATGGCCTGCACGTAGGAGTCAGGAAGCAGTGACCCGGGGTGCTGGATGCCGAGCCACTGGCTGGACACTGGTGTCATTTACAGAGGTAGAGAACATTATGTGTGTGGGGGAAGGGGCGACAGGTGTGGGAGGGTGAGTCAGGAATTCCATTTGGGGCCTAAATGGAGATGCTGCTAAGAGACCCAAATGCAGATACTAACTAGGCCACTGAGTTCACAAATCTGGTGCCCCGGCGGAGGCACAAAGTTAGGAATCATCAGCACATAAATAGTGCTCCAAAGTGCTGGGTTAAATGACACCGCTTAGGAAGGAAAAACAGAACGGAGGATCTAGGACAAAGGGTTGGGATACTTGGAGGTCCAACGAAAGAGTGTATCACAGAAGCCAGAACAGAGTGTTTCAAAGAGGAGCAAATGGCCAGCTTGTTGCATGTGACTGCAAGATAAGATAGGACACAGAATTGATCACTGGGTTAGGCAGACATGAAGGTCTGCTGTGGATCTGACTCCGGCTGTCCTCTGAGAGTGCAGGGGCTGGTGAGCAGTGGGAAGGAGCAGCAGGGCCCAGCAGGCAACGACTGTGGACTGTGCAGAGATGGGCGGTGGCCAAGAAGTCACATGCAGTGCGGAGCACTGGACTTGTTTGTAGGCTGAGTCTGGCTGCAAGTGGTCACAGCACACTTGACTGATCATGGCAGAAGTCACGGATGATAGAGGGTCTCTTGCTTATCAGACATTTACATTTCGTTATAGTAACTCGCCTGTCAATATCCTTTCCTCATTTCATTGTTCATCTTTTTCTTGCTGATTTGTACAAGTTTTTTTTATATTCTGAATACAAATCCTTTAATTATCCATTTCATAAGGATGTTTCGATGAGGGACAAGAAGATTATAACATCGCATTTTATTGACCCTTTTCTGTGTTTAGATATGGTTAGAAGCACAAATACATTCCATTATGCTATAGTTACCCACGGGATTGAGTAAGGTACCTGCTGTCCCAGGTCTTGAGGCCTGGGAGCAGCCCCAGACAGCCTCCAGATGTCTGCCAGGAATGAAATCGCCAGCACTCAAAAGGTGCTCTGTCAATGTCTGTCAGATGTCAACATCACCAACTGCACCAGTCACGCAACAAGCCCAGCCCCGCTTGAGCAGCTCCTCACACAATGCAGTCCTTGTTTGAAAAATACAAGTCCAAGCCTAAAGGCAGGCTTTTTTGGTTTTGAGGGTTTTTAAAACTTTTTAATATTTTGAGGTCTGAATCTTCTAGTCTGTTTTTTCACCCCCTTTTTTGTTTTTTAGAGACAGAGTCTCCCTCTATCACCCAGACTAGAGAGCAGTAGAGTAGTCATAGCTCACAGGAGCCTGAACTCCTGCTAGGCTCAAGCAATCCTTCTGCCTCAGCCTCCTCCAACCCCTAACTGGGACTACTCCCACCAGGCCAGATAATTTTTTTGTAGATGCGATAGGGGATCTCCCTTTGCTCAGGCTGGTCTTGAATGCCTGGTCTCTAGGGAGCCCCCTCCCCCCAAAGCTGGGATCAACAGTGTGAATCACTGTGCCCCACCCTATTTCATGTGTTTGAGTCACATCTTCAAATACCTAAACTTGCTTTTTTATGGTTAATTCAGTAAATAAAAGACAAAAATGTCAGTTATCAATCCACTTTTTTTCCTTCTCCCTAGAGGTTTCTGGACACAAGAGTCCTAAAGAAAATCTATGATTGATAATAAGAGTTGAGCAAAACTTGGGAGATCAACCATGTGGGCTGTTAGCATTTGGGAATAGATCCCATCCTGTCCACAATTCTCATGCCTGCAATTATCATGAGACATATCTGGGAACCCATCACCTCTATAGCACATGGTCTATTCCTGTACAGCTCCGTATGTATACACAAACTATATATAGTCCAAATGTGACTGGAATGTTTCTGTGGGTCCTTGATCTAGGGGGTTCAAAGAATGAAACCATGGACCACTCAAGTAGGCAAAAGGAGTTTATTGATGCAAAGATTAATAAGCGAAAGAAGGGGAACAGGATATCTGGCACCAGAGGGAGCTAAATGGGCAGCTCATTTTGGCCTTCCTGGCTTCTACCAGGGGTCCTCAAACTATGGCCTGCGGGCCACATGCCGTGGTGTGATTGTATTAGTTCCCGTTTTGTTTTTTTTACTTCAAAATAAGATATGTGCAGTGTGTATAGGAATTTGTTCATAGTTTTTTTTTTTTTTTAAACAATAGTCCGGCCCTCCAGCCATCTGAGGGACAGTGAACTGGCCCCCTGTTTAAAAAGTTTGAGGACCCCTGCGTATACTATCTAATCCCCACCACCCCATCCTGCAGGCAGGGGTATTTGGGGAAGTAAGTCACAATTGCCCAAAGGTCTCTAGGCAGAAAATACTAAAATTAGCAAAGGAATGAGGTCCTAGTAGTCTTTGCCCCAGGCAAGGCATTAAGGTGTGCCTCCCTATTCCAGGAGGAAGCTACCAGATGATGTGGCCTGGAAAGGGCCTATTTGTGCCTAAGAGATGGGGGTCTGTGATGAGACTGATTTCTGAGCTCACCCAGGCCTAGAAAATGCAGTCCCTGTCCAGCTCTGAATAGAACCCGGTATCACAAATAATCCTAAAAATCCACAGTCATTTTAAATAAGGAAAGATGGATAGTAAGTATCCTACCACATAATCTACTTTATGCACTTAAGACTCTTTTTGCAAAATAAAATCCAAAGTTAAAAAAATATACCTCATAGTGGGTCAGAAACTAGGTCTGGATATTATTCTCAGCTCTGCCACAGGCATGCAGTCTGTCCTCAGGCATGTTCCCCCAGCTCGTTTGCATCTGTTTCACCTTCTCCACACTGCAGCCTAAAGTCATCTCCCTCTAAGTATTGTAGATGACAAGACATAAACACGCTATGTTCTTTTGCAAAATGGTGTGCCTGTCTTTTGAGAAGGCTGCAGGTCATTACCAAGGGATATGTCTTCATGACATAATTAGATTAAAGCCAACAGGACATGTGCTAAGGAAAATGATTAAATTCTAGAGTGGACAAAGCTAACAATGAGTTTATACCTATTGCTACTCTTTCAAACAAAAAATATTGCTTAAACAATTACAGTATTTTTTTCTTGACCCATCTAATAGATTATAAACTCTCTGAGAGAAGGTAGATTCTATGTCTCACATTTCCCATTCATTAGTAACTGCTCACTGAATTGAAATATGTGCTGCTTTTCTGTCAATGTCTCTATTGTAGAGCATTTGCCAGGGTCTGTGTCCATCTCCCTTGTACTCAACAAATGTTTCGTTGTATGAATAGAGGCTGTGTCCCCCGTATGTTTACTCTGCTAGGTAACAATTTCCCTTTGATGAAGGTTAAGTTTCCAATTTCTTGCTTTATCAACTAATGCAGCGGTATGCTTCCTATGCATCGCTATTTCCCTAGACATCCCGTCACCTTAAAATGTGTGACGGAGAATTTTGTAAAAGGAAAAGAGAGAAACACAGGGAATAACAAATCGTACAAATTAAATATGTGGTTAGAAAACCCTATATTTGTAAGAAAAAAATATAAACATTAATAGCGCTTATTACTTGACAGTGAAATTATTGCCTTTCAAAATCAGAAACAAACTACTTATTTTAAAAAGACCACGACGTTCCGTCCTGGTCTTTGAAACAAGGAATTTAATATTTCCTTACAGTGATCTATTTCCCAGTAAAAAGCCTTTTTTTGGTTCTGTCTGATCTTACGACTGATCTTTTAGAGTGGCGCTAGGTTACGAGGCAGATGTTCCTAATTAAGACAGAAAGCCGAATAATCTGTCCTGCTCGGTAAAGAAACTGGGGCTTTTTTTTGCTTTGCAGATTTTTAACCGAAAGCCCTGCTCCCCGCAGGCGCCCAAGGCTCGCGGCCGCAGCAGACCGCCGGACCCCGCTCCCACCCGCTTCGGAAAGCCGCCTTCTCACTGACGGCAAAGGCTGCCTCTCGAGAGGGCTCCGGCAGCGAGACAGTCCCCAACCGGCGGGAGAGGCCTCTGCCGTATCAGGTACCCGGACCCCGGGGGTCCGCGGAGTTCTCCTCCCCGGCTGCCCTGCGCAGGCCTCGCCCTGTCACCACCCTCCGGGTGGTGGCCCAGGCTAGGCCCGCCCCTTTCCCCGCCCCCTCCAGGCGCAGGCCCTGCCCCTGCGCTCTAGGCCGCGCCCCGCCCCCTCAGTGCGCACTCCGTTCGGCAGCCTGTGCGACGCGGCGGCGCCAGCGCTGCTTTCAGTCCTTTGTGTTCGGACGGCGGCGGCCTCTCAGGTCCCCACTCGCGCGTCCTCTCGGGTCGCTAGCTTCGCGCTCTCTGGTGACGGACCATGTCGGCAGCGGGAGCGGGAGCGGGCGCGGGCGTGGAGGCGGGCTTTTCCAGTGAGGAACTGCTGTCGCTCCGCTTTCCGCTGCACCGCGCCTGTCGCGATGGGGACCTGGCCACCCTCTGCTCGCTGCTGCAGCAGCTGCCGCACGCCCACCTGGCCGCCGAGGACTCCTTCTATGGCTGGACGCCCGTGCACTGGGCCGCGCACTTCGGCAAGGTGGGCGCGGGTACTTTAAGGCGCCATTTTCAGCGGTTCTCCAGTCGGGGGTCGGGAAGGCGGGCTCTGGGGGGCGCGGGGCGTGCCGGGAGCTCGGGGCGGAAGCGAGGTCGGAGTCTCAGAGACCGGGGAGGCTTAGAGCGCGTGTGCGGCTGCGCGCGGTCGGGTCCTGGCGTGGGGTGGGCGCGGGGCGTGCTGGGAACGTGGGGCGGTAGCTGGGTGGGCCGCCCACGGGGCCCAAGGCGCATGTACAGGGAGGGTCTGGAGCCGGATAGCGCGTGTTTGCAGCTAGGCGGGCCCTGGAGGCGAGGCGCCCTTCGGTCCGGTGCCTCAGGTGGGGCTTTGGGGAGGGCCGTGAGGAACGGCGCGGGTCTGCAAGGGAGCCCCGGGGGAGGACTGAGCCTTCGGAGGGCCAGGAGTTCCGGAGGCTGCGCGAGGGCCGAGCCGGGGCGCGCGGACGGTCCTCTCCGCCTCTGCCCGGAGGCACTTCGCTTTTAGCTGTGGTGGTTTAGATGTGATTTCAGTCGTGGACTGAGCTGATTAGAGGGCGAGTCCCCTGACCGTCGTGCAAACTGAATAGAAGCTTTTCCGTGTTTTTAGGACGTAGAAAGTCACGTTTGTTTCTGAACTTTTAGGTTGCACAGGTGTGGTAAGATTAGTGGTTTTGTTTATCTTGGACCCAGATTACTGTACAAGTGTCTAGATTAAGTAGCATTGGCCGGGCGCGGGGCTCACGCCTGTCATCCCACTTGGCAGGCTAAGGCGGGAGAATCGCTTGAGCCCAGGGCCTGGGCAACACAGCGAGGCCCCGTGTCTACTAAAAATAGAAAAATTAGCCCGGCGTGGTGGCGCCTGTGGTCCCAGCTACTCGGGAGACCGAGAGGCAGGATGGTCGCTTGAACCCAGGAATTGAAGGTTGTAGTGAGCTGTGATCGCACCACCACTGCAGAATGGTCTCCCAAAAAACTGAATAGCGTTATCTTTCTGTGGTGCCTTTACGTTTCTCTTTACCCTTTTAATGGAAAGTTTCGGGGAAATTTTTTTCCCATCTGTGAAGTCGATTAGGATATATGCTCAGAGAAGTGAAGTAGTCTTAAACTTTCACCATGCATTTCAAAAGTTATCCACTTTAGTGATTAACCTTTTATTAATTATGTTAAATTCAAGGACATTTATAAATGTTTTTCCTTGTAACCGAGATTAGGTTGAAATAGACAGTTTTGCTGAAATACATGGGAGATAATGTAAAATAAGTTGTTCTTGTACCTGAAGAAACTGAAGGCGCCTTGCTGTCCCTAGTGACACATACTGCGCACTTGATCTTTTGAGAAGCAGTTTCTGATTCTCCTTATAAAATGGAAAACTCAAGAGACTTAAGAAATGAAAGGGAGTTTTGACAGGAGGGTGGGGCAAACAAGTTAATCAGCTCTCAAGGGCTTTTGCATCCTGGGGCTCTGTCTAAAGTTGTTACTCCAGTACCGGCTGCAGAAAATGAATGCCCCTGGGAAATGAGGTTCTCAACAAACAAGAGGTAAAGAACTGCCTTCCTGCCCTTCTGCCCCCAGTCTAGAATAGATTTCCCAAGGAAGTTAGTAATCTGAGCATTATCTCCCTCCAGAGTGCCTCTTGCGCTAGTTTATTTTTACATTAAACCTTAGTAAACTGAAAGGTCCTCAACATCTCTTCCATCCTGGTTGTTTTAGGGAGAAAACCTCACAATCAAGGACTGCTTTTATTTTTTGAGCAGGCTCCCAGGTGGTTCTCTCTTCTCTACTCTGGTTGAAGATGACACAGTATTGTGTGACAACAAGTGTATAATCTGTAGAATTCTTAAAGCTTTATTACAAATAGTTACTTAAAATACTTACTTTCCAGCCCAAGGATGCTTCCAGTTTTCCCTGGGGATAAAAATAGCCTTAAATACTTAAAAATGGTAAATTTTGTGTTGTTTGTAGTTTATCAGAATTTTTTTTTAAACAACTAAAATCACTTTTAAAAAGTCTCTGGAATTTGAATAGTAGATTTAAACCTTGGATACCAAATATCGTTTATGGAGGCAGGTCCTTTATTGTCTTCAGCTGTCTTCCATCATCGGCCTATAGGGTCCTAGGTAGGCTAGGGAAGGATCTTAGAAGTCCAGTCTCTCCTGTCCAGGCATTCCCATCATGCCCTCCTTTTATATAGGCTGTGTTCTTAGAGCGTTCTGGCAGCTCAAGTTACCTAATCATTTGTGAGGCTTATTCCCAGAGGACTAAACATTATCTAAAACTTACCATCATATCTTTCACAAAACACACTCTCGAACAGTATCTTTTCAGAATTCCAAAACCAGTTAACCTAAATTGAACAGTGTGTAACAGATTTAAGTCTGGTAAGCTCTCGATTGTTGTTAAAGATTAACCACTTTGGCATACTAAGTGATTTTCATCTTTATTTCATTTTTGTTGCGTTTCAGATCTGTTTGTTTTATTACTAGTTAATATTTTCCATTTTCATTGGGAAAATTAATAAAGGCAATAAATACAATTATACAGAAGTTGTCTCATCAGCCTTCACTCCCAGGTTTAAGTTTGTTGAAGACACGCCATGTTTTAAATCTGTGTACTCCCACCTGTTGGTTTGTCTCACAGAAGTATTTATTGGGAGTTTTAAATTACTCTGAAGGGGGGATGAGGATGGGAGCGTCATCTTTTTGCGGGTGAGGCTTTTCTTGAGAGAGAACTGGTTACAGTGCTTTTTCACTAGCCGCTCTGTGACCCAGGAGGAAAACGGGCAGGTTAGGGTTAGAGATCACCTGGAGCTGAGCAGTAGTGTGACGCCCTGTAGCCAGAGGTTAGTGTAGTATTGATCCTGCCTACAAAATCTGTCTTAACTTGCCAGTCTTCCTAGTCACCTGCAGGGTGCAGAGCTCAGCTGTGCTACCGCAGACCCTTTTTGGCATAGTTTTTTGTTTGTTTGTTTTGTTTTTTGCTATACAGTTTTAAAAGACTAAGAAATAATGGAGAATGGGCCTTAATTGAGTATTCAATGAATATTCGGTTCCGGCTTGTGTAAAAGTGTGCACTTACACACACTATAGAAAACTGACTATAGTTTACTATGGCTACAGGAAGTTCTGTAACCTACCGATTGCTTTAACATTTTCATTATTTTGGATAGTACAGTAGAACCTCTATCACTGACCACCTCCCTAGTTTTCATAGACCAGGCAAGCACAACATGTACGTTATCAGTTCAGTAGGCCTAATTCTTCATGTTGACCAGTTTAAGTCCCTTGGGTGGTCAACTTACAGAAGTTCTACTCTATGTGTAAAAACCCAGTTTTGGTATGAGGGTTTTCAGTAATCTTTCCTGATTTGGGTTAATTCAACTGTAGGGAAACAAAAAATACTTCAATCTGTATAGTGTTAGTGTTTTTTTTTCATTTCTTTCTTTTCCTGTGTACCAACTTTATAAGAACAAGGAGAAAGATTTCTTTTAAATGCCTTTTTAAATTTTCATGGTATTGGGAAGGAAGTACTTAATTGGTTTTCTTAAAAAATTGATAACAGCACATTTACTTCGTGATTGCATTATTATACACAGCTATGATTTAATAAAAAAATTGATAAGAAAAATAGCATTTGTTAGGATATTTGTGTAAACATTTAATAGTATACTGACATTTCTGTATGTTCCATCCCTCCTGTTTTTGAAGTTGGAGTGCTTAATACAGTTGGTGAGAGCCGGAGCCACACTCAATGTCTCCACCACGCGGTACTCCCAGACGCCAGCCCATATTGCAGCCTTTGGAGGACATCCTCAGTGCCTAGTCTGGCTGATTCAAGCTGGAGCCAACATTAACAAACCGGTGATTGACTTGACTTCGTTTACTTTTGTTT
This sequence comes from Nycticebus coucang, assembly GCF_027406575.1. Classification (NCBI taxonomy): domain Eukaryota; kingdom Metazoa; phylum Chordata; class Mammalia; order Primates; family Lorisidae; genus Nycticebus; species Nycticebus coucang. Next base: position 2,467,449 of record NC_069794.1, read on the forward strand.
TTTTCTTTTCTCAGTTATAATTATGCACATGGTATTGCTTTAAATTGAGACCTTAATTAGAGTTTGGTATCTTTCCCCTCAAACTGGAATTTGTTTCTTCAATTATCTGTGAATAATAGACTCTTTCCATACAAATGCTTTCTGTTTATAGAGTGCTCTTACCTCTTTTGTGACTTAAGGTGATCAACTGTGATCCTGGGTGATTTGCCCAAGGTTATGGCCAGTAATTAAAGGAGCCTGGCCTGGAGCCCAGCTTTCCTGGCTCCCTGCTCACGGCTGCCTCAGCTCCCTTCCACAGATAACACATACACACTAGCGAAACAGGGCTACCAAGTCAGCTCTGAAGTGGGTTAACGTTGCCTGAAACACAAGTTAGGGGTGATTACTGCATGCAGGTAAGTAGCTAAGTGTTATTTACTGAGTGGGAAGCTTCTCATGGACTTGGTATTTGAGATTAAATATACAGACATGGACATAATCGTGCCAGTGTTTTCATTGTATGTTTACAGTATCTTTTCACCTAAATGAAACACATGTGCACACAAGTGCTCAGATTAGTAGGGACTTGGTTTATAAGACAAGCATCTGGGTGTAGAGGCATCCATGGATAATTTGCTCTGCAGCAGTCCCTAGACGCAGCGTCCTACTCCGAAGGTGGACTAGTCTGTGGGACTTAGGCTCTGTTCTTTATGTCTGTCTTTTTTTTTTAAACTTTGTCCTATTTTTCCATGTCTTTTCTACGTAGTTTTAAAGGTCCTATTGTGTACAAAGGAACTTTTCTCTCCTCCTTACTTCTCTGTTTCCCCTAAGATCTATTCCTCAGTTGTTACCAGGTATAAAGTAGTTGCTAGCTCCTCTTCTAAAGATAACTCAGCTACCCACAAGTGTCTGTGAGAGAAGGTGTTTTTAGCCATGGTTTAAAACAGGGATCAAGGAGAAAGAGGGTGAGCGATAAGAGGGCAATTTGTTCTTTCAGAGACTTTAGCAGGACAGTACAAAGAAAGTAGCCAGGATTTTAGACCTCTTCCTCTGACTGAACTGAAACTTGGGGTGTGGGACAACTTCTAAGCTTCCTGTGTTACCTCTTCTCTTCCTTCCACCTCCCCAGGTGTGCTGTAGGTGCCAGCTGTCTCTCTGCTGCCTTGTAGCCTGTGCGTGTGTTTTTGAGTTAGGAGTTGCCTGCTGTGCGCCTTCCAGGTGCACCAGCTGCTGGTCATCTGACGTGTCGCTTCCTCCTGTCCTGGTGGAAGGGGTATTGTGGGCTTGATTCCAAATTGTCTAATCCTGCGTTTCAGACCTCTGAACTCCAGAAGCCCCCTTTTCAGATAGCGTCTTAGAGCATTTCAGTATCTTTCTTCAAGGGGGTGGCTCTAGATAGCACCTGCCTGGAGACCTCCCCTGCACTCTGCTGCCTCTGGTGAGACTCCACATTTCTCTTTCTCCTTAATAACCATCCTCAGAGCTGACACATTGCCTGGGGTATGGTTTGGCATTATTAAGCATCACCCAACATGCAGAGCTTGGATCTGAATCTCGGGGGTTCTGTTATGTGCTAAGTGGACTATGACATCTCTTGTGAAGGGTGCCCCATGACCCTGGAAGAAATAATAGCCTTTTATTAGCTGCTCTAACATACTGTTGATTCTTCTTGAGGTAATCGTTTTTCTCATTTTTCTATATAAACTCTTATAAAGCTGGGTCCAGATAGTCTCTCTTGTTGCTTGTGTATATTTAATTTTTTGAACATGGCATAGCAAACCCATCTCCTACCGTTTCCCTGAAAATAAGACAGTGTCTTATTTTAAGGTGTGCTCCCAAAGATGCGCTAGGTCTTATTTTCAGGGGAATGTCTTATCTTTCCTGTAAGTAGGTCTTATTTTCAGAGGATGTCTTATTTTCGGGGAAACAGGATAGTTGTTAATCTCTGGGCTTGCTCACTGTGAACAGCTCTAAATTCATTTTCCTTTGACTCCTTTGGCCATCTTGAGGGTGAGCCTAGGAGATGCTGAAACTCAGATGTGCTGTCTGCACAGGTTGGCTTCTGGGTTACCCTAAAGGAAGTGAGGTGAACTTTTGGGAGCCTCTATTGACTAGGGTAGGATTTGCAGGCCTTGTCTTTAGTAACCACCCCTTCCAGAATTTTGCTGGTGTTTGATGTTGCCTTTAGTCCGTAGTATCTTCAGAGGTCCTCAAACTTTTTAAACAGGGCCAGTTCACCATCCCTCAGACCGTTGGAGGGCTGGACTGTAGTTTAAAAAAAAAAAAAACTGAACAAATTCCTATGCACACTGCACATACCTTACTTTGAAGTAAAAACACAAAACGGGAACAAATACAATCACGCCACCTCATGTGGCCCGCGGGCCTCAGTTTGAGGACCCCTGAATGATTGTTGGAAGTCAAAGTGCCTCGCCTGACTTGAGATCTCCAGCACCACTCTCAGCTGCTTTATCATCTGGAGTTTGCCAGAGTTGAGAGTGACAGGGCTGAGCTGGAGACTCAGGGTTCCTTCCCGTGGCTCTTTACTCTTTAAACAGGGGTATATGCCCTTAGAGTATTTTCCTTTTGTAATTAAAAAAAAAACCATGAGCTGGGTATCTTTGCTTTTTCTCCGTCATCTGTTAATATCCCGTGGTTACCAAACCCTTTCTTTATTTCATCTTATTCTAAGGAAAGCTTTAACTCCACCCCCACCCCCCCCTCATCTAAATCTTCTAGTTTTCCTGGCTATATTATGTAACTTTTATTTGTCCTTATTTTTCCCCTCTGCTCCTTTTTTTGGGAGGGTAGGGCTATGTTTTTACTTTTTTAAAAAAATTTGAGTTCCCTGTATAGTCGCATGGTTTTCTGTGTTTCTTTTCCTTTTAGAGCTTCACTTTGTTTGTATTCTGTGTAGAATCTTGTTTAAATAATCCTTCTGTTTTTCTGTAAATTAACCTACTACTATTTCCTTTAGGTTCAGGTGCCTCGCCTCAGCTTTCCCCTGCACTGGTGAGGGGTTCTGAGCGGGCTGTGTTCTGGTGCCACACACCGTGCACACCTGCCCCAGGCCTGCTGTGGTCTGTTTCCAAGTCACTTCTGATTGTGACTTTGAGGTGTGGTTGCTGCAGGAGCTTCTGCCCTGACCCTCAGAATCTCCACACTAAGTCTTAATTTTTCTAAAAGAAATGATGTCTTTCTCTGGGTGGCTTGTATCTTTGGTTGCATTTGATTTTTGTCTCTTACTTGGCTGACAGTGTGAGCTTGTTCTGGATGACCGTAGTCTCCGCAGCAGTTTCTCTGGGTCTGCTCCCTTCTTGCCACCTCCACCCTCGAGTCCTAAAGCATGAACCTGATTCTTATGCGGAGTTTGGTGTGTTTGACCTTTGTGTTCTCCCTTTTCTTTGCCAAACCATCTTGTCTAAATTGTCCCAATGTCATTTCAAAATAGAAAATTTAAACAAGACCCCAATGTTGGCTCAGGTTCATGTGGTAGGAACACAGGTGGAGCAGGCCGTGCGGTGGTTACTGTATGCTGTCTCTTGGACTTGATTTTGTTTTAATGTGAGAGTTTTCGTACTTGGTACAATTAACCCAACTTGGTTTTGGGTTAATGTAAACACATTTGTGCTAAGATCTACCATAAAATGATCTGTAAATCACTATGGAGAGCGTTCAGGCTCTTGCTCCTGGAGAGGCCCTGACATGCAGGTGGCTGGCCCCAGCTGAACATGCCTGGCCAGCTGTGTCCTCTGTGTGTGGCCCCAGCTGAACACGCCTAGCCAGCTGTGTCCTCTGTGTGTGGCCCCAGCTGAACACGCCTAGCTAGCTGTGTCCTCTGTGTGTGGCCCCAGCCGAATGTGCCTGTCCTCTGTGTGTGGAGATTTGTGTTCTACAGGCCATCTTCACCACAGGATTTTTATTTCAGAGACGGGCGAAGTCATCTCTGGCCTGTGCTAATTATTTTACTGTAAAATGCAGATGCTTTGGTAGGTCTGAGCATTGGTGTGTTGCTTTTGTTGTTTCAGGATTGTGAGGGTGAAACTCCCATTCACAAGGCGGCTCGTTCTGGGAGCCTGGAGTGCATCAGTGCCCTTGTGGCCAACGGGGCTTATGTCGAGTAAGTGGCTTTGTTTATTCTTCCCAAGTAAAGATGTAGTGGAGGATGTTATGTTTAAAGCCAATACTTAGAGCAGGCAGAAGTCCTAAAACTTTGTTTTTAAAATTAGTGATGTAAATTTGCCTTTTTGACTAGCAGAAGGAGGCCTAATTTCCCAGCAGCCTCAGGATTCTTGTCATGAGAAAGTATTTGTATGGAAAACAGTTAACTAATTAGATTAGGAACTTGGCATCATTGACTCTGCCACTAACTAGTGTCACCACGGGCGAGTCTTGAGACTTTTCTTTGCCAAGTTTTAATTTCAAAACAAGAAACTTGGATTGGGCTAGAATATCTTTTCAGGCCTCTCTGGCTCAGAATATTGTTGAAGACAGTTTTTCTAGGTTTTGATTTCCTCATCTTAGCAGATGTGAGAACAGTATGTTTTAAAGTCTATTATGACTTAATGATTTATAGCTTCTTGGAAGATAGGAAGGACTATGTACATTAAAAACTTCAAATTTGCCATGAGCTTCTAATACTGATAGTTTGTTCTAGAATACCTTAGTATTAGCCTAGTTTACATCAACTGCATTCCTTATAATTTGATAGAACAATCTTAATGTTTAGGTCTGTTAATTTAGAAGTGTGATCTTATATGCAGATCATTAGCCATGGCATTATACGTTTATTTTAGGTGTTAAATTCTTGTGTTTTAACTTTCTTTCAAAGATTTATATTATAAAAATTTTTCTTCTGCAGTTCACAGCATTAACAAAATGGATGCGGTTTTCACCCTTAAATGTTGAGTGTAAGCTATAGAGCCTTAATAACCAAAATAACTGATATCAGCTTTTTTGTTTTAAGTGTTCTGAATAATTCATAAAGATTATAAACCACATTATTCTAATTGGAAATGTGAAAATTTAGACTTGGAGAAATAAAACCCACAAAACTAACTTAGTTTAACCCTTTGGTTTCCATTTCATTGCTTTGACTCTGTATTATAGTAAATAGTGAAAATAGACCCTGGGCAGCAAGACCGCATAGGTTAATGCAAGGCTGGTCTGAGTGCCGGAGGCTGTCCGGGTTAATCTCGTAGCCTCTTAGCTTCTGTTTCATTGAGTTTACTGGCAAGGTTAATCATTAGAGTGGGCTGAGATCCTTTACTTCTGTAGTGACTTAGTGTTATAAATATGGCCTTTATCTACTGCTGCATTGCAGGGACCTGGTGACTTCGTATGTAGCTATGACAAGGTAATGTAAAAATAAACGATAATATGTTATACGTTATGAGAACATATTATGTATTAAGGAAATTCTCAATGGGTTGCTCTAATGCAAAGTTTGTAGGCAGTTTTCTTAGCTGTATTTAGATTTAAAATCTTTAATTTTAATAGCAGAAGCTTTGATTATAAAATACAGAGTCATATATAACGTAATTGATTAAATTGCTTAATTATCATTTCTTTAAATAATTAGAAGTTGATCTTTTTAACAACTTATTTTTCTAAATAATACTCTAATTGGTCCTGAGCATTTCATTACGAAGATGTTTTATTCATTTTAATGGATTGCTTTAATCCTTTGAGCCAGTAAATATCACAATGTCCTCTTTTTAGTAGGTGTCTTTTTAAAAATGAGAATTTTTATTTATAATTCTGTCCTTGGTTACAGGGCTATCAAGTGTCTCTTTTCTCCCAGGTGTGGCTGAGACGGCCTCAGGTGCCTGTCTGTTTTTCCTTCTCAGTATGAGAGCCACCCCTCAAGACCCTGCATTATGGTGACTTCCTTGGACTGAGCTTTCAAATTTTTTTTAGAAGAAATATTTATCCTGAGCTACCTAGCCAAATGCGTTTCTTAAAATTATAAGTCTTTGGCCTGGGGATAAAGCACAAATAATAATGATTTATTGGTATTGTATTATGTGGTTACTTAGTTTTAACGCATAGATAAAATGTCACTTTTGCCAGTAATTTAAGTTGTAAATTGCTCCTTGGTGTCTCTTCTGCACATTTTTATAATTTGCCCCTTTACTCCATCAACATTAAACGGTTTGAATCCCTAGAATGATGATGTTGGGTCTATTGGTTCATCTCCCTGTAACGCTGCCCTTGGGTAAAGTATAGTCCTAGCAAGTTATATGCCCTTTCTTTTTTAAAGAGATCAGCTTATTTAAAGTTAATTATTTTTTCCTGTTCTGAATTATTTTTCATGTTACATGCTATAATATTTAGGAGATAATATAAATTTTTCCTTTTCCTATGAATAGATTAAAAGCTGCCTTATGTCAGTATTTTTAAATTAATAATTTTCCTTTTGATTCATGCTTTACTTTCTATATATCTGTGAGATAAAGTGGCCAAAGTCTTAAATTATGCTTTTCTGGACATGAGGTAGATGGTGAGGGCGAGTGCACTGACGTGTCTCTGGCCAGACGGTCGTCACATCCCTCACTTGTTAATGTAGGTTCATCTGTAGATAACGCATTTCAGCTGCTGCATCGTATTAAATTTTCTAGCGTCACACGTGAGTATGTTAATGGACTTTGTTTTTCTTTTCTTATTTTAAATCTTGAGTTTTGGTGCCAAGTTTTCTTTTCTATGTGAGGTTCTATTTCTGGCTTACAGGATGGCCATCATTTCTGTCATCATTTATTTCTAAAAATTAAAACACACAGTATTGTGTAACAGTTCTGTGACCAAACTAAACGTTTGTGTACTTGAAAGGATCTCAACTTCTGTGTCTAAGCATGGAATTTTCATTGTGTTCAGCTATCTTCACCTGTAATCTTGCTTGGGTGGTGGTGAAGTTTCTCCATCGCAGCCAGTGTTTAAATGGTGCTTCCTTCCCACTTAGGGTTTTGATTGGAAGAAGGGCATATATTATTAACATGGTTTTTTTCTTAAGATCATTGAATAAGTAACAGCAGATTATGTCTTAATGTGATTTTGGAAAAAGTTGAAAACTTGCTGTCTGCTGGTACTTTGGAGCTTCTTGCTACTAACATTGTGAATAGGAGATCTTGAGCCTTAGGTTAGCTGTACTTTCAGTAACTTGGTACCAGTTAATTTTGTCTGCTTTATTTTCTTGAGAGATAAAGTAGAAAATGTTTCCATATCAACCAGATTTTAAAATAGCTTTATGCCACTGGGAAGGAATAAAGGGACTTAGCAGGATTTAGAGTGAAACTAGAATTACTCGCATGTCAGGCAGTTTGCTAGTCCATCTTAATACCACTTATACAGACGCTGATATTCAATGGTACAGCCTCATATCCTTCTGTAGGAGAGGATTTCTTTGCAAGCCGTTTATTTTGTGGTAACCAGATATTCAAGTGGGGTACATGTATTTTAACTGAATTAGTTTGGTCCCAAGAAAAACTTAACTATCATTAGTTAGCTGGAGAAGCATCTAGAGCATTGTTTTTCAACTTTTTTTACCTCATGGCACACCTGAACCTATAAACTGTGGTGCAGTTAAATTATGTTGATTAAAAAGAGTTAAAAAAAAAAAAAAAAAGAATGTACTGACTGTGCTTTGATCTTTTGAAAATAATTTCATGGCCTTTAAGGGTTTTTGTGGTACCCCGGTTGAAAATCCCTTGCCTTACATAAGCAAGTTTAGTGACTCACTCTAGAAAAGTCTTTCTTGCTTAGTTTAGAAAATACACACAGTTGGCTTCTAATATCAAAAGCATAAAATGTGTTAGCAGACTTACCTTAATACTTCAGAGAGTACTGCTGCACTTGTAGAAATTCTTAAGCCAAACTAAACCAGTTGAGTTTGGTTTATAATTGGTGGCATTTTTGACCTCCCTTTACTTGTTTAGCATAGAGCCCTTTCTAGAAGCCACATTTTCATCAGAGCAAAGACAGACGATGAGCATATTTAATAACAGTGTCAAGTTCATTTGCAGCTATTGCTCTTGGCAAAATCTAACTTTATAGCTAGATTTTCTTTATTAGCTACTCATTTCTTAAACTTACGTCTTGTTCTCTTACTGGCCTTTTAGAATAATAGTCCAGTTATGAAATTTATCAGAACTATGACTCTGAACTAGTATTTTCTGATTTTAGATTTTCTGAATTCTGATCATACTCAGATCCTGGTATTTGCCTCCTTTATCTAGTCGTCACTGTAGCAAACTTCTCTGATCTTGTTATTTTCTGGTGACTCTTCTTAACTATTAAACGTGTTTCAGGATGGAGAAATTATTTCCTGGGGTAGCTCTTAAAGTTTGCCTGTCAGGCAGGAACAGGTAGTGGGCAGATGGCATTCCAGAACTGTTGGCAAATTAAATTTAGAATTCTGATTATATTTCGTAACTGTGAGTATAATATATAATGAGTGTTAGTATCAGTGTAGCCACTGCTTTAAACATCGTGCTTTCAAATAAAACCAATGATTTCTAAGTCAGAATCCTTGCTAAATTATAGTGAGAGCATGTTAAATATATCATCTGACTCCTGGAATGATGGATGCTCTTGTATTTTAATGTATGCAAACATAACTGTGGTTAAGTTACAGTGTAAAACTATCCTCAGTAGTATTGAACTTGAAATGAAAACTTGGCACCAAATTTATTTAGGTAGAAACTTAAAAAAAATAGTTTCTTCCTACTGTTAAGAATATATTTAAGAAAATCTTCATAATTTTAGAGTTTGGATACCAAAGGGTTAAAATTTCTTTTACTGAAGAAGTTTTAGATATTTGCTAATGTTTTGTCTGTACAAATGGACATTTAGAAATGTTTCTTTTTTTAATGATTCCATGTATTTGCTTATTTCCATCTAGGAATAGTTACTAATGTATTTGAGATACAGCATACCAAATTTTAAAGTAACCAGAATCGTGAGTTGATGGTTTTTAGTCCGTACTGTTAAACTTTTGTTGAAATATTGACATATTTAAATTGGCTTCATGCTAAAAAATTACTGAAGGTAATTTAAAAGGCAGTGTTTTCGAGCAGTTGCTCATGGTGGAGGTGGTCACATGACAGTGGCGTAAGCTCAGTAACTGTGCTTCTGCACCTCATGTGTGTGTTTGTATCTTAATCCAAATGTTGCCTGCAAATATGTGATCCCTTATTATTGAAGTTTCCTGTTTTATGAACCATTGCCCGTTTTAAATCACACAGAAGATTCTGAATCTGTAAAAACTACACATGTCAATGTTTTACAGCTACGTAATTCGAATTGACTTGATTTTTTCAAGTAATCCTAGAAAGGGGGAGCTTTCCATATAGAAACTGCTGAAACTGCCACAGGTGCTTCTCCGAAAACCTTACGGTTGTGGCATTGAATGTTCAGTATCGCTTCCTTTCTGCACACAAGGCATACTGTTGAGGTATTTGTTGCGGTGATTGGTTTTAATGCTAATCTAGGAATTCAGATATAGATTCTTTAGATTTGCATGCTTTGCTTACCCTAATTTATGATATCTACCTTTTTATTTGTAAACTAACAATAGCTAAGTTGAGATCAGAATTTTAACAGAAATATTTATATAAAAATTGTGATTATGTTTTATTGTCATATGGCATTAACAATAAGAAAACATCCTGAAGCGTATGTGACAACTCAAAAATTTGAATTTCGAGTTATTTCCTGATCTGTGGTTTTTCAAAATTACAAAAAAATTAAAAACTTATCAGAATGGCTTCTTTATTCTGGGTTGTGGCACTATAAGTGGAAACCAGATGGCTGGCCACACTGGCTGGTGGCACAAAGGATTTGGATTTTTAAAGTGTTTTTTTGGGGGGAGTTATTAGATATATTAAATTTTAATATGCTGTATAGAATATTCTTACCAAAAATAGAGCACATAGGGCGGCGCCTGTGGCTCAGTCGGTAAGGCGCCGGCCCCATATGCCGAGGGTGGCGGGTTCAAACCCAGCCCCGGCCAAACTGCAACAAAAAATAAAAATAGCCGGGCGTTGTGGCGGGCGCCTGTAGTCCCAGCTACTCGGGAGGCTGAGGCAAGAGAATCGCTTAAGCCCAGGAGTTGGAGGTTGCTGTGAGCCGTGTGAGGCCACGGCACTCTACCGAGGGCCATAAAGTCAGACTCTGTCTCTACAAAAAAAAAAAAAAAAAAAAATAGAGCACATAAACATGTATCTTAACTTCAGTAAAGTTAATGATAGTTTGATTTGGTGTTGCCTGTTACTTGGCAGAACATTTAGTTCATAGTAAAGATGACTCAGTGTCATCTCATGTTTTAATATTCCAATTTGAAAGAATAGTAGGAACTATTGGGAAACATGGGTGGCCTCAGTGATTGCTTTTCAAAGTTTTGATGAATGTTACAGGAGGTTGAATTTATAGATATACACAGTCAAATTTCAAACTAGAACCAATTTGAATGTTGAGTTGCTTGATGTCTAATTTTTTTAAATCTCTGCTCATTTTCAAAGATTTTTCAAATGGATGTTAGGGAAGACCAGGGAGCGTGACCTACCTCGCTGTCAGAAAAATGGACAGATTCATCCTTAGTTGGGCACAGTCTGTGCCTGTGTGCAGCAAACTGAGGTTACCGAATCCAGAAGGTACACACGAAATCTCACGTCAAAGATTCAGACTAAAAATAATGTGGACACTTTGATTTGACAGCTATTACAGTATCCATTCAAAATACAGTTTTTGAGAATGTTTTTAAGCAATTTCTTTCATAGGTCCTCTTTGAAGGACTGTGTGTAAACTGCAGGGCAGGCAGATGGGTGCCATCTTTACCGACACCTCACAGGGTCGTAGGAGCTGCCAGCAGGTAACAGCCCCTCTGATCACACAGTACACTCAGTAAATATCTACAGATTGGGGTGAAGGATGGGCTGTTTGAGAATACTATGCTGGAGCAAAGTACTGGATTCAAATGTGGAATTCACATAGAACCTATAAATGGAGGTGTTTCATTTGTGTGCCCAACTCTTTGAATTTTAGGAAAATAAAGCAGAATAGTTTAGATTTAATGTGTACTTGATCTTGAAACACTAAATGGGATTCGAAGATTTAATAAATTTGACACATTTTAGCAAGGATTACCGTTCAACTATTAAAAGATTAAAATTGAAATAATTTAGCCAGGCGTTGTGGCGGGCGCCTGTAGTTCCAGCTACTCGGGAGGCTGAGGCAGGAGAATCGCCTAAGCCCAGGAGTTGGAGGTTGCTGTGAGCTGTGTGAGGCCACGGCACTCTACTGAGGGCCATGAAGTGAGACTCTGTCTCTACAAAAAAAAAAAAAAAATTTGAAATAATTGCTTAACTAATAGGAAAGCATAGTGAAAATAACAAAATTTAAGACCTCATCTTTTGTTAAGTGAAAGCATTTTGAGAATTGTATAGTTTAATGATTATTCTCATCTTTAACTTTGGAACCTGCATGATCTTAAACCTCTAGAATGCATTTGAAATTAAACTGTGAAGAACAGTTTGAAGATCTGGCTTTGTCCAGGTAAACCAGCTGCCTGGTGCCACTGTGAGCGCTGGAGTGTGATGGGAACACTGAGGTGGAGGAGGAAGGTGGTTTTCCCTCCCTGTGGTCTCTCCAGGTCTTTTGTTTTACATCCTTCTGAGGTTTAGCACTTTGTGACAGAGTCTGCAACTTTTAAAAAGTTTTCTTTTGAATTTAATAGTGAATGAATTTAAGATTAATAGACATTTTTCAGAAAATCCATTATAAAGAGTAGAATAAAAGGTAAAAGATTTCTTCAGTGAGATGTCGTCTCATCCCAGTTAGAATGGTTGTTAACCAAAGATAAAAAGCAGTTGCTGGTGAGGATGCATGAGGAGGAATCTCACACCATTGCGGGTGGCGATGAGAGCTAGTGCAGCCACCGCAAAGAACAGTTCCGGAGGGTTCTGGACAAGCTGGAAACGGAAGCGCCACATGACCCGCTGTCTCACCACTGGGGTGCAGACCCCAAAGAAAGAAAACCAGACACCAGAGAGATGCTTGACTCGGTGGTTATTGCAGCACTAAGCACAACCACTAAGGTTTGGAATCAGCCTAAATATCCATCCACAGGTGAATAGATAAAATGTGGCATCTACACACAATGGAATGTTATTTAGCTGTTAAAAAAGAAAGTTCTGTCATTGGCAACATCATACACTAAGTGAAAAGAGCCGGACACAGATCTGTGCTGAATGTTCTCATTCATGTGTGGAGGGTAGAATAGTTCCTAGAGGCCGGGAAGGGGGAGAAAGGTATAGGGTGGGATTAGTGAAGGATACACAGTTACAGCTAGACTGGAGGAATAAGTTCTGGGGTTCTCTAACACTCTAGGGGACTGTAGTCAACAATAACATTTTTAAATAGCTAGAAGAGAGGATTTTGAATGTTGCTAACACAGATAAATGATAAATGTTTGAGGTGATGGATATACTAGTTACACAAATGTCACTGTGCATAGTAATGAAACTCACAGTGTATTAATCATGTAATACAAATTTCAGTGTCCGTAACTAGCCACACTCAATTGTTTGTGCATGGCCAGTGGAGGCTCGAAGCACTTACATGGGTCTGCTATGGGTAACGGCCGTCCCGGGGACTAGTGGTGCTGGTAACTATCTAGGCCCATTTCTGCTGTGTGCACTGTGCAGTTGAGCCACCACTGACAAGTTTTTTTTAATGTGAGCAGATAAGGATTAGGGTATTTCAAACAGGGATTAGAGAGTGGTGATATTAAAGGCAGGAAATAAGGAGGGGGACGTTGGGGGCAAGAGAGGAGTGACAGCCGGCTTTATTGGGTGCAGACTCAGGCGTTGGCAGACTTCGTAAGGACATCGTACCGCTCGGTTGGACGGCATGCGGTACACCTGGTGCCTAGTATCAGAGAAGCCAGAGCGGAGATCTCCTGCAGCTTACCTAAAAGCACTCTGTTCCAGGTTCTGGTGTCTGTCCTATATACTTTGTAGAATTTTTTATCTCCCTGTCATTAACTTTTAGCGCACACACCCCAAATTATGTGAGAAGCAGAAGTTGTTTGATTTGTGATTATTTCATGCTTGCTTAGTCCATACATAGGAGCACATAGCTTTGGTGGTCATTTTTCTGAGTTCTTTTTAGTTAAATAAGTTTTAAGATGGTACCTCACACCACACGGGAATTTGGTTGGCTCTAGACAAGTACCGTGCCATGCAGTGTGTGACGACTTTGGGCAGGGGCCGACCTTGTTAGTATTAACCAGAAAGTGGGCAAGTACTCCCAGACATTTAAAATGTCCAGTAATTTTCACGTCTGGGCATTATTTTGTTGCTTTTTCAGGTTACATTTCCTTGGAAAAACAGTACTCTTAACTGTTCTGACCCACAGTCGGTCTAGTATCCAGTTTCTGAGTATAGAGGGAAGGGGTTGATTGTGTTTCAGTGTCCCTTTAACAACTTCAGAAGGCTGGCGTGCCCCTGAGCTGCTTAGTTTTCCTTAGTGAACTGGCATTTATAATTGTAAATCCCATTTTAAAAGTCTGTTTGCTGTTGTTTTTTCTCTGATCCACCAAGATTGGTTTTTACTGTCAACCTCATTAATTAGTACTTTGATTTGTCCTGGTATTAAATGATAGCTTATCATTTCTGTGTTCTTTGATTTTGGAGAGCAGGACCATGCTTTCTATAGAAATGATCATTTTTATAAACTTTATGTTCTCGGTCTTCATCTTTTCAAATTCTGAAGTTTTGAGATTTTCACATGGCAGCTTATTTTTCTACTCACATTCTTGAGAAGAGTAGACCTTTCTAGACCATCTTCACTTCTGGTGTCTTTTGAAAATGACACACCATGCTAAAAAATCAAGCTACACTTAATATTTGTGTAACTAGTCGATTTTATTTTGTACAGATACATAATTCACATTATGATTTAATATAATCTGACCATACTTTGCTATTCCCTTTCCATTTAAATCTATATCAAAATAAAAAATGTTATGAAATACTAGAATGATAATGCTGAGAATTCACAGCCTTGCAGTCCTGCGGCAGATACGTCAGTTTTAGTCCCTGATGGTTCTGCACACGGCTGCCTTATATTTTTGAACCATTTTGTTGATTTCTGGGGTTCTCAAGTCTTGCCTCTTTTATATCTGACAGAATTATGTTTGTTTTGCTCTTCAAAGTGTACATTTCTCATGCTTTAAAAAGTAGAGACGTGTTCAGTACCTGTCCACATAGGTATTTCATTGCTAAGGTTAGAACTGTGAAGATGACTGGAAACAGAAACGTAAGGCTCTTGTTACTCTTACAAAGTTAAAAACTTTTTTTGTTTTTACGTTTTCATTGTCAGATAGTTTTGAGTTTTTGTGTGTGTGTATGTATGTTTGTATGGCCCCAAGGAACACAAGCCTGGGGTTCTAGGTAGCTTATTTCAGGGACTCGCTTTGCTGTGTGGTTGGCACAGCTTGTGAACAGGTACGGGGCTGTCTTTGCTGTTTAGTGCTTCTCCCGTTTCAGTTTATAATCCTGCAGCTAACAGAATGTTTGCTTTTTTACAGGTTTATTTCACAGAGCAGTGTATATTCTTGTCTTCCAGGGGAACTTCAACATGGAGTTGCTTTTGGTCCCTCAGTTTTAATTCAGTGTCCTAAAGGTTGATAAGTTCAACTTACTCTTCCATATTTTATTCATACCTTTCCCCTATGTTCTAAGCCCTCACTGCCTGCTTTAATCTGAGTCTTAGCCACGGTAGAAGACAACAGACGGTTGCTTTTTAATGATTCGGCAAGTTAAAAGTCAGTTCTTTTAAGTGGTAGGACTCTTAGTGGCCTGAGTAGGACAATAGTGTCCGAAACACTATTTTAGGACACTATTGATAGGCTTTTCAAAGGAAACTTACATTTAGGTGTTCTAGAGTCCTGAAATGTAATACTTGTGCAGGTTTCCTAAGCAAAGCTAAAAAAAAATGAAAATAAGGCACAGAAACGCTCAGCTTTTCAGATCTCAAATCTGATTAGTTATTTCCATGTCAGGGTGTCCTTCTAAACTTCCACTTATAGTGTCACATGTTAGCATAAAATCTGGCTTGTTGGTAAGCCATCATTTTTATTTTTAGGAAGCCACTTATTAATGAATGCCATGGACAATTTAGTACATGTTTGTTTGTTATGATTTTACTCAAGCTAAAGGAGTGGGTTATTAAAATTAAGTGCAGATAAGATAGAAGTTAGTGTCAGGTAAAGTCTGAAGTTAGCATAAATTTAAATTCTTCAGACTTAAAAGAAAACATGATTTTGAGAAGTTAAATAGGAAGATGCCTTTTTTTAAGTTTAATATGTTGATTTTTTAAATTTACTATCTCCCAAATCTTGCTTAGAAATCAAATGTGTGAAAGAGAAGTTAGTTACAGAGCTAGGTTGTTGACCTTCTTTAATGGAGATTTGCTGTAAATTTTGTGTACTCTGTGGTGTCACTCAGATAGCTAGTCAGTTGGGCAGGAGCAGAGACCAGGCTGGTGCTGGACGGGCTGTGATTCGGTGTTTCTGTGTCGCACAGCCTGAGAAACGCCAGTGGCCTGACGGCAGCAGACATTGCACAGACCCAGGGTTTCCAGGAGTGTGCCCAGTTCCTCCTGAACCTCCAGAATTGTCATCTGAACCATTTCTATAATAATGGCATCTTGAATGGGGGTCATCAAAGTATATTTCCTAATCGTATTAATGTGGGAGCAAATCGAAAGAGAAGCTTGGAAGACTCGGAGCCCTTTGGAGTAAAGAAAGCTAGAACTGCAGGTGAGCCCGCTTTGTGGGTGGGAAAAACAGCTGTTTCCCTTAGTATGTTTTCTTGTTACGGCTGAGCATTCCTTGGAGAGGAGACCTTCACTGAAGAAGTGGTAATGTCCCTGGTGGATTCGGGCAGTGGTGGAGATTTCCCCTGTGTTACCACTGCGTGAAGAGGGGCCTTTTCACAAAGTAGGAGGCTGAGAGAGGCCTGTTGACAGCCCACATTACACGTGTGTGTGACCTCTGAGCACCCAGGTCGACCTGCCATGAACTAGGATGTCTCCATTTGTTGTATCTATTTGAAATATAACTATTAAAGAAATCTGCCACTGTGCCTGATTTTTTTTTTTATTTGCTTGTGAATGTTCCTGAACTTATACTAAAATTGCCAGTGGGTTGGCAGTAAAACACATTTCACATTTGGGAAGGTAAATATTTTCTGTGCTATCACCGTTTGCACTCAGCTCGTCTTCCAACCCCACAAGGTGATGTGTGCTCACTTACCACAGTGTGATCTCGTGTGTCAGTTTGATACTGAGGATTTAAATCTCTAAGGTAAGTTGTTTTAAGTATTCTGTCACCATTTTTAAAAAGGTGGTAATATTAGAGTTTGTATATAAACATAGTAAGCTAAACTAGTCTTTAATTTGAAAAAAGTCTCCCTTTCATGTAGGAAAAGTATCTGTTTCAGATATCTTAATCAGAAGATGGATTGTATCACACCTATAATCTTAGCACTGTGGGAGGCCGATGGATTTCTTGAGCTCATAAGTGTTCAAGACCAGCAAGTGCAAGAGCCTATCTCTAAAAAACAGCCAGGCCTTGTGGCAGGAGTCTATAGTCCCAACTACTCTGGAGGCTGAGGCAAGTGAATTGCTTGAGCCCAGGAGTTTGAGGTTGCTGTGAGCTGTGACACCAGGGCGACAAAGTCAAACTGTCTCAAAAAAAAAAAAAGGTAGATTGATAGGTAGGGGTGTGTAAAATTGAAAACTAAAAATGACCTCAGGTAAGGTTGAGGATAAACATGCAGTTGTACCCATTGGTTTGGGGAAAATCACCTGTGCAAGTATATATAGCACAGGAAAACCCTGAGTGAAATCAGTTATTGGAAGATCTGGAAGCTTCAGTTAACTTCACATTTTGTGTGAGTCAGCATTATCTTTCCTGCCTCGTTTAATTTAGCTAAAATGTATCCAAATGAAAATTTTTCCTTTAAAGTTGATAAAATATTCCCCAACTGTTTTAAGTCTTGTCACTGAAAAACCCTTGTGATTATGTGACCTTTTTGTAGAAATGAATTTATGAACTTGGTACAGGTTAAAGATTTTTATAAATTATGGACATAATTTCTGGAAAGATGCTATAAAAATCATGAGCATGACATGAAAGTGTGCATAGATTTCAAAATGGTGTTCTGTTTTTATTTTTTATTATTATTATTTTTTTTTTTGTAGACACAGAGTCTCACTGTACCGCCCTTGGGTAGAGTGCCGTGGCGTCACACGGCTCACAGCAACCTCTAACTCTTGGGCTTCCGCGATTCTCTTGCCTCAGCCTCCCGAGCAGCTGGGACTACAGGCGCCCGCCGCAATGCCCAGCTATTTTTTTGTTGCAGTTTGGCCGGGGCTGGGTTTGAACCCGCCACCCTCGGCATATGGGGCCCGCGCCCTACTCACTGAGCCACAGGCGCCGCCCCCAAAATGGTGTTCTGTTACAGTGAGGTGTTCAGCCTGTCATTTTTATCAGGTTTCAATTCTTTTTTCTAATATATTTTTTAAAGTACTTAATGAGCATCCATTTTTTAAAAACATTCTGTACAGGCTCAGCGCCTGTTGCTCAAGTGGCTGAGGCGCCAGCCACATACATCTGAGCTGGTGGGTTCGAACCCAGCCCAGGCCTGCCAAACAACAATGACACTGCAACCAAAAAAATAGCTACTTGGGAGGCGGAGGCAGGAGAACCACTTGAGCCCAGGAGTTTGAGGTTATTGTGAGCTGTGATGTCACGGTACTCTACCCAGTGTGACAGCTTGAGGCTCTGTCTGAAAAAACAAAAACAAACCAAAAAAAATTCTGTGCAGTTCCGTTAGTGCTCAGTTAATACAACGGCTGTATCAGGCCCTCACGTGAAGTGCAGGTATCCACCAGGTGTGTTTGTACTGTGTGCTGTTTGTACTTAAATAGCCTTTGCAGATGTTTCAGGCTGTTTTTCATCATTCTTGATAAATCCTGAATTATTTAGTTTTTTTTTTTTTTTTTTTTGAGAGACAAGAGTCTCACTTTATCACCCTTGGTAGAGTGCTGTGCTGTCGCAGCTCACAGCAACCTCCAACTCCTGGGCTTAGGTGATTCTCCTGCCACAGCCTCCCGAGCAGCTGGGACTACAGGCCCCTGCCACAACACCTGCCTATTTCTTGTTGTAGTTTGGCCGGGGCCAAGTTCAAACCTGCCACCCTTGGTATATGGGGCCGATGCCCTACTCACTGAGCCCTTTTTAGTATTTTTAAAAAGTTACTCAACATTCTACTCAGACTCAAAAAATGTACATAGTTTTTAAAACTAGTCTTAGAGTTAAGGTCAATTGAAGTAGCCAGTTAAGTCCTTAATTGACCTTAGAGTTAAGGTCAATTGAAGCAGCAATTTTGTTTTGCTGTTTAACTGTGAATCTTAAGTTTTGCTTAATCTATTTTATTAGATAAATTTTTGTTTCTCTTGCCATGATAAGTACTTTCTTTCCTCAGTGACACATTCATATAAAACATTTTTAAATTATATATAAAAATAGAGTTGTCTTTTGATTTTTCAAAAATGATAGTGCCTGGGATAATAGCATAACTGTATAGATACATAATTTGGACCTTAATAAATAACCTTAGTCTATTCTGTCTTCTAGAATTCAAGAATTACAGATACTCATGTTTTTAGCGTGAAATGTCTAAGAATAATTCCAGAAATTTTCCTGACTAAGCTAATTCTTAAATTCCTGTGATTTTTTTTTTTTCCTTCTTTTGGGGAGATGGTCTTTCTCTGTCTATTAGGCTAGAGTGTGGTGGTGTCATAGCTAACTGTAACCTCAAACTACTGGGCTCAAGCAGTCTCACGCTCGCAAGTGGCTGGGGCTGTATGCATGGACCACCGTGTCCAGCTAGTTTTTCTATTTTTAGTAGAAATGGGGTGTTGTACTTGGTCAGGCTGGTCTTGAACTTTTGGCCTCATGTAATACCCCTGCCTCAGCTTCTCAGACTGGTGGGATTACAGGACCACCCTAAATTTCATGCTTTAACTTTTTTATGTGTGTTGGAATCGTGAGGTTATCTACTCTTAGCCACGGAGAGTAGTGTCTCTGCTTCTAATGAAAGTAGCTTAAATTGAAGTGATTTCCCTTTGAAAACTATGTTGATACAAAAGATCTCTAATGAATAATAATGTGGCCTTACTGTATTGAATATTAAACTGTCTTTTGGAAGCAATTTAATGCTACAAGAATTCATACTTTAGGCCTGGGCACAGTGGCCCACACCTGTAATCCTAGCACTTGGGAGGCTGAGGCGAGTGGATTGCCCAAGCTCATGGGTTGAGACCAGCCTGAGTCAGAGCAAGACCTTGCCTCTAAAAATAGCTGGGTGTTGTCGCAGACACCGGTGGTCCCAGCTACTTGGGAGGCTGTGGCAAGAGAATAGCTTGAGCCCAAGAGTTTGAGGTTGCTGTGAGGTGTGACACCACAGCACTCTACTGAGGGCAACAAAGTAAGACTGTCTTTGAAAAAACAGAATTCATACTTTAACTTTCATCTTTGGCAAAGAAATTATTAAACTTTGATAAAGTCCTTTGTGATGCTGTTTGGTCAGAATCCAGACATAGTCATGAACCCTGGAGGAGGAAGTAAGATCCACAGTTAATTGAGCTGTTGGTTTTAGGGTTTTACTCCACTCCTTATGGGATTTTGTTTATTGGAGATGGAACTCTTTTTAAGAAAGCATCAGTGTACTGTGTTTAGTGTTTTTGTGTTTATCAACTCTTTGCTGAAGCTGGAGTGACAGGTGGCTGTGAAACCGCAGCTGCACCTGCTGTGTAAGGTGTCAGGTGTCTTCAGAATGTAATTATTTACATATGTATTTGTTGAAAGCTGTTGTTAAAATTTTCAGTGATCTATTAGAAAAGAATGCCACTTCCTTCCATGAGTGAAAAATGGTCATCTTGCTAATGCAGTAGAACCTCTTTAAGTTGACCACCTAAGGGATATACAGGTGGTCACCATAAAGAAGTACGCCTGCTGTACACGTGCCTGTCCAGTCTGACCATTAGGGTAACTTAGGGAGGTGGTCAGCTGTGGAGGTCTGCTGTGTGTTTTGGTTGGAGCCCCGGAGTGGTGGTGGGGGTGCACTGTGAGTTAAAAAAACTGAACAACCTTCAGTTTCATAATTAGGAAAACAGTTGCCACAGAAGTAGGGTGTGTTAATAACAGGTCTTCACAGTTCTGTTAATCAAATAGGTATATCATTGCTCTCAGAATCTCATTCAAAATGCATAGGTATTTGATGTAAAAACACTTCATAGGAAAGATACCTGCAACATTGTGACTTAGTTTAAAATTAGCAAGAACTTCCTCAGCACACTTTCCCCAGATTGAATTTGATGTGCATGAAGGACCTTCACTTCTGTCTGTGTTGAGTGGGTGGCAGCAGGGAGATGGGGCCAGCAAGTTTGGTAAGTAGTAGATGTTAGCAAATGCCTTGGAACTTGAGATTCAGAGAATAAAGTGCCTGCCAGGAGTAAAATTTTAATTTAGTTCCTTCTAGTTTGGTTAGTTGTGTACAGTATATTTTTGTTTTGTTTTAATTTGGTCACGATGACAGAACATGCATAATTGTGCTCAGATATCAAGTGTTTTGATCACTAAAGTTTAGTGTCACTTCTTAGAAATGGGATCTGAATTACTCTACAGACTAAACAGCTTCCACAGTTGTCCTCAAGCACCTCATTTGTTCCCACAGATGGACGCTGTGGTGGAGACATGCAGCTCCCCTTTGTGTGTTCTGAACAAACCCAGGTCCCCAGTCTCCCGAAGCCTCCCTGCTGCAGACACTGGCTGCGTCCTCCTGTGTCCTGCATCCTCGCCACCTCTACTGGGCTTCCAGCCAAGTCCAGCAGAAGGTCACCTCATAACAAAAGAGCCTTCATTTTTGCTAAAGTGCTGTTTTGTTTTAACAAGATCTTTAAGGAAAAAAAAGTTTTTGAGTAAAGTGTGCTGTGTAGCAGGACAAGCATTCTCATCAGGAAGGCTGAAGGGACCATGAAGGAAGGTGGTGGGGAGAGGCTTCCCCAGTGGTCTGCTGCTCAGCAGTGGGATTGCCCCTTTAGGTGAAAGGGTTGCAGAGGCCTAAGGTGTTCTGGGTACCTGGCCACATAGAGGTTCTGAGTCAGCACCTGGGGGTCCTCTCGTATGGCACCTGGAGGTACAGTATGATTACCAATCTACCGTAGTCCTAATCTTCACTGAAATTCATGGAATAAAACTATTTGGCAGTATTTGCACTTGTAAGGTGTGTCTCCTGCTTTGGTCTTGGGATATGACCAGTATGGGGCAGGTCAGAGCACTTAATGTCCACATCTTAAAATACACGTGTGACTACAGTGCTTTTTCTTCCAGCTAGTTTAGAGACGGTTAGCCTCGGCATGATCAGGCATTCCCACGAGCCCTAGGTGTGTCTGGCGGGGGGTGCGCAGCAGGACAGCCCGCATCAGACTGCCGGTACCACGCTGTCTGGTTGTGCTCACCTCTAAGATGCGGCAGGCCTTCCCTGGCTTTCCAAACGGGGCAAGACATTTCCTAAGTTTCAGACTGCTTGATCATAAATAGTTCTTGTAGTTACAGTCTTGAGGAAAATTGGCTTGAGACATTTTGACCAACCCTTACACACTGGATGTAAGTACAAGTGCAGACTGCTGGGTCCTGGGTGGCCGCCCCAAAGGGAGCGTCTCCCGTGTCCCCGACACAGCCAGTGGCTGTGCACCTATGTGGGGAGGCTGGGAGGCTTTGGGCCAATCCTGGGTAGTTTTCTTTCCTGGATATTCAGTATCCAACTTGTCCTAAGAAGCCTATCTTCTCCACAGATGGCTGCTTGGCAGTCAGAAGGCAAGGACACCGTACAAAGCGGTCGTGTTGAGTAGAATTTTCAGAATTCTGAGTTAACTTTAATTGTGAAAGTCAAATGGAAGTGCTTCCTTCCAAAACTAGACTAGAAATTGGTAACTTTGGAAGAAGATAGTGTATTTTTCTGAGATGTCTGTATGTACAGTACTTTTATGTCTGTACCTTTTTCAAGTGTGGGGTGTGATGGTGTGTGTGGGAGAAGGTGCCGGCAGAGTCAAGTCCAAATCCATTGTCCTTAAAATTTGGAGAAAACAAAACATACGGGCTTGTAACCTAGAACTTTAAATGCTGAATAATTGGAGCTGCAGTGCTGCCCCCTGACCCCCAGCGGTTTGAGAACTTCCTTAAGGCCGCTGGGAATAAAGACTGGAAGAAAGCTCCATGTCCAGTATCACCTGAGGCTCTGGAGAAAGGGACGGGATGCCAGGACGCTGTGTTAGCACGGAAGCCTTTTATTTTTATCCACATTAACAAAAGACACATCTGCCGTGTGGGGCAGTTTCAGAGAAGTCGCTGGGTGGGTCGTTCGCTGTGCATTAACTTTGCCTGTGGTGTGGGCCTGAGTTCCCTTTGGGGCAGGTGTGTGATGTCCCGGACTCCCCCTAGTGGCCTCAGCCTTGGCTGCCTTTGGGCACCAGCACGTCCCCACTCCCGCCTGAGGTTAGCCTGAGGTTACTGAGGGTCTCCAGGCTTCCTTGCAGGTTATGCTAGTTATCCTTAATAGTTTGCTTCCTTTCTGTGTTGTTTATTCTGGCTGGCCAGTGGGCTTCTCTAATTTACTATTACAAGCACTGGGGCTTAGTGAAAAGATTGAGCTCTGCTTTCTTAAGCTTTCCTTCTTCTACTCTTACCTGTGGGGATTTTTTTAACCTGCTTTTCAGAGGTGAGAAATTGCCAATACAACCTCCAGTGGGCACTTGACCCAGGGAATATTAGCCTATAAATTCCAAAGTTAAGCCTGTGGATACTTGGAGCTGTCTGTCAGCACTTCACGGTGTGGAGGGAGTGAGCCACTGGAATGCTGTGAAATCCCTTGTCACCTGGCACAGTTGGGGGCCCTGCTCCACCCACCCCTGTGGGTATGTTTCCTAAGGTGCTGCAGGCCTCTGGTTTCTGGGAAGTGTTAGCTTGCTCCTTCAGATAGAGCCCTGCCCGTCTGTAGGACCTGCACAGGGTTAAGAAAAGCTCCGAATGGAAGCCACAGTTCAAGGGCTCTGGTTTTAAGCACGCCTGCCTTTGAAAAATGCTTTTGGCGGCATACCTGTTCGGACAGAACATCTTCCCAACTGCACAAATCACACTGTTCTGTTTTCTCTCTCTCCTTCATACTAATTGCTCAGAAATTGGGGTTTCTCATTCCGTACATTAGCATCCTTGGGGAATAATCTGGAAGATATACACAGTGTAATTAGAAATGACTTGTGTGCCTCTAAAATTAGAACTAATTAAAGCTACAAAGTTCAGATCTTCCTATTTTTAAATGTTTATTTGAAAGAAGTTTAGCTCTGAAACATATATGTATTCTTTGGCCCAGGAATGTGCACAGAGCTATTTTACAGGGATGTTAATTAGGAGGGTCATGACAGGGAAGGAGAGTGAAGCAACCTAGATGGCTGTAGAGATTTGGCTAGATGGATTATAATGCAGCCAAATGGCAGGTGAAGGATTCTGTTTAAATTAGTTGGTAATGGAATTCTTGCCATGGTAAATGAATAAAGCAAGTCGTAACTGATTGGTTAGAACCTTTTTGATAAAAACCCATTAAGGTTAGACACTATCAAGCAGGAAGGGCTGTTCCTGGGAAGGGAAGGGTTTGTGCACAGCGTGTGGAACTTGGGGAGGGGGGTTGTGAGCATTGGCACCCCAGACACAACTGGGGACCTTGTACACAGAGACTAGGTGTGAGGGTTAGTCGCCCCTTCAGACACACAGCTGGAGACTTTGTACACGGTGACTAGGTATGAGGGTTGGCCCCTCCTTCATATGCACAGCTGGAGACCTTGTACACGGTCAGTGACAAGATGGGAACATTGGCATCATCAGATGCACAGCTGGAGACCTTGTACACGGTGACTAGGTGTGAGGGTTGGCATCCTCCAGACATAGCTGGTGACTTTGGACATGGCCTGTGTTGCTTTAGGTCCAAATGTCCTGGAACTAAAACTTAATGTAATGTTTTCAATTTTACTGTATTTTGGTGCTTCGATCACATGCCTTTTAGGGTAGTATGTTCACAGACTAGTCTTGAGTTTCAGCCTTTATGTTATTTTTTGTTAATGAATTTTAAAAAGAATATCGATTGTTTTATGGTTTTTGCGTTGTCACTTATGAATTATGAAAGGAATTACTTCTTAGGAAAACACTTGCTGAATTTGAGAAAGTGTAGAATTGTCTCTAGGTTATATAACTACTTTATATTTTCCAAATAGCATCCTGAAAATTAGGATATTTGCCATCAAGTAAACCTGTAATAGTTATCTGAAATTCCATAACTTTTAACTGAAATTGCACATTTCAAGGAATAATCTTTACAGTGGAAAAGTTTCTCAGTACTATGCTAAGCTTATTAGTTATCTGTAGAGATTTTAATTATTCAATAGTTTAAAGAATTTAGTGGTCCAAAAAAGGAATGAAAACCTGTCTTTAAAGCTTTCTGGTTATGTACCAAAGAATCTGAAGTCGTCTTTGTTTTCTGTACAGCTCAGAGCTTGGATTATGCCGTACCACTCATGAACGGCGAGACGGAAGATGAGGCTGACAAAATGCACATTGATAGAGAGATTGCCGTTGTAACAGGTGGGAGTGGACAGTTTCCTGTTAGCTGCAACAACAGTCCAGTGGGCGAAGACACCAAGCAGCAGGAGAGTGGTTCTGTTGGACCAAAAGAAATAGAAATCTATACTGTTTCGGCAATGCAAACCCCTTGTCGTTGCAAGAATCAGTATGCATATTATTTCTAACGTAATGTTTTTCTTAAACCATCTTGCACTTTGTTGTCCAGTGTCTACAAAATGTTATAATTTGCATATCTTAAGCATATTTGTAGATAAAGGATAAGTGTTCTGGGTGCATTCTGTGGATATGAAAAGTATAAGTGCAATCTTCCTGTTCTGATTTGAAGCTGTTGCTTACTGTGCCTTGCTTGTTTTTGATAAGATTTGCATTTTTTACTTTCTGACCTGCGACCTTGGGGTGAACATTCTGAACCGTGCTATGGTTAGTGTTTTTTCAAAGCAGCCCAACACACGGATGACTCCTGGCAGCAAAGCTTGAGAACTAGTGGGTTTGGTTTCACAGTACAGGGTCTTCTGTCCAACACTCCGGGTTGCTCTAGTTTCTGTGACCTTCACTCTGAGTTTGTCAGATTGCTGAACACTGGTGTTTTACAGAACACATTGAAACATTAACATTTTTAGTATACTAAAACAGTCCTGTTTCTAATTTGTAAAAGGCAGCAGCTCAGTTCTTATAGCATTTAGAATATCTAAAAAAGATTGGTGCATTTAGCTGATGCTTTTTCCTACTGTTCTTTATTTAGGTGATAACAAAGTTTTAGCCATTCTGTCAACGTGCAGACATTGGTACTTATTTAAGTTTTTTTATTATTATGTCTTTTTCTTTCCTTTTTTTTTTTGTAGAGACAGAGTCTCACTTTATTTCCCTTGGTAGAGTGCTGTGCCATCACAGTTCACAGCAACCTCCTGCTCCTGGGCCTAGGCGATTCTCTTGCCTCAGCCTCCCCAGTGGCTGGGACTACAGGCGCCCGCCACAACGCCCGGCTATTTTTTGTTGCAGTTTGGTGGGGGCTGGGTTTGAACCCACCACCCTCAGTATATGGGGTCGGTGCCCCACTCACTGAGCCACAGGCACCGCTCTGTTACGTCTTTTTCTATGCTAAATTTTTCACTGGAGTTAGATTATGAATTTGTTTACCAAACCTATATAAAAAAATCATTTCTGTTGATATTTCTATGCCTCTTTGTTAGGGGCAGTATAAACTTTTTGCCAAATAACTAAGTGACACCAGTAGATTTTCCGAAAGATATTCTGATTGGATGGAACGTTTATAATAAAAGGTTTTCTGTGGTTAGGAGCTGTCTGACTTTGGCTAAAGATGCATAACAGAACTCAAAGTCTGCTTTTTTAAAAAGTGGCATTGCTGCATGCTTTTGAACAGGCAGAAGTAATCCTGCTTTATTCTTTAAACGTTATTCTGTGTCACACTTTGTCCAAGCTTGGACATCGTGGTGGAAAAGCTGTGTTTTATTCCCAGCCCAGGCCACATAGCTGATGCTGCCCACGCGCTCCCCGTGCTCTCCCTCACTTGACTCCTGGCACTCGGACTGCGTAGACATGCCGTGTCGAGTCACGAGGAATCACCGCATCTCCTCAGTGAAGTAGCATCCCATGTCCACAAGCATCTGAGGGAGCTGCCTCTTCTCTTTGAGAAGCATCACAGAAGTGAGGGGGTTCTTTAAATACTTCCAATTTTTTTTTTTTTTTTTTTAATTTTGGTGAGATTATTTTTCAGGGGTCATACATTTTTTAAAAACTGCACAAATAATGCCCCTTTTTTGGCCACAGTTCAGCAGGGATGTCTTTGCATTTTAAATGTTCCTAGTTTGAGACTCAAGGTAGGGTTGGGGGGCTGCTTTCTTAGAAACCCAGATCTTCCCATTAGAGGGGCTGCAAGTGAAGCAGGATATTGGCAGAAACTTCATTCCAGGCCAATCCTGGTTGCCCACGCTGTGTTCTTTGGGTGTTGGCCAGATGGTCGGCTAGCTGGGCAAACATGAAGAAGGAAGCACCAGTCTTCACAGGTAGCTCAGAGCAGGGCGAGTGCCACTGAGAGCTGGGCGCTGCGGGCCAGCCAGCAGGGGCCTTGGCGAGTCTCCAGAATGTCTGCTATTCTTTTGTTGTTTTTTTAGGTTTTTCATAATGATAGGGAGTTATCAACCTTGATTTCGAGATTAAGTAATAGAACTAATTTATGTCTAGGCATTGAAGAAAAATTTTACTTTATTCTTTTGGTAAACTGCACACAGTGAACCTTAGTAACTGTCCGGGTTGCCATCACGTGGTTTTTTCACTTAGGAAAGTTAGTTTGCACTTTATCTTTGAAAAAAATTAGTTTAAATTTTCTGCAGGGAATAACTTATTTCATTTGTTTTTATATTTAGTCCTTGAAACACTTGTTTCTAGTCTTGAGTTTTAACTAAATAGAAAAAACTATCATTTAATTTGAAAAATTATCCATTATCTTTTAAAGAATTTATAATTTATGATTGTTGCTTAAATCACCAAAAAATTGATTGGTGGAATGTGTAGAAGATATTTGTTCATTGAACAAGCTGTGATCTTTTGTTGGCAGAAGACATCAGAACACAACAGACGTCTGTCTGGGGTGTGTAGATGGAGAAGCGGGAGGGACGCCTTGGGACAAGTCACGCGGTACCGTGCAGTGAGTGACGTGTAGGGTAGTCAGATGTGTTTATACTGGGTCCTGATTCTAAAGGTTATCAGAACTGAGCTCTTCTGTGTTGAATATTGTGCCTTGCTTTGATAATGTAGACTGCTGAGAGAAAATTTATCATTACTGAGCAAGAGATAATTTTACATCATTCTCATTACTGTGAGTCCTGTGAACATGAATATTATTACTTCTCAAGTTCCGGTATACAGAACAATAACCTGTAATTGTTCCAGGGTGCCCAAACGTTTTGTGGTGGAATTTTTTTCTGTCAGACATGGCCCTTGTAATGGATGCTACATATGCAGATTAAACTGGCAGCATTTTTTCTGGGTGTGGTGGCTCAGGCCTGTAATCCTAGCATGTGGGAAGCTGAAGCAGGAGGATCCCTTGAGGCCAGGGGTTTGAATCCAGCCTGGGTAACATAGCAAGGTCCCATCTGTGCAAAAATAGAAAAACTAGCCCAGCATGTTGGCTAGCAACTGCGGTCCCAGCTACTCAGGAGGCAAAGGCAGGAGGATCACTTTGAGCCCAGAAGTTCGAAGTTGCAGTGAGCTGTGATGATGCCACTGTACTCTAGCCTGGGCAGTGGAGTAAGACCTTGCCTCAAACAAACCGAAAACTAAATAAGACTATCAGCATTTTTGCTAGAACAACCTAACAAAATGAAACCGTGGCCATCACAGTCATTTTAATTGCTGAACTCAGAAGAAACTATTCAAAAACTATTGGTCCAAGACCACGTGCATTGGGATCATTAACAGTCCTGTCCTTGCTGTAGTTGCTGGCTTCTCCAGACTTTGCCGGTGCTCCTAACGTGGCATTTTGCAGGAGTACTACGTAGATCTGAGTGTTACCAAGAAAAAAACTGTCCTTTTCGTACTCCTATACCTGCTTCCCTGACTTCAAGAAGGTTTTTAAAAAACATTCTGTGACACTGTCCTGCATAGTTGGAAGAACTTCCCTGACTCACTTGCTTCATTCCTCTCTTTTTGTGCTTTGTGATAGCCTTTTGTAGAAAATCCTTCTCTCCAGTTCTGATGGACCTTCTCTCGTGATTGATTTTTGAAACAGCTCTCTGAACATAATCTTAAAACAAGAACAGTTTCTATGTGGTGTGCTGGTATTTTTCATGCAGTGTGTTGGCTTATGTTTTTTAGTTCAGCTACTTGGTGCTCTAAACTGCACACTTTCCTATCTTACTAGGAAAATACCATGGTTTTATTTTTAAGTCTTGCCTGTGCACGTTGTTTTTATTTTGGAAAAGGAACTGGTTTGTTTGTAAGAAAAAAGCAAAAGAAACTAAATTTTTTTGCATTGTAGCAACAGTGAAACATTTTATAGTTGCTCCTCTCCCACTGGTTCTGAATTTTGGTGACAGGTGTATTTCTTAATGCAGATGTGAAAAACAGTAGCTCCGTGTCGAGCACAGTGACAAATGGATGTGTCATCAGTGGACACGCGGACTTCTCCACCACCCAGCTCAATGGGATGGAAAGCGGGACTGGCCAGCGCTTGGCAGGATCTGCTGGTGTTAGCAGTGGGTCAGTTCCAGGACAGCCGTTGCCCAGTAGCGAGGGTCCTCTCAGTGTTAACGGGACTGAGGAGCCAGAAAAGACCACGAGCGTGAACCCCGAGATGTGCGGCTCCCTGCACCTCAACGGGAGCCCCAGCAGTTGCGTCGCCAGCAGACCTTCCTGGGTGGAAGACATGGGGGATAACTTGCACTATGGACACTACCATGGGTTTGGGGACACTGCAGAAAGCATCCCCGAGCTGAACAGCGTGATGGAGCACTCCAACTCAGTGAAGGTGGAGGAGCGGTACACCTGCGCCGTGCTGGGCACCATGCACCTGTACCACGGTTCCTAGGGACAGCGCTGCTCCCAGAGAGGCAGGCGTCCTCCCTGCTGGCCGGCTCAGAACACGCGTGTAGTAATGTCACGATTACATCGACTTGAAGTAATGTCACGATTTGTACTGTTTTTTATATTTTCTGAAAAAGTAAACTTCTTGGACAAGTTCCTAGTGAGTGCTTGTTTGTGCATGAGTAGGGCTTACCTAGTCTAGGTGTTTCTAAGTGGTGTATATTGGTCCTTTTGTAAAACACACTTTTGAGATTTTTCTGATGCCAGTCTCAATATTTTGTTTCTAATTCTGTCACCAGATGACTGCCATTTTCCCTTTTGTGCAATTAAATCTCACTTATCAAGATAATCTGGGACAGTAAAGGAGGTGCCTGGTGCCTGCCCTCTGTCTGCACAGGGGCTCCCCCCAAGCCTGCTTCACTCTGCCCGTGAATCCCCTGGCAGCACAGCGGCTGCCTGGGCCGGGCACCCAGACTTCTTGCAGTGATTGTATCAAGAAAAGAATGACTGTCTTTTTCAGTGTCTTTGAAGCTTGGCACATTGCTGTGTATGGGTCAGTGGCGCCTGGAATGAGGCAGCCCTGCCCTGGGTTGCAGCCTGGCTGGGTTCTGTTTACTGTTTTTATCCCACTCCTCCCACTCGGGCCCTGCAACTTTCACCACAGATCGCAGATTCCTTTGTACTAGTGGAAGTTACTATTAATATTTGTAGGAACTGTCAGGTCAAAATATTTAACTGACTCTTTTGACTTATATTTTCTTTTTTCTTTGTTTTGGGTTTTTGGTTTTGGAAGTTTTCTGTTTTAAATATGTACTACTATGTATATCCAAGATAAATTGGGTGTCTCTTAATAAAACTGCAATTAATTTCATGATTTTATAGAAAATAGCTTTTGTTTAGGCAACTAGCGTTTGCACTGCAAATATGTAATGAATTTTCACTTTTCTGATTTTTGTAATAAAATTGGTGAAATAGAGAAGAAACAGCTAATGAACAGTGTTCTAAGCGTGTTACTAACATTTTGTTTTACAACTATCCTTTACAAATTTAATAAAAAGCTCCAGTTTGTTCCTGGGGTGTAGTTTCTTTCCACGGTGGGCATTTGCGGGGAGAAGGTGTGAGTGGGAGGGGTGCTAGAAGGTTAGTATTGTTTTATTTTGTCTGTGATTTTACGTTATTCTGATTCTCTTTGTATGGTATGTTTTGCACTTTGGATTTGTTCATATACTCTAGTTTTCCAGGCCCTTTGTCTTACCGAAACTTCACAGACAAGTATAAATTGCGCGTGTCCTGTCTCAGTATCCTCCCTGGGCTCTCGTTTCCATCGCAGACAGCCATAATGTTCTCAGCTTCCTGGGCGTTAGCAAATATTATTGAGTATAAGCCTCTTACAGGTATAAATTGTAGTTAGCTAATGGCAACAAAATAGCCATCTGGCGCGTTCATGCCTTTGTGCACATTCTTGTAAAACATAGTAGAATTGGGGACATTAGCTTTCCAAGTTTTGCAGAAATGCTGCTGAGAGGAGGGAGAGGGCACGGGCTGTGGGCTGCCGCCGCCTCCGCACATGACAGGTAGCAAGGCTCAAGCTCAGAACTTAGATTTGGCCTCAAAACCCATTTTAACAGACTGATCCAAGAAGCCATCCATGTTGCTCTGAGTTGAGCTGAACGAAACCCAGCGCCATCTCCTGCGGGGGCTGTTTCTTGAGGAATTGTACTTCGAAGACCTGATAGTTAATAATTCGCTGAAGAACATTCAGGGATCTCTAATAGGTGTTTGAAATTCCACAACCTGTCACTGACACTGCACATGTCAAGAAATAGTTTTCACTCTGGAAAAGTAATGAGTACTCAGCAGGGTCCTAAGTTAAGCAGGGATGCAGGCCCCATACGGGGGTGCTGGCCTCCTAAGTTAAGCAGGGACGCAGGCCCCATACAGGGGGTGCTGCCTCCTAAGTTAAGCAGGGATGCAGGCCCCATACAGGGGTGCTGGCCTCCTAAGTTAAGCAGGGATGCAGGCCCCATACAGGGGTGCTGGCCTCCTAAGTTAAGCAGGGATGCAGGCCCCATACAGGGGGTGCTGGCCTCCTAAGTTAAGCAGGGATGCAGGCCCCATACAGGGGTGCTGCCTCCTAAGTTAAGCAGGGACGCAGGCCCCATACAGGGGTGCTGGCCTCCTAAGTTAAACAGGATGCAGGCCCCATACAGGGGTGCTGCCTCCTAAGTTAAGCAGGGACGCAGGCCCCATACAGGGGGTGCTGCCTCCTAAGTTAAGCAGGGATGCAGGCCCCATACAGGGGTGCTGGCCTCCTAAGTTAAGCAGGGATGCAGGCCCCATACAGGGGTGCTGGCCTCCTAAGTTAAGCAGGGATGCAGGCCCCATACAGGGGGTGCTGGCCTCCTAAGTTAAGCAGGGATGCAGGCCCCATACAGGGGTGCTGCCTCCTAAGTTAAGCAGGGACGCAGGCCCCATACAGGGGTGCTGGCCTCCTAAGTTAAACAGGATGCAGGCCCCATACAGGGGTGCTGCCTCCTAAGTTAAGCAGGGACGCAGGCCCCATACAGGGGGTGCTGCCTCCTAAGTTAAGCAGGGACGCAGGCCCCATAAAGGGGTGCTGGCCTCCTAAGTTAAGCAGGGACGCAGGCCCCATACAGGGGTGCTGGCCTCCTAAGTTAAGCAGGGATGCAGGCCCCATACAGGGGTGCTGCCTCCTAAGTTAAGCAGGGATGCAGGCCCCATACAGGGGTGCTGGCCTCCTAAGTTAAGCAGGGATGCAGGCCCCATACAGGGGTGCTGGCCTTGGGGTGTTTGAGTGTTGGGCTGTGGAGGGGTGCCTGTGGTCAGAGGAGCCGAGTCAGGATGGGAAGGAGCTGGGAGGAGGGGGAGGGTGGCCTGGTGGAAAGCAGTGGGGCTCGGGGCTCTGAGCTGGGGTATAGGGTGGTGGCACTGGGGGGGAATGCAGGTGCTTAAGGATGCCATCGACCTTATGGGGTCTCCTCAGAATGACACCCATGCTCCTGGCCTATGGAGAAACAAGTGACCTGTCTGGGGGCCAGAGGGCACCTCGGCCTTACTTTAATCTGTATATATACTGCGGGGACCATACACCAGCCCCTGTGGTTTCCTTTCATTATTTTGCAGAGTGGGAGCAGCTCTGTGGACCAGACTCAAACAACTGCTTTGTAGGAGCTCCAGGTTAGGTGGGGACTCAGGGCAGCAGGCAATGCGGAGCACTCCCTGAGCTGCACTGGGGACACGGGGCAGGTGCGTGGTGAGCCTGGGCAGACAGCAGTAGTTCTGAGGGAAGTTTTGGGACAAACCACTTAGCAACAAGAGGGGGGTGTCAGGGCTGAGGGAGAGGACAATGGAGGTACAGCAGTGTGCAACAGTGCCACCCAGGAAGGTGCTCACAGCCCTCTGTGACCAAGGGCTCCAGGGCCTGGGATCACACCCTCAGGGTGCCGGCTATCTGGGCCTGGCAGCCGGGCACACACAGGGACTCGGGCACTGCCATCAGCACAGGCCTAGAGAGGGTTACAGCAAGGGAGTCGCCAGGCTCTGACCAGGGACACGATGTCCCTAGAGTCAGAGCACTACTGGACACC
Organism: Nycticebus coucang; assembly: GCF_027406575.1. Classification (NCBI taxonomy): domain Eukaryota; kingdom Metazoa; phylum Chordata; class Mammalia; order Primates; family Lorisidae; genus Nycticebus; species Nycticebus coucang. Next base: position 2,500,335 of record NC_069794.1, read on the forward strand.
CCACACACAGCCAGCCAGCTCAGGACACTGCGCCACAATGTGGCCCGTGTCCACTGTGAGGACAGATGTGTGGTGTCCAGCCCATGGTCACAGAGCAGGAAGGTTAATAAACTCAGGGTGCCACATGCCTGGCACAGCTTCTGCCCTGACCCCGTGCCCAGTCAGTCTGGCCGGGGAACCTAGTGTCACAGAGGTAGATGCACAGTTGTCATTACCTGCAGATTCCATGTTGGCGAAGTCACCTGCTCGCTAAAATCAATCCTTGCAGCACTTGGTGGTCATTTGCAGACATGCTCAAAATGGCCAAAATTGGGGTCACCTAATGTGCATGTCCCGGTTGTGGGTGAACAAGGGGTTCTCTGCCTTCTTGCTTCAGCTCTCACTGTTAACGAATGTCCTTTCTGTGGGATGTTTAAGGACACATTTTCCACATTTGCGTGCTTCTTGCTGGAGATTTCACTGTTCAGAACGGCCCCTACTCAAGGCGCTGGAGTGTTGTCCGGTGTCCCCAAGTCAAGAAGGCTGTGGTGCCCTATGGAGAAGATGGGAGAGCTGGAGGCTTCTTCAGGCAGGCGTCATGGTGCAGCCGGCTGTGAGCTCAGTGTTGAGTCCACAGTGTGCAAGCAGCAAGGTGCCTGAAGCGCACATGTAAAACAAGTCTGTGTTCTGATCCCAGGATGGAAATGCAGTGACCAGAGGCTCTAAGGAACCTACCCTCCTATTTCTCCAGGAGCAGTAGTTCAGCATTCACTAACCCAGTGTTTGAAGTGACTTTATAGAATATCATTACTACAAATAGAAGTGAGTGGTAGCCAAAGCGTGGAGCCTGAGGCCGACAGGCAAGAGGACATAGTGAGCAGATGAGGGTGCAGGAGGCACAAATAAAAAATAATTTCCCTGGCTTACCAGTTATAATTAAGTCTACCTACCTGTTTCTAGTCTAGGATGATTACAGGAAACGTTTTGACAAGTATAGTAAAGTTGAAGACGCGGGTACCATGACCCAGTGATTCCAGCTCCAATAATATTCTGGAGAAACTGCCAGCAACATCATATCAGTTGTCTGTTGCTGTGTAACAAGTTTCCCCAAAACTTAAGAGACTTTAAAAAACAAACATTTATTGTCTGGAAGTTGTGTGTCTGCCTCAGGGTTTTGGGGAGGCTGTGTGGCAGTGCCCAGCAGGGCTGCAGGCCCCTCTGAAAGCTCCTGGGAGGCTCTGCTCCCTGCCCCCCACCCCCTAGCACCAGTGGCAGGACATGGCGCCTCCCGGGCTGCTGGGCTGAGGGCTAGTCCTCTGCTGGTTGTTGGCCCCAGTCCATTGTCCAAAGGGTGACTCGTGTGGTGGCAGGTGGCCTCCAGGATTCAGTGCCACATCAGCCTGCGTGCTGCCTCTGTCCAGTGGAGCAGGCCCCTAAAACAGGCCACACCCACATGAGATGTGGACGTGGAGGTTCATGGTAACAGTGAAGAGTTGGGAACAGTACAGATGCCCAACGTGGCGGGGGTGGGCCCGTAGATTACTGTATGATTAGGAAATGTAACAACACTGTACAGCAATTAATAGACATCACCTGGGCCTTTGCTTGTGATCAGGCTCAACTGAAATGTGATGTGAGCAAACAAGCTACAGAGTGGTATTGAGAAAGGAGAAGTAAATCTTAGACTTCTTAGTGGTCCCAAGAAAGCAGCGGGCAGCTGCGGAACTCCTCCTCCATCAATAAGAACAAACTTTACACTGAGCCAAAATAACCTTGAAAAGAAAAAGAAAAAAAAAGACTGTAATGGTGGCACCCATAGCTCAGTGGGTAGGGTGCTGGCCACATACACCGAGGCTGGTGGATTTGAGCTGGCCTGGGCCTGCAAAAACAATGACAACTGCAACAACAAAATAGCCGGGCGCTGTGGTGGGCGCCTGTAGTCCCAGCTACTTGGGAGGCTGAGACAAGAGAATCGCTTAAGCCTGTAGTCCCAAGAGTTTGAAGTTACTGTGAGCTGTGATGCCACAGCACTCTTCCCAGGGAGACCTTTTGAGGTCTCCTCATGAAAAAAAAAAAGACTCTGTAACTAATAACAGTACCCTGGTTTCTAACATCTGTAGCCATAACTATGTAGCTGATACTGAACTGAAGGGGAAAAAAAGGTATAAACGTTTGGAAAAAAAGTGTTCTCCAGAACTGAGCGTTTTATGCCTTGAGGCACCTGAGTTCCTTCCTCTGTATTGTTGGTGTAAGTGACTGTCTGTCTTTTTTTTTTTTTTAATTGTTGGGGATTCATTGAGGGTACAATAAGCCAGGTTACACTGATTGCAATTGTTAGGTAAAGTCCCTCTTGCAATCATGTCTTGCCCCCATAAAGTGTGACACACACCAAGGCCCCACCCCCCTCCCTCCATCCCTCTTTCTGCTCCCCCCATAACCTTAATTGTCATTAATTGTCCTCATATCAAAATTGAGTACATAGGATTCATGCTTCTCCATTCTTGTGATGCTTTACTAAGAATAATGTCTTCCACTTCCATCCAGGTTAATACGAAGGATGTAAAGTCTCCATTTTTTTTAATGGCTGAATAGTATTCCATGGTATACATATACCACAGCTTGTTAATCCATTCCTGGGTTGGTGGGCATTTAGGCTGTTTCCACATTTTGGCGATTGTAAATTGAGCTGCAATAAACAGTCTAGTACAAGTGTCCTTATGATAAAAGGATTGTTTTCCTTCTGGGTAGATGCCCAGTAATGGGATTGCAGGATCAAATGGGAGGTCTAGCTTGAGTGCTTTGAGGTTTCTCCATACTTCCTTCCAGAAAGGTTATACTAGTTTGCAGTCCCACCAGCAGTGTAAAAGTGTTCCCTTCTCTCCACATCCACACCAGCATCTGCGTGGATTTTGAGATTTTGAGATTTTGTGACGTGGGCCATTCTCGCTGGGGTTAGATGATATCTCAGGGTTGTTTTGATTTGCATTTCTCTAATATATAGAGATGATGAACATTTTTTCATGTGTTTGTTAGCCATTCGTCTGTCATCTTTAGAGAAAGTTCTATTCATGTCTCTTGCCCATTGATACATGGAATTATTGGCTTTTTCATGTGGGTTAATTTGAGTTCCCTATAGATCCTAGTTATCAAGCTTTTGTCTGATTGAAAGACAGTCTGTCTTAATTGGCCGTTTTCCTGCAACAGTACGTCCTGGGCAGTCCTGCGAAGGCCAGTTTTAAAAACAGCCCCACCCTGTGTTCTGTGTGCTCCTGGAGGGTAGACGGGAGGTCTCAGGATTTTAACCTTATTACATTTTCTAAGGGAAGATCTGAAGCCAAATGCATTAAACAATTTTTTTTTTGTTTGTTTGCAGTTTTTTGGCTGGGGCTGGGTTTGAACCTGCCACCTCCGGCATACGGGGCCAGTGCCCTACTCCTTTGAGCCATAGGCACCGCCCCATTAAACAATTTTTTAAAGAGCAAAGTAAGAAAGAGACCACTAGGGCCAAAGCTCTGCCGGTTTATCTCAGCCTCCCCGTAAATTTTCTGTCCCTCTCAGCCCTCTGCCGGGCCCCTCTCACACTCTAAGATGGCAGGATAGTGTTGAGAATAACTTTGGCTTTTCTGCTTTGCCACTTCTGATTGCCTCAGTGAAACGGCTACAGAATGGCAAATCAGCCGCGTCAGGGCAGGTGGGGTGAAGGGTGCCTGTCCATCCCGCCGCCCACAGCTCCCCTTTACCTGGCAATTCACGCACCTCAAGATAATTGAAGCCAGCTTCGCAGAGCACTGTGAACCCCTACATGAAATCCATACTGGTGACGCCATTTCCTTACTTCAGTGGTTCTGAAGTTCTTGGGTCTGTGAAACTGTGGGAGTGAAGGGCCCTCAAGGGGTCGCAGGAAACAAACAAAGGAAAGCGTCAGTACACCTGCTAGTGGGGAGAGCCCTGTGTGTCCCCATCCTCCTGTGGGCACCCTGGGTCAGAGGCTGTCTCAGGGCTGGGGAGGTGATGCAGCCTTTTCCACGAGCAGGACAGCTCGAGCCCAGCTTTGGGGTCCGAAGAAGGAAGCAGAAAGCAAACCCTAAATCCTGGGTTAGATGGCAGGTGCACCCTCAGGCCGTGAGGTTCCCACAGCAGCAGCAGGAAGACAACCACCCCACCCGCCCCCCAGACTGTCACCGTCAGAGGGAATTCAGTCATGGCTGGGGACAGTGGCTGGCATGTGCACCTGCTCAGGCCCTGCACCACGTTCTGTCCAGTCACTGGGGTGGCTTCCCCTCTGAGGAGCCCTCATCTGCCTTCGATGCCGACCTTCCAGAAACACAGGCCCCATGGAGCTGTCGCTGTCAGGCTGGGACAAGCCACGTGCAATCCTGGGTGGCATCTCAGTGAACTAAGCCCACGTTTTTGTTTTTTTTTTTGTAGAGACAGAGTCTCACGGTACCGCCCTCCGGTAGAGTACCGTGGCGTCACACGGCTCACAGCAACCTCTAACTCTTGGGCTTACGCGATTCTCTTGCCTCAGCCTCCCGAGTAGCTGGGACTACAGGCGCCCGCCACAACACCCGGCTATTTTTTTGTTGCAGTTTGGCCAGGGCTGGGTTTGAACCCGCCACCCTCGGCATATGGGGCCGGCGCCTACTCACTGAGCCACAGGCGCCGCCCCAAGCCCACATTTTATAGGCAGCACCTACCATGTGCAAGTCTTTGGGAGAAGCCACACTGCCATGACTACAGGGTTGACACCATTCTCCCCACCAGGCCTCCACCAGAGGAGGACAGGACAGGGGGAAGACAGTGGGAAGGGGGAGGCCAGAGGAGGCCCCACTGTCCAGTCACCATCTCAACACGGAGGAGGATCCAGACAGGGGGAAGACAGTGGAAAGGGGGAGGCCAGAGGAGGCCCTACTGTCCAGTCACCATCTCAACACAGAGGAGGATCCAGACAGGGGGAAGACAGTGGGAAGGGGGAGGCCAGAGGAGGCCTCACTGTCCAGTCACCATCTCAACACAGAGGAGGATCCAGACAGGGGGAAGACAGTGGGAAGGGGGAGGCCAGAGGAGGCCCCACTGTCCAGTCACCATCTCAACACGGAGGAGGATCCAGACAGGGGGAAGACAGTGGGAAGGGGGAGGCCAGAGGAGGCCTCACTGTCCAGTCACCATCTCAACACAGAGGAGGATCCAGACAGGAGGAAGACAGTGGGAAGGGGGAGGCCAGAGGAGGCCCCACTGTCCAGTGACCATCTCAACACAGAGGAGGATCCAGACAGGGGGAAGACAGTGGGAAGGGGGAGGCCAGAGGAGGCCCCACTGTCCAGTCACCATCTCAACACGGAGGAGGAGCCAGACAGGGGGAAGACAGTGGGAAGGGGGAGGCCAGAGGAGGCCCCACTGTCCAGTGACCATCTCAACACAGAGGAGGAGCCAGACAGGGGGAAGACAGTGGGAAGGGGGAGGCCAGAGGAGGCCTCACCGTCCAGTCACCATCTCAACACAGAGGAGGAGCAGGATGGGGGGTGGGGAAACCGTGGGAAGGGGGAGGCCAGAGGAGGCCCCGCTGTTCAGTCACCATCTCAACACGGAGGGGATGAGTGCAGTCAGCCACCAGAGGGTCTGTGCTCGCAGGATGAACTTTCTGTTTACTCCAGAGGGGGAGAAGCAGAGGCAGATGTTTGGGGTACGCTGGGTGGGAAGGGGCAGGGTGATGATCAACAGAGGAGGCTGTGTTTGTCCCAGTTTAGGAAAACACTTGTTCCATGCGATTTACTTGTGCAAGGCTGGTGGCCGCCCTGCCTTGTTAACAGACCTGCTGTTTTTACTCCGATTTTGTGGTTTCTGTGACACTGAGGACTGAAGATGAAACTGGGCTAAGAGGATGTCCACACCTCCCGATCCGGGCTCGGCCTGCACCAGCAGGTCTGCTCCTGGGAGCCGGGTCGTCCAGGTCATCAGGGGTAAGGAGAGGCTGAGAGGTGCCTGCGGGGTTGGGGAAGGTGCCAGTGGGTGCCCGGGAGAGAAGGAGGATGGTCGGGGAGAGCTGGGGGACTGAGTTCACGTGGGCTTTAGCTGTCACTAGCGTGTCTCCGTATCGGTCTGCTAACAGTGACAAGTGAACCTGCTAATTAATATAAGATGTTAATAATGGGGAAGTTGGTGTTACCTGAGGAGTCAGTCTTGTCTTTGCAATTCTGTTAACATAAAGCTGTTCTAAGTACTTTATGAGTACAGTAAGTCCTCATAGAACATCAGTAGGTTCTTGGAATCTGCAACTCTAAACAAACTTTTTTTTTGTTTATTGTTATTTTTTGTTGTCATTGCAGTTTTTTGGCTAGGGCTGGGTTTGAACCCGCCACCCTCGGTATATGGGACCAGCACCCCACTCCCTGAGCCACAGGCGCAGCCCAGGAATCTGCAACTTTAAATAAAAGTATTAACAGCAGGTCCTCAAATAATATCATTTTGTTCAATGTCATTTCATTATAAGCCTGAGAAAAAAGTGGGGTTTGTTTTATGTTGTTTCACTTAAAGATCCTGCCAGTGTTAGGTGCAACTCATCACACCTTACAGACAGTCAGCGTTTGGGGGATGCACCCCGAGTGGACATGGCCCTGACCCCCGGTCAGAGAGGTGCCAGTGTGGGCTCCATCTGGGGATGGCTGTGCTCTGGGCTCTAAGAGACACTTCCAGGGAGTGGGTGGTGCCCCCAATGGGGAATCACTCCACAGGTCTGAGCTAGACTGCCATCGCTAACCAAAGCGGCGCAGTCCTGAAGGGGACGATGAGAACGAGTCCAGGTGGGTGAAGACTCAGAGTGCTCCTCGCCCACTCCTTGTTCCTGAACACACTTGCAAGGGTAACACTGTCCCAAAGTGTTTGGGACTGAGGTGGTCCCCCAGACACAGGACTTTAAATGCTAAAGCTGGGATAGTCTCTGTCAGACGGAGATGACAGTCATCCTACCTTCAGCCAAACAACCCGCCCCCATCCGTGACACTGGCAGAGTTAGACACAGTAACACTTAACGTGGCCCAGGCGTGTGATTCATCCGCTCACTCCTCTGGGCTGTGGTGCTGTGGGCAGGAGGCGGGCAGGAGGCCTCAGCCTGCAGACGAGGGCAGGAAAACAGCCCCGGTGTTTGCAGTTTCGTTTAGACTCAGCTACGGACAAGCAGAGTCCTGAGCTATCGCTGGGGTGAGGAAAGAGTGGCCACCTGTGCCAGGTGAGGGCTTATGGAGCTGGCCGTGGCAGCGGCAGAGGAGGGCAGGACCGCGTGTCCCCGTGAGCTTAACAGACATCCAGGCGCATCTCCACAGTTATAACCATATCACATTATTTAGGATTAGATTTGGGTGTGTGTGACAGAAAATGCGCAGATCTCAGTGAGTAGAAGTTTGTTTCTCTCACATCAGATCCAGGCCCCCAAATCTCTTATCATCACCTTCGGAGAGGCCCAGCAGCGAGAGTCTCAGAGGGATGAATGCTGGAGAGCCCCCCAGGGTCACGCGTCAAGAGAGCACGCTGCGGGGGACAGCGGCAGGGACGGAGTCAGAAGACAGACAGTAAGTGGGAAACAGACCAAAACGGACTCGTTGGTTTTTTTTTTGGTTTGTTTGTTTTTCGTAGAGACAGAGTCTCACTTTATGGCCCTCGGTAGAGTGCCGTGGCGTCACACAGCTCACAGCAACCTCCAATTCCTGGGCTTAAGCGATTCTCTTGCCTCAGCCTCCCGAGTAGCTGGGACTACAGCCGCCCGCCACAACGCCCGGCTATTTTTGGTTGCAGTTTGTCCAGGGCTGGGTTTGAACCCACCACCCTCGGTATATGGGGCCGGCGCCCTACTCACTGAGCCACAGGCGCCGCCCCCAGATCCGTTGTCTATGAGGTAAAGAGCCAGGATGCCGTGAGGTCTCTGAACAGACTTTGGGGAAGGCTCCCCAGGCTCTGTCCAGCTGCACGTGAGTTTGTTGAGAATTAAAATGTTAAGACACATGTTTACTGAGCGGTGCAGGCAGAGGAGAGCCCCAGGCAGGGGCCAGGGGCTGGAAAGTGGTGCCGCTCAGAGAAGAGCCTGTCAACATAGCCCACCCGTCACGGGGTTCAAACCTGCACCCAGCAACCCAGCTCCAGGCCGGGTTTTCTGCAGAAATACTCACCAGTGTGCACTGAGCGTGCAAATGACAGTACAGGTGGCAGGAGCAGCTTCGATGCCATCAGCGAGAGCAGCCAGGTGCGTTAGTGCCACGGGGCGGGGGCCGCTGCAGGCAATGGGACATAGACAGTGCCCGGCAGCAATGTCCCATCTGGGTGTTCATAGGAGAAAAAGAGCAAACCCCAGTTCCACCCTTACGCGTGGATGTGAATGAGTCTCCTGTGCAGAGCGACAGCACCACTGGGCAGGGAGAGGATGGGGAAGAGCTGGTCCGCCCGGGTTCAGATCTTGCTCCAGCTCAGTCCTGGGCAACTTGGGAAACCCCTAAACCTCTCCGTGCTTCCCTTTCCACATCTCCAAAGCGCGTCTGTGACGGTGCCTGCGCCTCATTTGTGGGATTGGGTGAGGATGAAACGAGTTAATGCTTGTAAATGACAGAAATGAGGCCAGCCCTGGCCAGATGCTTCTTCACAAGCTTCTGTATCCCTTCTGAAAAACAAGTGTTAAGGTATGAGCTTACATAGAAAGTGATAAAAAAGATATTTGATGTTCCAAATCATTTCCACACCTGGAAAGAAAACACAGATGTGAATGGGGCGGGCGTGAGGGCAGCCCAGGTCCACGGCAGCAAGCCGGACCCTGGACTCCACCAGCAAGCGCAGCCCGCAGACCCTCACTGGGCGCCCAGGTTTACGGCTCTCACCTGGTTACCATCCCAGGGCAGACACAACACCTGGATTACTCAGCCACGCAGCTCAGAAAATTGCTAAGTTTCACCTGACCTTATACCTTGTGGGAACAGCCAGTAAGAGGAGATCCCCTGACAAGCCCAGGAGGGGGCTGGGTGTCTCCATCCGTGCGTCTCCCTCCTCAGGGCCTGCTGTGGGAGGAGAGGTGCTCACAGCCCTCACCACCTGCCCCAGAACGCAGGCACTGGGCAAGGATGGTGCCGGCTTTATTAGAGCCAGACCGCTTCTGTACAAGATGTGCTGAAAAACATTCATTCCGTGAAAGGTATTTTATCATTCTATGGCTGTCTAGAGTACTCCACATTAAAAAAAGAAAAAGACAGCCAGGCAGACAGCTCCCCTGCAGTGATGACAATGCGGCTAAAGTCAGAACAGGGAAACCAGACTGAGCCCTGTGGAGTAGGACCGGGTTTCAGGGCTCTGACAGGAGCACAGGTTTTTCACTGTCAATTCAGACAAAAATGGCCCAGATGTAAAGGTGTCTGAGCGTGTACACCCAGTGGCACGCGCGTGTGCACACACACATCAGCACAGGCACTCACACGACGGATGCCAGGGGGCAAGCAGGGTGTGGCTTCTGGAATGTTCCTGCAGAGATACAGAGCCTGACCTGGACCACCAACAAACACCAGGCGAGCCCACACCCAGGCCCTTCCAGCCGGAAGCTGGCCCTGTCAAGGTTGGCATGGAATGAGACGGAAGGCTGGAGAGGGCTTCTTGGCATGACTGGAGAACCCTGAACAGAGTTAGGCAGTGGGTGGCTGGGAGGTCTGTCCTTGCCATGGGGGTCACACACTGACGTTCTCAGACAGGATAGGTGGGAAGTTCTGAGGGTTTTAAGAAGAAAACTGTATAAATCTAGGTCAAATTAAACCAGAAGAGTACTCCTACTGTAGAGGAAATGAATATATAATGTTGTCAGAAGTAATTTGGGAACGTATTAAATACCATGACTTAGCAATGGGAGAAGTAAGTTTTTTTTTGTTTTTTTGTTTGTTTGTTTGTTTTTATTGTTGGGGATTCTTTGAGGGTACAATAAGCCAGGTTACACTGATTGCAATTGTTAGGTAAAGTCCCTCTTGCAATCATGTCTTGCCCCCATAAAGTGTGACACACACCAAGGCCCCACCCCCCTCCCTCCTTCCCTCTTTCTGTTTCCCCCCATAACCATAATTGTCATTAATTGTCCTCATATCAAAATTGAGTACATAGGATTTATGCTTCTCCATTCTTGTGATGCTTTACTAAGAATAATGTCTTCCACGTCCATCCAGGTTAATACGAAGGATGTAAAGTCTCCATTTTTTTTAATGGCTGAATAGTATTCCATGGTATACATATACCACAGCTTGTTAATCCATTCCTGGGTGAGAAGTAAGTTTTTAAAAGGTCATTTAAATCGTTACCTCCCACCATACCCCAAGATCTCTCCCACAGGGAGTAAAAAGATGACATCAGGCTGGGTGCGGTGGCTCACGCCTGTAATCCCAGCACTCTGGGAGTCCAATGTGGTTGCAGCCCTGGAGTTTGAGGTTGCAGAAAAATAGGTAAACTAAACTAGATCAATTAAAAAACTATGCATCAAAAGACACAACCAAGTAAAAGACAACCCATGGAATGGGAGAAAATATTTGCAAATCATATACCTGGTAAGGGGTTAATACGTGGCATATACTGTGTAAAGAATTCCTACCGGCCTCTGCCTCCCTGCCCTGGCAATGGAAGCCCGTTCACGTATCTTGCTCTGTAAGCCTGTGTTTTGCTCTTACTCTGTAAATCTACCTTTCTCTTCTTCAATAAACTTTCTTTCATGCTTGCCTTGGAAAAAAAAAGGGAATTCCTACAACAAAACATTTAAAAATGGGTGAAAGATTTGAATAGACATTTCTGCACAGAAGAGATAGAAATGGCCCATAATCACACGAGAAGATGCTCACACCGTGGATTAAAAGGAAAATGCAACTCACGGCCACAGAGAGGCGCCACCCACGCCCTAGGCGCAAGGTCACAGCTGTGTCACCACAATGACTCAAACCAGAAGCCAATACTATGAAGACACTCAGAAAATCCTCATGCCCAGGAAATAAGACAGACACACTTACACAAAGAAAATGCGGCGTAAATTTAAAAATGTTTTAAGCTGCATAATAACGAAAGCACTTTTCAGTAAATTCTAGGTTACAACTAAAGCCTTGTGTCAAGGGAAGTGTGCACTTAGAAACATATGCTTTATTAGGAGGGAAAAAAGCTAAAATAACCTAGTAACTGAAACGGTATGGTATGTATTTCAAGAAGTTACAAAAGAGCAGCATATTAAACCCCCCAAAATATAAAAATTAGGATAAATACATAAATTATTGAAATAGGAAACAAATCTGTGTTACAGAAGATAAAACATTACTTGGTTCTCTGAAAAAAAACTAAAAAAATTAATCATCCCCGGTAAGACTGTTCCAGACAGAAGGGAAGAAGGTACAAAAAACTTCAGGGACACAGAGGGCATATATTAGATTTTCAGACAATGAAATGATAAGAGGATGTTATAATTCACTTTTTGCCAATACATATGAAAGTTTAGATAAATCAGACAAATTCCTTTAAAAAGTACAAATTTCCAAAATATACACAAGAAGAATGCCTGACTAGTCCTAATTCAGAACTGCAATCCAAATTTACTTTCTGAATCTGTAATTGAAACCTCCCCACAAAGAAATCTTTAAGCCCAATGAATACGCTGCAAGTTCTTACTAACATCTGAGAAGGAAACACCAGCAAACACATCGTCACAGATGTGAGCGGAGAAGGGCGCCGCATCCTTTGTACGCAGCTGGAGCAGCCCAACACCCAGACCCAACTGCGGCATTTCATGAGAGGACAACTCCAGGCCAGCTGCTCACAAGCCTGGACCCAAACGCCGGGGACACTGATCAAATCGGTTCATTCCAGGGTCACAAGAAGGGTTGACTTTTGAAAATCAACCAATATAATTTATCACATTAACAAAAAAGGAAGAGGCGTGGTGCCATGGCTCACGCCTGTAATCCCAGCACTCTGGAAGGCCAAGACAGGTGAATCCCTTGAGCTCAGGAGTTCAAGACCTGCCTGGACAAGAGTGAGACTCCATCTTTATTGAAAATAGAAAAATTAGCCAGGTGTGGTGGCAGGTACCTATAATCCCAGCACTCTGGGAGTGTAGGCAGGTGGATTGCTTGAACTCACAAGTTCAAGACTAGCCTAAGCAAGAGTAAAACCTGGTCTCTAAAAATAGCCAAGTGTTGTAGTGGGCACCTGTAGTCCCAGCTACTCGGGAAGGCTGAAGCAAGAGGATCACTTAAGTCCAGGAGTTTGAGGTTGCTACGAGCGATGGTGCCACAGCACTCTAGCCGGGGTGACACCTGAATGTACCGTGTCTCAAAAAAAAAAAGAAAAAAAGAAGAGAAGACAAAAAGTAAAACGAAAAAGAAAAACGACATGATGGGCAGCGCCTGTGGCTCAGTGGGTAGGGTGCCGGCCCCATATACCAAGGGTGATGGGTTTGAATCCGGCCCTGGCCAAACTGCAACAAAAAATAGCCGGATGTTGTGGTGGGCGCCTGTAGTCCCAGCTACTTGGGAGGCTGAGGCAAGAGAATGGGCTAAGCTCAAGAGCAGGAGGTTGCTGTGAGCTGTGATGCTACAGTATTCTACTGAGGGTGACAAAGTGAGACTCTGACCCTAAAAAAAAAAAAGACATGATTATGTTAAGATATGCAGACAAGACGTGCTTCCGCTCTTGCTGGCCTGGGCACAGGTTTAGATTATAGTACATGCCCCAAGTTGGGGTCGCTCTGCAGGCATTGTGAACTGTCCCAGGCATCGGATTAGGAGGCCAGAAGGAGATACTTTCCACGGTGCCTGGCTGAGATGGATCCGCTCAGGGCTCAACAGCTGGCTGTGGAACTGGAGGTGGAGATGATGGCTGATCTGTACAACCAAACGACCAATGCCTGCCACCGGAAGTGCATGCCTCCCCACTACAAAGAAGCAGGGCTGTCTAAGGGTGAGTCTGTGTGTCTTGACCGATGTGTCTCCAAGTACCTAGACATCCATGAGCAGATGGGCAAAAAGTTGACAGAATTGTCTATGCAGGATGAAGAGCTGACGAAGAGGGTGCAGCAGAGCTCTGGACCAGCATGAGGACCCAGATAGTGTACGCCCCAGGGAGCACCCTGCTGCTTCTTACTTTAATAAAAGTGCCCCTGGTTGGGTTTCATCTGTGAAGACTGCCAGCCTTAGGCTCTCTCCAGAGAGTCTCCAGGAGCCTGGAGTGTGATAGAGCTATCTCCTGGTTGAAGGACGGGTGTTTATCACAATTGAATGTGACTGTGTGTGTGTGTGTGTGTGTGTATGTGTATATCTATTAAGACAAGTTAGTTGACACCTAAAAAAAAAAAGAGAGATATGCAGACAACATGTTTCATACACGTTTGAGCTCTTTAGTCTGAAGTAAGCTAAGTTTCGCCACTGTGTACATAGCTTCAAGTGACCACCATCACACCGGGGCACAGACTGCGCCGTCAACTCGAGGCTCCCGCTCCTTCACAGCACAGCCCCACACCGGGCACTGTCCTCTCTTAATTTCATATTCAGATTTTCCATTGCCTATCCGTAGACAAACAGCTGAGTTTTGTGCTTTCGTCTTGTATTCAGCTAAACTCACAAGTTCTATTAGCTTTTGGTGGATTTCTTAGGATTTTCTACATGTTGAATACAGTCCTCTGGAAATACCGATAAGTTTGCTTCTCCTCTTGCGGTTTGGGTGGCATCTGCCTCTGTATTCAGCCATGTCAGCCTGGCTCGACCCTCCAGAGCAGTGCTGACCGGAAGTGTGAGGAGCAGACCCCTGACTCCCATTCCTGGACTGAGGGAGAATGCTCAGTCCGCAGGCCCTGAGGACAAACTTGGCTTCACAGCTATCCTTCGTGTTATCAGGACATCCCTTTCACTACTAGCTTCTTAAGGGTTTTTTTAAAAATCATCAACAGTTTCTGATTTTGTTCAAAATGCTTTTTCTCTCCCTATTGAGATGATAATGTGGTTTTGTCCTTTATCCTATTAATAGGGCATACAAGGAGAATTAATTTTTTGAAGGTTAATTCAACCTTATAGTCCTGGAATAAATCACATTAGAGCGTGTTAATCCTTTTTATATGTTTTCTGGATTCAGTTTGCTAACATTTTGTTAAGGATTTTTGTATCTAGGTTTATGAGAGGTATTAGTCTGTACAGTTTTCTTATGTATTTTCTTCTGATTTGGTACCAAGATAATGCCAAAATACTCATGAAATGAACTGGGATATGTTCCCTTGTCTTCTATTTTCTGGAAAAGATTGTGTCAAATTCGTGTCGATTTGGTGGAATTACCCAGAGGAACCATCTGGACCTGGAAGCTTCTCTGAGGTTGGCAGTGAGAGCAGAGGAGGATTAAATTAAAAATTCAATTTTCTTAATATTTATAGGGCTGTTCAAAATATAAATGCATATGGTGTGAGTGTGGTAGTTTGCAATTTTTGAGGAATTGATCCATTTCTTCTAAGCAGTCAGGTTCTGTGCCTACCCCTAATACTCTTTCAGGGTTGCGCCGTCTGCGGCGGCATCTGTCTGAGGCCCGATTCTGCTAAGCTGCGTCTTTTCTCTTTCCTTGTTTCAGTCTCACTAGAAGTTTGTCAATTACATCGATCTTTTCAAAGAACAAGTTATTTCTTTTCTTGATTGTATTTGCTGTTTTTCTGTTTTGAACGTCATTGATTTCTCTCTTCATCATCCTCTTTTGTTCTCGGTTGTCAAGGCTCTTTCGGCTCAGCTTAGATTACTGAGCTAAGACCCTTCCTCTTTTCTAATGTGGGCATCTAGTGACGCAAATCCAGCACTGCCACGCCCCACAGATTTTGATATGTTGTGCTTTCATTTTTATACAATTTATTGCATGACTTTTAATGTTTCCCAGAGCATGGAAAGGGTTACTTTTGACGGTTTTGTCGAGTTTTATAGTTGCTTTTTGGAGAAAGAATCTGTTGGCCCTCACTCTTGTCATTCTGAAAGTGAGAACTCCCAACTTTCTTTTTTTTTTATTTATTTATTTATTTTTTTTTGTAGAGACAGAGTCTCACTGTACCGCCCTCGGTAGAGTGCCGTGGCGTCACACGGCTCACAGCAACCTCTAACTCTTGGGCTTATGCAATTCTCTTGCCTCAGCCTCCCGAGCAGCTGGGACTACAGGCGCCCGCCACAGCGCCCAGCTATTTTTTTGTTGCAGTTTGGCCGGGGCTGGGTTTGAACCCACCACCCTCGGCATATGGGGCCGGCGCCTTACTCACTGAGCCACAGGTGCCGCCCGAGAACTCCCAACTTTCATTGCCCTGATAGCTGTGGCACAGCTGTAACCACAGTGTACCAGCAACTCTAAACATGGACTGATTTTTAAAAACTTACTCTGTAAGCACTTTCTCATGTGTCAGTGCGATCCCCGTGACATTAGTTTCCATCCAGCAGACACATTGTCCGCTCACCATCCTACTCTCAGTCACACAGGTTGTTTCAAGCTCTTGCTTTCAGAATTGTGACACGGTCCCCACTGTCCTCTGCGAAACTGCTGCAGCTTTGCCTACATGGGACCCAAGACAGAGGCATCTGCACCTTGTCGTTTCCATCTCAGTGACCTGCCGGGACTGCTGTCCCAGAGGACCCCCGGGCTCCTGCGGGTGCCGTGCCCCCTTCAGCTGCAGGTAGCTGAGAGCCCTGCCACCGTCTGCTCCCTGCTCTTTCCATCCTTTGGGATGGGACAGACATGGCTTCAGGGCCAGCTTGGGGACAAAGAGGCTTCTGGCACAACTAGAAGGGCAAACACCGGGAAACAGACCATAGGGAGCTGCAGACACCGCCCTCCTCCTCCTTCCCGTGGCTTCTCCTTGCAGCCCATGCGGGTCTGCACCTGTCCCGTGGTCTGCTGCGGGTCTCGGTCCACGGCAGGGCAGCCCTGTCCAGTGTGTCTCTCCAGGGGCTCAGGCCCTCATCCTCATCCTCGTTCTGCACCTCCCAAGTGAAACGTGGCCACTTCACCCCTTGCTGCATCTCTATTCTCTGGAGACAACAAGCTTAGAGCCCAGCACATGGGGGACCGTGTCTGCTCCAGGCAGCGCGTGCTCAGAGCCCCTGCCGCTTTGCCCCTGAGTCGCAACCCTGCCCTCTGCCCAGTGCCTGGGACTCCCATTTTCTCCACCCTCTCCCGAGGCCTCTCAGGTGGCTCTTCTCCCACACAGCAGGGACCGGGAACCCCAAGACTCAGCCTACAGTTTCCTCTCTTGAAGGAGGGCGGCTTTGAGTTCTCCAAGAGCTGGCCAGGGAGGGAGGGTGAGACAGTGCAGAAACAGCAGCTGTCACCCTCTCCGTCATCGTGTGTACTGTTTTGCTGGCTGTCTCTTGTTTTCTCTCTTTTAGGAAAGGCCATGTTCTGTTACTTACACTTTTTGGTGTAACTAGAGCCCCTGGTAGAGGGTGAGTGCTTCACTTGGGAGGCACAGAAGCCCAGGCACCTGGCAGATGACCTGCTCTTTAGCACACAAATACTGAGGCGACTTACACCTTTGAACGCATGGCGTGTTCTGTATGTGGTGTCTGCACTTTAAGAAACAGCCCAGCCATGACGGGCCTGGGTGTGGTGCAAGAGTGTTTCCAAGGCCTGATTTCTCCCACAAGGAAGAGGGGTGTGAATTCTGGAGCAAGCATGTCCTCAAAGAAATGCCTGGGTTGGGCAGGCGTGGGGCCAGAGGTGTCTGGGAAGTAGTTTGGGGGCATGTTGCAGAAGGTGTGGTAAGCCAAAGCTGGGTCTGTGCTCAGAGCTCTCTGAAAGGGCGGTAACTAACCCCTCCTTCCTCAGGTGCCCACAGCACACATGACTGCACAGCTGCTTGGCGTCATAAAAGAAATCTCTTTTAAGAGATGATAAAAACAGGCACGGAGAGAGAGGGGAACAAGATGACAAAATTAGCACATCAATGTGGGAGTCTGGGGCCACATGGGAGCCAGGAGTAATTTTGTTCCAAGAGGACAGAGTCAAGGACAAGAGACATCTAGCAGGGTGTCGCTCTGATCAGCAGTGCTCCCCGGAAAGCCTCGAGGGAGACCACGCTTTCTCTGATTCACCCAAATGCCGACCACAGCACGGTCCAGCTTTGATTTCATTATTTTATTTAAATTATTTTAGATATCTATCAATCCTGGCAAGTGACTTTAATTAAGTTGGTTCGTTGAATGTGTGTGGCTTTCTAAGGTTGGAAAGGGGATGTTGGAAGTATTTGTGGCTATTTCTGAAACTGCAAAGGGAGTGATTCACTTCCCCTTGAAGGGGGCAGCTCAGAGAAGACACTGGAAACGCTGAGAGCGAATTCAGAGTGCGGCTGAAGGCAGAGAAGCTCTGCGCGTAGTAAAGGCCCTTGGGCATTCCTCTCATCCAGCTTTTAAATTCCATGCTAAAGAAAGAAACATTTTTCTAAAACTTATTTTATTTATGAAATAAGACAAAGTGTTTCTGTCCAGACCAGGAGTGCTCCCTAAAGTGGTAAGGCGGCTCAGGTGTCCTCTCTGCACAGTGAATAAAGACGTGTAAATTAAAAACCAAACAAGCTGCCTTTTGCGCCTGTCAGACCTGAGGGGAATTAAATCAGGTAACACAGATAGTGGTTGGTGGCTACCACAACAACCCAGTCCACAAACTGCCACAAATACAGAGAGTGCCCAGAATCTGCTTCTTAAAACGTTAATACTGTTTATGGAACAAGACGTTTTCAATAGAATTTAAGCAAGGGCTTGAACATAATTTCAGGCCAGTTTCAGTAGAGGGAAATTTCACATGCAATCTTTTCTGCATGCTGGGTAGTTATCTAAACAATTTTTCTGTGACCTGCTTGTACGTCTGTCCAATTTTCTACCATACTGCTTTTTTTGTTGTTGCTTTGTGGATGTTTTTTTTTTTTCTTGAGACAGTGTCTCACTCTGTCCCCCTGGATAACTCATAGCAACCTCAAACTCCTGGGCTCAAATGATCCTCTTGCCTCAGCCACCTGAGTGGCTGGGAGTACAGACACCTGCCACAATGCCCAGCTATTTTTTAGAGATAGAGTCTTGCTCTTGCTCAGGCTGGTCTTGAACTTGTGAACTTAAGCAATCCACCCGCTTTGGCCTCCCAGAGTGCTGGGATCACAGGCGTGAGCCACGTGCCCGGCCTCTGCGGAAGCTTCTATGCACTGTCAACCCTCGCTCATATGTGTTCTCGCCTCTGTGTTCCTTGCTTTTTGTTCTAGTGTTTTTTTTTTTTTTTTTTTTGTAGAGACAGAGTCTCACTTTATCACCCTCGGTAGAGTGCCGTGGCATCACACAGCTCACAGCAACCTCCAACTCCTGGGCTTAAGCGATTCTCTTGCCTCAGCCTCCCGAGTAGCTGGGACTACAGGCGCCCGCCACAACGCCCAGCTATTTTTTGGTTTGCAGTTCAGCCGGGGCCGGGTTTGAACCCGCCACCCTCGGTATATGGGGCCGGCACCCTACCGACTGAGCCACAGGCGCCGCCCTGTTCTAGTGTTTTTAACCTACAGATTTCTGTCTTCAGCTAGTCAAATCTATCCTAGCCCCTTTGATGGTTTCTGAATTTAGTTTCTTATATAAAATTGCTTTCCCTGATAGGCCAAGGCTGGTGGATTTCCGGACCTCAGGAATTTGAGACTAGCCTAAGCAAAGTGAGACACTGTCTCTACTAAAAAATAGAAGTAGCTGGGACTATAGATGCCTGAGTGTTGTGGCGGGCACCTGTAGTCCCAGCTACTCAGGAGGCTGAGGCAAGAGGATCACTTGAGCCCAGGAGTTTGAGGTTGCTGTGAGCTATGATGCCACAGCACTCTACCCCAGGGTGACTAAGTGAGACTGTCTCAAAAAAAAAAAATATATATATATATATATATACACACACACATAAAATTGCTTTTCCAGCCACAGGATTTCAAAAATATTCTGCTACATATGTTTTTATTCATTTATGATCCTGTCTTTTTATTTAGTTCCGAATCCATTTACAATTTATTTTTGCATGTGATATGAAACAACCATTAGCTTTTACATTCTTCTGAATATCTAGGCACTGCCCCCAAATATTTATTGAATGGCTTCTTTAGCCACACTCTTGAAATGCCGCCTTTACTTTTTATTTTTATTGGGTTCTGGACATGAAGGTGCATCTAAGGGAAGATTGAGGACTCCAGGAAGTGGCAGGGCCAATCAAGGGAGAAACAAGGGAGGTTTCAGGGCCCTCAGTGGAAGGTGGAGTTTCCTGAAGAGAGGGATGAAGATGTTGGCCTGAGTGACTGTGACAGGGCCTGTGTGTGGCCAGGGCATGAACCCAGGAGCAGAGGAGCCAGTGTAGATGATGAGAGAGCCCCCTCAGTGTACATTTTCAGGTGGGTCAACCCCCTGCCTATAGAGGGAATAGTCTCTCTTCTTAAGCAGCCAGGAATCACCACAGCCATGTGCCTCCCCTCAGCCCACAGGGCTCATCAGTCTCCTGCCCTTCCCTAAATGGGAAGGCAGGTATCCATAACACTGCGTATCTGGAGCACCACTGTGGATTGGAAGCACCCCACCTGGCTTCCAAAGGCAAGCCTCACATGCTGTGGGATCCCCTCCAGCTTTACAGTAGGTCAACGTTTCCTTCTCTGCAGGGGCTGCTCACTCCTCAGCCAGCTGAGGGAGAGCTCAGCTGACATCTTCCTCTAATCCCCTTTATCCCACATCTGTGAGTACACTTACATGATTCGGATTCTCAAATCTGTTAACCAGCCTAAATCTCTTCTTCAGCCTCAGCTCTGAATATTCATCTGCTGTTGACAAGACTCTAGATGGATGTACCATTTTCATCTTCAAACCCAGTCATTCTGCTATATTCTCTATCCTGGCTAAAGGCAGCCCCCTCCACCTAACCACCTACTGAAGGGCATGTGTGGCCCTTGACTCCTCTCCCTCACCTCCAAGACCTGCTCACCAGATCATGCTGATTATAGCTCGAGTAATTCCAGGATCTTTTCTCCCTTCCACCCCCACTAATGCTGCCTTTATTTGGGCTTTCATTATTTATTGGACTGTAAATATCTCTTTAGTATGAACACTTCTATCTAACTTCTATACCATTGACAGTTCTTTCTAAAACACAAGTTGGCTGTAATAGTAGTGAATTAACCCCTTTGATGAACAAAAATAACAGACAATAAACAAAACCCACAGAGACCTTATAGAGTATGGACTTCTTAAATATAGAGATAAATAAACTTTAATAAAGTGAGACTCTGTCTCAAAAAAAAAAAAGATAAACTTTCTATACTCAAGATGACAAAAGGCAAGATTGAACTTATAATCACAAAATCAGAATTTATAAAACATTAAATAGTATATTTGGAAAAATATAGAAATTCTAGAATCTATAGACAAAATGAAATTTATAATCTAGTCAGTTGTGTTTAAGTGTTTGTACACAGCAGAAAGGGGAATTATTAAACTGGAGGATACATGAAAAATATGCAGAATGAAACATGAAAGACAAAAGTTTGGGAAAAAATAAACAGAAGAGAATAAAAACCATCAAGAATCTAGTGGGAAAATATAATTAGAGCCTTGAAAAAAAGAAAAGAGAGAATTGGAAAAAGATAGAGCTAAGAGTTTTCCAAAACTGTAAAAAGAATTCAATTCACAGATTCAAGACATCCAAAAAATTCCAAGTAGGATGAGAAAAAAGAAATTTTGATTAAACGCAGAATAGCAAAATTGCAATAAACTAAATACAAAGAAAATAACTTAAAATCAAACAAACAAGCAACAAAAAAGACTAATGACTTTCGAAGGTCAATCATTTGAATGACAGCTAACTCATGAAGACAAGCAATGAAAGCCAGAAGACAATTGAAGGATTTTTCAAAATTAAATATCAACTTGAAGCTTTACATCCAGTGAAAAGACCCACTAATGATAATGGTGATAATCTCCTTTAAAAGGGAAAGGAAATTCTGACACGAGAAACAACATGGATGAATCTTGAGGACATTATCCTGGGTGAAATATAGACAGTCCCCATGATACAAGCATTTGACCTTTGTACAACTCCCACTTATTAATGGAGGCTATCGCAGTAAAGCCCCAAGTACAAACATCCAACTGGCATACAACGTGCACTTATAAATGAAGGCAATTATAGGTAAATGTAACTGTTCCAACTTACATACAAATTCAATTTAAGAACAACAGAGCCTATCTTGTTCCTAAGCCGGGACTGACTATAAGCCAGTCACAAAAAACTAAATATGTGTACCATACGATTCCACTTACATGAAGTACTTAGAGCAATCAAATTCATAGACACAGAAAGTAGACAGATTACCAGAGTCTGGGTGACAGGAGAATGAGAAGTTAGTGTTTAACATGCAAACAGAGTCTCAGATGAGAATGTTCTAGAATATGAATGTGCTTAATGTCATAGAACTGTGCACTTTAAAAAAGGTTAAAATGGTAAATTTTATATTATGAATATTTTACCAGAATTAAAAAAAAAATAAAGGCAAGCAATGACATAGGCAAAAAATGGTGGAGTAAGAACATCTGAAAATATTTTCTTTTATGAAAATAAATAACATACCTGGCAATAATGTCAGAATCAAATTTATCAGAACATTGAAAATGAACTAAATGGGGTGGCACCTGTGGCTCAGTGAGTAGGGCGCCGGCCCCATATACCAAGGGTGGCGGGTTCGAACCCAGCCCCAGCTGAACTGCAACCAAAAAGTAGCCGGCGTTGTGGCGGGCGCCTGTAGTCCCAGCTGCTCGGGAGGCTGAGACAGGAGAATCGCTGAAGCCCAAGAGCTAGAGGTTGCTGTGAGTCCTGTGACATCATGGCACTTTGCTGAAGGCGGTAAAGTGAGACTCTGTCTCTACAAAAAAAAAAAAAAAAAAGAACTAAATGATTATAGCAATTGGGAGGGTATTTCAAGAAAATAGCCGGCCACAGTGGCTCATGCCTGTAATCCCAGCACTTTGGGAGGCCAAGGTGGGCAGATTGACTGAACTCACAAGTTCAAGACCAATTTGAGATAGAGCAAGACCCCATCGCTAAAATTAGCGGGCATTGTGTCGGGTGCCTATAGTCCCAGAGACTCAGGGAGACTAAGGCAAGAAAATAGCTTGAGCCCAAGAGTTAGAGGTTGCTGTGAGTTATAACACCACAGCATTCTACCAATGATGACAAAGTGAGACTGTCTCCAAAAAAAAAAAAGAAAGAAAGAAGAAGAAGAAAAGAAAGAAAAAAGAAAATAGTTGAGTCTCAGTAAAAACAGTGATCTTTGCGGTGTTTTAACTTTCCCTGTTCCCATCTCCCACTTGCCAATTCTGCTATAGCATTTAAAACCTACAGCCCACAAATACGGACAATCAGCGGCCTGGCCCTCATCAGAAAGGACAGAGCAAGCCGGGCGCTCCCTTAAAGCCTCAGTCTCAAAGAATTATTGACCTTTTTGGTGGTTGCCTGGAAGTCCCCACATGCAAAGTGGTCTTTATTTGATCCATCTCAGAACTCACCCAGTGAGAAAAGCCTTTTCTCTGGAAGAAAATGATGAAAGAATCAGAGGCAATTGTTTAACTTTGCAGCTGCCTCCTAGCAGGCCATCGATAAACGAACAGTCACAAAAAACTAAATATGTGTACCATATGATTCCACTTACATGAAGTACTTAGAGCAATGTGTAAGATGAAAAGCTGGGGGATTAGAGTTCCAAGGAATACCAGGGGCTAGCAGAAGTGGGAAGAGGCAAAAAAGAATCCTCCCCCAGAAGCTTCACAGGGTTTGAAGTTCAAAATCAAAACCTGATTTTGAACTTCTAGCCTCCAGGACTATGAAAGAATAAATATAGGTTGCTTTAAGTCGATCATTCTGAGTCTTTGTTATGGTAACCCTGTGAAACTAATTTAGAAAGGAAATATCTGCAAAAAAACAAACAAAAACCTCACAGGGGTCAGGAGTTTCTTCCCTAATGCTTTTGCCACTTCTATTTAACAATTTGTTGAAGTTGCTAACTAGGGCAATTAGGCAAAAAAATAATAAAAAGGAAATTTAATCTGAATTGGAAAGAAAAAGGAAAACTCTATGTGCAGATCACATGGTTTTGTAAATAGAAAATTCCAGGGAATCCCCCAGTATACATCACAGCTAATAAACAAGTTTGAGGAGATTGCCAGATGGAAGATCAAGACAACAAAATTCAATTTTATTTTATACACTAGAAAATGAAATCAATAAAAATTTCATTCATAAGAGCAACTAAAAAGAAATAAAATATTTAGGAACACATTTTACCTCAGAGGGGCAACACTTGTACCCTAGAAACTATAAAATACCAGTGAAAGAAATTAAAGACCTAAATAAATATCTTTATAGCCCATGCTCATGGAGTAGACAACTCCATAATTTAACATGGCAATATTTTCCAAAGTGATCTGCAGATACAACGCAAGCTCTGTCAGAATCCCAACTACCTTTTGTTAAGCTGATCTAAACTTTATGCGGAAATGCAGACGACCCAGAATAGTTAAAAAATTTTAATGAAAAGAACAAAGCTACATTTTTCAGGACTGTTTTGTACGGTATAGGGACTGACGGGCAAATGGAAGATAATTGGGAGTCCAAAAATAAACCCACATAATTTATGGACAATTGATTTTTTTTTTTTTTTTTGGTTATTGGCCAGGGCTGGGTTTGAACCCACCACCTCTGGCATATGGGACCGGCGCCCCACTCCTTGAGCCACAGGCGCCACCCTATGGACAATTGATTTTTGACAAGGGTGCCAGGATGATTCAATAGGAAAAAAAATTGTCTTTTCAACAAATGGTGCTGCGATGACTAGATAGTCATAAGCAAAAGAAAGATGTTGGACCCCTACCTCATACCATATAGAAAAATCTCAAAATAGATTAAAGACCTAAATGTAAGAGCCAAACTATACAATTCTTAGAAGAAGCCATAGGAAGACATTTTTGTGACCTTGAAGTAGGCAGTGGTTTCTTCATTATGACACCACATGCGAGCAAACAAAAACATAAATTGGACTTCACTTTTTTTTTTCCGACCTGTCACCCTGGTAGAGTGCTGTGGCGTCACAGCTCACAGCAACCTCAAACTCTTGGGCTTAAGCGATTCTCTTGCCTCAGCCTCCCAAGCAGCTGCTGGGACTACAGGTGCCCGCTACAACACCTAGCTATTTTTTGGTTGTAGTTGTTGTTGTTTGGCAGGCCCGGGCTGGATTCGAACCTGCCAGCTCCAGTGTATGTGGCTGTGCCCTAGCCACTGAGCTACAGGTGCCACGCCTGGACTTCATTTAATTAAGAATATTTGTGGTTGAAAGTAAAGTCAGAAAAGTGACCTGCAAAACTGGAGAAAATATTTGCAAATCAGATATTTAGTAATGATCCTCTATGCAGAACACATAAATAATTATAATTCAGCAATAAGAATACCACAATTAAAAACTTATATTCAGGTGACGCCTGTGGCTCAAGGAGTAGGGCGCAGGTCCCATATGCCAGAGGTTCAACCCAGCCCTGGCCAAAAAAACACACACACACACACAAAAAAACTATAACTCATTTGGGGCTGCGCCTCTGGCTCAGTGAGCAGGGGGCCGGCCCCATATACCGAGGGTGGCGGGTTCAAACCCAGCCCTGGCCAAACTGCAACAACAACAAAAAAAATATTCAATCCCTTTGCTTATGTAAACAATATAAACAGATTGTCAGAAAACACAAGAAAAGATGAACAATATTATTAGCCCTCAGGGAAATGTAAATCAAAAACCACCGCGAGATATAACTTCACACCCACGAAGATGGCCACGGACACTGAAGTGCATGACAAGCTCTGTAAAGAGAGAGGGGACAGGGAAAGAGAGCGGGAACAAGGCTCACTGGGTGGAATTCTGGGAAGGAATTCTTTGTACTAGCACTGCAATTTTTCTTTACATCGGAAATTACATAAAAATTTAAAGTAAAAGAAGAACGTCTATTCATTTCTTTAACCTTCTTCAACCTGTGTACTTGTACAATGAACTTTAAAATTTTGCTTATGAATCCCTTAACGAATTTTGAAAAATAGTTATCTCTGTACATAATTTTAAGCTATATCTATTTTTTAACATAATTTCAGTGAGTGTATTTTTAGGAATATTATATGTTCTATACATGCTTTAAGTATATGTTTGCCAAAATCTTGGAATTCTGATTTGGCTCATTTAGCCTTGCAGAGCGTCTGCCATATAACCTAATTGGCAAGGCTAGTCCTGCTGCTGAGTCTGTGTGCCAAGACCCAAGTAGTAGTCAGGAAAAAACCTCACGCTGTTTTTCTAGTTCAAATAAACATATTAATGTTATATATTTCTGTATATATAATACAAACTTCAGCCTTCTTCTGAATTTTAATTTTCAGATAGATGATATGGAATAGAAGAGAACAGATATAGATAGAAGTAGATAGAGGATAGATGATTGATCGTAGGTAGTAGACGGATGATAGATGATTGATCGTAGGTAGTAGACGGATGATAGATGATTGATCGTAGATAGTAGACGGATGATAGATGATTGATCATAGATAGTAGACGGATGATACATGATTGATCGTAGATAGTAGACGGATGATAGATAGTAGGTGGATGGATAGACAGATAGAAGAGATAAGTAGACAGAGCTACACAGAGTGAACACAAAGTCTGCCATAGTTTGTGGACTGAATGAAATCTGTGTCTGTACATTCAAGTCTGAGGTGCTTCCTCACAGGCGTGACGGACTCTGTCTCTGTGGTTGATGGCCACGGATTTTTATTTTCTGTTTTCTGTTTATCTATCTTCCATCTATCTATTTCTCTATTTTCTGAATCATTGGAGAGTGAGTTGCAGACATAATTTATCCCTAAATTCAAACCTCCTTTCACATAACCCCAGTATAATTATTAATGTCAGTAAGTTTAATATTGACATAAAGCTATTATGAATATATCATCTATCTTCAAAAGCAACCAGTTATTCTAATAATATTTTTATAGCAATTTTAAAAAGGATCCAGTCTAGAATTATGCACTGTAGTTAGTTGTTGGTTGTTTGTTCTTTGTTTTAAACAGTCTGTGGAATGTCCTCCAGCCTTTCTTTGTCCTCAGGACGTTGATATTTTTTGAGTACAGATCAGTTATTTTGTAGAATGTCCCTCAGGTTGAGTCTGTCTGTTGTTTCCTCATGACTGGATTTGAGTTGTATGTTTTTCGCTGGAACAGCCCGTAATGATCTTGTGTTCTCCTGGGTGCTTGGTCACCAGCAGACGTGTGGTGCTGTCCTCACTGGCGGTGTAACTTTGATCGATTGTGAGGATGTCTGCACAAGTCTTCCACTGTGAAGTTACTACTTTTTCCTTTGTAATTAATGAACAGTGCATGTCTGTGAAGGGGGTTACTTTGGGAACACCTAAATATGTTGTTCCTTATCACATTTCTTTGACTAGTTTTGGTATCCATTGATGAGTCTTGCTACATTAAATATTAGAATGTTGTTTGCAAATTGTTGATTTCCTAACTCTAGCAGCCCTTCTAAATCTGTCTATCTATCTATCATCTATCTATTTTTATTTATCTATTTTGAGACAGAGTCTCATTTTGTCACCCTGGGTAGAGTGCTGTGATGTCACAGCTCACAGCAACCTCAAACTCCCAAGCTCAAGAGCTCTTCCTGCCTCAACCTCCCAAGAAGCTGGGCCCACAGCCGCCCACCACCCCTGGCTAGTTTTTCATTTTTTTTGCAGTTTTTGGCCGGGGCTGAGTTTGAACCCGCCACCTCCGGTATATGGGACCAGCGCCCTACCCCTTTGAGCCACAGGCGCCTCCCATGGCTAGTTTTTCTATTTTTAGTAGAGATGGGGTCTGGCTCTTGCTCAGGCTGGTCTCTAACTCCTGAGCTCAAACAATCCACCTGCACCCCTGAGTGCTAGGATTTCAGGCGTGAGCCACCGCACCTGGCCAGCCCTTCTACATTTATTAGTTGGCGTTCTACTCTAAGTAATGCTCTCCCTTCTCTCCTTCCTTTCTCTCCCTTCTTTCTTCCTCCCTTTCTTTCCAGGTTGGGCTCATAGATTCTTATTTAATGGTTATTAATCTATTACTGTTGTTATTCATTCTTCTGTGGTTCATTGTCCCTGCTCTGGCCAGTAGAAGCCTCTTCAAGCTGACTTGCAGTCATTCTGACATACCCCTTTCATTGTTGAGCACTTTCTTACACTCTGGTTCAAGATGTTGTAGGTTTGTCTTGTACTTGTCCTCTCCTCCCTGAAATCAGCCGTTTGCACAGGAACCGTGGCTCCCTCCAGTATGGAATGGCCTCTAGAAATTTGGATCTGTGTGCCAGGTATGTGCATTACTGTTTCCAGGCCCTTTCACTGGAAACTTTTGATTCTCATTCTAAGATTTCATATGGCATCTTTGACCAATGGTCAACATTTCATGGAAAGTTACAACAAAATAATTTCCAAACCAGGTAGAATTGGGGCCCCACTGCTCCCTGCACATCGTGCACAGCTTTGGTGTCCAGAGCGGTGAAATGTTGACCCTTGGTAAAGGGAGAGAGGTGTTGACAATCTCTGCTCCACTCCAGTTCCCTGAAGCTTTTCCTTCCACCCAAAGGTGGCTGCAGAGAGAATGTCAGGACGGCTCGGACAGACGCCTTCTGCATCCTCGTGCTGTCAGGACATGCTTACTGCCACATTTGGTCACACTGCTCTTACGATTTAAAAAATGTTAAGTTTCTGCCTTTGTCCAACAATAAGTAAATTAGAGAACATCTCCATAAGGAGGAAGGGCAGGGGTCAGCGAAGGCTCCTGCTGGCTGTGTGGAGAGGACTGGTGGCTGAGCTTCCAAAGGCACTGGACCCAGGCGCCCGTGGTGACTGGGTAACCTATGTGCACCAAGGGTGTGTGCACACATGCAACGCACACGTCACACAGACATGCCCACATCAAGACCCCACATGCAGGGCGGCGCCTGTGGCTCAGTGGTAGGGCGCCAGCACCATATACCCAGGGTGGCGGGTTCAAACCCAGCCCCAGCCAAACTGCAACAACAACAACAACAACAACAAAATAGCCAGGCATTGTGGCGGGAGCCTGTGGTCCCAGCTACTCAGAAGGCTGCAGCAAGAGAATCGCCTAAACCCAGGAGTTGGAGGTTGCTGTGAGCTGTGACGCCACAGCACTCTACCTAGGGTGATAAAGTGAGACTCTGTCTCTAAAAAAAAAAAAAGAAGAAAGACACAACACACAGGAACACAAGACACACAGCACAGACACACAACACACAGATACACAACACACAGCACAGACACACAATACACAGCACAGACACACAACACACAGATACACAACACACAGATACACAAAACACACAGAAACACAAAACACAGCACAGATACACAACACACAGAAACACAACACACAAACACAACACACAGCACAGATACACAACACACAGCACAGAAACACAACACACAGAAACACAAAACACACAGCACAGAAACACACACACAACACACAGACACGCGCCACGTACAGCACACAGTTACACAACACACACACAAGTGTAACTGTCGCCTAACTGGGTGCAACAACATGTCCCCCCCAGCTCAGGGCCTCCCCAGAGCCCACAGCCCTGACGAGGATTAGTTGAAGGAGCAGCGCCAGGATCTCGAATGACCTTGCCTTTAAGGGAAAATGTCCTAATAAGCTTTTGATCCGCCATGGAAGACCTGTGATTTGGAAAAATTAAACTCATCTGCCTTTTCCTCCTAATTGTTAATTCATGTTCTTTATCATGAGACTAATGATGTAATTGAGCTGTCATTCTAACTTAGTTATATATTTTTCTGGAAAAATGCTCAGTAGAAGTGGAAGGTAAGCTTGAGGCCCGTTCATCACAGGGGGCTTAGACACCAAGTGGATGTTGCTGGGGCTACTTTACTTGCACTTGGACTTGAAATGAAAAGCCATGTTTAAATAAATGTTCTTACCTCTTTTATGTCATTTCAGTTCTTAGATCTTTCATGAAAAGCAATACAAGGCCCTTCTTTACCAAAAGTAGAGCAAAAGTGTGTATCTGTTAAGCATCAATATCTTTTCATCTAATAGATATTGTTTTGGCTCAAAGACATCCAGGGGGACCTCACGTGGAATCACTTTGCACATATGTAACATCATCCTGTGGAGTGATTTTTAATGCTTTTTAGGTCTGTAGCCACACAATTTCCTCGGGTGTGACCCATAAAGACGGTCTGGAGCATCGTCCCCTCACGCAGGGCACCCAGAGGGACATGTGTCCACCATGGAGCCAGTGTCATGACCTGGGATTCAGTCTCCTCCCCTCCGTGGCTGCCCTGCTGGTGGGCACTGTTCTGGATGGTGCTGGGCTCACTCTTGGGTCTGAATCCTTCCTGAAAGGCCCCTCCAGCTTCCTCTCAACTCCCCTCCACCCCAGCTCAGGGGCAAGCAGAGTCGGCCACACCTGTCACCCTGGACAGCAGCACCATGGGTGGCTGAAGCAGTCCCTCTCTCCCAGGTGCCCTTCCTCCTCATGTTCGAACTGCAATAAATAGGACCCCTTTACCACCAGGCATTTTGTCACCCCTAAACCAGAGACAAACCCAGCACTGCCTGGCTTTGGAGCTTCAAACCAAAGCAAAGCGCTCCTTTCAGGCCCGAGCTTCCTGCTTCTCCCAGCCTTTGCCCATCAACAAGCAAGTTGGGGTGCTTTGAGCTGGAGGGAAAACAGAAAGCTGGTAAGCAGCAGAGCGGTGCATGGGGGCATCTGAACCCAGGGCAGAGGCACCTGCAGCGGGAGGAACAGGGCAAGGACAGCTGGCACTAGCCCTATCTTGCTCTGGCTGGAGCCGGAGAGGAAGGACGGTGTCTCCCTATAAGTCAGGTTCCCTGTCCCAGGCTGGCAGGTGCTTCTGGCTGCCCTCAACCCAGCTGGAGGGAGGCTTTTCACACTTCTTCCAGAGGCCTCCTGTTGGAATATGTGGTACAACTTCTAGTGCTGAATTCCTTGTCCTAGGGTGGCCGTTACAAAGGAGTCCGAGGGAGCTGAGTGAGGTGGGGGTAAAGGGGAGGTGGTGGGCAGTGGAGGCTGTTGTGTTCCTCAATAGCTGATGGCTTTGTGGAAAAATGATAGGAAAGAATGACAGTGAGGTAGGCCGTCAGTGTCTAAAGCTCTCATCCTCAGGTGGTGCCTGTGACTCATTCGGTAAGGTGCCAGCCCCATATACCGAGAGTGGCGTGTTCAAACCCAGCCCTGGCTGAACTGCAACCAAAAAATAGCCGGGCGTTGTGGCTGGCGCCTGTAGTCCCAGCTACTCGGGAGGCTGAGGCAAGAGAATCACTTCAGCCCAGGAGTTGGAGGTTGCTGTGAGCTGTGTGATGCTATGGCACTCTACCGAGGGCCATAAAGTGAGACTCTGTCTCTACAAACAATAAAAAAATAAAAAATGAAGCTCTGATCCTCAGAGAGTTTTCTTCTGGTTTTAATTTTTAATGCGGTTTTCAGTGAGAGTCATGTTTGATCACTGAATTGATTTGAAGTATAAATATATTTATGCAATTAATAAGCTGTCAAATGGACCCTTTCTCTTTTAATATGAAAAAAAAATCCCTTGTGAAAATTTCCAGAAAGAAATCCAAGGGTTTGGGGACCTCAGAGTCATCTGTGTCATCCCCCTCTGAACCTTCACAATGGGGCCAGGCACTGTGTGTCTCAGGAACCTTCTACAGAGGAATAGGGAGCCCAGGGCACACACATGACACCATCTTCCGCAGACTCGGCGCTGTCTTCAACAAAAGGCACAGGTGTAGATGGGCTCTGCCCCTCTGGAGTGTGCAGTCCAGGAGGAGTTGGCATCTGGGCACTCAACCAGGGCCCCCAGTCATCCTTGCAGGGAAGTGCGTTTTCTGTGCTCCCAGGGAACATTTCACAATGGTCCTCCTGCCTCAGCCCCCTCAGAGGCTGCGGTGACAGGCACCTGCCACTGCACCTGGTTCATTTGACATGATTTGAAAAGCTGAACATCAAAGCTCGGATTGAATTAAATCCAATGTTGATGGCATGGTATCACGGGGAGGTTGGATATGTGAGCCCAGGAGGTGGCCTCTGCAATGTGCTATGACCGTGCCTGTGAAAAGCCACAGCACCCAGCCTGGGAAACAGCATGAGATCCTGCATCTACATACAAAAAATTAATACTAAGAAATAACCATCCCTTAAAAATCACCTTTGATACAGAATACCAGCAGCTGAAAAAGTTTGAGCCACCTGGTTTCTCACACAGGGCACGTGTCCTACAGCATCAAACACACAGGCCTCACCTGCTATGTTCCTTGATAAGCTTGTGAGGGGACAGGAAACAGGACATTTGGTATGAGGGCTGTCTTGTCACTGGTGGCTTCAGGAAGTGTCTCCAACCTGGAGCTGCAGAGACCTTAGCAGCCTGTTCTTCCCTGGTGACTCTCCGACTCTCACTCTAGAGGAACTCTGGCTGCTTCCCTAGTTGACATGAAACACACTCTCCCACATGCAGAGACCAACAGGCAGAAGGCCAACCCTGTTCAAGCTTCCCAGAGGGGGCAGCCCGACCCAGGCCACTACAGATGGAAATCAGGCTGCAGAGGGCAGCCCGGTATGGGGTAGGGGTCCCCAAGGGAGCCACCAGCTTCGGAGAAAGTTCAGCCACCCAGATGTCGCCACGTCGTCCCATTGCACCCTGTGCTTGCTATATCTATTTCAGTATCACTATTTCCAGGGCTGTCCTGGGTGGGAAGCAGCCGCTGAGTGGAAATGTGTTAACAGTGTTAACTGCCTCAGAAAATGAGCGGTCCTCCCGCCTCGGCCCCAAGAGTGCTGGGATATTAGGCATCCTGTGTCCATAAAGTCTGCCGACAACTCGGTGGTGCCATTAGCCCACAGCAGCAGCAGCAGCACCTCCCAGCCCACCACTAGCGAGAGCACCTGCAGGCCTTCAGGACATGTGAGTGCCTCCCAGGGACAGTTTTTGAAAACCTTAAGCATTTATGTACTGAAAAGCTATTTTCAAGTGATATCACAGGTGGAAGCAGGCATAAGTAAGTTATATTGTATATTGGGATCTGGTTGAGGTAAGTTTCACATGCATTGTCATTTTCTACCAAACCTGAAAAAGAAAAAGTGGAAGCCACATAGCTAAAAAGAAGTATGTTGCGTTTGTAAACACGGTGATATAGGCTGCAACTAAACACAGCAAATTTACTAGTGAATTTATAGGTACTTCACGTACATATAAAAGAAAATATGGGAATTGTACATCAGGAAATGCCAGTAAATAAAAAGCAAAAAGCCACAAAAATAAAATAAATTAGAGGCTCAGCACCTGTAGCTCAGCAGCTAGGGTGCCAGCCACATACACTGGAGCTGGCAGGTTCAAATCCAGCCCAGCCTGCCAAACAACAATGACAGCTGCAACCAAAAAATAGCTGGGCTAGAGGAGGAGCAAGATGGCGGCCGAGTAACAGCTTCCCTGCAACTGGGCATGGAGAGTCTGGGGAGATAAGACTCCAGGCATCTCTGGCTGGTGGGATCTGCCTATAATCATCCCTTTGAGGGTACGGGGAGTCAGCAAGGGACTTCTGGACCCCAAGAGGAGGACAAAAACAGTGGAAAACTGACAAGTGGTTGCGTGTGTTTGATCAACCTAATCCTGCCAGCAGCCATAAGTGCAAGCAGCTGTGAGACTGCAAACTGGAAAGGCCTTACCTGTGAACTGTTTTGGTGTTTTTGGACTTGGCACTCAGTTGAACTGACTTGGGCAGAATTTGAGCAGGAGTGCGGAGAACTTTGGGAATTATCTAGGGCCCCAGACTGAGCCGCTGAGCCGAACGGAGCTAATTGTGTTTGGCTGTGGGCCACAGGAAGCCATTGTGAGAGAACTGCCCCAGCAAGCTCCGCCCTAAGGGTCACAGAGCAAGGATCAGGCAGGAGCTAGTAACCTAGTGACTGAGCAGCCTAAAGGCAGGGACTGAGCTGCCTTACAGCCTTAACCCTCAGGGGCAGAGTAAGACCGGTTTTGGCACACTGGAGCCTCGGGCTGTTGCCCTGGGTAGAGTGCCGTGGCATCACAGCTCATAGCAACCTCAAACTCCTGGGCTTGGCGCCACCCGGACCTCCATAAGAGCTGCACCACGGCCCCCGACCCGCCACCTGTGCCCGCTGGGCCTCCCCATGACCAGGAATTGCAGGAGCCGCGCAACCCAGCATCCTCCATCCCGTAACCCCCCTGCATCCACACCAGCCCGCTCATCTGGCCAGGGACTCTGGTAGCCGCATGCCCTCTGGAGCCCTCCCTGCCTCTGCACAGAGCCAATCTCCTGGCCAGAGACTGCTGGAGCCTTGGGTCCTCTGTGCCAAAGTCACTGGGTGCCAGGCACTCCCAGAACCGCCCTGTTGCTGGATCTGGGTGTGTCACACTCCAGAGCTGCTTCCACAACCAGAACTCCCTGGCTGGGGCAGCCCCAGAGGAACTACACAGGACCACTCCCTACAAAGATCCAGCAACAATAGAGTGATCCCGCTGGGGTCTAATCTTGGAAAGACACCTCCCCAACTCTGAGGACAGCCAGAGGCAACAGTGAAAAACAATCATGAGGCGAAATCAACAGAAAAACTCTGGCAATATGAATAATCAGAGTAGATCAACTCCCCCAAGGATCAATGAGGCAGACACAGCACAAGATCCCATACACAAACAAATAGCTGAGATGTCAGAAATCGAATTCAGAATCTGGATAGCAAATAAGAGCGAATTAGAATTCCAAGCAGTAACCCAAAAGATATCTCAAGAATTCAACGAATTCAAAGACCGAATGACCAAAGATTTTGACACATTGAGACAAGAAGTTGCAGCCCTCAAAGATCTGAGAAACACAGTAGAATCCCTCAGTAACAGAATGGAGCAAGCAGAAGAAAGGATTTCTGACATTGAAGACAAAGCGTTCGAATGCTCCCAAACTCTCAGAGAGGAGAAAAGGAGGGCAAAAACAGATCACTCTCTCAGAGAGCTCTGAGATAATTCAAAGAAAGCCAATATTCATCTTATAGGGATCCCCAAAAATGACAAAGTGGCTTCACAAGGCACAGAGTCTCTTCTCCATGAGATTATGAAGGAGAACTTTCCAGACATGCCAAGAGATTCGGAAATTCAGATAGCAGACAGTTTCAGAATTCCAGCCTGACTCAAACCAAATAAGACATCTCCCAGACACATCATACTCAATTTCACTAAAGTTAATATGAAGGAGAAAATTCTGAAAGCAGCCAGACGAAAGAAAACCATCACCTACAAGGGGAAGAATATTAGAATAACTGCAGATCTCTCTGCTGAAACCTTTCAAGCTAGAATAGAATTGTCATCAACTTTTAATCTCCTAAAACAAAATAACTTTCAACCCAGGATCCTGTACCCAGCTAAACTGAGTTTCAGTTTCATTTATGATGGAGAAACTAAATACTTCAATGATATTCACATGTTGAAGAAATTTGCCATAACTAAACCAGCTCTCCAGGATACTCTCAGACCTATCCTCCATAAAGACCAGTGTAATCCTCCACCACAAAAGTAAACCCACCCAGAAAATTTTGATCAAATTCCAACTTCCACAGTCGCAAAAGCATTAAAAATGTCCACTGGACTCTTGAAAGGCTTATCAGTATTCTCAATTAATGTGAATGGTTTAAATTGTCCTCTAAAGAGGCACAGGTTGGCTGACTGGATACAAAAACTCAAGCCAGATATCTGCTGCATACAAGAATCACATCTTATATTAAAAGACAAATATAGACTCAAGGTGAAGGGATGGTCAATGGAAAGCAGAAAGAAGCAGGCATTGCAATCCTATTCGCAGAGGCAATAGGCTTTCAACCAACCGAAATAAGGAAGGATAAAGATGGACACTTCATATTTGTTAAAGGTAATACTCAATATTATGAGATTTTACCTTTAATTACCTTTAATTATGAGATTAATATTTATGCACAGAATGCACCTCAATTTATAAGAGAAACTCTAACAGACATGAGCAACTCGATTTCCTCCAGCTCCATAGTAGTTGGAGATTTTAACACCCCTTTAGCAGTGCTGGATAGATTCTCCGAAAAGCTAAGCAAAGAAATCTTAGATTTAAACTTAACTATTCAACATCTGGACTTAACAGACATCTACAGAACATTTCATCCCAACAAAACTGAATACACATTCTTCTCATAAGTCCACAGAACATACTCCAAAATCGACCACATCCTAGGCCACAAATCTAATCTCAGCAAATTTAAAAAAAATAGAAATTATTCCTTGTATCTTCTCAGACCATCATGGAATAAAATTTGAACTCAATAACAACAGGCACCTGCATACCCATACAAAAACATAGAAGCTAAACAACCTTATGCTGAAGAATAGATGGGTTATAGACGAGATTAAGAAGGAAATCACCAAATTTTTGGAACAAAACAACAATCAAGATACAAATTACCAGAACCTCTGGGATACTGCAAAGGCAGTCCTGAGGGGGAAATTTATAGCACTGCAAGCCTTTCTCAAGAAAACGGAAAGAGAGGAAGTTAATAACTTATTGGGACATCTCAAGCAACTGGAGAAGGAAGAACACTCCAACCCCAAACCCAGCAGAAGAAAAGAAATAACCAAAATCAGAGCAGAATTAAATGAAATTGAAAACAAAAGAATTATACAACAGATCAATAAATCAAAAAGTTGGTTTTTTGAAAAGATCAATAAAATAGATAAACCTTTGGCCAACCTAACGAGGAAAAAAATAGTAAAATCTCTAATTTCATCAATCAGAAATGGTAACGACGAAATAACAACAGACCCCTCAGAAATTCAAAAAATCCTTAATGAGTATAACAAGAAACACTACTCTCAAAAATATGAAAATCTAAAAGAAATCGACCAATACCTGGAAGCACGCCACCTACCAAGACTTAGCCAGAATGAAGTGGAAATGTTGAACAGGCCTATATCAAGTTCTGAAATAGCATCAACTACACAAAATCTCCCTAAAAAGAAAAGCCCAGGACCAGATGGCTTTACCAAAGCCAGAATTCTACCAAACCTTTAAAGAAGAACTAGTACCTATACTACTAAACCTCTTCCAAAATATAGAAAAAGAAGGAATATTACCCAACACATTCTACGAAGCAAACATCACCTTGATCCCCAAACCAGGGAAAGACCCAACAAGAAAAGAAAATTATAGACCAATATCACTAATGAATATTGATGCTAAAATACTCAATAAGATCCTAACAAACAGAATCCAACAACACATCAAAAAAATTATACACCATGACTAAGTGGGATTTATCCCAGGGTCTCAAGGCTGGTTCAATATATGTAAATCTATAAATGTAATTCAACACATAAACAAACTAAAAAATAAGGACCATATGATTCTTTTAATTGATGCAGATAAAGCTTTTGATAATATCCAGTATCCCTTCATGATCAGAACACTTAAGAAAATTGGTATAGAAGGGACATTTCTTAAACTAATAGAGACCATCTACAGCAAACACACAACCAATATCATTTTGAATGGAGTTAAATTGAAATCATTTCCACTTAGATCAGGAACCAGGCAAGGTTGCCCATTGTCTCCATTGCTCTTTAACATTGTAATGGAAGTTTTATTTTTTATTTTTATTTTTATTTTTGAGACAGAGCCTCATATTGTTGCCCTGGGTAGAGTGCTGTGGCATCACAGCTCACAGCAACCTCCAACTCCTAGGCTCAAGCGATTCTCTTGCCTCCGCCTCCCAAGTAGCTGGGACTACAGGCGCCCGCCACAACACCCGCTCTTTTTTGGTTGCAGCCATCATTGTAATTTGGCAGGCTTGGGCTGGATTCGAACCCGCCAGCTCAGGTGTATGTGGCTGGCACCTTAGCCACTTGAGCCACAGGCGCCGAGCCAGTAATGGAAGCCATTGCAATTAGGGAAGAAAAGGCAATCAAGGGTATCCACATAGGGTCAGAAGAGATCAAACTTTCACTCTTCGCAGATGATATAATTGTATATCTGGAAAACACTAGAGATTCTACTACAAAACTTTTAGAAGTGATCAAGGAATACAGCAATGTCTCAGGCTACAAAATCAACACCCGTAAATCTGTAGCCTTTATATATACCAACAATAACCAAGCCGAAAAAACAGTCAAGGACTCTATTCCTTTCACAGTAGTGCCAAAGAAGATGAAATATCTGGGAGTATACCTAACAAAGGACGTGAAAGATCTCTATAAAGAGAACTATGAAACTTTAAGAAAAGAAATAGCTGAAGATGTTAACAAATGGAAAAACATACCATGCTCATGGCTGGGAAGAATCAACATTGTGAAAATGTCTATACTACCCAAAGCAATATATAATTTTAATGCAATTCTTATTAAAGCTCCATTGTCATATTTTAAAGATCTTGAAAAAATGATACTTCATTTTATATGAAATCAGAAAAAAACTAGAATAGCCAAGACATTACTCAGCAATAAAAACACAGCAGGAGGAATCACACTACCAGACCTGAGACTGTACTATAAATCGATAGTGATCAAAACAGCATGGTACTGGCACAAAAACAGAGAAGTAGATGTCTGGAACAGAATAAGCTTTGCTCTAACCAACAGGGGGCCGTGGCACTGCCCACCTCACCCCCTCTCCCTCTGGGGACTTCCACTTCCATTGAGAGGCATAGAGATTGTAGAGTATAGATTTGAGAAAATAATGCATATGGTTTAAAACACAAAGTCGAACCTAGTTGTCATGGGACTAATGGTCAGAGTAGCCACCAAGCCCACGTCAGAGTCCCCCATGACTCGGGAGAGGCAGAGGCTTCCAGTCCCCGCCTGCCTGGAACCAGACAATTCAGCAAGTGGCCACCTCACCCCTGCCGGGTGGCAGGGGCCAGTGCAGGAGCCCCGGGCCGTGCTGACATGGCACTGGCCATCTGCAGACAACCCGCCTGTGCTCACAGCATCAGAGCTGAGTTCTTTAGGCTCTAAAATTTAGAGCCAGCAAAGAGAGAAACATTGTGCCAAATTAAACTAGAGAACACTGTGTTCTTGTCAAAGAGCTATTTTTGACTTATTTAGACTGAGATTTCTTTTGATTATCACTTCTTTGCATACTTAGGTAGGAAAACATGGCAGGAACACTTATTCGGGGTCCCAGTCTGTCTCCCCAGCCCTGCTCTGAGCACAGGCTCCTCAAAATACACCTGCGCCCATGGGCTGGAACCTGGGTTGGGTGGCAGCTGCCACCCCTGGGTTCCCAGCAGGCAAGGAAACAGTGGCAGGTGACACTTGTGCCTGTCCTGAGCCATCAGACCAGCGTCTGACCCAGAGGCAGCAGCGTGGAAAACCTGGGCCTCAGCGCTGAGGAGACACGTGTAGGTGCCTGTGGGTACCCACACTGTGCGTGTTTGTGCAGTGGGCACTTCTGACACCACTGGATGTGTATCAAGATGAAAGACACATTCTCATGTCGGCTGCGCGCGGCCTCTGGAGGTGGCATCCAGCTGACATGGTGATTTCTCCTGCTGCCCTTGGTTTCACTGTTTTGCAGTTTTCTACATGGAACTTAAGTTGCTTTTTGAGCAACCAGGTTACTTCAAGAAAACAACAATATCAAAGTGTAAACACACCCATGAGAGCCAGTGCTCTTTCACTTAAATCACAACGAGGCTTTTTTTTCCTTATGGAATTTGAAAAGCTGATCCTCAAATTTATGGAAAAACGAAGGACCAAGTTTGGACAAGACCCTGGTTCTTACAGAAGGTTGTGGTTGGGGCGAGCCCTCCCAAGAGTGAGACGGCTGCTCAGAGAGGAAGGTAGAGCAGGTGGCCGGACCGGGGCCGGGCAGGAGCCGGGCCGCGTGGGCATGTGCTAAACGCAAAGGGCCGAGGACTGAGACCACGGTCACTTGGAAACCAGATTCATGTTAGAGCAGATGTGTGCTATTAAATAAGTAGTGAATACATATGAGCAAATAGTGAATAAATACTATTTAATTAACAGTACTCAGGCAATACACAAAACGGGAAAATGGTATCAGATCCTA
Source organism: Nycticebus coucang (assembly GCF_027406575.1). Lineage (NCBI taxonomy): Eukaryota > Metazoa > Chordata > Mammalia > Primates > Lorisidae > Nycticebus > Nycticebus coucang. Next base: position 2,539,509 of record NC_069794.1, read on the forward strand.
TTTCAAACCATATTTCAAAAATCAATTGCATGTGGATTAAAGGCTTAAATGTGTAAAATAACACCATATAAGTCTTAAAAGATGATCTAGAGACTATCTTTATAACCTGAAGACATACACCCACATAATCATTAAAAAAAAAGAAAGACAAATGGAACTATGTTAAAATTAAGAACTTCTACTCATCAAAAGACACAATCCCGTCCAGAGATAAAAGGACAATCCAGAGTAGGAAAGGATGCTTGAGTGTGCAGTGTGCATACCTGGCAAAATATTAACATCCAGATGGCGTGGAGAATCCGTACACATCAGAGAGAAGACGCAAAGCCTCATGGGCAGACCACAGGAAAGCACGCACAGCCCACAAGCATGAGCCAAAGTCTCCACTTCATTAGCAATCCAGAAAATTTAAAATGAAATAAGCTAATGTCTCATACCTAAAAATCAGGAGAGGCTGGACCCAACGGCTCACACCTGCAGCCCTGGCACCAAGGAGGGAGGACTTGCAGAGGGCTACGATCACGCCGCTACGCTCTAGCCCGGGTGACCCAGTGACCCGTTTCTAACTAAGTAGATAAATAAGCCTGGAGATGCCAACTGCTGGCAGGAGAATGGTTACAACAAAAAAAGTAGCTCACATTCACTTCTGGGAGAGAAATTCACAAGACCACTTCGGGAGGAAGCGGGCAGAGGTGCACGTACCCCCAGCCTGTGCCCAGAATGTGCCTTCTTTGTCATACGCCCTGAGAAATCCTGGCCCTCACAGAGGAGGAACATGTAAAAGGTGCCCCTACCAGCGGGTGGGCGACGGTGAGAAATTGTGAGTAATGAAACATTCATCAGCAGTGAACTGGATAAATAAGTTGCTGTGTATTCCGTAATACAATACTACACAGTAGTGATAACAAACAAAATAAAACTATGTAAATTATATGTAAATTAGCATACTATGTCTTGAGAGAAATAATCACAGGGTACATCACGTAGGATTCCATGTGTATGAGATTCCAAAGCCACAAAGCCAAGGGGCCCATCTCTGTACTGATACACACGTGGGTGGTGACGCGGAGGAGTTGGGAAATGACCACTGCATACCGCAGGGCCAGGCTCCCTGTGGCAGGAGCGTGCACACACAAGTGTTTGCTTTTATTCTTTTTCTTTAAACAGTGTACGTAAACTTTACTTATTCTTTTATGCAAAACTATTTCACAACACCAGAGGAAAGATAGTATTCATAAGAAGCATGTGTTATTTTCCTTTAATGCTGATCCTTGAGGAAACTTTTCATTTCCAGGAAGAGGAGAAGAGGTAGATGAAGGCTACTGTAGCTGTTTGTAAGGAAATTACTTGGTATCATTGAGGGCTTTGAGTCTGGTGTCGCTGGTTGTCATGTCATTCCCAAGCCAGTGGTCTCAGCTAGCCTTGGTGCACCCTGTAGTGGTTGTGGTCCTTTGGGGGTACGCACATGCATAGAAGCCACAGGAGTCGGGGGAGGGAGAGTGGAAGGGAGGGCCCGACAGGGTCACAGCCCTGGGGCATCACCTCGGGCCTGCCCATCTCCCCCCTTCCAGCCAGCTGCACAGCCCTCTCCCCTGCGCTCCTGTGGCCACTGGGCCCCACATGTCGACTTGCCTTTCCGGGACCGTAGCTTCCCACCCCTTCACGTCACTTATGTCCTGTCCACTTGGTCCTGGTGCTTGCTGGAAATTAATGCATTTACCACAATTCTTGTGAGCTCGTCCAGTAAAGCCCTTAGTTCCCGGATCAGTCATTCTGTCCTAACTACCTAACTTCCTGAGCCTGCAAGACTGAGTCAGACCCTGAAATGTGATGACACTGTCCCATCAAAGCAGTGTCACATGGTGGGGACCCATGCGGGTTTATCCTAGGGGACAATTAGCTTTGCTCTCTGCCTTTCCAAAGGGTTGTTATTCCCATTTTGCAGGTGAGATGACTGAGTTGGCAGAGAGGTTTTGATCAGGGACGTAGACGTGGAAGAGCCAGCACAGCTTGGTTTCAGATAAGTGGGAGCTGGGGAACCCCTGCTGTTTGTTTTCCTGGGCTGTCTGCAAGCCCAGGCCCCTCTCCCATGGGGGGTGAGCCCACCATGCATCTTTGTGTAACTGGACAATGGGGGAGACATTCCCCTGTAGACCTATCTCCCTGCTCCCTCGCCTGCGCTGAGAACCACATTTCAAGTGCCGGATTAAATTGGAAGGTGTCCGGCCTGCCCAGAGGACTCAGGACCAGGTATTTAGTCATTTCTAGAGCATAATTTGTTTCTTAAATAAATAAAAACTCATCTGTTTACACGTTTCTGACCATAGGGAAAAGGCTCAGGGTACACAGAAATAACGCTCCCTTTCTACCAACAAGGACACAGAAGTGTCTGTCACAAAGTGATGAAATTGACTAGTCCTTTTCTTTACAATATTTTTGAACCTAAAGTCATCTCAACAAAAATCTATGGGCAATCTCTTGCAGGATGTGATACCGAATGACATTACAAAAATATGTTCGCTTGGGAAAGAAGTGCCTGCATTACAGTCAGAGTATTTTCTCTCCAAGGCTCCCTGGCCTTGGCCTGGGGGCTCTGACATGCTTTGGAACAGCCACCTGACAGGGGATTGAAGAATAAAAGATCGAGATGGTGAGAGGTTTGAGGTTGGGAAAAGGAGAGGGAGAAATTAAAAAAGCAGAGGTCGGGCTCAGCACCTGTGGCTCAAGCAGCTAAGGCACCAGCCACATACACCTGAGCTGGCGGGTTCGAATCCAGCCCAGGATTCGAACAATAATGACGGCTCCAACCAAAAATTAGCCAGGCATTGTGGCGGGCACCTGTAGTCCCAGCTACTTGGGAGGCTGAGGCAGGAGAATCGCTTGAGCCCAGGAGTTAGAGGTTGCTGTCAGCTGTGATGCCACAGCACTCTACCCAGGGCGACAGCTTGAGGCTCTGTCTCAAAAAAAAAAAAAAAGCAGAGGTCGGAATGGTCAGAAAGCCGGAGAAGAGAGGCAGGTGCCACCCGCACTGGGCACTTGTGCTACGCGGGACTCTCTCCCCACCATGACGGTCTGCCTGGATCTTTCTCCTGGAAGCCTCAGCTCGTCTCAGTCAAAATAATTCAGAGACGTGAATCAAGGGTTTTGAGCATTGATACACATTGAACATTTGGAAGGAAAACCAGTGACAACCGCCTCATACCATATTACGTCACAGGATCCAGAGAGCATACGCCACCCTGTCAACTAGGTTCCCCCAAGACAGACACATAGACAAACCCCCCGAGCCAGCAGTTTGTGTGTGCATACACATAGAAATTTCTTTTCTTTCTTTTTCTTTTCTTTTTTTTTTTGAGACAGAGTCTCACTATGTCACCCCATGGTGTCATAGCTCACAGCAACCTCCAACTCTTGGGCTTAAGCGATTATCTTGCCTCAGCCTCCCAACTAGCTGGGACTACAGGCACCCGCCACAACGCCCAGCTATTTTTTTGTTGCAGTTATCATTGTTGTTTAGCTGGCCTGGGCCAGGTTTGAACCTGCCAGCTTCGGTGTATGTGACTGGTGCCATAACCACTGTGCTAGGGGCACCGAGCCCACGTAGAGATTTCTCTCAAGGAATTGACTCAGGTGACTGCAGCAGCTGGCAAATCCCAGTCTGCAGCAGGTGGAAGACACAGGGCAGAGCCCACACGGTGTCTGAAACCCTCTCTGGCAGGTGCCCCTGGCTGGGGAAGGTCAGTCTTTTCTCCCTTGGCCTTCACCTGATTGGATGAGGCCCACCCATATCGGGGAGGGTATCTCCTTTACTCAAAGTTCACAAATTTAAAGATTAATCTTTTTTTTTTTTGACATAGAGTCTCAAGCTGTTGCCCTCTGTAGAGTGCTGTAGCATCACAGCTCACAGCAACCTAAACTCTTGGGCTCTAGCCATTCTCTTGCCTCAGCCTCCCAAGTAGCTTAAAGGTTAATCTTATCCAAAAGTCCTCACAGACCATCCAGAATAATGTTTGCCAAGGCGTCTGGGGAGGTCACTTCTCTTGTCAAACCCAGGGCCAAAGAGCTGGGTTTTTCCTGCTGTGCTGAGGCCCCAGGGGAGTCACACTAGGTCATAGGATGCGGAGGCTTCAGCCTGGCCAGTCCCATCACCAGGGTGGTGAAAGGGCATTTTCTGGGCTGTCCTGATTCAGAGCCCCACTCGTGGGGAGCACGTCCGTGGGTCAGTGAGCAGAAGGGAGCACGTGCAGCTCTGGCCTCTACCAACCTGCCTGAATCTGTGCTCAGCCGCTTTTCAGCGGAGCAGCCCTAGATGACGGCTCCCCCCTCCTAAATTATTTTTTATCCACACAGGGAGGAAATCACAGCACCACATGGCAGGATTGCTAAGGGGATGAAGCGGGTTCTTGTGACGCGCTGGAGGAGCTCACCTACCACCCTGGAGCAGGGCGGCTCTGGCTAAGAGGCCTGAGGCTGGGTAGTGTCCAGCACCATCTGCCAATTGAACAGTAAGTAATCTCCACACTGCAGATCCATAGAGTGGGTGGAGGGAGGCTGGAGCTCGTAGGGAGTGAGGACTTGGAGTCCAGGGCAGCCAGGCCAGTACCTGGCGGGGCCTCTACCTCCCCCTTGGTTGGGACCAGGGCTCAGCAAATTTCCCCTCCACCCAGCCCCCACCCCTAGAGTCGCTCTAGAGCTGAGGCTCAGCACTTTTCAGTGAGCGAACTAGGCTGACTGGTGTGTTGGCCATTTAAGCAGCATCCAAACTTTCAGAGAGGAGTCTGACGGTACTGTCAGCCCAGGGAGGAGGGGGCAGGGTGTCTGTGGGACTGTGGTGGCAGCAGACCCCATTTCCCAGAAAATGCTTTCTTACTCCATCTTTTGGACTGGATGTTAAGGCCATACACAAGCAATCCACCTGCCTCAGCCTCCCAGAGTATCACCACTTTTTGACACTGCAAGTAACATGTTATACATTATCTGTGTAAAACAGATATCATATACATCATTACAGAGGGTGCTAAAAATAGTATACACGTTTTAAGAGAAGTTATCTACATGTTACTTTCTGAAGTTGAATTGAAGGTACATTACTGGTCCAGGGCACCTAAAATGCTGCATATATCCATGTTACCTGCAATTCATATGCTTTGAGTGAATGATAGATTTTATTTCTCACAAGATCGCTTAAAATGTGTACACATTTTTTGGCACCATTTGTATATATACATGTACACATATGTAAACACTTATGTAATATATTTTACACAAGTGACGGTGTAAAATATTGTTCACTTTTTTGGTTATTTTTGTATTTTTACTTTATATATAGGAAATTGTTTCCACCTCAGCGTATACAGAGCATCTCCTTCTCTGAAATGATTTTATAGTATTTTATTGTAGTTGTACCAATATTTGTTTACCCAGCCCCGCTGATAGGTGTTAAATTATGGCCATTATTTTGCTTTTATTAGCAACATCGTACTCAAGGTACCACATGTAAGGGTTAGCCATCAAATAAACACTCAGAATCACTGGGCTGAAAGCTTCATCACGTCAAATTTTGCCAGCTCTCGTGGTCGTGACCCTCGACGGAGACCTTGGGCTTACTCTCCCACCAGCAAAGTCCATGTATGAAATTCCCGTTTTCTCCCACCTTTACAAAAACAATGTGCTAGCAAATTTTCCTTGTAATAATCCTTGCCAAGCTGATAAGCAACAGAAAATGTCTCACTGTTTTTTTAATTTTGCATTTATTATTTTTTTTTTTTTTGAGACAGAGTGTCATTGTGTCACCCTTGGTAGAATGCTGTGGTGTCCTATCTCACAATAACCTCAAACTCTTGGGCTCAAGCGATCCTCTTGCTTAAGCCTCCCGAGTAGCTGGGACTACAGGCGCCCACCACAGTACCTGGCTATTTTTAGAAACAGAGTCTCCCTGTTGCCCAGGCTGGTCTCAAACCCCTGAGCTCAAGCAACCCACCTGCCTTGGCCTCCCAGAGTGCTGGGGTCACAGACATGAGCCACCAAGCCCAGCCTCCCACAGTGCTGGGGTCACAGGCATGAGCCACCAAGCCCGGCCTCCCACAGTGCTAGGGTCACAAGTGTGAGGCACCAAGCTTGGCCTCCCAGAGTGCTGGGGTCACAGGTGTGAGCCACCAAGCCCGGCTGTTTTGTATTATTACTACTATAAGTGAGTTTGAGCACCAAAGGTCTGGTTATATGTTTTTCTCTTCATTTACTTTTCTCATCTTTCTGCTAAGTTCTTGGCCTTTTAGTATTCATTTTTAGCAATTATTATTAGATATTTTAGTTATCTTTCTCTGATTAGAGGTGCATGTGTTTTGCCAACTTACCATCATTTGATTTTGTTAACAGTGATGTTCACCATCCAATAATATCTGGGGTTGGAGGGAGACGTCTGTCAGTCTTTTTTTTCTGGCTTACCAATTTTGAATGTAAAAGGTCTTCCCAGATCAGAAGTTCTTCAACAATTCTGTTTTTCTCCCATTACTTTTAAGGTTTCATTTCTTGTGTTACCCCTACAGCATTACTCTGGTAAAAGAGAGTAGCTGAAATCCAGCACTTGTTTCTGATTTGAAACCACTTCATTGTGTTATCAAACAGCGTCTGCTCTCTGGACCTCCTGGATCAGTCCATACCCCTTTTCATGATCTAACACTACATCATGTTTTAATATGTGGGGAACAATTGTTTTTGTTTCTCTGGCTTTTCTTCATTGCTTAATATCTGTCGGTACTACTATTTTAAATAATTTTTTTCCAAAAATTACATGTTCATATAGTTCAAAATGAAAAAATATCCGAATGAGAGCTGATGAGCTACGCCTCCCATCTGTACCCCCCACCCCATTTCCTGCCCAGGAGCGGCTGTGTGACCAACTCCTGCTGCGTTTTTCCAGAGACAGTTTGTGTAAATTGCGTATGTGTGGCCCTTAAAGCTTTATCATTTGTCTTTTTTTTAAAAAATCCTCAATATTGCTGGTATTTTCCATGGGACAAGTTTAATCAGTAAATAAATGACAGAGAAGTGTTGTCTTGGGCTGGGGTGAATTCCTGCCCCCGACACTCGTGGGTGCCCATCTGTGTCCCTTGTACCGCGAACTGTTTGAAGGAGTTTCTGTCGTTCCTGTTGTAAATGGTGTCATCATGATTATACAGCAGGTCTTCTGTTTGCAGTTGGTGTATGTGAAGGTTATTAATCTTTGTATATTAATTATACATATAATATACGAGACCCCAGCGACCTTGTTAAACTCTCTCAATTGCCTGAAATTCTAATTAAAAAGAGTCTCCCCTGGTGCTCTGATGCCTCCTGTGCAGAGCAGTGGGAAGCAGTAAATAAGAAACCAGCACGTCTGGGGCAAGGCAGCACTTTGCGATCAGATTCCAAAAGCAACGTGCCACCTGAACCATGGGGCTCCCAGAGGCTCCCAGAGATCAGGCTCCCTGGTACCCCAAACCCCCTGCCCACTCTCCAGCAGGACTAGGTTTTGGCAGCTTGGCTACCAGGTGCCTGGGTGAGATTTCCTTGTACTTATGCTGCGTGTAGTGTGTTGAGTTTCTAGCAGAAACTGCCATGGTTATAACAAAGCTTGAGATGGAAGAGAAGCAGGGACTCTGAGCATTTTGAGGAAGCTGACCCCAATCCTCAAGTTCTTTCCCTGGAAAGATCTTGAAAATCAATACAGACTCTTGGCCACATTTCCAGTCACCTCCATTTGGAAAATCGGGTACTTTTGAGGGCTGCCCCAATGCTGCATTGATTTTATGGACTGTCTCCTTTTGTCTCTGGGTTTAGACCTGTGCCAGCCACTGCCCCCCTCACCCCTGGTGTTCACTTATCACATGGCCTGCAGCTTGGACAATGTCACGCAGCCATTTTCTTGGAGAGCACATCATGACTTCTGCCTAAAAGTAATTATTTTATGTGGTAAGATCTCAAGCATGTGGCTTTTCATTGGCTTGACTTTCCTTGGTCATGGTCTAATATAGACCAAACTGGAAACCCCAAAGTTAATAATGCTACTTGGGCATCTTCAAATGCTTGAGTCAATAAGTTATTTTTTTTTTTTTTTTTTGAGACAGAGTCTCACTATGTCAACCTCAGTAGAGTGCCATGGTGTTATAGCTCACAGCAACCTCTAACTCTTGGGCTTAAGCAATTCTCTTGCCTCAGCCTCCCAAGTAGCTGGGAGTAGAGGTGCCTGCCACAGCGCCTAGTTATTTTTGTTGTTGTTGCAGTTGTCATTGTTGTTTTAGCTGGCCTGGGCCTGGTTCGAACCATCAGTATCCGTGTATGGTGGCGCCCTACCCACTGAGCACGGGCACCACCAGTGAATTCTTTTACTGTCAAAACTGCCAATGGAGGTAACAGCTGCTCACGCACCCTTGACCCAAACAGGTGCCTCTTTCCCTGGCACCATCACCCCTGTGGCTGAGTTTGCAGCTTCAGGAAAGAGTCTAGGAGCAGAGGAGGGGGAGGAGGACGGGGCCAGCCAGACCTGGGTCTGCAGAGGAAGTGGAAAAGCCTTTGGCCATCCATGCAATGCCCCGGACTGCAGCCTGCCTCTCCACACTTCATGTTCACAACCAGGCCACCCAACCTCTCTCCTGCCTGAGCCCTGGGTCCAAGGTCCCTTCGAGGTGCTGGGGTGGGGCTGCACATGTGCTTTGGTCTGCACACCCCCTGTCTCCCAGGTCAGAGCTGGGCCTACGTGCCTGGGCAGGTGCGTCTGTGCTTACATGAGGATCTCAAAGCCCTCCTACCCCTGAGATGCTCAGAATGATAGGCACTCTCTTATTTATTTTTATTTACTTTAAGTTAGGACAGCTGCAGAAAGGTATTCTCACTGATAAAAATGCTTTTTCTGTTTAAATATGGGTTAAGTTACAGGGAGAAACTGAAATCCTCCTTCATCAGAAAGCAGAGAGAGGAAGGAAAGAAAGGGACAGAATGGAAGGGAGCCGGCCACGCGCTCTCACGCACGCAGCGTCTCGTTTAATTTCCTGATGCTGAAAGGCAAGAGATACTTTACTCCATTTTATAACAAAGAAACCAAGGTCCAGAGAAGTTCCATAACTTGCCCAAGAACGCAGACTAACCAAGATCTGAGCTGGGAACATCTGATCACAAAACTTCCCAGCACACCACGACGGCATTTTAATAAGCGCTTCTACTTTTGCGCATAGGCAGAGAGCAGCTCGCCCACAGTGGAGGCAGTCCAAAGGCCCACTGAGACTGTGGAGAGGGGTCTCATTTGCTTCCGCCGGGAGGTCTGGGCCTCAGCACCGTTGTACAGGGAGGGTCTGGAATCCTGCTGTAAAACACGAGCAAGTGGCCTGAGTGCCCGTGTCATCTGTTGCTGGACTTTGGACTCTGGACTCTGACCACAGCTGCACACATGAGGCCCAGTTACTTGCAAACACCTGGGAGGGCCATTCTGCACGAATGTCCAGCAGGTCCCTGGGAAACTGGGCAGGCCCAAGATAATCCTTCCTGTGCGGGGACGTCCTGCGCTTCCCAGAACAAGCTCATCCCTGGCCCTGCCCTCCGGGCAGCCAAAAATGTCCCTGCATAGATCCAGAATGGCCCCCAGGAGGCAGAAGCACCCTGGTAAGAACCCCTAGAGGAAGTATTAGCCACAGAAAGAAAAAAGAAACTCGGAATGTAGAAGAAAGAAACTCGGAACGTGGTTTGCAGGGACTGCCTGGAAGTTCTGTGACCGTGAGCAAGTCATCTCACTCCCTTTGCACCTCAGTTAATTCATCTGGGAAACGCAGCTTAGGAATCTCCCCCCTTTCCTCCTCATTTGGTTGACATAAACACCAACAGTGACTTCTGAACCTTACCCTCTGCTGTGCCCTACAAATCCCCCCAGCACCCCAATACCAGTCCCACTTCCCCTCTGTCCACTGGAAAACCAGCACGGCTCATGTCCCATTTTGTCTGGCTTGAAATTTCATTCATTTGATTACTTGGAAGGCAATCTAATAGGTTAACTAATACTTAGGCATAAATGGCTGATAACAGCCACCATATCTTCCAAAGTCTGCTTGCACGCTGAGTGTACTCCAACATAAAGCACCCTGTTCGAGAGGAGATTCCCTAACGTGGCCTTGCAGACGAGCAGGAGAAGGGACCTGGATTCTGCCGCGCCTGGATTAGGAGAAGCACAGGCTTCAGCTCTGTGGCTCTAGTCCGGGCAGAGGCTCTGTGGGTGGCCTGGCTCGCAGGCTGCCTGGGTTTCCTCTTCTGCAAAATGCAGGTAAATGATGCTTGTCTAAGGGTTCTTGTGATAATGGGATGAGCTGACTAGGTGAAGATGCTCTGCTCGAATGGGATGAACTACTTCACCTACAAATAAGAATGATCTTGCTTCTCTAAAAGGCTCACAGCATGTGCATTTATCAGCTGTGTTTTTGCAAATCCCAAGTTCAGGGTCCATCTGCTGAATACTCAGCACATGAAGGCGTCGACAAATATTTCTTTAAGGGTTAATGATGATTTTATAATTTAAACCTCGATGTTGAGGGGAAAGTCTGTTTTAGAGCATCAGGGGAGCCCTGAAGATGTTTCCATTTTGAACCAAAATTATGCAATGGAAAGAGTCACAGGGTCTGGTTTTCAATCCTGGCAAATCCCTCATTGCTTTTAAACCACAAGTATATTTCTTAACTTTTCAACTCAGGTTTCCTGAAGTAAAAACTACGCACAGCTGGCACTGTGGTTCACACCTATAATCCCAGCACTTTGGGAGGCTGAGGAGGGTGGATTGTTTGAGCTCAAGAGTTTGAGACCAGCCTGGCGGCACCCATTGCTCAGTGGTTAGGGAGCCGGCCACATATATGGAGACTGGCAGATTCAAACCCGGCCTAGGCCAGCTAAACAACAATGACAACTGCAACAAAAAACAGCCGGGCATTGTGGCGAGCACCTGTAGTCCCAGCTACCTGGGAGGCTGAGGCAAGAGAATTGCTTAAGCCCAAGAGTTTGAGGTTGCTGTGAGCTGTGACACCATGGTACTCTACCCAGGGCGACAGCTTGAGACTCTGTCTCAAAAAAAGAAGAAAAGAAGAAAGTTTGAGACCAGCCTGATCAAGAGCAAGACCCCATCTTTACCCAAAATAGGAAAACTAGTCCCATGTTGTGGCATGCTCCTGTATTCCCAGCAACTTAGGAGGCTGAGTCAAGAGAATCGCTTGAACCAAAGAGTTTGAGGTTGCTGTGAGCTAGGTACTCTACCTAGAATGACAGAGTAAGACTTTGTCTCAAAAAATAAATTAAAATAATAAAATAAAACAAAAAACTATACACAACTGTTGCTTCACAAATAATAAATACCTGTCTCTCATTGTTGTAAGAATTAAATGAAATAATGCATGTAAACAGCTCACTCACAATACAGTCAGATAGAGTGGTGGTCTAGAAACAGTTTTGATCTAATATCCCTATCAGTGAAAATTTTTGAGTCAACCCAATGCATAAATATGCCTATAAACTATAATATATACCAGGGGTCCTCAAGCTGTGGCCCGCGGGCCACATGAGGTGGTGTGATTGTATTTGTTTCCGTTTTGTTTTTTTTACTTCAAAATAAGATATGTGCAGTGTGCACAGGAATTTGTTCATAGTTTTTTTCTTTTTTTTTTTTTTTGTAGAGACAGAGTCTCACTTTACCGCCCTCAGTAGAGTGCCCTGATGTCACAGCTCACAGCAACCTCCAGCTCTTGGGCTTCCGCAATTCTCCTGCCTCAGCCTCCCGAGCAGCTGGGACTACAGGCGCCCACCACAACGCCCGGCTATTTTTTGGTTGCAGTTCAGCCGGGGCTGGGTTTGAACCCTCCACCCTCTGTATATGGGGCCAGCACCCTACTCACTGAGCCACAGGTGCCACCCTTTTTTTTTTTAACTATAGTCCAGCCCTCCAACGGTCTGAGGGACAGTGAATTGGCCCCGTTTAAAAAGTTTGAGGACGCCTGATATGTACCATGCTAACATGTATAAAACATGTACAACAATAAAGCATAGTTTAAAGATTAAACAAACGGTACTCAAATAATTTTGTTATTTTATTTAACAATCATACCTAAAGGACCGTTTTTGTGCCCACTAAAATAGTACTATTATTTATAACATTTTAGTGGAGATTAATGAGATTGAACATACTATTATTTTTGAGAATTTTAGTTTAATGTTTTCTAATACAGCATTTGACAATCTGATTCTTAGTTCAGTTAATTTAGGTCCTTGATTTTAGTGGCTGTCAAATTTACAAAAGGAAGCCGCACAGATCCAGGTGGTGAAATCTCCTGTTCCAATTATGTGAACATTTTTGTTAAAGCTCAGCTAGTAAATTTCCACCTCCCCTGATACCCTAGCGGTTCTCGCAGATTAATCAGAAAGCTTTACACTGTAAAGCTGTAACACAGTAAGCTGTAAAGCTTACACTGTAACACAATCATGCAACACGTCAACAACAGACTCCTCCACAGCTGTGGTCCCATACCATTATAATATGGTATTTTTACAGCACCTTCCTATGTTTAGATATTTTTAGAAACACACACACTCTCCATTGTGTTACAATTGCCCACAGTAGTCAGCACATAATGTGCTGTGCAAGCTTGTAGCCTGGGAGGAATAGACTGTCCCATGTAGACCAGGAGTGCAACGATTTGTACCACATAGGCTGTGCACGCAACCTGGGAGTGCAAGGGACTGTACCACACAGGCTGTGCATGCAGCCCAGAGTGCAAGGGACTGTACCACACAGGCTGTGCATGCAGCCCAGCAGTGTAAGGGGCTGTACCACGTAGACTGTGCACACAACTCAGAGTGCAAGAGGCTGTACCACGTAGACTGTGCACGCAGCCCAGAGTGCAAGGGGCTGTACCATGTAGACTATGCACACAGCCCAGAGTGCAAGGGGCTGTACCACATAGACTGTGCACACAGCCCAGAGTGCAAGGGCCTGTACCACACAGGCTGTGCACACAGCCCAGAGTGCAAGGGCCTGTACCACATAGACTATGCATGCAGCCCATAGTGCAAGGGCCTGTACCACGTAGACTGTGCAGACAGCCCATAGTGCAAGGGCCTGTACCACGTAGACTGTGCAGACAGCCCAGAGTGCAAGGGCCTGTACCACGTAGACTGTGCACGCAGCCCAGAGTGCAAGGGGCTGTACCACGTAGACTGTGCAGACAGCCTAGAGTGCAAGGGGCTGTACCACGTAGACTGTGCACGCAGCCCAGAGTGCAAGGGGCTGTACCACACAGGCTGTGCATGCAACCCAGAGTGCAAGGGGCTGTACCACACAGGCTGTGCACATAGCCCAGAGTGCAAGGGGCTGTACCACACAGGCTGTGCACATAGCCCAGAGTGCAAAGGCCTGTACCACACAGGCTGTGCATGCAGCCCAACGTGCAGCAGGCTGTATCATGGAGGTTTAGTGCAAATACGCTCTACGCTGTTTGCACGAGAAATTGCTCAATGATGCGTTTCTCAGAATGAATCCCCATTGCTAAACAGCACAGGACTGTATTTTTTAACAAAAGGAATTACCAACCACTATTTGGGAAGATTGTTAAATAAAATAGGAAATGATCTCTCTATTTTTTAATGTATGCAGATAGCATTTTTATAGATGACACATATTATTTTTGGTGAAAATAAAAACTTTAGCTCATCTGTTTTTAAAAGTTTCTCAAGTTTCTTGCTAAAGATATTACTTTCTTACTCATTTTTTAAAATCACTTTTATCTGGAAGATTCAAGTTAACAGTGTTTATATGATTTTCTCATCATCTTCCAAGAAGCATGCTTCTGACAGCCATTTGTTTTTCCAACAATAGGTCACAAATTGTGAGCAACTAGTTTTTTAAAAAGAAAACTGTGTAATTCATCTTTTCAGTTCAACACATTTAACTACCTTGCTACAATTTAACCAGAATAATTCTGTATAGTACAAAATATTTTCATGGTCATCCCTGCTTCATTAGAAAGTATTATAAATATTTTATATTTTGATATCTGTTTTTTATCTTTAAGTCGGCACAACCATACCAGTGATCTGCAGCTCCTGGCTATTGTAACTTTATGCAGGATATAAAGTGCGAGTTTCTCATGTGTTGTATCAACTGTGATCTTAGCCTAGTTCCATGATGTTAAAACTTCAGTCCAGGGGCGGCGCCTGGCTCAGTCGGTAAGGCGCCGGCCCCATATACCGAGGGTGGTGGGTTCAAACCCGGCCCCGGCTGAACTGCAACCAAAAAATAGTGGCGGGCGCCTGTAGTCCCAGCTACTCGGGAGGCTGAGGCAAGAGAATCGCCTAAGCCCAGGAGTTGGAGGTTGCTGTGAGCTGTGTGATGCCATGGCACTCTACCGAGGGCCATAAAGTGAGACTCTGTCTCTACAAAAAAATAAAATAATAATAATAAAAAAAACTTCAGTCCATGATGTTGATAGATTTTCCATCAAAATTTTTTCATTTTAGGCTGGACGTGGTGGCTCACTCCTGTAATCCCAGCACTCCGGGAGGCCGAGGTGGGCGGATTGTCTGAGCTCACAAGTTCGAGACTAGCTGGGCATTATGGGCACCTGTAGTCCCAGCTACTCAGGAGGCTGAGGCAAGAGAATCCCTTGAGCCCAAGAGTCTGAGATTGCGGTGAGCTATGACATCATGGCACTCTATCAGGGGTGACAAAGTGAGACTCTGTCTCAAAAAAAATTTTGTTATTCTAATATAAAAGCCATTTACTGTTGAGAACATATGTTCTATGACACATTTTTCTTTAATAGATACACAGAGGATAAATAGATCCCCTTTAAAATTTTGTGTTTGACACAACACAGCAAACACTATGACAGGCCAGGTTGGATAAAGACGTGTGTGTGCCTTGATGAGAAACAAGACAATTGCAGCCTCACAGTGTCTCTCCACAGATACTTACTAATTACAAAAGGAAAACCAGTGACTTTACAGGAGAAACCTGGCAGACGGCCCTTACCCCAGATCACAGGTTGCAAGGGTATGGTCCGCAAGTGCACCTGATACAGGGCCTGAGACAGACCTGGCACCCCTCTGCGGCACTCCTGCTAGGGGGCGCAGCCTCAAGCTATTCCTGAGATAAGAAGCCCAGACAAATGTAAACTGAGATACATCCCCCAAAACAGCTGCTCTGTGCTCTTCCGAGGTGCCAAGTTCACGCAAGGTGAAGAGAGACTGAGGTGAGGGGCTGTCCCAGCTGAAGAGTCTGAGGAGGCCCCACCACGAAGCACAGTGGGAAGGGGAAGGGGGAGCAGAGCTGGAGGAATTCTGGCAAAGCCTGCAGACTAGTTAACCCGCTCCTGTCAGCGGTAATCTCCTGGCTGAAGTAACCCTGCAGTGCTGGCGTGAGTGCCAGTGTTAGGGGGCCCAGCTGAAGGGGCGTGGGAACTATGTGCTAGTTTTTCAATGTTCCTATAAATCTGAAGTTATTTTAAAATATAAAGCTAAGAAAGGAACATCTATGCTTTGCTCCTGCTGTGTTGCAAATTCCCCAAGTGACGTCAAGTGTGGAACCATCTCCTTTGGTCCACAGCAAGGCTTTCTACACGTGCCCGGAGGCAGTTTATGGCTAAGGGCTGCACTGTTTTTGCTGCAGTTTTGTTTTTTCCATATTTCAGCTACTTCAACCACAGTGGACTGTGCTTCCTCAAAGGTATGTGTCTAAAATTGCTACCAAGTTAGAAAACCCCAAACAGGTGTTTGGAAATGTATCACACATTTGGTGCACTGTCATACTGTAACTGTATTCAGGATCTTTAAAATGGTAAAACTCTGTCTTCACCTTCCAGTGAGTTGTCCTCAAGTGTCCTGATTGTCATGATGTTACACTGTTATTAGTTAGGACTTCAAGACATAACATATACTCAGGGTGTGGGCTATCCTTAATGATTGGGCATATAAACCCAGAATTCAAATCCAGAGTGTCCCAAAAGTCTCCACGTGAGGTCTAACAATTAAATTCACAAACCTGCCCCTGTGAGCTACCTTGGTAGTGCTGTACAAATACTCGGTAAGGTTTCATAACCTGGGTGTGTCAGCGTCTCAGAGCTGTGTTCCTGATGACGTGCTGAGGTGTCTCTCTGAGTGTTCAGTATAGTTGTTGTGTGTTTGTGTGTGCCATTGTGAGAGTGTCGGAACTTGAATTTGAGCAATGAACAAACCTTTGTTAATTTCTTTTTCGTTTTATTTTTTTTTTGAGACAGAGTCTCAAGCTGTTGCCCTGGTAGAGTGCTATGGCATCACTGCTCACAGCAACCTCCAACTTCTGGGCTTAAGAAATTCTCTTGCCTCAGCTTCCCAAGTAGCTGGGACTACAGGCACCCACTACAATGCCTGGCTATTTTTTGGTTGCATTGTTGTTTGGTGGGCCTGGGCTGGATTCAAACCCACCAGCTCATGTGTATGTGGCTGGCGCCTTAGCCGCTTGAGCCACAGGTGCCGAGCCAACATTCGTTAGTTTCTTGTTAAACTTGGCAAGAGTGGAAGTGAAATCAGGGTTATGTCAGTCCAAGTTTATGGGGATAATGCCATGAAGAAAACAGCAGTGTTGCAAATGGACTAAGTGTTTTTCTGAGGGGAGAGAAAGCATCACTGCTGAAGAGAGGTTGGGGCTGCCAGTAACAAACAGAATGGATGAAACACTACAAAAATTTGTCAGATTGTGCATCAAAATCATTGGCTGATGATGAGAAGCATAGCAGGTCAAGTAAACATCGTTAGAGAAACAGGAAAATCTTAACTGAAAATCTCGGCATGAGAAAGGTGTGGCTCTTGCATCACGACAGTGCACCAGCTCACACGACACTGTCCGTGAAGGAGTTTTTAGCCAGTAAACAAATAGCTGTATTGGAACATACTCCCTACTCACTAGATCTCGTCCCAAACAACTTTTTTATTAGCCCAAAGATGAAATATTGAAAGGAAGACATTTTGATGACATTCAGGACATCAAGGGTAATACGATGACAGCTCTGATGGCCATTCAGAGAAAGGGTTCAAAATTGCTTTGAAGGGTGGACTGGGTGCTGTGTCGGTGCACAGCTTCCGAGGTGGGGAGTAAGTCATAGTGGGCCACAGTGATACTCAGCAGCAAGGTGGGCAGCACTTTTTCTAGGATGAGTTCGTAAACTTAATGGTCAGTTCTGGTACATAGGGAAAAATTTCAAAACAACAGGTATCTTGGAATGTGTTTGCTATGACTGAGAGAGACGACTTCATGTGTGTAGAAAGAGGTAGACAACATGTGGAGAATCTTTTCTAATTTTTTCTTTAATGCTTTGTAAATAAAGCTACATTTAGCTTCAATTTCCACTTTTTTTCTACGCATGGCAGCCTCTGGGACACCCTGGGGCTGTGATTGTCTTGAATCTCGTGGCCTTCTTGTCAGATGTGAGCAGGGCTGCGATGTTTATACCTGTAGCGTTGCCAAGGGAAGCCTGTGCAGAGCAGAAAGGCTACCTTTGCCGCCACCTGTTGTGTGTTTGGGTTCCATCACCATAAAGATCATCAATCTGCAAGGGTGTCCATGACTTTTTTAAGTCACCATTCTACTTTGCGAAGATGAGTTTTTGTTAAAACCAGATAATTTGTACTCCAGTAAAACAGACACACCCAAGCTATTTGCAAGATCCTGAAAAAGTCTCTAAGGTGGTTGTCACTGTCCCCTTGTGGTTGGAGACTTGTCCTCAGGACAGTGACCACTGAGATAAAACACAGAAGGGGCCCAGTGCCATTCTGAATAGTATTATTGGTGAAATCACTGTCTTTATTTTTTTATTGGAAATGAATACACGTGGAAGTCCAGATCATTTCCTTCCGCTTCTCTGAAGCTGTACGTGTACCATAGCAGCCACTGGTCACACGTGGCTACTTAAGTGTAGCTATAAATTGATGAAGAATAAATAAAACTGTAATTCAACCATGCATTTGCACAAGCCATGTTTCAGGCACTCAACAGGTGTTTCATGCGCTCCAGTGTAAGGGCCACTATCTTGCCCAGAGCAGATGGACAGCAGCCCCTACGTCACACATCCTGCTGGACAGCAAGGGTCAGGGCTTGTCCACACACCACCCTTTGTACCTGGTGACCGCACAGCCACACTCAGGCTCTCCTGGGCCTGGTGCTGTGGGGACCTGGAAGCCACTGGGACCAGCCCTGCACACCAGTGCATAGATTGTCAGAGTGTCCAGGCAGGGGGATGCAGCTGCCTTTCACCTCCCTGAGCGTGTCTGCTTTGCTCTCTCCACACTGCCAGAGAACACCTGTGAGAGTCCAGCGCTATGCATGAGCCCCCCCACCCCCACCCGGGGAACACAGACACTCAGCAGCATCTGACAGGACCCACAGCTACCTCGAGTCTAAGTTCTGGTAAATTAAGGCAAAATAATAGCTCAAGCTGCCAAAACAGAGATAGTTTTATTATGTATCCTGCAGTTTATTGTAGGGCAGCTTAATAAGATGTCAAAGAGGCCAAGCACGATGGCTCACGCCTGTAATCCTAACACTCTGGGAGGCCAAGGCAGGTGGATCCCTTGAGTCCAGGAGTTGGAGACAAGCCTGAGCAAGAGTAAGACCCATCTGTACTAAAAATAGAAAAACTAGGGCGGCGCCTGTGGCTCAGTGAGCAGGGCGCCAGCCCCATATACCGAGGGTGGTGGGTTCAAACCCGGCCCCGGCCAAATTGCAACAACAAAAAAAAATAGCCGGGCGCTGTGGCGGGCGCCTGTAGTCCCAGCTACTCGGGAGGCTGAGGCAGGAGAATCGCCTAGGCCCAGGAGTTGGAGGTTGCTGTGAGCTGTGTGACGCCACGGCACTCTACTGAGGGCGATAAAGTGAAACTCTGTCTCTACAAAAGAAAAAAAAAAAAAGAAAAGAAAAACTAGCAGGGTATTGTAACAGGTGCCTGTTGTCCCAGCTATGCCAGAGGTTGAGGCAGGAGAATCAGTTGAGCCCAGGAGTCTGAGGTTGCTGTGAGCTAGGCTGAGGCCATGGCACTCTAGGCTGGGCAACAGAGCAAGACTGTCTCAAAACAAAACAAAACAAAATTTTGTTCTAAGGATATTTGCACTAGATTGTTTATCGCAGTTCAATTTATAATCACCAAGATATAGAAACAACCTAAATGCTCATCAGCTCAGGAATGGATTACCAAACTGTGGTAAATGTACACCATGGAATATTATTCAGCCATAAAAAGATGGTGACTTTACATCTTTTATATTAACCTGGATGGAGTTGAAACACTTTCTTCTTAGTTAAGTATCACAAGAATGGAAAAGCAAGTATCCAATATACTCAATACAAATATGAAGCTAGCTGATGATCTAATACACGTTGACACAGAGAAAAATTTAATTCAATCCAAGTTGGGAGGAGAAGAGAGGGGGAGGAGGAGAGGGATTGGCGAGCTCCGGCATAATGGGCACAATAGAAGGGTTTATGGCACAGCTCATGGATGTGGGACACAACTACAATTGGGACTCTACCTAACAAATGCAAACATTGTAACATAATTGTTTGCACCCTCACATTAATCTGAATATATATATGTATCATAAAATAAAAACAAAATGAAATTAAAAAGATGCCAAAGACATACAGTTCTGGGTGAAAACCCTGCAGCAGGTCTGAGTTCCGCAGAATGGAAGAAAGAGGGTGTGTCCTGCACTTGGAAGGGGGGAGGGGCACCCTGGAGGACAGGAGGGGACATGATTCCAGAGAAGGAGATGAGGGGCCACAAGACCAACTGTCTGGTGCACAATTTAGGCGAGAGTTGGCCTGCAGTGAGCTCTCCAGGTGATGCTGGCCCCTTGGTGAGCTCTCCAGGTGACTATGGCCCCTTGGTGAGCTCCCCAGGTGACCCTGACCCCTTGGTGAGCTCTCCAGGTGACGCTGGCCCCTTGGTGAGCTCCCCAGGTGACCCTGACCCCTTGGTGAGCTCTCCAGGTGACACTGGCCCCTTGGTGAGCTCCCCAGGTGACCCTGACCCCTTGGTGAGCTCTCCAGGTGATGCTGGCCCCTTTGTGAGCTCTCTAGGTGACACTGACTCACAGTGAGTTTTCCAGGTGATGCTGTCCTGTGGTGAGTCTCCAGGTGACAATGGTCCCTTGGTGAGCTCTCCAGGTGACTCTGGCCCCTTGGAGAGCTCTCCAGGTGATGCTAGCCCCTTGGTGAGCTCTCCAGGTGGCACTGACTCACCGTGAGCTCCCCAGGTGTCGCTGGGCCGTGGTGAGCTCACCAGGTGACAGTGGCCCGTGGTGAGCTCTCCAGGTGATAGGAAACCTTCGGTTGGCACGTGTACCTCTGTATTTCCAACCTCAGTTACTGTTTTCCAGGCAAAGAAGCCAATGCCACTTTTCAAAACTGGAAAAATTACATCAGGGGCTGAGGTGCAGTCAGTCCGGCCTGGACCCCCACACTTAGGGCCAAGGAGAGGCCATCCCTGGACAGACCCATGCTCCCGGAGCGGCCCTGAACATGCCACCGAGAGGGGTCCGAGAAGGCACAGCCCTGGCATTCCCTGGGGTGATGGTGAGGGCAGGGAGACGATGGTGAAACAGAGCCCAGTGGGGACGACACCCCTGTCCACTGCCCGCAGGGATCAGTGGAGACGATGACAAAGCCACATTCTTCTCTCTTGCCTTTGCCGGCTGACCTGATCCTGGAGGGAAAACGCAGCATGTGGGCTGCCGGTGGGTGTGGGAAGGCCTGTAGCTCATTTCTGTGACAGGGAACAGTGTCTGTCTTCACTCAGGGATCAAGTAATATTTTTCAAAAGTCTGGCAGAGCAACTGGGTTTTCTTTCACTGGCAAACCCCACACTGTGCCTTATAGCCCCTTCTTAAGTTGTCCCTTCTGTGATCTACTGGGAAGCAGAGGGCTTGTGCTGTGCCCTCCAGCACGATAGGGAAGTGGCAAGTCCTGGGTGGACACCATCCACTCCAGGAGGGAGGGAGAGAGGCAGGTCCAGGGGCGAGCTGAGCACACCAGACACCAGACATGGATCCCTGCCAGCCCCGCAGGGGATGGAGCGGGACTAAGTTCCTGTTTGTAATGGAGGCCTGACACGCCCACAGCCCCCCCCCCCGTATAAAGCGCACTGACCTTAAGTGCACAGCGCGGTGGGTTTTCCTACACCACATCATGATCCAGAACATTCCATCTCCAAGAATTTTCTCTCTTGCCTCTTCCCAGTCCATGGCCCAGCGCAGTCCCAGGGGTGGCCTCTATTCTGACTCCTAGGAGCACTGAGTTTTCCTATGGCCAGGCACGAGGCCATGTGTTTGATCTTTGGCCTCTCTCTTGACCCTCCCAGCAGCCTGAGGCACGGGGGCCTCAGGAGGCAGAGGCATCTGCCTGGAGGACCTCAGGCCTGCCAGGCCCAGCATGATGCCGATGGGTCGCTGAGTGTCTCCTGCGCCGGGCACTGTGCTGGTGGCGCTGACCTTTGTAATAATAACCCTGACCCCGAGACACTGGGCAGTCAGGAGGTGATGGAATTCTGTTTGTCTGGGTTGGTTGGTTTTGAGATCTGATAGAGGTGATGATGGTAAAGCTTGTCCTTGGGTTCTCTCTTAGCTATATTAAAAAAAATTATTTCAAAAACTGTATGGGTGCCAGTGGTTTTTGGTTATGTGAATAAACTGAACCATGCTGAAGGCAGGGCTTCCAGAGTCTCTGTCGCCAGAACAGCGTATGTTTTATGCAACAGGGAGATCTTCATCCCTTACCCGCTCCAGCCTCCACCCCCTGCCAGTTTCCAGTGGCCATTACTGCCGTCCTACTACACAGGATTGCTTTGGCTATTTGGAGGCTTTTTTTGTTCCATATGAAGTTTAAGATTATTATTTTTTTGTTTGTTTATTTTTTTTGTAGAGACAGAGTCTCACTTTATGGCCCCCGGTAGAGTGCTGTGGCCTCACACAGCTCACAGCAACCTCCAACTCCTGGGCTTAAGCGATTCTCTTGCCTCAGCCTCCCGAGTAGCTGGGACTACAGGCGCCCGCCACAACACCTGGCTATTTTTTGGTTGCAGTTTGGCCGGGGTCGGGTTTGAACCTGCCACCCTCGGTATATGGGGCTGGCGCCTTACCGACTGAGCCACAGGTGCCGCCCTGTTTGTTTTTTTGAGACAGAGTCTCACTTTGTCTACCTCAGTAGAGTACTGTAGCATCACAGCTCACAGCAACCTCAAACTCTTGGGCTCAAGCAATTCTTTTGCCTCAGACTCCCTAGTAGCTGGGACTACAGGCGCCCACCACAACATCTGGGCATTATTTTTTGTTGTTGTTGGAGTTGTCATTGTTCAGCTGGCCCAGGCCATGTTCAAACCCACCAGCCTGGATGTGGCCGACACCATAACCATTGTGCAATGGGCACCAAGCCAGGTATTTTATTTTCTTTGCAGATCTTGTAAATGGTACTAATTGCTTGATTTGAATCTCAGCTTGACTTTTATTAGTGTAGAAGTGCTTTTGATTTGTGTACATTAATTTTGTAACCTGAAATTTTACTGAATTTATTTATCCATTCTAGGAGTCTTTTGATAGTTTTTAGGGTTTTTTAGGGGCATCAGGTCTTATCAGCAAATAGGGATAGTATGACTTCCTCTTTCCCAATTTGGAGCCCCTTTATTTCTTTCTCCTTCCTGATGGCTCTGGCTAGGAATTCCAACACTGTGCTCAATAGAAGTGGTGACTGGGAGGCATCCCTATCTTGTTCTTGGGGGGAATGCTTTCAGCTTTTCCCCTTTCAGTATGATATTGGCTACCGGTTGGTCACATATGACTTTTATTATTTTGAGGTATGTTCCTTCTGTGCCAAGTTTGCTGAGGATTTTTACCATTAAGGGGTGCTATATTTTATCAGAGGCTTTTTCTGCATGATCGTGTGGTCTGTCTTTAATTCTTTTTGTGTAGTGAATCAATTTATTGATTTGTGTATATTGAACCATCCTTGCATCCCTGGGATGAATCCCATTTGATCATGTTGGATTGTTCTTTTGATGTGCTCTTGAATTCAGTTTGCTAGTATTTTGTTAAAGATTTGTGCATTTATGTTCATAGGGAGACTGGTATATAGTTTTCTTTTTTTGTTGTGCCTTTTCCCAGTTTTGGTATCCGTGTGGTACTGACTGCATAGAATGAGTTAGTGGGGATTCCCTTCTTCCTGACATTGTGGAACAGTTTCAGTAGAACAGGTGCAAATTCTTCCTTGTATGTTTGGTAGAATTCAACTGTGAATCCGGTCCAGGGCTTTTATTTGTTGAGAGAGTTTGTATTACTGTTTCTGTTTTATTATGCAGTATCAGTCTGTTCAGGATTTCTACAACTTCTGATTCAAGCTTGAGAGGTCATGTGTTTCCAAAAGTTTATCCATTTCCTCTAGATTTTCTAGTGTGTGTGTGCGCGCGCCCACGTGCGCACAATTTTTCGTACTAGCCATGGATATTTTGTATTTCTGTGGTATCAGTTGTAATGGCTCCTTTTTTATTTTTGATTGAGCTCGTTTGCAGCCTTTCTCTTCTATTTCTGGCCAGTCTCGCTGGAGGTCTATTGATTTTGTTTATCTTTTCAAGGAACTAACTTTTGTTCGGTTGATCCTTTGTGTTGTTTTCTTGGTTTCCCCTTCATTCAGTTCTGCTCTGACCTTCGTTATTTCTTTTCCTCTGCCAGCTTTGGGTTTGGCTTGTACTTCGTTTCCTAATTCCATGAGGTATGAAATAATGTTGTTTTAGTTTGTGACCTTTCTATCTTTTTTTTTTTTTTAGCCAGAGTCTTACTTTATCACCCTGGGTAGAGTGCCATGGCATCACAGCTCACAGCAACCTCCAACTCCTGAACTTAAACAATTCTCTTGCCTCAGCCTCCCGAGTAGCTGGGACTATAGGTGCCCACCACAACGTCCAGCTATTTTTTTGTTACAGTTGTGTAGCTGGCTCGGGCCGGGTTCGAACCCGCCACCGTTGGTGTATGTGGCTGGTGCCATAACCACTGTGCTACAGACACCAAGCCAGACCTTTCTGTCTTTTCAATGTAAACATTCAAGACCATGGAATTCTCTCTTGGACTGGCTCCCATGTGTCAGTCCCAGGTCTCAGCACAGACTCCTGGTGGGGCTCTTGGACTGTGGCATTCACTTCTGGCCTTTTAGGTTTTGAACTCCCTCTGAGCTCACTTTCAAACGTTTTTCAGTCTTAGCCCCACCTCAGCTTCCATTTTTCTCCCCCACCACCTGAGTGGTTTCCCAGTCCTCAGACAAGGACTAAGCGGCAGCTCTAGCAGCCCTGAAGGATGACCCGTCAGTCCAGTCTCTGAGGCCCCACAGTGGCAGCAGATGAGAGGCCATGACCTGCAGAGTAGAAGATGAGCTCAGCAGAGCAGCAGCTTTGGAGACAGGGCAGCAGTTTGGGCTCCAGGCTATGCCACTTTCCAACCAAGCCTGTTGGTAGCTTATTACCTCTCTGAGCTTTGGGGATTTAAAAAAAATTTTTTTTGTTAAAAAATTAATTAGAATAACTGTCCCATTGGATTATTGAGATAGCTCCAAAGGCAATAGTTAACATAGTATTTTTAATAAATGTAGCTTTTTTTCTACTATTGGCCTCTTTGCATACATATTTCTTCATCTGCAAAACAAGAATAATATCATACAGAGAAATTCCGGATAAGGAGAAAAATGAGCCTCTGGGCAATGGAATGGAGCGTGTGGCACAGAAGGACACTCCTGATGACTCTGCCAGGCATGTAGGCTCCGACAAGCTGAGCAGCACCCCACAGTGTGAATGCATGCTCCATTCTGTCGATATTCCCTTAGTAACAGGCATGCAGATTGTTTTTAATTACTTACTATTAAAAACAATGGTACAGGGACTTGCACACATGTCCTTAGACACCTGTGCTACTATTTTCAGTAGGGTAGAAACTTAAAATAGCTGAGTTGAAGGGTGCATTTACAATTGTGATAGCTACTGACAAACTGCTGTCAAGTTCCCGATTTAAGATTTCCCATGGCTTGAAAATTCCCTCCCCTAAGAAGCCCAGGCATTGATCTGGAGGGTGAATTCAGATTCATCAGCCATCATAATCCAACCATAGTTATTCAGAAATTTGGAATAAATTGATGAAGAGATAATTCTGATCTCAGTACAGGTTTCAAGAAATTTAGCTGGAAGCTGCGATTCAATGCAATTCTAATCTTTTTATTTTAGGCTGCATGTACAATGACAAAAATTTCATTTCTTGCAGAGAAATTACAGTTTTAATCCTGAGTCAAAAGCTGATGAAGCAGTGGAGTGATGATGATCAGCCTCTCAGGACACGGAGCATGTCCCCAACACCACCACAAAGCCGTCTGTCCACACAAATCATCCGTCTGATGAGCTTCTGCAGATTGCTCAGGACAGTTGCAAGGCACGCCCAGCACTTATGCCCCACGCCCTGGGTTTATTCACATACATCAGTCTGACAAGCATCACTGTTGCACGGCACACCCAGCCCTTCACACCCAACACACACCAAGCACATTTGGTATTTCTCACCAGGATCTGTACTGTGGACCCATGGGGTGTTCTACACAGTTGCAAAACTTCTTTCTTTGAAATGAAGTTTTCATTTTTCTTTTTTTTTTTCTTTTGAGACAGAGCCTCAAGCTATCACCCTGGGTAGAATGCCGTGGCAGCACAGCTCACAGCAACCTCCAACTCCTAGGCTCAAGCCATTCTCCTGCCTCCACCTCCCAAGAAGCTGGGATTACAGGCGCCCGCCACAACGCCCGGCTATTTTTTTTTTTTTTTTGGTTGCAGCCGTCATTGTTGTTTGGCGGGTCTGGGCTGGATTCGAACCCGCCAGCTCAGCTGTATGTGGTTGATGCCTTAGCTGCTTGAGCCACAGGCGCCAAGCCGAAGTTTTCATTTTTCAAAGAGGCAAAGTAACTTGAACAAAGTCTGATGAATAAGATGATTTATTATGCAGAATAGGCATTTTATTTAGGAGAAGGGGGTCAGGGAGAAGAAGTGGAGTTTTTTTGAAATGAATGATGTTTTCCAAGCTTGAGGCCCTGTATTAACTGTGGCTGATAATGATGTGTCAGCACAGACTCACTGATTATGATAAATGCACCACCCTGGTGGGGGCTGTGGACGGTGGGGAAGGCCGAGCCTGTGGGAGGCAGTGCTACATGGAAACACTCAGTTTTGCTAATAAACCTTAAACTATTCTAATAAACGAAAAGAAAATTTTAAAGAGTCACATTTTGAAGACTCGATTTAGAAATTCTCCAAGAGTTATTAGCATCTTTGAAATACATCTACAACTGGGCAAGCTGAACACTGGCCAAACACACATTGCTTGAGGGGTCTGTTCCACTACATTTGCTCAAAGCATGTTTACTTCTTTGTTACTTTTCTTATATTGAATAGGGACTGTACTCTCATAAATAATGGGGATTAAAAATGTGAGGAATTTGTGTTTCCAATAATGACTGGGAAATGTAGAACAGCCTCTCTGTGGAGCACACAAGCAAAGTTGGAAAATGTGCAAACATCTGCTCTCTGGCATGGAGGAGACGTGTGGAATGGCCAGGCCAGTGAGGAGGTCATGGGGAGGGGAGGCTGGTGCTCAAGAAGTTGGAAAACATGATAAAGAAAACACAAGGGAACTAGATGGAAAAGCATGATAAAGTCAGTATCAGAAATTAATGAAATAGCACATAATAAAGAGAATCAAAAGAACTAAAACTTGGTTCTTGGAGAAGTCTAGTAAAAAAACAATCCTCTGGGAAAAGTGAGTGAGAAAAGAGAGAAGACTGAGGACAAAAAACAGATTCAGCATTGAGAATGAAAAGGGGGCCGGGCTCAGCAACTGGTCTGTAATCCCAATGCTTTGGGAGGCTGAGGTGGGAGGATCGCTTGGGGCCAGGAGTTCAAGACCAGCCTAGGCAACATAGCAAGACTCTATCTCTACACAGAATTAAAAAATGAGCTGGGCATGGTGTGAATACTGGTAACAGCAGTGCCTTGGGAGCCAGAGGTTAGAGGATTGTTTGAGGCCAGGAGTTTGAGGTTACACTACAAATTTTGCAGAATTAAACATGGGAATAAGAGGACATAAGGTAAGATGTTATAATACTTATTTAAAATTTGGATTAAATGGACAAGTTCCTTTAAAGATACAACTTCTTCTTGATAGAATTCAACTTACTTATGATTTCTACTAAATATTGAAGTAAGAAAATAAAGCCAAACTTTTATGAAAAAGAGGGGCCATATCCCAGCTCACTTTATGAAGCCACCCCCATTTCTTTTTTTTTTTTTTTACAATTTTTAACATTTTTTTTATTGTTAAATCATAGCTGTGTACATTAGTGCAATTAAGGGGTACAATGTGCTGGTTTCATATACAATCTGAAATATTCTCATCAAACTGTTCAACGTAGCCTTCATGGCATTTTCTTAGTTACTGTATGTAGGCATTTGTATTCTGCATTTAGTAAGTTTCGCCTGTACCCATTCTAAGATGCACCATACATGTGGCCCCACCCATGACCCTCCCTCCACCAAAACCTCCAGCCTCCCTTCCCCTTCCTTGGCCCTTTCCCCATAATCTTGTGCTATAGTTGAGTTATAGCCTTCATGTGAAAGCTATAATTTAGCTTCATAGCAGAGCTGAGTACATAGGATACTTTTTCTTCCATCCCTGAGATACTTTGCTAAGAAGAATATGTTCCAGCTCCATCCATGTAAACATGAAAGAGGTAAAGTCTCCATCTTTCTTTAAGGCTGCATAATATTCCATGGTATACATGTACCACAATTTGCTAGTCCATTCGTGGGTCAATGGACACTTGGGCTTCTTCCATGACTTAGCGATTATGAATTGGGCTGCAATAAACATTCTGGTACAGATGTCTTTGTTATATTGTGACTTTTGGTCTTTGGGGTATAAACCTGGTAAAGGAATTATAGGATCGAATGGCAGGTCTATTTTTAGGTCTCTAAGTATTCTCCAAACATCCTTCAGAAGGAACGTATTAGTGGGCATTTCCACCAGCAGTGTAGAAGTGTGCCCTTTTCTCCACATCCACGCCAACATCTCTGGTTTTGGGATTTTGTTATGTGACACCCCCATTTCTTAATTCGCTCATACCATAGACTGAATGTTTGTGTCACCCCCACTAAGTTCACATATTGAAACCTAATTCCCAGGGAGACAGCATCTGGAGGTGGGGCCTGTGGGAGGTGATGGGGTCACGTGGCAGATCCTTCATATCATATAAAAGAGGCCCAGAGAGCCCCCGGCCCCCTCCCCTGCATGAGGTTATAGCATGGAGACAGGCTTCTGTGAACCAGGAAGGGGACGTTAAACACCAAGTCTTCTGGCCCCTGGGTCCTGGACTTGGCAGCCCCCAGCATCCGGAACAGACTGCAGATTTGAAACAGAACTTGCTCCAGTGGTTCCCAAACTGTGTGCTAAGGAATCCTGGCAGCACCACAAACTCCTAGTGGTGCCACCAGGTACTTTATGTTTTTGAAAATCCATGATATTGTGCCTGGAAACTACCAGTTTAAGGGAGCTCACAATATAACATTAGTTGGCAGCTGCATGCATTTAGATCAGTAGTCCCCAACCTTTTCGGCACCAGGGATGAATTTCATGGAAGACAATTTTTTCATGCCTGGGGGTAATGGTTTTAATGTGAGTCTGCAAGCAATTCATTAATTACGGTCTCTGTGCAATCATAGCGCACTGCTAATGATAACCTGTGTTTGCAGCCACTCCCCAGCGCCAGCATCACCCCCTCAGCTCCATCTCAGATCATCAGGTGTCAGATTCTCATGAGGAGGGGCAACCCAGCCCCTCACATGCACAGTCTACAGTAGGGTTCCCGCTCCTATGAGAACCTAATGCCACTGCTGATTGACAGCAGGTGGATTCGAACGATGGAGAACAGCTGTGAACACTCACTGTTCACCTCCACCTGTGCCACCTGCTGTCCACAGCCTGGGGGTTGGGACCACAGCTTTAGATGACATCATATGGAGCTGGGTTTTCTTCAGCTGCTGATAAAAAGTAAGAATCAAGAAAAAATCAAGGCTAAACAGGAAAGGATGACTCCAAGGACTGAGAAACACTGACCAGTAGGTGTCCCCACCCTCAAGCAAGTGACCCTGGCTACTTAAGGATGAAATGAAATATTTAATTTTTATTTGTGTCATTTTCTTAAGTGGTATCTAGCTGTGAGGACATGAATACTTATCGGGTTGTTTGAACATTAGTTCTTAATAAACAGAACTGTTAGGCTTTGTATGGTGGCTCACGCTTGTAATTCTAGCCCTCTCAGAGGCTGAGGCAGGTAGATTGCTTGAGCTCACGAGTTCAAGACCAGCCTGAGCAAGACCGACACCTCATCTCTAAAAATAGACATGCAAGGTGGTGGGTGCCTGTAGGAAGACCTAGCTATTTGCGAGGCTGAGGCAAGAAAATCACTTGAGCCCAAGACTTTGAGGTTGCTGTGAGCTGTGATGCCGTGGTATTCTGCCGTGGTGACAAAGTGAGACTCTGTCTAAATAAATAAATGAACAAACAAACAAATAGAACTATTAAATATTTCTTTTGGCCAAGGGGTACCACAAAAAAAGCTACCATGCACTAAAAGTGTGCCCTGAACAAAGAATCCTGGGCTCTCTGGAGCGGGAGTGTCCTCAAATCAACAAAGAGGATGGGAACAAACCCAAGGTATGCAAAATGAACAGCTCGTGTCTCTTTGAAATTCTTCCTATTATTTTATCCAAGACGAATAGCTCATCAAGCTTTACCTCTCTATTATTCCAAACCCCAAATCTACTTGCAAACAATATTTTAAAATGTGTCTTAAAATAGAGAACATTACCAGGTGACTAAAGTGTAATACTGAGAATCAGATGTGAGCTTTCTCTTCCCCCATCTTGTATTAAATAACTAGCAACATTTGGTTACCTAACTGAAGTAGAAGGAAACCCTTCTGTAGAAGGAACATGTCCTTCTTTGTAAAATTAGGACTTTCTTAGAAGTCAGAGGCAGCAGAAAACTAACTCTTAACGAGCCAGGTGATAAATGAAAAGCAAACAAAAACAAAAAATCCATAACCAGTTAGTGACAGCTCAATTAATGAGTCCTTAAGGAAAAGAATCTATGTGTAAACATTGTCTCTGATTAAACAACAACAGGAACCCGACAGGGGTCACAGAAAACTCACGAGCCTTTTTGACAGCCCAGGCTGTGTTTACTGGGGTCAAGGACGTTCCATGGGGCAGCAGATGCTTCCCTGCCTGTCCCACATTTGCTCAGGACCACGCACAGCTGTGGGTGGTCGCTGCCTTCCACCTCCCCAGCCGGCCTCCTCTCACACACCCACTGCCCCAGCCTGTCCGGAATGTAATTTTTGAGCATTGGTATTTCTCTGCCTTGTACACATCAATATCTATTAGACTTAAGAGGCTCAACGCTGCAGGCCTGAGTCACAGTGAGTGCTCATTCTTTCCACCTGTCAGGCTGCTCTGGCATCAGTTTCCTCACCTGGAAGGCTCTTCCCTTTAACTACCTAGTGATACCCCTAACCCACCCCTTAACCACACAGCGGCACCCCTAACCCACCCTGTAACCACCTAGCGGCACCCCTAACCCACCCTGTAACCACCTAGCAGATCCCCTACCAGGGGTCCTCAAACTTTTTCAACAGGGGGCCAGTTCACTGTCCCTCAGACCGTTGGAGGGCCAGACTATAATTAAAAAAAAAAAACTATGAACAAATTCCTATGCACACTGCACATATCTTATTTTGAAGTAAAAAAATAAAACAGGAACAAACACAATCACACCACCTCATGTGGCCCGCGGGCCGCAGTTTGAGGACCCCTGCACCTAGCAGATCCCCTAACCCACCCCTTAAACACCTAGCAGCACCCTTAACCCACCCCATAACCACCTAGCAGCACCTCTAACCCACCCCCTGACCACCGAATGACACCATTAATCCACCCCTTGACCACCAAGCAGTACCCTCAACTCAACCATTAACTGCCAAGCAGTACCCTAAACCCACTCATTAACCACAAGCAGCATCCCCTTTACTTGTGAAAGGGGAAAAAGTAGCTCCCCAACATGGGCCCCTTCCATGGAGGTGGAAGTTAGCAATTTGAAAAGAGAGTATAAAAAGTAAATATTGACTAGGGTGAAAGGGTGATGTTGGAAGAAACAAGATCAGAAAAAAATTGAGTTGGCAGTTTTTTTTTTAATGTTTTACATTTTTTAATTTTTTTTAATTTTATTATTATTATTTTTTCTTTCTTTCTTTCTTTTTTATTGTTAGGGATTCATTGAGGGTACAATAAGCCAGGTGAGTTGGCAGTTTTAAACTGAGAAAGAAATTCTTATTAGAGGAAAGAAAGGTGGTCAAAATTAATTAAATTAAAGGGAGGCAGTAAGTCCAGATAAAGGAAAGTCCATTATGAAACTTCTACAAATAGAAAAGGGACCCTTTATGTAAGCAACTTAAAAAAGAAGGACCTCTGGCAGCACCTGTGGCTCAAGGAGTAGGGCGCCGGTCCCATATGCCAGAGGTGGCGGGTTCAAACCTAGCCCCGGCCCAAAACCAAAAAAAAAGAAGGACCTCAGTGGCGCCTATAGCTCAGCAGTTAGGGCCCCGGCCACATACACCGAGGCTGGCAGATTAGAACCTGGCTTGGGCCAGTTAAAACAACAATGACAACTGCAACAACAACACCCACCCCCGGGTGTTGTGGTAGGCGCCTGTAGTCCCAGCTACTTGGGAGGCGGAGGCGGGAAAATTGCTTGAGCCCAGGAGTTGGAGGTTGCTGTAAGCTGTGATGCCACAGCACTCTGTCACCCAGGGTGACAGCTTCAGACTCTGTCTCAAAAAAAAAAAAAAAAGAGGACCTCAAATAGATGAAAAAATGTTGGGGTCTAAAGCAAAGAGGAATAGTCACCTGTAGGCACTTTAGCGTTTTAATGGATTGGTATTATAGAAAAAAATCTGAGGGGGAACGGGTCTACCCTCAGGAACAAAGCCCGAGGGCAGCAGACGTCCAGCACCTGCCGCCTTCCGACTGGGGTGTCCGTGGCTGTGTTCACAAGAGACGTTGGTTCAGAGTTTTCTCCTCTTTTTTTTTTTTTTTGTAGAGACAGAGTTTCACTTTATGGCCCTAGGCAGAGTGCCGTGGCATCGCATAGCTCACAGCAACCTCCAACCCCTGGGCTTAAGCGATTCTCTTGCCTCAGCCTCCCAAGTAGCTGGGACTACAGGCGCCTGCCACAACGCCCAGCTATTTTTTTTTTTTGTTGTAGTTCTGCCGGGGCCGGGTTTGAACCTGCCACCCTCGGTATATGGGGCCGGCACCTTACCGACTGAGCCACAGGTGCCGCCCCGAGTTTTCTCCTCTTGTGAGGTATTTGTCTGGTTTTGTTATTGAGGTAACAGGCCTCATAGAATGGGGATCCTCTCTTTGTGAGAATTGGTGTTACTTCTTTGACCGCCTGGTAGGAGTTGGTGTGAGCCCCGGGTTTCATGCTGGGTAGTTTTTGTCTCCTGAGTCAGTCTCTTTCTGCTGCCATCACCCCACAGCGTTCACCCCTCCCTCCCTCCTCCAACCTGTCCACAGCCTGCCCCCAACCCTAACCTTCTGTGAGGGAAGATGAGTGGCCGAGGGCCAGTGGGCAGGATTCTTCACTCCTGCTTCTCACTCCAGTTCACACGGATTATTTCTGGACCCATCCGAGGGGAGAAAATGTGTTAATCAATTCAGACCAGCCCTCAGTGCACACTCTGCTCCCTGGTTCATATCAACTTGCTCATCTGCTGGTGGACCCAGAGATGCGACTTTACTTTTTGAAAAAGCCACACGGGCCATTCTTGACAAGGACCTTTAAGAGGTCAGAACACTCCCAGGCTCACAGGGGTGAGGCTTAGAACCCTCCCACTGTCTTCCCTCAAACACGGTAGACGTAAACCGGACAGTGTTTGCAAGTTATGCCCTGGTCTTGTTCTGGACACTGAGATGACTTCTGTCTTGGTCACTGGCTTTGGTAACAAACTAGATTAATGATTAGAGATGCTTCCCAGAAAACCCCATGAGGGTTTGAGAACAAGCCACTCTCTGACATGAGCACCATGAATGGACACCACCAGGACACTGCCCGCCCTGGACGGATGCCACCAGGATGCTGCCCACCCTGGATGGACACCACCAGGACGCTGTCTTCCCTGGATGGACACCACCAGGACACTGCCCACCCTGGATGGACACCACCAGGATGCTGTCTGCCCTGGATGGACACCACCAGGACGCTGCCCACCCTGGATGGACACCGCCAGGACACTGCCCACCCTGGATGGACACCACCAGGACGCTGCCCACCCTGGATGGACACCGCCAGGACACTGCCCACCCTGGATGGACACCACCAGGACGCTGCCCACCCTGGATGGACACCACCAGGACACTGCTGCAGAGACAGTGAGTAAACACTGCAAATCAAGTACTTTACCAAGAGAACACTTAGAGGAAACAAGTCTGTTTCCCTGACTCTCACAGAGGACTTTGCAGATCCTGTAAAGGGACATTGAACTCCAGACAGCCCCAACTAGACATTCAAATGGCAGCAAGCTCTGAAAGCCTCTCTGATTAACATTATCCTTGGTCCTGCCCTGTGTGTCCACACTAACTCAATGCACAGGGAAATAGCTGCCCACCTCAGTCCTGCTGGATTTGGGGATTCCTGGGACCATCCACGTCTCCCCTATCCCTGGAGCACACAGCCGCCCTGGGCAATCTACACAACCTGCCTCTATCTCAACCTCTTCCTTCTCCTGGGCCTGTCGACAGCCCTGGCTTTCCACTCCACTACCCGGGGACCCTCCAGGAAGCCCCCTTCAGTTGGGATGCAGCGGCCCGGCCTGCCCCAGACCCAGTCTGTGCCCCTCACCTTTGTTCCTGAGAGGCTCTCACAGACCACCAGCCTATTCCTGCTCCTGTTCCAAGTCCCTGAACCCCCCTCAAGTACAACCTGTGTTAATTAAAACAGACCCTTGCTGTGGGCCAGCGGGGGCTCCCAAACTGTAGGCTGACACCTCCGAGACAAGGGACTGGTGGTCCCAATGCCTGTGCATGTAATAACACTGTCCTAGGAAGGAAGACAGCTGGTCCCAGGCTTGGGAACTAAAAGCATGATAGCCAAGCCAGGCTGCTCTGCTCTACCTCCACTGTCCTGGCCCTGGCCCTGTGCCTGCGTCCCTGTTCACCTCAACTCACAGGATGACACCTTCACGTGTCAGCACAGGCTTCCACAACTCGGGGCTTTACTGAGCCCTACTTGTTCCTCCAGGCCCCGGAAGGTGACCTAAGGATTATGACCTCTCCCCGAAACCCAGTCCCTGCCCAGTGGCAGGTGACAGTCTCCTTTGCTCTTTGGACATCAGCAGCCTGCAGCCCAAGCCTTATACCCACTCCAAGCTCTCCCCGCAAGGAACATGGGTCTCTGGGGACAAACTGCAACCACACAGCTCCCAACCAACCCAGGACAGGCATCTCCGTTGAAGGGGGAGGCTCCAATCCCTGAAGGGGCTGAAACCCGCGCCAATCCCCCTTCCTGAGAGCAGACGGCAGTGCAGAGGGCTCCTGAAAGTGGCCCCTGCCCGTCTTCCTATCCTTGTGTGCGCCAGCTAAGGACAGGGGCACTGGGCCCCACGGGGGACCGTCCTCCCTTGTCTGCAGTCCTCACCCTGAGCCCTGGCTGGCCTCTGTCCCACACTCAGACTCCCCAGTCACCTGCACTGTTTTCCCTTCCTGTGTGCTAAAGGAAGGACACGCTTCCGTGGTCCTCACCCAAAAGTGCAGTGGAGGCCATGAGTCTGTTGGGCCCGGTGCTCCCACCGTTGCCTGTTGGCTGTGTGCGGCCGGCACTCCCACCGAGTGGGCCCAGCCACTGCCAACGCCCTTCTGAGTCTGGCCTCAGACACCCATGCAGCTCAGACCTGAGGGCACCCAACACTTTTCTGCTTCTAGACGGGCTCTTATGGGATCCTGCTGTGTCCCTTCTCTTGTGGCTGTTCCCACCTTCAGAGCCTCGGGGTCTTCTTCCTCTCTGCACACAACTCCCCTCACCCGACCTAGCCACACCCCTCTCAGACACCCCAAGTCACCCTCTTGGCTAGGCTCTTACCTCAGGCATACAGAGGTGAATCTCAAACAGGACACACCTCACAGCTGCTGCCCTGCCAGGTGTGGCTCCCCGTGGCCACACTCAAGCCTGCACCAAGAGATAATCAAGCCAGCAGACAGAGAGCAGACTGCTGGGGTCCCATGCGCCACGTGCTGCAGAAACAGAGGTCAGGACAGTGCCAGGGACAGCCCCCAAACATGGAACCCACAAACGGATCCATGCACCCTGGCATTATCCACAGTAGCCCAAAGGTGGAGGCAACTGCAGTGTCCATCCACAGACAGAACTCGGTGCAGACATCAGTGGAATGTTATCCAGCCTCACAAAGGAAGAAACTCCTGGCAGGTGCCGCCTCGTGCCGTTGGATAATTATCACCAGCCAGCAGCTCCTCCCAGGTCTTGTAAGGGATGCTCGAATCTGATCCAACTGTGCCCTAAGAGACTTCACATCTTCATGATGCACCCGCTCGCCTGTCCCAGCAGGTGAAGTCCACCTGCTCCCCAGACCTCCCCAACAGCCATCAGGTGGTCTCTAAGTCAGAGACTCAGCCTCTGGAAAGACGCTGCACCAAGACTGACCCCAGCCCCAGCAGGAGGACGGACACTGTGTTCTCTATTGCTGCTTCAACCAATCCCCACCAGAGTCAGTGGCTCGACAAAACTTGAATTTATTTTTTGACAGTTCTGGAGGCCAGAAGTCTGAAATCATGTTTTCTGGGCCAACATCAAGATGCCAATTCCTCTAGAAGGCTCCAGCTTCTGGGCGTAGCGCGTGGTCCCGCCTGCCCCTCTCTTCTCCCCAGCTTCCAGCCTCCATCCTTGCTGAGCCGACACCTCTCTCAGACACCCCAAGTCAACCTTGTGTCCCTTGAGTAAGGGCCCATGCAGGTAATTCAGCAAAATGTCCAGATTGCAGCAGCCTTAATTTAATCACATCTGCAAAGTCCCTTTTGACATAGAAGGACACATTCACATTAAAGGGAATTAAAGAGTGGTTATTTTGGTGGGGGCATTAATCAGCTTACTGAATCACAGACATCTCAGCAAAACTGCAGAAAGCACAACCCCTGGGGCCAGACTCGGGGCTCACGCAAGTAATCCCACACTCTGGGAGGCCAAGGCGGGAGGATCACTCGAGCCCAGGAGGTTGCAGGGAGCTGCGGTGACACCATGGCACTACAGCCTGGAGGATGGCACAGGACCCTATCTCTGAAGTAAAAGTACAACCTTGGGTTCATGTTTAAGGACTTAGCAAACACAGTCTTTCTCCAAAAGAGAATCCACCTCAAAAGAAGACCTTAACCTGAGGCTCATTCAAGAGCCCCCAAAACAGATGACAATGTTTAGTAATCTGATCTCCAGGGACCCGAGAAGAATCAGATGACATTGTGAAGGGGTTGGCTTCCACCAAGGCCTAAGACAATGTCCCGGGACTCCCTGCTGGCCTCACCACCTTCCTTCTTGTCCACCGAGATAGTGTCCCAGGACTCCCTGCTGGCCTCGCCACCTTCCTTCTTGTCCATTCTTTGTCCTGCTTCTCGTTCATCAGCTTCTGACCCAGCCTGCCCTCCTTACCTGTACTCTGAGATGACTGTGCCCCATACTGTTTTCCTTTGCAGCCCGCCTCACCTCACAAAGAGGGGAGATAGCCCCCTTGTTCAGTGCTCCTGAGCACAGCCGCCACACTCAATGTCCTGGCCTCTGGAAAAGTCACCCCCACCGGACCCTCACTGTGGCCCAGGGCTGCCTTCTTAATGGCCCATATTAGATTTTAAACTACCTGCAAATCAACAGTCCTAAGCTTTCGGTTTGTACTAACCACACTTAAGCCCAACATAATTTGCTTCCCTTGAAATATGCACACTTCTTTAGGCTCAAGTGTGGGGACCCACACGGGCACTTTCCCCCAGATAATAACATTCCCTCCATCCAGCTTCAAAAACTATGTTCACCTCCACACCAGGACTCTGCCCTCCTGAGGGCTCTGCCTCCAGGCCCTGCCTTCCACGATGGTGTTTGATGGCATGAGACGTCTGGGAGGAAAAAGGCCGGGACCTTCCTGCAGGCGTTTGCCCCTCCTCTCTGGCAGGGAGAGAAACAGCGGGGCTCAGTGGGCGCAGGTGAGCTTGCAGTGGGGTCTGGCTGCCTCAAGCCTGGGTCTTCTTGCTGTCCTGGTGCACGGCAGGGATGTGAGAGAAGGACACGAGGACAAGTGACTCCACATTTGCCGCAGAAAGGCATCGGGCTCGACAGGCTCTCCTGCGAGGTCCCGTGTTCATGCATTTCCTGCATTTCTGGAAAGTCTCAGGGTGACACTATGTGTGAAATGTCTGAGTCTGGCTTTAGGGGACAGTGGCCATTAGTTACTCGTCTGCCATGCCCGGTATGCTGCAAGGGCGTCCAGGGAACGCAGAGTCCCCTGTGACTCCTTTTCTATCTCTGATTTTGGGCAACTGCTAACCTAAGACTCTGTGGTCTTAAGGGAGAAGGCTTTGCCTCAAAATTCAAAGCTATTGAGTTCCAGTCCTGTCCAAGTCAACATTTTCATTAAAATTTCTATTAACCTTCTCCTGTAAGAGTAACTCTAAATTGATTCTTGGGCAGTGCCTGTGGCTCAGAGGAGTAGGACGCCGGCCCCATAAGCTGGAGGTGGTGGGTTCAAAGCCAGCCCTGGCCAAAACTGCCAAAAAAAAAAAGAAAAATTACCCTTGATTCTTAACCTATTTTGAAAGGTTGAGAAAAGTAGCAATTCAATCCAAGGTGTACCCAGAGGTTGAGGCCTTCCTTCTGCTTCTGCAGTGCCCTGCAGACATGCAAGGGAAGAAAGAGGAAAGGGCTGTGAGTGTGTGAGCACCAGAACATCACTCCTTCTCTGCTACTGACAAGGACTATCTCACAAAGCGTCGTTTGCATCATTTCACCTCTCTGTTCCATAGGGTTCCCACATACCTCGTAACTGATGGACTCCAACAGGATAAGAAAGGAACTTAAAACTATTTATTGTCTCTAAGTATAAAATCTACATTTATTTTGTAGGCAATTTAAAAACAGAAGACAAGGTTTTTATTTATACAGAAAAAATGTTGGGCGGCACCTGTGGCTCAAGGAATAAGGTGCCGGCCCCATATACCAGAGGTAGTGGGTTCAAACCCAGCCCCAGCCAAAAAAAAAAAAAAAAAAAAAAAACAGACAAGGAAAAAGAAAGAAAAAATGTTGATATCGTATTTGAAAAATTTGAAAACAAGCAAATACACTTTCTAAAAACTCGTAAAAGCAGACACAATAGAAACATCAACACAGATAAAAATGAAACTAATAACAATTAGATTTGTCAGCACAATGGCCTGGTAACTTATGGTGAAATTTTCTCTGAGAACAATCTGATACTTCAACGAAAACTCTAAAGTGCAGCTTGAAATACAATGTCTTTTGGATAAACACGTCACTATTCATCTCCACATTATTTCAGGGACTATGTGTTTTGTAATGTCAGAGGCAAAAAAAAAAGGATTGTTTGGAGTTGTTTTGTTGTCCAAACTGGTGGATCTTTAAAGCTGTTTGTTCACATCTTTGACTTCTCACTGAAATAACCAATTGTCGACTAGATTTATCCTATTGAAGTTTTCTTTGTGGACTGATAATATAATCTAATTTTTTCCTCTTAAGTGGACACCAGGAAAGAAGGGACGTGCCATTCAGGATACACCTGGTTTGTAGTGACCAGGCCTACTCTGTAGTTAGCAATGTTCTTATTTTCCTTTTTTTTTAATTTCAGGTTAATGTGAGGGTACAACCAGGTCACAATATTTGAATTTGTTAGGTGGAGTCCCTCTTGTAGATGTGACCTGCACCCAAAAGGTGTGCCATACACCCCTTGTGTCCACCAGTTGCCCCCACCACCTCCCTCTACCCCTCCCCACAACTTGAATTGAATTGAGTTTTTTCCTCTGTGGGCATGTATTAGATCATCTACTGGCTTCATATTAGCATTGAGTACATTGGGTATTTGCTTCTCCATTCTTGTGATACCTTACTAGGAAAAATGTGTCCCAACTCCATCCAGGTTGATACAAACAATGTAGAGTTCCCATCTTCCATGGTGTACACATACCATGGCTTGTTAATCCATTCCTCAGCTGATGGCATTTAGGTTGTTTCCACATCTTAGCGATTATAAATTGAGCTGCGATAAACAATCTAGTGCACATGTCTTTATGATAAAATGACTTTTTTCTTTTGGGTAGATGCCTAGTAGTGGGACTGCAGGGTCAAATGGGAGGTCTAATTTGAGTTCTTTAAGGATTCTCCGTACTTCTTTCCAAAGAGGCTGTATGAGTTTGTAGTCCCACCAACAATACAAAAGTGTTCCCTTCTCTCCATATCTGTGCCAGTATCCGAAACGTTGGGACTTTGTGATGTGGGCTATTCTCACTGGGGTTAGATGATATCTCAGGGTGATTTTGATTTGCATTTATGTGATGATTAGGGGCAATGAGCATTTTTTCATATGTTTGTTAGCCATTAGTCTGTCTTCCTGAGAGAAGATTCTGTTCAGGTCTCTTGCCCACTGGTAGATTGGATTGTTGAGTCTTTTTTGTTCATTAATTTCTCTATAGATCCTAGTTATCAAGCCTTGTCAGATTCATAACATGCAAATATCTTTTCCCATTCTGAAGATTGTCTATTTGCTTTAATTGTGTCCTTAGCCATGTGGAAGCTTTTCAACTTAAGTCCCATGTGTTTATTTTTGTTGTTGCAGTTGCCACTGAAATCCTCTTCATAAAATCTTTCCCCAGGCCAATATCCTCAAGAGTTTTTCCCATACTTTCTTCATGTCCACTGGCCTAGTCAGAGACACGGAGGCAGACACTGCAGATGAAATGAATGATTTATTAAGGGATGGCTGGTGCTTGCTCAGGCACAGCAGCAAATGGCCGTTCTTATTCACATTCTTTTTTTTTTTTTTTTGTAGAGACATAGTCTCACTTTATGGCCCTCAGTAGAGTGCCGTGGCCTCACACGGCTCACAGCAACCTCTAACTCCTGGGCTTACACGATTCTCTTGCCTCAGCCTCCCGAGCAGCTGGGACCACAGGCGCCCGCCACAACGCCCGGCTATTTTTCTTATTCACATTCTTATATACCCAAAATCATCAGATAGAAATAATCCAAGAACAAGGAAGACAAAAGGTAAAGATGCCTTATCAGAGTTAATCCAGCAAAGTACGTACACACCTTTCTAAACCAAGAATATCTTGTTTAGAGATAAACAACAATGGAGATGAACCACAAAGTGCTGGGTTGTCTGTTCTGTTTGCCTACTTCTCTGTATGATTAACTGAAAGTTTTTGTGTAATAGAGGTAGGGGATTAAGTGCAACGGTCCATTGCCTGAGGCAGATGCTCTGTCTCCAGCTACCACTTGGCGAGAGCCCTCCAGGACATTCTTTCCTTTAAGGCATGACTGCCTGCATTTTTCAGCAAAGCCACTTATTTGAGCTGGGGGAGAACATCCCCCAAAACTCATATCTAGCCCAAGTACTGGAAATGTCCTTTCTCAGGGTCTTGTAACTTCAAGGAGCACAAATGAGACTGATTCACCTACAAGGGTGCAGTGGACTGTGCCCCTTCAGTTGTCTATTTGCTTTAATTGTGTCCTTAGCCATGTGGAAGCTTTTCAACTTAAGTCCCATTTGTTTATTTTTATTGTTGCAATTGCCACTGAAATCCTCTTCATAAAATCTTTCCCCAGGCTGACATCCTCAAGACTTTTTCCCACAGTTTCTTCTAGGTTTTTTATCGTTTCATGTCTTAAATTTAAATCTTTTCTCTATCTTGAGTCAATTTTTATAAGTGCTGAAAGGTGAGGGTACAGTTTCAGCCTTTTGCATGTGGTTACCCTGTTACCTCAGCATCATTTATTGAATAGGGATTCTTTTCCACAGTATATACGTTTATTTGGTTTATCAGAGATTGGATGGCAACTGGAGACTGGTTTCATCACTTAGTTTTCTATTCGTTCCATATGTCTATGTGGTTTTTTTTTTTTTTTTTGGAGACAGAACCTCATTATGTTACCCTTGGTAGAGTGCCATGGCATCATAGCTCACAGCCACCTCAAACTCTTGGACTTAAGCAATTCTCTTGCCTCACCCTCCCAAGTATCTGGGACTACAGGCGCTCACCACAATACCCGGTATTTTTTTGTTGCAGTTGTCATTGTTGTTTAGTGGGCCCGGGGCCGGGTTTGAAACCACCAACCTTGATGCATGTGGCTGGCACCTTAACCACTGTGCTACAGGCACTGAGCATCCAGGCCGTTTTAATCACTGTGGACTTATAATATAGCCTAAAGTCTGGTAGAGTGATGCCTCCAGCTTTGTTTTTATTACTAAGAATTTCCTTAGCTGTATGGATTTTTTTCTGGTTCATATGAAATGAAGAACTATTTTTTTCATTTCTTCAAAGTATCATCTTGGTATTTTAACAAGAATTTCATTGAATCCATAGATTGCTTTGGGTAGTATAGACATTTTAACAATGTTGATTCTTCCCAGCCAAGAGCATGATATGTTCTTCCATTTGTTACTGTCTTCTGCTATTTCTTTCCTTAGTGTTTTGTAATTCTCTTAGTAGAGGTCGTTCACCACTTTTGTTAGGTATATTCCTAGGTATTTCATTTTCTTTGAAGCTACTGTGAAGGAAATTATGTCAATGATTAGCTTCTCAACTTGGCTGTTGTTGGCATATACAAAGGCTACTGATTTGTAAACAATGATTATATACCCTGAGACATTATTGTATTTCTTGATGACTTCCAGGAGTCTTGTGGTTGAGTCTCTGGGGTTTTCTAAGTATAAGATCATATCACTGGCGAAGAGTAAGAGTTTGACCTCCTCTGCTCCCATTTGGATGCCCTTTATTTCCTTCTCTCGCTTGATTGCGTTGGCCAGACTTCCAGCACTATGTTGCATAACAGTGGTGATAGTGGACGTCCTTGTCTTGTTCAGTTCTAAGTGAAAAGGTTTTAGTTTTACTCCATTCAGTATGATATTAGCTATAGGTTCATTGTAGATGGCTTCAATCAGTTTTAGAAAAGTGCTACCTTTACTTATTTTCTTAAGTGTTAGAAAAGGATGCTGAGGGTGGCGCCTGTGGCTCAGTGAGTAGGGCTCCAGCCCCATATACCGAGAGTGGTGGGTTCAAGCCCAGCCCCAGCTGAACTGCAACCAAAAAAAAAAAAAATAGCCGGGCGTTGTGGCGGGCATCTGTAGTCCCAGCTGCTCGGGAGGCTGAGGCAGGAGAATCACGGAAGCCCAAGAGCTGGAGGTTGCTGTGAGTCCTATGACATCATGGCACTCTACCGAAGGCGGTAAAGTAAGACTCAGTCTCTACAAAAAGAAAAAAATAATAAACAAAGAAAAGGATGCTGAATTTTACCAAATGCTTTTTCTGCATCTATTGAGAGATCATATGGTCTTTGTTTTTGCTTCTATTCATATGGTGAATTTCAGTTAGGCATTTGCATATGTTAAAACAGCCTTGCATCCCAGGGATGAAGCCTACTTGATTGTGATGTATAATTTTTTTAATGTGTAGCTGTAATCTATTGGCTAAGATTTTATTGAGTATTTTTCATCAATTCATTCATGAAATTGGCCTGTAGTTCTCTTTAGTTAGGTCCTTTCCTGGTTTTGGTATCAGGGTGATGTTTGCTTCATAGAACATGCTGGGGAAGGTTACTTCCTTCTCAATGTTTTGAAATAGGTTCTGCAGTATAGGTACAAGCTCTTCTTGAATATTTGAT
The DNA here is from genome assembly GCF_027406575.1 of Nycticebus coucang. Lineage (NCBI taxonomy): Eukaryota > Metazoa > Chordata > Mammalia > Primates > Lorisidae > Nycticebus > Nycticebus coucang. The sequence goes on from NC_069794.1 coordinate 2,582,598, forward strand.
AAAGTCTCGTGTGAAGCCATCTGGTCCAGGCTTTTTTTGTTGGAAGATTTTTGTTGTTGTTGTTTCTTCAATCTCAGTGCTTGATATTGGTCTGTCCAAGAGATCTATTTCTTTTCTTTCTTTCTTTTTTTTTTACCATTCTATTTTATTGTGATTATTTTTAATATTTCAGTTATCCTTTAATACTTCAGATGGCGTTAGAAAAATGAAAAAGGAGAAATTTCATTTTTTGCCTAAAGCCTATCAATTTGCAAGTCTTTACTCTTCCCTATGAATGATGTATGAAAAGCTCTGTATTATGTTCCTAGCAACCAAGAAACTATTACATAACCACATTTTTCTATGTTAATTCATCTTTCATGTTTTATACCGTCTTCATGGTCAGTCTTCAAAGTGCTAAATTGATATTAAATTTATAAAAATCCCTTGATTTTCTAAACTTCTGCCTCATACTCTGTTGAAATTATATCACTTTGTTTTGTGATAATATCCAAAAGAGAAAATATAAACCTTGGTTTCTAAAAGGTGACTGAAGACAACAGGCCCTTTAAGATATCAATTCAAGACCACGCTGACAGTGTAAGGGTATGAAAACAGGGTCAAGAAAAATAGAAGTCTGGCATTTACATTCTTACTTAGGAAAAAACTACAACTAGCAGCTAAAACTTATACAACGGTTGCTAAGTGCTGCCACACTGAATCATAATCCTATGAGGGGGTTTTATTATCATCATCTTTATTTCACCGATGAAGAAACGGGGCACAAGGAAGTTAACCTGCTCAAGGTCACACAAGAAATAAGTGGAAGAGATGGGAATCAAACAGAAGCAGTCTAGCTACAAGGGCCAGTCTTATCACACTGTACTATACTATGATGCCAGACGCTGAGGTGTTTTCTTAACTGTATCCCTATGCAAATGGTATACATACAGTTCAGTTGGAAAAATCAAGACCAGTCATCATCTGGCTGGAACCTTTATTATTTCAAAAATAAGCATGCTATGTATTTTGAGATGACAAATTTTTCTGGATTATTGTAATAAATACATCAAAAATAGCAATTGTCTTAATAATACAGACTTCTCATTTAAGACTTCCAAAAATAACTTCTCTGTATCAACCTATAAATGTCACAGGAAAGTTAAGTTCTATGCAGGACGGAAAGAAAATTCTTCTAGGGGAAACTAATGAAGCATTTTGCCCATTACACTTTGACATATTTCATAAACACAACCAGGTTTGCTTTGCTTTTTAGTGCTTAGACTGAGACGGAATGCAAGAAACCAATAGTCTTAGGACCAAAACTTTCACATTCCCAGGTGTAAGTCAGGCACGGTGGCTCACGCCTGTAATCCTAGTACTCTGAAAGGCTGAAGCAGAAGGATCCTTTGCACTCAGGAGTTTGAGACCAGCCTGAATCAAGAGTGAGATCCCATTTCTACTAAAAAAAAAACAAAACAAAATCCCCCCCCCCAAAAAAAGACCCCTATTCTCAAGTGTAAGCCAAGAAAATTGTTTATATAAAATAACCTATTTTGGTAAATGCCAAAGGAGCCAAAAAGCTTGAAGATATAAGAAAAGCAAGCATGTATACAATTAGATATTTCAATAAATATGCAAAAAACCTTAGCAATCATTAACCTCGCTTATGTTTGAAAAGCAAATAAATTTCATGCTCTGAGTATTTTATCTTGAGAATAGTTTTAACGATATTTTAGAAGACTGAAAACTCATACCATAGCTACAGCACCGAGGAGCAACAGCAGAAGGCTTCCTTAACCTGCGACTTTGTTTCATGCTCAACACTATTGCTAAGTTTAGCAGATAAAAAACAAAACAAAACAATAATTTGTTTCCAAATACTCAGATATCTCTCACGGGCTCATCACCAATCACCCAAGTGCTAAGTCCTTGATATTCAACAAATAGAGTGCAGGTGACCTTTTACTTCCCTGTGGTCCCTTTATCAAACCTCTGCATCACTTATGACATCATTTACAAAATTCTGCATCCAATAAAATATGCAGGCAAACACAGGTTTGCTAACTTTTACTTAACCTAGTAAGTTTAAAAATTGACAAAATACTTATATTCTCATAGCACAAACCTTAGTTTTTACATTCATTAAACATTTTCAAATTACTCAGACATGAGAAACATGTGTGCTTATTTGGATGAGAACTACTGAATTTATTTTCCAGAAGAAAAAGTAGACTTGAAGCATCACATTACTGGACCATTTTAAAACATGTTGATATGTTCTTATCTTCTAAACTTCAACAAAAGCTGCTTGTACAAACTATTTAATGAATATCTGTCCTATCAAACAAGCAAGATATCTGATGTAGGAGAGAAGCCAGAAGTTGAGTCACTTCATTTCTTTCGGTTGCCTCCAGTAGCTAGCATAGTTGCAACTCGCATAAATATATTTAATGTATCCGTGTAGATTGCCAGCATTGCATTGATAGGATCATAGTTTTGAACTCCACACGCTGGTGTTTTTTCTGCCCGCTTGATTATTTTCTGGGTATCATACAGGAGGAACATGCTGAAAAGAACTAATTCACCATACGTTGCCACTGAGTACAGAGTGGCACCAGCCACTCTGGAAGGTGGGAGAAACATAGATCCCAGATAGGACACAAAGACAAGACTCAGGCTCACTCCCAGGGTGCTCCCATGTTCAGAAACTTCTCACTGGGCACACGCATGGCCGCAATGGAGAGGCCTCCCACAATGCTGGCTGTATATACCACATGGCTCTGATGAGAAGAGGCCCTCCTAATATTGTCAGAGGAGCCACCATTGCACTCATCACACCAGAATGTAGCATCCAAGCAAGATGCTTTAGGCCTGGGCTTTGGTCATATGATATATATATATATATATATTTTTTTTTTTTTAAAGGAGCTATAACCCCTTTTATTTTCTCTGTTTAAAATCAAACAAAAAACAAACATCAATTCTGTTATACACTAACATCTTCAAAGTACATCATTTGTACAAGACTAAGAACAAAACTGTGTTTACAGAGATCCAAACATACACGAGTGAGACCATCTCTCACACAGCTTTCCGATGGTACTCTGGAGGAGCCACTTCGTAATCGCTGGCACTAAACAAGGTTGCAGAATTCTTTGCCAGATACTTTAGGAAATCATGAAGATAGTTCACTAATAAAGCAAGGCTTTCCTTATTCAAAGGTGTATAGGCCAACATTGCTCCATTTCATACAAATAATCTCAATAGATGTGGTGCTCCATATACTTGGGACCTGGGTGCATCAGGGTGATCTGCAAGAATTTCAGCATACTGCGGCCTCTCAGATTTGTACAGGAGCTGAGTGCCCAGCATTACATTGAAGTATTCTTTTATCCCTGCCACAACTTCATTAACAGCATACTCCTTATTATCTGTGTTTCCACGAGATTTCTGGTAATTTGCATAATCCTCCAGAATGGAATCCACATTCTTCTTAGCAGGGAAGGTAAGAGCTGTTTTTGCCTGGTAATTAACTCCCAGTCATCAACAAGCCAATGTTTTAGCTCTTCAGCAATCTTCCCTTTAACTACCACTCTGTTCATGAATGTTTCTTCATTTTCAACAGTAGGATCTACCTGGGCCCTTTTCTTCCGCGGAGGTTGAGGTCTCTCACTGGTACTGCCACCATCTCCATTTCCAGGTGTTTTCTGCTTATTCCTGTTTTCACTTCAACATTTCTCTGTTGCAGACCAGATGTCTTCTTTCCTGGGGCGGCCCCTCTCATCTTCCCCTCTGCAGACTGCTCCTGATTGGCTTTTTGAAGTTCTCACTGTTTCTGCAGATTGGTGTCCACATATTTGAGTACTCTGCTCTCTGGAACCCATTCATCCCAATTTTTATTCCAACCACTGTAATGTATAAAGTATTTCACTTGTTTGTCCTTTATGGCAACCTTTACACACTTTGCTTCATAAAGAAGAGGCCCATGAAAGCACAGTACTCGCTCAACCTCCTCCTCCGGGTCCTGCTTCGGTGCCATTTATAAGTGATTTGCCACCGCCTCCTTCTCCCACCACCCCCGACTCTCTCAGTCAGATGATATTGACCGTACCAGCATTCCAGCTCCAATCATGGCAGCAAAGGTTGCACCAATTGTCACCCAAGAGCCTCTCATCATGAAGTTCATGAGAGCAGGAGTTCTGCTTATTGCCACTGCAGATGAAGCTGTTAAACCAATACTTCCTGCTAAGTACATACAGGTAGAATGAATTCTATCCCTACTGAGGCCAAATTACAGCCTTTTCAATAGCTCCAATCTCATTAGACATTCCCAAGCCATAGTAGCATAATGCTCCAAGACCAACAGCTACCCTTCCAGCAACAAACCATCTTCCCATTTGATCAATTTTAAATATTTTTTCCACTGATGGTTCCAATGCTGCCTCTTTGAGTTCTTGGCCAGTTTTCCACGCTGGACCCCAATTCTTGTCTTAGTGGCATATTCCCTGCTGGATGTTAAGAGCCACTGGTTCTTTGTGATGGAATTCTTCACAACAGGGGAGGCCTTGGTGAACGCTGGGTGGAAAACCCTGGGAGGTAGTGTCCAGAGACACACAAGCCTTGCCGCCAGCATGGTGGTACACCGGGTTTACCAAGCAAATCTGAAATGCTCAGTCCCCAGTCATCCCCACCATGCTATTCCCCTCCAGGCAGGCAAAACACACATGCCCCCACCCACTCCTTACTGCTTCAGCATGCCCAAGAGATCTATTTCTTCTTGGTTAGGTCTAAGGAGATGGTGTGATCCCAGGTATTGGTCCATTTCCTCCACATTGTCAAATTTCTGGGGATACAGTTTTTTGTAGTAGTCAGAGATAATCTCTTGTATCTATCTCTGTGATATCTGTTATTTCCCTTTTTCATTTCTGACTGAGGTTATCAGAGATTTTACTTTGTTGTTTCTAGTTAATCTGGCCAAAGGTTTATCAATTTTATCTTTATGAAGAACTAACTTTTTTTCTTTAATTTTCTTTATGATTCTTTTGTTTTCAGTTTCATTTATTTCTGATTTCATTTTGGTTCTTTTCTTCTGCTAGGTTTAGAATTATATTGCTTTCCCTTTTCTATTTCCTTAAGATGATTCATTACATTGTTGATGTGCTCTCTTTCTGTTTTTTTCATGTAGGCATCTAATATGCTAAATTTCCCTTTTAGGACTGCGTTTGCAATATTGCACAGGTTTTGGTAACTGTAGCTTCATTGTTGTTACATTCAAGGAATTTAACAATTTCTTCCTTTACCTCTTCCTTGACACAACTGTCATTCAGCATAAAGTTGTTTAATTTCCATGCCTTTGTGTGCGGATGAAAATTTTTGTTGGAGTTGAATTCCACCTTTATCGTCTTATAGTCTGAGAAGATAAAAGAAGACATAATTTTAATTCTTTCAATTTTGTTGAGGTTTTATTTGTATGCTAGGATATGATCTATTTTGGAGTATGTTCTATGAGTTGACATGAAGAACATACATTCCTTAGCTTTGGGAAGGTGTGTTCTGTATGTCTATTAAGCCCATTTGTTCTAGGCTCACATTTAAGTCTCTTGTATCTTTGTTTAGTTTGTGTTTAGAGGATCTGTCCAGTTCTGCCGAAGGGGTGTTAAAGTCCCAAGACATTATGGTGTTATGTGATATAATATTGCTCAGACCAATCAAGGTCTGTTTCGTAAATCTGGGAGCATGTAAGCTGGGTGCATAAATATTTAGAACTGAAATGTGCTTTTGTTGTATTGTTCACTTGACTACAATGAAATGACCCATCTTTGTCCTTCTTAATTTTAGTTGCTTTAATCCATTTGTATCTGAAAATAAGATTGTGACCCTTCTCTTCTTCTGACTTGCATTTGCATGAAATATTATCATCCAACCCTCACCCTGAGTCTTGTTTTGTCCTTCAAATTTAGGTGTATTTCCTGGACACAACACATGGATGTCTTGTGCTTTTTTATCCAATCAGCCAGCCTGTGCCTTGTCAGTGGGAAATTCAAGCCATTGACATTTGTTGAGAGAATTGATAAGTGTGGTGTAGTTCTATTCATCTTACTTTGTGAAATTCTGTAGCTTAGTTTTATCCTTGTACCATTGTGGAAACTAGGTTTTGTCCTTTAGTTTCTGGGTGTTACCTTGCTGGTGGTCCATTGTGATGGTCAGTGTGGAGAACAGGACTTAGTATTTCCTGTATAGCCAGTCTTGTTGTGATGAATTTCCTCAATGTTTGCATCTCAATAAAAGATTTGATTTCTCCATTGATTCTGAAGCTTAGTTTAGCAGGATATAGAATTATAGGCTGAAAATTGTTTTGTTTAATAAGGTTAAAGGTAGATGACCATTCTCTTCTGGCTTGGAAAGTTTCAGCTAAAAAGTCCACTGTCACCCTGATGGATCTGCCTCTATAGGATAATTGGCACTTATTCCTGGGTGAATGTAAATTTTTCTCTTTTGTCTTGACTTTGGATAGGTTTATTACAATGTGTCTTGGAGATGCTCTATTTGTGTAGAGATGACCCAGGGTTCAATAACCCTCTAAAAGAAGTGTTTTGGAATCTTTAGTGAAACTTAAGAAATTTTCATTTATGATATTCTCCATTAGGGCTTCTATTCCTTTGGGATGTTCTTCTTCCCTTTTAGGGATAACCATAATTTGTGTGTACATATATATGTGTGTGTATATATATATATATATATTATATATATATATATTTTTTTTGAGACAAAGCCTCACACTGTCACCCTGGGTAGAGTGCTGTGACATCCAACTCACAGCAACCTCCAACTCCTGGGCTTAAGCGATTCTCTTGCCTCAGCCTCCCAAGTAGCTGGGACTACAGGCACCCGTCACAACACCACAACACCCAGCTATTTTTTGGATGTAGTTGTCATTGTTGTTTGGCAGGCCCAGGCTGGTGTATGTGGCTGATACTTTAGCTGCTTCAGCTACAGGCGCTGAGTCATATATAATTTGTATATTTGAACACTTTGTGAAGCTCCGTAATTCTATGAGTGAGTGTTCTGCTTTCTCTCTCTTCTTTTCTGCCTCTTTAACTACCTGGGTTAGCTGAAGAGCTTTATCCTTGCTGGGCATGGTAGCTCATGCCTGTAATACTAGCCCTCTGGGAGGCTGAGCCAGGTGGTTTGCTTGAGCTCACAAGCATGAGACCAGCCTGAGCAATAGACTTCATCTCTTAAAAAAAAAAAATAGCCAGGCAGTGTGGCAGGCACCTGTAGTCCCAGCTAACCTGGGAGGCTGAGGCAAAAGATTTCTTGAGCCCAAGAGTTTGAGGTTGGCTGTGAGCTGTGGCACAACAGTACTTTACCAAGGGCGCCAAAATGAGACTCTGTCTAAAAAAAAGAGCTTTACCCTCTAGCTCGGAGATCCTTTCTTCTCCATGGTCTCATCTGTTATTTATACTTTCTACTGCACCTTTAAGTTCCCTGCTTGACTCTTTCAATTCATTGAGCTCCACCATTATTCTATTTTCTTCTTATCTTTCATCCAGTTTTTGGTTGTTTTTCCACTTTCTCATCAATTCCCTTTATTGTATTTGCCATCCATATTTTAAATTCCCTTTCTATCATTTTAATTAATTCTTTACATGTGGAATCCTCTGAGGTACCTATCTCATGGTCTGGTGGGTTGATCTGTTTTGGTTTTTCATGTTGCCAGAATTTTTCTTTTTTTTTAGAGACAGAGTCTCACTTTATCACCCACAGTAGAGTGCTATGGTATCACAGCTCACAGTTACCTCCAACTCCTGGGCTTAGGTGATTCTCTTGCTTCAGCCTCCCAAGTAGCTGGGACTACAGGTGCCCGCCACAACGCCCGGCTGTTGTTCTGTTGCAGTTTGGCCGGGGCCGGGTTCTAACCTGCCACCCTCAGTATATGGAGCCGGCGCCCTACCTTCTGAGCCACAGGCGCTGCCCACCAGAATTTTTCTATTGGTTCCTCTTCATGTGTGGTTTCTTCTTGTTCTCTTCCTTCCCCTACTTTTTCCTTCTATCTCCTTCACTTTACTTTATCTTGTTTCTGGTCTTAGGTATTGAAGTGGCCTCTTGGTATAAGATCAAAAGGAAGATAAGGGTAAAGGGTGAGAAGGGAGAAAGAAAAGAAAAAGAGAAAGATAAAAAAAAAAAGGAGGGTAAAAGAAAAGAATTGAAGGGAAGGAGAGAAGAAAGACAGAAAGAGAGAACAAGAACAACAGAAGTGTGGCAGGGTGCTATGGCCACACTTGCAAATCTAGGCCTTTCGGGAGCTAAGTTAGGCAGATCCCTTGAAGTCAGGAGCTTTTTACCTACCTGAGCAAAAGCAAGGCTCCACCTCTGCCAAATATGGAAAAAAAAAAATCCATATATCACAGTGGGGACCTACAATACCGTCTTTCCAGAGGCCAAAGCTAGAAGGATACCCTAGACCGTGAGCTCATGACCTTGTACTAGAACAGTGCCGTTACCCTGCAGTCAGACCAATGCTGTGACCTGCACCACTCAGAGAAAAGAAAAAAATAAAACATTTAAAAATAGGCTTGGCGTTTGTAGCACAGTGGTTACGGCACCAGCCATAGACACCGAGAGTGGCGGGTTTGAACCTGGCCCAGGCCAACTAAACAAGTGCAACCAGAAAAATAGCTGGGCATTGTGGTGGGCGCCTGTAGTCCCAGCTAGTCAGGAGGCTGAGGCAAGAGAATTGCTTAAGCCCAAAAGTTTGAGGTTGCTGTGAGCTGGATGCCACGCCACTCTACTAAGGGTAACATAGTGAGACTCTATCTCCAATAAATAAATAAATAAACACACAAAAAAAGTAAGAATACCATTATATAAGATACAGGAAAAAACTAGGATATCTTAACTGATTTTTGAGAAATTTACATGGGAAAGATGAGAAAAGTAGAAAAATCTCTACCAAAAGAGAAAAACAAGGAGAGAAATAAAAAAGGAAGAATAAAAGGGGCTGAAAAACCATAACAAAAATGGAGGAATACTTGCTATTAAAGAAAGTAAAATTAAAAATACAACCAACCAAACAAAAAACCTCAAAACAATAACCACAACAACAAAAAAGAAGGGAAAAAACTGAGGAAAAAATGAATGATATACATATATCTATATATCAATATATTAATATAGATATATCAATAAATAATTGAGCAATATACTGCCTAGACACTGGGGACACTGCAATGTTAGGAGACAGAGAACTCAGGGTGTTTTTGCTGTATAAAATTGAGGGCTGGAAGCCACTTTTTCCTTCCATAGGAGATGGGGTCCTATCTTCCTGACTTGTTTGCCCTCAATCAGGGCCTGGTCACTTCATCAGCATTCAGTTCCCATGGAATTGGGTTCCACAAGCTCTTGCCAACTTCCTTAGGAAGGACGTCAAACAGTGAGATTTTTCCTGGGACGGGGGCACTCAGCTCACCCCAAGGATGGCTGCCCAAGCTCAGCAGGTGTGCCAGAACCAGCCGTGCACAGAATCCTACAGACCATTCCTCTCACATGGCCTTCCCACAATGGTGGTGCTCAGTTAGTAGACAAGCTAGTGGGAGATTCAATCCACCCAGTATTTAATCCCAGCCACTGGACGCTGTTTGACTCATTTAAGCCTTCTAAGATATCTCCAGGGAGCAGTTTAGTCCAAAATCACAAAACTGCAGGACAGCCCTTTCCTGTCCCCAGTCCTCTGCAGACGGGCTGGCCAGCCAGCCCATGCCCATTCCCAAGTACTTGCCTTCTGTGCTGGTTTTCCTCAGCTCCAGACCTCCTCACTGGCTTCTGTAGTTCACCCCTGCTTTGCTGTGCTCCTGGAGTGAGTCCCTGGTGGGTCCCCCAGCCAGAGGCTGGAGTTCTCTCCTGTCTCACCTCGAGTGGTAAGGAGCTGTTTCTAGTCTGCCGTCTTGCTCCACCCCTCCCTATGTCCTTATTTTCCTTTCTCTTCTGTTACCTCACATGGGTAAGGGTGAACTTAAGACTCCAGTTTATTTCACTTTCTCCATGTATCTCTAACGTTTTGACATTATTTATTTGATGGTTTTTTTTTTTTAGAGACAGAGTCTCACTCTGTCACCCTCAGTAGAGTGCCATGGGGTCACAGCTCACAGCATATTTGATGTTTTTGAAAATCTTTTTTATTTTGAATTGATTTCAAACTAACAGAAATGTTGCAACAGTAAAGTAGAACAAAGAATCCCAAATACCCCACATCTTCACCCCCCAATTGTTAATGTTTTACTGTATTTGTCCTATCTTTCCTTCTATCTATTTACCTATCTGTATTTGATTTTTGGGAGCATCTGAGAGCAAGTTGCATACATGATGTCCTATTACTCCTAAATAACTAGCATTTCCTAAAAATAAGGTCACTCTCTTTCCTGCACAACCACAGCATAACCAGCAAAATCTGGAAATTAACATTGATGCAATATTCCCATCTGACCCACAGATCTCGTTACAATCACACAGATTATCCCAATAATGTCCCTTGAGAGGCTGAGGATCCAGCCTGGAGCACATGCTGCTGTGCAACTTCCTTTTGTTCTCCTTCAGACAGGACCATTTCCACCATTGTTACCCTCTAATGACCTTGATACTGTTAGAGAGTAGAGCCCAGTCACCTTGCAGAATGTCTCTAAATTTGGATTTGTCTGCTATTTTCTCATGATTATACTCAAATTATGCAGTTTAGGTTAAGAATACCACAAAACACAAGGATGGAGAAGCATGAATCCTATGTACTCAATTTTGATATGAGGACAATTAAGGACACAGTGGAATTGGGGGAAGGGGAGAGCAGAGAGAGAAAGAAGGAGGGAGGGTGGGGAAAGGAAGAGCAGAGAGAGGGAAGGAGGGAGAGGGTGGGATCTTGGTGTGTGCCACACCTTTTGGGGGCAAGACACGATTGTAAGAGGGACTTTACCTAACAAATGCAATCAGTGTAACCTAGTTTCTTGTACCCGCAATGAATCCCCAACAACAACAACAACAATAATAATGTATAGAAAAAAAAAGAATACCACAAAAGCACAAAAGTGATGCTGTACTCTCCCCAGTGCCTCCTATCAGGTGCAGTTTGTCTCATGGCTAGTGGCATTCACTTTTTTTTTTTTTTTTTAGAGACAAGAGTCTCACTTTATCACCCTCAGTAGAGTGCCATGGCCTCACAGCTCACAGCAAAACCTCAAACTCCTGGGCTTAGCCAATTCTCTTGCCTCAGCCTCCCGAGTAGCAGGGACTACAGGCGCCCGCCACAACGCCGGGGCTGGGTTTGAACCTGCCACCCTCGGTATATGGGGCTGGCGCCTACCCACTGAGCCACAGGAGCTGCCCAACATTCACTTTCATCATTTGGTTAAGATGGTGTCTGCCACATTTCTGTGCTGTACAGGTAGTTTCTTGTGAGTAGAGACTTTGATACTATGTATCCACTTCCTCATCAAGGATGATTCCTGTTTGAATTATTACTTTCCTGAATGCCAAATAATTTTTTTTTTTTTGTAGAGATAGAGTTTCACCTTATTGCCCTGGGTAGAGTGCCATGGCATCACACAGATCACAGCAACCTCCAATGCCTGGGCTTCCAAATGATAATTTTTGAATCCCATTTCTTCTACTTTCATTGACTAGCATTCTACTGTATTTATTATTCCTTTATTTGTCTCAAGGTTCATGGATTCTTATTTTATTCAGTGGGTTATTATTACTCTCTCTACTTATTCCAATGCTCAGATATGTGTGTGTTCTTTCCAACATGTCCCTGTCATCACTGGCATTTCCTTACTTGCTGGTACAAAGGTCCCAGGTTCAATTTGTATTTTTCCAAGCAGCCTGGAATTAGCCATTTTACAAGAAGCACTGGCTCCTTTCAGTGGAAAATGATATTAGAATCCAAGATCTGGGTACAGGGTGTGCTTGCTGCTGTGAGGTACCGTTGCTTCCATGGCAGAGCTGGGTCATGTGCGCATACACACACATCTCTATCGATTCCCACATCTAGACATAACAAGAAAACCATGGGCGGCGCCTGTGGCTCAGTGAGGAGGGCTCCAGCCCCATATGCCGAGGGTGGCGGGTTCAAGCACAGCCCCAGCCAAACTGCAACAAAAAAATAGCCGGGTATTGTGGCAGGCGCCTGTAGTCCCAGCTGCTCGGGAGGCTGAGGCAAGGGAATCGCGAAGGCCCAGGAGTTAAAGGTTGCTGTGAGCTGTGTGACGCCACGGCACTCTACCCAAGGGCGGTACAGTGAGACTCTGTCTCTACCAAAAAAAAAAAAAAGAAAACCATGAGCTGGCAGTGGCTCACATCTGTAATTTTTGCACTCTGGGAGGCTGTGGTGGGTGGATTGCTTGAGCTCACCAGTTCAACACAGCCTGAGCAAAAGTAAGACCCCATCTCTACTAAAAACAGAAAAACTAAGATAAGAGGATCACTTGAGGGCGGCACCTGTGGCTCAGTGAGTAGGGTGCCGGCCCCATATGCCGAGGGTGGTGGGTTCAAACCCAGCCCCGGCCAAACTGCAACAAAAAATAGCCGGGCGTTGTGGCGGGCGCCTGTAGTCCCAGCTGCTCAGGAGGCTGAGGCAAGAGAATCGCGTAAGCCCAAGAGTTAGAGGTTGCTGTGAGCCGTGTGACGCCACGGCACTCTACCCAAGGGCGGTACAGTGAGACTCTGTCTCTACAAAAAAAAAAAAAAGGATCACTTGAGCCCAGGAGTTCAAGGTCGCTGTGAGCTATGATGCCACAGCATTCTACCCAGGGCAACAGCAAGGGAAGGGAAGGGAAGGGGGGGAAGGGAGCAGTAGAGGGGAGTGGAGGGGAGACCAAGGGAGTAGCTCAAGCTCTGTCTCTGTAAAAAAAAAAAAAAAAAAATCCTACGACGGGCAATGGATCCCTGAGCTCCCACTTTCAATTCCACGCTGTGTCTCTTGTCTTTCCTTACTGTGGCTTCTAACTCTGTATTTCTTCAGTCAATCACCACCAGTTTCCAAAGTTCTCAGCAGAAGCTGCTCTCTTGGCAGGACCCCAACAAAAGACTTCTTCTTTTACACTTAAGTTCCTGCTTGGGTGAGAGATCTGAAAGTAAGACCACAAAGAATAGACATTGAGAATGAACAGCTTTTCCAGGGTTTGGGAGGGCAGGTTTGGGGCAATGACAGTGTGGAGACCTAAGAACTCGGGAGTACCCTGCTCAGGATACCTGGGAGTACCAGGAGACAGTTGGATCTGAGAGCCCTGAGGTTGGGCAGCCTCATAAAACTGCCAGAGGTGGCTCAGTGGCTAAGGCGCCAGCCACATACACCTGAGCTGGCGGGTTCGAATCCAGCCTTGGCCCACCAAACAACAATGACGGCTGCAACCAAAAAATAACCAGGCATTGTGGTGGGCGCCTGTGGTCCCAGCTACTTGGGAGGTGTAGGCAGGACAATCGCTTGAGCCCAGAAATTGGAGGTTGCTGTGAGCTGTGATGCCAAAGCACTCTACCCAGGGTGACAGCTTGAGGCTCTGTCTCAAAAAAAAAACCTGCCGGAGATCAAGCGCCATGCAGGCATCAGAATTTGCCAAAAAATTAGCCAGGGAGAAGAGTCTAACGTTAAGTATGCTAACAACTTAGGGTGATAAACCTTGTAACTTACAGTCTGTTCACTTCTTTCTCCTTTAGTTTTCAAGATGACTCATCAGACTAAGCATGGTAGGTACTGTTATTCATCATTTAACCCATTTTCCCATTAAAACACCAAGTCTTTGGCAGGGATCCAATTGGTGGGTTCGGACACGATGCTGCAGTTCTCTGCAGAAGGGCGACTGCCTCCGAAAACCACTGTCCTCAACTCCTCCTGGCTCCGAGCCCACTGTCGGAACCACTCGGTCAGATACAAACAGGGTCAGAACCACTCGGTCAGATACAAACAGGGCCCATCTTTGGGCCATAAACAAACACCTGTCAGTTAACTGACAAAATGCACCAACTTCATGGACCTCACAAATGGTAAGTGGAAGGCAGAGAGAGTCACAGGCAGGGAAAGCTGGAGCCCGTGCTGGTCACTCATGGGTGCCTGCAAGGGGTGGGGACGAGGCAAGGGGTAAGGGGTGTGGGAGACGAGGAACTGGATAGTCAAAGCCACCTATGGAGTTCGTCACATCTTGGGGTGGCCTTGCTTTCTCACCTGAAAAAAATGAGACTTGGAACTCACTTTGGAATGACTCGTGTTAGAAAGGCACCTGAACCAAGGAGCTAAGTTTTCTTAATTCAATACAAAATTCGAACCAAGATGATAGCCAACTGAGTTATTTAAGGGCTAAGATTCCAAGATGGCTCTTCCATGGCCGTAAGCAGGTGTTCCTGTGTTGAGCACATTTTAAAATGTGGTGAAGAGAGTTTCATTAACCCTCTTTGGAATTTTGAAAGATAGCTGGCACGGAAGCAACTGCTCACCAAAGTGGGGAAGGAGATGTTCGATGGTCGGATAAGCAGGCAGCTGTGGGATGAATGCTGAACTCTGGACCACATATACATAATAGAGAAATAAAACTTGTGCTTTTCCCACTGAATTGGCAAAGAAAAACAAACTGGAGTTTATTGTTCAAACTGCTTTTTTTTTAAATTTGGGACAGAGTCTCACTCTGTGCCCTTGGTAGAGTGCTGTGACATCCTAGCTCACAGCAACTTCAAACTCTTGGGCTCAAGCAATTCCCTTGCCTCAGTCACCCAAGTAGCTGGGAATACAGGCACCCACAACACCGACCTAGTTTTCTGTATTTTTTTTAATAACACTGGGGTCTCACTCTTATTCAGGCTGGTCTCAAACTTCTCAGCTCAAGTGACCCACTTGTTTCAGCCTCCCAGAGTGAAAGGATTACAGGTATGAGCCACCATGCCCAGCCAAACTGTTCAGTTTTTTTTTTTTTTAAGTAGAAGTAGTGGGGCAGTGCCCATACCTCAGTGGGAAGGGCGCCGGCCACATACACTGGAGGTGGCGGGTTCAAACCTGGCCTGGGCCTACCAAACAACAATGATAACTACAACACCAAAAATAGCTGGGCGCTGTGCTGGGCAACTGTAGTCCCAGCTACTTGGGAAGCTATGGCAAGAGAATTGTGTAACCCGAAGAGTGGGAGGTTGCTGTGAGCTGTGACACCACAGCACTCTAACGAGGGTGACATAGTGAGACTCTGTCTCAAAAAATAAAATAAATAAATAAACAAAGTTTAAGTAGAAGTGGGATTTTAAAACCTTTACGTCCATGAAATGATGGTGTAGGCTTTTGTGAGATTTTTAAATGAGTACTTGATTAGGCAGAAATAACTAGCAGAGTAAACAAAGGCTTTTCCCTAAGATCGGGTAGTCAGGAGAGACTCTTGGGTTCTAAGTCACTTGGAGCCACCTCACATGATGTGATTTGAGGGAAAATTGCTAATTTATGCTTTTTTCAAAATATCTTCCCTACCATCACCAGGGAACTTCCACCTTTACTCAGCATCTCAGAAATTCCTGGCATTAGAAAACAAATTCAGAAAGACAGTAAAATTGTTACTACTGAATAGAAAATTAGCAAGAGAAGACTATGTTTACGGTTTGGCACCTGTAGCATAGTGGTTACAGCACCAGCCACATACACTGAGGGTGGCGGGTTCGAACCCAGCCCAGGCCAGCTAAATGACGACAACTGCAATGAAAAAAAGCTGGGCACTGTGGCAGACGACTGTAGTCCTAGCTACTTGGGAGGCTGAGGCAAGAGAATCACTTTAGCCCAGGAGTTTAAGGTCGCTGTGAGCTGTGACACCACAGACCTCTACCGAGGGTAACATAGTAAGATTCTGTCTCAAAAAAAAAAAAAAAAAAGACTATGTTAGGCAGAACAGATATTCCCTAAACCAGAAACATGTTGCTGAATAAATCAGCATCCCATCCGTGAGTAATGTCTGAGCATGTGCCCCTGGTATGAGCATGTCTATCTATAATTATACACATGAAATATACTAACATACATCATAAAACATGCAAAATAGCAATTTTAAAAGGATAAGATAAAAAAATAAATTATAAGGATTAGTTCTAGTATTTTCTTCTGACATGCCAATATACAATTTTCAGTGACTCGTGGGTGGGGGGCTCACACCATACTTTAGTGCCTAGTAAAATTCTGCAAGAATTAATGAAAAATATATATGTGGCTTGCCTTTCAATTAATACAAGAAACACAAGAGGATGGATAAATGAAAACTGAAGCAACAGCTCATGAGGGAAAGGAAATACGTTTACAGTTAGAGACACTTTAAACTAGACATTTTGAGGGGGAAGGAGGAGAGAAAAGGGACGGAGGAAGAGAGTGGGGGGTGGCTAAGCTCTCACCCAACTGGCTCGATGTGAGGGTAGACAGCACACTCTCTGGGAGAAGGGCTCAACTACAACTTGAACTTTACCTAACAAACACAAACAATGTAACCTAATCATTTCTACCCTCATAGTAATCTGAAATTTAAAAACACGGGATATTTTGATTATGTTTTCTCTTGGTTTGTGTTAAATCTTACTGATTAATGTTTTTTAGTAGAGACAAGGACAATTTGAATTTACATATACTTAAAATGTTAAATTTCAACTTAGCTGTCATAGGAAGAGAGCTATAGCAAGGAACACACTGAAATTCTATAGAATATTAAGAAAGACAGGGAGGAAGCAGCAGCCAGGGAGGAAAGAAGAGCATTGAGGCCAGAAGCATGTAGGTCGAGCAAGTCCTCGCATTGTCTGGGAAGGGATTGCTACTCACCCAGGCCGGTGCATCTGGCCAAGCCACTGCCACCACAGAAGCATCAGTGGACACAGTCCTGGGAAGTGCTCAAGGAAAACTGAGAGTTCCTGAGTGGTCAAGAAAAAAGCCTGGGCGTGCATGAACACAGAGAAGTCTTGTCAAGGCAGCATGGGACACCCCCCCGACTCCCCACCGGGGAGACCAGCCCAGACGCTGTCCAGACAAACCCACCACTCACCCCGGTCTCCAGGAGTCTCTTCACCGTGAAACCTTGGCTCACCCTTTCCTTTGAGCTAGCGTGGTGCCCACTATGTACCTCCACTGCTGTTTAATTTTGACTGTGCTGCAGTCAGTAACTGTAGTCTGTGACTGGGAGACACTGAAGCCAGGCTGTCTTCATACAGACCTGCACAGAGCTCCACACCTAGCCTGGTGCAAAGGGTACACACTCCACAGAAGCAGCCTGAAGAGATGAGAGCTCAGTTACGAGGGAGCTGAGACAAGGCAATGGTGACAGCAATGCCTGTACCAAGGATGAAATGTTAAATATCATCGGAAAACAGAAGAAGGGAAAACATTTTTTACACCTAGTTTTCTAAGCCTTTGCAGTCTGATTCATTAATTGGGCAATTTACCTACAACATAAATGTCTCTTCTGTCCTAGTGGAGTGAATCCAGGTGATTCAAATTAAAGTACAACTGGGCAGCTTCTCAGTTAATTTGATTATAACAACTCACTCATGAGGTTAACCAACTTCCCAAGGAATTCTCTAATCCACATCATGGTGCTGAGTTGCAACCTTGAGAGTTTTCAGAAAGGAAATTGCTTTGATTGTACTTAGAATTTCAAACCAATTACTTCAACTTGAAATGACTGCACCTGGCATTCATTCAAATAATTTCTGTTGGGTCTGAGGACACAGAAATGACCAATCGAGGTCCCTGGTCTCTAAGAACTCAATGTTTAACAGGCAGGAGGGAGTTGATAAGACTAGATCCAGCGAGGTGGCCCTGCACAACCTCAAACTGAATTGACTAATATGTTAAAATATATTTTTAAAATTCATTGCTGAGATGGAAGGAGGTTAATAAAACCCCACATAGGTAAGTTTTTTTTTGAGACAAAGAGTCTTACCCCTTGGGTAGAGTGTGGTGGCATCACAGCTCACAGCAAACTCCAACTCTTGGGCTTAAGTGATTCTCTTGCCTCAGCCTCCCAAGTAGCTGGGACTGCAGGCGCCTGCCACACGCCCCGCTATTTCTTTCTTCTTTTTTGGTTGTAGTTGTTGTTTGGCGGGCCCGGGCTACATTTGAACCCACCAGTTCTGGTGTATGTGGCTGGTACCCTAGCCACTGAGCTACAGGCACCGAGCCAGAGGTAAGTATTTTAATAAAAACAGAAATCTTCCTTAATACCAGAAGTATCCTTCACTTTAGATGGAAGCTGGGGTTCCGGGGCTTCTTCCTGGATGGCTGAATGGGGCCTACAGGGGGAAAAAGGCATGGGGAGAGGGTCACCCAAGACAGAGCTTCCCAACCTTTCTCACAGCTTAAAAAGCCTGAGGAATGTTGCTTAGAGCCTTCTGGCTCAGAGCCTGCCTCAGTTGGAAAGTCCATCAATCTATTTTCACAAAACTGGAACTTCACTTCCATGTAATGGAAACAAGCAATACATCTGCCACCAAGGAAGGGACAGCCAGGGAAGTGTCTTTCTCAACCATGGTACTCAGTGAGGGTGGGAAATCTGGAAACACAAACCAGCTTTCCTGTATGTTTAGTCCGAATTCACACTCCTTACTGTATGGTTTGAGAAACCCCAAGCTGAGATTTTTAACTTAACTTGGTTTCCAGGTTGTTAATAACCTTAGGCAGTGGGTAGAAGTAAAAACAAATCCCCAGTGAAAGAACTCACCTTTAAGTGAGGCATCAACAATTCCTACATGTAAAAGTCCAAAGATATTAGTTGGTGACAATAAAAAGAAATAAGCAAATAAAATTTTTAAAATTGCAAAATATAAGGAAACAAGGCAAGATAAATAGTACATAATTAGATAGTATACATAAATGCAAATCAGAAATCACAACAGATATAAATGGACTAAACTCTTCAGTTAAAAGACAAAGAAGGCTATACTGGATTATAAAAAGAAAGAAAATGTACCTACATGCTGTTGCAGAGACATATCTAAAAGATGAATACAGAGAAATATTAATAAGTAAAGGATGGTAAGGAATGTAATAGAAAAACAGAAACTGAAAGAAAGTCAGCTACCTATATTAATATCAAACAAAACAGACATAAAGGCAAAAAGGTCACTGGACATAGAGTTGACACATCATGATAAAAGGTTCCATTCAAAGGGGAAAATATAACAATTCTACACTTGATAACACAGTCTCAAATATAAAAAGCATACATTAAAAACAAAACAGATTGATTTGTATAGATAATATTTGAGGTATTTTAAGAAACAAACATTGATGTCTTTCAATTGTCAAATCAGGTGATGCTGTTTTAACCTCCAGTGTTTCTATGAAAATATGTGATCTTTTTCTTTGCCTGAACTATTAGACACCATTCTACATTAGATGGGCACCATTAATATCATTTACTCCATGGAAATATAATAGCAGACATAAAACACACGAGACAAATCTAAAAAAGAAAGAATAAAACAGAGAAATTAACTAATTACAAACTGAGAAATTTTTTTTTTTTTTAATTTTTTTTTTTGTTTTGTAGAGACAGAGTCTCACTGTACCACCCTCGGGTAGAGTGTCGTGGCGTCACATGGCTCACAGTAACCTCTAACTCTTTGGATTACACGATTCTCTTGCCTCAGCCTCCCGAGCAGCTGGGACTACAGGCGCCCGCCACAACGCCCGGCTATTTTTTTGTTGCAGTTTGGCCGGGGCTGGGTTTGAACCCGCCACCCTCGGCATATGGGGCCGGCGCCCTACTCACTGAGCCACAGGCGCCGCCCACAAACTGAGAAATTTTTATACACTTCTCTCAGTAAATGACAGACTAAGCCAAAGAAAATTAGTAAAAATATAAAACATTTAAACAGCGTGAATAACAAACTTGACCCAATGGAAACACGGAAACTTGTAAACTTGCAAACCTGCTGGGTATTTTCTGTTCCCCAGTCCCAGATCTGTCTGCCTCTCCTCACCGTGTTGTGTGTCTTGGGGGGTTGATTCCACAGACGGCATCACCCGTCTTCCTTAATCTCTGCTTCCAAGTTGAAACCAGCCAAGGGAAGTTCATCAGCGGACGATTGGAAGGTGGAGGAATAGAAAGGTCAGAGTACATTCCCCTCTTCTTGCCTGATACAGCAACATGAGCTGGAAATCCTGCATCCCATCTATAGCTGATGCCAAATGGATCCTATTTGCTATGGTCTAAATCAGGGGTCCTCAAACTTTTTAAACAGGGGGCCAGTTCACTGTCCCTCAGACCGCTGGAGGGCCAGACTATAGTTGAAAAAAAAACTATGAACAAATTCCTATGCACACTGCACATCTTATTTTGAAGAAAAAACACAAAACAGGAATAAATACAATCACACCGCCTCATGTGGCCCACTAAATATTCAGATTCTGACACCTAAAGGAAATGGTATCAAGAGGCGAGGCCCCGGGAGGTGATCAGACCATGAGGCTCTTCCCTTAGGAGAAAGACTAGTGCTCTCCTAAGAGGCCTAAGGGAGCTCGTCCCACCTTCCCACCATGCCAGGCACCATCCATGACAAACAGGCCTGCAACTGGGACCCTGAATCTACTAGTGCCTAGATCTTAAACTTCCTGGTGTGAGTTAGAATATTAAGCACCAACCCCCCAGCAGAGGACTGAAGAGACCCCTCTTGGCTCAGAGGGCTCCAGAAAAGCCCTGATGCTATGTTGCCAAGGGAGAGAAGGCCAGACACGCCTCCTCACGGCCTCCCTGCTGCCCGGTGGTAACCACGAGAGGCTAAATCATTAGCAGGCCCAAGGCTATAGCAGGCAAAGCTTCAGTCACACCTGCAGGCAATCAATCTACTTAACAGATTGCTCGAGTTTATCAGTGCTGCTATAGCAATGAAAATAATTTTATGGTTGGGGGTCACCACAACATGAGGAACTGTATTAAAGGGTAATGGCATTAGGAAGGTTGAGAACCACTGATCTAGAGTTACCTATACCTCAGGTCACCGGTGTAGTCTCCTGTCTGCTCCATCCAGGCGACCCTTTAATACAGTTCCAAACGTTGTAGTGACCCCTAACCATAAAATTGTTTTCACTGCTACTTCATAACTGTGATTCTTGCTACTGTTATGAATCGTAAGGTAAATATCTGAGCAGACCAGACTACACCAGTGACTTGAGGCATACATTACTCTAGATCAGTGGTTCTCAACCTGTGGGTCATAACCCTCCCCCCTTTTTTTTTTTTTGTAGAGACAGAGTCTCACTGTACCGCCCTCGGTAGAGTGCCGTGGCGTCACACGGCTCACAGCAACCTCCAACTCTTGGGCTTTACGCGATTCTCTTGCCTCAGCCTCCCGAGTAGCTGGGACTACAGGCGCCCGCCACAACGCCCGGCTATTTTTTTTTTTTTGTTGCAGTTTGGCCGGGGCTGGGTTTGAACCCGCCACCCTCGGCATATGGGGCCGGCGCCCTACTCACTGAGCCACAGGCGCCGCCCCCCCCCTTTTTTTTTTTTTAGTTTTTGGTTGGGGCTGGGTTTGAACCCGCCACCTCCTTTGAGCCACAGGCGCCATCCTGTGACCCCTTTTTAACAATGAAAATACAATTGTGGCATTAGGAAAGTTGAGAACCACTGCTCAAGATGGAGATGAGCCTATACCTGCAGCACACTGCCTTAAACATGCACAAAGCTTGTCATCATTTTGCTTAAGAGAAAGGATTAATATTTTAATCTATTTTACCTGGAAGTACATAAATGTGAACTACGAAGGATGTTTCAAGTGTCTACTCCTTCAAACATAGGATATAGTAATGTGAAATGGCTTTTACTTTGATAAAAGCTTTATTACTTTAGCACTGGCAACCACTGATAGTCTCAAGTTTTGAGATGACTTGCATAGCTCAAATCACACCCAAGAAGAACCACTAGTCAAGGTCTAGCTCACTGGAAGTCACGTCCCTGTAGGGCTGTGACTCCCATAGGTCCCTCCGCAGCACGGGGGGGACTGCAAACCCCCCTCTACACTCCACCCCTGGAACTCCACAGCTGCTCAATGAACACCTGATTGATCTATGAAGCTTCCTTAGTTCAGTTTGAAATACAAAGTATTACATGATGGCAGAAACATTTTAGACCTTTTATCTGAACTGTAATAACTTGATTATACAACAAATATGTATTGAAATTCTAAAATATAAGCAACCGTTCTACATTAGGAAGCTTTTCACTAATCAGTTTTTCAAAAAAATTCGGTCTCAGGGTTACTAGGATCTATCTAATCATGATCTACCAGGGGTCCTCAAACTGCGGCCCGTGGGCCACATGAGGCGGTGTGATTGTATTAGTTCCTGTTTTGTTTTTTTTTACATCAAACTAAGATATGCACAGTGTGCATAGGAATTTGTTCATAGTTTTTTTTTTTTAAACTATAGTCCAGCCCTCCAACAGTCTGAGGGACAGTGAACTGTCTCCCTGTTTGAGAAGTTTGAGGACGCCTGATTTAGACCCTAAATCTTGAGTGTTCTGAGTACTTTCTGCAAATTTTTACTGTCCACTGGCACTAACAAAAGTGATTTTGCAGCTGCCAAATTCAACAAAATTTGCGTAATTTACACATTTTTTAAAAGAAAAACATAATTAGCCATTTGTCCATATTAGAAACTTCATTAAAGGTAGGGGGAAAGTATCCAGCATTTGAAGTATGTGGCAGCCCTTATTCACTTAATCTATTTCTTAGAACCATCTTATGCAAAATAGATATTTAAAAAGTGAAGAACTGCAGATTAAAGGTTAGCAATTTATTTAAATCGACACCCTAAGGGGCAAAGTGGGGTTCCCACACAGCAGGTGTTGCCTCTGTTGTCCCTCTATACCAAAACTATGAAGAAATGCAGTTATCAGCAACTATGTTCCACTGAACCTTCACTCCTGAAACTTAGTTTCATTATCAGCTCCAATTAAAGAAGTGAAAAATTAGTATAGAACTTGTGTAAGCAAAGATTTTCCAACTATATTGCTATTGGATTTTTACCAAGCATTTTAAGTCTCTAACTTACTTTTTGTTCATTATTTATCAGGGTCATCTCATCAAATTTAAACACTCAAGGTTCTTTAATGTTCTGGAGTTATGCTAAAGAGCAAACACCTATTTGTAGGCACTAATATGTCCAAGGTTCAAATTTTAAAGTAGGACCCAACTATAATTTGCATTTTTCTCCTAAGTAATCATCTATAATGGGAATTCACTGTAAAACAGTTAGAGAATCAGGGAATTTATGTCTGGTACAAATAACTTCTGTAAGTGGACTATGGGGGGACTGTCACAAACTGGTAACTCAAGGAACTAGGCCTGGCGGTCAGTATAGGGACTTGGCTGACCATGGACATTCTACTGTCATTGCCTATCAAAAGTAAACAATCAGAAAACAACTGTTTTATAATAAATACACACCACAAAGATACTTAAGATTCTACAATGTCATTACTCAATTCTTCCTTGCAGTAGCTTCATAGAGACTGTGAACAGATTGGAGAGAAACTGATTTCACCAAGTTTGAAGTTAAAGTGAACAGTCTATCAGCTATAGTGAGGATACTACTGACCCTTTCAATGTGTGGGCAGTTAGGGACCTGGACCATCAATGCTGGATGCTAGTCTAAACCAAGTCAGCAAACTATTTCTGCATAGGGCCAGGAAATCACTGTGGCTTCTCAGGCCAAATGGTCTCTGCTGCAACTACTCAACTCTGCCGTTTTCCAAAAGCAGCCACAGACAATTTGGAAGCAAACATGCATGGCTGTGTTCTAACAAAGCTTTATTTATGGACACAGCATTTAAATTTCATATTAGTTTAGTGTGTCCTAAAATGATTTTTTTTTTTTTAGCCACTTAAAAGAGACCATGTTTAGCTCACAGACCCATACAATTATGGTGGTGGGCTGGACTAATAAGTGACTCCCAGTCTAAATACACGAGGGCTCCCAGCAAAGAATCTGGCCAGATACGCCTGTATTTTTCATAGCATGCGGCTGGATACTTCTGGACAGGCCTTGTATATTCCCGACATTTATTTGCTGGTATTAGGTAACTTCTATTTCATCATTAAGTGAGAACAATGATAAAAATTTTGCTTAAGGCTTTGTCTAAACAGTTGGCATTTAAAATGTTAAGACAAAAAATTTTAAACTTCTTATGTCAAAATTAAATGTACTGCTAGAGGAAAAAACTGGCCAAGCGTCATTTATTTCTTGACGTAACATCTGTACAGCTCTCATACACACAGCAGGAAGCACACCATAGTTTCACAACAGCATCTGGCTGTACGTCCAATTATAATACAGCAAGTTCACGGGAAATGTACATTTATACACCTTACATAAATTAAAGATGAGTACACTGTGATTTGTGATAGCAAAAGCGTGATTGGAAGTTCCAGGAATGGATCACTTCTGTTTAATAAAAATGTACCCAATTATTTAAAAATGGCCGTTTGGGGAACAGGCCAGTATACAAAATATTTGTCATGTAAAATTTAACCATTTACCTTTTTAAAAAATAATTTTCAAGCTTTTTAAACCTTTGTCATTGTATCGTTACACGGATATACATTATGGTAGCAAGAAACAAATTTACTATAGGCTGTATTTTTGGCAACTTGACTAATTTTAAAAAAATTTTCATAAAGTAATAACAGTACTTTCATTAAAAGAAAAAAGTGAAATCTTTTCTTTCCACATTTAATGTTAGGTTGCTTTTAGTCATCCCTCCCCCCCCAAAAAAATCAGTCTGAGACTTACTTAAATGTTTAAGTCAAACCTATGTTTGTAGTTTCTAAAGTGCTGACCCACAGACCACTTTCTTGTTACACACGTATACCAATAAAAACAAAAGGCCAAGAGAATCACCGCCACCCCTGTAAAAGGAACAGCCGCTTTTCTAACGTTCTTTAAAAATACACATTTTACAATCCTGGCACCTCCACAAAGGCGCAGCGTAATAAATACACGGTCCGCTCCGCGCCCTCCCGGGCGTCCACAGACTACCTGCTGTACGCCCGCTCTTTCTTGGATTTCTCCAGAGCTTTGTCCATGGTTTTCTCGCTTTCCCCACGACATTTGGGACAGTACCACTTGCCCTTTGGTTTATGGTTGAGGCCCACGCACGAGAAGTGGAACCACTCGATGGGGCACTCGTCGTTGTCGCAGCCGATCATCTCTCCGTAGGAGACCTGGTTGCACAGACAGTACGTCGGCTCGTTGGGGTCGATGGGCAGGTCGGCGGGCGAGGCTTCCCTTTCGGCTTTGGCCTTGGAGCGTTTCTTTTTCTTGGAGGTTTTTGCTTTCTTCTCCTTGGGCGTTCCCGAGGTGATGTCGTCGTGGTCGTGATTATTAGAGGCGTTCTCCCGATTCTCGTTGTTGCGCTGGCGCCGCGACCGCTTGTTGTTGGGCTTCTCCGCCTGCGCCATGGCCTCGCCCTTGGACTTGTCCTGCCCGGCTCTGCCGCTGTTGCCCGTGCCGTCGCTCACCTCTTGGTGAGCCTCGAAGAGCTCCACGTGGCTGTCCACCTGCCTGGCCCGGTTCTCCACCAGCTCCACCATCTGGCTGACGATCTGGATCTTCTCGTCGCCCAGCTCCTGGCTGCGGATCAGGGCCCGCTGAATGCAGTGCAGCACGCGCCTCTTCTGCGCGCCGTCCGCCTCGCGCTTGAAGCGCTCGTAGTGCTCGTCCAGCTCCTTCAGGATGTCTGCAAGCCGAGAGAGAGGGTTACACGGCCGAGCCAGCACACCGCCTTCCGCTCAATTCTCTCGTCTACAGAAAGTATGCAAGGCCTCCCGGATTAAAAAACTCGTACAACTTGTACAACTTTCTGGAACATTTTTTTCCCCCATTGAATATCTTTGAAACTAATTATAAATGCTAACACAGATCCATTTAGCAAAGTGCCACCAAGCACCCCGAGGGACTCTGGGTCCAGTTCAGAAACGAGTGTGCAAATACGCGTGCAGTAATTAAGGGGAAATGTTCAAATTAGGTAAAGTGCTTGGACCTAAGCTTCCAACATTTTCTATTAAATTAATGATTATGTCCTATATTGCCATAATTCTTATTTGAATATTTCATTTGAATACAATTATTAATATAATTATGGAATAAATTCATTGTATTATTTATGAACATATAATTTAATCATTTCTTAGAATTTTTTTGAATTTCTATATTTTATGTTACGCATTTTTTAAATTATTATGGGTATTTTTAATACAGTAGAACCTCTGTAAGCTGAACACCAAGGAAAGGACTAACAAACTGGCATAGAAGTGATCACC
Source organism: Nycticebus coucang (assembly GCF_027406575.1). Taxonomy (NCBI): domain Eukaryota; kingdom Metazoa; phylum Chordata; class Mammalia; order Primates; family Lorisidae; genus Nycticebus; species Nycticebus coucang. The sequence goes on from NC_069794.1 coordinate 2,608,887, forward strand.
ACCAGGAGCTGGGCCTACTGTGCTAATACCTACACACGGTGCGCGTCCAGTCTGTGAAAATCAGGACAACTTAAGGAGGTGGTCAATTGAGGAGGGTCCACTGCAGTTGTATATCTTTATATGTTACATGAACATATTGACAGGCACACAATGTGAATTAATCAAATCAGGGTAACTGCAGCATTATTACTTCTCTGTTAGGAATGTTCCAGTTCTATTCTTTTAGTTATTTTAAAGTATAGCCTAACTTATTGTTGATTATAGTCACTTTGTTGTGCTATCAAATATTGTTCTATCTAGCTATATTTTTGTACCCATTAACCATCCCCACTTTACCCTCCCCCCCTTTCTGGCCTCTGGTAACCATCATATACTCTGTCACCACTTTTTTGACTATTTTATTCAAATTAAAATATACCTTTATTTTCTTTACTTTAACATATCAATATCAAGAATCCCCTATTAAACTGGAGAATGTAGGCTGGGCACAGTGTCTCACACCTGTAATCCTAGCACTCTGGGAGGCCAAGGCTGGTGGATTGCTTTAGGTCAGGAGCTGTAGACCAGCCTAAGCAAGAGAGAGACCCCGTCCCTAAAAATAGCCAGGCACTGTGGTGGGCGCCTATATTCCCAGCTACCCCGGAGGGATGCAAGAGAACCTTCCTAGTTCAAGAGTTTGAGTTTGCTGTGAGGTATGCTGTCACAGCATTTTACCCAGGGCATCAAAATAAGACTGTCTTGGCTGGGAGCACATAGCACAGTGGTTACAGCGGCCACATGCACCAAAGCTGGCGGGTTCAAACTGGGCTGGGGAAGCTAAGCAATAATGACAACTGCAACAAAAAAATAGCTGGGTGTTGCGGCAGGCACCTGTAGTCCCGGCTACTTGGGAGCCTGAGGTAAGAGAATCGCTTAAGCCCAAGAGTTGGAGGTTGCTGTGAGCTGTGATGCCATAGCACCCTACCAAGGGTGACACAGACTCTGTCTCAAAAAAAGAAAAAAAAAGAGAGACTCTGTCTTAAATAAATAAATATATTTATATAATAGTTCTGTTAAAGAATGCATTAAGAGACCAGGTCCAGATGATTTTGTGACCAAGGCCCTCAGTTTATCAATCACTTCATGTTTATTTTAGAATGCTATTCCTCTAATTACTAAAAACACGAGTGATTTGGTCACAATAAACCAGACAACCTAGCCCTGAATTAAAACAAAGATGACAGATTTTACTTTTGCATTAAAATCATTTACTTAATGATTTTAATCATTGCATTAAAATCATTTAAAATAGTTATTATGTGGGTAATTACCAAAGTTTTGAGATACATAAAAATCAAGAAATGTAAAATCCACATGGACAGAAACAAAGGAAGCCCTCCCAGCACCACTGATAAGCTGACCAAGGTGAAAGCTGTATGAGTGAATCATAAAGCAGCTGTAACTTGGAAGTGAAATAATGGACTGTAACATAGTCTGTCTCGTGACCTATGTATTCTATGTTCATGTTATAAATAATGTAATGGACTATTACATTGTTAATAATTATATTCAACTGAAAATATCTTCACATCTATTAACAATAATTTAAAAATATTATCAAAAACAAAAACAACTTTTAAATTCAAACCTCCTTAGGCAGGTTAGAAGACAGAGTATGTGATTTTAAAATGTAATTAGGCAATTTCATAAGAAATAAAAGATTTTAAATAATCTAATTGAAATAAATGAAGTAGGAAGATGGGTGGAGGGAAGGTGGTTGGTGGGACCACACCTATGGTGCATCTTACAAGGGTACATGTGAAACTTACTAAATGTAGAGTGTAGATGTCCTAACACAATAAGAAAATGCCAGGAAGGCTATGTTAACCAGTTTGATGAAAATATTTCAAATTGTATATAAAACCAGTGCACGGTGCCCCATGATTGTGTTAATGTACACAGCTAACATTAAATAAAAAATAAAAAAAGTAAATATTTTTGCAAAAAGCTTATATAAATATACAGAATTTCCCAGAGCTATTTTTCTGAAACAGTAACCATTAAATTAATTTTTCTCCTAAAACCCTTTGCAGCCGCTTAAAACCAGGCAACGACATTGTTTCCCAACTCCAAAGTGTCCATGCAGGGTGAGTGGAAGAGAATATCTAAAACACTGCCAACATCCTTTCCAGATCTTAGCCCCAAATAGTGCAAGATGTACACTAGAGTGAACCATTTGAACTTAAGCCAACACTGAAGCTTACCTAAATACTAAGTATTCTCTTTCAGGCTACACTCTTTTATAAAGGAAAATAGGCATTTCAAGATGACCCCTCCCCCAATTCCTTAATCAAAGGGAAGGTCAGGCTTGCAGGCTGAATAATACCAACAGTCCCCTCAGAATGAATGCTGTTAGTCAGATTCCCAATGGAAGATAAAAAGCCTTAGGCATCTAGGAAGGACTGCCCTACAGAGATCCTTCACTAGGAAACTCTGTGCTGGCCTCTCAAGAACAAGGGTGTGTCAATTGTAACCTTAGGTCTGCAGTCTAGGCCTTGTTCCTAACACTGAAGTCTGATTCCACATTGATAGTGTTGATTACAAGCTTATCTTCCCAGGTGCAGAACAAAGATCGGATGAGATCAATCGTTCCTCCAGCTACCCAGATGGATCACAAGTTACAAAATGATATCATTTGGTTTAATCAGTACTCAATTTTCTAAAGACAATATATTGACATTTCATAAAAAAAGAACAATTCTATACTGCTAATTTAAAATTTAGTAAACATACAGCTTTTACATCACAAGCAAGCTTACATCCAGATGAAGCCTCACTTGTGGGAAGATAAACACATATCCCAATCACAAAATTAAAAAGACGTAATTCTCTTACCTACACAACATCAATATATGTATTTCTTAGATGTCTCAAGCAAAGTGCTCTACCAACAAAAGCCACTAGGTACAGATATTATAAACGCAAAGAGAACAATGACACCAGTACTAAATAGGAAGGCTTCCTGCCAGATACCCTGCTGCTTCAGCTCCAAAGGCTCAGCGTCAAACTGCAGCGCAGTTTTACTAAACCTGTCCCACAGCAACGTTACCGTGGGAAAGCGAGTATGGAAAGAACCGATCACAAGAGATCGTAGCCAATTTTTATTTGGTTTGTCCAATTACAAAAAATGTACTTTAATTTTACACAAAGGTTGCAACTAAGGTCTTTATAACAGACTTTCCTGGATGAACTTTTTAATGATTCAAGCAACCTCTAGTATAGCTTAAAATTGATAAACCAATTATAATCCATCCTTATGGAGTAACCTACAACAGATACAAAGCAAAAGACTGTGAACCAAGTTTGGCTTACTACAGAGTGGGTCTGTACATACCAAAGCTTCATCTCAATTATGTACAGCAAAGTCCAACCGGATGAGCCGCGACAGTCACGAAGGATGAGGGAGCTCCAAGCTCTTCCAGCCTCGCGATTAAAACGCACACCGGGGTCAGGGCCACTACCCTCCCAAACGCCAAAAGGCTCAAAATCCCTGGATAACCTGACGTCAGGCTCTTCGCAGTAACCACGAGAGGGGCGAGCGGCTTGGTGGGCATGCTGACATGGAAGTAGGAACATTTTAAGGACGGATTTTTTTGTCATCTTAACACCAAGGGAGGTGAATTCACCCCGCCCCGCGCGCTTTTTTTGCCAAGCGCTGGGAATCGTCCCGGCCGCCGCTCCCTTTCCGGTCCGGTCCGGGGATCAGCTTCTAGAAAAGCCCCCAAGCTGGCGCCCCCAGCGGTCACTCACGCTCTCCAGGTCACCCGCAGCCGCACCCTGCGGTCAGGAGAGAGGCGGCCCGTGGCCCTTTGCGGACTAGTCCTCTGAGTCGCCAGAACCGGCAGGTGGCCCGAGCTTTCTCCCCAGCCCACAGCTGTCACCATTGCTCCTCGGCCGGAAGTGACTGACCTCAGAGGGGCATTAGCCTCCTCCCGCCAATAGAGAGGGGGCCAGGGGGCGGCACGCCACGCCCCGAGAGATGCCGCGGGTGAGGATCGCCTAGACGGAGGGCGGAGGCGAGGAGGAGCACCAATCACAGAGCAGCGCCAGAAAGCATGGCCCGCCTTATCGGTACCAAGGGCCAATCCAAGGCCAGAGGCCGGGCGACCCGAAGACATTCATATCTTCTCGCCCTCCTCCTGCCACCCCGCCCCTCTTCGAAAGAGAAAAGAAGGCAGCGAAACACAGACTCATGCCAGTCACTGCACAAGACCCGCCTCCATCCGTTACAGCGACCAATCGTTCTACAGAAGGCTGATAAGAACATGCCACGGGGAACATCAAGACCAATCAAAGGGAGGCTAAGGCGGGACGTTCCGCAATATGCTAATGAGATTCCTATAAAAAATCACTGCGAAGCTGGGTCTTGGGTAGAGCGCGCAAGGGCGCTTTGCCCGTCGGAGGATCCTTGTGTTGTTGCCGGAAAGGTCGATTTTTCACCCTCCCTCCGAACCTTCCGTTCCCTGCTGCGCAGCCCGGTAAACATTAGTAAACTCCGAGGGACGATCCACGTTCAAAACATAACCCCCATAGCTTTGCCTGACCTCGCAGGAAAGTTTCCCGAACAGCCAACAATTCCCGGAGGATAGGAGCCCTCCACCTCTCTATGACACTCAGGGCGGCACGGTCTGCGGAGAAAGACCCACAGGTTCTCTCTCCTGCCACGTTCCCCTCCAAGCCAGTAAACTACCCGCGCCCCCCGAGTGCGGCGCAGATGGGCGCCTTCCTCGCCTCCGCTCCTCCCCTTCCCTTCCTCACCGCACAGAGAAAAGCCCTCGTCCTCCGCAAACTGCACGGCGGCATCGCCCCTCTTGGTCGGCCCCTGCTCCGCGTCCAGCGCCAAGGGAGGGCCGGAGAGGGCTGCGGAGAGGCGGGGGCGGCCGATCGACCCCAAGCCGAGTACTACACCGTACTTTATGTAACACTCGATTCAGGACTGGGTGGGGGCTGGCGATGAGGGGCCGGGGAAGCGGCTGCGATCCCGAACGCCGCGCCGGGTACGCGGGAGCCCCCGACTCGCAGCCGCCCCCCTCCAGCAGCCAGTCTCCGCGCCCTAAACGCCCGCACATCCTTCCATCTCGCGCCGTAAGCTGCGCCCCTTCCTAGAGGACGCGGCGGAGCCCGGCCGCCCCCTCCCCCGCAGCACCCGCCTCATCACTTCACTACAAAGAGCGCTTTGGTCGCGCAGCCTTCCAGCCAGACCTCTAGTGCCTCCTTCCTCCTCCGTGTCCCGGGCTTTGCACACAAGGACCTTGGCGAATCAAAGGCGCCCAGACCTTTTGTTCCTGCCCCGCCGAGGGCCGCCGCCGTGGAGCCGGCCGCTTCCTCCGGTTCACGGCAGGACCGGCCCGGCCCGGCCCGCGGCGCGCCTGGACCCGTGGGGATGGAGGCAGCCGCCCCCGCCCATCCATCACCCGGCCGTACCTTGGTATTTCGCGTCGATCTCCCGCATCAGCGAGACGTTCCTCTGCAAGTCGAAAGGCAGAGACTCGATGGAGTCCAGGTAGTCCTCCACATAGTTCACCAGGTGGACCTGCTCTCCGTTGGCAGGACTCAACATGGTTCACCCCGGAGGTCCCCGGCGACTCGGCGCGGCTTTCCGCTTCCTCCACTCCCCGCCCCCCTCAAAAAAATAGCACTGCAAAATGCAAAGCCCTCGCTCTCTTGGCGCCCCCCCGCCGGCTCCGGCCCCGGCCCGGCGACTACATCTGCCGAGCCCGCCGCGCCGCCTTTGGGGCCGCGGGGACCCCGGGCGCCTGCGGGCGCGGGCCGCTGTGGTGGTGGCTCCCCGGGCGCACGCCCCGGACGGCCGCGCAGGCCCCCTCCCAGGCGGCGGGGCGGGAGCGGGGGGCCGCGCGTACGAGCGCGCACACACCGGCGGGAGAGGGCCGAGCGCCGCTGCCGCCACCGCCCACTCGCCCGCCAGGCCGCGGAGAGAAGCGCAGCGGAGCAGGCAGCGGGAAGGGGCGCGCTCCGCCGCCCGCCGCGCCGCACTTGTCCAACGTGGAAAACCCAAATACCAGTTTCAAACACTTGGGAAACATTCAGCCCCGCCGCGGAGCGCGCATGCGCCCCGCTCCCCCCTGCTCCCCACCGGCGGCAGCCCCGCCCCCCACCGCATTCACGCCCCTCACGGTCCCGGGCCGGGGGGCGGCGGGGCCCAGAGGCCAGCCCGCGGGGGGCGTGGCCTTGCCCGTCACTTTTGCCCAGGGCCAGGTTCGCCGAGGGGACAGCCGCGGGGCCGCTGGGGTGGTGGCGGCCGGTGAGGCGCAAACTTTACTAGGAGTTTGACACTTGGTGGCAGAGCCTGTTCGGTGGCGCTGCAAGGCCCCCGAAGGACGCAAAGTGGCGGCCTGCTTCGCCGAAAATCCGAGCGATACCGAAAGGTCTGAGAGGCTGCCGCCTCCAAAATGTCAGCGCGCACCAAGCCACCACCCATTCTTCTCTCAGCCCCTTACTCTTCCCCGGTCGCTGCCCCGCAGCGCAGTATAAGTACCAGCTGGCACAGACCTGGCAACTCCAGGAGCCAATAGACCTGCCGCCCTTACCTGGGCAGCCCAATCAGGACGGAGAGAAGGCGGGGCGAACGTGGATAACTCCTCCTTGGTTCTAACTACTAGAAACCCAGGTCCTCTGGGAGGTGGAAGTAAAGGGCGGGCCGAAGCGCTGACGGAAGTGGTGGCGCATGCGCGCTTGCCCTTCCCAGCTGCGGCCGCGGGCCCGCGCGGGAGCAAAGCTAGCCTTAGCCACCGGACCACCATTCCCAGCAGCCTCTTCGGCTCCCGCGCCTGCGCCGCTCGTCACTTCCCTCCCTTTGTGTCGCCTCTCTGAGCTCAATTTGGAATGGTTTGGAGACAAAGGGGCCCAAAAGGGAACCTGCTCCCCAGAGGTCGAGCCCTGGCACAGGGCCGGCAGGCGGGAGCCACGCCTTCCCTAGACCTTCTGCTCCTTCCCCGCCCCATGGCATAGAGTGTGCTCTCAGAGTCCGCTCCCCGCGGCTCGAAAAGGCACCAAAACCAAGGGAGAGTCCGGCTGGCCGGCGTTCTGGGGCCCTCCTTCCCCCGAGCTCTGCTCCCCGCCCGAAACTCCCGGATATAGGGCTTTCTGAAAAGACCAGAGGCCGAGCGCACCCGTTGCCTTGACTACCGGCACCGAGTACCGACCCAACCCTCCCCCTTCCGGCACAGACCCCGCCCCTCCGGGCGTGACCAAGTTCTCTTAGCTGAGGCAGTGTTCTCCCGCCTTTGTGCCCAGGGCGGGGCAGCGGCGTGTCCAGCTTGGCTTGGGGCCTCGTCTGCTTGCGGCCGCAGAGTACCTCTCTGCGGTCTCCCCAAGAGCCGCGCTTGCCACGCCTGGCTGCCGCTGTTTCCCCGGGTTGCTTCTGGCTCGAACCCTCTGTCTTGCTCTTTGTATCGTCTTTCCTTGGGGCTGCGGAACCGCGCCTTGTCTCTGAGCCTTGCGGTCAGACTGGATCTTTCTCGCAGGCGGGTCGGCAGTAGTGCAAACCGTGTCTGGGACCCGAGCTCAGCCCCCAGCCCTCTCGGAGCCTCCTCGTCGCGGCTCTCCATTTTTCTTACTCTCTGTATTCGGACAGTGTCGGCTTTCAGCTTGTGCGTCTCGGTTTATCCTGTTGCGCAACAGGATACGACACTTCAGCCATAAAATAATTTCAGTTTAAATGGGAGCACATAGGGTTAAGATTTGGAATATGTGATGAAACACTGAATGACATCAGAAACCACTTGAAATTTTTAATAGGTATGCTGTATAATACAGGCACATTGCAGACTTAGCCAATGTTTATAAAATAGATTATGAACCGCAGTGGTGCAAACTACAGCGATCTGCGGGGTGCTTTATGATACGGGTGTCACTCCATATGAAACTAAATGGAGCTGTTTTTGATTTGGAGTTGTACTGTTCACACGGGAATGCTGCTGCAGGGAGTGACAAGCGACGAACACTGTCGCACACTTAGTCTTCACTCGCAAGCCCTTTCATTTTACCGCCACGTTCTTCGCTTTGGTATTCGGAGAAATGGTTAAGTTTGACTTAATAGATCTACCCTTCATCCACTCTTGGGCCAGTTTAAAGCAAATGAGTTAACTTTCATTTCTCCAACAAAATCTATTGGCCAGTAGTCTGCACAAGACTCACATTATGTGGAATAGAGTATAGATAGGGGGGTACAAGGTTGAATGAGAAAAATGTTTCCCTCAGAGAGCATATGAACTATTTATTTATTTAGACAGAGTCTCACTTTGTCACCTTAGCTAGAGTGCTGTAGCATCATAGCTCACAGCAACCTTGTGAAACTCTTGGGCTCAAGCGATTCTCTTGCCTCAGCCTCCCCAGTAGCGGGTACTGCAGGCGCCCGCCACAACCAGGGGCTAAATTTTAGGAACTGAGCCTCGCTGTTGCTCAGGCTGGTCTCAAACTCCTTAGCTCAAGCAATTCACCCGCCTTAGCCTCCCAGAGAGCTAGGATTATAGGTGTGAGACACCCCTAAAGGGCAATAAGCAAGAAAGAGGTTCTATCAATCCTAGCATTCACTGGTTCTAGAAGGAACAGTATATCTGAACTCAAAAGTAAAGGTTAGAAATAATTCACCCCATGAGGGCAGTGCCTGTGGCTCAAAGGAGTAGGGTGCCAGCCCCATGTGCCAGAGGTGGCGGGTTCAAACCCAGCCCTGGCCAAAAACTGCAAAAAAAAAAAAAAAAAAAAGAAAAAGAATTCAGCCCTTCCAAAGGTAATCAAGCTAGAGTTTGACCTAGGTTATCTTTAAAAAATAATACAGTACTGTGAAAAATCATTTCATTTCTGTCTAGTTAATGAACTTACACAATAAACCAAAAAGGCATTTTACCATTCAACAAGAAATACTTGAGTGTCTACCATGTACCAATTACTGTTCTGTGTGCTGGGGACACCACTGGGGCTAAAAAGTCGCAAAATTATTTTTTTTATTGGCTTTACATAATAACAAGCTTAGAAGGCCAATAGATAAAACATAATTAACTCTGATCAGTGTAACCTGGCTTATTGTACCCTCAATGAATCCCCAACAATAAAAAAAAAAAAACATAATTAACTCTGATCATGCATTTAAAATATACCATTAAGGAAAAGTGCTTAATTTTGAAGATAAATTGAAAATCTTGGCTGTAGTGCATTGCAAAAATAGATGTTAAAACGTTTTTCTAAAATTGTATCTCTAGTTCACTGGAAATGCTCAAACCTATGGGAGTAAAAGATAACATCAATTATTTATGTTTTGAGGTACTTAAAAAATCAGTGCTAACTCATTCATCTTTACAATATGCTATCATAAAAATAAAACAAAGAAATAAAAAGACCAAAAAGAGACACACACAAAAAAGCCGATACACTATCGTAATCTACTTCTTTGGATTTACAAGATTTGCACCAAAAGAAAATGGAATACTGAGAACTACATCATCTTGTCATTAGGACTAAAAATGGTATTTGTGATATTTTGGAGTTCTTGATTTTAATACACTTTCTTGTTCTGACCTAGATTAGGTCAAATTAAAAGGATCCTCTTTGAGCTACACGCATGTGCTAATAGATGTCAGTGCATTTTACTTTGCTTTACTATTTACTGTTAAAAGGATTATAGTTGTAATCATCATTAAATAATGGGTTATGTTTGTCACTGCCTTGATGATTCCCGGAACCTTGGGAAAGAATAAAATTGCTGCCAGCCAAGGGCTGAATATATACGTGACCAGTTTTCTGAAGGCAGAAGATGTCATTGTTAATTTCTTTTTTTATTATTAATATTAAATCATAGCTGTGTACATTAATGCGATCATGGGGCACTATACACTGTTGTTTTTTATTTTTTTTTAATGTTTTGTTTTTTTATTGTTGTTGCAGTTTGGCCGGGGCCAGGTTCGAACCGGCCACCCTGGGTATATGGGGCTGGCACCCCACTCCTTGAGCCACAGGTGCCACCCATACACTGGTTTTATAAACAGTTTGACACATTTTCATCACACTGGTTAACAATGCCTTCCTGGCATTTTCTTAGTTATTAAAGTCAGGATTTTCTGTGGCCAACTCAAGTATGCCAGCTATCCAGATTCATGGGCAGATTTAGTCTCATTGTCACTGTTTTCCAAATTTCTGCTCCAGTTCTTTCCTTGGATTCTATGTGTTGTCACAGACTGCAGCCAAGCTTTTTGTTAATTTCCTTTTCTACTGGCTCATTTAATATCTGAATCAGAGATTTCTCTATCACTGATAGAGAAATACCTGCCCAAACTTTTCCCCATCTGCCCAACAGGTTGATTTCATAAGGGATTAAATCAGCAACATCCAACAAGCTCTTTTCTCAATTTAGAGCCAGGTATAGTGAAAAGAATTTACAACCTAGAGAAACATAGTCATTGCACCAGAAACAAGAGACAGTTACAAAATAAACTACTGCACTGGCAGTGAGAAACGTATACTCAGGAGAACTGAAGAGTATTAGGGAGTACCAATGGTTAGGGTTGTGTAATGCTGAACAAGTTCTAACATTTTAGCCTTATAAATTAGAACGGGTTTACATTAGACTACAGAATTGTAGCGTTATATTCCAGGATATTGTGGAAAGAAAAAAAAAATTTTTTTTTGTAGAGACAGAGTCACACTTTATTGCCCTTGGTAGAGTGCAGTGCCATCACAGCTCACAGCAACCTCCAGCTCCTGGGCTTAGGCAATTCTCTTGCCTCAGCCTCCCCAGTAGCTGGGACCACAGGCACCCGCCACAATGCCCGGCTATTATTTTGTTGCAGTTTGGCTGGGCTGGGTTTGAATCCACCATCCTCAGTATATGGGGTCGGCGCCCTACTCACTGAGCCACAGGTGCCACCTGGAAAGAAAAAAATTTAAGTGCTCTAGGAAGGCACTTGTTTATCTCTAATCATTTGTTTTTCAATAGGGCACGGAAGCAAAGCAAATTATAAAAAGAACGGAGGGAAACTGCTGTTTTGAGCACTGCAGAAACAAGGGCGGGAGACACTATATTTATTGCAAGATACCAACACAGGCGTGTCGGTTGGGAAAATTTGAAAGTGACTTTCAGAATGAGTTCTCAAGACATGGGATGATAGAATTTTTAATCTTAAAATGAAAAATGTACTTGACCACTGGGAAGTTTCTGGGCTCTGGTCTTTCCATCCCGACACCTCAGGCCAATTTGTGGTGTTGGGCGCAGGCCCTGCTGGGCGCAGACGCTCTCCGCGGGCCGGCGAGGACCAGCTGCTGCCAAACTGGAGCGCGCGGCCGGCGTCTCCTGCGGCCCCCAGCGCCTAGGAGGGCGCAAGAGGGACCCGAGCGGCGCCGCCTCCCGGCCGCCTCCTCCCCACCGCCTCTTCCGGGAGTGGGCGGGGCCTGGCGGCGTGGGCGGGCCCGGGAGCCCAGCGGCCCCTGCGCGGCCCCGCCAGTCGCTGTAGCTGTCGCTGTCGCCGGCCGCGGTAATGCTGCGGACACAGGAGCCCCGCCTAGGCGCCCCGCTTCTCCGGGCCGCGCTGGGCTTCGGGCGGCGAGCGGGGAGCCGGGCGGCGAGCGGGGGACGCGGGAATGCCTGGCTCCGGCCCGCGGGCCGGGACACGGGCGTGCAGGTGTACAACAGCCTCACCGGCAGGAAGGAGCCCCTGGTGGTGGAGCGCGCCGGGGCCGCCTCGTGGTGCGTGTTCACGGGCGCGGGGGAGAGGGTCCGGGCGCCGGGTGTGCGCGCTGGGTTCGCAGGTTCAGGTGAGAATTGAGCGACTAGAGAGTAGAACCCTGGCTGTGCATCCCTGCAGAAGTGGTTACTTAAAAAAAAAAAAAGGCGATTATGTGATTATTTTAACGGCGAAAAGTCCTTCCTTGCAAATATGTTTCATTTGGGTTTTAACTTTGTTCCCAGGTATAGCTGTGGACCGACTGTATATGATCATGCACACCTTGGCCATGCTTGGTGAGTTTCCTGGATGTGAATTTATTTGGGGAATAAGCCTTTTGCAGGATTTTTCGTCTCGCAGATGGCAATTTACGGGTTCCTGAATAATCTCTGCATTGCAGGTTGTTGAAGGGAGCCCACCCGGTCCGTCTCGTTTGGTTCTTACAGCCATTCTGAGCACTTAGGCCCATTTTCTCGGGGGAGGAAACTCCCAGGAGGCAATCCACGTGGAGCAGTGAAAAATGCCGTTTTAGAATTAGGTGTCTGTTGCGGGTTTAGTGACATTAGGAAGCTTTTCCATTTATTTGCCTTTTTGTTTGTTTTGTTTTGAGGCAGAGCCTCAAGCTGTCACCCTGGGTAGAGTGCAGTGACGTCACAGCTCACAGCAACCTCCAACTCCTGGGCTCAAGCGATTCTCCTGCCTCAGCCTCCCAAGTAGCTGGGACCACAGGCACCTGCCACAATGCCCAGCTATTTTTTGGTTGCAGCCATCATTGTTGTTTGGCAGGCAGGGCTGGATTCAAACTTGCCAGCTCAGGTGTATGTGGCTGGTGCCTTAGCTGCTTGAGCCACAGGCTCCGAGCCTATTTACCTTTGTTTTGTTGGCATAAAGAAACATTTAAGAAAATGGGAAAAAAGAGAAGCAATTAAAAAAAAAAAAAGCAACAAGGAGGCAGCACGTGTAGCTCAGTGCTTAAGGCGCTGGCCACATCACACTGAGGCTGGCACGTTCGAACCTGGCCTGGGCCAGCTAAAAAACAAGAATTGCAACAACAACAACAACAAATAGCCAGGCGTTGTGGCAGGCGCCTGTAGTCCCAGCTGCTTGGGAAGCTGAGGCAAGAGAATCGCTTAAGCCCAAGTGTTTAAGGTTGCTGTGAGCTGTGACACGATGGCTCTCGACTGAGGGTGACATAGTGAGACTCTGTCTCAGAAAAAGAAAAACTAGCTGGGGGTCATGGTGGGCACCTGTAGTCCCTGACTTGGAGAGGCTGAAGCAAGAGGATCTCTCAAGCCCAAGAGTTTGAGATTGCTGTGAGCTGTGACGCCACGGCACTCTACCACGGGCGACATAGTGAGATTATCTCAACAACAACAACAAAAAGAGACTTGTTTAGGGAGTCTAGTTGTTCAGAGTCATTTTTTGTCTCACCCTTATCAGCTTCCCAGCTTTGCACCAGTCACCTTGTTGCTTTGAGTGCTGGTTTCTTCATCTTTGAGATGATCATAGTACCCCATCTTTTTGCATCTTCACAACAGTTTTAGGAAATAGTGACCACACGGTCTGCTTAACGCAGTCCACAACTACTGAGGGTAGGTGACTTCCCCAAGGTCAGGCGTTTAGGAGGTGTTGGAACTGGGTTGAAGTTGGTTTCCCCCACTGCCAAGTGTTTACTATCTTGACCTTTTAACCATAAGATATACTGCCTCCTATGTTTGTCAAAGTTTCCTAATATTTTGTATACTTACAAAATAAAATGTATGAAAATAACCTTTAGTACATTTTTTCAACTTCATGTCTATTTTCAGACCTAGACTAAAAGTAAAAAGTTACTGTAGACTTTTAAAAAGGTGGTGTATCACCCAGTAAGATTGGTATTTGTTTGTTTGTTTTCTTATAACAAAAATAAAATGATCTAGGAGGTTTTTTCCCCTTCCCTTTGGGCTAACTTATTGTTAATTATCAAAAGCATATTTCAATATCTTTGTTGAAGTATAAAATATGTTGCGGTAATATTAAAAAGAAAATCTTCCAACCTGGAAAATCTCTTCAAAGGTAAAAGAGAAAGAATAATTTTATTATGGAATAAGCATTGAACCAGAATGGAATGATTTGCAAAGACAGAAAGAAATCTCACCCTCTTGGGGAGCTTTGGGGATGCAACCTGCCTTAATCCTCTTGGAGTCCTCTAACAAAATAGCATAAACTGCCTGCTTATAAACAGCAGAAATTTACTTCTCACAGTTCTGGGACTAAGAAGCCCCCAATGAAGGCAGGAGCAGACCCAGTCTCTGGGGAGGGCCTCTCTCTGGTCTTTGGATGGTGCCTTCTGGGGAGGGCCTCTCTGGTCTTTGGATGGTGCCTTCTCTGCGTCCTCACAGTGGAGGGGTGGGGCGGGGCTCTCAGGTCTCTTTCATAACTGATCTGGTCTTGAACTCTCTGCCTTGTGACCTCCTCACCTCCCAAAGGCCCCGCCTCTCTGTTCTAACACTTGAATGTTGTGTGAGTTCAACACATAAATTTGGGGAGGGACACAAACATTCAGACCACAGCACAGCCCATTGTTTTAGGCTGATTTTAACAATTTGGAGTCAGGAGGTGAGTTAGACCCATCTTCTCCCTGACACCAGGAAATGGGGGTATTATCTTCCTTGACTACATTTCCAAGATAGTCTGCAGGTGTTGAAAATTCCCCGAGTTATAAGACTGGCTGGAGGCTTCTTTTGGCTGGTTGAAAGATTTACATACACTTGAAAAGGACCTAAGAAGAAATTCTAAAAGAAAAGGTTTAGACCTGTGGGTGCATCATGCCTGTAATTCCAGCCCTCTGAGAGGCTGAGGCAGGTGGATCATCTGGGCTCAGGAGTTCAAGACCAGCCTGAACAAGAGTGAGACCCCCATCTCTATTAAAAATAGAAAAACCAGGCATTGTGGCAGGTGCCTGCAGTCCCAGCTACTCAGGAGGCTGATGCAGGATGATCACTTGAACCCAGGGGTTTGAGGTTGCTGTGAGCTGTGATGCTACAGCACTTTTCCAGAGTGAAAGAGTGAGACTCTGTCTCAAAAAAAAAAAAAAAAAGAGGAAAAGATTTGTGGGAGGGAGCCTCTCTCTTATTTCCAGCTAGGAGAATTTAGTGTTAAAGTTTTAATTTGCATTTGCCCTGACAAATACAGAGAAGAGTACAAGTCTCACGTTGCAGTGGAATGAATGTTGTGAGCTCCGTCTACACGGGGCTTTCCTGGGTGCTGGCAGGAGCTGGGACTCCTCGCTGGACTGTCCTCTTCAGCATGGCGCTGGCCTGGCCTGGCCTGGCCTGGCCCTGGGGTAGAGTGTGTTCCTGCCCGACCTGTGCCCTGCCTTAGCTTGCACTCTCTTCTTCCTTTTGCAATTGTGTTTGTTCTGTAACTGCTTCAGTAGTTATTTGCTCAATCATTTAATTTCATTAGCAAGATGTAGTTATTTCAGCTCTAGCAGGCAGGGGTCCACAGTGTCTGTTGCCCGAGGGCAGAGTTTGAGCTAGAACATGGAGGATGCCTAGGGCTCGGTTCAGCAGACAAGAGATGTCCTGAAAAATGGCCTCTGACATTTCCAGATGAGGCTGGTAGAGGGTGAAATTGCTGTTTTGGGGGAAACAAATCATCCAGTATGGCTCAGATAGGGGAAGGATGGGGTGAGGGTGAAAGGAATGCGTTGTGGCCAGATGGGGGAGAGTGTCTCTAAGGCTGTTGTATTTTCTGTTTTGAAGAATTAGGGTTTTATCTCACCCTATCTCATCCTAGATGGAGTCACATCGGAGCATATTGAGTGGAGACTCGTAGGGTGAACAACAGTCTTAGCCATCATCTAGAGCTCACTTGATGGATTGGGAGGGCTGGGACCAGAGCAGAAAAAGCCTGTCTGACAGTCACACGGGTCACAATGGAGTAACAGAAGGAAGCTGAGGTCTGGTGCGGGGCACCGGCAGGAGTGTGTGTAGGAGTATGTGGTGGTCACAGCCCACCCAGCATCCCAAGGGCCTCAAGTTGCTGAGGGGCCCTTCTGGGACAGCCTGAGCACCTCTGGGCAGGAGTGTCACTCCAGTCTTATTTTCATTTGCTTCAACATCCTGTTAATTTTTCTTTTAAATCTCATTTCTTGTAGTCTTCCAAACTCAAGACTAATGGAGGGCATGACTGGCTTGTGTTTTAGAGTTAGTATACACAGGTGCCAAGAACGTACACGGTGACCCTATGGGTTACTGGAATTTTGCCCCGTTTATAAGCAAGCAGACTAAGGCTTTAAGAGGTTAATATCTTGGCAAGGAGCTTTGAAGACACTTTGTCACTGAGTGTGAGATTTAGCCTGAGCTGTGTTTGGGGTGGCGGTGTATTGAGATTGAAGTGATACAATAGCAGTTTTATGAACTCAAATTTAGAGAGGCCACATGGATGACAGAGGTGAGCATGAGATTAGCCAACCTTGAGGTTTTTTTTTGAGACAGAGTCTCATTATGTCGCCCTTGGTAGACTTATGTGGCATCACAGCTCACAGCAACCTCAAACTCTTGGGCGTAAGTGATTCTCTTGCCTCAGCCTCCGGAGTAGCTGGGACTACAGGTACCAACCTTGAGTTTGAAGGTTGATTTTATGGGAAGCCCGATTCTTGAGATTTTATTTTATTTATTTATTTATTTGTTTGTTTATGTATTTTTTGAGACAGTCTCAAAAAATCTATGTCACCCTCAGTAGAGTGCTGTGGAGTCACAGCTCACAATAACTTCAAACTCTTGGGCTTAAGCGATTCTCTTGCCTCAGCCTCTGGAGTAGCTGGGATTACAGGCCTCTCCCACAATGCCTGGCTATTTTTTGGTTGCAGTTGTCATTGTTGGATTAGCAAGCCTGGGCCAGACTTGAACCCACCAGCCTCCCTGTATGTGGCTGGCGCCCTACTTACAGAGCTACAGGCACCGGGATTCTTGAGATTTTATTTATTTATTTATTTTATTAAATCATAGCTGTGTACATTAATGTGATCATGGGGCACCATACCCTGATTTCATAGACTGTTTGACACATTTTCGTCACACTGGTTATCATAGACTTCCTGGCATTTTCTTAGTTACTGTGCTAAGACATTTACATTCCACATTTACTAAGTTTCACATATACCCTTGTAAGATGGATTCTTGAGATTTTAAATGGATTTTAAACCTATTAGGTTTTAAAAGTCTGAGTTGCCCAAGTGTAGTATGTAAGTAAGTTGGCATTTTAATAGTCTGCATTGGTGTGTACATTCTAAGGACTAATCTTCCATAACTTTAATGGGATTATACTTAACTTGATTTGTCATTATTTGCATTTATCTATTTTGTCACGGTGAAAAATTAGAATTATTTTTTTTTCTTTCTTTTTAGAGAGAGTCTTACTTTATTGCCCTCGCTAGAGTGTTGTGGTATCACAGCTCACAGCAACCAACTCCTGGGCTTGCGATTCTCTTGCCTCAGCCTCCTGAGTAGGTGGGACTACAGGCGCCCACCATAACGCCCAGCTATTTTTTTGTTGCAGTTTGGCTGAGGCTGGGTTCGAACCTACCACCCTTGGTATATGGGGCCGGCGCCCTACCCACTGAGCCACAGGCACCCCCCCCAGAATTACTTTAGAACAGTGGTCCCCAATCTTTTTGGCACCAGGGGCTGGTTTCATGAAAGACAACTTTTCATGGGGGAGGGGCTATAAATACAGATGAAGCTATTTCACTTGATCACCTACCGCTCACCTCCTGGTGTGTGGCCCTGTTCCTGAGTTTCATGGAAAATGATTTTTCCACAGGGGTAGGAGGCTGAGCTCTGCGACCTGGCTCCTAGTAGGCCAGACCACCTGAACTGGGCAGAGCAGTCTAATTAGAACATGAACGGGAATGGTAGAAAGTCTTTGTGTTTTAAACTACCTAGTGAGATTGTGTCATGAGTGAATTTTTGTATCATCAAACAGATGTAACTTCATTTGAACAGCAGCTCTAAAGTTAAAGTTGCTAATGTTGTGCCTTGAATTGGTGCGGCCCAGTTTGTCCTGAAGCTCTTTCTGTTGACTAGTTCCACATGAACTGCCAGCTGAACCATACGGTTGAAATCATATAGCAGCATGTTAAAATTGGATGCATTTTTTAAAAAGGTAAAAATGAAGACTTTGTTATTCTTTTCTTTCAGCTCGTATGTGAGATTTGATATAATTCGAAGGATCCTAACCAAAGTTTTTGGATGCAACATCGTCATGGTGATGGGCATCACTGACGTGGATGACAAAATCATCCGGAGGGCCCGTGAGGTACGTGGAGAGGGCGAAGGTTATGGGAACTGTTGACTGGTGTTCTGACCTCTACCTGCTGGTTATTCTTGCTGGTATTTTACAAGTAGTTCTCATATCTTTCCATCCACACAGGGCCTAGTGAGTGTAATTTAAGACAGGAAGCAGTGGGGGTTCTCAGGGTGATCTCGTCCTAGTGAAGGACGTTGGATTGTGGTCTCTACGCCTCATTCTGTGGTGGGGTCCTGGCTTGAGTCTTTAATCCCCACCTGGCCCTCACCTTCCAACAGAAATAACTTACTTTCTCTTTCCTGATCTCCTTCAGGGATCACCCAGTGACCCTGGCCTTGGGTGTGTCGTATTTCTGCTAACGATGCCTTTCGTTTTTGTGTCTCTTGAGAGCTTTCAAGTCTTGACCACTTGAACCTCAGAGCCCTGTGTGGGCCAGGCAGAGCAGACCTCAGTGTGCTTTCTTTTTTTTTTTTTTTGTAGAGACAGAGTCCTCGGGTAGAGTGCCGTGGCGTCACACGGCTCACAGCAACCTCTAACTCTCGGGCTTACGCGATTCTCTTGCCTCAGCCTCCCGAGCAGCTGGGACTACAGGCGCCCGCCACAACGCCTGGCTATTTTTTTGTTGCAGTTTGGCCGGGGCTGGGTTTGAACCCGCCACCCTCGGCATATGGGGTCGGCGCCCGACTCATTGAGCCACAGGCGTCGCCCTCAGTGTGCTTTTTAAAACATGTTTTGCAAAATTTAAAAACATTTTTGGCAGTAGCTTCAGATCTATAGAAAATTTGCAAGAAGGGAACAGGGAACTCCCGGTTTCCCTGGTTGTCGTCACTGTGCCGTGTCCGTGTCATCATCACCCCCATCCCTGGGCTTTCCTGACATGCTGCCCTCTGTACACTCCATGCGCACCTGCAGCAGTAAGGCCCTTACTCCATGCCCCACGCTCCCTCTTATCAGGAGCTGGGCACTGATGCCGCAGCTGCCCTTGGTGACGTCAAAGGCCCATGCAGGTGTCGCCCTGTGCAGGCTGACCCCACACCTGGAGTGTGGTGCCCAGGACCACAGGAAGGTGTGGTGGTTGAGGTCACCCTCTCAGGCAGGCAGGAGTGGGGGGCTTTCCCAGGTGGTTGAGGGGCCAGAGCCTTGCACGTCACCCCCTGCCAGAAGGGTTTTGGTGGGGGGACTCCTTGCCTTCACCTTTTTGGTACTGCCAACATATATAGTATTGTCTTTTTTTCTTTTTTTTTCTGAGACAGAGTCTCATTATGTTGCCCTTGGTAGAGTGCTGTGGTGTCACAGCTCACAGCAACCTTAAACTCTTGGGCCTAAGTGAGTCTCTTGCCTCAGCCTCTCAAGAAGCCCAGGTTCCCGCCACAACACCTGACTGTTTTCTTGTTGTAGTTGTCATTGTTTAGCAGGCCCGGGCTGGGTTTGAACCCACTAGCCCTGGTGCATGTGGCCGGCACCCTAACCACAGAGCTACAGGCACTGAGCCAGCTATCACACTCTTAAGAGCATACTTAGTTTTCCAAGGTGGCACTTTTCTGAAGTCAGATTAGTTAGAAGAGTTTCATCTTAGTCCGTTTTGTGCAGCTATAACAGAGCACTGGGGACTGGACGACTTATAACGAACAGGACCCTGTTGGCTCACGTTTCCGGCGGTTATAACTCCAAGATGAAGGCGCAGGTGTCTGACAAGGACCTTTTGTGCCCTCACATGGTAGGCAAGAGGGTGAGGAAGGAAGAGTCCATGCCCAAAAGTCCTTTTGTTAAGGCATTAAAGCTGCCCATGAGGGCAGAGCCCCCATGCTCCCAGTCATCTTCTTAGAACTGTTACAAAGGCAGGCAGATTTTAATGTGAGCTTTGCAGGGGAAAAACACTCAAACTCTAGCAGCGTTTCTGGTGCTTTTAAAAGAAATACTGGATTTTAAAAGTGCACATGTATTTATATTTACATGTGTATGAGTGTGTGTATGTGTAGTAGGATCTCTGCAACCCAGCCCTTCCTGCACTGACCACGTCTTTAATACACCTGAGTTTCACAGACCAGATGTGCACCACTTGTTCTCAATGTCGACCGCCTTCCTATGCTGACCAATTTGTTATAGTCCTTGGGTGGTCAACTTACAGAGGCTCGACTGTATTTTAAGTCTGAGAGTTGAATGGCTGTGTTCTGCCAACCGTCCGTTGTGGCTCCTCCTGGAACCTCCCAGGTCATACACCACACCTCTTCTGACAAGGGCAGGGTATTCCCCTGCCCTTCTCTGGGGGGAGGAATGGTGTGGGGAGGTCTTTGGGAAAGGTTCTAACTGGGGAAACTGTATCTTCCTCCTCTCTACCCATTCGTCTTTCTTTCTTTCTTTTTTGTGGAGATGGAGTCTTACTTTGTTGCCCTCTGTAGGGTGCCGTGGCATCACACAGCTCACAGCAACCTCCAGCTCCTGGGCTCAGGCGATTCTCTTGCCTCAGCCTCCCGAGTAGCTGGGACCACAGGTGCCTGCCTCAACGCCCGGCTATTTTTTTGTTGCAGTTTGGCCGGGGCTGGGTTTGAACCTGCCACCCTTGTTATATGGGGCCGGCACCCTCCTCACTGAGCCACGGGCACCGCCCCCATTCATCTTTCTGATAAGTAGACAGTATCCTGTTGTGTGTGGCTATTTATTTGCCTAGCTCTTCCTCATTTTCACTGTTTGTATTCTCTAGCTGATATTAATAAAAAGAATGCCATTATGAATATATTTTTGTTTTGTTGCCTTATAAACACATTAATACATCCCAAAGTGGAGTTGCTGGGGCAAAGGAAGAGTAGTTTCTGTCTTGCAACTTTTCTTTTCTTTCTTTCTTTCTTTTTTTTTTTTTTTTTAAGAGACAGAGTATCACTTTTTCTGCCTCGGTAGAGTGCTATGGCATTACAGCTCACAGCAACCTCCAGCTCCTTGGGCTTAAGCAATTCTCTTGCCTTAGCCTCCCAAGCAGCTGGGACTACAGGCGCCGCCACAATGCCCGGCTATTTTTTTTTTTTTTCTTTTTTGTTTAGCAGGCCTGGCCCGGGTTAGAACATTTTTTATTTTTGTATGTTCTTTTTTTCTTTGCTCAGCTTTATTGTAGACTCACCTACAGTAGATCACATATATTATTCACAAAGGTGCAGTTTGACATATTTTTTTGTTTGTTTTTTTGAGACAGAGTCTCACTATGTCACCCTCAGTAGAATGCTGTGGCATCACAGCTCACAGCAACCTCAAACTCTTGGGCTCAAGGGATTCTCTTGCCTCAGCCTCTCAAGTAGCTGGGTCTGCAGGCACCTGCCACAATGCCCGGCTATATTTTGTTGCAGTTGTCATTGTTTAGCTAGCCCGGGACGGGTTCGAACCTGCCACCCTTGGTGTATGTGGGGCTGGCGCGGTAACCACTGTGCTACGGGCACCAAGCCAGTTTGACAGATGGTGACTCAGATGCCCCTGTGGACACAGCGTCAGTGGTTTGTGTTCCGGTGTTTCCCCCGGCACTCCAGGCACCCACTGGCCTGCTTCCTGCCTCTCTAAAGGCTATAGAAAGAGCAAGAATAAACAGGCAATGGAACACACTAGAAAGTTCAGAAACAGACCCAGTCGTTAACAGGAATGTGTTCTATAATAAAAGGTCGCATTTTAAGTCAATGTGGGGAGGAGATGAATTATTCAGTAAAAAGTGCTGGCAATTGAGTAGACATCTGGAGAAAAAGAACATGAAGTTGGATAAATGCTTCTCAACTAAATTCAAGGCAGATCAAAGATTTAAATATGAAAGGAAGCAAACCACACCATGACTAGAAGCCCAAGGGCACTGTTCATAGGAGCACACTGGGGCTTTCCCCAAACAGATTTTTCTAAGTTTATTATTAAACCCAGAAGCTGTTTATGGGGACAGAAATATAAGGATTGCTAATCTAATAAGGAAAGTTTCTACATGCTATGAAGTAATCATAAACTTGAAAAACTGCATAAAAAATTGAAATACCAGAGATAAAAAGTTAATGTCTTCACTATAAAAATACTTTCTACAAATCAATAAGAAAGTGACCTACCATTTAATAGAAGAATGGGCATAGGTACTCAAAGAGCATTTAATACAAAAGGTTCCTATGGATGTGAGATGTTCAAACTTACTCAAAATAAGAGAGGTAAAAATTAAAACTATAACCAAAAAGTACTTGCTAGCTGTCACACTCACAAGTCTGTGTGGAGGAGGGAGAGGAATAGGCACCCTTGGGCTCTGCTGCTCTGGTGTACATTGGTACAACCACGGTGGAAGGCAGTTTGGCGATGGCCTACCGGGCCACCGTGCACATACCCTGCCCCTGCAGGCTCCTGTCTGGGGACAGCTCAGAGCTTACTCGGACTGGTGTGAACTGGTGTCTGCACAGCGTGTCTGTAATAGCAGACGGGAGTGTACGGGACAGGCTGGCTTGAGTAGTGTAGAGAATTTTGCTTTTGCTGCATATTCGTTCTTTTTGTTTGCTGCACAGCTTCATTATAGGACGGACCTCCAGCAGATGGTTCAGACTGATGTGTGGGCCACAGCACAGACAGGTCTCCAGGTGGCTGTGTGTCAGGAATTTGAGACCAGCCGTGCAGGGCACAGTGGGCAGGGGCCATACTCTGGGATTCCAAGTGAAGGGCACTAACACACACACAGGCATGTTCCGTGCAGGAGACAGCTGGTCACGGTATTCTCTGTCTATGACGCAGGATGCTATGTCTGGCCATTTCTTTTTTTTTTTTGGTTTTTGGCCGGGGCTAGGTTTGAACCCGCCACTCCGGCATATGGGACCGGCGCCCTACTCCTTGAGCCACAGGCGCCGTCTATGGCCATTTCTTTATTGTCGTTTGAATTTCACTGTGAATAAGTTACCTGTGCAGTTATTTTCCGAGGAATTAAAGCAGCTTCCTGATCTTTAGGTCCAAAGCTGCATAGTATCTGAATCTTCTGAAGTGACAAGAAGACACTATTTTTAGGCTTTTTTGTTTGGCCTTTTGGTCCTCTAGATGGGATGTAAATTAACTTATCTATTTTTTAAAAGGTCTGTTTTGCTACAAAACTGTTTCCCCAGAAAGGGATTGAAGTCCCAGCGACCGTGCCTGGTGGTTTCTCCTTGACGGTTGTGTGCAGTGGTCTAGCATTTGGTTTCTCCTTGACGGTTGTGTGCAGAGGTCTGGCATTTGGTTTCTCCTTGACGGTTGTGTGCAGTGGTCTAGCATTTGGTTTCTCCTTGACGGTTGTGTGCAGAGGTCTAGCATTTGGTTTCTCCTTGACGGTTGTGTGCAGAGGTCTGGCATTTGGTTTCTCCTTGACGGTTGTGTGCAGTGGTCTGGCATTTGGTTTCTCCTTGACGGTTGTGTGCAGCGGTCTGGCATTTGGTTTCTCCTTGACGGTTGTGTGCAGCGGTCTGGCATTTGGTTTCTCCTTGACGGTTGTGTGCAGCGGTCTGGCATTTGGTTTCTCCTTGACGGTTGCGTGCAGAGGTCTGGCATTTGGTTTCTCCTTGACGGTTGTGTGCAGCGGTCTGGCATTTGGTTTCTCCTTGACGGTTGCGTGCAGAGGTCTGGCATTTGGTTTCTCCTTGACGGTTGTGTGCAGCGGTCTGGCATTTGGTTTCTCCTTGACGGTTGTGTGCAGCGGTCTAGCATTTGGTTTCTCCTTGACGGTTGTGTGCAGAGGTCTGGCATTTCTTGTGTGAGGCCGTCTCACTTTGTCTTCACAGTCTTCTGAGGGGCTGTGGGCGGCTTATGTCTGCGTTGCACAGACACTGGAGTCTGGGAGGT
Source organism: Nycticebus coucang (assembly GCF_027406575.1). Lineage (NCBI taxonomy): Eukaryota > Metazoa > Chordata > Mammalia > Primates > Lorisidae > Nycticebus > Nycticebus coucang. The sequence goes on from NC_069794.1 coordinate 2,632,694, forward strand.
TTAGCATGCTTAAAAGGCACCTGGGTGGCAGCACGGAGTGCCCAGGCTTCCTTCTTCTGTGCATATTCTCTCCGTGAGGTTTCTGGGGTGACTGCTGTTTCAGAGCACAGTCTCTGAGCTGGGGGACCTTGGGCCTCAGGGCCACAGTTGGCATCTGGCCCCACCTGTGCTGTTTTGCTTGAGGAAGTTTCTTCATAGTCCATGATAGAAATGCGTCCACCTGTCAAGTGGGGACACCTGTTTATTTCCTGGGATCATGTGTGGAGAGTCTAATACACAGCAGGTCTCAAATGCCAGCTGAGCTCGGGACCTCGTGGGTGGCTGGTGTGAAGTCAGCGGTGACTAAGCCTGGCTCAGTCTCAGAACTTGACAGTGCCTATGCAGCTGTTCATGGAACGCCTTCTTTTGAAAGGTAACAAATTGCACGAGTGTCACTCATTTTGTGTCCCAACGCCAGCTGTGCACTGCTGTGGGTGTCGGGTGTCCCCAGGGACCCGCCGTGGCCCAGGTGCTTTATGCTGCCTGACAGTCCTCATCGCAGTGTGTGAAGTTACTTCCAGAGCACTTCTCTAGAGATTTCTTCTTTAATGTATTTTTGGCTGTTTTTTCTTTTTTTTTCCCCCCACCTGAGGGTTAAGGGCTAAGCTAGGAACTCAAGTTTCTTGTCATTATGTGGACTAGATTGATTTTGCCTTTGTCTTAGAAAAGGGGAGGATTTTTGGTGTTTTGTTTTTTTATTAGATAGTGGAAATCTTTTTTTTTTTTTTTTTTGTAGAGACAGAGTCTCACTGTACCGCCCTCAGGTAGAGTGCCGTGGCGTCACACGGCTCACAGCAACCTCTAACTCTCGGGCTTACGCGATTCTCTTGCCTCAGCCTCCCGAGCAGCTGGGACTATAGGCGCCCGTCACAACGCCCGGCTATTTTTTTTGTTGCAGTTTGGCTGGGGCTGGGCTTGAACCCGCGACCCTCGGCATATGGGGCCGGCGCCTTACTCACTGAGCCACAGGCGCCACCCAGATAGTGGAAATCTTGACATTATTTGTTCCTTTTGTCTCTAGCTGGAAAGCAAAGTCAGTAAGCCTGTTAGACTGCCTGAGGCTCTAGCGAGAGCCTGAGGCCCAGCAGGACAGCCCCCTGGCTCCACCCAGGCTGCGTCCCAGCAGCCACGAGGGCGCTCCTGGAATAGGGCTGCCGGCTTCCCTTTTTCTGTGTGTTGGCGTCGTGAATCCACCACCTCATTCCTGTGCTCATCTGATCCTTCTGCAGATGGACCTGCCACCTGCTTCTCTCGCCAGGCACTACGAGGAAGAATTTAAGCAGGACATGGCGGCCCTGAAGGTAGAGCCCGCGGCTGAGTCTCGCTGCCAGGAGGACGCAGGCGGAGCCCACTGGCCGTGTCTACCCGGCGGGGACAAGCTTGCATCTCCCCTTTCTTCCAGGTGCTCCCGCCCACGGTATACCTGAGGGTCACTGAAAATATCCCCCAGATAATTTCATTCATTGAAGGAATCATTGCTCGTGGGCATGCCTACTCGACAGCAAAAGGTAGGCCGTGCTGTTAAAACAAGTCTCCAGGCAATACTGATGGGACTCGGAGAAACTGGACATGTATTTATAAGTTATTCAAATGCACCGGAACAGTTTACTGTCTGTGTTGATATTAGTTCTACAGCAAGAACATTGTAGGGTTTTCCACCTTCTTTTCTTTTGTTTTTTTTTTTTTTTGAGATAGAGTCTCAAGCTGTTGCCCTTGGTTGAATGCCGTGGTGTCACAGCTCACAGCAACCTCAAACTCTTGGGCTTAACCTATTCTCTTGCCTCAGCCTCCCAAGTAGCTGGGACTACAGGCACCTACCACTACACCGGCTATTTTTTGGTTGTAGTTGTCATTGTTGTTTGGCAGGCCTGGGCTGGATTTGAACCTGCCAGCTCTGGTATATGTGGCTGGCACTCTAGCTGCTGAGCCACAGGTGCTGAGCCTCCACCTTATTTTCTAGTCCCAGGAAGAGATGACTATCTGGACAGCTGTCTTGGTCACACCTGTGGAAGCTGGGTGGTAGGTGCACAGCTGGTCTGCATAGTGTCAGGGATAAAGTCAGGCCCTTCAGAGACCCTCCATCGTGTGGGGGCCCTGCCAGGGTTGTCCGCCTCTGTGCGTGTCCATCAGGGGCAAGCGCTGCCCACATTGGCTCTGAGTAAGGAGAGCCCTGACCTCAGCGTCAGGCCTGAGACAGTGAATAATGCCCCACAGTGTCCTTGGCTGTCCCCCGATTCCCATCACGCTGTAACCCTCTGCCAGTGTTTCTGGAATCTGTGCGTCAGTTCTGTCTCCTCATCCTCCACGCTCCTCACGGACTCACTCAAACAGCAGCAACACCAGCCGTCTCAGGACATTGGGTGGCTTGGTGGTGCCATTGGTTTGGGGGTCTTCTCTCTGTGGTACCTGGGCAAGGTTGGCATCTTGGCATTTTGCATTTGCATTGAGTTCTTGTTCTTTTTATCCAACTCCAAGTCCAGCTAGGGGCTGATCACCTGTGAAGTCCCTCTCCACGGCCAGGGCGGGCAGGGAGCTGTCTTTCTCAGCCGTGGCATTTACGTGGCACCCTCTGGTAGCCACGTCTCTGCTCCACAATTTGCTGTTTAATGTATTCACATTTTGTCCCTATCTGCATGCAAATTCTCAGACTCCAAGAACTTTTTTCTGTTGAGTGACCCAGTAGCTTGCCCAGTCCAAGGCTGCAGATATGCTGGGAGTAAAGCCCTGTTGCAAGTAAATGGCCCGTTACAAAGCAGGACACTAGGCGAGGTTCGTGGGCCACCAGCACCTTCCCTCCTGTGCTAGCCTGGGAGCGCTCAGCCGCCTACACATGTGGACGTGCCTCAGCTTTTATTTGCACTAACTTGGTATAGTAGATTTCGTTTCCAAGAAGACATTTTTAGAGGACTTAGGTGATTAGACTGGAGTTTGTACCAGAAAACACAGAGACACAGGAATTAATTATCTTTCTGCCCTTGTGCACCTTGAAGTAAGATGTGCAGGGCCCTTCCCCCATCCCCAGCTTCTGTTCCAGAAATAAACCAATTAAAGTTCCTGAGGTGTTCAGGACTCTCATCCTCTCACACCTGAGGAATCAGTGCTGCTTGTTTTATTCCCATGTTTTATTGTAAAATTCTAATGATAATATAAACTCAAGAATTCAGAATACACCTACATTTGCCCAAACCCCAGTGGTCTGACTTTGCAACAGTTGCCCCAGGGCTTGGCTACAATTTGATCTTGACCTGTTGATGGAAAACAGTTTGGTCAGCAAATCAGTAACATAAACAAAGGTAAGGGGAAGTTTCCTCTGTTGAAGGGAGCAGTCGCTCTGTCTCTGGAAACGTCTCTAAGTACTGTGTGCATTCTACCTTCACGGACAGCTCCTCAGGGCCTGGGCGTCTCCTCCGCTGTCCGAGGCTGTATCCTCAGCACCCGGCTTCAGCTCGGCAGTGACCAGGACTGACGCCAAAGGCAGGGCTGGCCCGGGCTCACCTGGTTTCCTTTCCTCAAGCCAGTATGCCCCTTGCTCTCACCAGGGACCATTGTGCGAAGGGGCCTGTCAGGTCCACACACTGAGGATGTGGTGGTGGAGGGCCTTGGTGTGGCTCTTCGCTGGTCAAGAAGCTTCCTTGATCTTGGCAAGACCAGTGTCCTCAGGAAGGGTAGTATGGATATGAATTAGTAAGTCTACATGTATTAGTAAAAAGAGTGTGAAGATTAAAAATTAAAAATTGGTAAAGGTTAAAAATGAAACCCACACTTGGGCCCTACCGACAACCATGCGCTGTCAGATGCCTTGGTGGGTGGAGGCCTGTGATCCTGGGGGTGGCCTACGGGTGACCTCGACTGGCTCCTCGTGGCCAGCCCTGGGGCCAAGGGCTAGTCCTTTCTCTCTGAGGCACTCCCCACTTGAAGGGTTTCCTTCTCACCCCTGCCTCTGTTTCCTTTGTGGTGGGGGTAGCAGGGGTTAACCCTGGCTCTGCAGGGGTCTTTGACCCTTTGTCTGTAAAAGTGGACCTTGGGCATCTCAGCAAGGGGGCAGCTTCCCACATGCCTCCAGCTGCCTCCTGCAACAGTGTTTTTATCCTAAGTAAAAAGGTAGTCTTAGGAAATCTAGATGAAGAAATACTATCTTTAGGTGGTGCCTGTGGTTCAAAGGAGTAGGATGCTGGCCCCATATACTGAAGGTGGTGGGTTCAAACCCAGCCCCGGCCAAAAACTGCAAAAAAAAAAAAAGAAAAGAAATACTATCTTTGTTTATAACTTAAAGCCTTAATTCAGCTGAACAAAGGTCAATGATTACACTTTTCTCTTTTCTGATTAAAAAAGTTCCTGCCTGGCTCAGTGGCTCATGTTTGTAATTCTAACACTCTGGGAGGCTGAGGCAGGTGGATCTCCTCAGCTCAGGAGATCGTGACTAGTCTGAGTAAGAGTGAGACCCTATCTCTACTGAAAACAGAAAAAAACTAGCTGAGCATTGTGGCAGGCACCTGTAGTCCTAGCTACTCAGGAGACTGAGGCAAGAGGATCGCTTGAGCCCAAGAGATTGAGGTTGCTGTGAGCAGTGATGCTATGATATTCTAGCCTGGGTACAGAATGAGACTCTGTCTCAGGTAGGTAGGTAGGTAGATAATAGATAGATAGATAGATGATCTCAGCACATTACAAAGAACCTATATTTGTGTTTTCACTTTTTTGCACGTGCACAATATGTCTAAGTGTATGCTTTTTTTTTTTTTTTGTAGAGACAGAGTCTAACTTTATGGCCCTCGGTAGAGTGCCATGGCATCACACAGCTCACAGCAACCTCCAACTCCTGGGCTTAAGCGATTCTCTTGCCTCAGCCTCCCAAGTAGCTGGGACTACAGGTGCCCGCCACAACGCCCGGCTATTTTTTGGTTGCAGATCAGCCGGGGCCGGGTTTGAACCCACCACCCTCGGTATATGGGGCCAGCGCCTTACCGACTGAGCCACAGGCGCCGCCCCTAAGTGTATGCTTTTATACTATAGTATTGGTGTTTTTAATTTTGGTTGAAAAAAAAGAAAACATGCTAAGGAGGGCATGCTGCAGTGGATCTGGAGTCTGCAGTAAGGGGATCTTTTAAGCCCAGCAGTTCAAGTCTGTAGTGCACCATGGTCTCACCTGTGAGTACTCAAGCTCCAGCCTGGGGGCATAGCGAGACCTCATCTCTGAAGGGGTGGGTATGTGTGTATGTGTAAATACATACATGTGTATACATATGTGTATATATTAAAAGGACCCAAAAGAAGGCCATATACCATATTCTGTATGTAAATACTAGTTGCTTGTTAGATATTAAGCTTGTGTAGGGGCTGATATTTGACTGAGAAATGATGAGTTTGTAATTACCTTTGTGAAACAGGCAATGTCTACTTCGATCTGAAGTCCAGAGGAGACAAGTATGGCAAACTAGTTGGCGTGGCCCCAGGTCCAGTGGGAGAGCCAGGTGGGTGAGAGCCCTTGGGCCCTGAGCCTCTGCCTCGCGCCTTGGTTGTGGGAGGTGACGTCTGGGGTGTGCACACCACTTGTCAGACACGGCGACGGTGGCTGTCTGCTGGTCACAGCGGTGTTGTAAATTTGATTCAGTTTCTTTGAGTAGATACAGCATGCGTGGTGTGAAGTTCCAACAGCATGTGGAGCCACTGCCCCTCTACCCAGCAGGTGCTGATGCTCCTCTCCCTGAGGCTGTACTGGTCACTACTGTCCCCTGTCCTCAGGGTTTTCCCTGTATATGAGAACACACACAGCCCTGGTATCACGTCGTACGGTCGTCCATGTCCGGCCGGGGTCATGGAGCAGATTCCTGGTCTGCCTGAGGCTATCCCACGGGTTTTGTTCTGTTCCAGTAAATTGTTAGGTCAAAATCATTTCTATGGAAAAGAGATAATAGGTATAGCATAGAGATCTAAATTAAAAATAATTTTAAAAGCTTCCCACTTAAGGGAACCAAGCAAGAGGAGTAAGCACAAACCCGAAGACAAATTGTTTGTGTTATTTCCGCCTTAGTTCCCCATCTTCCTGTCCCGTAAGCTCTGCAGTTCCACAGTGGTCATTAACGGCCTTGCTGGACTCCTCAGAAATGGCTTGTTACTTTTACCTATTAGCACCCTGCTCCCTCCCCACCCCCAGCAGACGGGGAGGTGTAGTTACAAGCAGGCCCAGCGTTGCGCCTCACACAAGAAGAGAGGTTGTTTCTGGGAGTCATACAATTTTGCATCAGCAACAGTTGTTTTTTTCAAATTTAATAGATTGTATATTTTAGAGCCATTTTCGGTTCAAAATTGAGAATAGGATGCAAAGAGTTCCCAGATACGTCCTCCCCCCGCTCCCCCACCAGAGTGGCCCATTTCTATGTTCCTTATAGACTTGTCACTGTCAGCAGAGACTCAGTTCACATAAGGGGCCACTCCTGTGCTGCGTGTTCTGGGGGTCTGGGTGTCACATGGGTGGATAACGATGCAGAGAAGCCCACTGATCTTAGCACTGCCTCCAGCGATCTGCGTTTTCAGGATATACTCAGACAGCATGCACCTGCCCAGTGGGCACCTCCTCAGCGGGCTTCTTCCACTTAGGAATGTACATTTACATTCCTCATGGTTCCTCATCATCTTTTCACAGCTTGGTAGCAGTTTTCTTTTGTCACGCTGAATACCATCCGTTGTCTGTACTTACAGCATTTGACCTTTCACCTCCTGAAGGGCATCTTGGTGGCTTCTCAGTTTTGGCAGCTGTGAACCAAGCTGCTGTAGACATCCATGTGCAAGTTTTTTTGTGGATGTGTGTTTTCAGTTTGTTTGGGTAAATACCAGGGAGTGACATTGCTGAATCACATAGTCAGAATATGTTCAGGCCCTGCCACTGTAGCGCTCAGCACCCCTGCTTCTGCAGCTTTTGGTATGTCCCCACTCTGCAGCTCTCTGCATTCCTGGCCCTGCAGCCCTCGGCACCCCCACTCCTGCAGCTTGTAGGATGTCCCCATGCACTGCAATTCTAGGCACATCCCCGCGTGGTGCAGCTCTCAGCTCTTCTCCCCCCAGCAGCTCTCAGTGCCTCTCTACCCTGCAGCCAGCTAGAGTTCTTTTTTTTGAGACAGAGCCTCAAGCTGTCACCCTGGGTAGAATGCCTTGGCATCATAGCTCACAGCAATCTCCAATTCCCGGGCTCAAGCCATTCTCCTGCCTCTGCCTCCCAAGTAGCTGGGATTACAGGCATCCGCCACAATGCCTGGCTATTTTTTTTTTGGTTGCACCCGTCATTGTTTGGCGGCCCGGGCTGGATTCGGACCCGCCAGCTCAGGTGTATGTGGCTGGCGCCTTAGCCACTGAGCCGCAGGCGCGGAGCCCCAGCTGGAGTTCTTATTGCTGGTCCTCCTCACAGCAATACTTTTTAAAATTAAAATTATTTTCCTAAAGGTGAGCAACATATTTATATTGTTTATAATGGCATAAAATTAGGAAACAAACAAACAACTTACTCTTCATACAGTAAAAAAATTTTACCACCTTGGTATTTATTGTTTCAAAGCAATAGTGTGTATTTTCAAAAAAAAAATTTTTTTTTTTTTTTGCAGTTTTTGGCTGGGGCTGGGCTTGAACCTGCCACCTCTGGCATATGGGGTCGGTGCCCTACTCCTTTGAGCCACAGGCGCCACCCCCTTAAAATTTTTTTTTTTTTTTTAGCAAATAACTACTATGTAATTTCCTATCCCCCTCAAAATTTTAAATTTCTATAATGACAACAATAGAAAACAGCATACAGTATACCTAGTGTGCTGAATCTGACCACAGGCAGGTGGAATCCCTGTGGTCACCCCGGTGGATTGCAGGCTCCCGGGCCCCTCTGCAATGAGCCGTGGCTGGCCTGGCTTTTTGCATGTGGTGGATGTGTCAGCCTGAGTCCCTCCTCCACATCTAACAGTTCACTCGAGTAACACTCCCTGTCTCCAGTCTTCTCAGTGGGGATCAGCTGATTCTGTTCCCATGGTGGCGTGTGACATTTCCCGCTAACCTATGACCTATGTATTTTTGCAAATTGGAAGTTTAACCTAGACGCTTAATCCAGTCCTGAATTTCTGGAGAAGGCTGCTGCATGGGTGCACCTTCCCAGGGAGACACGCAGGCTGCGTCTTCCGTGTCAGCAGCCCGTGTGGTGCTGGGTATAGACCCTTAATGGCAAAAGAGGCTGCACCAGGGTGACACTCCTGTCAGGGTTACTTCCCTGAGTACTGTTATGCAGACAGGTTACTACTTAGTTTCTTGGTGGTACATTTTGTTTAGGAAAGGCAGGGTGTATAAATGTACAAGGTCTTTTCGTTATTTACTGATTATCAAAATAGTTGATTTCTGTATCATTCTCTGAGGGTGACCAGTGAGTGTTCTTTTAATCATTAGGAGCTCAGGGACTTAAACACTTGTGTGTCTGTGCTGTGTTTTAACCCTTAGCTGTTGTCATCCTTACTGGTCCTAAACTGTCCCTTCCTGTGCCAGTGGGAGCCACTGTTGGTTGACTCCCAAGTCCCTCAGATGTAGCCATGCTGTGCTGGATGACTTGCTGCTTCTGTCCGTGGTGACCAGCTAGTCCCAGCTCATCCTGGAATATGCCTTTTCTCCTGTGAGCCCTATTTTTCTTTAATGAAAGATGGTGTTTGCAGAACATAGAGCAGGCACCAGGGATACTCATTGCTATGAACTGTCATTGTCTCTTGGCCTTTTCATTGGACAGAGGTGATAAAGTATCTGTACATAAAGTAGACGCTATGTCAGGTCACTCTGATAATGAGGGTCAGGACCACAGGGCACCACTGGCTCTTCTGTTTACACCTTCACCTCCCTGTTTCCCGTGGCGTCTGCTGCCTTACCCTGCACAGGGCCCAGCAGCCCTGCCTGTTCGGCCAGCACAGTCAGCAGGTCCCTTGCACGCGCCACCTCCCGCCTCGTGGGTCTGCATGTCAGTGCTGCTGGCTGTGCTGCCTCCTTCCTTGTTTACTCTGGGTCTACGTCCCTTTGGTTGTTTATGCCCTCAGGCCAACGTCTGCTGACTTTTTTGCCTGTGATGACATTGTCAGTTTGGCGAGAAACTTTTGGCTGTGTTTTCTGTCCGTGAGTATTTCTCCCAGTGTGGCGTGCTGTCATCAAAGTGTGCAGGTCCTCTGACTTCATGCCCAACGTGCATGAGCTGCTCTGGGCGCCCAGAGAAGTTTTTCACTGAAGCCAAGTCATTTTGCTTGTAAAAACATGGCATGTCTGGTCTGGCCCAGAAAAAGTATCAGTGTCTGCATCAAAAAAGCTCAACACTTGCAGATTCATCACAGTTTGATGCCATGAGGTGATAAAGGCCTTATGGGGCATTGTGCACGTGGACTCTGGCTACAGGACAGCAGGTTTTGGGAAGCACAGGTTGGCTGGCCCAGACAGCCAGCTTCCCCTCAATGGTGACAGCCCCTCTAGCTTAGAGTCTCTGCTTGGTCACCAGCATGTCACCTGATGTGAGTCCCCCCTACCTCCTTCACTTTTCTTCCTTTTCACGGGATTTGTCTCTGTTGAGACTCTTCAAGGATGGTTCCCACAGATGAGCTCAGGCAGTGCTCTGAGCAGAGCCAGCGAAGGCATGGTGTGGTGCGGGCAGTCCAGCAGCTGCACGTCCTGCTGTGCCCCTGGGCGCAGGAAAGTGAGCCCTGCTCCTCACAGGCAGACATGGAAACAAGGTGCATCTCAGAGAATGTGATTTTATTTTATTGACTTATTTATATTATGTATGTGTGTTTTTATAAACAGTTACACATTGGATTCATACTGAGCCATCTGGTGATGTAGTAGTTGGCTAGTTTTGCCATTTAAGCTTAGGGTCAAGTTCTGTTTCATTTTGCTCTTCCAAAGTACAAGAAGGAAAAAAAAAAAAATCAAAGCGCTGGGTGGGATAGCTCATGCTTGTAATACTAACACTTTAGGAGGCCAAAGCAGAAAGATTAATTGAAGTCAGGAGTTTGAGACCAGCCTGAGCAACACAGTGACAACCAGTCTCTACAAAAAACAGAAAAATTGGCTCGGTGCCTGTAGCTCAGAGTGAGTAGGGCACCAGCCACATACACCGAGGCTGGTGGGTTCCAGGCTGGCCGGGCCTGCTAAACAACAATGAGAACCCCAACCAAAATAAAAAAAGAAAAAAAGGAAAATTTAGCCAGGAGTGGTGATGAGCACCCACAGTGCCAGCTTCTCAGGAGGCTGAGGCAGGAGGGTCACTTGAGCCTGAGAGTTTGAGGCTATCGCAAGCTATGGTGATGCCACTGTTTTCTACCCTGGGCAACAGAGCAAGCTCTTCTCTCCAAAAACAAAACCAGAAAAGGGGCCTTCTGTCTTCTGAGGATACCAAGAAAAAAAAATCAAAGACATTTCATCTGCATGGCCTGTCCTGATGTACAGTGTGTTCAGATGAGAGGCGCCTCCCAACTTCTCTGTCTCCCAGAGACAGGTGCTGGGGTCTCAGGCAGGCAGGGTGGGGGGCCACCTGTCAGGCTTCAATGCCTGCCTCCTTTATGGTGGTCAGCTGTTTAGAGAGCCCTCCAGTTGGGATGTCCTGGCTTTGCTGCATGATGAGGTCAGTGGCCTCTGGGGACCATCACATCGGCGCATTTCCTTGTTGGCAGGCAGCCATCCTCATGGGTGGGCTTGAGGGACGCACTGTGCTGAGATAGTCCGCCCAGTACAGCCCTCAGTACTCAGCGGGGAGCTGGGTGTCGGCCTCCATCTCTGGGAGAAGCTTTACCTGGAGCAGGTCTCATACCTCCTGGGAGCAGAAGGCCAGGATCCCTTCACCGAGCGCTGTGTCTGCAGGATGGAGAGTGACTTGTCTGCTTCTTCCAGGAACAGGGAGCAGAGTCGCACACAGGGATCTGATGGCTTTCCCGTCGTGGTTTCTCTGAGCGTTTTGAAGATGAGTTCTTTGTGAACAGGGTTGAACTGGCCTTCAGGGCCTTCACCTCTGCTTGGATGTGAAGACACAGTAGAAGCTGTCCTGACTCAGGATGACCACCTGCTTCTGGTGGTCGTCCATCTCGTTCTGCCCCAGCAGCGGCTGAGTCTTAGCACAGATGGGGGACTTGCCGGTGGCCTTGCCCACGCTGGCGCCAACCAGGAAGGACTGACCGGCGGGCTGCCCATGGTTCTCAGGGTCTGTGGCTCCTGTCCATGTTGTGGCACATTTCTTCTCACACCAGATCGTCCCACTGTCCAGGCCACGCCTAAGCTGGGCGGCAGCCGCCCACTGGTCCATTTGGCTGCTGAGTCCCAGCCCCTTCCTGCTAACCATGCCTGCACCAGCCTCTGCAGAGGGGCCGTGCACGCCCTCCTCACTGTCTGGCCTGCACTAGCCTCTGCAGAGGGGCCGTGCACGCCCTCCTCACTGTCTGGCCTGTGCTGGCCTCTGCAGAGGGGCCGTGCACGCCCTCCTCACTGTCTGGCCTGTGCTGGCCTCTGCAGTGCCCGGCACGTGGTGTGGGTCTCAGGGAAGGGCTGAGCTGGGCACACACGCTCCTGTCTGTTCCACATGGACCAGTCATACGCAGGGGTGGCCAACCTGGTGACGGCTGCAGGCTGCTGAGCTGGACCACAGCGTCCAGCATCTAACCCTCACAAGGTCAGGTGTGGCATCATGAGAGCTGGACAGGGTCCCGGAATGTGAAGGGAGCCGCCTCCGAACTTGAGTGTGACTTGTGTGCGTCTTCTGACCTTCATCTCCCATTTGCTCTTTGGGACTGTGACCAATGCCCTGTGGTAATTTCCTCTTAGTTCTATTTGATTCTTACCTTTTTGGAAAAAATACCCTGAAACTCAGTTACTGGTAAGTAGACAGTGGACAGAAGGAAATGTGGGACACTCAGCCGGTCCACCCCAGAAGTGGCAGCCTCTGGGCTGCAGCCCTCACTGTTCTCTGCAGCTGGCGCCCAGGCCTGGCACAGTGGGATGGCAGCCCCTGCTGGGCCTTACACTGTTGTGTGGAGAAAGAGACGGGTGACCAGGTGAGGGCTGTGCCATCACCGTGAGAGGAACAGACTCTGGGGTGTATGATGGCCTCTGGCCGTATGAGGTCCCCTCCCACTGACAGGCCGTTTATCATCAGCAGGTGATTCTGACAAGCGGCACGCCAGTGACTTTGCTCTGTGGAAGGCAGCCAAGCCTGAGGAGGTTTTCTGGGCCTCTCCATGGGGACACGGAAGACCTGGCTGGCACATTGAGTGCTCTGCCATGGCAAGGTGAGGCTCCCAGGCTGTGGCATGTTTCATGTTGATGCTCAGGGATGTGGGAGGCCTGGTCTGGGCAGCCAGAGCTATGGATAGGAGTGGGGAGCTGGGTACTATGCCCCTGGGCAGGCCATCCAGGTGGTTCCAGAGCATGACCGGGACAAATGCAGCTCCCTCAGCATTGGCACCTCCCTTGCAGTAGGAGAGGCAGCTGTGTGGTCTGGTTCCTGATCCCCGGCTGCCTGCCGGCAGCGTCCAGGCACATTAATCCCTATCTGTGGGGTCTGGGGCTCAGAGCTCGGGAGGAGAGCACCGTGCACCCCTCGCCAGGTGTGGTGACATTGCTCGTGTTTAATCACAGGTCTGATTTTGACCTGGGGTCCCCCCAGCCACCCCTGGGGACAGTGGGACAGCTCTACTCTTGGACTCCCCTGAGTGGGCTGTCCCCATTCTAGCAGGTGGGAGGACCTGTCCCCACAGCCTGCGTATCTAAATTTTGTCCTTGTTAAGACCCAGAAGGAATTCTCCCTTTTCTGCCAAGCTTTCCCCTGTAGTGATGCCTGTGTGACTCAACTGGAAATGCTTCTAGTAACTCCTGAGACATTGAGCTCTTGTTACTGTGCAGCACAGAACTGACTATCCACATAGAAACGGATACACAGGGCGGCACCTGTGGCTCAGTGAGTAGGGCGCCGGTCCCATATGCCGAAGGTGGCGGGTTCAAACCCAGCCCCGGCCAAAAACCACAAAAAAAAAAAAAAAAAAAAAAAGAAACGGATACGCAAGTGTCCAGCCTTCAGTCAGGCTTCGACCGCACATGTGTTTGTAAATACTTGTTAATAACAGACCATGGGATTTAAGTTGGGTTGTAAAAAATGATTTATTTTTAGATTCAAATAATTTCACTAAAGCAAGTAGGAAACATTTCGTGAATTTCAAATGTAATGTTCCCAATAAATATTTTATTTTCGTTGAAAGATTGGTATAATGAAAATAGGCTATTATTCCTTGTCAGCTTTCTCTTCCTTTAAATTCAGTCTAACAGAGATAAGAATTGAGACTACTACACGAACGCTGTGGCTTACCTTTCCGACATCTCCACACCGTCACATCTGTGTCTGCTCTCTGTAAAGAGAACTGCTTGTCACAGGCTCAGCAGGTCACTTCCACCCCTCTGCACCCTAGTGTATGGGTTTCAGAGAACATGAGTTACTCACAACCCACCATGGCGATGTGATGTATAAGTAACACACAGCCACTATTTCTGCATGAGGCTGGTGTGTGCAGGGTACCACTGGGAGACCTCAGCGCTGGCGTTTTTGGAGACTCCTCTATTTTCAGCTGTTTTAGGAAAAACCCCTGAATGTCTGCAGCCAACCTGGTGAGCTCTCTGCTGGGCGAGGTCACACTTCCCCTGTGCTCCGAGCCCCAGGTCTGTCCATACTGCCGGCTTGTAGACAGCACCCTTGCCATGGTGAGTCGCCGGCTGTCTGCCTGTCCTGAGCAGCTTCCATTTGTGGGTGGAATAGCCCGGCCTCATTTCCCTCTTGGCCAGTCATTTTAGTGTGTAGGTTTGCAGAACATGGGGCTTTTCTGGAATCCATACCACCCAGTGTAGCAGAAATGGAGACAGGTGAGATGAGTTGCTTTGAGTTGTGTTACTTGTTATAAATGTGACTGTTAAAATAAATTTTCAAAAGCTGAATGACCAAATTCTTATAATTTTATAGTTCTCTCTCTTGCTAAAGTTGGAAAACTACGAAGGTAATTTTGTAAGTTTTTTTCTTAAACCACATATTGTATTTGGAGCAAAGAGAATTCTCTTTACTAGCATGAAAGGCTATGAGTTGGGAATAATGAAGTAAGAATCAGATTTCAGTTTTCACTTGAATCAACTAAATTATGCAGACTGATTTAAAATTGAGATCCATTTTTGTTCACTGCATTAAAAAGGCTGGAAGGATCAAATGTGAGATGAGGCTTGGAGAACTCTGTCGTTGGCCTGAGTTAATTCACTGCTGGGTCTGGTTCCCTGCAGCATGGTGTTTGGAGGTCAGCTGGACATCCACTCTGGTGGGATAGACTTGGCTTTCCCTCACCATGAAAACGAGATTGCACAGTGTGAGGTCTTTCATCAGTGCAAGCAGTGGGGAAATTATTTTCTACACTCTGGTAAGTAACAACTGTAAGTTAATGAGTTCCCTCAGTTCTGTCTTTATTGGTGGAACAGCTACATTTGGAAATACACAGGTCAGCTAATAACAGGTCAAGAAATGGATCTGTCACAAATTGTTTTTCTTTTTTTTTTTTTTTTTTGTAGTTTTTGGCCAGGGCTGGGTTTGAACCCACCACCTCTGGCATATGGGGCCTGCACCCTACTCCTTTGAGCCACAGGCGCTACCCCACAAATTGTTTTTCAATTTTAGTCATTTAGGTATGAACTTTCTTGAACTGAAATACAGGCGGTTCCCGAGTTACAGATACCCAATTTACATACAACTCGCACTTATGAACAAAGGCTATTACAGTAATAGTTATGTAGAGGCCTCTGTTCTGACTTAACACTCAAGTTCAACTTAAGAACAAACCCACAGGCTCAGCGCCCGTAGCACAGTGGTTACAGCACCTGCCACATACACCAAGGGTGGCGGGTTGGAACTTGGCCTGAGCCAGCTAAACAACAATGACAACTGCAACCAAAAATAGATGGGCATTGTGGCAGGTGCCTGTAGTCCCAGCTACTCGGGAGGCTGAGGCAAGAGAATCACTTAAGCCCAAGAGTTGGAGGTTGCTGTGAGCTGTGATGCCATGGCTCTGTCTCAAAAAAAAAAAAAAAGAACAAACCCACAGAACCTATCTTGTTTGTAACTCGGGACTGCCTATAGGAACTTTTTGGAACTGACTAGAATATGGAAATATTTTACAACATATAATTTTTTTTCAAATAAAAGTATTAGGAATATCGGGTAGTATGATGCAAGAATAATTATGAATATGCCATTTTAAGCTAAAATATTGTCACCAGACATACCTGTCATCTTCTGATGACACTGCCTGCTGTTTTCCCATTCAAGAACGTGGCTGATTAAGCCCACCACCTGCTCAGGAGGAGACATGTGTTCTGGGGTAAACAATGCCTCAAGCTTAGCAATTTTGCAGTTTTGTTGTTTTTTTGGGTGACTGGATTCATGGAATTTTTTATTCTTTATACTTCTCTGTATTTTCCAGATAACATTTACATCATAACACATCATCGTATCCTTATTGCTTAAAAACAAAAAACAAAAATTGATAGAGCAAAAATTAAGTCCCCACTTTCTCAATACTTTAACTTCCTTCCTTACGTGTAAACACCATTTGTATATCTTTTCATACATTTTTCTAGGTAAATACATTTTTATTTTTAAGCATTTTTGTACAAATATAATTTGGATATTATATATTTACACATACATATATAGTTTTTTTGTAAGTGAAAATCTAATATATATCGTATATTATATTGTAACTTGCTTTTTCCCCCTTTACCAATATATCTTGGAGATTTTTCTAAGTCAGAACATACAGATCGCCATCATTCCTTCTAATGGCTATACACTCAGTTATGATGCCTGTACCATAATTTAATCATTCCCTTTATTGGTAAATATTAGATTGTTTCCAATTTCTCATTGTTCCAAATAATGCTGCAAAGATGATTCTTATAGATATACCCTGTTCCAGCAATTCTTAAGACTAAATTTTTTCCCCAACGTTTTTTTCATTTCTTGTGCTTGGATGCACTTTACAACTGATGGCATATCGCCACCACTGACGGCCAGGTGGTATTTTTGTGTAAAAAACATTTTTTTTTCATTTTGACATTTTCCTGTAAGAGTTAAAAAGCATTAGCCTCAGTACATTTTAGATGAAATAGGTGTCTTTTCATTTATGTGCATGTTAGACACTTGTGATTTTAGCCAAATACTTAGCTATTTATACGTGATATTGCTGAGATAAAGGGTGTGTGCATTTTGAATTTGCTGGTATTTCCAACTTGCCCACTACATCAGGTGAAACAATTTATGCACTGCTTTCCTCAACAGTGGGTTATTATAAATTTTTGAATATTCACCAATGTAACAGTTGACAAATTAGAACTCTCTGTTGACTTAATTTACTCTTTTGTATGTGGGGCAACCTCTAACTCTTGGGCTCCAGTGATTCTCTTGCCTCAGCCTCCTGAGTAGCTAACTACAGGCACCTGCCACAATGCCTGGCCATTTTTAGAGATGAGGTCTGGCTCTGGCTCAGGCTGGTCTTGAACTGTGAGCTCAGGCAATCCACCTACCTCAGCCTCCCAGAGTGCTAGGATTACAGGTGTGAACCACCATGCCTGGCTATGTCTGAGTTTTGATATTTCATAGGCCAGAACTAACCGCTCTTACTGCCTTTTTGGAATGGTCAGCTAAGATATTTGAGACAAACAAGGATAAAAAATGGTGGTGTGGTAATAGTATGGTTGGGAGATACAAAGAT
Source organism: Nycticebus coucang (assembly GCF_027406575.1). Taxonomy (NCBI): domain Eukaryota; kingdom Metazoa; phylum Chordata; class Mammalia; order Primates; family Lorisidae; genus Nycticebus; species Nycticebus coucang. The sequence goes on from NC_069794.1 coordinate 2,649,511, forward strand.
CAGCCTCTAAAATACAGGAAGTCATCGTACTTTCAGGTCCTTGAATTAGGAAAGTAGGATGTCATTGTGAGGGATGTGGCTGTGGAGGTGGCTGAGCTATGTGGCCTGTGGGAGGCCTCGCTGGGGTTTCCGCATGACACGCACACATGAGGCGGCCTGCCCCGAGCCCTTCCTGCAGAGTGCCGTCACCAATGTTCACCCAGAGGCCCCGCCCCGCCTTCTGTGTCCACCTGTCGCTGGCCGCTGGCCTCTGGGGAGGCCAGCCCTTTCTGTCATGCCTTCAGCTGTCTGAAGTGAAGCAGAACCAGGTGGGCTGGTGTTAGGGGACTTGGGAGCCGCAGTCCAGTAGAACACAGCCCTTCCCTGGGGCGAGCTCACTAAGCACTCTCTTCCCCAGCGCCCTCTGTGCCCGGTGGCCTGATATGCTCACTCCCATCTCAGCTGCTGCCCTCTCAGGAGAGGACACTCACACTCACCGTGCCCAGGGAGCAGGTGCTCCTTTCCACTGCCCGGTGCCCGCAGGGGCTCATGGGAGAGGTCTCCCCTCTTAGCAGAGGAAATGTGCTCAGGCCCGCATCTCAGGACAGAGGCATCCTGTCCCTAGTGTCCGGTCAGACACCCTGTCGTCTGCCGGCTAATTCTGTTCAGTAGGTCATAGCTGCCAGGAGCCCTTGGGAACGGAGTGTGGCCTTTAGGGAATGTGGTCTAGGGAGTCAGCAGCGTGACCTTAGCTTCCCTCAGTGAATGAGGTCTAGGGAGTCAGCAGCGTGACCTTAGCCTCCGTCAGTGAATGAGGGCTGGGGGTCAACAGTGTGACCTTAGCCTCCGTCAGTGAATGAGGGCTGGGGGTCAACAGTGTGACTTTAGCCTCCATCAGTGAATGAGGTCTAGGAGTCAACAGCGCGACCTTAGCCTCCATCAGTGAATGAGGGTGGGGTCCTGGACATTGCCAGACTTGGGAATGGGAGAATGGGAGAGGGTTTTTTGTTGCTGGGTGTGTTTTTGTTTTTTTAAGACAGGGTCTCCTTTTGTCACCCAGGCTGTAGTGCAGTGGCATCATCATGGCTCACTGCAGCCTCCAACTCCTGGGCTCAAGCAATCCTCCTACCTTAGCCTTCTAAGTAGCTGGGACTACAGGTACCTGCCACTATGCTGGGCTAATTTTTTTATGTTTTGTACAGACAAGGTCTCACTATTGCCCAGGATAGTTCAGAACTCCTAGCCTCAAGTTATCCTCCCACCTCGGCCTTCCAGCTTGCTGAGATTAGAGGCGTGAACCACTGTGCCCAGTCTTGTTGGTATTTTTATAATGCCTTTTACCACCTCTTGAGACATATGAGTTGTCTTCAGGCTATTTTGGCCCCATCCTGGAGAAGTAGCAATGTCACCTGGACCCAGGAGAACTAATACTTCTGCAGTAAATGGACGGAAGGTGCAGGTGAGGACTCAGCTGCAGTCTCTGGGCTGCTAGGACAGCACTGCAATCCACAGGCATGTCCTTCTCACGCTCTGGAGGCAGCACTGGCAGGTCCAGGGTCTGGAGGCCCCTTTCCGGGTCATCGATGGCACCTTCTTGCTGTGTGTGCACAGGGGTGGGGCAGGGGCACTCTCCGGGGCCTCTCACAAGAGCACTGATCCCAGCACTGCTGGCTCTGCCCCATGGCCTAATCTTCCCCCAAGGTCCCACTTCCACATGCCACCACATGGGGACTAGGTTCCAGCACAGGCTCTGGGAAGGTGTAGACATTCAGACAATAGCAAATGTGTTTCAAGTTTCAGATACTGTCAGTTTTTAAAAACTGTAATCATTGGCTCAGCACCTGTAGCTGAGTGGCTAGGGCACCAGCCACATACACTGGAGCAGGTTGGAACCCAGCCTGGGCCTGCCAAACAACAATGACAACTACAACCAAAAAACAGCTGGGCGTTGTGGCGGGCGCCTGTAGTCCCAGCTACCTGGGAGGTTGAGGCGAGAGAATCGCTTAAGCCCAACAATTTGCGGTTGCCGTGAGCTGTGACGCCACGGCACTCTACCAAGGGTGACACTGTGGGACTCTGTCTCAAAAAATAAATAAGTAAAAAAACCAAAAACTGTAATCATGCATGGTGAGGATGACAGACTATAGAACTTACATGTTCAAAGTTATGTATCTCTTTGGAAATCACATTTTAACCACTGTTCTTAGAAAAATTGCCTTTGGAGTACTCTTATATTTAAAGTTGTGTCAAGAAAAGAGGAGGAATTTTTTCTTACAAACAGAAAGCCCCTTCCCTTGGAAAAGGCCTTTTGAAAATACAGTCCAGGCAGAATTCCAGGCTCAGATTTAGAATTTCCCTAAATGGGTTTGATTTTCTTCCTGTCTTTCACATACATTGTGGGAGGGGGTCAGACCGAAGGAGTAGGGCACCGGCCCCGTATGCTGGAGGTGGCGGGTTCAAACCCAGCCCCGGCCAAAAACTGCCAAAAAAAAAAGAGAAGTCCAGGGAAATAACTCAATAGAAGCTGTGATTAATCACACTCAGAGACCCGCAGGCTGAACTGGGATGTTTGGAACAAGTTCTTGCTGAGAGCCCAATTTGCCAAGTGAGAGATTTGTCATTTCCTCAGGTATTTAGTCAAATTAGTGTCTCAGATTACAAGGAAGGGAAAAATATGAAATATTGCTGTCAAAGTCGCCCATCTGGCCTCAGGTCTGAGTCAGCCAGGGCACCTGTGGCATCAGCCCTGCATGGGGCTGTGTGTGCCTGAAGCCACAGAGCAGGCTGGGGGCCATGCGTTTTGTGGGGGCATGTTTCCCTGGGGGCCACATCTCCCTGGGGGCGGCAATTCTCCCTAGGGTCAATATCTCCCTGGTCCACATCTCCCTGGGGTGCCACTGCAAGTGGAGGTTTGGGGCAGCTGCTGTACACAGTCCGTAGGTATCATGGGTCACCTGTCTGCCCGGGTCCAGGTTGGGATGAGGTAGGGGGAAAGGCCTGAGGCCATGCTGTGGCCCAGAGTCCCCCAGGAGCAGCAGATTTGCTCCCCACTTGGCACCCTCTCATGGGCTGCAGAGTCTTTCTCCTCATCCAGTTTAGGACAGAAGTTTTCAGGGTTTATTTTGTTTCAGGGCATTTGCACGTGAAAGGCAAAGAAGAAAAAATGTCCAAGTCGTTAAAGAACTACGTTACTATTAAGGTAATGTGCATCGGGCTTCTGCATCTGTGATCGCTTGGTCCCGTGGCCCCCAGCCCCTCACCGCTTGTCTGGTCTCCCTCCCCCGGTTACTCTGCTCAGCAGCTCTCCCCGTCCCGCCAGTCCTGCTCTGGCCTCCCTCCCACCTGCAGCTGCGTGTGCGCCTTCTTCCCTGTTCCTTGTTGGACAGTTTTCTCTCTGGAACTGCGTTTGCTGAATTCCTTTTTTCCCCCCCGCACCAGCCTTGCCCTGCTGGTGTGGTTGTACATTGGTTTGTGTGGTTTTTGCTGTTTGCCTGTAGTGGCCCCCGAGTTGGCTGGATTCTTTTTTTTTTTTTAATTAAATCATAGCTGTGTACATTAATGCGATCATGGGGCACCAGACACTGGTTTCATAGACCGTTTGACACATTTTCTTTTTTTTTTTTGTAGAGACAGAGTCTCACTTTATGGCCCTCGGTAGAGTGCCATGGCATCACACAGCTCACAGCAACCTCCAACTCCTGGGCTTAAAGCGATTCTCTTGCCTCAGCCTCCCGAGTAGCTGGGACTACAGGTGCCCGCCACACGCCCAGCTATTTTTTGGTTGCAGTTCAGCCGGGGCTGGGTTTGAACCCGCCACCCTTGGTATATGGGGCCGGCGCCTTACTGACTGAGCCACAGGCGCCGCTCGTTTGACACATTTTCATCACACTAGTTAACATAGCCTTCCTGGCATTTTCTTAGTTATTGTGCTAAGACATTTGCATTCCACATTTACTAAGTTTCACATATATCCTTGTAAGATGCACCGCAGGTGTAATCCCACCAATCTCCCTCCCTCTGCCCACCTCCCCCCCCCCCCCTTGAGTTGGCTGCATTCTTAACTAGCTTGAGGAACATCACCATTGGGGTTGCCCTGGGGATGTGTATTTCCATCCAAATGGAAAACCTAGGGCACTGATGGGAGAACATGTTTTAAGGTCTGGTGGATCTCATCTTGGGCTGTCTTTAGAGCCAAATTTAATTTTTTTTTTTTTTTTTTGGTTTTTGGCCAGGACTAGGTTTGAACCCACCACCTCTGGCATATGGGACCGGCATCCTACTCCTTGAGCCACAGGCGCCGCCCGAGCCAAATTTAATTTTAATTGCAAAGTAGTTGACAGGAACAGGATCTAGACCTTCATCTCCTAAAAAGCAAATATCTGGAAGCCACACCCATCCAATCTACCGTAAACCAATAGAAAGCTATTCCTCACACAGTGCTTTTTATTTTTATTTCTTTGTCTTAAGAGATAGAGTCTCACTTTACTGCCCTTGGTAGAGTGCTGTGGCGTCACAGCAAACTCCAACTTCTGGGCTTAGGCAATTCTCTCGCCTTAGCCTCCTGAGTAGCTGGGACTACAGGCGCCCGACACAACACCCAGCTATTTTTTTGTTGCAGTTTGGCTGGGGCTGGGTTTGAACCCGCCACCCACAGTATATGGGGCCAGCACTCTACCTACTGAGCTACAGGTGCCGCCCTACACACAGCGCTTTTTACACACTATTTTTTTGGGGGTGGGGGGGCTGGTTTGAACCCACGGGGCCAGTGCCCTACTCCTTTGAGCCATAGGCGCCGCCCCACACTATTTTTTTATTTTTTATTTTTGAGACAGTCTCACTGTGTTGTCCTTGATAGAGTGCTGTGGCATCACAGCTCACAGCAACCTCAAACTCTTGGGCGTAAGCGATTGTCTTGCTTCAGCTTCCCAAGTAGCTGGGACTACAGGTGCCCGCCACAATGCCTGGCTGTTTTTCTGTTGCAGTTGTCATTGTTGTTTAGCTGGCCTGAGCTGGGTTCAAACCCGCCAGCCTTGGTGTATGTGGCTGGTGCCCTACTCACTGAGCTGTGGGCGCTGTCTACATACTTTTCTGAAACAGAATCTTTCAATTTTATCCCAGGAAAATTTTCTTTCTGTTTTTTTTTTGAAAATTTTCAAACATACAGAAAAGTTAAAAGCAACATTCATTTGTCACTGTGTGGATTCAGTAGTGGCCATTATTTTGCTGTATTTGTTGTGTAGGAAGGAAATCTTTCCCTCTACCCAGCTTAGGTCCCTGGCTGGAGCCCTATGAGTTAAACTAGCCAAAGACAGATGAGCAAGAGAAAGACAGAAGTGCACTCACATGTGCACACGGAGCACACGGCAGTGAGCAGCCATGGGGAGGCGGGACCGGGCCTGTCACGTGTGCACACGGAGCACACGGCAGTGAGCAGCCATGGGGAGGCGGGACCCGGGCCTGTCACGTGTGCACACGGAGCACACGGCAGTGAGCAGCCATGGGGAGGCGGGACCGGGCCTGTCACGTGTGCACACGGAGCACACGGCAGTGAGCAGCAATGGGGAGGCGGGACCCGGGCCTGTCACGTGTGCACACGGAGCACACGGCAGTGAGCAGCCATGGGGAGGCGGGACTAGGCCTGTCACGTGTGCACACAGAGCACATGGCAGTGAGCAGCCATGGGGAGGCGGGACCCGGGCCTGTCACGTGTGCACACGGCAGTGAGCAGCCATGGGGAGGTGGGACCCGGGCCTGTCACGTGTGCACAGGGAGCACACAGCAGTGAGCAGCCATGGGGAGGCGGGACCCGGGCCTGTCACGTGTGCACACGGAGCACATGGCAGTGAGCAGCCATGGGGAGGCGGGACCTGGGCCTGTCACGTGTTTACATGGCAGTGAGCAGCCATGGGGTGGCGGGACCCAGGCCTGTCACATGTGCACATGGAGCACACGGCAGTGAACAGCCATGGGGAGGCGGGACCCGGGCCTGTCACGTGTGCACACGGCAGTGAGCAGCCATGGGGAGGTGGGACCCGGGCCTGTCACATGTGCACACGGAGCACACGGCAGTGAGCAGCCATGGGGAGGCGGGACCTGGGCCTGTCACATGTGCACACGGCAGTGAACAGCCATGGGGAGGCGGGACCCGGGCCTGTCACGTGTGCACACGGTAGTGAACAGCCATGGGGAGGCGGGACCTGGGCCTGTCACGTGTGCACACGGCAGTGAACAGCCATGGGGAGGCGGGACCCGGGCCTGTCACGTGTGCACACGGCAGTGAACAGCCATGGGGAGGCGGGACCCGGGCCTGTCATGTGTGCACACGGCAGTGAACAGCCATGGGGAGGCGGGACCCGGGCCTGTCATGTATGCACATGGCAATGAGCAGCCACCGGCAGGGCCACTTCCTTTCAGGGCACGTCACAGATACGGGGCTTTCCTACAAGTGGAGGGTCTGTGTTCACCCTGCGTCTTGCAAGCCTACAGAGAGCTTTCCCCACTAGCTCACTTGGTGTCTCTGTCTTGTTGAGTCAATTCTTATCTAAATTTTTAACTTTTTCACTATTGTCTGTCTGTCACGGTGATCAGAGATCTTTGATGTCACTGCTGTAACTGTTTTGTGGCATCACAAACTGTGTCCGTACAAGATGGCGAACTTGACGTGTGTGCGTTCTGACTGCTGCACCCGTTCCCCAGCCTCCCTACTCTCTGGACATAACAGTATTGAAATTACACTAGTTCGTAACCCTACAAGTGGCTTCCTAGTGTTCCAGTGAAAGGAACAGTCACCTCTCACTTTAAATCAAAAGCTAGAAATGACTAAGCTCTGGGAGGAAGGCGTGTCAAAAACCAAGAGAGGCTCTAAAAGCCCAGCCACTGGCACCAGTTAGCAAGGTTGTGAATGCACAGAAAAGTTCCTGAAGGAGTCAAGGTGCTGCTCCAGCGAACACACAAAAGGAAAACGGCCTCACTGTTGAGACAGAGTTTAGGTGGTCCGGATAGAAGAAAACACAGCGGGGTCCGAGTCTACTGCCTGGCACTGCGGGTGGTGGACCATGGTGGGTCGGATTGAGCCGGGCTCTGCTCTGGCGCCAAGCTGGAAGGGGTGACAGTAAGCGTCGGCAGAGGCTGCGGGGCTCCATTTGACTGGGGAATTAGCAGGCGGCAGACATATCACCAGACCCCACCACCTACCTTCTCCTTTCAAGAAAGGATGACTCACAAGAGTCTTGTCTGCCTCTGGTTCCTCTGCAGTTCCGTGGCACTTGCTCTGGGTGCCCTAACCATTTGGCATGCTGTTCTCATCACTCGAGGAGAGACTAGCATCGAAAGGCACATCAACAAGAAGGAGAGACGCCAGCTGCAGGCCAAGGGCAGAGTATTTAGGAATCCTTACAACTACGGCTGCTTGGACAACTGGAAGATATTCCTGGGTGTGGACACAGGAAGGTGTTGGCTTACCCGGGTGCTGTTACCTTCTAGCCATCTGCCCCATGGGAATGGAATGAGCTGGGAGCCCCCTCCCTGGATGACTGCTCACTCAGCTTCTGTCATGGCAGTGTGAGTTGGACTGTGTCAGCCATAACTTGAGCATTCATTCTGCTTCCTATGTTGTCTCAAGGGCCTCCAAGGGCAGCTTTTCTTGGAATCAGTGATCAAAAGAGCTAGTGGGCCTGCCTCGGAGTACCATACAAGGACAACTCTCAAGAACCAATCTTTTGACCACTGCAGAAGACACAATGTGAAGAAATTCGCATAGGACTGGCATCCCTTTACTTAGGCAAACAGAAGTTCCAGCCCCAGATGAGGGTCAGGCAGCTAGCTGTGTTGCCCAGTGCTGACCCTGGCCCCTCCTGGTTACAGGACCTCTTCAACTTGCTGAGAAAACACCGTACTGGTACAGTTGGGAATCCTAGCTTCTCAACAGGGCAAAGTTACCAGGCCTGCTGCCAAAGTCACTGCCACTTATCAGATGCTGCTGAGGGGAGCAAAAATAAAGGTATATGATTTTTAAAAATAAAAATAAAAAAAAAACAAAAAAAGAAGAAAACACAGCCCTAACCTTCCCTGAACCAACCAAAGCCTAACCCAGGACTTCTCAGTTCTGTGACGGCTGAGAGAGGGTCAAAGGTGCACAGTTTGGTTTGTGAAGTTTGAGAAAAGAAGCCGTAGGCACGAGTGAAGCAGCAGGTGCTAGAAGCACATGCGGTAGAAGCTCCAGTGTGTGGCAGAAGGTCCAGCCGAGACCACTGGGGAAGGGGGCAGCCCTGAAGAACAGACTTTCAAAGTAGCCGCAGTAACCTCGTGTGGGTTCAAAGACACGCAGAAGTCCCGTATTGAGGGAGGAGAAGTCAGTGCCTGGCTTCAGAGCTTCATGGGACAGGCTGGGTTGGTGGGAGATAGTGCAGCTGGCGACTTCCCGCTGAAGCCAGTGCTCACTGACCATCCCCCCAGTCCCAGGGCCCTTCAGAGTTAGGCTGCAACTGTCCTGCCTGTGCTGTGTAAAGGAAACAACAAAGCCTGGACACCAGCCCAGCTGTTGTTTAAATGGTAAACATAAAATATTTTAAGGTTACTATTGAGACCTGCTCAGAAAAAGAGATGCCTTTCAAAATGTTGCTTACTTATGAGCTCCCTGGTCATGCGAGAGCTTGGATGGAGCTGCACGAGGAGGTTAATGCTGTTTTCATGCCTGCTAACACCACGTCATTGTGCAGCCCGTGGGCCAAGGAGACACTTTGACTTTCAAGTCCTATTATTTAAGGAATTCTTTCAGGTTGGGCACAGGGACTCTCTCCTGTAATCCTAGCATTTTGGGAGGCCAAAGTGGAGAGCTCGCTTGAGCCCAGGTGTTTGAGATCAGCCTGAGCAACACAGCAAGATCTTGTCTCTACTAAAAACCCAAAAAAGTTCTAGTTACTCAGGAGGCTATGCCAGGAGGATCACCTGAGCCCAGAAGTTTGTGGGCTGTGATTATGCCAGTGCACTGTAGCCCAGGCAATAGAGTGAGACCTTGTCTCAGTAACAACAGAAAAAGGAATTCTTTCATAAGGCTGTGGCTCCACAGATGGCGGTTCCTCTGATGGGCTGGGCAAAGTCAGCTGAACACCTGCTGGAAAGGAGTCACCATTCCAGATGATGCCGTTAGGAACACGTGATTATGGGAGGAGGTCAGAGTATCAACATTAACAAGATATTACTAGAAGGTGGTTCCGATGCTCATGGATGACTTCGAGGAAGACTCCCATGGAGCAAGTCCCTGCAGACGTGCTGGAAATGGAACCAGAGTTGGAAGTGAGCTGAGTTGCTGTGATCTCACCATCAAACTTCGGTGGATGAGGAGCTGCTTCTCATGGATGAGGCGGACTCTGCTCCTGGTGAAGGTGCTGGGAACACTATTGAAATGACAACAAGGTATTTAGAATATTCTGTAAGTTTAGTTGATAGAGCAGTAGCAGGATTTGAGAAGGGAGTCCAGTTCTGAAGGAAGTTCCACTGTGGATAAAATGCCCTATGGAACATTGCATGCTACAGAAGGGAATAGTCAGTCGATGGGACAAGCTTGTCTTACTCTAAGAAATTGCTACAGCCACCCCAGCCTCCAGCAGCCCCCACCCTGATCAGTCCGCAGACATCAGCATGGAGGCAAGACCCTGCCCTGCTAAAAGGTTGGGACTCACTGAAGGCTCAGATGATTATGGACGTTTTTTGGCAATACTTTTAAATTAAGGTACGTACATTGGGTTGTTTAGACGTAAAGCTCCTGTCCACTAAACACACCATAGTGTAGTATAAAGAGAACTTTAATGCACACTGGGAGGCTGAAATGTCTGTGTGAATTGCTTTATTGAGATACTTATTTTATTGTGGTTTTCTGGAAATCACCTCTGTCTCTGAGGTCTGCCTGTGGAGCAGCATCTTGGCTAAACAAACAAAAAGGATTTGGGGCTTAAGAAGGGGGAGGTGTGGGCAGCGCCTGTGGCTCAGTGAGCAGGGCGCCGGCCCCATATACCGAGGGTGGCGGGTTCAAACCCAGCCCCGGCCAAACTGCAACAAAAAAATAGCCGGGCGTTGTGGCGGGCGCCTGTAGTCCCAGCTGCTCGGGAGGCTGAGACAGGAGAATCGCTTAAGCCCAGGAGTTGGAGGTTGCTGTGAGCTGTGTGAGGCCACGGCACTCTACCGAGGGCAATAAAGTGAAACCCTGTCTCTACAAAAAAAAAAAAAAAAAAGAAGGGGGAGGTGAGGGGCGGCACCTGTGGCTCAGTCGGTAAGGCGCCGGCCCCATATATCGAGGGTGGCGGGTTCAAACCCTGCCCCGGCTGAACTGCAAACCAAAAAATAGCCGGGTGTTGTGGCAGGCACCTGTAGTCCCAGCTGCTTGGGAGGCTGAGGCAAGAGAATCGCTTAAGCCCAGGAGTTGGAGGTTGCTGTGAGCCGTGTGATGCCATGGCACTCTACCGAGGGCGATAAAGTGAGACTCTGCCTCTACAAAAAGAAGGGGGAGGTGAGTTTTTGGAGGGTGAGCAGGGAAAGAACTGAAACAGGTATAGTTCAGTAGTTTGTTTTGCAGATTTAAGTTTCTTGGAGATGAGCACTGTTCTTTGCCTGGCACAGGAGATAGAGGTGCCTTTTACAAAGGAAATTCCCTTTACAAAAGAGGGAATTTTCCTGCACCTGCTGGTTTTCAGTGGTCTATAGCTCAGAATAATCCACACACCTTGGAGGCTCTCTGTGGGTGACGGGCTCTGTACTCACGGCTGCGCTGTCTGTACTGGTGGGGAGTGAGTGTGTGCGCACATCTGCATATGCACGCTTGTTGAACTGTTATAAAATACACTGGAGACATCATGACAGTTCCGGATTCTACAACCACTCCTGAAAACGAGGCCAAGAATTTCCTGATATCACCTCGTCCATGTTCTGATTCCTCCATTTATCCCCAGTGTTTTGCAGCTTTTTTTAATGAGATCTGATCAAGGTTTATGTATTGCATTTGTATACCATATCTTTTTAAGTTTTTTTATAATTGTGATAAAAACACAAATATAAAATTTATCATCTTAACCATTTTTAAGTGTGCAGTTCAGTGGTGTTAAGTAAGTTCACGCTGTTGTGCAATGATCTCTGGAACTTTGCGTCTTACAAAACCGAAGCTCTGCGCCCATTGACCAACTTCCTGTTTCCCTCGGCTCTGCCCGCAGTCCCTGGCAGTGACCCTCTGCTTCCCGTTCCATGATTTTGGCCACTCTGGGTCTCATGCGCGTGGAATCACACAGTGTCGTCCTTTGGTAACTGGGTCATTTCACTGACGGTAACATCCTCAAGATCCACCCCTAGTGTATTCAGTGTGGAAGTCCCCTTCCTTTGTAAGGCTGAGTATCACATGGCTCTTATCTGGTTGCTAAGGTGCAACATTCTCTCTACTTTAATTTCCCTGGGACGTTGACTTTTTTTTGTTGTTGTTGAGACAGAGTCTCACCCTGTGCTCTAAGCAGAGTGCAATGGTGTCATAGCTCACTGCAACCTCAGACTTGGGCGGGGGGCATCCTGCTGCCTTAGCCTCTGGAAGCCACTGGGATTACAGGCGCTCGCCATGGTGCCCAGCTGGGTTTTTCATTTTTTTATGACTCAGGGTCTTACTCTTGCTCAGGCAAATCATGAACTCCTGAGCTCAAGCGATTCTCCCTCCTCAGCCTCCCACAGTGCTGGGATTACACGCGTGAGCCACCACTCCTGGCAGGATGTTGACTTTTTGATGAGACTGGGCCAGCTGTCCTGCTGAACACCCCCATTCTGAATTAGGTTTGTCTGTCTCTTCCTGGCGTCATTTAACTTATTCTTCTGTCTGCCACATTTCCTTTAATTCGAAGTGAGGCTTCCAGGCTTGACTCGGTCCTGCACGCTCCGCGGGAAACCTGGGAGGTGACGCTGTGGCTCACACCGTGTTCCTCTGGGGCCAGCTCAGGTTGTTCTTTTTTTTTCTTTCTCTTAGTGGCAGTCAATGTCTTTTTTTTTGAGACAGAGTCTCACTTTGTCACCCTGGGTAGAGTGCTGTGATGTCACGGCTCACAGCAACCTTCAGCTCTTGGGCTTAGGCGATTCTCCTGCCTCAGCCTCCCGAGTAGCTGGGACCACAGGCTCCCACCTCAACACCTGGCTAGTTTTGGAGTTGACGTCTCACACTTACTCAGGCTGGTCTCCAACCTGTGAGCTCAGGCAATCCACCAGCCTCAGCTTCCCTGAGTGCTGGGATTACAGGCGTGAGCCACCCGCGTCTGGCCTGTCCCCATGATTCTTTGTGGGAAGTTTGACCTTTGGTTAAGGGATGACCTCTACCCCGTCTCTTGCAGTTCTGTGTCTTTCCCATGGTACTAAGACTCTGGTGGCGTGCCACGTGACCTCTTGTTCCAACAACCTCCCACCCAGCGGTTTTGGAGGCTTCATCTCCATGGTGGATTTCATGGGTGGTTACAAAGTTGTGACTGTCTCATCCTGGTACTTTGATCTTTTCCATTTATGAGCTGTCATTGTTCTTTAAAGCAAAGGGTTTTGTCTCCGTATCACTACAAAGTTAAGGATTTATATTTATTTAGTGTACTGTCGCTAAGTCAGTGTTCTTTTGGTGTTGAAATCATCTGGGATTTGGCCAAGGAGGGCTCTTCCCACTGGCTGCTGGGTCCCATGGCCCCGACCACTCATTTTCCGGTACTCCGCCCCCCTCACCCCCACCTTTTGCTTTCCTGCCCACACCTGCCACTTCTCCAGGGGCCTCACTGCCTTTGGGGAGAGGTGGGATTCCGAAGCCACAATCTGGGCACTCAGTATGTTGATTGCTACTGGGGTGATGTTATTTCTAGGCCTTTTCAGGGGACAGAGCTGGGGGAGGAAAACAAACATACTTGTAAATATATAAAGTAGATAATTTATTAGAGTTCATTTTGATATATCTAAATAAAATTTAATATCATGGGGCTTTTTTAAAGCTCCCCCCTTTTTACTAAAAATCACATTTTCTTGTAACAGCCTATCAACTTTTTGCTTTACTTTAAAATACACACAAAATTAGTTTAAAAACTTAATACCAGTATTACTATGAACAGTAAAGCTATTGAGTATAGTTTTAGATATCTTTGCTTTTATTTTAAAAATAATAGTTTTGTTGAAATATTCACACACCATATCATCCGCCCTTTTAGGCTGTCCTGGTCAGCGGTGTGCGGCATATTTGCAGTTGTGCAACCCTTGCTTCTAAGAACGTTTTCATCACCTCAAAAAGCACCACCACACCCATTCGCAGTCACCTCTCTGTCCCCCGACAACCACTGATCTACCTTCTGTTTCTGTGGATTGCAGGTTCTGGGCTGGTATTTCTTAGAATGCGTCCACCGAGGTGTGTGGGCTGTGCTTACGGTGAGAACACCGGTCCTGTCATCACTTGGGCGGTACTTCTGTTCAGTTTGCTTCTGGTCTGACAGTGTCTCTGCCCTCTTTTCAATTTTATTTTTTAAATATATAAAATGTTTGCAGGGTTCAGTGTCAACAGAGTAAAGGGAAGTGTGGAGGAGGCTGGATCCCCCCGCCTGCACCCGCTGCCCCCGTCCCCGCCAGTCACTGCTCTGTTTTGTTTCTGGATTATCTTTCCAGGGTGGGTCTTATGGATTAACCCAATACATATGTAGCTCCTTCTCTGCCCTCTGACACATGAGGAGCATACTGCCTTCCACCCACCCCAACAATTTAATTTTTTTTTTTTTTTTGAGACAGAGTCTCACTATGTTACCCTCCATAGAGAGCCGTGGCATCACAGCTCACAGCAACCTCAAACTCTTGGGCTTAGGCAATTCTCTTGCCTCAGCCTCCCAAGTAGCTGGAACTATAGGCACCTGCCACAACTCCTGGCTATTTTTTTGTTGTTGTTACAGTTGTCTTTGTTGTTTAGCAGGCCTGGGCTGGATTCAAACCCACCAGCCTGGGTGTATGTGGCCAGCGCCGTAACCACTGTGTTACAGGTGCTGAGCCTTAAGTAATGTTTTAATCCAATTACAGAAGTAATGTATTTTATTGTAGAAAGTTTGATAAACGTAGACAAGAGAAAGAAGTTATGTGATTGGAAAATTCAAAGGTGCACAATGTAGACAAGTCTCCTGTGTGCCCACGTCCTCCTGTTACCAGCTTCTTGGGTGTGGGTGCAGGGAGAAGGAATCTCTCTCCAAGTGTGTTCCTAACTTCCTCTGCCCCCCATGGCAGTGCGGTGAGCTCTTGCTTTCCTCACTGAGTGAGTCTTAGATTCCTGGTTTTCTATCCCTGGTGTTTCATTCCAAGTGTGTGGTCCGGGCGGTGCCTATGGCTCAGGGAGTAGGGCGCCGGCCCCATATGCCAAGGGTGGCAGGTTCGAGCCCAGCTCAGGCTAAACTGCACCAAGTGTGTGGTCCCTGTGTGTGTACCTGATTAATGTGAACAGTGTTCTCCTGACGGCTGTTTAAATTACATCACCTTTCACACTAGGCTGTGTGCATTCTGAATGTCATGGGCATCGCCGAGTCTGCACTTTGTGGCTCGTGGCAGTGCACTTGAGCCCTGTACTCTGTAGTCTACAGTGCTGTGCTGAGTATCTCGTGATTCGTAACTTAGGGTGAAGCCGTGAGCAGAGCTGCACGTCAGCCCCCACGGCCTCTAGTGAATGACAGTAAGCGGCATTGACCTTCCCACCCAGATCGATGGAAATGTCCATCTCCCAGGTCTCTGCAGGTAAATGTTTCTTATTAATTAGGTGAAAAACAGCAACTAGATATTAGATCTCCACTTCTATGTTTACTAGCTGTGTTGAATTCAGCTGTGCGTATTCCTTGGTTAGTTTTACTGTGTGTTTTTGGCTAGCCTGCAGGTACCCTGGGCCTATAGCTCTTTGGGGACATTAAGCTGTTGGCCCACATTCAATATCCTGGTTTCTGGCAGAAGGCAGTTTTCTCACCAGTCCTCAAGGCTTTGGAGAGCACCAGGAGTTTTCCTAACGGTCTGCATGAAGACTCCTGGTTTTTCGCACTTAACGGAGGCTGGGTGAGTCAGTGTGGGAGCCCTCTAGAGCTCAGGGAAGGATTCAGACCTGACTTCCAGTTACTACTCCTTTCTGAGTGTGGGAGGGCCTGGCTGGAGGGTGGCTTAGGGGTGGGTCAGCACAGGTGTTAGGGAGCAGCACCTGCCTGTGGTCCTCTGCACTGCCCCTGTGAGCTCAGAACAGCTCAGAACAGAACACTCACCACAACCACTGCCTGGTGCCCACAGGGAAACAGTCCTCTGGCCACCGTGCCCAGGAGATCACCTAACTCCCGGAGAGGCTTCCAGAACAAACATAGCAGCATGGTCACACCTCACCTCTCAGGTGGCTGTGGCCAGGCTGTACAGTGGAACCAGAGCAGTATGAAAATTTAGTGCCCCCCTCTTAGGGTGGGTGCCCGTAGCTCAGCAGTTAGGGCGCTGGCCACATGCTCCAGGGCTGGTAGCTTCAAACCCGGCCCAGGCCTGCTAAACAAACAAACAAAAAAAATAGCCAGGCGTTGTGGTAGGCACCTGTAGTACTAGGCAAGCTAAGGCAAGTCAATCACTTGAGCCCAAGAATTTGAGGTTGCTGTGAGCTATGACAGTACGGGACTCTATTGAGGGTGACAAAATGAGACTCTATCTCAATAAAACAAAAGAAAGAAAACTTAGTGCCTCCTCCCTTGAGCACTGCCCCAGGCATGCACAGACCAGGGGTGCAGTGAGGATGGAGGTGGGTGCCTACCTGGGGGAGGCAGCCCAGACCCATCTACCACCAACTCGCTTTCCCTGGTTGGGGACAGCAGCACCCTGGGAGAGCCCTCACACCATACAATACCCTTCAGTTGTGCTTCTGAGCTCAGCAGGGCCTTGAGCAGTATATTAGGGCAGCATCTATACCTGTAAATATCTGTGTCTTTTTTTTTTTTTTTTTTTTGAGACAGAGTCTCACTACATTACCCTTAGTAGACTACTGTGACACCACAGCTCACCAGCAACCTCAAACTCTTGGGTTAAGCAGTTCTCTTGCCTCAGCCTCCCTAGTAGCTGGGAGGTGCCTGTCACAATGTCCGGCTGTTTTTTGGGTGCAGTTGTCATTGTTGTTTAGCAAGCCCAGGCTGGGTTCGAACCCTCCAGCCTCGGTATATGTGGCCAGCACCCTACTCACTGAGCTACAGGTGCTGAGCCAATATCTGTGTCTTGACACGGTGCTCTGAGCTGTCCTCCGGGCTCAGTGGCCAGCCTGCTTCCTGCTCACCCTTCTCAGGCAGGATTGCAGACTATGTCTAGTCCAGCTGGTGCTGTGGGCTCCTGTCACCTTGCACCAGCCAGGCCTACCCCAGGGGACGGGGCTGGCTGCTCTCCTGCAAGGGACAGAGGACATACGTGTGGCAGAGGGAGCCAGTTTTGCTGCTGCTGTCTGCAGTGTTGGGGAGGTTGTCCTGGGGCCTGTGCTGCGAGCTGCCTGTGGGGATGACGTCTGAGCACATCGTCTGAGGCAGGGAGAGAAGAGGGGTCGTCCTTTCTTCCCTGGGGCTGTGTTTGGAGCCCTGGGCAGACCCCTTCTCTCCCTCCTTCACTCTCCCCAATTTCATCTCTTTAACTGTTGGTTACTGGGAGCTGTGATGCCACAGCGCTCTACAGAGGATGACATAGTGAGACTCTGTCTCAAAAAATAAATTAATTAATTAAATAAATAAAGTAATTCCCAGGACTTAATACTGGCCACCTCAGGGAGGTTTTGTTCTATGTCTGTGCTGGTTCAGGGGTCACCTCTGATGAGCTTGCCAGAGTTTTTCTGTGTTGTTCCGAATGTAGAAATAATTCACTTCTTTGCAAGCATTAAGTTTTCTTTTCTTTCTTTCTTTTTTTTTTTTTTTCTGAGACAGAGTCTTACTATGTCACCCTCAGTAGAGTGCTGTGGCGTCACAGCTCACAGCAACCTCCAGCTCTTGGGCTTAGGTGATTCTCTTGCCTCAGCCTCCCAAGTAGCTGGGACTATAGGTGCCCGCCACAATGCCTGGCTATTTTTTTTGTTGCAATTTGGCTGGGGCTGGGGCTGGGGCCCTACTCACTGAGCCACGGGAGCCTCATGACCATTAAGTTTTCCAACAGGCTGATACTGGTTGGATTATTAGTTTTACTCATGTTTAACCAGAGGCACAACGGTTTATTCTTCAGGAAATGAACTCAGCCTATGGTTAATCTCAGCGTCTCGAGAGCCGCACTGCCACTGGGTCTGGGCCTTTGCTCCATGCCAAGCTTGAGGTCAGCTCATCTGACCTCTGCATTCTCCTGGAGTGTCTCTCCTGCCCCTTCCTGCGAGGCACATTCTAAGCAAGCGTCGAGGGCTGCCCGGGTGCTGGCTGTGACCCTGTCTTCTGTCTTCCGTCTATGCCATAGCTGAGAGTGCCAGGGCTGGGAGCAGAACAGATTTCTCCCTGGGCCGCTTGGAGCAGGAATTTCAGGCTTCTCCTGGTCTTTCCCCGAAGGCTGAGGTTGACAGAGACAATTCATTGCGGAATCGCCAGTAGAAAGGGTCGTGATTGTGGGAGTTTGGTGTCGAAATGAGGCTTTTCCAAAAAATTCCTGATTTCTTGCTATGTACAGATCAACTCACATAATTGCAGCAAATAGTGTAACCTCTGAGCGAGACAAAATGTGAGACCAGCACTGTGACTCAGCTGCTTCTCCCTAATAGGACTTTCTGCGGACGTTTTCCCCCGACGTCTTCCGGCTTTTCTGCACACGGAGCAGCTATAGGTCAGGTAAGCGGCTCCAGGTCGGTACTGTCTCTGTACAGCCTGGAAGCGAGTCACTCTAACGGTGACTGGGGACAACAAAACAACGGCCAAACAGCACCATCTTGTGTGCTGGCTACCATGCCTGACGGCACGGTTCTGAAGAAGGCCCAGGCTGTCCACAGTCTCTCCCTCTTTGGGTTCTGACAAGCCTTAGGCCCTGCTGTCGGGCCTGCACCCTGAATGATGGTGCAGTGCCGACAGTCGTGCAAACTCCACCGCCTGAGTTTGGACCACTCCCCCCTCACCCTTGGGCCTCCTAAGCCCAGTGTGCTTGTGGCACCAGCGGGCACATTCCCTCCAGAGTCACCTGTGCCTCTGTCAGGGGAATCGCACCTCCCAGGTAGAAGTATCTGGGATGGCTTTCTCTGGTTCACCTGGTTGTTCTGGGACAGACGACCCTGTGGTCTGCATCTGGGGGGCTCCAGGGACTCTTTCCAGGTGGGCGGCATCTGCATGCTCTGTGTGTCAGGACTCTGCCAGCCCTCAGGCACTGTCTCTTCCTCAGCCATCGACTACAGTGACAGTGCCATGCTGCACGCCCAACACCTGCTCCAGGGGCTACGCTCCTTCCTCGGGGATGCACGTGCCTACATGAAGGGGCAGCTGGCCTGCAGCCCTGTCCAGGAAGACCAGCTGTGGGAGGGGTAAGAGACACACACAGGGCCCTGGTCACCCGCCTTGTGGCCTTGGGCAAGTCCACATCTCGCTGCGGGCAGGGGTGCCTGGAGGGGCAAACCAACTTGTGGGTGCTCACCCAGGCCTGGCAGAGTGGCTGCGGTTTGGGTGTGTGGAAGCAGAGGCTGTCGTCACTGGACCTCCTTCCCTTAGGGGAAGACTAAGCAGGTAGTGGATGCCCTGGACCTTTAGAGAAATGGGTGTGTCACGGCAGGGTTGGGGCACACAGCAGGGTCTCAGTGGCTGAAGCCAAAAGCCGGACCTCCTTTGGGAATTGGGGACAAGTCTGCTGTGAGCCAGGGGCACGGCCCATCCCACTGGCCTCTCGGCTAATAGTGACCTGTGGTGGCCTGAAGAGGACACGCGCTTGTGTCCACATAGTAGTGCCCGAGCTGAGCCACATAGACTCAGGACAGCAAATGAGGGGCTGAGGAGACAGAGCAACTCCAACCCCTGCACTAACCAGGGTTGTCAGTTTCAGTCTCAGGCTGAGTTCCAGTCTGTCACATGTCACATCAGAAGATTTGGTGGCTGACGTCAGGCAGGGTTGTGGGAAGCTACAGGGCTAAAGGACACCAGGGATGCGTCTGGAGACTCCGGGGACAAGCACAGTCAGCTGCTCAGATGTGTGCAGGACTCTGCCTGCTGGGACTGGAGAGGGATGAGCCACCACTGGAGGGCTGGGGAGCAAGGGCTGTGGGTGCCACCTTTTCTGTACCCATGCATGGGACATAGGAAGAAAGGCCGAGTGGAGGGGAAGGTGACTGCTGGTGGCTCAGGAGAGGCCCAAGTCTCAGTGGTGTGAAACAGTGAGAGCTGCTTCTCCCTGGTGGTCAGCAGAGGCTTCTCCATATGCTCACTCACCCAGACTGACCAGCCGCCGAGGCTCCCCCTCACTCATGTGGTGCTGAGTCAAAGGAGCCCAAGGGCCTGGTGTCAGTGGAGGTGCCGGCCCTGAGGTACGGTCACCACTGCTCCCGCGGCCACATGTGGTCCTAGCCCCCACCAGGGGCACCCAGGGAGAGAGGGTCAGAGAAAGTGGACCAAGCACCATAGCAGTGGCAGTGGGCGCCATCTCAGCAGCACTGGAGGCCTTGGGGCTGGTGAGGACCTCGCAGGCGTGTGGAGCAAGGCCAGTGCTCCTGGAGAGAGAGGGACCTGGCCTCCCATGGGAGTGCCCCAGCGGGCTCGGTGAGGCATCGGCCCCAGTGCTGCTCTTTCTAGGAAGTCTGAAGGCAAAGGAGAAAGAGCAGAGGTCACTGGAGTGAGGCAGTGCGACAGGCACGCCCCCGCTCAGAGAGGCCCAGAGCAGCAGGAGTCCAGGAGTGTCGCCCTGTCCGCTTGTGTTCTTGGCTCAGAGATGAGGCAAGTTCTCTGAGCCAGGACCCAGTGGAGGGAGAGGCCCCAGTCCCCAGGAGGCTGACTGGAGGCTTTGGGCACAATCCCCCTGCCACAAGACACAGGCCTGGATGGAGCCTGCGGGAGCCCCTGCTCTTCCCCCCACCCAAGTCCTGTCCTGGGACAGGTACAGAGAGCCAGCCCATTTCTGTCCATTTCCACCTGTCCCTGCCTGCAGGCCACTCTGACACACAGCATGGTCCAGTGAAAGAGATTGCTTCCTCAGCCCCCTCAGCTTCTCCCTGGGGCCATCAGGAGGGGCCCACACGTGCCTGGTGTGTTTAGACACGGCTGTACAGGCTGCCCCCTTCTAGACAGAGTGACTCAGTGGCATGTTGGTTTGGAGCTGATACTGATGGTCACGACTACCCCACATAGGTCTGTGAGGTGACTGACAGGACACCCAGACTAAGGCCCCAGCCCTTCTCCCAGGGCCATGCCTTGGAGAAACAGGCTCAGCCAGGTCAACCTCCCCATGGCCTTGGTGACCGTTCTTTCCTCATCTCTCTGTAGCCTCTCCAGCACCAGGGGGGCCGTGCGGGCTGCACTGGCGGATGACTTTGACACACCCAGGGCCGTGGACGCCATCTTGGGCCTCGTACACCTCGGGAACAGACAGCTCCAGGCAGCTCAGGTAAACCAGGAGCTGACAGCCTTGCCAGCCTGCTGCCCACCAGGTCTTTCTCATGTGGAAGTAACAGACGCAGCTCTGGTGACCTGCCTCCCACAGCTGGTGGTTGCCTGGAGGCCACTGGCCAGTCCCCCCAGTAAGAGTCCTAGAGCTTACACAGTTTGCATGGTCTTTCCTGATGGTCCAGCCGCCCAGAGCAGTGACTCTGGGAACACACAGAGTGGCACACCGCATGACCCTCCTGTCACGGGAGGGAACTTGGTGGAGCCTGAGTTTGTTGCTCACAGGAACCAGGAGGCAGCTGTGCACAGGGCCAGGCACGTCCCTACCCAACTTGGGCCTTGAGGCCACCTGGGGACAGCCACCTCCTCAGGGTCCAGATGTGCTTGGTCCTCAGGGAACATGTCTGTACACGCTCCAGTCCTGAAGCTTCCTTAGAAAAGTTTTCTTGGTTTTGAGGTGGAGTCTTACTATGTACCTTGAACTCCTAACTCCTGGCCTCAACCAGTGATCTGGCCTCAGTCACCCATGTACCTGGGACTACAGGTACCACTACACAGTTCAGAGACAGCGTCTGTGCAGAACTTTCTGGGGAAAGACCCACCTCCCCTCTTGTAGGCACTGTGCAGTCTGCCTGTGGGGCTGACCCTGAACTGCTAGTCCCTGGGGGCATTTGCAGTGTTGGGTGGAGGGCAGCAGATTTTGGTTCCTGAGTACTTTTGAGGGTCCCCTTGCCACAACCTGGGGCAGGGACGGGGACTATCAGGCAGGTGCTGGTCCTGGGAGGAACTCTCCTGGGCGCCATGCAACCTTCCAGGACCCAGGAGGGTGACGCAGTTCTGAAGACCCTGTTTGAGGTCACCCTGGTGGCTTTTCCACCTTTGGTAACATTCACAGGTTCTGGTCCAAATCCCCAATTGGCTCAGGGCCTGGGTGGAGGGCTCTGCCTCTGGCTGTGCTCTGTGTGTATTTTAATAGCAGATTCCGGATGGGAGGCTGCATCTTTTGCAAGCTTGCAGGTGACCTGGGGGCAGTGAAGCCAGCAGGGCCCATGCCTATGTGATATACGTGTGGTCCAACCAGCATAGGCAGACTGTAGGGCCATGGTCTCCTGGCCACCCCACTGGTTGGTGGACAGGGCACAAGCACTTCAGTCACAGCACAGACACCACCCAGCACTGCAGGGGAGGGCAGGTCCAGTGGACAGGAGTGCACTCTGCCCAGGTGGCCTTCCCTAAGGCTATCCCTGGCCTCCTGTCTGCCCTGTCCCTGCTCAGGCTACAGGGAGGCCTGGGGCCTGGTTGCCTGCAGCTGTCTGTTGCACCTGTGCCCAGGAATGAAGGCTGGCGTCCCGCGAGCATCTGTGCCTCTGACGGATGCGAGCCACATGTCAGGGTTTCTTCATTTTCCAACTTAGAAATCAAGCCCAGGTCCTACTCACCCTCTGCCTGCCACTCACCCTCCACCTGCTGCACATCAGAGCCCACTGTCCCTTTCAGCCCATCATCAACCATGGTGAGCTTGTACCACCGTTCCCCAATGATACAGACTGGGTTGGAGGTGCTAGAGCAGTGGTTCTCAAACTTCCTAATGCCACGACCCTTTAATACGGTTCCTATGGGTCACGACCCACAGGTTGAGAACTGTTGTGCTAGAGACTCCTGCTGCACCCACACCGTGCGTTCTGCCAGCAAGGCCAGCTGATGGCGGAGCTGTCCCCTTCCAAGACAGAAGCTGAACAAAAAGGCCCCACAGCAGTGGCCCTGAAGCTCACCCTGAGTTTCCCAGGCATGCCAGCATCCAACTGTGCTGAGAGCCTTTGTCGGCTGCTTCCTTACAGGACCCGGGCGGCCCGAGAAGCCCAGCAGTATTTGGCGCCATCGTCTCCTACATTGAACAGTTTTTTGGGACTATTGGAATTTCTCTGGCAAATCAGCAGGTAAGTCCTTTTATGTGCTTGATCATGGAATCACCTGGTTGTTGGTACAGTAACCTTTACCCTCTTAGCAGGTAAATACAACACCAAATTAATTTGCTTACAAATGTTACTTTCCTGGAAACACTCAGTGCTAACACTCACTAATTGGAATGTGGGGTGCCACTTCCCAGTTGCAAACCCTGTGAGCACAGGGCTCAGCCAGACTTGTCAGCTCTGTGGACACTTGTTTTGAAAGACTTAAAATGTGGCTCAGCATTTGTAGTACAGTGGTTATGGCACTAGCCACATATACTGAGGGTGGCAGGTTCGGCCTGGGCCTGCTAAACAATGACAACTGCAACAAAAAATAGCTAGGCGTGTGGTGGATGGTTGTAGTCCCAGCTACTTGGAGGCTGAGGCAAGAGAATCACTTAAGCCCAAGAGTTGGAGGTTGCTGTGAGCTATGATGCCACGGCACTCTACCAAGGGCAATGTAGTGAGACTGTCTTAAAAAAAATAAAAACTTAAAATGTGAGAGAAGTCACATGCAGAAGAAGAGAATGTATGTTGTTTCTTGAACCACTTGAGGATAAGCCCTGGGCTGAGCCCCCTGCCCGAGACTGTGTGTTCCCACAGACTGGCCTCTCCAGACACTTCAGGTTTCACCCGCGGGCCCGGTGATGTCCTTGTGGCGGAATGGTCTGTTCAGAAGCCCATGCTGTGGTCACATGGCATCCCTCTCCTTCTACCTGGGATGGTCCTCAGTCTCCCTTGACCTTCCTAACCTCGACATGGGCCAGCTCCATGTGGAAGGGCCTCAGTGTGGGTTCACCTGGTGTCTAGTGGTCAGGGTCAGGCTCTGTGCCTCTGGGAGGTACATTCCAGAAGCCATGCCCTGAGCATGCTGGGAGGGGCACAAGCCCCATTTATGCCTCTCTGGTGACATTCCCTGCCTGTGTAATAAGGCAGAGGCTGCTGGCACCTTCACCCTGTTCTTCCTGGTAAGCAAGAAGCTTTTGTGAAGATACCTTGATCCTCCTATTCCTGGTCAGACGAGCATCTATTTATGTACACGGCAGTACAGACTGAAGGTTTTCTGCTTTGTTCGAAAAGTTAAATCCATCACCACCATATTTTACAATTATATGGCTGGGAGGAGCCCTGGGGGCCATCTGTGTCCCTGACTTATCTGGACCTCCCCACGGTTCTGCCACATGGTTCCGGGCTCTTCTGGGACGGGGTACAGGTGCCCCCCGGAGACCCTGCATCCTTGCAGGGGAGCCTGGGCTGCTGGCTGTGCCTGAGCT
The DNA here is from genome assembly GCF_027406575.1 of Nycticebus coucang. NCBI lineage: Eukaryota > Metazoa > Chordata > Mammalia > Primates > Lorisidae > Nycticebus > Nycticebus coucang. The sequence goes on from NC_069794.1 coordinate 2,673,259, forward strand.
GGGCTCGCCTCTGGCTCTTCATAGATGATTGGCATCTTGGTGGTAGTTTCCAAGTGTGGCTTATTTATACACCTGTCCATCACCAGGCAGGCTTGACATCCATTCTAGGGCTATCCTGAGTCTGTTCACCCGTCCACATAGAAACATTTACTGGGCTGAGACAGCCTTGGTTTGCATTGTTTGAGGTGAGGCATCCCAACGTTACTACGCAGTAAGAGAAGGGACATGAGGCCTGGGCCTGGTGAGGAACAGCTTATTCATCAGTCTCTAGCAGCCAAGCCTCAATGTCTGGTTCTGCTTTGGGCTCACATTTTTGTAACAAAAATCACCTTTTGTTGTGGAAGCAATAATTGTATGGGGTTTAAGTACAGGGTGTTCCAAAGGTCTCCAGAGATGGGAAACATTAACTCATATTTTATATGTTTCATGCTTTTTATATTTTATATCCACATCTAGGGAAATATTTTGTAAATAAAGGTATATTTAGCTGCAATTTAGCATTTTCCCTGTGTGTGTGTGTGGCAACCTTTGGGACAACCTATAGTTTGACTCCAGGGTTATAACTGCTCTGGGTCTGTCTCATTTTACACATGTCTGTGGCAGCTGGGCCCAGCAGCCCTTCCTGAGCAGCTGCCAGAGCCACCCTAAGGGGAGGACAGCCTGGACGGGAAAGGACACCTGTGTGTGTCCATGGTGTCCAGCTATGTCCAGCTGAAACCCAGCACATGTGGGCCACAGAGTGTCTCCATGGTTCTGAGTGTCTGGCTACAGCGAGCACCTCTGCTTTCATTGTCATAGCCAGACGTGAAAGAACACCCACCTATTGGGCAACGGCCCTCACATCTGCACTCCAGCTCTTCCCTGTTGCCCAGTGGGTGTTAGCCAGCTGAGAGAGAACAGTGGAGACGTGTGACCACCCAGCACTGTTCCCAGAAAGAGGCTAGCTCCAGGGACTCAGGGACAGGACAGGGCTGAGGGTGTTGGCCTGGTGCCCTCAAGTGGGCACTTCCCTCCCTGCAGACTGACAGCGTGGCTGTGCTGGCTCAGTGTGTTTCAGAGGATGGCAGCGCGGCTACCCTGCACAGCGTGGTGGAGGAGCTGGTACGGTTCCGGCAGAGTGTCCGGCAGTTTGCACTGACCACACCAGAAGCCCCCGGGGAGGCCCGGCGGCAGCAGCTCCTGGAGAGGAGGCCCTTGCTGGAGGCCTGTGATGTCCTGCGCCGGGACCTTGCCATCCATGGCATCAGCATCAAGGTGAGCACCCACAGCTGCAGCATAGACAGCAGGCTACCAGAGCAACCCTGCTTCCCCATGGGTTCCCATCCCATGGCACATCTGGGGGACCCTGGGGCAGGTCCTGTCAGAGCCAGAAGACACAAACTGGGTGGTGTCTCTTGAGGATTTAGGTCCTGCCAAGCCTTCGTTTGTATACCCAAGTTATACTCTGGGCCTTTTGCTGAGATTGAGACAATCTCACTCTTGTCCCCCTAGATAGAGTACCGTAGCATCATAGCTCACAGCAACCTCAAACTCTTGGGCTTGAGTGATCCTCTTGCCTCAGCCTCCTGAGTACCTGGGATTACCGGTGTCCACCACGCCTGGCTAGTTTCCCCCCCCCCCCCCCGCCTCTTTTTAGCAGAGTTGGAGTCTTGCTCTTGCTCAGGCTGGTCTCAACTCCTAAGCTGAGACTTAGGAGATCCACACACTTCCCCACACCTCAGCCTCCCAGGTGCTGGGATCACAGCAGTGAGCCCCATGCCTGGCCCATCAGCCCCCTTTTTAAAGCATCCAGCTGCTTCCCTTAGGGTCAGGTCAGTGAAAGCATCACGTGGCACCATGCTGGACGTCACCTCTGAACACAGTGGTGTCTGCTCAGTTGGGACCTTCCTTTCCTTTCTGTAGGACAGAAGCAGTACAACCTCCACGTGGGAGCTTCTGAGTCAAACGACGAGAGACCCCAAGCCAGGGAGCTGAGGGTGGGGTGCCAGGACCCAGCCGCTCAGTGAAGCTGCTGCTTCCTATGGCACAACTTTATATTCAGCGTTCCCAGCCAACACTGAAATAGAGCAAACCAACACCGTCCCACTGGTGTCATGACTGGGCCTAAAAATCTAACCTAAGGTACCAACACTGCGCAGTGAGACCAGCTGGCCCAGCCAGCTCAGACAATGTGGAAGTAAGAGCAAGAAGCCGGGGCAGTGGAAGGTGGGCGGTGCCGTGGCCCGTCTGAAGCCTAGAGGATGGACCAGGTGGCTTCCCCTCCCAGCACCGTGTTTGTCTCTGCTTAGAGGTGACTAGAACCTGCCTGCAGTCTGGCTATACAGTAAACATCCTGGCAGCTGGTGTCACTTTGGCTCTTGTGGTGTGAACAGCAGGTGGGGGGGTCAGGGCTGGGCCTGAGAAAGGTTAGTGGCAGAGAGGTTGGGAGAGCCAGGCGAGGGCAAGATGGAGAGGTGAGAGAGACAGGACTCCTGAGGGCCAGGCAGGGTCCTGAGTGTTATGTGGCTGCATTCCTGGCCTGCAAGCTCCCGTCTCCAACTTTTCTGCCACAGCTGCTGAACAATGCCCTCCGAGGCTCACAGATGCTGGGCAGGCCTGCCTGCTGTCCCCACACTGCAAGGCTGGCATCCCTTCATCCCGGGCACAGCTGCAGGCAAGCACGTGGCTGGGCATCCAGTCATGTAGGATGTTTAATCGTGACCCCAAGGTACAGATCTTCTCACTCTACAGATAAGAACAGTGGTTTCAAGTTATCCACCGGAAAGTTCCCCAGAGGGTACCTTGTAGTGAGACACCCAAAGCCACTTAGTACCAGGGGTCAGACTCCTGCAACGGCCTCTTCCTCACCAACCCCATAACAAACTTCCGTTACTCTCCTGGTCCAGAGAAGCAGTTAACTTGATCTGAAAAACACCAGCAGAATCCATCCTGGCCACTCAGATGTGCTCCCCATCTCTCTTTAAGCGAAGGGATTCTGTACCTATTCAGAGCAAAAATTAAAGTGATAAAAACCACAAGGATAGAACCTGTGGCTTTGCTAATTTTATCTCCCGTGGATAGAAGTGCTTATGTTTCAAGCTTATTCTTTAAATGATTGTAGGGATATTGGCAGGTGCTGGTGACAAGCACAACACGGGGCAGACAGCCTGTGTGTTTTTATCTGCCTAGTATGTGACTAGGAAACAGGTTATTTTTAGCTGTTTAAAGAAAAAATACACAATACCACACTTCAATAAACCAGATCTGTCTTTTAATAGTTACAGAATTTGTATGCAATTCCCCAAAGGAAAAATCTGCAGGAGTTCACATGTAGACAGTGAAGCTTCTAGAGTCAGCTGTGAAATGAGTGGTAGCGATCATTTTTTTAAAATCCTGGAAGTTGGCTAATTTTAAAGGAAGTAGAATCCATCTGTAAGCAGTCCTGAATGAAATCACAGAGCATCACCCAAAAGCATCATGGCAAAAGAACTGAGGGGAACTGGCACGCTGTGCATGCCCTGAGCCAGGGCCAGGGAGCAGCAGCCAGGAGCTCTAAGGAAACCACTCACGCACACACGGGAAGCTCACCTGGGGCTAACAATGCAGTAGGACGTTCACAGAAATTTGGGCATTTTCTCTAATGCGCTGCAAACATCCACGAGGACACAGCCGTGCTACAGACACGGTCGCCAGCTTCCCTGGTATCTCTGCCCCACCAGACCCAGCAAACCCCAAGACAGCACAGCCCGTGTGTCAGGTCTGTCCTGCTGGGGCCTGCCAGTGTCACAGGACCTTGGTGCATAGAACACAGACAGAGGGGGGTCTCTGCTCCCTGCCCAGCCCCTCCAGGGTCATGTTTCCTTCTCCGGTCCCTTGGTGCCTACAGAAGGATCTCCCAGGTAGATTTACCACTGATTATCCTGAAACATTTCAACAAATTAACCAAACAACCATTTAAAAACATGTATCCAACCTGATCATCACTTAATAGTTTTTTTTTTTTTTTTTTGTAGAGACAGAGTCTCACTTTATGGCCCTCGGTAGAGTGCCGTGGCCTCACACAGCTCACAGCAACCTCCAACTCCTGGGCTTAAGCGATTCTCTTGCCTCAGCCTCCCGAGTAGCTGGGACTACAGGCGCCCGCCACAACGCCCGGCTATTTTTTGGTTGCAGTTTGGCCGGGGCCGGGTTTGAACCCGCCACCCTCGGTATATGGGGCCGGCGCCCCACTGGCTGAGCCATAGGCGCCGCCCAGATCACCACTTAATAAACGCACATGAGCTGCAGACTGAATGCCAGCTCCTTCTCTGGACCCAGCCAGACCCCTAAGGATAACGGGTGGGATCCTGCGAGGGAGGGCAAAGGAACAGGACGTGCCCGGTGGAGACCACAGCGGCCTGCTGATCTCAGAGTCAGCTCAGGGTCTATTCCCATGTGACCTGTCTTCTCAGTCACTACTGAGAAGAACCTTTAGGAACTCTGATTAGTGTCATCATAACATCTCCAACTATGAATCAGGTGGCCCAAACTTGGAATTTTCTGAATTCTTAAATTCTCTAAATCCGCCCATTTGTGTTACAATTAAGGAAACCCCAAAGCCCCCGGTGGGCCAGAAGTTTCACCGTAGATGGCACCGTCCCTGAGCTGGTGCCTCTCGTCATCCTGTCTGCATGCTCAGGCTTCAAAGAGGCTGCTGAACGCGGCCCCCAGCTCGGCCACCATGTCGGTGGTTGTGGTGCTGCGGCCGTGCTTCTGGAAGGCTTGGTGGTTGCACTGCCTTGTGAGTGTGCAGGCACCAAAGGCGGCCACCAGGAGAGGGCTGGACCTGGAAGGGAAGGGTGTGAGCAGGAAGCTGCAGGAAGCGGGGCTCAAAGGCCTCCCTTCGCACCCTGGGCCCAGACACCAGCACCTGGAGGTCACTGGGCCGCAGCTCCCACAGGCACCAGCTCCTGTTTCAATCTGGGACCCTGAGGTGGTAACTCAGAAAGACAGCTTTTTCAGTTAAAACAGCCATCAGCCTCTGATACTGATACTCCCTGACAGAGGCAAGTAAAAATACCCATTCATAGACACAATTGGAACACAGAATTTAACTGATTATATACATTTTGACAGGTGTCTGAGGTCTGAGAATACAGATTCCTGCAGCCACTGCTGCCTACAGGGGGAAGGTCCCTGGTGAGTGGGGCTGCTGTGTAGGTGTGCTGAGACACCCACAGCCAGCAGATACCATGTGAGGCCGTCAGACCACAGGCTCATACTCCCAGGCCCAGGGTGCACCACACCAGTGCATGCAGCCACCATGTCACCATGATGGGTTTACACACAGCAATTGAGGCTCCCAGAGGGGCTAAGTGGCCAAATTCACCAAGTTTGCTGACAACAGAAATGGGCCCAGAGCCTAGATCTTTGGATTCTGTTGCCTGTTAAACCCTCATCTTCAAGGCCAAGTGCCTGGGCCTCCAGTCAGCATGTCTGCTGTCATCTTGTTCAGAGGGCAGATCACTGAACTTGCTGGGATGAGAGCAGTAGCTTCAGTGGAGGGTGAACCTCTCTGCCCTGGGTCACTTGGAAGGTCTCCAGGGCTACTAATTAAAGAGCTGGCAGAGAGCAGGCAGTGGGGGTGGGCGGGGGGCCGAGCCAAGGTGTGGCCGTACCCATTTGTCTTCTCAGGCCCAGCAAGGAGGGCCCAGTGCACCAGGACGCCCAGGGAGCCTGACAGGAGGTCTCCTTGCCCTCCACACCTGCGGCCGCTGCCTTCCTGGCTGCACACGAGCACTGCACAGAGTGGACAGGAGAGTGGGCGTCAGCACAGACACGGATGTGGACAGGAGAGTGGGCGTCAGCACAGACACGGATGTGGACAGGAGAGTGGGCGTCAGCACAGACAGGGATGTGGACAGGAGAGTGGGCGTCAGCACAGACAGGGATGTGGACAGGAGAGTGGGCGTCAGCACAGACACGGATGTGACAGAGAGTGGGCGTCAGCACAGATACGGATGTGGACAGGAGAGTGGGCGTCAGCACAGACACGGATGTGGACAGGAGAGTGGGCGTCAGCACAGACAGGGATGTGGACAGGAGAGTGGGCGTCAGCACAGACACGGATGTGGACAGGAGAGTGGGCGTCAGCACAGACAGGGATGTGGACAGGAGAGTGGGCGTCAGCACAGACAGGGATGTGGACAGGAGAGTGGGCGTCAGCACAGACATGAATGTGGACGCTCACACCCAGCCTGGCCACAATGACACAGCGGGGAGCCATCACTTACCCTGCTGACCATCAGAGATCACGTCTTGCTCTCCTTTCTGGACCACAGTCACATTCCCTAGGGCTTGGCTCAGCCTCAGTACAGGGCTGTGGTTGTCAGCACTGTCCACAGGACCCCCCAGCTACAATGACATATCAAGAACTCAGAAAAAAACAACACATATAGAAGGAGCCCACCACATACAACACAGTGACCAGCCCTGTCCCATCTGTCCATCTCCATTCTTGTGCCTAAGGGAGCCACCTGGGAGCCTGATAAAGGCTGAGTAGGCGGGAGGAAGCCCTGGTGATCACTTGCGGCCAATCCTCCCAAGTAGATGGGACAAAGCACTCACTCCTTACCCTGGTCAGACCAGAGTTAAAAGAATGCCACCCACGGGTGGCTTTTGAAAGGCTCGCAGAAGTGATACAATCTGAATAATGGCAGCTAACATTCATGACCCATATGCTGTGCAGGGACTACCGCCTCTGTATTCTGTCTCCATAAGCCTCACGAAGCAAGGGCTATCCCAATGTGTCAGAGGTATCACTGCAGGACAGAGAAGGGGCTCCCCAGGGTGTACAGCAGGAAGGGCTGCTGGCCCCCAGCCAAGCACACTGCAGCCCATCTGATCAAAGATCCACCAACTGGGAGATGAACCATCAGCAAGGCCACGGACTCGCCATGGACTCACCACGGCGTCATACAGCCTGCCGAACTCCACGTGGTTGGGAGTGAGCACGGCCTTCTGGTAGCCTTGGACAAGGGCCGGCTGCTGGGCCACTAGCCACAGACCATCCTGCAGAGAACGAGGACCCACGCTCACTGGATAGGCCTCAGAGGGCCCCACACTGGGAGGGGGAGGCCACACTCACTGCGTCCACGATGACAGGGATGCCCCTGGCCCTAGACGCTTCCAGGATGCCCTGCCAGAGAGAAAATCACCCTGAGCCCACTCTAAGAAGATGCCCCCAGGCACCAGCCCACTCTGAGAAGATCACCCTAAGCGCCAGCCCACTCTGTTACAGTTTGAATGTTGTTCCCTCCAACACGCAGGTTGAAATGTAAAATGCCGACCCTGGTCAAAACTGCAAAATAAATAAATAAAAATTAAAAAAAAAAAAAAAAAAACAACTTATTCTGAAAATGACATCTGAAAACCCGCAAAGCATTGGCAGCCCACCCCACCAGCTCAGTCTTCACTACATGATGAACAGTCCAGCTGCAGAAAACACCTGTATTTTGCTCTGATGTCTGCCCAAGCGTTAGGAGTGTGTCTGGAGTCAGGACATGAGCCTTCCTGGAGGTTAATTTTCTTTTTTAACATGGAAAACTCTTTGTCCTCATTTTGCCTCTATGTTGAAACTGACAGGCTTGCCCTAAATTCAGACGTCTGATCAGTTTCTGACTTTGTGTTGCAGTTATTTGGCAACAACCTGACATCTTTGTGCCTTTGTGTTTTTTTTCCATTAACTTATTTACAAAGAACAGTAGCTTAAATGAATATTCAAATATTGGACCCTGAGAGTCAACATTACTGGGCAGCATTTGAACAAGGCAGTCAGAGCCCCTCCAGGGACTAACAGTGCTCGGCAACATCACAGAGCAGAAGGGCACCCACCCACGGGAAAGGAAGCTGCTACCACCTGGAGAACCCCGGGGCTTCTCTCAAAAACATGAACATCCACACCCTTTGATTCAGCAATGCAACTGCTAGAAATTTATTTTAACGAAAATAGCCAAGAGTGGAGGAAATACATAGAAATGTTTAAGACATTGCTGATAGAATAGGAAAAAAGCTGAAACCAGCCTAAATGAAGCTGTGTACATTGTAGTAGGTCCAAATTATGATGCAGCTATCACAAACTTGGAAATCTACGTATCTGCCTGCAAAGTCTCAAGGACACACTGTTAGAAAGAGCAAGGTGCAGAAAGCACAGTGTGAGAAGTGTTAGTCAGGAGCCCACCTTCTTTCTAGAGGCACACAACTCAGGTTCAAAACCAGCTCACAAATCAGCAAGACTTAATATTGTTAAGGCAGCAGGACTCCCCACACTCACCTACAGATTCACGACCCCTACCAGAATCCCAGCGCAAACCAATACGCTGATTCACTCTGGGAACGCATCTAGGTCTGAGGGTGTCCAAGGTGAAAGGACTAATTTCCTGCACGGTCACAGTTATCCAGGCAGTGGGTAGTGTAAGGACTGACATATAGATCAATAGGACAGAGACGGGTCCAGAAATAAGCTGTCAAATTTAGGGTTAAGTGATGCCAAGGCAAGTTGGGAGGAAAGAACAGTCTTTCCAACAAACGATGCTGGGACAGCTGGATTTCCTTGTGCAAAAGACTGAGGTTGGTGCCTTCCTGACAGTACAATGACCAGCTCAAAACGGATCACAGACCTAAGTATTTGAGCTAAAATCATACAGCTCTTAAAAGAAAATATAGTTGTTGGGCAGCGCCTGCGGCTCAAAGGAGTAGGGCACCAGCCCCATATGCCAGGTGTGGCGGGTTCAAACCCAGTCACAGCCAAAAAAAAAAAAAGAAAGAAAGAAAAGAAAATATAGTTGTAAACCTAGGGTTACGCAAAACTGGAGATACGATGCCAAAAACATGAGGGAAAATTGGACTCAAACAAAAGCAAACATTTGGGCTGCAAAACCATCAAGGAAGTGAAAACCCACAAAATAACGTATTTGCAAATCCTATTTCTGATAAGGGATTTCTATCTAGAATATATGTTAAAAACTCAGTAGTAAAAAGGCAAACCATTTTCAAAATGGGAAAAGGATATGAACAAATGTTCAAAGACCTGACAGAGCCACCTGACAAGTGGCTTGTGCTCTGCAGGCCAACGCCACGTCTTCAAAACCACAAGGCCCCAGAGAGCTGTCGCATGTGCAGTGCTCACGCAGTGTGTGCAGCCCCACCAAGCACCTATCCTGAACGAGCAGCAGCTGCCTCATTAACCACGAACCTTTAGGGCCTCAGAGACCCACAGCAGCCATTACAGAGGGCTGAGGGCACATTCAGGACGACTGTAGACCTTCTGGGGAACAGGATTCAAGTGCAGTCTTGCATCTAAGGCTCGGGCCCCACACACGTGAGCACACCAGAGTACCTATGTGGGATCAGACCTGAACCCAGCTCCCTCACACGATGTCTTCTCCAGCAGTCCTGTTAACGGGTATCTGGGGCACTCAGCAGAGAGTCTCAGAAGACCCTGAGATGTGTCTACCCAGGAGGGTGACCACAGGCAAGGCAGCAGCGGGAGTCAGAGGACACAGATCACAGGGCCAGCTGCCATCCCATCTTTTTATTTTCCCCAATCCCAGGGTATTCATTTGCATTTCAATTTTTTTTTTTTTTTTTTGAGACAGAGTCTTACTGCGTTGCCCTCACTAGAGTGCTGTGGCATCACAGCTCACAGCAACCTCAAACTATTGGGCTTAAGCAATGTTCTTGCCTCAGCCTCCTAAGTAGCTGGGTACATTTCAATATTTTATAATAAGAAAAAGTGTCATCTCTTTAGATTAAGGTACACAGATGAACTTTAAGTAATAAGTATCACAAATAATAAATGATGAGTGGATGTGTGTGTGTCAGCAGGCCCGAGCCTTCATCCCGATGTCATAAGCAAGGACAGAAAGCGGCCAAAGTCACACACCAACAAGCCCGTGGGGCCTGAGCCCAAGTTCTCCCGGCCCCAGGGAGGACCTCCGTAAAGGGTGGGGTGGCATCTAAAAAGTCAGGCTAACAGAGCTTTCCAGAGAACCCAGCTAACTAACACCACAAAGGTGGGACCAACAGAATCCTGCATTTTTATCTAAATGAACAACGTGCAGCAAACACAAAGCAATTAGATTAACCGCCTCCCGGGACACCCCACTCACGTCAGTCATCTGAGACAGTGACTCTGAGTGCACCTAACTGGACAGAGGACATTACCCAACTCGGCCCACAGTGACCCTGGGGGTGCAATCACCCTGCAAAGGCAGGATGAAGGCCCATGAGGCTGAGCGAACAGCCAGGGTCCCCAAGCAAGGAGGGGACTGGAGGTGGGCCCGAACCCAAATGCAACCCTGTGTGCCACTCAGTCCCGCCCAGCGTCCTACCACACCAGGTGGGAGCACACGGGCAACCCTGCACCCCCGACCACCCCCAGCTCTGCTTGGCCCACATGTGGCCAGTGCCCGGGCTGAGGGACGTCTTCACGCCAGCCTGTGTCTCATCTCTACCTCTGTTAGTTCCTCTTACATGTCAAACCCCGATTTCATCTGAATTATTCCAGGTGCACGCAGCACTGAACAGCAGCATGGAGTTTATGCTTCTGTTCTGAATTCGTGAGACCTGAGAGTTAAGTCTGTCATGAGGAGAGTTAATATTTTCACATTCGTTACCTTGACGTTTTCCAGAAGAGCGTCCTCTCTACCCAAGCCAGGGCCCACAACAAGGGCGTGCAGCCGGGGCAGCCACTTTTCCACCTCACGAACAGCATCAGGGTTGTCACTAAAGGAAGAGCAGAAGGACTTACTCAAAATGTTTCATGTGCTTGAACATTTTATCTTGAAAAACTAATTTACAGAAGGTTCCCAGCCTTTTCTCAGTCCCTTAAGGCAGACGTCTCACACAACGCCCAGATTATGACGACTTAGAAGGGGACAGTGGTTCTGTACTAACACACACATCAAGTGTGGACATTTGGGGTCTCTCTGGCACTCCATCCCTATTTCTGGGTCCAACAAGACCCCACCCTGCAATGGGCCACCATCGTCTCTGCCGCTCTCCACAGACTGGTTTCTTTTTTTGTTTCCTTTTGCTTTTCTATCCCACCCAGACAACCCAGAGTGGTGTAGATTTTTAAGGCCCTGATCTAGATGCCCAGCTTTCATCGCTTTAAGTAAGTCAGAGTAAGACATCATGGCTCATCTCAAGATCATCCTTGCCTTCTAAAACAAACCAATGTGTTGATGTACACTCTGCACCCCCACGAGACGCAGCTCCTCAGATGCTCTCACTCGGGGCAAGGCTGAGCTTCATTTTCACATCGTACCTCTCAGCGCCCACTTTAGTTAAGGCCTCTGTCCCCTCTGCTCCCCTGTCAAGATCACTAATGACCCTCTGACATGAGACACACGGTCATGCTTAAGTCCTCATCTCAACTCACCAAGAGTGGCATGGGCCCTTCTAGAAACTTCTGGAAACACCTTTGGTGACTCTGGAACCCCCTTCCTGATTTCCCCCTCTGCTCCCTGGTCTGGGTGCCTCCCACCTGTTCTCACCCCGACCACATCCTCACCTCCTAGCTTCACAAATGTCCACGTTCCTAGCTCCTAAGTCAATCCCTCCAAAGGCCCCCATCAACCTGACATCCAGCAGCTGACAGGCAGCCTAAGCCATGCCCCACCCAACCCCACCCTCATCCTCATCCCACCATCCGCTCTCATCTCTGGAAAGGACAGCTTTGCTACATCAAACCCCCAGTGGCACCATGACGCCTGCCTTTTCCATCCATTCTGCCAGCAGATCCTGAGACTGAACTTCCAATATGTCTAGAATCAGGTCCCCTCTCACCGTCTCAACTGCCCCATACCTGTCACCAGCAGCGCACAGGGGTCCTACCCTGCACCCCTTGGTTTCCTGACATACCCACAGTCCCTCACCCCAAGCTGGCGCACCCTGGTATGAAAGGGCCTCAGTGAGGACCCTGCAGGGCTTTCTTTAAGGTCAGTCTGTGTTGCCCCCAACAACCCCCCCCCCACACACACACACAGAGCTTATGTCCCTGTCCCACTTTGTCTCCACCTCCGTTTCCTGCGGGCTCTCTCCCCACTTGACATTGCCCTATCTGTCTCCAGGATGGTGCTACCCAGCACAGCAGGGCCAGTACACACATAAAATTAAACAAAGAGAAAATTCAGTTCCTGAGCCCCACCAGCCACATTTCAGGGGCTCAGTGCCATGGGCAGCCAGAGCCCCCAGGCAGCTGGTTCTGTCTGCTGCCAGTGACTGACACCAGCAGCACGTGCCCGTCAGGGTCTCATGATGGACCTGTGGTTTCTGCCATTTCCCACTCTGTCCACACACAGGCCTCAGGGCCAGCCTTCGCCTGGACCTCAGACTCCAGCCACATTTGACAAGCAGAGTGCCTGCGCAGACAGCACTGGGCCCACCACTCGGCAGCCTGGCTGCTCCCAGCCTGGCCACACCTGGCTCATCCTGATGGCAGAACAACGGGCACATCACGGTTTCCTTCCACTTCCACGGACACCCTGACAAACTCGGAGCAGGGGGTGGTGCGAGCACAAAGAAGCTGTGTGGACTGACTCACAGAACCGGGTGCACGATCAGCTCCGGGCTGTAGGCCTTGATCACAGGTGCGGCCTCCCTGGCACAGAACACGTGGGATAAATCTGCACCCTGGGAACAGCACAAGAGGCCGACTTAGTGACGGGTCAACAGGCACCGCAGGTGGAAGTAGGCACAAGCCACTGGCCCAGCCCTGGACACACATCCAGCTGCACCCGTGACACGGTGCTCACTGTACACACGGGAAGAGTATTAAACCACACCAGTTAAACCTCAGCTGGTGGCCTGGGGAAGGGTGTGTAGCACAAGAAAATGCCTGGAAAGGAAGGCAGACTTCTGCTGCCACCTCAGAGGCAGGGCCAGGCCACGACCCCAGCCTAGACCAATGGGGCCTGTCCCCCTCCAACTGAGCTCTGCCTATTACCTGCCCCAGTGGGCCACTAGGACTTGGTTAAATGGTGGGAAGGAACCACTGTTTCAAAGGCACAAACTGCTGAAGCTAGGACCAAAAAGGCACCCCAGAATCACAGAATCATTTTGGTGAAGTACAACACAAATAAAACCTTATTTTTTGAAAAATACGTGTTCCAATTCACAGAATTTTGTCACTGCACCAGAAGTCAAAATACACTTAAAGTTGGCTCTATTACTTGTGATTATTCTAGGATGTTATTTAGATTTCCATCAAAACTCCATTTAAGTAACCCAGGTCTACCAGAAAAACCCCAATAAAGAAGTTCTAAGTAGACATACCACTTTGAGAGCTGAGATTGCAGCAAAATATGGTGCTCCAGTATACCTAAAAAGAAAATTCTTACAGTCAAAATCTTCTGAGAATAACACAAGCACATGACCAATAAATAAATTATCAATAATACAGGCATGAATAACACAGACACGATTATAAACAGATCGGAGAGACAGGAGGCACAGGCACAGATGGCACCTGTGCTCAGGAAATGTTCAAAAACAGGGACCTGAACCAGAACAAGTCCATTACAAAAACCTTTGTGCCGGCTTGGCGCCTGTGGGCGGCTAGGGCACCAGCCACATACACCTGAGCTGGCAGGTTTGAATCCAGCCTAGGCCCGCCAAACAATGACGATGGCTACAACAAAAAAATAGCCGGCGTTATGGCAGGCGCCTGTAGTCCCAGCTACTTGGGAGGTGGAGGCAGGAGAATCGCTTGAGCCCAGGAGTTGGAGGTTGCTGTGAGCTGTGATGCCATGGCACTCTACCCAGGGCGACAGCCTGAGGCTCGGTCTCAAAAAACAAAAACAAAAAACAAACAAACAAAAACCTTTGTGCCACCTGGAGAGTCAACCTCTGGTTAGAGGGACTGCAGCATCTGTCCCGTGAATGTGCAGGATGAAGAGCTGAATGCAGGCTTCTGCCCAGAGAGGAGGAAGAGGGGCCATGAGCTCAGCACAGTGCATAGGCTCCCAGGTGGTGGCCCCATCCTCGGGGAGTAACTAGCGGCACAGGCCAGACGGGGGCACCTGTGACAAGCAAAGGACTGCACACAGCAACCAGGGCTGCTGCCTGTTTTGGGTTCCTGTGACTCCATGTTTAATGTCACTTCAAGCACAGACAGGAAGAGACCTGCCCTTGGCATCAGATGAGCAACTTGATGTCTACCCTAAGCAATGAAGAGTTTACTAACCAAGCAAAACAAGCCAGTGAGAAACAAATGCTAACACGTCCCCTCACATACGTGACCATCTCCTGAAAAATGGTGTCACCAAAAATCGTAATCACTATCAGACATCTAAAAACAATTACTGAGGCTAAGCACGGTGGCTCATACCTGTAATCCCAGCACTTAGGAGGCCGAGGCGGGTGGATGGCCTAAGCTCACAAGTTCAAGACGAGTCTGAGCAAGAGCAAGACCACATCTCTAAAAATAGCCGGGCATTATGGTGGGTGCATGTAGTACCAGCTATTTGGGAGGCTGAGGCAAGAAAATTGCTCCAACCTAAGAGTTTGAGGTTGCTGTGAGCTAAAACACCACAGCATTCTAACTAGGGTGACCAAGTGAGATTGTCTTAAAAAAGAAAAAATTCCTGGGTCACACTGGACAGACACTGGAGGACAGGTGGGTGAGCAGGTAGTGACATCTGCCACTTACTCTTGACAGCCTCCAACTATGCCTATTCTTCCATCTTGCCCTTTGTGCTTTTTGGCAGACAGAGGAGGTATGATATTTCTCACCAAGTGAAAAGGGTGTTCCATATCCTTTACCAAATGTGACTTATGTCTGGAAAATGCTCTTTCTAAAACTGAAAAACAGGAAAATGAAAAATTAGAACAGTAAATTATCCACTGGACTAAAGGATGGATGTAAAATATGCCATTCACCAAAACACTTCCCAAAGCTGACTTACTATGATTACTGTAGGTTTTTACCCAAAGGTTTTATTTCTTAGGCCAATGATGTCCACTAAATTATGCTGAATATACCAAGTTTCTTTTTGAAATGTACCAAATTTTGGAAGATCACTTAATCTTCCAGAAAGTTATACCAAGTAAAATTGTGCATTATTAATAACCTGTTTCATTTCAACTTCTCTTTAGTAGGGTCTTGCTTCTCCTTACAAATTGGAAAGCAAGCCACATTTACTACCTTCTGCTGTTAGGCTCAAAAATCTGATTCCTGTATAACTCCCAACTGTATTTCCAATGTTCAACAACCAAGAAATGACATTCTAAATACAGCATATATCTTAAATTGGGTTCAAAGTGGCATTTACAATGATGTGATCATTCTGAGTTCTCTAAATAGCTACATTTTAATCGGCCTTTCTTGAAAAACTTCCTGTTGTATATTTTGTCTTTAAGAGCTCAGCTGTGAGACAAACACTGATGCACCTGTAGAGCCCAGATATATCAGTGTATGTGTATGTATATATGTAACAATATTTTCTTAGACAAAAATCAGTATTGTCATCCTTTTAATTATCTCAGCAGCTGAGAAAAACTAGCTATGCTGCAGGTCCCACTGAAGACCAAGTTGACTGGGGGCTTTCTTCCTTGCTTTTTACAGTGAGAATACACCAAGTGACAGATTTAATGAGTCGTTTATGTGTGGCTAAGTGCTTCGTATATAAAGGGAAGGACAGTAACTGCCTCAGCTGATAGCTAGACACCCAGACTCTAAGGTGAAAGGGTATTATTAACTCCCATCAGCTCGCATGACTTTTCACCTTCTTCCAAACCAGAACAGCAAGGAGAGTCGGCACAGAATCACCATAAGCCCTTGGCCAGCAGGACACCAGGAGGCTTTCTGCACTACTGTGTGGCTGGCTCCTGGACTCCCAGGCCCGTCATCACGCGTCAGTCTGCCCTTGTGACGTGTACCTGATGTTGGCCTTGGGGGTACAGAGCTGCTATCATTTCCTCCTCCCCTCAACTTCCTGTGTGCCCATCTGCACCCCAGGATGCCCATTCTCTGCACATTCACTCAACAGTGGGAACGCTCCCCTCCCACCCCATGTTCCCTGTGATGAGCTCCTTGACAGAAATCAGAGTTGTTACATGTAATGACGGTTCCCTGAATGCTGATGATCTACAATTATAAAAATGCCTGACATGCACTTGCTTAAAATAACTAGCATTGTAACATGATTAACTAATATGGGAATCTGAAATCATGTTCACTCCTTCAAACTCCCAGAACGAGAAATACAGCCGCTTTTTAGAATCTAGGATTGGAAAAATGGAACACAAACCTACCAGTCATTCAAAGGTTGCTCCGGGTGCCTTACATTTGGGGTTTACTGTCCATCCCTTTCTATATGAAGCACTTAGCCACATATAAACAATTCCCAAGACCAAGCTGGTTCCATTATGTTGTACAGATGCAGGTTTCAAACTAACATTTCAATTAACTCTCCCGGGAAGTAGTGTAACTTCACATTACTTAAGAATTATAATCAGTATTATAACTGAATAAACACTATGCAGCCTTTGATAATTTAAGAACTTAAACATTTAGCAAAGGCAGTATGGAGGAAATTATAGTGATTTTATTGTCAGTTCAAATAAGATATATAAAATGCTTTAAATTTTGCATGTCTTAACAAACATCTTCTATCAGTTTAATTTCCATAATTTTTCTATCTTTTTAAATGCTCATAAAAGATTTGTAAAAATCCATTTTCCAAAGTTTTCACAAACATACTTCTTTCTTTAAAACAGCATGTTTGCAGGGCGGCACCTGTGGCTCAGCGGGTAGGGCACCGGTCCCATATGCCGGAGGTGGCGGGTTCAAACCAAGCCCCGGCCAAAAAAAAAAAAAAAACAGCATGTTTGCAGATCACAATAAAATTTAACCTATAGTTTCATCACTGAATTTCTAAATGAAGTTAAAATACGACGAGTAAGTCTTCACTATAATAATGTCTGCTCATCACAGAAGCCATGAAATATTTGTTGTCAAAAGGGGCAAGTATCATGAACTGATGATGTTCAACTCCCCTGCACGTTGCCTCATAGCTGAAATAATGCACGTTACCAAGAAAGATTGGACACAAATGTTGAAACTAAGCTGTCCCTAGGAGCTGAGGTGCAGTTCCCAGGGGAAGGGAAGGAGCTGCTGCCTTGGTAGAGCATGTTACCCCCACACCTGGCGGCATGCGGCGCTGTTGTGGGGGGATGGGGATGGGAAGCCTAGGGAATTTTGGCCTGGGATTGCCAGCAACAGCACCTGAGCGCTGATTCCAAGTGCCCATTCTGCTCTTCAGATGCAAAAATGTCTCTTCTGTGTCCACACTTGGCTGTAAAAGCTTCTGGTCCTTTTCACCCAGAGGCACGTTGGTATAGCAGCTTTCTCATCTTTCTGGTTGAGAAAGATGTGCTAAACAGGGCAGGGGAAGGTTTAACATCTCCAAGTTTTAAAGCAAATGATGATTTTTGTTGTTACTCAAATAATGATAAGTACACATACTTTTCCTTTACTTCAAAACTAGCTTTATTAGAACGCTAAGACATTAAGGGCCTTAAAAAGAAATACAATATACAAACATTTAATCCACTTTGTACGGCAGATTTACCTACACTATGTTAAGCATTTTAAAAAATTTACCATAAGCCAAAAATATATAATCTGATGGTGTGAAAACACACACTACAATCATATAGCACTCGTTACAGTACCCAGAAAGAAAAGCTGGGGAAAAATCCTGTTTTGAGCTAGTCCTTTATTTTATATAGAACTTGTATTTTGGAGCCAAAACTCTACAAATCACATCACCTCACAGCAGCCTAACCAGCACACATCAATGCTAGACTCTCCCCTGCCTTCTGCTCTGCTGCGGCGTCTCAGACTGTCAGATCCCAGTGCAGGCTGTGGTGCCACAGTAAGAGCTGCTCTAGGAATCCTGGGGTACAGGAAGCACCCCCAGACACTGAGTAGCTGAAGATGCATGCATGGGGAAGTGACTTTAGATGCTGGTTACTTTAAAATTACTCTGAAAGCATAATGCAACAGCTGATAGCAGCTTGTTATGTAATTTTAAAAAATCACAGGTAATACCAAAGGTAAAGTAACTATTGTTACACATGGAGTTCTGAAACCTGCCAAGCACACAGGGTAGGGGCTGGACTGGACAGTAAGGAAGTCTTCACACGCGGCTTAGCAGGGAATCACCACCCTACTACCCTCTGCCTACACAGAATAGAGCGTCGCGCCCACACTGGCTTCCAGGCAGGGCCTGGTACACAATCACACACACAATACGGTCTGATGAAGTGAAGGCGTCTGGGTTCACTCTCCTCATTAAAAGCCACTTTATCTTCCTCTTACAGATAAGGAAACTGAGCCTCCTGGAGAGAACTGTAATTAGTAATGGATAAACCGGTCCACAAGACACTATTTTACCAAAATGTTGCCATTGGAAGGCAAAATAAGAAGTATAGCATTTCCACTTTCCAACTGGAACTGCATGACTGCAAACTCAAATCCAAACTGTGCCCCAGCATTCTGTCCCACTCACCTGGGCAAAAGCACCAAAACAAGGCAGTTAAATTCCCCAACACTGAACAGTGAACCCGCAGTTTCAACTGGCTTATTGACATCACTACTGGACTCACCCACAGAAGTATTCAAATATAAATATCAAAGTTCTGAAGGATATAAAAGCCTTGACAAGAGGAGACTTAAAATTTATCCTATTTAGTAACTTTGTCTTCAGAACAATTCTGAGCTAGGTTTTGTTTTAAAGTAGCATGGCTGGGAAAGAGTACCACCACTTGTTTCTGCTAAATGTGCTTCATGCTAACATGAAGTAAAAGTAATTTAGAGCATCTGACAACAATCTTTAAGTTAACTGAGATGCTCCTTGAAGTCTGGATGAGAAGTCAGTAATACAGAACCCTACCTGTTTCATGGTAAAAGCTTGGCAAGCCAGTAGAGCACGAAACCTCAAACAAGCAGAAAACAAAGAAAAACCTTGCTAACTAATCATATAATCTGTGAATTTAAGGCAAACAGCTACCAAATTAAAGACTCTCTAAATAAAATGGTGCTCAAACAGCTACCAAATTAAAGACTCTCTAAATAAAATGGTGCTCAGAAGCCCACCTTTGCTGGTGTGACTTAAGTGTAGAGGCTGAGGAACCCTCTCACTGCCACTCCATACATTCAGAACTAGCCTGCTAAAAAAGAAAAAGCCAGAACTCCCTGACAATTATTCTCTGACCATGCTCAACATATGTGTGTGGTAAAACCTTTCTAATGACTACAGCAAATGGTGCGTTTTACCATTTCAGCCTCTTACTGTTTAGGAAATCCTGTCTAAGTCATTCACTTTTGCAGAGCGTCTACCTCCTTCTATTTAATATATAAAGGAGGATAACAACAACCTCTTCACTTTGTGAGAAATGAGATCACAATACACTCTCCACCTGTATAAAAGATGTTAGAAGCTAATGTCTGCAAGGCAAACAGAAAAAGACTGTATGAGGAGGTATGAGGCTCTGAAGAATTACTTAGCAGATTCTGTCTCAAATAGGACAGGATGATGATGTAGAGGAAATTCATCCATGTATAAATTCCCTCTACATCATCCTGTCCTATTTCAAAGGGCATCTCGAAGTCCAAAGACCAGCTAAGTAAGTTTACAGTCCAGTAGCCAAGGCCAGGGATGGGGCCCTCGGGGTCGTCTGGCTAGCGCTCCCGGTTGTGGGTGTCAACTCAGGTTAGCCGCACACTCCCCGAGGGAAGCCCCGCACATGCACGCCCTGGCCCCGGGTGGGCGAAGGAGGTGCCCTGGCCGGTCCAGTCCTCACCCGTGGTCGAACGGCGGCGTTGCAGTATCCAGTCCGTTGCGTCCAAGAACTTGCAGGTCTTGCGTGCAGACGGCCATCTCTCGCCTAGTGGGACTGGAGCTTCAAGCCGGGAATGCAGACGCGGCCCTGCGCCGAGCTGCCGACCCCGGTTCACCCCGACCCCGCGCACCGCGGCCGTCCGCACGGCTCCCTCCCTGGCACCGCCCTCTGCCCTTCGGCGCCCTCCTCACCCCCGGGCCCGCCGGCGCCAGTTCCACTAAAATCCCGGCCCGCCCGTGCAGCCAAGAGGCCTCCCCGTCCGGCCGCGCACAGGCCTGTAGGGCACGAGAGGGAATCCCGGCTCGCCCAGAGCGCGTCCGCCCTGCAGGGCCACTCGGCTCCGCGCGCCCCCAGACCCCTCGGCGGGGTCTCCCCCTCGCACGTCCGGAGAAGCGACCCGCGGCCGGGTACCTGTGTTCAGTAGCGGCCAGTAGAACGCGAGCGTGGCCGAGAGCAGAGCGACAACCGCCGCGCCGGCCACCGCAGCACCGGCCCCCGCCCGAGTGGCCATCCAGGGCGGCGGGAGTAGGTCTTACCTCGCACGCAGGCCGGGCCTACCACCCCGCGAGCCATCCAGCGGCCTTCCGGGTTCCCGGCGGCCCCCGCGCCGCGCCAGAACCACAGCCAGAGGGCGCCCATCCGGGTTCCCGCCTGTGCTCCGCCCCCCGCCGGCCCGGCGTCGCCGCCGGAAGTGGACTTCCAACTCGCGGGCTCCCTGCACGCTTGAACGGGTGATTGACAAGAGCACCGCCCAATCCGGCCTGGCCCGGGTTCTGTGAAAGAATTGAGACGGTCCGAGGTAGGTAGGATGTGTTTTTTGGTATGGGACATTACAGAAAATGATTGGAGTTGGACGTTGCCCAGTTAGCAAGCAGGTTGCTGGCAGAACCTGTCAGAGTTGGCACTGCGCGTCTGACAGCAGGTGGAATCCTCTGAGCACAACTCTGCTCAGCCTTAAGGCGTGACCTCTCCCCTAAACTCCAAACTGGTTTAAACAGCTGGAAATCTCCCAAACCAGCTTACCCCAAATCCCTGCCACCTTCTCTATCTCAGTAAGGTGACTCTACTGATACAGGATTCCACCACTCAGAGCTAGACAGGGAGCCCCCCATTCTTCAGGCCCAGGTGAGCTCAGAGGTCAGACCCCCATTTCCAGGCACAAGCAGACTGCCTTTTTTGGGACACACCCTCTGGGCTCTGATAAGATCATGAACACAGCAGCCTGTGATGGTTTTTTCGGAGGTCCCACCTTGGGTAGGAGCACACACCCTAATCCCTTCTCAGGGACAAAGACTGTAAAGGACCTGATAACCAACTGCCAGCCTTGTGTAATCCTCTAGACTTAAGACCCCTAGATAAAAGAGCCCATGTGGAGACTCCCAAGTGAGTTCTTCAGTTCTTTTCCCCTTCCAGAAGCTCTGGTACTTTTTACTTCTTCTGTATTCCTTTCTAACTTCTAATAAGAGTCCTGGCTTACCACTGATCTGTGGTCTCTGGGTCCATTATTCGAAGCCAAGCCACCAGGGAGGCTCCTGACTTCTGTCTTTCACACCTCTATTGACACCCTATTTGAAGTCACTGGCATGGTGTGAAATAAAACTGTGGGAGCCCATCAATTTGGACCAGGCTCCTGCACAGCCTAACAAACAACCTATTTGGACTTCAACTGCAGTAGCTGAACTTTAGTTAACTGCAGCCCCACAGCAACTGGGACACCCTGATATAGTATGGACAAGTACCAGATGTCAGTTGTTGAATTGACATTGGTTTTTTTTTTTTCTGTAGAGACGGAGTCTCACTTTATGGCCCTCAGTAGAGTGCGGTGGCCTCATACAGCTCACAGCAACCTCCAGCTCCTGGGCTTAAGCGATTCTCTTGCCTCAGCCTCCAGAGTAGCTGGGACTACAGGCGCCCGCCACAACGCCTGGCTATTTTTTGGTTGCAGTTCAGCCGGGGCCGGGTTTGAACCCGCCACCCTTGGTATATGGGGCCGGCACCTTACCGACAGCCACAGGCGCCGCCCAAATTGACATTGGTTTTAACAGGGTTTGCCAAGAACTTGTCATAGACAAAACCTGTAGTGCACAGGTGAGCTCTTGTCTCTGTTATGACTGATAAAAACCTCTGCTATCATATCCCATTCATAGAGCACCCATGAGGGGAACATAGCAGAGAGTACACAGAGAGAAAGGAGACCCTGACTTCCCAGTCTTACACTTTAAATAGGATGTAGTACCAGTCCTATCCCATTTCCAGGGTTGTAATCACTGTAGATGAAAAAACAACTCTGTTAAATATTTGAAGGAGGTTTATTCTGAGCCAATATGAGTAACGGTGGCCTGGGGAAAACACAAATTCAGGACATCCAGAGAGGGGGCTCCCAGGAAGTCAAGCTGTAGCTCTGTAGTATATATCTTAGGGAGGCAGAAGTTACAGGCAAAGTCATAAATCAAGACACAGAGGTTGTACATTGGCTTAGCCCAAAAAGGTGGTGGTTGGTATCTTGTAGTGGGGATTTACAAGTTATAGGTGGGTTCAGAGATTTTTTTTTTTTTAATTTTTTTTTTTTGAGACAAACCTCTTTTGCCCAGGCTATACTGCCTGGATTATAGCTCATTGCAGTCTCAAACTCATGGGCTCATACATTCCTCCCACTTCGGCCTCCCAAGTAGCTAGGACTACAGGTACATGCCACCACATCCAGCAGATTTTTGGATTTTTTTGTAGAGATGTGCTCTTCGCTATGTTGCCCAGGCTGGTCTCTTAACTCCTGAACTCAAGTGTTCCTCTGGCCTCAGCCTCCCAAAGTACTGGGATTACAGGTGTGAGACATTGTGCCTGGCCCAGAGAGTCTTTAATTTGCAGTTGGTAAAAGGAGGAGGCTTTGTCTAAAAATTGAGTCAGTAGAAAAGACCATTTAAGTTTAATTTTAATGTATGTTAGTTGAGATAGGAAGTATGCTAGTCATCATGTGGTGCTAGGCTAGAATTGGGCTTCTTGAGCAAGACACCTAACAGTACACTGGGGCAGAGGGGCCTGTTGAGCAAGGCTAATGGTCTACAGACGTTGCTCTCCAGGCCCTTAGGAAGGAATTCAGAGCAAAGAGCAGTGGTCAGAGTTTAATCCTCACCATCATTGTTAGAAATCAGCGAAAAAATTCAAAGTTAGCTTCAAAAAAGATGACAAATGTTTTAAATCATCTCAATAAAGATAAACTTTGAGAATTACTGGAGTTTAAAAATATCTTGCTGATGGTATCATTGTCATTGTAACTCCCACTCACTTTGAATAGTTAGGCTTCATAGACAACTTTCTCACTCACCACAACAAAGCCGCCAAGGTCAATGGTAAGTATGATTTGTCACTGTTATTTCCTTACTAGTTCCTGTTCCTCATCCCCAACACCTAAACCAGGTCCTGTTACTTCTGTGTCTCTGGGGAACCCTAAACAATATGCCCACCAAAGACAGAGAAGGGAGGGAAAGGTGGGGAGATAGTCCCCAAAACAAAATGAATGAGGTGAGGTGTGGAATAAAGAGCTGTGGGTCTGCCAACAGAAAAGATCTTAAGCAAGGTGTTTGCACTCAATTCTCAAGTGTGAAATGATGGGGCAGGACTTGGTGGCTGTAGTCTCTCTCACTCTGGATGTTGTGGCTCTAGAACTCTTTGTTCCGCTGGCGCCAGGTCTGGACATGGCTCCACTAGTCTCAGGCCTCTGGGCAGGTTCAATGCTTGGTGGAACCCCTCAGCTTTACTCTTGGTGCAAAAGTCCTGGTACTTCTTCAAAAATAATGCTCAGAAGTAGCTGGCAAAATTTAGCTTTTGTGATCAAAACTTGACCACACTGTGTCCAAAGAGATGTCGCGTGGACTGACTCAATATTCGCCATTCAATCGTAGATATTTGAAGAGGTGAGGCAAGGCATAACATCAAATTAAAAGCAAAACTAAATTAATCAGCACCTTCTAATCTCAGGGAATAGGTATTGGTGATGAAGTTTGTGATGGAAGTCCAACTCTGTTTCCAGAACTTTCTGCCAATCCTTTTCTAGCCTCCCCCAGTGCTCTGTGCACCCAGGCAAAGCCACATTCTCCAGGTTCCTGAAGACCTGGCCCTAAAGCCTGTCCCCCTCAGGCAGCCTGTGCCCCTCAGGCAACCTGTCCCCTCAGGCAGCCTGTTCACAGGTCCTGAGGTGCCCAGAAGGCTCTCAGTAATTTCCCACAGCCTGCAGGCAGATGCCCTCCACCAGAAACAGTCCAGTGAAACAGTCCAGTGTCAGTTCCTGCGACAGAGTTTACAGGTAACACATCACCCGCCCAGGACCCGTACGTGAGGAGGGTGCCCCACGGACCTCTTCCCACATCATCTGTTCTTTGGTCTGAACATTTTGATTTTCTGAATTTCCCTGCATTTTTCCCTGGCCATGTTTGCTCCACATCCCTTCCACATAAGAACTTATTCGCATGTCCACAGTCCCCAGATTTCTGACAGTTTTAAACAAGGACAAACCCAGAAAATGCAGCAGAACCATAGGGGCCCTAGCTCTGGCCTTTGTGGCCACCAGGAGGTGAGCTACACCTCAGATCCAGCTCAGCCTGTTCTCGGAGGCAGGCTGAGCAGTCAGTTGGCCCTGCCTGATTTCTCCTGTGAAACTTAACTGTTTTCTTGTACAAAATAGACTCTCAATCTACTTAGTACAGTTTGATTTTTTAAAATTATTTATGTATTATTGTGGTAGGATATATGAAACGTGACTTTGCCATCTTCACCATTTTTAACCATTCACTCAGCATCACTAAGTACCTTTGTGTTGTTGACACTGCTGTGTGACCATCACCACCCTCCGACCCCAGGACCTTCTCAGATTCCCAAACTGAGACCCTGAACCACAGCTTCCCATCCCCGTCCCCCCGTCTCTGTGATGGCACTCCTCAGGGACCTCATGTAAGTGGCACCAAGCAATCTATGTCCTTTTGTGACTGACTTGGTTCACTTAGCATGATATCCTCGGGGTTCGTCTGGATTGGAGCAGGGTCAGAATTTCCCCTGCACAGTTTGATTTTAACAGTTGACCTTGTGACACACTAACTTACACACTGAATTTTTTTCCATGAGTTTTACCCCTTTACCTCGTTTTTGTTTATTGTCAAGGCATTATCACAAGCTCAATTCTTCCGTGTTCCTAATTTTGGATGTGATATCAATCCAGATCTTCTGGCAAACTCAGCTAGAAGAGCAGAAAACTTGACCTCTGACTGTGAACGAGCCTGCTCCTCAGGCCTTTCTGCCTCAGAGTCCAAGTTCTCCTCTTGTCTCACACTCTGCCTCTGTGGCTGCCAGAGAACATCTGGCTCTTCCCTTTGCAGCAGAATATTGATGGCTCCTGAGACTTTTCTGAAACCCAAACACAGGAATGATACCTCCAATAGCTCCTGCTCTTGGAAAAAGCCCCAGAGACCAGCGTTGTGTATGAGAGCTCAGCCAGCTGCAGCCTTTGCACTCTCACCTCTCCCTGTTACTGTCATTATGCTTCTTTCTTCTGGTGCCCCTAGGCAAAGGGACAGTTACTCAGGGACAAGAGGCCAAAGGGAAGACATGTGACAGCTGACCGACCTGTCACTGGGCAGTGCGAAGGGTCTCGTAGGTGGGAGGCTTCTCCCTCCCGATCTGCAAGTGCACTCTGCCCTGGGCCTGGACTCGGTTGCTTCTCAGCTCAGGGGCTCCCTGGGGGCGAGGAGGGAGGAGGCGGCATGACCTGCCGGGCACCTGACTCATCCACTGCTAGGCGTGGCTGCTGCCTGCCTGGGAGGAGAAGCTGGAAGGGGCAGTGTGTGAGCACAGCGGCGCTGGGCAGAGAAGAGGCAGGTAGGTTTTGTGCCTGCTCAGGCAGTGTAAGGGGCAGCCACACTCAGAGAGGCGCAGCTCCCTGCCTGGTGCCCTGAGAGCCATCCCACTGGAGGGGTCCAGCACTGCCACAGCTTCCACGGCTCCCTCAGCCTATAGACTTTCATTAAAATAAGGTAATTTAAAAAAAAAAAAATTGAGGGCAGTGCCTGTGGCTCAAGGGAGTAGGGCGCCAGCCCCATATCCTGGAGGTGGCAGGTTCAAACCCAGCCCTGGCCAAAAACTGAAAAAAAAAAAAAAAAAAAAATTGAGGTGACTCACACCTGTAATCTCAGCACTCTGAGAGGCAGAGGTGGGTGGACAGCTTGAGCTCAGGAGTTCAAGACCACCCTGAGCAAGAGCAAGACCCCATCTCTACTAAAAATAGAAAAACTGAGGCAAGAGGATTGCTTGAGTTTAAGAGTTTGAGGTTGCTGTGAGCTATGATGCTGTATCACTCTACCCAGGACAACAAAGTGAGATTCTGCCTCAAAACAAAACAAACAACAATAACAACAACAAACACATTTAATTTTGAAAATACTCCAAATATACTAAAGTAGAGGAAATTGTGTATTGGATTGCATGGACCTGGGACCAGCTTTAACCATGGTCATGCTTAACCCTGTCTGCTTCCTCTGTCCTACAAGCTCCACACCCCTCCTCCCATGCCCTGGCTGAAGTATTTGAAGGCAATTCCTTCAAAAGGTTTCAAAAAGGTTACTATAAACATGTAAGTGCATTCACATATATGCATTTATATCTCATACACAGTTGGAGGGTGACCTGAGGGGCTGAGTCTGTCATAGGCATGCTCCTGTCAGATGAGGGATTTGCTGTGACTTACTGGGTGGGGTTTTCGAGGTGAGCTCCCTGAGCAGGTGATTTCTTTCTTTCCAGACTGCGCTGCCTAACAGGGGTCTGCTGGTCACCTGTGGCTGTTTACATTTAAGTTAAACGCAGTTAAAAATTAAGTCTACTTCAGTCACCTCAGTCATATGTGTGAGTGGCCCTAGGTCTGGACTACTTGGCTGCTGAGCCCTCTGTCACCTGGAGAGTCCTGTGGCCAGCACTGGTCCAGTCCTGGTGCCCGAGTCCCCAGTTCTGACGGGGGGTGTCCCGGGGTGAATAGTGATGCCTTTTTTCCTTCTGATTTATACTTCACCTCTTTGCACAAAGAATGAGGTGACTGGTGACCACATCTCACATGGAATTAAAAACCTCTATGCAAATGGGGAAAGGAATAATGGTGCTAATTATTGGAACCAGTTTCTGTCCACTCCACACCCATGCCTGTGCACAGATGACCAAGACAAGGCTTCTTTTTAAAATAACAAAAAAAGAATCATTAACTCTTATTACAATAGCTGTGAAAACAGAGCAGCTGGGTTTTCGGGAGTGCTGTGCTTAGGGAGGTGTTGAAGTGTGCATAGCTTTTTGACTCTTGAGCACACATGTTTTTGTCAGGAGACCTTGGACCTGCCTACCTGGAGCAGTGGGTGGCTTGAGGAAGGGCTGTTCATGAAGGAGCAGTGGAGGAAGATGCCAGACCCGGGGACCCCCGCCCAGGTGCCCAGCAGGCAGGATGGCCAAAAGGGCAAGGGCCCTGCTGGGGCAGGAGAGAGGGCCGCTCCCCATGAGCCAACACCCCCAACATAGGCCTGCAAAACCCACCACCAACAAGCCCATGGAGGTGGGTCTATTCTGTAAACAGTGAGATACCAACCTCAGTCCCCGGCCCCCCCCGCCTGCCTCCTGAGCCTGGGTGAGGCCTAAAACCCCGTCCTCCTGGGCTACAAATCACAGGTGCGATCATCCACTCTCCACTGACCTGCAGCAGAGGGCTGCAGTCACCTCGCATAAAACCTGGCAGCGCTCCTGTGCTCACACCCCACTCCTCCAGCCTCCACCAATGATAATTCTGGCAAAACAACTTGTATAATCCCCCTTAGTTTATTTTCTCTGGGGGTATTTTCAGAAATGCAGAAACATAAAAGCATAAAACATATCATTACCCACAGAAATTGTGCTATGATTTAACTTCCTTAAAATAATTAAAGAGTCGATGCTGTGATCGATCTGCTGGAACACTTCTCTTCTCAGCCATCCGAGAAAGTGCCAACAGGGGGGATGGCTGGGGGGTGCAGGCAGAGCCCCCTGTGAATACTGAGCTTCTCCCGCAATTTCCTTGTACCCTTTGCTCCCTCTGTCAGTGCGATGGGACTAGGGAACAAACTCTGTCAAAATCTCAAATGATTCAGCTCCTCCCATGTTTGTCACATTCACATGCGGTGGTGTTGAAGCCACCCTCTCAAACTGGGAAGGGGTTCAAGCTGAGAACCACAGTAAAGGCCCCTAAACTCTGCAAAGCAACAGGCTTACCTCAAACAGTGATGATAATCAGCCGCCAGCCCCTCCTCATCTGATCGATGATAGTGTCCAGTGTGCCTCTAGCTGGTGATTGTAAAGATTCTTAACTTTTTCCACATAGCCACAGTTGTCAAGATTCTTAGCTTTTCCCCATAGATTACATCACCTTTTGGAACCCTCAAGGGAGTTTCTAAGATGACTTCTGCCCCATTCCAGTGGACTGGGTGACCTGCCCAGACCAGCAGCCCAGACCCAGAAGTCAGGGCTGGCGAGTTTGAACCCGGCCCAGGCCTGGAATCCCAACTCGGCTGGGATCATGAGCCCAGGAGCTGAAGCAAAACAAGAAGCTGACTTCCAGACCCTTGTTATTTTGCCCCAAACTTAGCCAATTAGCAAACCTAGTTACACAATCCCCTGCCTGTCAAACTATCCTTACAAACCAAACCCTGTCTCCCCAAGTCTTGATGAGGTAGATTTG
This sequence comes from Nycticebus coucang, assembly GCF_027406575.1. Taxonomy (NCBI): domain Eukaryota; kingdom Metazoa; phylum Chordata; class Mammalia; order Primates; family Lorisidae; genus Nycticebus; species Nycticebus coucang. The sequence goes on from NC_069794.1 coordinate 2,701,859, forward strand.
AGAAATTTCTCCCATCTTCCTGGTTAGTGCTATACAAACTAAACTCTCTGCTGTAAACCCTGCTATCGGCTTCCTCTTGGGCTGCGGGCAGATGAAGCTGGTGGGGCAGCAACACTTTGTCCAGAGTTGTTGTTTGCTTCTTCCTACATATAACTTACCTTTGGATAGAGACGGATTTCTCCATTCACTCTCCCTGCATGTACACACACTTACACACATGCACACGCACACACACACTTCTACATTACTTATCAGCTACCAACTATGAAGTGACAGGCTCTTCTAATAGCTCAAGCCTCCACCAAAGAATGTGGAAGGCCCACATTTTCAGTAAAAGCCTCTTATGCAATCATAGCATGAAGAAGCACTAGGTTGAATTTAGATTGAAAGTTCTAATTCCTTGGGCAGCGCCTGTGGCTCAGTGAGTAGGGCACCGGCCCCATATACTGAGGGTGGCGGGTTCAAACCCGGCCCCGGCTGAACTGCAATCAAAAAAATAGCTGGGCGTTGTGGCGGGCGCCTGTAGTCTCAGCTACTCAAGAGGCTGAGGCAAGAGAATCACCTAAACCCAGGAGTTCGAGGTTGCTGTGAGCTGTGATGCCATGGCACTCTACTGAGGGTGGTAAAGTGAGACTCTGTCTCAAAAAAAAAAAAAGTTCTAATTCCTCAGCTTTGAGAACTTGAGAGGGTCACTTAAACTTTTCCAGCTCCTGGAGTCTTTCATCAACAAAGAATGAAATATTTGAATCAGAGAAACTTTAATGTTTCCATCTACAAATGTATGTTTAATATAGTAATATGTTTATTTACGTATAAGTTTTTATTTAGCTTGTGAGTTTCAAAATATTGTTTTGAAGTTCCTATATGAACAGTGGTATGCTTGGAGAGTCTCAATAATCTATAATTTGTATATAACAAGTTCAAAATGATATAAAGACAAATATCTCCCACTAACTATTTTTTTTTCCAGGACAGAGTCTCACTCTGTCACCCAGGCGAGAGTGCCAGGGCATCCTCATAGCTCACAGGAAACTCAAACTCCTAGGCTCAAGTGATGCTCTTGCCTCAGTGTCCTTGGACTACAAATGTGTACCACCACACCTGGCTAACTTTTTCTATTTTTAGTAGAGATGGGGTCTCATTCCTGCTCAGGCTGTTCTTAAACTCCGGAGCTCAAGCAATCCATCTGCCTTGGCCTCCCAGAGTGCTAGGATTACAGGCGTGAGCCACTGCACCTGAGCCTCTCTTTTTTTTTTTTTTGTAGAGACAGAGTCTCACCGTACCGCCCTCCGGTAGAGTGCCGTGGCGTCACACAGCTCACAGCACCTCCAACTCCTGGGCTTAGGCGATTCTCCTGCCTCAGCCTCCCGAGCAGCTGGGACTACAGGCGCCCGCCACAACGCCCGGCTATTTTTTTGTTGCAGTTTGGCCGGGGCTGGGTTTGAACCCGCCACCCTCGGCATATGGGGCCGGCGCCCTACTCACTGAGCCACAGGTGCCGCCCCGGGCCTCTCTTTTTTAAGGGAAGTTTTTCTCCAAAGTAAAATTAGAGAAATCCACAGGAAGGGTGGGTAGGTGACTTCACCTCCCTGGAAGCCAGGTGGTTTGCGGTGGACATGGTCTGTATCCAGACACCAAGCTCCACCAACCTCAGGTGTCCAGCCTCCCTGCTGGGCTTGTCTCCAATTCTCAGTCGTTCTTAGTGGATTGTGTAGGGCAGGAAAAAACATCTTCTCCTTTACACTTTTAGGTCCTTTGGCTGGGGCCTGTGAATTACACTGATAAAAGACAGATTAACAGGAGAAAAGGCATGTGAATTTTACTTGATGTTAATATTTTAATTTTGTTTATGTGCATAGAGACCTTTGAGGAAAAAGTGAAAACCCAAAGAAGCAGTTAAATGTTGGGGTGGTGGTGGGATCATATACATTTTAACAAAGGGTTATACGTTTTGGAGAAGTGACAAAACAGAGGAAAAGAAGTCTGGGCATGTAGAGGTGGTGAAAGTAAACTCGTGGGAAAACTAACAGGATAGAGGGCGCCTGATAGTTTTTTTTTTTTGGCCGGGGCTGGGTTTGAACCCATCACCCTCGGCATGTGGGGCCGGCGCCCTACTCACTGAGTCACAGGCGCCGCCCTCTGATAGTTTATTTTATGCCTCCTCCTCCCGGTGCTGTGTTCACCCTCGCGGTGAATGTCCCCCCCACCTGGTAGAGAGGGGACTCAGAAAGAGCGATGCCTTCCCGGTGCTGTGTCCTGGAGGACAGGGGACTCCGAAAGAGCCACGCGCCTCTGCTCCTGGGCTGCAGGGGCGGGGCGCAGAGGGCCTTTCCCTCCTCCAGTTTCCCTCAATTTCCTTCCAACTCAACTGATGTTTACGCCAAAGCTGCACATTTTGGGGCTGCATAGCCTAATTCCCTGCAATTGGAATATGTAATAGAAACTGAGACTTGGACAGTGACAGACATTCCTGAGCAGGCGACGGAAACGTTCTGGTCCGCGCTGTTGCGCACGGCGGCCACTAGCCCCGGGTCTACTGGTGCAGGTTAGGGGCTGGATTTACTTTCTATTTAATTCTTATTAATTTAAGTTTAAATAGGCATATGTGGTTGGAGTCTACCACAAGGTAAGAACATTGAGAACTTAAACCAAAAGATACCATTCGCTGAGCTTCGGGAGAGACAATTCGCAGGGTGGTGCTGAGCGCGGCGCCGGCCCCCGCCGTCTCCGGAGTTTGCGTTTCGCTGCGCTGTTTGCCTGTAGCGCCCTCTGCTGTCTCTAGGCTGACTGTGCTTTGAAACGTCCCCAACGTGACTGCATGACAAGCGGTTCTGCAAAAAGTGCGATTTAGTCCAGGGCTGCTACTGTCAAATGGCGTTGCGTTAGGTCTAATCCTTCAGATTTTATTCAAACAGAACATATGATAAAGATAAGTTAAAATTAAACCCAGGAAAGAAGCATAGAGTTACATCTTGGTAATGACAGGAACATCGATCTTTTCTGGATCGTTGATTTACCATTGTTTCTGCTAAATCTCTCCTTGACAGAAGTAATATCGTTCAGCTTTGCTAAGGGCTGAGGTCTAACATCCACATTTATATTCTGTGTTAGACTGAAAATAGCCAGGAAGCCCAGGCCTTGATTTGCATGGGTCTGAGGCGCATGGCAGGTTACCTGAAAACGATGTCAAGGAATTTAAGTCCAATCCAGAAAGTGTGGAAACCTACAGAAGCCACCTCAGGAGGGGCTAGAACCTCTCTTTGGTTTGTAAATATATCAATTTTATGAGTCAGAATCATTTCTCATAGTTGACTCAGAGGCAGGTAAAAGAAGAAAAAAGAGAAAGCGGTGAGGCTGCACTCTGCTAGGAAGTGCAGTGTTCCTTAAAACTATGCCAGATAGTGTTGGCGTAGTTAACAAACTTGCTTGGAGGGGAAATGATGGACTTAGAGGAGGAAAATCATTTTCTTGCTCAAGATGCCACATGTGTCACTAAGTAAAAGTTTGAATATCAACATTTTGTCACCCTCCCTCTGGGAGACCTCGAGGACAACTGAACCCAATTCCACTACACGTGACCATTAGAGGAAAGCACAGGGAGGGGAACGATAACACTGTCTCGCTTTCCATTCAAAATGCAGAGGAATGAATAGGGCTGCAATAAATATTCTGATACAAATATCTTTGTTATGGTGTGATTTTTGGTCTTCTGGGTATATGCCCAGTAGAGGGATTACAGGATTGAATGGCAGATAAACCCAAGTGCCCATCGATCCACGAATAGATTAATAAATTGTGGTATATGTACACCATGGAATATTATGCAGCCTTAAAAAAGATGGAGACTTTACCTCTTTCATGTTTACATGGATGGAGCTGGAACATATTCTTCTTAGTAAATGTCTCAAGAATGGAAGAAAAAGTACCCAATGTACTCACCCTTATTAAGAAACTAATGTAGGACCTTCACATGAAAGCTATAACCCAGTTACAACCTAAGAATAGGGAGAAGGGGGAAAGGGAGGGGAGGGAGGGGGGAGGTAGGTGGAAGGAGGGGGATTAATGGGATTACACCTGCGGTGCATCTTACAAGGGTATATGTGAATCCTAGTAAATGTGGAATGTAAAGGTCTTAGCAAAATAACTAAGAAAATGCTACGAAAGCTATGTTAACTAGTGTGATGAAAATGTGTCAAACGATCTATGAACCAAGTGTATGGTGCCTCATGATCATACTAATGTACACAGCTATGATTTAATAAAAAAAAAATGCAGAGGAATGGAGTGGAAAGGGAGGGGAGGGGAGAGGTTTGATAAACGGAGGGTAAAAGGCGGGACCACACCTATGGAGCCTATTGCAAGGGTACAAGTCAATTTGTCAAATGTAGAACATAAATGTCTTCATACAATAATCAAGTAAATGAGGCGAAAGCTATGTTGATTGGTTTGACATAGCCACGTCAGATTGTATAAAAAAGAATCAACACATTGTACCCTACATATGCATAATGTATTCATGATCTAAAAATAAAATAAAAAATAAAACATTTAAAATAAAAAAAATAATGCCAAATGGATGCATCAGTGTAGGAGCTCTCAGACCAGCAAGAAGAATTATTTGCAGCTTTGCTTCTGCAGAAATTAAGAGACATTGTAGGAAGCTGACCTGGTGCCCGACTAAGTTTCTAATCTGCACCATCCTTATATGGTTATGGACACAAATTTAATTAAATGTTTGAGAGGCAAAATCAATATTGAAGCCAAGTTAATTCATTTTAACAAATACGCACCAATTCCATATATGCACAAGGCACTGGCGAGATGCTGAGGATAAAAGCAAACACAGCGTAGATGTGGTGAGCCTAGGAAACACCACGCAGGGCCCCGGAGCCCTGACGGAGGAGCAAGAGCCGTGCTGGAGGCTGCCCAAGAAACAAGCTCTCCTTTCCCTCGGCTGCATAGATAGGGTGCTGTCCCTTAGGAAGAGTAGCTCTGGCCCCTGATGACTGATCCAACCTGAGCACTATGGTCGCATTTCTCTTGCTTCTTCCTTTCCTTCCCCTTTCTCCTCTCCTTTCCCTTCCCTTCCCGTCTCCCTTCCCCCTTCCCTTGCTTTCCTTGACAGAGTGCCCTGGGTAGAGTGCTCTCAGCAACCTCAAACTCTTTGGCTTAAGCGACTGATTTTCTTGCCTCAGCCTCCCAATTAGCTGGGACTACAAGTGCCCACCACAAGGCCCGGCTGTTTGTTTGTTGCAGTTGTTATTGTTGCTTAGCTGGCCCAGGCCGGGTTTGAACCCACCAGCCTCCGTGTATGTGGCTGGCGCCCTACCCACTGAGCTTGGGCACCGCCTCTCTCGCTGCTTTCTATGTGTGAGGGAAGCAATTCTGGCCACTAAGATATGAGGGAGGGAAGCTCCCAGGAATGGTGCCTTTGCCCTGACAGTGTCTAGCCCACGGCCAATACCACACGGTTTTGATTAGTAATTATATAATAAGTTGTGGAATCAGTTGGAATTTTTCCTTATTTCATTCTTTTTCCAAATTGTTTTTTAGCTTCTCTCATGCCTTTGCCTTTTTGTATACATTTGGGGATGCTCTTGTCTCTATCTATAAACAATTTTTTGCTCGGGTTTTGAGAGGAATTGTGTTACATCACTTGGAGAGATTTGACATCTTTGCTGCACCGAGTCTTCCAGTCCATGAACATAGTACGTATATCTGGCCATTTATTTAGATCTTCTTTGATGTCTTTCATCAGGTTTGTGTAATTTTCAACCTAGAATTCCTGTATCTGTTTTGTTAGATTTATACCTAAGTACTTCACTTTTTCTGAAGAATTATAAATACTATTGCATGTGTGCATTGCTAGTATAAAAAAGTGATTTTTGTGCTTTTGTCTTGCATTCTGCCACCTCGTAAAAGTTATTAGTTCTAATAGGTATATTTTTATATCCCATGGGATTTTCTGTGTAGATAATCATGTCATCTGAAAATAGGGACAGTTTTATTTCTTCTGTTCTAATCTGCATCCCTTTTCTTTTCTTGTCTTATCTTATTGCTGCGGCCAGAACTTCTAGCACTATGTTAAATAAAAATGGTAAGAGCAGATATCCCTGCTTTGTCTTAGGAGGAAGTAATTTGGTCTTTTATCATAAAGCATAATGTAAACTGTGGAATTTTTATAGATGACTTTTATCAACTAGAGAAAGTTCCTTGCTGTTCCTAGTTCTGATATCTTCTAAAGATCATGTATTGGCATTGAATTTTGGCAAATGCTTTCTGCAGCAATTGATGTCATTGTTTGATCTTTCTTTTTGATCCTATTAATAGAGTGAATTACATTGATTGATTTTCAAATACCGAATGAGACTTGCATTCCTAAAATAAACTCCATTTGGCCACAGCGTAAAATTCTTTCATATATTACTAAATTCTATTTACTAATATTTTGTTAGGACTTTTGCAAATACATTCATTAAGAATATTGGCTTCTAGTGTGGGTTTTTTAATATTATTTTTGTCTGATTTTATATTAGAGTAATACTAGCTCCATAAAATGAATCATGAAGTATTCCCTTTTCTTGTATTTTTTAGGAGAGATTATTTAGAATGGGTGCGTTAAATATACTTTAAATGTCTGGCATGATTAAACAATGAAATCATCTGGGCCTTGAGATTGGGAGAGTATTTTAAATTTGTGGATTCAATTTCCTTGATAGTCATAGGGGTATACTAAGTATGTATTTTATATTGACTGAATTGTGATAGTTATTTCAGACTATTTCCTGAAATATGCATTTAGTGCTATAAATTCCCTCTTAGCCTGGTGATGATAGCTGTGTCCCACAATTTTTGATGTGTTGTTTTTCATTTTCATTTAATTCAATGTCTTTTGAAATTTCTTTTGAGACTTCCTGCTTGATCCCTGAGTTATTTAGAAGTGTGTTATTTAGTTTCCAAGTGCCTGGAGATTTTCCCTATTATTATTATTTATTTCTAGTTTGATTCTACTGGTGGTCAAAAATATATACCTGGTATGATATCATTTCTTTGAAATTATTGAGGCTTCTTTGATGGCCCAGTTCTATCTCTGTATATGTCCCATGGACACTTCAATGTGTATTCTGCTATTGTTATTCATAAATGCTGGTTAGGGCCTATTGATTGATGGTGTCATTGAGTTCTTTTATTATATCCTTGCTTATTTTCTGTCTAGTTGTCCTATCAGTTGTTTAAAGAAGGGCAATAAGTCTACAACTATAACTGTAGTTTTTTTTTTTTTTTTTTTTTTTTAATAGAGACAGAGTCTCACTGTATTGCCCAGCCTGGCCTCAAATTCCTGGACTCCCAGGACCCTCCTGGCTCAGCTTCGAGGGGCTGGACCTCAGTGAGAGCCAGGATGGCTGGCGCAGTTGTGGATTATCTATTTCTCCTTTCAATTCTCCCAGGTTTGGTCTCCCACGTTTTGCAAATCTGTGCTTTGCTGTGCATATACATGTGCCTTCGTGGTACAGTGACCTTTTATTAATATCCTCTTCTCTATCTCTGGTTCTTTTCTTTAAAATAATACACACATTTGGAACCATCTCAGACTGTGTTGTAAGTGTTTCTTCAATCATCAAATATAGCTCAGAAAACTTGAGAGTACCAGGGAAGTCTGTTGTATTTATGCATATTTTTGGTTACCGTGATCTTTCTTCCTTATGAGTATTCCAAGATTCCTTTTATTAAAAAACGTCTCTTTCTGTTTAGAGACTGGATGTGACAAACTCTCCTGTTTCTGTGCTCTGAGGCTGCTTTGCTTTCCCATTTGTTCCTGAAGAATTTTCACTGGGTCTGGGATTCTGGATTCTTTTTTCTCAGCACTTGAAAAATGTTTTCCCACTTCCTTCTGGCCATCTTGGTTTCTGAGAATTTAATTGTTTTTCTCTCATAAATAGTCATTTCTGTCTCAATGATCTCAACATTTTCCCCTTGTCCTAAGTTTTTAGAAGTCTCATCATGATGTGTCTTTTTATGTTTGTAGATTTATGTTTTTGTGTGTGTAGATTTATGTTTTTGCCCAATTAGGGATATTTGCAGCCAGTATTTTTTTTTCCTTTTTTTACCACTTTTCCTGCCCCGCCCCCTTCTCCTCTGCTCCCAGATCTCTGATAACACAGAGGCATCCTGCAGTCCCTGAGGCTTTTTTTTCCCCAGGGTATTTTCTGTTTTCCAGACTGGGTATCTTCAGGTTCACTGAGTCTTTCCTCTATCCCTGCTCCTTCCATTCTTCTACTGAGTTCCTAAACTGAGTTTTTAATTTCGTTCACAGGCAGGGCCCGAGTTATAAACAGCTGGCTTATGTTTCACTCGCACTTAGGAATGGAGGCTGTTACAGGTAATAGGTAAAGGTACCTGTTCCAACTCACGCACAAATTCAACTTAAGCACAAACCTACAGAACCTGTCTGGTTTGTAACCTGGGTACTGCCTGTGTTGCACTTTTTTATTTTTTATTTTTTGAGACGGAGTCTTACTATGTTGCCCTTAGTAGAGTGCTGTGGCATCACAGCTCACAGCAACCTCCAACTCTTGGGCTTAAGTGATTTTCTTGCCTCAGCCTCCCAAGTAGCTGGGACTACAGGTGCCCGTCAGTTGTTATTGTTGCAGTTGTTATTGTTGTTTAGCAGGCCTGGGGTGGGTTTCAACCTGCCAGCTCCTGTGTATGTGGCCGGCACCCTAACCGCTGAGCGCTGGGTTTGAACCCGCCAGCTCCTGTGTACGTGGCCGGCGCCCTAACCACTGAGCACGGGGTTTGAACCGGCCAGCTCCTGTGTACGTGGCTGGCGCCCTAACCACTGAGCACGGGGTTTGAACCCGCCAGCTCCTGTGTATGTGGCCGGCACCCTAACTGCTGAGCTATGGGCACGGCCCTGTGTTGCACCTTTTAGTTCTAAAGTTTCTATTTGGTTCTTCTTTATATCTCTGTCTCTTTGCTGAGACGACCTTCTCCTTTCGGGTGGTTCCACACCTGTCCCTCCCAGTGTCTGTGCCTGTCATCGTTTTCTTCATTCTCACTGAGATTTCCCTGGTCCTGGTGGGACAAATGGCTCTCTGCTTGTTGGACGCTGCACCTTTGCACATTACCTTGTGGGGCTCTGGATGTTGATTTGGCTTCTGTCTCAGCCTATCCCACCACCTCGTTATTACTGAGTAGGTTGAAATCCAGAATCTGCTCCCACCCCCGCCTTCACCGACAGCCACAGGGGTGTCCCCGTGCTGCTGGTCAGGTGGCCACTCCCTCAGGGTCCTCATCACTCATTCTGCCTGGCAGAGGTGCAAGTCCCAGCTCTCTGCTCAACCTCTGGGACACACCCCAGCTGGGCACAGGTGTGCCAGATATGGGGTACCTGGACATCGCCAGGGAGGGTGGAAGCTTGGGAGGTGAGGTACCCTCTGGCTGGTCCCAGGACGGGTAGAAGTCGCCTTTTGTCTTCATTCCTGGCTGGAGTGGAAGCTTTCTTTCTATGTTAGGTCACCCTTTCCTGGCACTCTGGCTATAGATGTGACTTTTGAGGGGGGGGTTATCATCTGTGTGCAATGGTGTTTCTGGGTTGCTGGCTTCTTCAGCACCAGGTCTGGGATACAACAAGGACAAATAAATAAAAATTAAAGGTGGCAGAGAACCTGCCATCATGCCACTGTTCAGGGCCCCAGGCCCCTGGCCAGCCTGTCCTTCTCCCCACCTTCCGCAGTCCTCTTACATCTGTTTTACGTAACACCGGGGTTCTAGCTGTGCTCAGTGGAACTGCTCTGCTTCCAGCCACAGTGATTTTTCGAGGTAGCTATCATTATCCCCACGAGTACTGGTTTTCCCGGTGTCATCGTCTGGGCAGCTTGCAACAAATAAACAAATATATTGTCCTAGGGTTCTGGAGGCCAGATGTCTATAATTCAAGCCCCAGCAGGGGCCTTCCCCATAGATGGAGGGAAATCTTGTGCCCCCACCCCCAGCTCCTGGCAGCCTGCTGGCAGTCTCCTACATTCCTGGTGACTGCAGTATCACCCCAGTCCCCACTGTGTGAAGACAGAGACAGGGAGAAGGTCACCTGACATGGAGACACAGGTTGGAGTAATGGGGCTGCAGGACACTGGGCTCTGGAGACTGCTGGCGACCACCCGGCCCTGAGAGAGGCCTGGGACACATTCTCCCCTCGCGACTTCAGAGGGAACAGGCCTTCTGGTCTCCAGAATGGAGAGAGAATAAATGTCTGTGACTGTAAGCTGCCCAGCTTATGGTACTTATGTTAGATCAGCCCCAAGAAGCCAGTGCAGTGACATGGTTCTTAGGCTCACACACCCTTCTGTGGATGGGGCAGAGGCTCTGCGTGGCCTTCAGGCCGTGCTGTAAAGAGGGACACATCCTGTTGGAAGGTACGAGAACTTCTGTGTGCAGAACCCTTCAAATTTGGTCTTGTCCTTGAAGCTGTGTCACTCATATCCAATCATGTGGAGAGTTACACCATTCTAAAAGAAGAGACGTTTACAAAAGGACTTTCAGCATATGCAGAAGCCTTAGACTCCATACTTGGTTTTCAATACCCTGCCTGTGGTTTCTGTTGAGCAGGCTGTGTCCTCAGGGAGATGTGTGGAGTTTCTCCATGAGAAATGCAGGGCTGTGGTTTGGGTAAGATTCTAGCCAATGGCACCATGAGGCTGGGCACCCTCTCCTTTCAGGGTGAGACTTCAGGGGATTACCAGAGGATACTTCTGAACTCAGGGTGCTGGGGTTAAATGAGGCCTTTCAAGAGCCCAGAATGTTTCAGTCTTACCAAGGTTACAGGAACAACTAAGGGGTGCCCTGGAAATCCCCTTAGGGAAGTGAAGGGCTGGCTCTCTTCATGGGGCCACAGAGGGGCCCGCTGAAGTACCCCTGACATAGGGCTCAGGTCTCCTGTAGGGGTAAAGGATTATTTCTGCTGAAAGCCAAGGATGAAACCCAAATAAATGTGCGGGGCATGGTGGCAAGTGCTGTAGTCCAAGCACCAGGAGACCAAGGCAGGAGGATCACTTGGACCCAGGAGTTTGAGGTTGCTGTGAGCTATGATTAAGTCACTGCACTCTAGACTGGGTGACACAGTGAGACTCTGTTTCCAAACAAAAAAGAAGAAAAGTAAGTTGAGGGTGTGATACTTGATACTAGGGGAAGAGAAAAGAGGAGAATATCCAAGCAGTGACCAGACTCCTGGGAGAAGCAGAGGCAGAAAGCCACACGGTGAGATTTTGCCAGGGGCTGATAGGTGACAGGTGGCAAGAACGGTGTGACAGCCTGCAGCAGGCAGGCTCTAAGTCAGAGGGAAAGGAAACTTACTCTGGAAGGAGGCAAAGATGCTCAAGGAATTGGAGTATGCATCTTGTGAGTCAAAGAAGAAATTTTGGCTGTGTGTTAAGGCTGATCTTGTACAGAATATGAGCTGACCTGGTCAGTGAGACACAGGACTGACAGACACAGGATTTTCGTACCATGGGTTTAAAGAGAAAGAGCTGATTCTACACATGAGATGGATGCCTATGGGCTAGGAATCAGGTAAGGTGAGGACATAGTGGTGTCTGGCGGAAGACCTGAACCTTCACCAGAGAAGGACAGGTCTCCTGGCAGTGACACGGGACTTCTTTTATTCTTCGAGATGACATGACCCTGGCCACCGGAAGAGGGAGAGGACTGGAAGTGCAGCTGAGATCAGAAACATTTGTATGAAGCAGCACAAAGTCCCTACCCATAGGGACTTGCTTTTTAAAATGGATTTTTAAATAATGAAATAGTTTAAAGATTCAGAAAAGAAGTAAATGTGTGGGTGCTTTTAAACTTAAAATAAATGGTGCCGTTCCCTAATATCTGGAGCCGTCTTTTCTCATCCCGCTTGTTCTGAGGTTCACCCTGCGGCTCCACATAGAGAAGGTCTTTCCTGTAGCCTTCCATTCTGTGTACCTGCTGTTATTTATTTGCCTGTTTTACTGAAGATGGCTATTTACTTTCTTCTAATTTTTTGGTGGTATTTTTATTTACACATGGGAAAGTTTCCACAAGTGGGATTGAAAGTTAACAGGTTGTCAGACATGTACGCCTTCAATGCATATTGGCAAACGGTGTCTCAGGGCGTGGGAGCTCCGGCTCTC